>NC_138961.1:236930000-238294166 GCF_055761805.1 Camellia sinensis | reverse complement strand
GTGGCTGAGGCTCACTCATGTTGGTATAAGCCCACTTATCATTTCCATGTCATTTCATCATATTCTGTCATCGCCTCAGTTTGCGTGCCCGTGTGCATGCATTTCGAGACACCTCTTTTTTATCCGCCGGCATCCGATGTGAGTGTGGCTGAGGCTCACTCATGTTGGTATAAGCCCACTTGTCATTTCCATGTCATTTCACAGCATTCCATCATTGCCTCGGTTTGCGTGCCCGTGTGCACGCATTTCGAGGCACCCTGTTTTTATCCACCGGCATCCTATGTGAGTGTGGCTGAGGCTCACTCATGTTGGTATAAGCCCATATCATGTTTTCATGTCATTACATTGCATTCCGCCATCGCCTCGGTTTGCGTGCCCGTGTGCACGTACTTCAAGGTATCTCATTGTCATTCGCATTGTTTCATACCATCGCCTCGGTTTGCGTGCCCGTGTGCACGTACTTCAAGGCATCTCATTGTCATTCGTATTGTTTCATATCATCGCCTCAGTTTGCGTGCCCGCATACACGCATTTCGAGACACATATCATCGCCTCGGTTTGCGTGTCCGCATGCACGCATTTCGAGACACATATCATTGCCTCGGTTTGCGTGCCCGCATGCACGCATTTCGAGACACATATCATCGCCTCAATTTGCGTGCCCGCGTACACGTATTTCGAGACACATATCATCGCCTCAGTTTGCGTGCCCGCGTGCACGTATTTCGAGACTCATATCATCGCTTCGGTTTGCGTGTCCGCGTGCACGTATTTCGAGACTCATATCATCGCCTCAGTTTGCGTGCCCGCGTGCACGTATTTCGAGACACATATCATTGCCTCGGTTTGCGTGCCTGCGTGTACGCATTTCGAGGCATCTCATTTTCATAGCATTGTGTATGTTAGGATTGCATCTTAGTTGCATTTCATGCATATCATGCATATTGCATCGTGTCCGGAATAGGAGTTAGCCCGGGCGCGGGAAACGAGGTACATTTCGTACTCCGAGTGACGGAATGTGTCTCAATTCCCCAGTCACCGACACTCCGGATTATCCATGATGGAGTTAGGTTTTAGCTGTAGTTTCATGTGCATTCATCCTATATTGAGTTGTGCATTTCGACTCCTCGGCCATCATGCCTCGGTATGCGTGATTGGTGGCACGAGGATCGAGACATGCATATATCTGTGTAAATACATTGCTATGCCCCTTTCTTGCTCTCTGTTGCAGCAAAACGCAGAATCAGCAACTTTTTCGAGGCTTGGCACGCATTTCAAGAAACAGGTGTAAACAGAGGCTAATTGGGGCATTCCGGTGGATTTCCGTGCAAAACAATCCGGACATGCATCATCCATCAGAAGCAAGGCAGTCCCTGGCTTGCATGCCAGTTTTACTTGTTTTCTTAGTTAATTCTTTAATTAATTAGAACTTTGTAATATTTCGGACTGTAATATTCTTTTATTCGGGACTGTAATATTTGGACTGTATTTATTCGGACCCTCCGAGTGAGGGCACAACTGTAATAAGTGTGGGTGAGTGTGATGTATGTCTTCCAATCCCACGTCTTTCTCCCTTTTATTTATCCGCTTTTGATGGTTAGATTAGGGCATTTTTAAATTAGCATACAGTATGACAGCATGTTTTGCATTCATTCATCTGTATTGCATGCACCGGGCTCGGCGCACCATACTAACTGCATCGTACTTTCAACTCCAAATTGAATATATGGTAGTTGTAACATTTCATATACCATCTTAGAATAGCCGAGCCTGTTATAGTTGCATTTTGCATGTGTTGCATTAGGCATTTCTGTATACTTAGGATCATGCATGATTTCTAATACAGTTTTTGTTTTGGCTTGGAGTACTCGGTGAGTTTTATGCTTTAGCATCCTTGCATGCGCGTGAGTGTTGCCATGAATAGCATGCTTACCATGAGGCTAATTGCTTATATGACATAACTGCCTGAATGTCTGTGGGTGAAGGTTGGGTTATCTGAATTGGAATGAATCTGAATTGGAATGAATCATCAATTGTTTCAAGCCTACCTGCGGGTAGCAAACCATTTTCAAAAAACAAACATGAAATATTTTGTTCCAATTTGGGCGACCCGGTCTATATTTGTATGCTGTGCATCACATAGTAACCTAGGCTAATAACCGGAATAAGAACTCGCAATGTTTTCAAAAATCGATATCATGGTTAGTAGAGGCCGGTCTATGACCGGGCGAGCGGGGGTGCTCACGAAGTGACCTTCCCCAATCGTACCCAAAGTTCCCGAGCCGAGGCAACTTTGGTGATGACGGACACGTGGCCTTTTGGCACCGAGTCAGGGTTTCCTAAATTTCCCAAAATAAAATATTTAGGTGGTGACTCTGTATCTGGTAAAGCAGTCCATGTTTGGCGCTTCTTTCAAAAAATCAGTTTTCTAAAAATGATTTGCCGGATTTGGACTCTTTGGTTCAGATTAGGAACTGTGACTACAAAAGTCGAGACCGAGCTGTAGCGAGGTCCCCCGCGGGCTTGTTACAGACGTCGATTGCATTTCTAAGAAGATGCAAAGCCTATGCACGTCCTAGGATGTGGGTAAAGTGCCATGATCCACTATTATCACTAAGTATTGGGTATATTAGTACGGGGGGGTAATGTTGGCTGTATAATTTGTAAAAGCCAATCACAATTCAACACGTGGTATGAAGAAGGCAATTTAGGGAGTTAATATAAGTTGCCAACCAAAGTTAGACACATGTCAGCCTGTATTGATAATAATGGATCTACGTAGTACTGGAACAATTGAGGGATATAAGGTGATATGGCCTAACGGTTACTCACAAAGTTTAAATTCAAAATTCGGAGGGATGCCTAACTGCAAAGGTGGCGTAGTGAGACTGACTGTGAAAGAGCATGTTTAACAATCATGTGAGGACATTTCGACGGCTAGAAGCCCACTTCGACGGTTTTCATTAAGAAGTATAAATAGTAAAAAAGGCCCCAGAATGAAGGACCCAAACTCAGATAAAACAATCAGTTTATTTACTTCGTATTTCCTTCTAGTTTTTTACAGTTCTTTATATTTCTGCACTTCAATTCTTGTACTGCACTTCATTCCTAGGAGTAGTTTCAAATAATTTATTGCTGTAAACCTCTACGAGGCAGGGTCAGGTCATTGTAAGTTTTTCATTTTTACTTAATGAAATTCAGATTCTGAAATTATTCACTTGTTGTTATTTATTAAATTCTCCTAAAACAAGCTACCAGTAAAAGTCGTCTTCATTGAGACTGAGAGAACTAAAACACAATCGTCTGATAATTGATTGACAATTAAATATTCTGTAAGGATTGATTGATCCTTACTGGCACGCTTAAAATTACATTATTAACTTTCGAAAGCCAAAAAAGTCAACAATTACCAAGCCTCGTTATTTTAGTTAACGCACATTATCCGTTTTCTTTATCAGGATAAACAACAACTAGAAATTCCCCAGTGATCAACTTGTGAATGTATCCTAAATCAGATAAAGAAAAATGGAGAAAATAAATGACAACAGTTTTAGGTAAAGTTTAACCTTAGACATAAATACGAAAGGATCAAAACTGGAAATTCGCACAGGCTAGTGAGGAGGCAACCCAGGGCTCGAGTCAGTGTGCTCAATGCTATCTCTTCTTTACTACTTTGAACAATATTTTTATTTTTCTATTTAATAGTGCTGATATGAGAAGGTTGCTGCAATGCTAAGTAAATGTTTAATAGCATAATAAAAACACTCCAGAAAATATTTTAAAAATTTATACATGATATGTTAAAATAAATATAAATGGACTACGTCATTCTCTATAAAATAAAAAATTACATACAAATTCTAGCATTACCTTTTTATATATATATTTCCTAGAATAATAGCGCACACGCATTTATGCAATATAAATTTGATATTTGGGTTTAAATGTGGTGTGTTTAACTGGATGTAATTGGTTGTTAACTGATCAGGCCTGTGTATGAAGCGGATTTTTTTTTTTTTTTTCAATGGTGAAGTGATTTTGACTTTTGAGTGGTTATTATTTTATGCTTTTGATCTAGCACAAACCTAGCACCGATTAAGAATTTTTTTAAAAAATAATTACAGTAATAAATTTTATAAATATTAATAATTAAAATTAAAATTTTTATCATAAAATTATAATAATTTTTTCAAAGTACTATGATAATTTTTCCTAAAAACAACCACTGTTGTGGGCTTTGGTGTCTACGTCAGTCCATTTATCATTTCTTTATCACTTATGAGTTCTTGTCATTTAATGTGGCATCTCATTTGACATTTAAAAAAAAAAAAAAACAATAAAGAGTGTCTGATCTGTCACCTTGATTAATCTCCTTCCTAATCCGATTAAAAACAAGTCACACATGCCAAAAGTAAAGAATTTATGAAAATTACGCATATGATTGGACACTTAGGTCCTTTTTGATTCTAGAATATAAAGGGTGGAGTTGAATATTATATCATGTGCGATCTACATATCTCATATTTGTAATTTTTTTTCAAAGAGGATATAATATCCCATGAGATTGTATATCCCTCAAAAGTGGAGGATATACAATACCACCTCCTATTATATCATATCCTCTTGGTTGGGATATGATTTAAAAAGTCTAATTTACCCTTTTGTCTATCTAACATAAAATAATTAAATATATTTTTTGAATTTAATATAATATAAATATTATTGAATTTAATTTAATATAATATAATATTATTTAATTCAATATAATATAATTTAATGCAAATTTTGAATTTAATATAATATAATTATTGAATTTAATTTAATATTATTGAATTTAATATAATATAATATTATTGAATTTAATTTAATTTAATATAATTTTTGAATTTAATATAATATAATATAATGAGAGCAATCTTGAAAATTATTTGTTTATATCTCACAATATATTTTGTAAAACAAATATGGATAATTTATATCTAGTCTTATATATCAAGTCAACAAATATGAATTAAAAGATATATTATCTAATACTTATATTTTATTCACTATATATCCTGACTAAATCACAAATCATATTATATTTTTCATTTTATATTCAGTGGAACAAACAGGACCTTACACTCTAATTAGTGGGTCCACCAAAAGTTCCTCCCCTTTCTCGTTTCCCAACACTTGATTTTGTTGGAAACAATTTAATAAAAAAAAAGATTTTTTTTAAACTTTAGTTTAATTTTCAAGCAAGACTAACATATAGGTGGCGGGTTTAAGTGGTAATGCATTCTATGTCGTATTGTGATTCACGTAATATATTTGGTTATTTAAAATTATTATTGGGTGAACGAGAAATTGAAGTCAAAGTGAACTCTACGAAAATAGTATATTGATAGAATTTCCATAAAGATTTGAGTTAAGATTTGTCCTGAATTGGTTTGGAAGGCAAACTTTATGTGGATTTATAAGGCTTGGATTTGAAACTTGGGGTAGGCTCAGAGGGGAACTTAAGTTTTGTAAGGGGAGGTTATGGGCAAAGTGGGTTAAACCCATTGGACTCAAAATAAATGCGCGCTGCTGTCAGTCCGGGCGGGCTGGGCTCTAATTCTTTTTAGATAAAAAACACTTGAATTTTTTATTTTTTATTTTTGAAAAAATAAATTATGGCCGTTTGAATTCAAATTTTGATTGAAAAAATTCAATTTTGGCTTGCACATTTCTGTACAGATTCATATGTGTTCATTTCAAGCCTAAACAGTTTCTTATCTGTTCAAACAGTACCGAACATGTGCCATACTTGTTGGATTCAAATTTGAAAAGCCACAATTTCTCCTATAAATAGACAAGTCCCTCATTTGGATTTTCACTCAATTTTCGTCCTCAACTCTACCATTACTCTATGTATTTTGCTGCATTTTATTTTCCAGTGAAAAAGAGTATAAATACAAAGGTGCCGTTTGATAACACTTACGTTTTCAATTTTCTGTTTATATTTACAAAAATTTTAAAAATTAAAATAAAAACTTGTTTGGCAAAATTTTTGATTTATAAATCAGTGGTTTTAGTTTATAAATTTGGCCAAAAAATGAAAACACAAAAAATGTGTTTTCGTTTTGAGTTTTGAATTTTTTTTTTCCACCCAACATTAGCCACCACCTCCCACCATTTTCCACCACCGTCTTCCGCTACCATCACTTGCCACCACCACTCACCACCCACCACCAGCCACCCACTCGCAACCACCACCATCGCCACCCACTACCCACCTGTCACAACCCACCACCCGCCACCTACTTGCCACCACCACTCACCACCCACCACCACTAGCCACTTGCCACCCACTCGCCACTACCACCCACCACCCACCACCACCATTACCACCCATCACCCACCTGCCACCACTACCCACCACCACCACCACCACCACTACCACCCATCACCCACCTGCCACCACTACCCACCACCTACCACCCACTCGCTACCACCAACCACTCACCACCGTCACCCACTCACCCACCACTACCACCACCACCCGCCATTTACTTGCCACCACTCATCACCACCCGCTATCCGCCATCCACCTGTTGCCACCACCCACCACCTGCCACCAACACTACCACCACCAACTACCACCTACCATCCTCCACCGTCACCCACTCACCCACCACCACCACTACCCACCACCATTTGCCATTCGCCACCACCTGCCGCCAACACTACCACCATCCACTCGCTACCACCCACCACCGTCACCCACCCACCTACCACTCGCCACCACTGCCCACAACCCGCCACCACCACCACCACCACCACCCACTCGCTACCACCCACTACCTGCCATCGTTACCCACTCACCCACCACCACAACCCACCCGCCACCAGCTACCCACCGTCAGCACTTTCCACCACCGTCTTCCCCCGCTACTTGCCACCACTTGCCATTTCTCACTCTTTTTTATATTTTTAAATTTTTTAAAATATTTTGTCAATTACCAAACGCATTTGTAGTTTATGTTTTTCTAAAAATAAACAAAAACCAGTTTATAAAATTTTTATAAATATAAACTGAAAACGTAAACGTTACCAAACACACACAAATTGTGTTCGTTGTGCGAATAGTTTGTAGTGCTATTACTATTCGTTGTTGATCATTTTATCTTGTGAGATAAACGTCCACAATCTGAAAGTACCGTGGAGATGACGAATCTGTCTTCAGGACACAGTATTAAACACTCGACTTGATCAAAATTTTGTTCAAGAAATTAATAAGGTAAGTAATTAATTTACTATCTGTTTTATTTTTTTTCCTTTTTTCAGATTCTGATTTTAGTTTTGTAACAAAACAGGAATCTGTTGTTTCATTTTATTTTATATACTAATTTAATATTTGTAATCAAACAGTCTCTCTTTCTTCTTTAATTCTTTCCTTGAATATATTGGAGATTGTCCATCATATTTCCCACCACCACCACCAACAAAACCCAGACATTATTAGTTGCCACCAGCACCACATCCTCATCCGCTTCTTCATTGTCCACCACTAGCGATTAAAAATCAAAATTTTCAGATGATTTAAAATAATAATAATAATAAAAAAATAAAAATATAACAACTCATCAATTTATCAGTTCCTTCTTTCATAATGCCAAAGCCACCAGAAGAACTCGTTGAGACCTTGTAGAGGCAACCAAACCAAGGCCAACCTTCAATTTCTCTCAAAAGGTGGTTTGTTGGTGATTCATTTCTTCCCTCGATGCTCTTTTCAATGTCTTCGAAGACAATGGTTGATTGGGCAAATGATGTGGTTCCTATTTACTTACACTTTTACTATATTTAGGCAAAGTTTGGGAAGACTAAATAAGTGCACTTTTTGACTTTTTATGAAATATGAGTTGGTTGGGTTTGGTTTAAAGTGATGTGCTAGAGAAGTGATGTAACTTAAATAAGATGATGTGGCTTAAATAGGATAGTATTTTTTTGACTTTTTAAATTTTTTGAAGGATGCCAAACTTGGCCTTACTAGATTTAAATCTCACGTCTAAAAGTAGATCTAGGTTTAAAAGATGAGGGATGAGTGTTGTTAGGGATGGGGCTGTGACAAGGAAGGGCAGAAGACGACGCCGGATGATTCGGCAGTAGGCCAGCCTTCCTTTGTGGCAGTGAATGGTGGTGGTGGTGGTGGTGGAGAGAGTAGGGAGAGAAGGCATTGGGAGAGAGGTGAAGACACAAGGCAGTGGTGGTTCTCGGTGACGGTGATGGCGCGTGGTTATGTCCAGGAAAGAAGAAAGAATCACTTGGAAGAGAGACGTGAAAAGAGGGAGATTCTTTGTTGGGCCCATTTGCTCATGTGTTGTGGCCACATCCCATTGAGTCCGGATCCTCTGCCGTGTTTGTCTGCGGCGCTTCCTGCGGTGTTACCAAAACAACGTCGTTTTGGTATTTATTTATTTATTTTTATTTTTTTTCCTTTCCTTTCCTTTCCTCCTTTATTGTTTGCTCTGAAAGGTCTCAAATGTTTGTTTGAGAGACCACAACAGAGAGATGAAGAGGAGACAGGTGATCGGACGGAGGTGAAACAACATCAGTCGGTGAGTCGGCAAACCTTTGGGTTTGATTTCTCATGTGTTTGATTTCTTTGGTTTTCTGTTCAAAAAAAAGATTTCTTGAGTTGAAGAAAGTTGTGAGAAAGAAAAAGGTAGGGCTTGCTTTGAAGGGTATGAATCTTTGAAACTTGCAAACGAGATTGAGAGAAGAAAAAATTCCCACTGTGTGGTTTTCTTTGAGGATATCTCTGGTACATTGAAGCAAGAGGCACATTGAAAAGCCCCCAAGTTGTAGCCCAAGATCTATAGGGAGCAGTGAGTTCCTTAACCCAATAACCCATGAAGTGATTTTGAGCAATTCAAGGTGTGAGCTCAAAATTACTGGTTTTGGGGGAGGTAGTGGTGGTTTGGGTTTGATTTCTCATATGTTTGATTTCTTGGGTTTTCTGTTAAAAAAAAAAAAGATTTCTTGGGTTTAATTTTTTGTGTTTCTCATGTGTTCCTTTTATTAATTTTCTCAATGGGTCTGATCTTGACTCATCTGGTAAGATTTCCAATATTATATTGCGAGTGATGGGAATTACTTCACCGGAAAAATATGTTAGTATGTTTTCTGGCTATTGCAGAAGGGAATTACTTCACCAGAAAAATAAGAAATGGTTTGGTGATGATTTTTTTTTTTTTTTTCAAGTTCATACCCATTTCCCCAAAGTTGAGTTGAGTTGAGTTGGAAAGGAATTCTACATTTTCTCGGAAAGCAAACAAATTTGGGACCACTAGTGAAGCTTGAACTCCAAAACGCCTAGTGATGCAAAGAAATTTCGTCTTTGTTCTTGCTCTGTTCTTGCTCTGTTAGGTGGGTTAGGGCCAAGAGAAGAAACCAAGGGAAAGGGACAGAAAAGAAAGCACGAGGAAAGGGCCACAAAAAAAAAAAAAAAAAAAAAAAAAACCAAAACCAAAACCAAAACCAAAACGACGTTGTTTTGGTAGCGCCGCAGACAAACACGGCAGAGGATCCGGACTCCATCCCATTGCCATGTTAGATGGTATAATGATTGAAGAGTAATGATTGTGCCCCCCCAGATTCATAAAACTGAATCGCTCATGATAAGAATTTCACACATATATGAGTGGACTCCATATATATATAAAGGAATATAATCACTTTAGAAGTGTAGAGGTGATCTCCAAAAAGGATGCCAAACATTTTTCAATGATTGAGACCCCACAAAAACTCTACCCTACAACTCTCACACTATTTTATGTGAGAGAAAGGGGGAAAAAAATTAAAATTAAAAACACACATAAACCAATTACACACATTTAAGGATCATGGGATTCCCAAATTAGGAGTCCCACGCTTTTCCCTATATATATACTAGCATATCACCCGTGCTATGCACGGGTTGTGTTTATAATTATTTATATATGTGAATTGCTATTTTTAAATATATATATTTTTTAAATGTCTTTTTTTTTTCTTTTTATATTATATTAAAGTTTAATATTATGATAATAATCATATGTGTTAGACTTTTCAAGGAATTAAATGTCTTTTTTTTATTATATTATATTAAAATTTAATATTTTGATAATAATCATATGTGTTGGACTTTTCAAGAAATTTTTTTTATGCTTGTTCTTAATGTATTAAAGTGTTATTATGAGGGATAATAATCATATGTGTTGGAACTTTTCAAGGAATTCATATGTGCTGGATTTCAAAAAAAAAGAATTAGGCTTGTTCTTTAGGCATTAAAGTGTTATTATGAGGGTGAGACTTGGGAGTTGGGAGATGTTAATAAATACTAAGTTTTTTTTTTTAAAAAAAAATCAAAAAATCAAGAAATTTAGATTGAGAGATTAGAACTCTCACAAAACTTGGGATTAAAAATCTTATTTTACTTAATATATAGTATAGATATTGGACATTAATGCATCATCATCATTTCTTACCAACTAACATTTTATATATGACCGAATTTTTTTTTTTAAAAAAACTATCCACTGGATCAATTATTGATTTTCATTCATGTATACCTTATCAACATGTAAATTGTTATATGCTACAGTTTTATGTTGTAATTGATTCCGCACGTTTGAAAAAAATTATTTCCTTGGAATAAAGTAAAAATATGTCAAAAAATTTAGATAGTAAATTGAAATAAAGATGTAAGTGAGATTTTTTCTTTATATAAATTTAATTAAGATAAATATTATGTGTAAAAGAAGAAAGAAATTTGTGAAGTAATATAACATATTGCTACTTTTTTTTAATATATTTTGCGAGAAACTAAAAAGTAGTGAGATTGTACACAATTTTTTAATTGTAATTTTCAATATTCTCATATTAAAACATATGAAATTTTCATTTTTCATTTTTGTCCACACTTTTCACCTCTTTCATCCTAATTAAGTTGTGTTTCCCTCAAATTTTTATCCAAATGGTTGATGTAAATATAATAATAAAATGTTTTTTTTTTTTTTTTAATTTTTAAATATAATCATAAGTCGTCAATACTATTATTTTTGATATAATTTAGAAAGAACGGAACTTAATATGTGGAGCGCATTTAGCTTTCATCGGTATCCCTGGACAGTCAATGATCTTGGTTGCTTCAATGTTGCTACACAAGCCGACTTGGTAGAGCTGAGGCTTCCCTGATTTGTCCTCGTTGCATCATAACCCTGGCATGTACCCAACTGCCTTTCGTATGCCCTCTTCTACACCCGTGGCCGCGTCGTACGTTGCCCCATTTGGCTGTATTCCTGCAACCAAAAAAAAAACAACAACATTTGTATGTGATTTAATAGGATGATTGGCAAATTGACTTATAAATAGTGTTAATTAGTCTCTATTCTCACCTTCATTAGTGAGTATTTTGAGGAGGTTCACTTGTTTCTTTAGTCTAAGAGCTGCTTCAAAGTAGTCATGTTGGTTCCATTCGTGCGACCATAGCTTATTCTCACTGTCGCTGCTTGGGCAGGCAAGGGCTGGCCAATTTGTTTGCAAGTTTTTGGTTAGGTTTGAGGTCTGTTGTACCATAAAAATCATTACACTACCCATGATTAAATTTATATATATAGCCTAGGCCTAATTAAGGACCATAGGCAAAATAAATATATAAATTGGAAGAACCATGCAAAAGAACTTAAAACTTAAAGCAAGCACCTTAAATATGGTTATACATTTGAGATTATAGAACTCTGGGTATTATGAAAAAATTGTTGCCATTATAGCAAAGGATAGTGAAAATTTTATTGGCATTGAATCAATTTTGCTAAAACCATGAAAAATTGGCACCATTGCAACTTCCTAGGTCAAATGCAAAGAAACTTAAAATGTGTCTTCCCAGATTTATTTATTTATTTACCTGTTTCACATTGCATAGCGTAGAATACTAGAGATTTAAAATTAACCCAAGTTCAATAGTAGAAAAAGAGTACCTTAGCTATGTTGAAATGACTATGAGAATCGCAGAACTCTGGGATTGTAGCATCCAAATAACATGGCCATAGTCCAGCGATGGTGAAATCTTTTGCAGGTTTCCCAGTCTTTGGGTAGCAACAACCTTGCTTCCCACCAGAGTATGACCCTGGCCACTACATCAAAAGTAGAAAAATTAAAATTAAAAAAAAAAAAAAAAATTAATGACATAGCAATTTGGTAATTTCTATTCGGTGAAGTAAATGTGACCCAAACAAAGCACATTGGCAATGACAGTTTTTTGACATGGCTAGGGATATGGTCTCCCAAAAAAACCTCATTGCTTCACTGTTCTAATGTGCTCTCAACAATACCATATAATGCGTATTGTACGGGCAAGAAATAATCTTCTTGTATAATCCTGTTGATCAAGTTTGCGCTCCTCCAAACGTCGTCGCTTTACTCCCTGAAAACACAAACGTGAGCTAGCCGGCGGATGTGTGCCGGATACCTCTCCGACGCCTAAGTCAGCAAGATAGACAAATAGACAAAAGCTTTGCGTATTCGGGAGTCAATGTTGTGTTACCTCTCCATAGGTGATGTTATGAGCTTTTATAGGTTCTGCGTGGCATAATCCTAGTAGGACTCTTATTCCTCTATGCAGAGTCCTCCTAGGAATCACATTCCTGAAAGATAATGCTTATCCTTCAACACCCCCCTCACTGCTTAAACCAAGTGAGATGGTTCTACCACGCTTGGATGTCAATACGACCGAGATAACATAGCCATGCTAAAGCCGTAGACTAGACCGAGCTTCCACTAGCTTGGTTCTTCCTTTCACTACGTGTACCTCGGTTTGACATATTCCAATTAGGTTGTCTGAGACCGCACTAACCACAACGAGTTTGGACCGAGCTAACCAATAGCAAAGTTCTGAGGAAAGCCCACCTTACTTTGGCTCAACATGGTATGACTGAGCTAACTGTTACCGCTCTGAGTGTGGTGACCGAGCTAACTGCAGAGCTCTCTTGGACCGTGCTAACTTCTAGTCCCTTTTACTCGGCCTCTCTTATTATGGCCCATAGATCGGCCCATTACCCAGCTCGGCCTAATTTACATATAAATTACCCTCTCAATTGCCCCTTAATTCCATTTGCGCAGCATGATAGGGATTACCTGTTACCAGCCGAGCTAATAGCTTTGGCTTGTCAATCGAGCTAAAAAACCTTAGCCTTCCAACCGAGCTAGAAACTTCAGCCTTCAACCAAGCTAAACTCACACCGGGCTACTTTAATATGCCCGGTCAAAAAACGTCTCTTCAATCTTTGTAACTGAACCGTTTCTTTATTCCAAGGACACGTGGCACACCCTTATTGGCCCAGTGTAGCTGTCACGCCTCCCTTGTACCTCGCGATATTTGAACAGTCCCGCCCAAAACTTGAGCTTTTCACCAAAACCCTACTTTTTGAATCATTTACTCGTACTATTCACCACTTTGTTTCTCTTCGAACTTCTTCTCCCTTATTCTCTTGGAACTGTGGAGCTCGTGTTCTTGCTGATACTACCTCCATCTTCAGTGTCGTCACCTTGAACTGGTAAGTGATTCGAATCTTCTTCTTTTCTGTTGATTTCACACCTCTTTTTGCAACACAAAGCATGTTTATGTTTTTCAAAGCGTGTGTTCCATTTTTGCTTCCATTTTCTGGAAAAACCTTTGTAATATAACCACTGGTACTCACGAATAAACTGAAGAATGATGTATCTGATCCAAAATCACGCATCAATCGAACTAGGATACTGTTTGTATTAGATGCAAGCCTAGCCACAACCAACAACCGCACTAAAACTTATGCCATACTTGTGGTTTCCATAAGTTAGGGACCCTCTGCTTCTTTTAACTGAGCTATCGAACCGCATTAAGTTTGCGCAATACCGTGCTAGAAAGCCTCAACCACCGACCGGGCTAAAACTTAGGGCTAAACCAGCTCCCTTAGTTCAGACCGAACTAAGAATGCTGCCCCAAAGACTTAACCGGGCTAAGGACCCTTGCTCAAACCAGGCTAAGAAGGGGTAGTGGCCCGCGTAGCCGAGTTAGGACTTCATTTATTTTGCCTTTGTCTCTTTTAGCATGGTCCAACGATCTGTGCTTAACACCTCTCTTTTTTCACTTTGCAAACTTAGGCTGCCAGGCACTCCCTTGAACGCTCGACCGAACTACTGAGCGTCCTTTCAAGACCGAGCTAAAACTCTGCTTATTTATTCATAACTTAAAACCTCATGGGCAAATATAGCTATTTCGTAAACACCCCAGGTGCTATGGCCGACTTCAGAAGGGACTACCATATCCCTGATGATGTCCACCTCACCTAGCCGAGCTAGATACCATACCCTGGGGAAACCCTGGCTTTGTTCCCTTTACACTTCTTTCCATTGTAGAAACCGGACTAAGATTCCCTGTACAGCCCCTTATATGTGAATTCCTTAAACCGTCGGGCTGGCCTTAATCTTAGTCTAGCCGAGCTCTTCACCCAATACTCCATAGGATCGATTGAGGATGGCTGGGTTTACTATTTAAGAGTAAGACGCTGTCGTGAAAAGATAATAAAAAATACCCTGGATAAAGACGTGAATGATGATGATTTCTTCTGGGTATCTGGGAATTTTGAGGACCAACAAGCCCAGATCCCGGGCAACAGAATAAATTGGAACAATGGTGAAGCCGGTAGATTACCTCGGCTCAATTCCATGCTTTTCTTTACTTCGGTTTTCTGATCTTGAACCTTCGCCAGAGCCAGATCCATCCTTGCCTCAAATCAATCTCATCCCACTAACTGCCGAACAAGAAATGGCCAAGAAACGAGCTGTAAGGGCCCTCCTGACCGAAACCAACCAGCCCGAGGTACCACCAGCCGGCCAGACTCAGGAGATTGTGGTGGCCCTTCCATCCTATCAACCCTCATTATCTCGTCCAAACAAGCGTGCTCGGACTTCCACAACCGAGTCACGCCTTGTTGATGAAGAAGATACCATCCTTCCGCCAAGCCCTCCCCCGAGCCCACAACCGGAGTGCTCTGACCGAGCTAGCTCTTCCAAGTGGGCTCCAAAGATCACTTTTAAGAACCGTGCTATACGGGATACTGATTCAGTGGTCGCTGAAAAAGACCACCTAATGGCATTCAATCTGGCCAAGAGTGTTTGCCTTCTAGTCGACATGGAGCACCACAACCATCTCACCGAGCTGAAGGCCATTCGCTCGGCCACAAAGTCAATGGTGCTGGTAAGTAACCTCATTTGCTTATCTTTCTAATTTGCACGACTTTCTGCTCGATTTTACTACAAGTCACTTTCTATTTTTTTGCAAGCCATGCAGAAGAACCACATCGCTCACAAGCGTGTATTGGAACTTCGCAAAACAACAAGGCAGGCAATGGCAGAGGTAACCAAAAAAATCGCTGAGCTAGAACAGGCCAGGAAGCAGATAGCTGAGCTACAAACTGAGAATGATTGTCTGACCGGTCTTGTTAGCTTGGCTGAAGCAGACAAGCAAAAGGCTGCGGCCGTGATAAAAGATAAATATCTGCGCGAGTTGGCCAAGCTTGAAGGAAAAAAGAATGCCGAAATAACAAAGGTTGAGAAGAAGCTGGAGGATGCGGAGAACCGCGGTTTCAAAGAAGGCGAAGCCCTGTACATCAAGCAGTGTGAAGCTACGAAGGACCTGTTCTTTAAATGTGGGTGGAGGGGGCTGTGGCGCAGCTCGGTCATGGACCTGAGACCGAGGTCTTCAATCTTCCTCCATATTTCATACCGAGCTCACTGGCAGAGTATGCTGCTACCATTCAGCAGCAATTTCTGGAGGAGAAGGATGAAGATGAAGCTCCAGAAGAGAACACTCAATCCGCTCGCCAGTCTACCTCCCCAACTCCAGAGGTCTCCATCCCACCTTTGCCAGCTGTGTCCGATGTTGTGCTTTTAACCGAGCTTAACCAGAGTGTGGTTGCCACAACTGAGCTACCTCTGGGCGAAGACTGGGTGGTTTTAGATGCTGACTTAGATGACCTGTTTGCTTGACTATGTACTTTTCTTCTTTTTTGCTTTTTGTAAAGGGAGACTGTAACCGGGCTGAAGTCCCCCCTTTTGTACTTTGACTTGGTATGATCAATGAAATCTCTTTTGTTCCAACTGTTATTTCGGTTAACTGCCATGCATGTAACTTTCTAACTGTAATCTGAATGAAGTATAATATTCTCGGGCCGAGATACCTTATCCTGGTCATAACTTTACAATCTGACTGGCCATACCTGCCAACCTCGTTAGCCTTGATCCTTATCTCGGCTAAAGAACAATAAGCGTTGGTTTTTCCAGCCAACCACTCTTCAGCCTAGATCCTTACTTCAGCTGAAGAGTACTAAGTGTTAGTTTTTCCAGCCAACTTCTTCAGCCTAGATTCTTATCTCGGCTGAAGAACAATAAGTGTTGGTTTTTCCAGCCAACCTAGAGTAAAGCGTTTGGTTATGCCGACCAAACATACTGCAGCCTGGATCCTTATACTGGGCTTAGGAAGGGTGTTGGTTTTTCCAGCCAACCTCTAAGTTGGTTATTCCAGCCAACCTAGAGTAAAGTGTTTGGTTATTCCTGCCAAACGTCCTGCAGCCTGGATCCTTATCCTGGGCTTAGGAGGGGTGTTGATTTTTCCAGCCAACCTCTAAGTTGGTTATTCCTGCCAACCTAGAGTAAAATGTTTGGTTATTCCGACCAAACGTCCTACAGCCCGGATCCTTATCTTAGGCTTAGGAGAGGTGTTGGTTATTCCAGCCAACCTCTAAGTTGGTTATTCCGGCCAACCTAGAGTAAAATGTTTGATTATTCCGACCAAACGTCCTGCAGCCTGGATCCTTATCTTAGGCTTATGAAGGGTGTTGGTTTTTCCAGCTAACCTCTAAGTTGGTTATTCCTGCCAATCTAGAGTAAAGTGTTTGGTTTATTCCGACCAAATGTCCTGCAGCCTGGATCCTTATCTTGGGCTTAGGAGGGGTGTTGGTTATTCCGGCCAACTATGCTTACAAGGCGCCTAATTCACTAAAACACTCTTTTATAGAAGGAAACAACTATACTGAAAAGAAACTACTTATTTTATTGAGAAAGAAAAAATTACAAATACTTGAAAGAAAAGCTAAAAATAAAATAGTTTGAGATTGGCAGTGTTCTATGGCCTGGGAATGGTTTGCCGTCCTCGTCTTCCAAGTGGTATGCCCCTTTTCCTGCTAATCCAACCACCTTGTAAGGTCCTTCCCAATTAGGCCCTAACTTGCCATCTTCGGGTATCAAGGTGTTGCCCATCACTTTGCATAGTACCCAATCTCCGATTTTGAAGTGTCTTGGATGTACTATTTTGTTATACTTTTTGGACAACTCCTGTTGGTATGAGGCGATGTGAACCAGTGCTCTTTCTCTTCTTTCTTCTGCAAGGTCGAGCTCTAATGTGATGGCTTCTCCATTTAAGTCTGGATCAAAATTTTCGCATCGAATGGTGGGGAGGCCAAATTCCAGTGAGATTACTGCTTCCATGTCGTAGGCTAAGGAGAATGGTGTTTCTCCCGTTGATCGTCGAGGTGTGGTACGGTAAGCCTATAAAACATGAGGAAGCTCCACAACCCACTTTCCTTTTACTTTTTCTAATCTTTTCATCAATCCATCCAAGGCAACTTTGTTTGATGCTTCTGCATGGCCATTTGCTTGGGGGTGTGCCGGGGTAAAGTTATAGAATTCTATCTTGTACTCCTCACAAAAGCCTCTAAAAATTTTGCCGTCGAACTGGGTGCCGTTGTCCGATATCAGCGCCTTAGGTATGCCGAATCGAGTGATGATATTTTGCCAGACGAACTTCTTCATATCTTTCTCCTTTATTGATGCTAGTGCTTCTGCTTCTACCCACTTTGTGAAGTAGTCTGTTGCTACAAAGAAGAACTTCCTATTGTCGGGTGTTGTTGGAAGTGGCCTTACGATGTCCAAGCCCCACATTGCGAAGGGCCATGGACTGGTTAAAGGTAGAAGCTCTCTGGCTGGTTGATGCATTTCGTGTGCGAACTTCTGACATTTCTCGCACTTCTTGACATACTTCTCCGAATCTGCTTGCGAAATTGCTCTGTAAGCCAATGATCTCCCCCCTTGGTGGCTTCCGCATACGCCTTCATAGATCTCGAATAGGAATGCTTCGACCTTGCTGGGATGGACACACTTCAGGTAAGGTCCTGTGAAGGATTTCTTGTACATGGCCATTGATAGAGAGAGCCAAAATCGCTGTGATTTTGCTCTTATCTTGTTGGCCACTTTCTTCTCTTTGGGTAAAATGCCGTCTTTTAGGAACACTATAATGGGATCCATCCATGAAGGGCCTAGTTCGGCGCAACATACCTCTTCTACTTCAGGTTCTTTAATGCTTGGTCTGGTAGGAAATCGATCAGTAGTGGATGTGGGATGGATGTATTTGCCATTGAAGCAAAGCCTGCTAGTTCGTCTGCTCTGCTGTTTTCTTCTCTGCCAATTTGCTCCTATCCGCACTACTTCGAACTTCATGATCTCTTTTCTGACTAACTCTTGATACTTAGCCATCCTTTCGTCATTTGCCTCGTAGTCGCCTGAAATTTGGTTTACCACCAGCTGTGAGTCACTGTAAACTATTAGCTCGGTGGCCTTCATGTAGAGTTCTGATTTTAGTCCTGCTAGAAGCGCTTCATACTCCGTTTCGTTGTTTGATACTGGGAAGCCAAGGTTGACTGCCTGCTCCACTACTAGGCCATCTAGTGAGATGAGGACTATGCCGAGTGTTGCTCCGTGCCTGTTGGATGCTCCATCCACAAAGTGCTTCCACATCTCTCCAACGAACAGTTTCCAGCAAGTAAAGGGATCGGATAATGCCTTGGGGTCCTGAGTGTTGCTGGTGTTTTCTTCAAAGTCCACACTTACTGTTTGCCCCTTGCTCTCTGATTGAACCAAGTCTTTATTTGGGTCTTTGCTTGGTGCAGCATGGTTTGTTTCTCCCTCCTTTTGTTCATTCTGGTTTGTCCTGGGATGTGGCTGGGTATCCTGTACCAGGGGTTGCGCTATTCCGGCGTCAATTTCCATCCCCTTGGTTGTATCAGTCAAGTCCACTGGGCAGATGTGATGACTTCTTGGAGTGAGTTCTGCCACAAAGTCTGCCAAAGGTTGGGCTTTTATCGCGGTTTTGGGTTGAAATTTGATGTCGAACTACCCTAACTCGACTGCCCACTTCAAGACTTGTACAAAAAAGTTTGCCCTCTCAAACAAAGCTTTTAATGAAAAAACTGTGAGGACGATTATTGTGTGGGCGTGGAAGTAATACGATAACTTTCTTGATGCCGTCATCAAGGCTAAGGCCAGTTTTTCCAATGGTAGGTACCTGGTTTCTACGCCCAGCAATGTCTTGCTGACATAAAAGATGGACAGATGTTGGATCCCCTCTGCTCGGAACAACACTGCGCTAATTGCGTGCTGTGAAACTACAAGGTACAAAAATAGTTCTTCTCCAGGTATTGGGGTCACTAGTAACGGTGGAGAAGACATGTATTCTTTCAAACTTTCTAGGGCGCAGTCGCATTCTTCATCCCATTCAAACTTGGCCTTTAATGCTTGAAAAAATGGTCAACATCTGTCTGACGACCGACTTATAAACCGGTTGAGCGCAACTGCCATGCCGGTGAGATGCTGCACTTCTTTCACTGAGTTGGGCCTCTCTAGATCTTTGATTGCTTTGGTCTGAGAGGGGTCTGCTTTTGTACCTCGGTTGGTCAGCAGGAAGCTTAGGAATTTGCCAGATCCTATGCCGAACGCACATTTGGATGCATTAAGGCGTAGCTTGTGCTTTTTTAGGATCTGAAACATCTCACCTAGGTCCCTCAGATGGTTATTCTTATCCTTGCTCTTGACCACCATATCGTCGATGTAGGCTTCCATTGTTCTGCCTAACAATGGTTCGAACATCTTGGTGACCATCCGTTGGAATGTTGCCCCTGTGTTCTTAAGGCCAAAGGGCATGACCTTGTAACAATACAGTCCTCTTGGTGTCGTAAAAGAGGTGACCTCCTGGTCTGGCTTATACATAGCGATCTGATTGTAACCTCTATACGAATCAAGAAAGCTAAGACGGTTGTGTCCTGCTATCAGATCTACCAGTTGGTCTATCCGTGATAGAGGAAAGCTGTCCTTTGGGCATGCCTTGTTGATTGTTTTGTAGTCCACGCAGACACGCCATTTTCCATTCTTCTTTGGCACCACTACTGTATTGGAGATCCATCTAGGGTAGTGCACTTCTCTGATAGCTCCTACTTCTAGCAGGTTTTCCACTTTTTCCGCCACTATCTCGGTATGGTGGAGTGCCGATCTGCGAGTGCGTTGTATTATTGGTCTGGCAATTGGGTGGACATTCAATTGGTGACAAATGAAGTTTGGGTCAATGCCAAGCATGTCATATGGCGTCCAGGTAAACACTTCGATATTAGAGGTCAAGAATTCCATGATCTCTATTCTCTTGGTGCTAGACATAGATGAGCCAAGCAAGAAGAACTTTTCCGAGTCCTTTTCATCTATTCTTACCTGTACCAAGTCTTCCACTGCCTTCTGTTCAGCGGCTTTGCCAAAATCCACAAATAATTCATTGCTCTCGGGTTCTTCTACCATCTAAACAAACCCTTTGGCAACCCGGCTGCCATTTACTATGACGAAGCATTGCTTGGACATAATTTGGTCTCCGTAGACCTCTTCAATTACTCTGGTTTCGTTGGGGAACCGCATTATTTGATGGTAGGTTGACGCTACTGATCTCATGGCATGCATCCATGTTCTTCCCAAAATTATGTTGTAAATGGAAGGAACTTTCAACACCCAGAATTCCACTTGTTTCGTCATGCTTCCTGCTTTGATTGGGAGGATTATCTTGCCAATTGGCCACTCTGGCATTGAGTTGAATCCAATCAGGGGAGATACGGCAGGTGCCAAGTCTTTGTCCTCCAGTTTCAATTATTTGAAGGTTTCGTAATACATCATTTCACATGAGCTCCCTTGGTCAATCAAAATTCGCTTGACGTCGTAATCCTTGATGTGAAGAGTGACGACTAGTGTATCATTGTGAGGGCAATATATCCTAGCCAACTCTCTGTCTGAAAAAGACATGGACGTTCGTGGCCTTTGTTTTCCCCTTTTTAATGGTGGGCTATGCAGTCAATACCTCCCTTAAGTGCTCAGCCTTCTTTATTATGCCTCTGAGCTCACACACTCGCTCAGGCTCGAATACCGCATGTATTACGTTTATCACGCCTTGAGGTGGGGTGTCAATCGGTGTTCTGTCTGGGTGATCGTGGTTTTGGGCGGTTGGCTACGTCCCTCCTTCTATGTACCGGTCCAGGTGACCAGCTACCACTAACTCCTCCAGATGCTGTCTCAACAGCGTGCAATTTTCAGTGCGGTGCCCCTTTTCCTTATGGAAGGTGCACCGAGATCTTTCGTCGTAGTCCTTTTGTGCTTCTCCCAGCTTAGCAGGCCATCTGACGAAAGGTTCATCACGTATCTCACTGAGAATTCGGTAGATTGGTTTCTTGAATACCGTGGTAATGGCAGTGCGGACTCTCAACCATCTTTTATCTTGGTCTTCTCCGTTGTCTCGCCTGCCTCGCCCGTTCTTGCTTAGACGTTCTACCGCGTTGACTTTTGCAGAAGTCTTTTTATCTAGCATTGCGGCTGTACCAGACTTAGTTTTAGCACGCGCTCCATCCTCCTCTACCCGAATGTGCTGGTGTACCCTCTCCATTAAGGCTTCCATTGTGAGGGGTGGCATCATGGTGATTGAGTCCCTCAATCTGTTTCCGACTGGAAGACCTCTTTTGTACTGCGCGATGGAGAGATTTGTGGGGCAATCTCCTATCTGGTTGAAGGTCTCTCAATAACGACTGTTGTAGGATCTTAACGTCTCCTTGTCGCCCATGTCAATGGAGAGTAGCTGATCGATCTCTACTAGTGTCTTGGTATTCGTTCTAAACCTTGTCACGAATGCCTACGCTAATTGCGCCCAGGAGGCTATGCTGCCTTCTGGTAGCCTTTCGAACCAGGTTAAACCTAAGTTGCCAAGGCTGGATGGGAATAGGATGCACATCAAAGCCTCGTTCCGCCGGTATATTGCCATGACCTGGCGAAAGTGGCTTAGGTGCATGTAAGGGTCTGTCTTCCCCTCGTAAGTCGTAAATTTAGGCTGGATGGAGCCTGAAGGTAATGGTGCATTCTCAATCACCGAAACGAACGGCGAGCTATGTAGCCTTGCCAATGCTTTATCTGTTGGTTCGTAGGCAAGGTGCGGTATCGGCATTCCTACCTCAACGCTTCCGTGCGTCCGATGAGCCAACCGCTGAAGGGCTTCTGTGCGGGTCGCATGCCCTGGCATCTTCCTTCCGTCATGCCCTTTCTTCAAGCACAGTCCGTAAGTCGGACGATCTAGGTAACTCCGTTTGCCTGGATGATGTCTGGTGCGTATGTGAGGGCCGATAGGTACTTCCCTCAGTGTAAGACCTCAATGATCTCGTTCTCTCAAACCTGGAGTAACGAGTTCTGGAAGTCCTTGATTGAGTGTCGTCTGTCTTGAGACTTCTACTCTTTGTTTGCGATGGCGTGGTATGCCTACCACGATCTTCTGAGTGGCGATGAGGCATATTGTTCTTGCGCCCCACTCCTGTCGCCACCCCATTCCCTTTTATCTGGCGCTTCATCAATTCCATGTCCGCCGCCATCTTCCTGATTAACTCGTCCTGCTCCTTTACTCGATCCTCCAAAACTTGAGGGTCGATCCTTCGCCTCTGTCTATCAGGACTTGATGAGCGACGGGGGCTGTTACCCCACGTCCCCCTTGCATCCCTCCGGGGGTTCTGTCACTGGGGCTCTAAGTCTGCCATGGGAGGGATGTAAGGCAAACCTTCGCGCCTCCCACCTCCTTCTGGGGTTTGTCCGTCAATGGCAGACTGTGACAAATCTTCATTGTGTGCCATTGCATTTAATCTAGCGAGAAAAACTTTGACCAAGAGGTTTTGTTCTTTCTGTGATTCCCACAGACGGTGCCAATTGTACGGGTAAGAAATAATCTTCTCGTATAATCCTGTTGATCAAGTCCGCGCTCCTCCAAACATCGTTGCTTTACTCCCTGAAAACACAAACGTGAGCTAGCCGGCGGGTGTGTGTCGGATACCTCTCCGATGCCTAAGTCTGCAAGATAGACAAATAGACAAAAGCTCTATGTATTCGGGAGTCAAAGTTGTGTTGGCTCTCCATAGGTGATGTTAAGCTTTTATAGGTTCCGCGTGGCACAATCCTAGTAGGACTCTTATTCCTCCATGCAGAGTTCTCCTAGGAATCACATTCCTGAAAGATAATGCTTATCTTTCAACACCTCCCTCACTGTTTAAACCAAGTGAGATGGTTCTACCACGGTTGGATGTCAATACGACTGAGATAACATAGCCATGCTAAAGCCACAGACTAGACCGAGCTCCCACTAGCTTGGTACTTCCTTTCACTGCGTGTACCTCGATTTTACATAATCCAGCTAGGTTGTCTGAGACCGCACTAACCACAACGAGTTTGGACCGAGCTAACCAATAGAAAGGTTCTGAGGAAAACCCACCTTACTTCAGCTTAACACGGTATGACCGAGCTAATTGTTACCGCTCTGAGTGTGGTGACCGAGCTAATTGCTGAGCTCTCTTGGACCGGGCTAACTTCTAGTCCCTTTTACTCGGCCTCTCTTATTATGGCCCATAGATCGACCCATTACTCAGCTCGGCCCAATTTACATATAAATTACCTTCTCACATATATAGAATAACATACATGTTGGACTAGGTAGAAGAAATCAACTGCAAAACATGGAAGTGCAAAAGAAAAGAACATTAGTGGAAAGATGATGAAGAAAATGGAGAGTGGATTGAATGATTTCAGGGTTTTCCTACATCCTTTCTCATGGGTTCGTTACAACGATCTTTATAATGGGGAAGGCCTTGGGCCATGTTTTTCAAATGTAATGTAGTATTTTATTTCTTCTTTATTTTTGGGCAAGTGGACTACCAATTAATTGTACCCATGTGGTTGGTACAGTGCCATTAATATATTGTCGGGAGACACAATAATTAAATATTATTTTTTTTGCTTTTTTTTTTGGGTTACTTTTTGACTTCTTTTAAGGAAAATTTATTCATAAATCACATTTTGGGAAATGATAATCTATTTCATATAAATGATTTTCTTATAGACTAATTAGTCTTATTAATTTTGAAAGACAGATTTAATATATTATTTAGAAATTAAATTTATAGTTATACCCTTATTATGTTTCATTCTATTTATTTTTTTTTCTTCTGTGCTAGAAAGGTAGTATATACAATTTATGAGAATTAAATGTAATATATACAATCTATGAGAATTAAATTTGGGATGAATTTTTATATGAGAAATTTTTTATTTGGAAAACATTTCAAAATGAGTACAAAATTTTTTTAGTAAACTTTGGACAAATGTATAATTTCAAACTGTAACACTCTAATGTAACATTTAAAACAAAATTCTTAGTATATTTTTTCCAAACGTAATACTCCAATATAATACTGTAAAAAAATTTCTTAATGTAACATTCCAATGTAACACACACAAAAAAAAAAAATCTTGGTGTACTTTTCCCAAAGAGTAAATATCATTTTCCCCTCAAAATATCACATGTTTTTCATGCGTACCCCCATACTTCGATTTATTTCAATTTAGTATCTGAACTTTCCACAAATTGATCAATTAGACCCCTGCCATCACCTTCCATCCACAATTGGACAGAATGTGATGAGCTGTCTCCCTGAACTATCTTTTGGAGGGAATATAAGAGGGTTTCCCGCCATATGCAACCTCTCCCTTCTACGATACAACAGAGGCAAGCTACCAAAAAAAAAAAAAAAAAAAAACAGAGCATCGTTTTGGTGGTGAGACAGAATGAGAAATAGAGAGTCAAGAAGTCTGGGAAGATCGAGCTCAACTGAAGGAAGATGGAGTTCAAGTGACATGGAAGACTTGAGATGCATTTTCTATGGAAGATGAAGGGTGATACAAACATCATGGATTGATGCAAATCCTGGTAGGAGGTTCCCCAACTGTCCCACTAATGGTTGTAATCAGTTCACCTGGGTAAACCCACCTATGTGCTCACGAGTAGTGCAAATCATCCCTGGGCTATTGAAGAAGGTCAATAAGCTAGAAGCAAGATTGCAAACAAGGAATAGAAGAGAGAGAGAAAACAATGGATATGCTTGGCTGCCTCATGGTGTATCATTTTATCAATGTGGTTTGTAATGTAGTGTAAGAAAGAATGTAATTGGGGGGGGGACTATTATGAATGAATGAATATAATGGGGGCAAATATTATGAATGAAATGTAATGAGGAAAGTATTTTGAATGAAAATTTCAGATTTTGTGTTAAGGTTTACTCTTAAAAAAAACAGAGCATCACAGCCTTGTTTGTCCCTTAAAAAAAAAAAATTTGTGTTCATTGTTATAAAAACATGGCATTATCATTTCTGTAAGGAAACCTCTTATATTCGGGATGCTAGAGTTGTTTTATCACTTGAAAGGGAAATTTATTTTGACTGTCATATGCTGGCAAAGCAGGATTATTACTGACAATGACATCAGAAATTACTTCATTAGATACAATTTCGAAAAATATAATAGTTCTTTTGGGTTAAAGGATCACATATTTCTTTTTATAACATTTCAGTTGGAAGTAGTTTTTCAATCAACTAATTTGTTTATAGATCAAGACAAGGTAAAGCTGACAGTAAGATCCAAGACAAGTTCCCATCATTATATATACATCTATACACAAATAAAGATACAATTACCCATGTAAATAACACAAAATATTAAGCATGGATTACAGACAACTATTCGAGCAAGGTGGCTGGTGATGAATACCTCAACAGTTCATGGACATATATGAAATAGGAAGAGTAATTTTATTAATAAAAAATCTTAACAGAAGTTCAAAAAAAATATTTTATAAGGAAGTCCTAATTGAACTGTCTATCACACCAACTTATTTTGTAAGGAAACCCTCTTATATTCCCTCAAAAAGATAGTTCAGGGGGACAACTCGTCACATTCCGTCCAATTGTGGACGGAAGGTGACGACAGGGGTCTAATTGATTAATTTGTGAAAAGTTCAAGTACTAAATTGAAATAAATCAAAGAATGTGGGTACACGTGAAAAACGTGTAATAGTTTGGGAGGGAAAATGATATTTACTCTTTCCCAAATGTAACACTTCCAAAAAAAAAAAGATATGATATTCTTCAAACCATTCTAAAAGGAGTACAAAAATTCCTTAATAAGTTTTGAGCAAATGTATAATTTCAAATTGTGAATGTTACGTTTAGAAAAATTACATTAAGGAATTTTTAGTATTTTTGTGTGTGTTACATTGGAGTGTTACGTTTAAGATTACATTGATTGGAGTGTTACGTTTGGAAAAAATACATTAAAGAGTTTTTTTTGTGTGTTACATTGATTGAAGTGTTACAATTGAAAAAAAATACACTAAGGAGTTTTTTTTTTTTTTGTATGTTACATTGATTGGAGGGTTATGTTTGGAAAAAATACACACATGTTGTTACGTTTCGAAAAAGTACATTAATGAGTTTTTTTAGAGTGTTACGTTGTTACGTTTGGAAAAAGTGCACCAAAGAGTTTTTTAGTGTTTAACATTGATTGTTACATTAGAGTGTTACATTTTTTTGTCATAATGTGTGGGATTTGTTCTAGGAGGGAAATCCAAAACCTTTATATACGAATTGCCGAAATATGTAATTTTACATTTAGAGAAACTCACTTTTGTTCTTAAAAAATTAAATTCAAACATGTAAGTGACTATCTTTTTGTGTAATTTTCACTTTAATAGGACCTTTGGGTTCATAAGAAAAAAGAAAAACTTAACAGTTTAGAAGATCACATTTTAAGATTTATTGGTATTTCACTCATTTTTTAAAAAAGGATTTGGAAAGTTTTTTGTTTATACTTTTTTTGCTTTTTGAAAAATATTATCATATAATGTCACATCATTAATGAAAATTATGAAAATTTTATATTTCCCTCATGTACATTTGTGAAATTACCATTTTACTATCAAAAAGTGAGTGTATTTCGGTAATTATACATTCAGCTTATTTATCTCTTCACAAAAGAAAATGTATAACTCAAAGAAATTATTTTTTGCTTATTTGAAAAAGAAAAATGCCTGGTAGCTTGAAAATTGAAGGGGGCTCGAATGCCCCAAATCCTGGCAATGCCAAAACGACGTCGTTTTGATTTTTTTTTTTTTTTGTTATTTTTCCTTCTTCCTTCCACCTCTCTTTTCTCTCTGAAATTGGTTTGAGAGAAACAGAAAGGCGAGAGAAAGAGAGAAGGAGGAAGAGAAGAGAGGGAAGAAAAAAAAAAGAAGCAGAACAAAGGAACCAGGTCGCAAACCACTTGAACCACTACAACCCAACCCACCGCCATGGATGGAGAAGCCGAAGCTAGATCTTCGACTATTGATTTTGATTTTGGGATTTGATTTTGATTTTGGGTTTGCTTTTGATTTTGGGTTTTGATTTTGATTTTGATTTTGATTTTTGATGAACCACCATAACCTAACCCACCGCCATGGACGGAGAGGCCGGAACTAGATCTTCTGCTGTTGATTTTGATTTTGGGATTTGATTTTGATTTTGGGTTTGGTTTTAATTTTGGGTTTTGATTTTTATTTTGATCCTGAGTTTGGATTCAAAAAAGAACAGAGGAAGAAGATAAAGGAAAAAGACAAGAGGAAGAAAGAAGAGGAAGAAGAGAGGGGGAAGGAAAAAGAAAAGGAAAAAAAAAAGATGGCAAAATGATATCGTTTTGGCACATTCGAATCATTCGAGTCACTTCACTTTCAAGCTACCCAACATTGTTATTTGAAAAAAACAAAAAGCTACTTTTTTTCAACTTCCGAAAAAAAGCACCAAGTCAACTTTTTGTATATTTAGGGTTATTTTGGCAAACAATTATTTTAATTGATTTTTTTAAATTTTTATAAATATTTTTTTATATAAATATAAGTAGAAGAGTTGAATTTTCATTTTTTATTTTACTTTTTAACTATTTTAAAGTGTTCCCAAAACTGCCATCAATATTTAAGAAATGTGTCATTATGATCTATTTATAAATTTTTTTACTACGATACAAGGTGCTTGGAAATTATATAATTAAGCATTACAGAGATATTTTGAATTCTGATGCCAAAAATTATGTTCCTATATTTAATGATTTTCAACTAGGGTCCAACTTGTCTCATGTTGAGATCAAGACTAGACCAGTCCGATCCATTGGCTCATTTTTTTTGTTCCCGTTTCGATAATCCGAATCGTTGAATGTGTAGAACTCATCGAGTACTATATCCCTTTAAAAAATAACGTTGATCGGATATCGATAACTATTTGATCGGATCATAATTCTGTCAACCATTTATTTTTTTACCGTTCATTTTTTTAAATACAAATTTTATCCGATCAAATAACTATCGATATCCGATCAACGTGATTTTTTATAAGAATATAGTACTCAACGAGTTTTACATAGTGAACGGTTCGAATTTTCGAAACAGGGTCCAAAAATGGGCCCGTGAGCCTGACTGGACGGGTCTAGTCTTGATCTCTATATGAGACAAGCTGGACCCTTTCAACTATATTATAATGATAAAAATTGCAAAATACGATGAAAATGTATTGTAAGGGGTGAACCCACATGATGTGATGCTCACCATTTGTGAGATATCTGTGTCACATTTTGTATTTAACTTTTACGCACCTAGCATTTCTGATTACAATAATATTGGATAAAAGATTTTACACGAGCAGTCACCTCTGTCAATTTTTTTTTGTTTAAATATGTATATATAATATTTTTTTTAGATAGGATAATGAACAAAACAAAGACCAAAATATATACATAATGATTATATATACATAGTGATTATGTATATATCATATTAAATAAATTATTAATAGAATAAAGCTTAGTAGCTCGAAAATTTTGAGGCTCGACTAGCTCGAAATTCAAAATGACGTCGTTTTGAATTTTTTTTTTTTCCCATTTTTCCTCTCTTTTCTCTCTGAAACAGGGAGAAGAGAGAAGAGAGAAGGGAGAAGAAAGAGAGAGAAGAGAGAAGGGAGAAGAAAGAAAGAGAAGAGGGAGGAAGAGAGAAGAATGAGAGAAAAGGGAGGAAAAGAGACAATGGGCTAGAGGGAGGCGATGGGCGACGGAGAGCAACAGACAATTACTTATTTGCTTGGTTGTTTTATGTGCATTCAAAAAATGACTACCCAGTTGTACATAGATTCATGGAGATCACTCCAATCTCTTTGAAAATAGAGGGATTATTTAGAGTTAATCAATGCATGTTAATATGCATGGGTTTCACCAAAAATGGATGTTTTAGCATGTTAAACATTCAAAATTCACCTTCAAATTCAATATAAGATCCCTTAATCATAGGCTATTAACTTTACCGGTTCAATTTTTGACATAGAACACTGTCATATTTCCAAATTGCCAGGAATTTCACTGAACTTTGGCAATATTGTCAAAACAGTGATAACCACCCAGGTCATAAACATAATAAACCTATTTACCAATGTGAATGTGTGGTACAAATAATAATTGAGGGAAGTGTTTCTCTATTGCAACCCTGCTTTCTTTTGTTAGGAATAATGAACTTCTGCATCTTTTCATTCAATCCAGAGGATATCCATTGGATACATTGTCGCAGCTTTGTGTGAGATATGGCTTCCATGTTCAAAGGTGGAGGGGAGTAGGTTTTTTTAGGAGATATTATTGGCAATGGTTAGTTACGATATCTGGCATCATTCTATGTTTTGTAATGTTCAAGGCTTGTGCATAATATTTGAAAAGTTGGAGTTATTTACTTGAAGAAACTTTAATTTCACTTCTTTTGTTTCCTTTTATGGGTTGAAATATTGGGTTTTGGTAGATATTTAACTGTCCTTAATATATTTTACTAAACACTTAGATTCATCTTTCAAAACTTTTATGAGACATGAAAGAGTAGTTAAGGAGTATAGAGCATGATTTTACATTCACAAATTATAATCTAAGTCAAAACTATATTGTACTTAAAATTAACCAAGCAACCAAATCACAACGCTATGCCCAATTATATATTTTGTGAGAAATCTATCTATTCTTAAATTAAAAATAATAAATAAATAAATGCAACTATGTGATTCTGGTATTGAAACTTTCAAATAATTATTGAAATTCAGCAGATCAAATTTTTATACATGGATATGATCCACCCACTCAATGTTGATTGCCGACTTTCCATTTGTTCCACTTTTAATTCTTCACAAGATGAACTGATGTTCATAAAGTTTTTGAAACGAAGTTTGAAACATTTATTGTTTAAATGAATGGTTAATTCAGTTAAATAGAAAAAAATTCATTTTTTTTTTTTTTATCTTCTACCCCTTTCAATTCGTCCCCTTCAATAGTTGGTGACAATGTGAAATGCTATTTTGTAGGTGCATTGCATGTTCCTTGTAGGTAGTATACTTGGGGTTGTCATATGGCCTGTAAGTTCTAAATTGGAAATTCGAATTACTGAGCTCAACTTTTGTGCCTCCCACAAATGGAAGCTTTGTTTACACTATAAGATTATGCTCTATACTCCTTAACTTTCCTGCCAACAGCTAATTTGTCAAGTTGACACTCTCTTGGAAATTTTAGGGATGTTGGTAGGAAGACAAATTTGTGTGTGTGTGTGTGTGTGTGTGTGTGTGTGTGTGTGTGTGTGTGTGTGTTTATTGTGACTTGGTTGGAATGTGAGTTCGTTGACTTTGAAGTGGAATGAATGTGTGAGCTTACTTTTATCTCCAGTCACTGCGGTTGAATTTGAATATTCCAATCTTCATGCTTTTTCAGAGCATGTGATTTATTATGGAAACCATGTTTTGTAGTGTTCAAGTCAACTTAAGACAGAAGGATGTCTATGCAATTCTTAGTGATTATAGTGATTCTCAAATATTACTGCATTAAGTATCAACTCGTTTCTTCCTTCTATTTGATATTAGGACATACATAATAGCATAATACTTGCTAATATGTGAGAAATTACACAGAAGATAATCATCCATATTACAAAAACTTGTTAAATAATCTAAATCCTCCATTTATGGAGTTTGTCATATTAGGTGACATGTTCCACAAGAGGAGATCATGGACCTACCTGTAATGCTGCTGGAATGATAGATCGTTGTGTTCTTGGTCTTAATCATTAACATACAAAACCTGTTTATAGAAACTTGAAGGTAACTCTATTCTGAAGGTAAAATTTTGTAAAATTCTGGTTTACATTTTGCAATCAATTGATTCCTATTTGGTATCCCCTTCACAGGAATGCAATATTTCCAGCATTGGCCAACTTTCAGATAATTCACCGTCATGGTGTCATACTCTTTTTGATCCTAAAGGTATATTAAGGTGTCCAATCTAATCCTTTCTTTTTCCTTCATGATGGTACTTCAAAACCTTTGTTCTATTATGTATCGTCTTATCATCGCTGTCTTCATTGTTATTACATGAAATGCAATACACTTGAGATATTGTATTTTGAACTGGTAATATGATGTCATTTATATTTGACTATGATTAAATGGTTCCTTAAATTGGATTAGTCATGAAAGCATATTTAGATTTATAACTTCTATGATTCCAGCACATTTGTTTAATAGTTTGAGTTTAGATATGCAGAAGTGACTGTACTTCATAGTTTATTAAACCTTCAAGGAGTTGTTATGTGTACTATTTGTTGGAAATGGTTTAGAAAATTCTGGGTAAAACAAGAATTTTTTCCTAACTTTGATCTATTATTTAGGTGGGACCTGAGCGTCGCTGGTCGCGGGTCAAAGTGGTAACGCGTTCTATGCCGCGTTGTGATTCACGTGGTATATTTGGTTGCTCAAAACCATTACCAAGTGAATGGGAAATCGAAGCCAAAGTATGCTCCATTGAAATTGAGTTTTGAATAAGGCTTGTCCCACATTGATTTGGTGGGAAGTTTTGAATGGATTTACAAGGCATGGGATTGGAACTTGGGATGTGCCCCAAGGGGTATCCAAGTGTTTTAGAGAGGGAGGTTATGGGCAAAATAGGCTAGGCCCATTGGACCCAAAAATCACCACACGCGCGCGTCGCTGTCTGTCCGGTCGGGCTGGGCCTGAGCGCGGGTGCGTGGTGTGGGATTGGACTTGTCCGGCCCAATACCTTTCTTTTTGGGTCAAAAACATTTGAATTGAATTTTATTTTTTGAAAAATAAAATCCAGAATCCGGAAATAAACTGGTTCGGTTTTACTGTACACCCAAACAGGGCCCTTTCCGTTTTTTATCTGTTTGAATTTTTGAACCCAACAGATTCAAATCTATTTAAATTCAAAACCAAACAGGTTTCATACCTGTTCAAATAGGTTTGCACCTGTTTAATTCAAAACCTGTAGCCACCATTACATCTACAAATAGGACAGCCCTCATTTGATGTTTAGACATTCAGAAAATTCATACTTCATCTCTGCAAATTTATTCTTCATTTTGCTGCATTTAATTTTTGTGAGAAAGAGTATAAACACTTAGTGTGTTTGTTAGGCAAACAATTTGTAGTGCTACTATTGTTTGTAGTTGATCATTTCATCCTGGGAGATAGACATCCACATTCTGAAAGCACCGTGGAGAGGACGAATCTGTCTTAAGGATACAGTGTCAAACACTGGACTTGATCAGATATTTATTAGAAGAAATTAATCAAGTAAGTTGTTTAATTTATTATTCTGTTTTATTTGTTTATTAAATCAGATTTTAATTTTGTTTTAGTAACAAAATAAAATCTATTTTTATTTATTTATTTATTTATTTCTAGTTTGATTTTTGTAATCAAACAAATTCTCTTATTTCCTTTATTTCTTTATATTCTTGTTGTTGTTTAGTACACAACAGAATTAAATCTATTTAAATACAGTGAAGATTGTCCAACAATCTTAAGACATAACCATTTTTGGTATCTTCATTGTATTTAATTTTTTGTGATTTCATAAAGACATATTCTGATTAGAAAAACAAATAGTGGTTTATGCTATTTGACAGATAGTAGTAATATGCTGTCTCTTTTCTTTGACAACTAGCAGTAATCTACTGGTGTCATTAACAATTGCAGAATAATAATTTGTGTCACAGAAAATTATTGTGGTATTTTATTTTTCTAGTTTTAGTAACAAGAAAAATAAAATTATTTTATGTTATCATTTATTTTCTAGTTTTAGTAACAAGGAAAATAAAATTATTTTGTGTAATAATTTATTTTCTGGTTTTAGTAACTAGAAAATTAATTTGTGTTTTAATTTTTTCTGATTTTTGTAATTAGAGATTATGGCTACTACAACTGAAACTGCAACTGGTAGTGGTACTCCAATTGTTACACCAACACCGGTCCCTATCCAGAACCATGTTCATGTACCAATAAATCATGGAGCAAAACCGGAAAAATTTAACGGTACTAAGTTTAAGAGATGGTAGCAGAAGATGCTGTTCTATCTTACAACTCTTAATTTGGCCTGGCTTCTCCATGAAGATGCTCCAGCACTTAAAGAGGGTGAAAGTGATCGGCAAGTTGTTGCCGCTGTTGATGCTTGGAAACATACAGATTTTCTATGCAGAAACTACATCCTCAATGGCCTTGACAACATGTTGTATAATGTTTACAGTCCTTTGAAGTCAGCAAAAGAATTGTGGGATTCTTTGGAAAAGAAATACAAGACAGAGGATGCCGGCACGAAGAAATTTATTGTCGGTAAATTTCTGGACTTCGTTATGGTAGACGCCCAAACGGTAATTTCTCAAGTTCAAAGTTTTCAATTAATTTTACATGATATTCATTATGAGGGTATGTCTCTGAACGAGTCTTTCTAAGTCGCTGCTTTAGTGAAAAAGTTACCACCGGCTTGGAAAGATTTCAAAAATTATTTAAAACCTAAACGCAAAGAGATGACCATGGATGAACTTATTGTAAGACTAATAATTGATGAAGATAACCGTAAGGCTGAAAAAAAGGAATGGGAAAAATCTCATTGAGTCCAAGGCTAATGTGGTTGAACAGGTTCACAAACCACATAACAAAAAGAGGAAGTTTACTAGAGATGGTCCTAAACAAGGCGATAGCAACAAGAAGTTCAAAGGAAAATGTTATAATTGTGGCAAGACTGGACATCGAGCTTCTGACTGCCGCCGCCCTAAGAAGGATCATGGAAGTACAAGTAAGAAGACTACCAATCAGGCCAATGTAACTAAATTCGATTACATCTCTGACGGAGTGAATGACATCAACCTCTCTACTGTGGTGTCTGAGGCTAATCTGGTTGGAAATCCCAAGGAATGGTGGGTTGACACTGGGGCAACTCGTCATATTTGTGCGGACAAGAAGATGTTCACTACCTACAATGAGGCTGCAAATGGTGAACAACTTTTCATGGAAAATTCTTTTACTTCTACTGTGGCTGGACAAGGGAAAGTGATCTTGAAGATGACATCAGGGAAAGAACTGATCCTCAACAACGTACTGCATGTACCTGACATCCGGAAGAATTTAGTTTCTGGTTCTTTGTTAAGTAAAAATGGTTTTAGGCTTATTTTTTAGTCTGATAAATTTGTATTAACAAAGAGTGGTATGTATGTTGGTAAGGGATACATGAGTGATGGTATCTTTAAGTTGAATGTAATGACAGTTGTATCAAAAGTTGCTATGAATAAGAAGAACACATCTTTTGCTTATATTCTTGAGTCAAATTTATGGCATGGTAGATTAGGACATGTAAATTATGATGCTTTGCGTAGATTAATTGGTTTGGATTATATACCAAAGTTTAAAATTAATCCTAATCATAAATGTGAAATTTGTGTAGAAGCAAAACTAACTAAGGCTCCATTTAAATCGGTTGAAAGGAAAACTGAACCTCTAGAATTAATTCATACAGATGTATGTGATCTAAAATTTGTTCAACTAGAGGAGGCAAAAAGTATTTCATAACATTTATCAATGATTACACAAGATATTGTTATGTTTATTTACTTAGAAGTAAAGATGAAGCCTTAGAAATGTTTAAATTCTACAAAACAGAAGTTAAAAATCAACTTAGTAAAACCATTAAAATGGTTAGAAGTGATAGGGGTGGTGAATATGATGCACCATTAAATAAATTTTGTGCACAACATGGAATTATTCACCAAACTACAACACCCTATTCTCCTCAGCAAAATGGAATTGCTGAAAGAAAAATAGAACTCTAAAAGAAATGATGAATGCCATGTTACTAAGTTCAGGCTTACCACAGAACTTGTGGGGGAAAGCAATATTGTCTGCTAATTATGTTCTTAACAGAATACCCCACAAGAAAACCAACAGCACTCCTTATGAACTGTGGAAAGGTCGACCGCCTTCCTACAAATACTTAAAAGTGTGGGCGTGTTTGGCAAAAGTTGAAGTTCTTGTTCCTAAAAAGACTAAGATTGGACAAAAAACAGTAGATTGTGTGTTTATTGGTTATGCTCAGAATAATAGTGCATATCGGTTTCTGACTTATAAATCAGAAATATCTGATATAAATGTGAACACTATTATAGAGTCTAGGAATGCTGTGTTTTTTGAACATGTCTTTCCTTACAAGAAAGAACATGAATTAAGTTCACAGAAAAGAACTTATGATTGTACACAAAGTCAAGAGACTAATGACAATCAAACACAAGAGACTAGTAATAGTCTCGACCAACAGGATTTAATTGATGATGAACCAAGACGAAGTAAGAGACTGAGAACATCAAAATCCTTTGGTCCAAATTTCCTAACATACCTGTTAGAAAATGAACCTCAAAGCTTTAAGGCAGCAATGACAGGTCTTGAAGCACGTTTGTGGAAAGAGGCTGTTAATAATGAAATTGAATCCATTATGCAAAATCATACTTGGAAATTGGTGGATCTTCCACAAGGTTCTAAACCCCTTGGATATAAATGGATATTCAAGAGAAAAATGAAAGCAGATGGTTCAATTGACAAGTATAAATCAAGACTTGTAGTAAAAAGTTACAGACAAAAGGAAGGTCTGGATTATTTTGACACATATTCCCCTGTGACAAGAATAACATCCATTCACATGCTTTTTTCTATAGCAGCGTTGTTTAATTTAGAGATACATCAAATGGATGTTAAGACAACTTTCTTAAACGATGATCTAAATGAAGAGATCTATATGGAGCAACCCGAAGGGTTTGTAGTATCAGGGCAAGAAAAGAAAGTTTGTCGGCTTGTAAAGTCTCTTTATGGATTAAAACAAGCACCTAAGCAATGGCATGAAAAATTTGATCATGCAATGCTTACTAATGGGTTTAAGATAAACGAATGTGACAAGTGCGTCTATGTTAAAAACACTGACCAAGGATATGTCATAGTTTTCCTTTATGTGAATGACATGCTTATCATTGAAAGCAGTCAAAACATGATCAAATCAACTAAGCAAATGCTTAACAAAAGATTTGATATGAAAGATATGGGGGTCGCAGATGTTATATTAGGAATGAAAATTACTAAAACATCTGACGGATATGCATTATCTCAATCACATTATATTGAGAAATTTTTTGATAAATTTATCAAGGATGATATAAATTTAGCTAGAACACCTGTAGACGTCAATCTTTATTTATCAAAAAATAAAGGTGATGCGGTGTCTCAGTTAAAATACTCCCAAATCATTGGAAGCCTAATGTACCTAATGAATTGTACTCGTCCTGATATAGCTTATGCTATCAGTAAATTGAGTAGGTACACTAGTAACCCCGGAGAAGACCATTGGAAAGCGATCATTCGGGTTCTTAGATATCTAAGATTTACTCATGATCATGGTTTGAACTTTACTCGATATCCAGTAGTACTCGAAGGTTATTGTGATGCCAATTGGATATCGGATACTAAAGATTCAAAATTCACTAGTGGATATGTCTTTACTCTGGGAGGCGCTGCTGTTTCTTGGAAGTCCACGAAACAAACTTGCATCGCACGATCCACAATAGAATCCGAGTTCATTGCTTTAGACAAAGCAGGAGAAGAAGCAGAATGGCTTCGTCACTTCTTAGAAGACATTCCAATGTGGCCAAAACATGTGCCAACTATTTGCATTCATTGTGATAGTCAATCTGCAATAGGCAGGGCACAGAATCATATGTATAACGGTAAGTCACGACATATTCGTCGTCGACATAATACCGTAAGGCAATTGTTGTCAAATGGAATAATCTCAATAGATTATATAAAATCTAAAGAGAATATTGCGGATCCATTAACAAAAGGTTTGACAAAAGAGCTAGTGTATAGTTCATCGAAGGGGATGAGATTAAAGCCTATTACATAAGAGTCGTCATAATGGTAACCTTACTTATATGACTGGAGATCCCAAGAATTAAGTTCAAAGGGACAACTAAGTTATGTGTAGCTTGCCAGAAATCACCAAGGGATTAAAATTCCCTACCCATTCCTATGGTAAGAGTGATAGCTGCAACATATGTTGTCTGCAGGGGTATAAGGATAAGCTTTGCTTTTAATGATTACTTATATCTTGATTTAGGTATAAAAATCAATACAAGTATAAAGAGATACTTACAATAAGAATCACCTATATGAGTGTCGAACTGGGACCGGTTCTATGAGAATGAAAAAGGCTAAATTCTCTAGAAACACTCATGAAAACCAGGAGCATTCAAGGCCAAAATGAACACAATAGTGAGAACCACGATGTGTTAGAAGATATTTTGTGTGAAATCTATTGTCTTGGCTTACACTAACTGCTGAACAATTCAAGGCATCGCGTCCATTGGTTAGCCAGTAAGTCCGATAGGTTATCACTAGGGAAGGTTCAAGATCGAAAACTACCTATCCTGATACAAGATATTTTCGACTTATACTCTTTCGATAAAGTCTGCATATTGTTGCATTTCCGTTGTCATCAAATTCCATTCATGTGGGGGATTGTTGGAAATGGTTTAGAAAATTCTAGGTAAAACCAGAATTTTTTCCTAACTTTGGTCTATTATTTAGGTGGGACCCGAGCGTCGTTTGTCGCGGGTCAAAGTGGTAACGCGTTCTATGCCGCGTTGTGATTCACGTGGTATATTTGGTTGCTCAAAACCATTACCGAGTGAATGGGAAATTGAAGCCAAAATATGCTCCATGGAAATGGAGTTTTGGTGGAAAATCCTTAAAGGTTTGAATAAGGCTTGTCCTACATTGATTTGGTGGGAAGTTTTGAATGGGTTTATAAGGCATGTGATTGGAACTTGGGGTGTGCCCCAAGGGGTACCCAAGTGTTTTAGAGAGGGAGGTTATGGGCAAAATGGGCTAGACCCATTGGACCCAAAAATCACCACATGCGCACGCGCCGCCGCCATCTGTCCGGTCGGGCAGGCGAGCTGGGCCTGGGCGCGGGTGTGTGGTGTAAGGTTGGGTTGGGCTTGTCCGGCCCAATACTTTTCTTTTTGGATCAAAAACATTTGAATTGAATTTCATTTTTTGAAAAATAAAATCCAGAATTCAAAAATAAACTGGTCTGGTTTTACTGTACACCCAAACAGGACCCTTCTCGTTTTTTATTTGTTTGAATTTTTGAACCCAACAGATTCAAATCTATTTAAATTCAAAACCAAACAGGTTTCATACCTGTTCAAACAGGTTTGCACCTGTTTAATTCAAAACCTGCAGCCACCACTACATCTATAAATAGGACAGCCCTCATTTGATGTTTAGACATTCAGAAAATTCGTACTTCACCTTTGCAAATTTATTCTTCATTTTGCTGCATTTAATTTTTGTGAGAAAGAGTATAAACACTTAGTGTGTTCGTTAGGCAAACAATTTGTAGTGCTGCTATTGTTTGTAGTTGATCATTTCATCTTGGGAGATAGACGTCCACATCCTGAAAGCACCTTAGAGAGGACGAATCTGTCTTAAGGACACGGTGTCAAACACTAGACTTGATTAAATATTAATTAGAATAAATTAATCAAGTAAGTTGTTTAATTTATTATTCTGTTTTATTTGTTTATTAAATCAGATTTTAATTTTGTTTTAGTAACAAAATAAAATCTATTTTTATTTATTTATTTATTTAGTTATTTCTAGTTTGATTTTTATAATCAAACAAATTCTCTCATTTCCTCTATTTCTTTATATTCTTGTTGTTGTTTAGTACACAACAGAATTTAATCTATTTAAATACTGTGAAGATTGTCTAACACTATTGATACCCTGTATTTGAAGTTCCTTGACGGCTGCTGTGACGTGCATAATTGGACTTCAGTATGGCCACATTCTTGGACAATTACAGGTAAGACATCTTTGCACCAATTGATTGTTCCCTTGTTCTCTACTTTTTATCTTTTCTCTTAATTTTGGTCTTTACTGCTAGACTTTAATAAACACGTGTATTCATTTCACAAAACGAGCAATGCTACACTTCATAAAAGAAATATCAAGAAAAACTTCATGAAACTAATCTAAGGATGATTGCATGACATACAATAAAACACTACAAACTAATCTAAAGATGGAGAATCTTCATGAAGCTTTTCTTGATATTTTTTTCATGAAGTCTAGCATTTCACAAAACTCAATTGGTGAGTTAACTTTGTAAAAAAAATTAATACCAATACATGCAAGATTTAAGAATAAATCTAGATAAATGGCCATATGTTATTGATGTTAAGTTAATACTTTTGTGCATTCGCCGGATGAAAATGAGACAATTTCCAAGAATATTATTGCTTAATGTCTTATATTAACCTTTTAGAATGTAAGCATTCTGTAGACGTCCCCGAACGTCCCGGGAGGAAATCCCCCGTTTTGTTCATTGGGCTCACTACAGTTCGGACTTAAATGTCACGGTCCTGTATCTAATATCGCGGAGTGCAATGCAAGACCGATGAATCATCAAAGAGTCCAAATCCGGCAAATCGTTTTTTTTTTAAAACATATTTTTTGAAAGAAGTGCCAAACATGGACTGCTTTACCAGATACAGAGTCGCCACCTAAATATTTATTTTGGGGGAATTTAGGAAACCCTGACTCATTGCCTAAGGCCACGTGTCCGTCATCACCAAAGTTGCCTCGGCTCGGGAACTTGGATACGATTGGGGAAAGTCACTTCGTGAGCACCCCCGCTCGCCCGATCAAAGATCGGCCTCTACTAACCATGATATCTAGTTTTGAAAACATTATGCGTTCTTATTCCGATTATTAGCCTAGATTTACTATGTGATGCGCACAGCATATAAGTATAGACTGGATTGCCTGAATTGGAACGAAACATCTCATATTTGTTTTTGAAAATGGTTTGATGGTGCTACCCGCAAGTAGGCTAAGACGTGGATTTGCCACCCTCAGGTGGGCTTAGAAAACATGATGATTTGCCACTATCTAGTGGATTGAAAACTCGCAGTCGATGAGTTGTTCAAATCCAAATAACCCAACATTCACCCACAGGCATTCAGGCAGGTATTTCACATAAGCAATTAGCCTCATGGTAAGCATGCTATCATGGCAGTCACTCACACACATGCAAGGATGCTAAAGCATAAAACTTACCGAGTACTCCAAGCCAAAACAGGAGCTGATTAGAAATCATGCATGAATCCTAACTATGCTGGAATGCCTAATTCAATACATGCAAAATGCTACTAAAATAGGCTCGGCTATTCTACAATGGCATGTGAAATGCTACAACTAACACGTATTCAACTTGGAATTGAAATACAATGCAGTTAGTATGATGCGCCGAGCCCGGTGCATGCAATACAGATGAATGATGCAAACATGCAAGCATAAGTATGCTAATTGAAACATGCCCTAATCTAACTATCATAAGCTGGTAAATAAAAGGGAGAAAGATGTGGGGTTGGAAGACATACATCACACGCACGCACACTTATTACAATTGTGCCCTCGCTCGGAGGGTTCGAATAAATAATACAGTCCGAATAATAATTACAGTCCGAATAAATACAAAATCCTAATTAATTAACAAATTAATCTAGGAAAGTAGGTAAATTAGCACGCAAATCCATGGATCGCCTCAGCTCTGTTCCAAATGATGAATGATGCATGCTTGAGTTGCCTTGCGCAGAAATCCATTACGATGCCCCAGTTTGCCTCTGTTTGCAATTGTTCTTGGAATATTGCGCAACGCTCCAGAAGGCTGCTGATTTCTGATTTACTGCAACAGAGAGCAACAAAGGGGCATGGCAAAGTATTTTCACATATGTATGCATGATTACTCTTCAGGGAGTGTAGTCCTCGATCCTCGTGCCACCAATCACGCATATCGATGCATGATGGCCGAGGAGTCAAATTGCACGACTCAATATGAAATGAATGCACATGAAAACACAACAAGACCTAAACTCCATCATGGGTAATCCAGAGTGTCGGCGACAGGGAATTGAGACACGTTCCGTCACTCGGAGTACGAAACGTACCTCGTTTCCCGTGCTTGGGCTAACTCCTATCCCAAACACGATGCAAATGAGATGGCATACACAATGCGACTAACACACAACCTAGCATACGCAATGCTATGAAATGGCATACACAATGCTCTAACATGCGACCTAGCATACGCAATGCTATGGACCGAAATGGCATACACAATGCACGATGGACTTATACCAACATGAGTGGACCTCAGTCACACTCACATCAGTGGCCATATGATGGAAATGAGACAATCGAAACACATGCAAACATGCACGATGCAAGAGATCGATCCTAAGACATCGAATGTCACTCTACCAAAGCATGGCAATGGATGAAAGATGGCATACAAACATGTAATTTCCAGCACTGAAACATGATGCTAAATGGTCCCGAAACATGGAAATATGTCACTCAATGCATGAAATAAGCCCCGAAACTCAAAGCTAGGCACATATATTGAATTAGAACTATGCAAAGAAAGCATTATTTGGTCATGAAGTACAAAGACAAAGCCAAGGCAGTCCCAAAACATGCACATTTCTAGTTTAAAGCATGGCCAAAAAGTGCTAACATGATGGACTAAAATAGCATGCAAATTTGGCTAGCAAGCATGGTTTACATGGCATGTATATGAAGCGTATGAGAACTCATCAAACCAGCCAAAAAAAGTGAATAAAACATGACAAAACATGCCCAAATAACCACTGAAATGCATCCAATGCATGCAAAAATGATGAGCTTCTTTGGAGGGCCATGCAAGGGGTTACTCAACACATACAACAAGGACACTTAGCATGGCAAAACCAACTCTGAAAATCAAATATGACAAGCCTAAAACTCACCAAATTGGCCCTGAAATGGGTCAATGAAGCATACAATGAAAGGCCCCCTCAAAAGGCCTTGAATGAGATTGTTCTACACATGCATTATAGACATAAAATAAGACCAAAGAGGCACCGGACAGAGCTAAGGAAGGCCTTGAAACTCACCAAATTGAGCCCAAAAAGTGACTTCTCAACATGCAAGTGAGGGTCCCTTTGGGAGGCCAACAAAACTAGTAAAGAGAATGAGGGGTGAGAGGGTCACCCCTCTATGATTTTGAAGCTCAAAGGCACATCTAAGCCACTGAAAATTCTCTGGATTTTAGTGGCTAAAAGGCCGAATCAAGGCCAATGCAAGTGCTCACATGCATAGCTCAAAACATGAGGAAATAAGGCATGAATGGGGGTAGATGACCCCAGACAGAAAAAGTATCTTAAACAAACATGTTTATAAGCTCAAAAGGAAACTTTTTCTAGTTTATGACAAATCTCGAAAATGCTCACAAGTAGGACTAAGATATGATGCAAAATAGGCCTACAAAGAGGGATAAAGCATATAAGGATGTAGGAGACCTCAAACAGAAAAGTGTCCTTAATAAATATTCAAGAGGAGCTCAAAATATGATACTTTTTAGTTAATGACAAAGTCCAAAAATATTTTCAAGTAAGGCTAATCAATGGAGCAAAAAAATACAAGTTTAAGGGAAATAGGTGCTTACCCTTGAAGAGCAGCAAAGCTGGAGCTCTTGGACCAAGATGGTGAACCTTCAACCCTTGAAAATCAGTCCCAAAGTGCTGGAATGGATGGAGGAGGTGTTGTGCTAAGGGTTGGTGTGCAAATGGTGCAAGAATATTAGGGTTTAGAAGCTCAAGTGTAGAGATATATATATAGAGAGAGAGAGCTGTAAGCCTTCAAAGGGGTTCAACCCTTGCAATGGAAGATCAGCCTCCCCTTTATAGAGGAGAGGCTCTAAAATATCCCAAAAGAGCTTCACATATCCTCCATACACGTGTATGGAGGATGGTCCAATTGCCTCACAGTTGGCACAGCTGTGATGCATTCAGAGAGGGCAAAAAGCAAGAAGCAGGCCGGCCAATTCAAATGGCCGGCCGGCCACTCCCCCTGGTCGGCCGACCAGGGGTCAAAAGGTTCAAGAAGAATTTTTGGCCGGCCACCCCAAAAAGGTGGCCTCCCAGATGAGTGTAACACTGCTGTATAGTGAAAAACCAGAAAATGTGACATAGGAGAGAGAAAACTAAGCTTTTTAGCAAGGTTCAAAAGGGTCAAGGTGAATTACTGGTCGGCCTACCCATATTGGTGGCCTCCCAAATGAGCACAACACAATGGTGGTATGAAAAGCCAGAAATTGTGGCTCAAAAGTGAGAAAAATCAGCTTTCTGTTAGAAAAATCGGCTTTTGGAGAGAGAAAATGAGAAAACTGGTTTTTCAGGGGAAAATGTGGCCTCCCACTATCCTACCACCTCCCCTGCAATGAAAATAGGGTCCCTACCAAAAATGGACCAAGACAGATGCAAAATGCGCGGTTCGGGAGGCCAAAACACGCGGTTCGGGGCCCCGAAAACAAGCTGTTAGGCACCGGAAGTGGCGCATGACCACGAAGGTGGTCTCCTGGGCCACAGTGTCCCTCTAAAGGGATGAAATAAGGGGTGTGCCTAAAACCGGAGTAAACGGAGGTAGATAAGCGGTCTCAAACCGAGACACACGGCCGACGGCTCCGAAAACTGGAAACTGGGCTCCAAACGAGAAAAATGGCCTACAACCACAAAACGTAGCCTACGGCCACTGAGAGATGGTCTACGTGACCTCTCCCACCCTTCGGGAAGAGAAAATAGAGAAAACAGGACCTGGTTCACAAACCGAAGTAAAGCACAAAAGAGCCCCAAAGTCCGGAGGCAAGGCTCGCAGCCGAGACTCTGAAACCTCAAAACGAGCACAATATGCAACATCACCGAGCGCTCAACTGGTGACGTCTGAGTCTTAAGGTCGGTCAAAAATGGGGTGTCTACAGTTGCTCCTCTTTGACAGAACTCGGAAGTCATACGTGACGGGAGTGAATGCCAAAGCTTAGAGACGACCCATTGTTGACAAGGCCGAAGACTTAGACAAACAGGAAAGATAACACAGATGTGCCTGCGGGTGCGGGCAAGATGCAAAATGATATGCACAAAGCCGAATATAACTCATGATCATGCAAAGAAAGCTGTAACGAAGCATAACATGCAACAGTTTTAAGCAAGTATACACAAATCAAACTACATCACATGCAGAAAGGATGTAAGAAGATTATGCAATCACAAAAGTGAACGAAGTGTGATAGATACACAGAGTGAGTAAGTATATGCGATAGATACACAAAAGTGAAGAGAGTGTGATGGATACACTATATGAATGAAGTGTGATAGATACACTAGGTGAGCGTGTGATGGATACACAAAGTAAACGTGTGATGGATACACAAAGCGTGCGTGTGATGGATACACAAAGTAAACGTGTGATAGATACACAAAGCGAGCGTGTGATAGATACACAAAGGGTGAACGCGAAGTGTGATGGATACACAAAAGGTGAACACGAAGTGTGATAGATGCACTAAGTGAACAAGTGTGATGGATACACAACAGGTGGACACGAAGTGTGATAAATGCACTTAGTAAACAAGTGTGATGGATACACTAAAGGTGAACACAAAGTGTGATAGATGCACTATGTGAACAGAGTATGATAGATATACTAAAGGTGAACACAAAGTGTGATAGATGCACTATGTGAACAGAGTATGATAGATATACTAAAAGTGAACACAAAGTGTGATAGATGCACTATGTGAACGAGTGTGATGGATACACTAAAAGTGAACACAAAGTGTGATAGATGCACTATGTGAACGAGTGTGATGGATACACTAAAAGTGAACACGAAGTGTGATAGATGCACTAAGTGAACAGAGTATGATAGATATACTAAAAGTGAACACAAAGTGTGATAGATGCACAATGTGAACAAGTGTGATGGATACACTAAAGGTGGGTGTGTGTGATAGATACAGAAAATGAGAATATGTGTGATAGATACAGAAAATGAGAATGTGTGTGATAGATACAGAAAATGAGAATGTGTGTGATAAATACAGAAAGTGAGAATGTGTGTGATAGATACAGAAAATGAGAATGTGTGTGATAGATACAGAAAATGAGAATGTGTGTGATAAATACACAAAATGAAAGAAGTGTGATTGATACACTAAGTGAAGAGAGTGTGATTGATACACTAAATAAATGAAGTGTGGTTGATACACTAAGTAAATGAAGGAAGTGAAGTGTGATTGATACACTAAGTAAATGAAGTGTGATTGATACACTAACTGAATGAAGTGTGATTGATACACTAAATAAATGATCTCAAACGAAACTTCTTTGAATGAACCGTACATACAATATCGTGCATGAATGAGAAAGAAACTTGATAGGTACAATGCAATACAATGCATGATGTTTAAGGAACGCAATTAAACAAGCGTAGCGGCGCTTTAGAAGGCACCTCATGAGGTGAGTGGCGGTGAACCGCTCTTCTCCAACGGGGTGACAGACTAGGTTGGTTCGGTATCTAGAATTGAGGTGCATACACGCTATCTTAACCTATGGGGCTTCCATACAGATTTCAATCCGAGGACCCGCCTCTGGGTATTTAAACCAGACTTTAGTCTCGAAATCCCGAACCTTTGCGTTCTAGGCAACAGCCATTCGAACTCTAGTTTCCGCCGTCGCAGTTGGTCTCCTAGGAACTCATTACGAACACAGCCAAGGTGCCTCTGGCAGGGAATGGTACTCAGGGAGAGCACTTCTGATCGCCATTCTGGCTTGAAGTAGACTTGATCTTGAGCTTGAGGTAGAAGCACACTCATACTTCGGAGCATTGGCAAGACCTGAAGAGGTACAAACGGAATGTAGTCTCGGAACTAACTGAAGTTGAAACAAACTCAGATACCCGACATTTTCCCTCTTTTCTTTTGTTTTGTAGTCTGGAACTTTCATAGCTTCAGATAGGTCCTGGGTTTACTGTTCTGACATGACCTAGGTTGAACCCTGCGGTTTTATGAAAGAACAAATCTTGTTTTGCACAGATGTGGAGAACGGCACGGCACTCGGAGCGCAAAACGATTTTTGAAATTGAAATGAGAGAAAGGTTCTTGACCGGGGTATTAAGCCTACGACTAAACACAGCGCACCACGACTCAACAACGAAAAACAAAAGGTAAACAACCTAAATACATCGAGTAACACTCGAAACGACTCAAAACAAGAAACGAGATAAAACAAAAAGACACGACACGCAAACACGCACAGGGAGCCTGTTTCTCTCGGTATTGTTTTCCACCCTTTCTCATTTGTGATTCTCACATCACTCGGCCCTCAGGCTTGGTTTTTCTCACAAAACCCTTTTCCTCACTTTTTCTCTCAGCGCACATCTCTCTATTCTTTAATCTCTCATTTTTTGTCCCTCCCCTGGGTGGTTGATGGATAAACAAAAAGTTGTGGGCTCTTTCCCTAAGCATTCTGCTAGATTCTCTTTCTTGTTCACAACTGTGAGTTTCTCCCACAGAGGGGTTGCAATGCGACCAGACGCGGAGCAGATCTGCAATTGACATCGGTTGACGATGCTCCGCTGGGGAGTTTGGACGTGATCAGATCTGTCCAGATGAGGGAGTGGAATGCCTTGCTCCATTCCAGTTCGTGCTTCGCACTTGGCTTGATACCTCGTTGCTCGGAGGATATGAGAGCTTTCAGCCCTTTTCTGTTAGCTTCTGCTATGCCCTTCTTGGCAAATAGGGTGCCATTTCCGGCAAGTATGGTGCCCTTTCTGGCAAATGCATTGACAACGGGGAAAAGACAGGAAGCCTGACTCAATTGTGCCTCTAGTTCATCATTTTGACCAATTTTTTTGTTTTGGTTTTCTACTAAAACAATTTTGACCAAAATGAGAGTTAGATTAACATGCTTGTTCAATTTTCTGATTTAAAATCATGCAAGTTAGGTTATGAGCACTGAAAATTTTCCTTTTTTGGGTCCAAGCAACGGTCTATTTTTGAAAAATGGAATACTTTTCGAGAAAAATAGTTAACCTCAGTAAAAATTCTCAAAAACTGTTTTTGCAAACGGCCACTACTCAATGAGCACGGAACCTACCCTCGAGATGCACAGCCTCAGGTCGAAGGAAAATTGCTCCTTGCTTGAAGGACACTGCATGGCAACGGAAAGTTGCCTTTTGTTTGAATAGCACCGCGGCACACTGTATGGTAACGGAAAGTTGCCCCTAGTCTGAATAGTGTCGCAGCACATGGCAACCAGTCCTCATAGTGACAATTACAACCAAATTCTCGGATACAGAGAAGACAAAGATGACCAGAACCATCACATGGACACAGTCAGATTTGAAGTGTTTTACGGCTGGACCTCAGAATGAAGTTGCCTACGTATCCCAAACATGGGAATCAAGCCTTGCGTAGTTCCGGGGTTAAGGTACACTCGGGTATTAACCTCTCCTTTTGCGCTCTAACTTTTGCCAAGGCCGCCCTTCCGGGTTTTCAACGTTGCGAGCTATGTTCTTCTTTTCTTTTCAATTCTTTTCATTTTCTTTTCTTCAATATTTTCAAGATTTTTATTTCTTTTTCTTCATTTTTTGCATTCTTCTTTTCTTTTTTTCTTCTTTTTTTTCTCGCTCTAACTTTTGCCTGGGTCGCCGTTCCGGGTTTTCGGCCCAACGAGCCTCTCAAGGGTAAAAGTGTAGCTTTGTCCATGTCAAATGGTTTTGAGATCTCGAAGTCATCTGAATCCAAGAGAGTGGCCGCTATTCGTTGATGATGCAGGAGTCCATCCGGGGGTGAATTTGCCCCTAGTGTTGTGGATAAGAACTCGGTTATCCTTCAGCAATATTTTCTTCTTTCCTCCCTTTTGGGATTTGGCATTCTTGCCGATCTTTGTTAACTTGAGAAACATCCCAATTTTTGACTCTTCGAGCACATCTGACATTTTTGCCCCTAGTTCGAGGGGTGCTTCTGATCTACCTTCGCAAGCTTTCTTTTGACGACGTCTGACCTTCTTGATTTGACTTTCCTTGCCCCTAGTTCAAGGGCTGCTTCGAATCTGGCTGCACAGGCCTCACATTGTGGTTGACCTTTGCACATTTTGAATTAAGGTTCAAGGTTTGAAAGTGAGGGGTCGAGTCTCGGGGCTGAGAGCGATCCTAAGCTACACAATCTCAAGAGCGATTCCAAACAGGTCTTCGCAGGACCGCGCAAAACATTTTTTGAATTTTTTTAAGAAAGCGAGTAGTCGCTCGAGCTAAAGACAGTGCGGAACCAATCTGGATCAAGCCAGGATCCTTCTCAATACTCACATTAACAAGCATGATTTCATTCATTAAGGGCTTGGCACGCCTCTCTTCCTCTCAATTGAAAAAAAAAAATTGCAAATCCTGAGGAATTCCTTCCTCTTTGTTTTCATCACAATGTTCAAAAAGTTTTGAAAAACTTAGGTCCATGCAATGAGTTCGAGGTACAGAAAAGTAGGCAAAAAGTACTGTCGTTTCATTCAAACTTTTTGGCACAACTGGCACAAAGCAAAAGCAAAATCAAGGGTGTGAAAATCGCTGCTGTTTCATTCAGATCTGTTGGCACAACTGGCTCCCCGGCAGAAACAGACTCAAAAGAAAACAAAAAGACAAACACAAAACAAAATAGTGATATCCGAAGTAACAACCCCGGAATCACCCGACTTTTGTACAACAGGACTGACTCGATACAACAAGACAGACCCTTAATCAAAAAGACAGACTCAAAACAAAGAGACAGACTCAAAACAAAACCATAGAACTGACTCAACACCCAAGTCAGAAGCTGCAAAAACTAGCATTCGCAAATGCTCAAAACAGTGCGTGCCACACGCCATATCTGGAGTAAACTGAGCGCCGCCCGCAGGTGGTTCATCCCCTGATCACATCATATTATCCCCCACAAGTTCACTGATCAAGTGCCGATAGACTTCGCTGAGCTGGTGCGGCGATGACCTTGTTGTCAAACAGATCTTGTACATCATGGCGAAGAAGAAAGCAACTGTCAGTGTCATGACCGGTTTGTTGATGGTAGGCACAGTATTTAGTGTGGTCATGCTTTGGAGGGATAGGATCGGGTAGAGGCCGTTGTTCCAATGGTTTCAGATATCCCTTCCGAAGTAAGGCTTCTAGAGCCTTTGACAAAGGCATATAAAGTGGGGTAAAAATCCTCTTGACTCGAGGTGGATATTTGGTTTTCTGTGAGCTACTTCCGGACGCACCGGTGAACGGGGTAGCTGTTTTTGATGCGGCGGTGGTGACCATACCTACTTCAGAATATCTTGTAGCTGCATTACCATTAGTGGTCGCATTTGAACTGCGGGAAAACGCCCTCCTAGACTGCTCCTTCTCCTGATCAATGAGGCCCTGCTTCATAGCATCCTCAATTTGTACCCCCATCTCATGTAAATCTGAAAAGGTAGGGAAGGGGAGAACAATCATTTTCTGCATGAGCTTGGGTTGGAGGTTGCGCACAATCATCCGAATTTGATCTTTGTCAGTGGGCCTAGTGGTCATCATTGAGGCCTTAGCCCTCCACCAGGTTACAAAGTCAGAAACACTCTCCTTAGGCTCCTGCCTAGTCGTCTCGAGATCACGGGTTGTGACCTCGATCTGTGTATTATAAGAGTACTGAGCGTCAAAAGCCTCGGCCATCTCATCCCAATTCCTCTTAACATCGTCTTCTAATTTTGCGTACCAGATAGCGGCCACACCCGACAGGGTTCGGCCGAATAATGAAAGCTTCTGCGGTCTGGTGAGGCCCATTGGTCGTAGTATATCTGAGAACAACCAGAGATGCACCATGGGATCCCCAGATTCCTTCAAAGCGATCGATTTATGGCATTTTAAATCTGTCCTGCAGCGTCACGGCTGCGTCGGTATACCCATCTTCGATGTCCGGGACGGACTTGACGCCCTGAGATTTCTTGAACAGGTTTTCAAGCTTGCTCACCTTCAATGCTGTGGGGTCCACCTCAGACTCAAAGGGAGAATCCGGCAGGTTGGTAGGTGTTTTGGATAATTGGGGTGGGATTGGGGACGGAGCCGGTCCTGTCGGAATGTCCGTATCTCCCTGGACATTTGGTGCCTCCTCGGGTGCTGGAACTCCTGGTGGGGGAGGGGCTTGGTGCGAAGCAAATGCTCCGGTTTGCTGCTGTAACTTGGTGATCAACTCTGCTTGTTGAGCCATAACCTCGGCCTGTTGTTTGGCAAATTCGGCTTGACGAACAACGTCCTGCTGCATGATTTTCATACTTTCTTGGATTTGACGCATCATCTCCTCCATTCCTACCATACTACCCTGATCTAACTGATCTATCGGTATATTTGTCTCTGTAAAAACAGATATCTCAACCCAACTACGCACAGGTGAGATGGATAATGACCGCTGATCTGAGGACTGTTGAACTGGTGATCTGTGCCTAATTGGCCCTTTTACCCTACCTCTGGCAAAGGAACACTGATTTCCCTTGAACTGAATCTCTGACCTGACAAATTCTATCAGTACAAGTCCGATGAACCTCGGGGGATATTGGAGCCTTCTGAAGCTACTGTTCCGAGACTACCTAGCAAAAGAGAAAACATGCAACATCTCAGCCTGATTTCACCAAAACAGATATGAGCAGCTGAATAACTGTGCTCGAACACTGATCACTGTTCCCCAAATTACTCCCCCAAAACTGAATCTGATACCCGTAGATATAACTGATTCTCAGTATACTGATGCTGATGCCCGCAGGCCTGATACCCAGACTTGCAAACTGATACATGCATTCCTGTAGAGACGCACTCTAAAACCACATAGCAAGTAAGTGAGAGCCAAAACACTCTTATGGAGGGGTAGGGTTTCCCTGTCCTATTTTGTCAGGAGCTAGGGTTTCACTACGCACGCAGTGGTTTCAAACAACCTATAAACGGGTAAGCAACCTGTCCTAGTTTGGAATGGTCACTATGGATTCCGAATATGCACTAGGTCGAATGGTCAAAAGGGGTGCCCCGGTAAAATCGGGGTTTGTGTTCCCGTTGTGGCAGAGCCCGCAACCGCTCAGCCTTGTGGCACGCTTCTCGAAGCGAGCCTCCGGCAAACCATTCAGGAATAGCATACGGCAAACACGGTGTCCTAGGCGCACCAATGCAAATGCAAGGCAAAAAATGCACAAGTGTAGTCAAAACCAGTTATCACGAGTTCGAGTCAAGTTTTCTAAATCCCCAGCAGAGTCGCCAGAAACTGTAGATGTCCCCGAACGTCCCGGGAGGAAATCCCCCGTTTTGTTCATTGGGCTCACTACAGTTCGGACTCAAATGTCACCGTCCTGTATCTAATCTCGCGGAGTGCAATCCAAGACCGATGAATCATCAAAGAGTCCAAATCTGGCAAATCGTTTTTTTTTAAAATAGATTTTTTGAAAGAAGTGCCAAACATGGACTGCTTTTCCAGATATAGAGTTGCCACCTAAATATTTATTTGGGGGGAATTTAGGAAACCCTGACTCATTGCCTAAGGCCACGTGTCCGTCATCACCAAAGTTGCCTCGGCTCGGGAACTTGGGTACGATTGGGAAAGGTCATTTCGTGAGCACCCCCGCTCGCCCGATCAAAGATCGGCCTCTACTAACAATGATATCTAGTTTTGAAAACATTATGCGTTCTTATTCGGGTTATTAGCCTAGATTTACTATGTGATGCGCACAGCATATAAGTATAGACTGGATTGCCTGAATTGAAACGAAACATTTCATGTTTGTTTTTGAAAATGGTTTGATGGTACTACCCGCAAGTAGGCTAAGATGTGGATTTGCCACCCTCAGGTGGGCTTAGAAAACATGATGATTTGCCACTATCTAGTGGACTGAAAACTCGTAGTCGATGAGTTGTTCCAATCCAAATAACCCAACCTTCACCCACAGGCATTCAGGCAGGTATATCACATAAGCAATTAGCCTCATAACAAGCATGCTATCATGGCAGTCACTCACACATATGCAAGGATGCTAAAGCATAAAACTTACCGAGTACTCCAAGCCAAAACAGAAGCTGATTAGAAATCATGCATGAATCTTAATTATGCTGGAATGCCTAATGGAACACATTCAAAATGCTACAAAAATAGGCTCGGCTATTCTACAATGGCATGTGAAATGCTACAACTAACACGTATTCAACTCGGAATTAAAATACAATGCAATTAGTATGATGCGTCGAGCCCGGTACATGCAATACAGATGAATGATGCAAACATGCAAGCATAAGTATGCTAATTGAAACATGCCCTAATCTAACTATCATAAGCTGGTAAATAAAAGGGAGAAAGACGTGGGATTGGAAGACATACATCACACGCACGCACACACACTTATTACAATTGTGTCCTCGCTCGGAGGGTCCGAATAAATAATACAGTCCGAATAATAATTACAGTCCGAATAAATACAAAATCCTAATTAATTAACAAATTAATCTAGGAAAGCAGGTAAATTAGCACGCAAATCCATGGACCGCCTCAGCTCTGTTCCAAATGATGAATGATGCATGCTTGAGTTGCCTTGCGCAGAAATCCATTACGATGCCCCAGTTTGCCTCTGTTTGCAATTGTTCTTGGAATATTGCACAACGCTCCAGAAGGCCGCTGATTTCTGATTTACTGCAACAGAGAGCAACAAAGGGGCATGGCAAAGTATTTTCACATATGTATGCATGATTACTCTTCAGGGAGTGTAGTCCTCGATCCTCGTGCCACCAATCACGCATATCGATGCATGATGGCCGAGGAGTCAAATTGCACGACTCAATATGAAATGAATGCACATGAAAACACAACAAGACCTAAACTCCATCATGGGTAATCCGGAGTGTCGGCGACAGGGAATTGAGACACGTTCCGTCACTCGAAGTACGAAACGTATCTCGTTTCTCGTGCTTAGGCTAACTCCTATCCCAAACACGATGCAAATGAGATGGCATACACAATGCGACTAACATACAACCTAGCATACACAATGCTATGAAATGGCATACACAATGCTCTAACATGCGACCTAGCATACGCAATGCTATGGACCGAAATGGCATACACAATGCATGATGGACTTTATACCAACATGAGTGGACCTCAGCCACACTCACATCAGTGGCCATATGATGGAAATGAGACAACCGAAACACATGCAAACATGCACGATGCAAGGGATCGATCCTAAGACATCGAATGCCACTCTACCAAAGCATGGCAATGGATGAAAGATGGCATACAAACATGTAATTTCCAACACTGAAACATGATACTAAATGGTCCCGAAACATGGAAATATAGCACCCAATGCACGAAATAAGCCCCGAAACTCAAAGCTAGGCACATGTATTGAATTAGAAGTATGCAAAGCAAGCATTATTTGGCCATGAAGTACAAAGACAGAGCCAAGGCAGTCCCAAAACATGCACATTTCTAGTTTAAAGCATGGCCAAAAAGTGCTAACATGATGGACTAAAATAGCATGCAAATTTGGCTAGCAAGCATGGTTTACATGGCATGTATATGAAGCGTATGAGAAATCATCAAACTAGCCAAAAACAGTGAATAAAACATGACAAAACATGCCCAAATAACCACTGAAATGCATCCAATGCATGCAAAAATGATGAGCTTCTTTGGAGGCCCATGCAAGGGGTTACTCAACACATACAACAAGGACACTTAGCATGGCAAAACCAACTCTGAAAATCAAATATGACAAGTCTAAAACTCACCAAATTGGCCCTGAAATGGGTCAATGAAGCATACAATGAAAGGCCCCCTTAAAAGGCCTTGAATGTGATTGTTCTACACATGCATTATAGACATAAAATAAGACCAAAGAGGCTTCGGACAGAGCTAAGGTAGGCCTTGAAAACTCACCAAATTGAGCCCAAAAAGTGACTTCTCAACATGCAAGTGAGGGTCCCTTTGGGAGGCCAACAAAACTAGTAAAGAGAATGAGGGGTGAGAGGGTCACCCCTCTATGATTTTAAAGCTCAAAGGCACATCTAAGCCACTGAAAATCTGCTGGATTTCAGTGGCTAAAAGGCCGAATCAAAGCCAATGCAAGTGCTCACATGCATAGCTCAAAACATAAGGCAATAAGGCATGAAAGGGGGTAGATGACCCCAAACAGAAAAAGTATCTTAAACAAACATGTTTATAAGCTCAAAAGGAAACTTTTTCTAGTTTATGACAAATCTCGAAAATGCTCACAAGTAGGACTAAGATATGATGCAAAATAGGCCTACAAAGAAGGATAAAGCATATAAGGATGTCGGAGACCTCAAAAAGAAAAGTGTCCTTAACAAATATTCAAGAGGAGCTCAAAATATGACACTTTTTAGTTTATGAAAAAGTCCAAAAATATTTGCAAGTAAGGCTAATCAATGGAGCAAAAAAAATGCAAGTTTAAGGGAAATAGGTGCTTACCCTTGAAGAGCAGCGAAGCTGGAGCTTTTGGACCAAGTTGGTGAACCTTCAACCCTTGCAAATCAGTCCCAAAGTGCTGGAATGGATGGAGGAGGTGTTGTGCTAAGGGTTAGTGTGCAAATGGTGCAAGAATATTAGGGTTTGGAAGCTCAAGTGTAGAGTTATAGAGAGAGAGAGAGAGAGAGAGAGTTGTAAGCCTTCAAAGGGGTTCAACCCTTGCAATGGAAGATCAGCCTCCCCTTTATAGAGGAGAGGCTCTAAAATATCCCAAAAGGGCTTTACATATCCTCCAATTGCCTCACAACTGGCATAGCTGTGATGCATTCAGAGAGGGCAAAAAACAAGAAGCAGGCCGGCCAATTCAAATGGCTGGCCGGCCACTCCCCCTGGTTGGCCGACCAGGGGTCAAAAGGTTCAAGAAGAATTTTTGGCCGGCCACCCCAAAAAGGTGGCCTCCCAGATGAGTGTAACACTGCTGTATACTGAAAAACCAGAAAATGTGACATAGGAGAGAGAAAACTAAGCTTTTTAGCAAGGTTCAAAAGGGTCAAGGTGAATTACTGGTCGGCCTACCCATATTGGTGGCCTCCCAAATGAGCACAACACAATGGTGGTATGAAAAGCCAGAAATTGTGGCTCAAAAGTGAGAAAAACCAGTTTTTTGTCAGAAAAATCGGCTTTTGGAGAGAGAAAATGAGAAAACTGGTTTTTCAGGGGAAAAGGTGGCCTCCCACCATCCTACCACCTCCCTAGCAATGAAAATAGGGTCCCTACCAAAAATGGACCAAGACGGATGCAAAATGAAGGTTCGGGGGCCAAAACGCGCGGTTTGGGGCCCCGAAAACAGGCTGTTAGGCACCGGAAGTGGCGCATGACCACGAAGGTGGTCGCCTGGGCCACAGTGTCCCTCTAAAGGGAGGAAATAAGGGGTGTGCCTAAAACCAGAGCAAATGGAGGTAGTTAAGCGGTCCCGAACCGAGACACACGGCCGACGGCTCCGAAAATTGGAAATTGGGCTCCAAACGAGAACGGCCCGTACAATAATATTGTAAAAAATGCATTTATTTGTTATTTTGTGTGGGAATGTCGCACAAAATCAATTGTAAGCACGCATTTGAATTGTAGATTGAAATATTGTTACTAGTAAAATAATTTCTTATTAATACAAATATTGGTTACAAATTATTTTACAATTGTCTCCGTTGTACATTTGCTTTCTAGGCTGATGTGGATCCTTCCAGTGCGGCTTTTACAGCTTCTCCTATTAATTTAGCCGCATCGTCTGTAGTGAGTTTTGATGATTCTGAGTTATTGGATCCGGCCTCGCTTACTGATGGGCCTATGTCAACTGGGCCGCTAGGCTGATTATTTGGCCCAGTGTGGATTATTGATGGGCCTTGGGTCGGCAAAATTATGTCGCGCCAACTGAATGATTCAGGCCCATCCCGAATTGAACTTGCTGACATTCGTGCCGCCATTATTCTTTGGGCCGTTGAACGATATTCGCCCATCGGTGCCGACAATGTCTTTGTGGATCGAAAATGTGATTCGGAATTGCTGCGTGTTAGTCTTGCCTTCGTCACTTTGCGCTCCACGTGCCAAATATCTACGTGGCTGTTGTTGAATACCTTGGACAAAACAGTTATTAATGGCGGCCGATAAGTAATTTCCTCTGGGAACGATGATGTTTGGAAAGCCAATGTTGCTTTCATTTTGCAATATTTCACATCATCGTTGATGTTTGTTTGTAGCAATTTGTAGGACCCTGTCGATGGACATCCTTTTTTATCTACGGCAGCATAGGCGTTTCCAAAATATGTTATGTCTACTGGGCATGTAACTGGAAACATAAAGCGGGCCTGTAATTGATCATCCGCTCGTAGCCGTGTGTCTCGTATTTCGACTTCGACGCGGCCGGTGGAATTAAACGGACACTGTGGCCTGTAGCTTAGCTTGCATTTGTCAATCATCATAGACTTAAACGTGAGTTTTTGCCACACTGTATCGCCTATCTTTGGATTATAGATTGGTATGTTGGATACCGGCACGTTTGATGTCGCGTCTATGATTTGGGTTTCCAAATCGCCCTCTTTATTTTCGTGGAGATTATCTGTAAGATCGGCTTGTTGTATTTCTTCAGACATTATGATAGCGCAGCGATGTGTTAGAATTGTCAGACACACAATTCTCATATGGGGCATCAATGGCTAATGCATGTTCTTATATATCCAATTTCATAGAGATGGGAGAATAATTAATGTAAGCCGAAATCTCTAAAACGACGTCGCATTGATGCCATAACTCACTCTTGATGACGTCACTTACTCTCTCGGATGACGCAAGCCACTCTCTGAAAAACTTTACTGCTGGAAGAGAGTTAGGGAGTGAGTTATATAGGTGCCCCGGAGCGTCCCACTAATATTACCTGGGACGCTCCCCCCCGCGCCACGTGTCGTCCCCCGATTGGTGCTCCCTTCTGCAATTCGCGGCGTGTTGTCGTCTAGGGCTTCCGCTCCGCGCCTAGATCTGCGGTCAGGATTAAATATCTGAAAAAGGCAAGCGCAAGCGGGAAATTTGAATTTTAACGCAAGCGCAAGCTGATGGTGTAAACAGTTAACCTACGTATGGCCTACGTCTTGATTTTTCTGTATCGTGGGTGCTCTATTATTATTCTGTGCCATACGTTATACAGGAACCTGATTTAAAAATATGAACTGTTTACGTTGACCCATGTCACGGTCAACATTTTACGCCTATAAAACAAAATCGATGTGCTGTATTTAATGGTGGGGTTCCATCATCGATTATGGTGACTACTTTCCGTTTTTCGCAACGGCGTCCATATACCGCCAGAACTAAATTAAATTTTAGTCGCTGTTGGACAACATCCAGCAGATCTGGTGTTTCCGGTCGAAGTTATTTTAAACTACGGAAACATAGTTATTACAAAAAAAAAATGATTCACGTCGAAATCGTTATGTGATTCTATCTGGAGGATTGACGATTTTCTCCCGTATGATGAGCCTCATTTTTTCCATTTCGATTTGCCGGAGGTTGGTACTGAAAGGGATGAACGACTATCCCGAAAATTGAAGCTGTTAGGGCTCTACATCCACGGTGTAGTTTTACGTCAAACTGGCGGTCTCTCCGAAGTTGCTGTTGATACGCCTGGTCTCGAAAGCGACATGCGTGATGCCCCTACTTAGACTGCGGAACAAACTGTGGCCATTGATCCATCTGCTATACTTGACAATGGACAGTGTGAATTTGTCGTTGTGTTGGATCGGTTTCCTAATCCTGCGTATACGCCTAAGTTTGAAGATGTTTTCCTGTGGTCCAGTGGTGACCCACAAACTGGTTGTATGGTCAGGGGCACGGAAATAGACCGTTTTGTTGTATTGCGGCGTGTCCCCGTTGTAATGCCGCCACAATCGAATGAATATCCAGTTGTTAGCCGTCAAGGCGTTAAAACATTTATCTACATCGGAAAAAATGTTGTGTCCGAATTATGAGATAGTTTAGGTCAACTGAACGGCGCGTACAATAATATTGTAAAAAACGCAATTATTTGTTATTTTGTGTGGGAATGTCGCACAAAATCGATTGTAAGCGCGCATTTGAATTGTAGATTGAAATATTGTTACTAGTAAAATAATTTCTTATTAATACAAATATTGGTTACAAATTATTTTACAATTGTCTCTGTTGTACATTTGCTTTCTGGGCTGATGTGGATCCTTCCAGTGCAGCTTTTACAGCTTCTCCTATTAATTTAGCCGCGTCGTCTGTAGTGAGTTTTGATGATTCTGAGTTATTGGATCCGGCCTCGCTTACTGATGGGCCTATGTCAACTGGGCCACTAGGCTAATTATTTGGCCCAGTGTGGATTATTGATGGGCCCTGGGTCGGCAAAATTATGTCACACCGACTGAATGATTCAGGCCCATCCCGAATTGAACTTGCTGACATTCATGCCGCCATTATTCTTTGGGCCATTGAACTGTATTGGCCCATCGGTGCTGACAATGTCTTTGTGGATCGAAAATGTGATTCGGAATTGCTGCGTGTTAGTCTTGCCTTCGTCACTTTGCGCTCCACGTGCCAAATATCTACATGGCTGTTGTTGAATACCTTGGACAAAACAGTTATTAATGGCGGCCGATAAGTAATTTCCTCTGGGAACGATGAATGGCAGCCGATAAGTAATTTACATAAATATTAGCCGTCAAGGCGTTAAAACATTTATCAACATCGGAGAGAGAGGACGCTGTCAGGGGTCTTTTACGATACTTTGAAGAACCCGATGTGGTTCAAAGCAATAGACCTCTCCAGACCGGGCAATCAGGGGGTCTACAAGATACAATGCCTATTCAACTACAACCTCCGGAAAGCATTGGGAATCCGGACGTTTACAGCAACAATGTATACATGGCTGACTTCCAGTGGTCGCAGAAGCCTGTCGGAGACTGTATTTACCCAGCTTATTGCACGCAGGATGACGATCAAATTATCCAGCTTTGGGATTATTAGCCCTGTAAATTATTGTCTCGCACTAACCATTGTACTCGACGAGCTTTCATATTATGTAAAAGATTGGCGATGGGATAATATTTATGTAAATTTTTATGATTAAATAAAAATGCAAGTTTATTGAATTTATGTGTCTTAATAAATTCGATTTCTGAGCAGGTTTAAGCTAGATAAATGGGCTGTAATTGGTAAACAGACCAACGGCCCAATTACAACAATGAGGCCCATTTAATATTTATTAAGAAGAATTAAAATAGGCCCAGACATATCGCACAGCAGCCCATTAGAGATAGGCCCATCAGTAAGCAACGCGGCCCATTAAACATAGGCCCATCCAAACTATGAAAGAAGTGGACACTAAATACAAGGCCCAAATTTTATTACGCATAAAACAGTTACAAAATAATAATTTACAATTTTTTTGTATTATCTAAACGTCCAGAACCAGAACGCACAGGCTGATTTTCTGAAGGCGCGGTGATGTAGCAGACATCAGCAACGGAATATATGTCCAACGTCGCTTGGGTTTCTAGTTCGGAAACCGCTTTCATACCGGCGAATAGAGCATCTTCTTGCCGCTGTAAGGCATTGATGAGCCGGATTAAACTTTCGGTGTTGTTTTCACCGACGACCAGCAAGGACCAGTGCAGGAGTAATAGATCTGGCTCGTATTTTAAAATCAACCGCCGAAATTGACCTAGATCTCCGCTATCCATTTGCAAAATAATTCAAACTCCCCCAATTATTTTGGCTTATATAATTTCCCGCCTGCGCTTGCCTTTTTAGATTTTTAATCTTGGTCGCAGATCGAGCAGCGGCGCTTGCCTTTTTAGATTTTTAATCCTGGCCGCAGATCTGGGCGCGGAGCGGAGACACTAGCCGACAACACGCCACAAAATGCGGAAGGGAGCACCAATCGGGGGACGACACGTGGCGCGGGGGGAGCGTCCCAGGTAATATTAGTGGGACGCTCCGGGGCACCTATATAACTCACTCCCTAACTCTCTTCCAGCAGTGAAGTTTTTCAGAGAGTGACTTGCGTCATCCGAGAGAGTAAGTGATGTCATCGAGAGTGAGTTATGGCATCAATGCAACGTCGTTTTAGAGTCCAAAACAAGAACATCTTCCTCACATATGCCCGATGTTCTATACCTAAAGAGAGATTGTTAGAGAAAATTAGAGAGCTGTTCACAACCAGGCCACCAAATTATGTGAGGGTTGCACATGAATTACACGAGGACGGGCAACCACACCTCCATGCCCTTGTTCAATTTCCATACCGTTTTCAGACACAGAATGAACGGTTCTTCGACGTTACTCACGATCGAACCAGTCACCATTTCCATCCGAATGTATAAGGGGCATACAACCAACAGAATGTGCTGCAATACATCTCCAAACACGGGGATTACACGGAATGGGGTGAATTCCGTGAGAGGAGCCGCTGCGCTAACCAGAATAACAAAGACAATATATATCGAGACGCACTTGCAGCCGGCACCAAGGATGAAGCACTAGCAGTGGTACGAAATGGCGACCCAAAATGTTTCTGGTTAAATTATGACAAGTTGTCATCAAATTATGACCGGATTTCATTTAATCCACCATTTCCGTATGTTCATCCATTTACAGACACAATATGGGTCGTTCCAACAGCAATACAGCAATGGGTTGCAGACAATATAAGAGACGAAGCCCATAGGCCCAAGAGCATTATTATTGAAGGCCCATCTCAAATTGGGAAAACATGTTGGGCCCGGTCTTTAGGACCACATAATTATTATTCTGGCCACATCGACCTGAGGGACCACAAGAATGACCCTTTCTACAATATAATCGATGATGTGGCCCCACAATATTTGAAACATTGGCGCGAGGTTATTGGAGCGCAACGGGATTTTTTTTCAAATTGTAAATATGCCCGCCCAAAGAAAATAACGGGCGGGATTCCAAGTATTATATTATGCAACCCCGGAGCCGACTCCAGTTACAAAGAGTTTTTGGAAAAACATGAACACGCCGGGCTCAAAGCGTGGACGTACCGAAACGCAGAATTCTATACAGTCAACGAGCCCCTGTTCGCCAGAACCAGTCAAAAAGAGGCATCGTAATGCCAAGAAGAAGACCCAACGCAAGAAGATATTGCACTTCCAATGCGGCTGTTCGATATTCCATACGAACGGATGCGTCGAACCATATACACTGGAGAGAGAGGACGCTGTCAGGGGTCTTTTACGATACTTTAAAGAACCCGATGTGGTTCAAAGCAATAGACCTCTCCAGACCGGGCAATCAGGGGGTCTACAAGATACAATGCCTATTCAACTACCACCTCCAGAAAGCATTGGGAATCCACACGTTTACAGCAACAATGTATACATGGCTGACTTCCAGTGGTCGCAGAAGCCTGTCGGAGACCGTATTTACCCAGCTTATTGCACGCAGGATGACGATCAAATTATCCAGCTTTGGGATTATTAGCCCTGTAAATTATTGTCTCGCACTGACCATTGTACTCAACGAGCTTTCATATTATGTAAAAGATTGGCGATGGGATAATATTTATGTAAATTTTTATGATTAAATAAAAATGCAAGTTTATTGAATTTATGTGTCTTAATAAATTCGATTTCTGAGCAGGTTTAAGCTGGATAAATGGGCTGTAATTGGTAAACAGACCAACGGCCCAATTACAACAATGAGGCCCATTTAATATTTATTAAGAAGAATTAAAATAGGCCCAGACAAATCGCACAGTAGCCCATTAGAGATAGGCCCATCAGTAAGCAACGCGGCCCATTAAACATAGGCCCATCCAAACTATGAAAAAAGTGGACACTAAATACAAGGCCCAAATTTTAGTACGCATAAAACAGTTACAAAAAAATAATTTACAATTTTTTTGTATTATCTAAACGTCCAGAACCAGAACGCACGGGCTGATTTTCTGAAGGCGCGGTGATGTAGCAGACATCAGGGACGGAATATATGTCTGACGTCGCTTGGGTTTCTAGTTCGGAAACCGCTTTCATACCGGCGAATAGAGCATCTTCTTGCCGCTGTAAGGCGTTGATGAGCCGGATTAAAATTTCGGCGTTGTTTTCGCCGACGACCAGCAAGGACCAGTGCAGGAGTAATAGATCCGACTCGTATTTTAAAATCAACCGCCGAAATTGGCCTAGATCTCTGCTATCCATTTGCAAAATAATTCAAACTCCCCCAATTATTTTGGCTTATATAATTTCCCGCCTGAGCTTGCCTTTTTAGATTTTTAATCTTGGCTGCAGATTAGGGAGCGGCGCTTGCCTTTTTAGATTTTTAATCCGGGCCGCAGATCTGGGTGCGGAACGGAGACACTAGCCGACAACACGCCACAAAATGCGAAAGGGAGCACCAATCGGCGGACGACACGTGGCGCGGGGGAAGCGTCCCAGGTAATATTAGTGGGACGCTCCGGGACACCTATATAACTCACTCCCTATCTCTCTTCCAGCAGTAAAGTTTTTCAGAGAGTGACTTGCGTCATCCGATAGAGTAAGTGACGTCATCGAGAGTGAGTTATGGCATCAATGCGACGTCGTTTTAGAGTCCAAAACAAGAACATCTTCCTCACATTCAGTCCCAAAGTGTTGGAATGGATGGAGGAGGTGTTGTGCTAAGGGTTAGTGTGCAAATGGTGCAAGAATATTAGGGTTTGGAAGCTCAAGTGTAGAGTTATAGAGAGAGAGAGTTGTAAGCCTTCAAAGGGGTTCAACCCTTGCAATGGAAGATCAGCCTCCCCTTTATAGAGGAGAGGCTCTAAAATATCCTTTTGGAGGATGGTCCAATTACCTCACAACTGGCATAGCTGTGATGCATTCAGAGAGGGCAAAAAGCAAGAAGCAGGCTGGCCAGTTCAAGTGGCCGGCCGGCTACTCCCCCAGGTCGGCCGACCAGGGGTCAAAAGGTTCAAGAAGAATTTTTGGCTGGCCACCCCTAAAATGTGGCCTTCCAGATGAGTGTAACACAGCTGTATAGTGAAAAACCAGAAAATGTGACCCAAGAGAGAGAAAAACCAACTTTTTAGCAAGGTTCAAAAGGGTCAAAGAGAATTACTGGTCGGCCTACCCATATTTGTGGCCTCCCAGATGAGCACAACACAATGGTGGTATGAAAAGCCAGAAATTATGGCTCAAAAGTGAGAAAAACCAGCTTTTTGTCAGAAAAATCGGCTTTTGGAGAGAGAAAATGAGAAAACTTATTTTTCAGGGGAAAAGGTGGCCTCCCACCATCCTACCACCTCCCTAGCAATGAAAATAGGGTCCCTACCAAAAATGGACCAAGACGGATGCAAAACGAAGGTTCGGGGGCCAAAACGCGCAGTTTGGGGCCCCGAAAACAAGCTGTTAGGCACCGGAAGTGGCGCATGACCACGAAGGTGGTCGCCTGAGCCACAGTGTCCCTCTGAAGGGATAAAATAAGGGGTGTGCCTAAAACCGGAGCAAACGGAGGTAGTTAAGCGGTCCCGAACTGAGACACACGGCTGACGGCTCCGAAAATTAGAAATTGGGCTCCAAACGAGAAAAATGGCCTACGACCACAAAACGTAGCCTACGGCCACTGAGAGATGGTCTATGAGACCTCTCCCTCCCTTCGGGAAGAGAAAACAGAGAAAACAGGACCTGGTTCGTAAATCGAGACAAAGCACAAAAGAGCCTGAAGTCCGGAGGCAAGGCTCGCAGCCGAGACTCTGAAACCTCAGAACGAGCACAATATGCAACATCACTGAGCGCTCAACTGGTGACGTCTGAGTCTTAAGGTCGGTCAAAAATGGGGTGTCTACACATTTTCTTTATTAGAGGACTCAAAAGACAATTCATTCATGGAGGCACAATTTTATTTCGAAGATAAATATTGTGAATGGCTGAAATCATATGTTGTGTTCCTATCAGTTACATAAATAAAGGGAATATAACGTTTCTGAAATGTGTTGCAGGACCATAAAGAGCGGTTATACAATTGGTGCATATTTTCATTTGCATTTTTGGGAATTGGATTTTTCCTTGCCCTAGTAGGTATGCTTAATGATGACTATCCTTTTGCTCCTTACTTATTATTTTTACTTTTGAAGAAGACAAGGTATTAGAAGGAAAAATAAAAAATTAAAGGAAATAATGATAATGCTAAATGGGATTTTCTACACTGCCAACGTTAGAATTTTTTTTTTTTTCTTCTACTTGGCTAAAATTGACCTGGGGTTCTCCTGTTCGTTTGAGAAGGATGCCAGGAAATTAAAATCTAGATTTAAATCCACAAATTTATATGCTTCAAATCGCCAAGATACTGATATTTGACCTTTTCTTTTCTTTTCAGGTATCCTTTTGAACAAACCTCTGTACACAATCAGTTACATGTTGGTTACATCTGCATCTGCAAGAATAACATTTTCTACTCTATATATATTGGTGAGTTCCAAACAATAACATTAAATTGAATGGTTGAAAACTTTCAGACTGCACTTCGTTTGAAAAGGATGCCAGGAAATTAAAATCTGGATTTAAATCCACAAAATTATACACTTCAAATCGCCAAGATACTGATATTTGACTTTTTCTTTTCTTTTCAGGTATCCCTTTGAACAAACCTCTGTACACAATCAGTTACATGCTGGTTACATCTGCATCTGCAGGAATAACATTTTTTGCTCTGTATATACTGGTGAGTTCGAAACAATAACATTAAATTGAATGGTTAAAAACTTTCAGACTGCACTTCGTGGATTTGTTGTTAATATTTGGACAACAAAAATATCTTTTACTCACCTTTCCAAAAAAAATGAGAAGAGGATAGAACTTGATTAAAGTAATATTCAGTAAAGACACAATTTATCTTCCATTGCATCATACTCACCTTCCCCTCCCCCCCCCCCCCAAAAAAAAAAAGAAAAAAAAAAGAAAAAGAAGAGCATAGAACGTGATTAAAGTAGATTCAGTAAAGACACAATTTATCTTCCATTGCCACATGCTCTGTTTGGTTGGGAAGAAAAATGTTCCAGAGGGAAACTTTCGAGGGGAAAAGTAAGGAAGGTATATAAATTATAATCCTCTGTTTTTCCTTTCGTGAGCATAATTTTAAACCTCAGGCTTGTTTGACTAATGAAGGAAAAACAACATGACTTAGATTATACGTGCTTTTTTGTTCTCTACTTTTCCTCAATTAATAGGACGACAGATGGAGTTGCTGATTAATTTAGATGATATGTGCTCCAAACTACTTGCATAGTATACCAATTGAAATTGTCACTAGTCATCAGTGTTTTCTTTCTTTCTTTTTTTTTCTTTTTTTTTCTTGTTTGGGTTGCCCTATGCAGGGAGATCCCTTCAAAGGACAATTTAGAGGAGGTGGTATCACATGAACTCGTAGATCGCCGTTTTGGAAAATTTCGCTTGTTTTATGTTTTATTTTTCTCATGTTGGTTAGTATATACTAGTTAAAGCACAGCAGTTTCACTAACAGCAATGCTAAGTATCATGAAAAACCTTTCATGAAAATAATCATAAAACTTTGTGACCTTTGGATCACACTTAGAATAAAGCACCACACACTAATCAAGGTAATCCAAGGATCATAAATCTTTCATGAAAAAATTTCATGATCCCTAACTTTTCTCTTTCACTAATTATTAACTAAGATTTAACTAGTTTCAAAATGTATTTAATGAAAATAGATTCACTAGGTATCCGGTTCTCCCGGTCTTTACCTGGGACAGTATGTGAATAGTGTTGCAAAAAAATCAATAATGTGCACGCTAAACACTAGGCGCCACAAAAAGCGACTTTAGACAACAAGAATATTTACTTTTTCTATACTTATAGGTAGAAATGTGGGGCATAACAGACCATGAGCTGTGAGGAGAACACTGAGATAACAAGTCAGTTGTCTCAATAGACAATAATAGTACAACTCAATGCAATAAAACGTTGTCCTAATTATTTGTGGCACTAAGATGAATCCCATAACGCAGCAAATCTATTCTGTTTAGGACATTGTTTAAAGTAATACATATTATTTTATGTCTTTTCTCATTACCTAAACCTGCATCTATTAGGTCCTCTTATCCTTGGAAAACATAAGAACATGCAACTAGTCGCAAGTGCTGCAATTATAAGTCATCTTTGCACCTTGGTCATAGAAAATATGAAATTTGACTATTAATCAATAACTCCACACATAGCATTGAAACTTCCCCACCTTCTTTAAATTTCAAAGTCATAAAAACCATATTTTATTTCAAAGGAGCATTCAAGGAATAAAAGTACACATTTCTACACCAACACCCACTCCATTCTCCTTTGGGGGGGGGGGGAAACGGAGATTAAATCAGGTAAAGAAAAAGAGTGTCAATCAATTTTTTGGATAAAACCAAGACAACCAATACAGGCTTAGCAACAATACACAGCTTCTTATCTTCCTTGTAAAACAGAGTGTAAGCGAGGCAAGACACAGCAGTTTCACTAATTATTAATTAAGATTTAACAAGTTTCAATGTATTTAATGAAAATAGATTCATTAGTTACTTTTTACTTAGCATGACCCTTGTTAAAATACACACTAACCAAAGTATAAACAAAATTATGTGTTTACTTTTTTGTGTATTTTTGCTAGGCAGTGTTGGAGTTGCTCTAAGTTTTTTTGATCGGCAAAGAAAAGCTTTATTGATGTAAGAATCAATTACACAGTACAAAACAAAATACATCAATAAAGAAAAAGGAAGTGCAAAACTATCACAATGAGCTAAATCGTCCCAACTAAGTTGGCACTACAAAGCACATCCTATCATTTGCTAGCATCCCCAGAGTTGGTGAGAAACCAATGAGAAAACAAATTAGTAATGTGATTAATAGGAGCTTGCCATGTACAAAGGAACTTTTGGTTGTTAAACTAGACTCATTGTGTACACAATTTGTATTGACATGGATAGAGAGGTCTATACAATGTAATTGATAATATGTTAATATTTTTCTTGTTTATTTTTTTTGCAGATTGGTTTTTGATGACATTTGGAAGCATACTTGCAAATCAAGATCAAGTGTTGAATTTTTTTTTCCCTGATTTGATACTTAGTTGTAGTTGCAAATCAAGATTGAGTGTTGATTTTTTTTTTTTTTGTGGACTCCACGTTAGTTCATTTTGGGATTTGCTTTGATGGTTTTTTTTGTTATACTTAATGGATTATTATTAAAATTGTTTGATAGATATATTTTGATTTATAATATAAATTGTTTAGTGAATTTTTTTGTGAAGTGGTGTATAATAGCTAGTGGATTTCTTAGTACAATTAAAAGGCTATTGGGATATGAGCAGAGATATATGTGAAATAATAATTTAAATTGAAATATAAAATATGGAACAAGTTTAGTGACGAATTTGTTTTGTCATTTATACTTGTTATTATGACAAAGTGATTATTTGTCGCTAATAAATATTTTTTGTGACAAAATTTATTGCAGCTTATATATGAAAGTTTTCATTGATTTTGATGTTTACTAAAAATTTTGTCACGTATATATATATATATATATATATTTCCGACAAAATATATTTCGTCAGCCATGTATGACTTTTGGAAACGAAAAATTTGTTAACTTTAGATCTTACTGTGATGAAATTATTTTCTCATCAATGATCAACATGTGTGACAAATTTATTCGTCAACTAAAGTTATAAATATGGTACTGAATAACTATTTGGTGACGAAAATGAGATACTTTGGCGACAAAATGTTGTTTTATTCGTGACAAAAAATTTCGTCGCTGAAGTAATTTCATTGGTGACGAAATTATTTTTCATCGCGGTGGTTTTTAGTGACAAACATTCAATGACAAAACTGGTGAGGAAAATATTTCCTCACAAATATCTATAGTGACAAAATTAGCTCTTTGGAGACAAAAATTTCGTCATTCAAGACCCAACTTGTTGTAGCGTGATGGCAATGATGGGCTGTGTATGGGATGTGTACACACACAGATCTATGTATGTATGTATACACATAGAGCAACGGACGGTGATGGCGACGATGGGCTTCTTCCTTCGTTCTCTCTTCTTCTTTATATTTTTTTTCTTTTTCTTTCTTCCTTTGTTTCCTCCTTCTTCCTCTGTTGCTTTGGGTTTTTTTATTTATTTTGACTTTGATTTTTTTGATTTGTGTAGATTTGGTAGATTTGTATAGATCTGTGTATAGATATGTTTGTTTTTTTTTGATTTTTTTGATTTTGATTTTGAGTTTTTGATTTAGATTTTCATTTTCATTTTTTCGAAGAGCAGAGCAGAGTAGAGGGGGAAGGAAGAAGAGGAAGAAGAGAGGGGGAGGAAGAAGAAAAGAGAGAGAAAAAAATTTGGTAGATTTGTATTCATTTTTTCTGAATACCAACACGTGGCATGGTGACGCCGACGTGTCAGCCGAGGTGCCACGTGTCGTGGTAGTTAGGCCGAGATGATCTCGGAGTTGCCGAGGTTATCTCTGAAGATATCGGAATCCGAGATAAGCGAATAAAGGACAAGTGTCCTAAGACGAAGAGGGAACTTAACCAAGATAATGATAAAGCTCTTAGGGAGTTTATCTTTATCTCTTAAGGAGTCCAAAGTAAGCACTGAATTGGAGTTCATAGAAGTCATACTTGTAGTAGGACTTGGATTGAATATATTATAAAAGAGAGGCACCCCCGTGGGTCTAAGGTATGCAATTTATGTTTTGAGTATTAAGTTTAGCACTTGATTATGTTTGAGAGATATACTGACTTGATCGTCGGAGTACCCCCGGGTGGAAGAACCACCGCCGGAGCCTTTTCCTTCTGTTACAGGTTGCTGAAGCCATCTATTCTGCCTGTGCTCTCCAGTTGATCACTAAGTAGGCAGTGTGGTTAGATTTTCACTCATGGGAAGGAACGTTGGTAGAAGTAAACAGGCGGTAACGACGGTATTCTGAATCCCAATCCATAAAGTCCTAGATCAAATTCGAAACCAACCTTATTTCAGGGCTCCGGCAAGAGCACCAGGGGAATTCATAGGAAGGAATGTTGGTAGACGTTGTGCCTACCACAATGAAGAAGGGCACCAAACTCAAGGTTACAGAGCCTTGAAAGCACACTTGGAGGACCTCGTGAGACAAGGCCTTCTGAGGGACCTGGTCGATGAAGCCAAGACAAGGGAAGAACAGGCAAGGTTGCCTCAAGCACCAGCAGCACCGCCTCTCCCAGCACAGCTACCACAAGCAAGAGGACCGAGGGTGGTTAATGTGATCCACTCAAGGGTCAATGAAAACGAAGTCAAAGGGGAGACCCAGAGGGTAAAACATTTATAGCATGTCTACCAAGTCGGGGAGAAGAGACATCGGCCAGAAGAATGCCAAGGGCCGATGATAGCCTTTACTGAAGCCGACCTGGAATTGGTCCAACATCCGCATAATGATGCCTTGGTAGTATCCCTCCAGGTTGGGGAGTGCCAAGTGAAACGTATCCTAATAGATCAAGGCAGCTCTCGTGACATCATGTATATCAGATGTTACAAGGAGCTGGGCCTTCACCCTGATGACTTAGAACAATCCAGCGGCCCGATGGTCGGCTTTAATGGAACGCCGACATGGCCACTGGGCGCAACAAGCATGGAAGTACAAGCCGGCACTAAGAAGATCAAGACGGAATTTCTGGTAATTGACACGCCCTCACCATACAACATCATCTTGGGAAGGCCGTGGTTGCATGCAATGGGGGCAGTTCCCTCAACGTTGCATCAACTAGTACGGTTCCCAACAGAGCATGGGATTGAAGAAGTCAGAGGAGATCAACTGCAAGCAAAAAATTGCTCCATGATAGCAATGAAGTCCACCTGTAGTATACGGGAGCCAAGGAAAGCAGAAGTTGAAGATGAGGACATGGAGGTCCTAGAAGACGTCGGGAAAGAACCAGCCGAAAAGAGCGAAGAGGCGCTAAAAAAAGTTTTCGTCCAGGAGGGCGACGAAGAGCGCTTCTTTCTTCTCGGCTCAGGCTTAGCTAGAGAAGAAGAGAGAGAACTGGAAGATTTTTTGAGGACAAACATAGAGGTGTTCGCCTAGACACCTTACGAAATGCCTGGCATTGACCCCGAGGTCACTTGCCACAGACTGAATGTTGACAGGTCGGCAAAACCTGTGATTCAACGAGCCAGAAGACCGACGTTGATGCACGTCGAAGCAGTAGAAGAAGAGGTAGACAGACTCCTGGAGGCCAGGGCCATCCGAGAAGTTCAGTACCCAACATGGCTGTCCAACACAGTAGTAGTAAAAAAGAAGAATGGCAAATGGAGGGTTTGTATAGACTTTACCAGCCTCAACAAAGCCTGCCCCAAGGACAGCTTTCCTCTGCCCAAGATCGACCAACTGGTAGATGCTACTTCAGGACATGAAAGGATGAGTTTTCTAGATGCATACAGAGGGTACCACCAAATTGCCATGTACCCTCCAGACGAGGAGAAGACCGCATTCATCACCCCTAAAGGCCTGTACTGTTACAAGGTAATGCCTTTTGTGTTGAAAAACGCAGGAGCAACCTATCAGAGGTTAGTGACAAAGATGTTTAAGCACCTGACTGGCAAAACAGTAGAAGTCTACATCGACGACATGGTCGTGAAGACCAAGGAATCAAAGGGTCATCTTGCCGACCTAAAAGAGGTCTTCGACATACTCAAAAGATATCGGCTCCGACTCAACGCCTCGAAGTGCGCCTTTGGAGTTGGATCAGGTAAATTTTTGGGGTATCTGGTAACAAGAAAGGGCATTGAGGCCAACCTAGACCAAATCAAGGCCATCCTGGAACTACAGAGCCCAACATCGGCAAAGCAAGTTCAAATGCTTACTGGAAGGGCCGCAGCCCTAAACAGATTCATCAACAGAAGCTCAGATAAGTGCAGACCCTTCTTCAACCTGGTGAAAAAAGCCACAGACTTCCTATGGACAGAAGAATGTGAAGCTGCCTTAACCGACCTAAAAAAGTACTTGACCACAACTCCGGTTCTTTCCAACCCAGTACCAGGGGAGGAACTGTTTTTGTACTTAGCAGTCTCAGAACACGCAATCAGTGCAGTGCTAATCCGAGAGGAAAAAGGGGAGCAAAAGGCTGTTTATTATGTAAGTAAAACTTTGGCCGACGCAGAAACAAGATACCTACCACTGGAAAAATTAATGCTGGCCTTAGTAATGGCTTCAAAGAAGTTGAACCATTACTTTCAGGCACACAAGATTGTAGTCCTAACAGAGCACCCACTAAAATCCTTATTGCAACAAGGAGACTTAACAGGAAGGATAGCAAGATGGGCAGTAACCCTGGGCCAGTTTGACCTGGAGTTCAGGCCGAGAACAGCAATAAAGGGCCAAGTTTTGGCCGACTTCGTCGCAGAACTCACACCTGAAACCATCGCACATCGAGCTCCGTCGAGCCAAGATGAGCATTGTCCCAACAAGCAAAAAGAATCCCAGCCAAAGACAAAAAAGCAAGAGAAGGAGAAGCTCAGACCCTGCAGCATCTGCATCGGCGATTCATTCAGACTATTCGTCGATGGAAGTTCAAACCTCCAGGGAGCAGGGGCAGGAGTACTGCTGATATCTCCAGATGGAGAAATAGTAGAACAGTCCATCCGTTTGGGGTTCAAAGCCTCAAACAATGAGGCAGAATATGAAGCATTAATTGCAGGGCTAAAGCTGGCAGCAGCAGCAGAAGCAGATGAGGTAATTATTTTTTGTGATTCACAACTCATTGTTAACCAGTCAACAAGAGAATTTGCAGCCAGGGACGAAAGAATGTCGGCATATGCAAAGAAAGTCATCAGATTGGCAGCCCTATTTCTAAACTGCAGATTACTCCAAGTAAGCCGAGATGACAACACCCACGCCGACGCGTTAGCTAACCTGGCCAATTCAATTCAAACTGGAAAAACAAGGACAATTATGATCGACTACATGTCGGCCCCGAGCATAGATAAACAGAGCACCGAACAAGAAGCAATGTGCGTGGACTTGGGACCAAGCTGGATGGATGCAATCATTGCATTCCTAAAAGAGGGGAAGCTACCAGAAGACCATAAGGAAGCACATAAAATCAGACTGAAGTCGGCAAGATTCAGTCTAACAGCAAAAGGCCATCTCTACAGGAGGTCCTTCACTGGGCCGCTTTTAAGGTGCGTACACCCTTTGCAGGTTGAAGATTTTCTTTACGAAATTCATGAAGGAATTTGTGGAAGCCATGCTGGGGGCAGATCATTAGCCCACAGGGCCATTACCCAGGGGTATTGGTGGCCTTACATGCAAAAGGATGCCGAAGCCTATGTGAAGAAGTGTGAACAATGCCAAAAGTTTGCACCTTTGATACATCAGCCAGCTGCTGACCTGAACCCAGTATCCAGCCCTTGGCTGTTTGCCCAATGGGGCATGGATCTGGTTGGACAACTTCCCCAGGCAACTGGGCAGAGAAAATACTTGCTGGTAGCAACAGACTACTTTACAAAATGGATAGAGGCAGAACCTCTTGCCAAAATCCGAGATGTGGACGTCAAAAATTTTATATGGAGAAACATTATCACCAGATTTGGGATTCCAAGAGCAATAATTGCCGACAACGGAACACAGTTTGACAGCAAACTCATCAAGAACTTTTGTGCAAAATTCAAAATCAAGAATTATTTCTTAACACCAAGTTTTCCTCAAAGCAATGGGCAAGCAGAGGCATCCAACAAAGTAATTCTGGATGGAATAAAGAAGAGGCTGTAGGCAGCAAAAGGAAAGTGGGTAGACGAGTTGCCCAACGTACTTTGGGCATATCGGACTACGCCGAGAAGATCAACAGGAGAATCCCCCTTTGTCATGGCTTATGGCACAGAAGCAGTCATCCCATTGGAGATTGGCATCCCAGGGATCAGAACCCAAGGAGTAGAGAATGGCACCAATGACGTACTCTTAGCCCGAGATCTGGATTTGTTGGAAGAACGAAGAGAGAAAGCTGCAATTCAGCTTGCAGTATACCAGCAACAGCTTGCCAGAGCTTACAACAAGAAGGTCAATCCAAGAGATTTTCAAGTCGGCGACCTAATCCTGAGAAAAGTCGTCGGGAACAAGAAGGATCCCAGGGAAGGCAAGCTTGGCCCAAACTGGGAATGACCCTACAGAATTACTTCAGTATTAGGCAATGGAGCTTATCGGCTTGAGGACAATGAGGGCAAAGCATTGCCCAGACCTTGGAATACTTGTAATTTGAAATTTTTCTATCATTAGATGTGCATCATTTTTTGGCCGATATCATCAATAAAGTCTTTTCAGAATTCTTTCAACACATATGATTGATAAAGTTATGCATTGATGTTTATTGAAGACATAATTAATGTGAACCCAAGTCAAACTCAGGTTCACATTGGGGGCAAAGAAAAGGCAGAGATTATTCCTTAATTCACTTGTTGAAATTTGTAACAATTTACAAGTTGAAGCTAAGCCGAGATTATTCCTTAATTCACTTGTTGAAATTTGTAGCATTTTACAAGTTGGAATTAAGCTGATTCCTTATTTTCACTTGTTGAAATTTGTAGCAATTTACAAGTTGAAGTTAAGCCGAGATTATTCCTTAATTCACTTGTTGAAATTTGTAGCAATTTACAAGTTGGAATTAAGTTGATTCCTTATCTTCACTTGTTGAAATTTGTAGCAATTTACAAGTTGAAGCTAAGCCGAGATTATTCCTTAATTCACTTGTTGAAATTTGTAGCAATTTACAAGTTGGAATTAAGCTGATTCCTTATCTTCACTTGTTGAAATTTGTAGCAATTTACAAGTTGAAGTTAAGCCGAGGTTATTGCTTAAGTTCTCATAGCAATATATGGGTTGCTTAACCCTAAGGAAGATGCTTAACACTTGTTGAAATTTGTAACAATTTACAAGTAGGTCAGTATCTTGCCCAAGTAAAAGTTTTGTAGTTATACCCGAGGTATGTAACCCCGAGAAGATTGCACAAAGGAAGCAAAATGAAAAAGCATGCAAAAATTTCTAAGTATAGAACTATGCAGAAGCAATCAACAGAACATCACAAGACTAAAAACATCCATAGAAAGAACAGTTACAGTTACATATTGAAAAAGCTACGTCGGCCATAAGAAGAAGTTTTGCATTGTCCAGAAATTAAAAGAGAGTACAAAGTGCAAAGTGCAGAAAAAGAAGGAAAAAGTACAAAAGACATTTTAAATCAAGACTCTTCAGTATTAGCAGCTGCAGGGACTAGGACCTCGGACGATTCTGGTGGAACCTCATCGGCAATCTTTTCTGCTTCAATCTCAGCATCAATCTCAGCCAGCGTATTGTCCAGATTTCTTTCAGCCAAAAGAAGGTCGGATGATAGTTGCCCGATGGCAATTTCCTTGGGTGCCTTCCCAACCTCATCACCCTTCTCATCCAAAGTTAAATCCATCACTTGCTCAGCAGGAGGAGGGGACTTAGCTTCAGCAGCATCCTTGGGTTTTCTCACCAAGGCCTCATCATCATTTTTCCCTTCATCCTCATCATCGGCATCAACCTCAGTCTCTGATTCGTCTTCAACCTAACTTGGAGGAGGAAATGGTAAAGGAATGGCATCGGCATTACGAAAGGGCGAGTCAGCAGGGAGATCAAGTTTTTTTATCAGGGACATCCAACCAAGGGAAAATCCCCTGTTGCATGCCTGCCTGACTTGAAGTTTATAATCCTCTGTGACGTCGGCCATACCCTGGGCATAGGCCTTTTCATCAGCCTCTTTGACTTCGGCCTCCTTGGTGGCCAAAGCCTGTTGGAGCTCCTTCTCAGCCTGGGCTTTTTTCGCTTCGGCCTCCTTCTTCTCAGCTTCAACTACTTTTCGGATAGCCTCAGCAGACTCCACTTTCTCTTCAGCCACCTGCTGGGCCTTAGTCGCAGCCTTGGCCTGGTCCTCCAGTTTTCTCATCTTTGATTCAAGAGATTTGATCTCCTTCTTCAAGGAAGACGCTTCCTTCTTCATATCAACCAATCTTTGCCGATTTTCAAAAGATTGCATTGAAAATGAATGGGCGTGCTGAATGGCCTGAAGAAAAACAGAAGTGTTAGAAAATATTCTCAGTAAGAAACAGAAGGAAAAATCACAACTGCAAACAGGAACACTTACTTGAACGGAGTGTTGGAGCATAAGAGCGTAATTCTCATACTCACTGAGCTCAGCATTTCGTTCCAAGTCCTTCGGAAGGAGAAGAGCAGTGCTGAGGGCGACACCAACGTTAATATCGTCGGCACTTTCACTGGCCATAATAGGCCTATCCTCCAGAGTTAGTTCAGGGGCCCATGGAACGTCGTGCTTCTTGGACGCCGAAGTCGTCGCAGACGATGACCTCGGCTTTTTTGATTGTGTAGACCCTGAGGGTTGGGCCTCAGCAGACCTCTTGGTGGAAGTAGAGGTTGATTTTTTGCTTGCTGCCAGCTGAGAAATAGGCAAAGCATCCTCAACCTCGGTGTCAGTAGCCTTGGCCTTGGGCTGAGCCTTTTTTACTCTCTTCGGCTTTGGTGGGGGCATCGCATGCGTTGGTACAGCATCGGCGTCGGTTGGAAGGTTGGCAAGAAGATCTTGAACGACAGGCCTTGGACGAACCATCTCGGCAGTCTTTACAAGTCTTCGTCGACGTTTACGTTCTAGAATTGGTATTAAGTAGGGGGCCGAAGTGGATGGAAGATCGGTTGGGTCAGAGGTGGATCCTTGATCTGTTCGGGATGAAGACGCGGTTACAGTTGTGGCAGTAGGTGGAGAAAGACTCTTTTTCTTCCTTTTTGGGACGTCGGGTAAAGTGGATTTATATGTCGGAATGAAGTTCAGCAACAGGGGAGCCTTGCGCTTATGAATTGGAAGACCAAGAAGTTTCTTCAAGTCTTTTCCAGGGAAAAAGGATTGATGGAAGTTTTTTGGTGGTTGATGAAGATCTGCAGGACAAGCAAACAGACTTTAGAAACAGACAAAATTTTAAAGACTTAAATAAAAACAAATAAGTGTTGGCACTGGGCTCTTACCCTTACCCTCTTTAACTGATCGAGGAAGAGGGTAGAGATGGACATCTTCGTCTGGGCCAAATTCCCAATTTCCTGAAGCGATAACAAAGTCATCCCCAGCCCCCTTGTTGGAGTCTGGGAGGTCGGCTACAATTATGAACTCGGTAGACCTCGGCTTAAGGTAATAAACAAAGCCCCTTTCCTTCAGGTTGAGGGGGCACATTGTATAACAGTACTGAAGGTCAGCCAGGGTGATCCTAAGATTCTCCTGCCTAGCTAAAGCTATAATACCGTTAATCACCCTATAGGAGTTGATGGTAAGTTGCATGGGGTTCAGCTTATAGAAATAAAGAACTTCACGAAACAAGGGATTAAGTGGAAGCCGAAGTCCACATTCAGTGAAAGCTACTATAAGAAAGGGCATCGTATGATCTGTGGGCATAATGGAATCGTCATCCCCAGCTAGTCTGAGGTGAACATCGGATGGGATGGAAAACTCCTGCCGAAAGTATTCGAGTTTTGTTGGGGTATTTACCCTATGCCTCCACATACCCATTACGTCGGCCTAAACAAAGAGGAATGTGTTTCAGGAGATGGGCGTTTTAGAAGGATTGCAAAAACCTCGACAAAGGCCTAGGAAAGGACTGATAAAGCTTGTTTCAGTTTTCCCTAAAACTTAAAAGTTCTACACACAAATCCCAAGCCTAAGAACTATAAAGATCAAGATCGAAGGCACAGATCTGGGACAGATACGAAAAATAGAAAACGATGACGCTTCAGAATCAAAGAACAGAGGTATGGTTCTCAGAAACGAAAGAAATACAGAAGTGAAAAAATCAAGAACAGTGGCAAGAAAAGTGGTGAAATAGTGCAAGTGTTCAAGATGTAGCCACGATTCAAGATACAAACAAATCCAAGGCTTTGAACAAAAGCAATAATGACAACAGGCAGACGAAAGCACATAAAGAGAACTAAGAGAGAAGGGAACAAAATCTTACCAGAACAAATGAAGCCGGGGCAATATTCGCCGAGATCAGATATCGGTTGTGACAGCAAAGAAAGCTTCGCAAGAGTAGAAGATTAAAGACAGTTTCAGAAGAGAGATTGAAGCAATGGCAGATTCGAAGAAAAAAGAGCTTTCGGAGAGAGAAAGAGCAAGAAATCAGAATGAAAAAGTGAAGAAAGAAAGAGGCAAAGAAAAGTTTTGTCAAAAACTTGAAACGGCGGCAAAAATAGGGCATTTATTATGCCTGGAGCGCCAGATACGTCAGACGGCGCAGACGGATGAAAAGACAGCCTGAAGGCGCGTCGCAGGAACGGGCCAATAAAAATAGAGCATTTGAAGGGAACGGTTAGAAGTGCATGACAGCTCATGCGCGTAGGAGAGTACGTTCGAAACCTTGTTCTCCGAAGAGAACACATCGGCTGGAAGTGGATTATCTCGGTTAAACAGTTTTTGAGCCATTACTCAGAAGAGAAATGTCGAAATATCGGTATAGGTTTCATCACCTCAGAATGCCGAGGTAATAGAACCTAGGGGGCAGTTGTGGGGATATATTTTCTGAATGCCAACACGTGGCATGGTGACGCCGACGTGTCAGCCGAGGTGCCACGTGTCGTGGTAGTTAGGCCGAGATGATCTCGGAGTTGCCGAGGTTATCTCCGAAGATATCGGAATCCGAGATAAGCGAATAAAGAACAAGAGTCCTAAGACGAAGAGGAGACTTAACCAAGATAATGATAAAGCTCTTAGGGAGTTTATCTTTATCTCTTAAGGAGTCCAAAGTAAGCACTGAATTGGAGTTCATAGAAGTCATACTTCTAGTAGGACTTGGATTGAATATATTATAAAAGAGAGGCACCCCCGTGGGTCTAAGGTATGCAATTTATGTTTTGAGTATTAAGTTTAGCACTTGATTATGTTTGAGAGATATACTGACTTGATCGTCGGAGTACCCCCGGGTGGAAGAACCACCGCCGGAGCCTTTTCCTTCTGTTACAGGTTGCTGAAGCCATCTATTCTGCCTGTGCTCTCCAGTTGATCACTAAGCAGGCAGTGTGGTCAGATTTTCACTCACACATTATTATTTTTAACTTAAGGAGTATTTTTACCATTACTCACGTAATAAAGAAACTTCAACAGGAATTCAGCCAAGTTTCAAATACATTGTGAAGAATATCATGTCAGCGCTAGAACAACAAACAACTTACATTTTTTTTATTTTTTTTTTATTAGCAAATGAATTTTATTAATGATGAACCAAGAACAATAGAAAACTAACAACAAAACAAGGCTGTGCAAATCGAGCATCATAGCTGAACCTCTACAATCCCATCTAGGATGGCACCAAAGAGACAGCACAATCATATGCTAACACAAGCCTGAGATTGGCAAGAGACCAATCAACAACACCCAAAAGACACAAAAAGGACAAGAACAAGAAGAACAAAAATACCCCAAGCCCAAGAACACCCAACAACTATAACTGCACACCCAAATCAAAATACAAAAATATGCAACAACCATACTAAAACCAGCAGCAGCCAAAATTGCCTCCATATCAGATTACTTCCACCAGCAGTAAATTCCAATTAGCATCAAAGCAAAATCAACAACCCAGAAATTGACAAACAACTTACATAACTCATCTACAATGCCTAGAAATTGACGATGGAAGGTATTACGTAGTTAAAGAAATTCAGCTATGTGTCACTGCACCTACCCCAGAAGATCCAACATATGAGTTTGTTTCATGCTGGAGAAAGCCTTCTTTTGGATGCGGTGGGGACAATAACTACGTTTATTTTCCTCTTGAAAAAAGCTACATTTACTTGGGGTTGTTTAATCACTTTTGTTATAATTTTTGCAAAACTTTTCTTTAATTCATCAGCTAACGTCCCGGTAAAATCTCTGTTTCCTTTAATTCATCGGCTAACGTCCCTGTAAAATCTTTGTTTCAGGCACCAACCCCTCGTTACATGGAAATAACTAGCCTTTGTATGTGGAAAGAAGTATACTATATATTTTCAGTGGGATGAAGTTTACTATACTATATAGAAATGTTGGGTGGCTATATGAATGACAATACATTTGCTATGCTCTTATTACGTTAAAGTTATAAGAAGTGATTCCTATATTTTCTTTATACAAAAATATTTAAGACCACCAAAAGTAGAATTCTAATGAGAGCTCTACTTATGTGGCAGCCGGTTCCACTTGTGAATGATTTGATATATATATATATATATATTTTTTTTGGTTCCATGTTACATCATTAGAATCATTGTTAGAACTCTAAATTTAGAGTTATGAATCATTCCTCTTCTTAATATATGACCATAATCATTTTGTTATTATTCTTCCAGCAAAGTCGATCATGTGCCGTATGGACACTAGTCTCTCATATTCCTACATCATGTGTTTTTGTGAATACACGTTTCCATGATAATGCATGATAGGATTATCAATAAGTCGTTTTTGTTTTGACAATTAAGTTCGGCAGACTCTTTTTGTATTTACCTTTTTACTTGGTCTTTTTAATTCCATTTTTAACTTTTTTCAATTAACATTCAAATTTTTATTTGAGCTTTCTGTGTGGAATTTTATTTTTTCCCCAGGAATTGAAACATAAAAGTTAGAAGAAAAATAAAACAAAAACGGAGGAGGATTCCCTCCAATCCAAAATACGAACAATCCAATATAATTAATTTATTCAATTTATTACATTTGTCACAACTGTCATTGCCACCACTACCACGACCACAACCACAACCACAAACACAACCATTATAAGCACCACCATTATTTTACTACTACTACCACACCACCCCCCACAGTCGTGTGTTGAAAATGCAAAAAATGTCTCATGAATTTTTCACTAACTTTCTAAATACATTAACTAAAAAATAAAAATAAAAGATAGAATGACCATTTTAATAAAAATATAATGGAACACAATGTGTGACATTGGCAAATCAAAATAGAATAAAATAATTATTGTATCAAAATATTTGTTATCATATTCGATTCACTAAAAAATGATGAAAATTAAATTACAAGTAAATTATCATTCTCTTTTGCAAGTAATTATTGAGGCAAAAGAATAATCATTTTAATTTCATTCTACCTTTTTTTTAATTAACTAAATATTAAAAGTGTCTCTAAAGATTCAAAACTTTCAGTTTTACTGCACTCGTACATAATCTTGAGTGATTAAAATAGAATTGGTATATTAAAGATAAACATTTTGATAGAATAATTATTTAGGGGATTTATATGTGATAGTTGTTTTCATTTCATTAGCCAAAAATACTATGAAAACAATGTTAGATAATATTTTAAAAACATCTAATAACACGGAGTGGGATGGTGCATGGAAGTCCTAGGGGCTGAACAGATGGAAATATTTTTTGTGGATCGTTCGTGATGATAGATTGCTCACCAATCATCAGAAATATCAGCGGCATTTAACGGAGGATAACACTTGTCCTATTTGTGGATCTTCTGCTGAAACCACATTGCATGCTCTTCGGGTTGTCAAGTTCCTTGAAATATTTGGACGGAATTAGTAAAGCCTTCTATGCAACTATTATTTTTCAATTTGCCAGTTCAACAATGGTTGGATATGAACTTGAAGCAGAATGAGTGGCCTTTGAATATGGACCATAATGGGGGAATGGTATTTCAGTGTGCCATTTATTTAATATGGTTTTGGCGAAATAAGACGGTTAATGACAGCTCCTTTGTTATTCCTTTTGGTATGGTTCAGTACATTTTGAATCAAGTGTGGGAAGTGCAGCTGGCTCAGATTTTTTTGGGGAAGAAGTCGGAGAATAACGGTCCGATTTGATGGGAACCTCCACCTCCAAGCTGCCATTCTGTAGGGTATCCAGGAATGGCAGCCATTGGAGGTCTTATTCGTTATCACAGCGGCATGTGGGTGATGGGCTTTTATCAAAAGGTCGGGTGTGTTGCGAATCGGGGGCACACTAGGGAACTCAAGCAAGCAATAACACACAAGATTTAACGTGGTTCGGCAAGTCGCCTACGTCCACGGGCAATGGATTCACTATATTGAACAAAATGGTAAGAATTACAACACTCTCTGTAATTCTCTCTCTCTTTGCTCTCTAAGCTCATACCTCTCTGTTATCTCAGCTGTACCTCTCAACTCTTCTTAGCTTCTCTATATATAGAGATTACAAATGCAAGAGAAAGTCTTTGAAATGAGCTGACTGCCAGCCCATTGTTGTGCTTTCGGTGGCTTTCCAGATTGATGCTTCACATGGCTTCTCATGGCCTCATGGCCAACTCACATGGCCTCATGGCTTCCCCACCATGTGGCTGGCTGCCACTTTCCATCACATGGCCAGAATCTGTAACCAATATTCAACAGGGTAGGCCTCAGCAATTACGGCAGAAATTTGGGTGATGTGGCAAGGGATTAACGTTGCATGGTCTCGAGGATATGGTAATTAACGTAGTCGTTGAGTCAGATTCACAGGAAGCAATAACGGTAATTCAAACAGAGGATGGCAACCACCCAGACCAGTTTAATTTTGCGTATCAGGGCTGTGTTGGGGAGAGATTGGGAGTGCTCTATTTGTTTTGCTCCACGCGAAGCAAATATGTGTGCTGATTTTGTGGCACATATGGGGGACTAATTAGAGGGGTAGTTGGGTTTGAGCATCCTCCTGTAGCTTTGCGGTATATGTTTGTTTTAGATACCCCTAGTTGGGGGAGGAGTTTGTTCTTTGTGTCTTGCTTCGGCCTCCATGATACCCAAAATAAATAAATAAATAAATAAAATAAAATAAAAAGCTGCTTAGCTTATTTGGTTTAAATTTTCAGGATTCACTTTTCAAAAACTTAATTTTTTTTTTCTTTTTTGTTTTTATTGAATTTTTTTAACATTCCAAGTATTTTTTTTTTTAATTTTTAGATATTCCTAACATAAATACACTTAAAAAGTATAATATTTGTGATTTTTTTTTAGAAAATTCACTAAATACCAAAAATATAAATTAAAAAAAATACGAGAATTTAGTACATATTTTGTATTCTTGTGTATTTATTAATTTTTTATAAATATTTTACTTTGTAGATATATCTAAGTAAGGTGCATCTAAAAAATTAAAAAAATTGTTTAAAATTTTAAAAATATTAACTAAAAACAAAAATATACAAAAAAATAAAAAATTCGATTTTCAAAAAATTATATCCCAAAAATTAAAACCAAACACATTGAATAATTTTTTCAAAATCACATGCTGAATATGCTTGATATTAATTTCTAAAATTAATTGATATGCAACAAATGTTTGGGCCTATTGCAAACTTGGAAGCGTGACTTGGCACGATAGCCAGGTTGCAAGCCTGGGTTATATATTTGGGCAAAAATAAGTAGCCGATCAACGTTCAGAGGTTTTCCCAACTGCATAAACCAAGAAGCCCATTACCCATGGTTCTGGTCGAGGGAACATGTGACCAGGGGGGTCAACCCCCCCCCCCCCCCCCCCGCGTTTTTTTTTTTTTTTTGCAAACATAAAAAAAAAATTTAAATAAAAAATTATAAAAATATTATTAGAGTAAAATGTCAATGACATTTTAAAAATTATGAAAACAATAATAGTTGTTTTAATTGAAAATGAAGAGACTATTATAAATAAACTATATTAGCTATGAAAATTTTTGAATGTAAAGGCGATGTCATTATTAATAATATGCAAGTATAAGTAATTTTACTATAAAGATATGAAATTTATTAGATTGTTAGTTACATTTGACATGTGAGGTTCACTCTTTATATATTTATTTACCATTAATGGGTGATATCACATACCAATGATGATATGGTATTACCATTATATTAAATTTTTAATCAAATTTTGTATCAAAAAATAATTTATCATTATATAATTTATTTAAGACTTATATCCATATTTTTTTTTTGTATTGTCCATGATACACTAGTTACAAATAACATTCAGCTTGTTTGTTTTTAGTTTTCAAAAAACAATTTTCAAAAAATTTACTTTTTTATTTTTCGTATTTTAATGTTTCAAATGAATTTTTTTAATATTTTAAGCAATTTTTTTAATATTTAGACACGCCTAACATAAATATACTTAAAAAGTAATAAAATTTGTGAAAATAAAAAATACATTAAATACCAAAAAATACAAAAAAAAAAATGAAAATTCAGTATATTTCTTGTATTTTTGTGTATTTATTAATTTTTAAAATATTTTTTTACAAATATTTTACTATTTAGATACATCTAAGTAAGATGCATCTAAAAAAGTAAAAAAAAAAATTACTTAAAATTCAAAAAATATTCACTAAAAATAAAAAAATACGAAAAATAAAAAAACTCAGGGCTTGTTTGGTTTGTATTTGAGAAACATGTTTTGAGATAAAAAGTACGAAAATTTGTTTGGTTTGATTTTTTTTTCAAAAGATGTTTTGAAAAATTATTTTGAGAGAGAGTTTTGAAAAAAGTGATTGATTTGATGTGCATGAGAGAGAGAGATTTGTTTGGAAAACTTGTAAACCAAACAAGTTTTGAAAAAAAAATTGAAAAAATTTGTTTGGTTTGATTACTTTTGAAAACTTATTTGTAGAGAATTTTTCTCAAAATTTTTTGAGAAACACAAACCAAACAAGGCCTCAATTTTTAAAAAATTGAAACCAAACATACTAACTAGTTACTTCTTCAGCACTATGGCATACTTGTAAAATATTTTAGAAGCCGTAATAATAGATCTAGCCTCAACGCTAGTCCAGCGGCGAAATTCCTCTTCTAGCTTCTCAAGCCTAACTGTGTTGATCAACTATGTATTTCTTCATCTCATGGAGTATAAAATTATTAAGGTTTTTCCATTGCAGTACACCTCTGCTTATCTTTACATACCTGTAAAATTTTCAAACACACTTCTCCAATAAACAAAATTAGTGTACCACCAATGCAATTACAAAACAATAAAATATCATATTTTCTTTCGATTCAATAATCACCTCAAATATCAATTACTCAACATATCAAATGTTCTTCGCACATATATCCCACTGATACCATATATAATGATCATGCCATTTGATTGTGATAAAAATCTTTAACCATTTTATAGCTTTCTCCTCAAGTCGAGGACCTTCAAATAATAATAAACAATTCATTTTCAAAACATAACAAACTAAATAACACGAAGTTTTCACTATTATCAAATTTGTTTCAACCTGTGGAGATATATTTTCTGAGTACCAACACGTGGCAAGGTGACGCCGACGTGTCAGCCGAGGTGCCACGTGTCTTGGTCGTTGTGCCGAGGTCATCTCGGCTAGGCCGAGGTTGCCTCCGAAGATATCGAAATCCGAGATAAGCGGATAAGGGACAAGAGTCCTAGAATGAAGAGGGAATTCAACTTGGATATGGACAAGAGTCCTAGATTGGGAAAAGACTTCAGTTTGGGTAAAGATAAGACTCTTAGAGAGTTTATCCTAATCCCACTGGAAGTCCCAGATTAGCAGTAATCCTAAGTCCATTAGGGCCAGGCTCCTATTGGGACTAGGATTGTATTGGCTATAAAAGAGAGGCACCCCCATGGGTCTAAGGTATGTTTTTTTGATACTCAAGCTTGTGAGTTTAGTACTTGATTTATCTTTGAGAGATATACTGACTTGATCGTCGGAGTGCCCCCGGGTGGTCGAAACCACCGCGGGATTCTTATCTTTCTGTTGCAGGTCAGTCAGGTGCCATCTATTCTGCCAGTGCTCTCCAGCTGGTTACTAAGTGGGCAGTGTGGTCGGAAAATCACCCACACAATTTGGCGCCGTCTGTGGGAAAGAAAGAAGAATAGATGGCCAATGACGGACAGAAGGATCAGATTAGAGACAATGCTCCTGCTGGGAGTGGGAGACCTATCGATCTCGACGTTGAAGGGGACAACCGCAACACAGAAACTCGTGACCAGAGTCACGGAGTAAAAAACGGCAGCCAGGAAGGTGACGCACCAAAGACAACAGATCGAAGCGGATATCACAACGAAGATGACCTCCAGGTATGGAAGGATAATACCTGCGGAGGAACGAAGACCCTTCCAGAAGGGATGCGAAGACAGGGGGCATGAGCGCTCCCAAGGAGATAATATTCAAGTATAGATGAGCTCAACCTGAGTGAGCAAATCCCGGATCCCAGATCCCAGAAGACATGATCTCGGCCTAGATAAGTAGGTTCGAGAAAAGAAGAGCTCAACCTGAATGAGCAAATCCCGGATCCCAGAAGACATGATCTCGGCCTAGATGAGTAGGTCCGAGAAAAGAAGAGCTCAACCTGAGTAAGCAGATCTAAGATTCCAGAAGATAAGATCCCGGCACCTGAGTCCGAGAAGAGAAGAGCACAATGAGCAGATCTCAGATCTCAGAAGATAAAAAGGAAACACACAAGATCAGACTAAAGTTGGCCAGAATTGAGAAGTATGCTAGGGCCGAGGAGGACATGCCGGGAACAAAGGCGTCGGAACAAGAAAAGAGAAACGGCTCGCCGTTGCGAGGCCGAAAATCAAACTCAGGTTGGAGCCAAGTAAGATCAATAGAGAAACCAAGGCTGACAACCTCGGCTTGAATTAAACCTCGGCGACAAGGTCGAAGCTACATGTATGATGAGAACCCAAGTGGATTTTAAGTTCACACTGGGGGGCAGAGAGAAGAAGAATGTGTTTACCACTTGTTGAAATTTGCAGCAATTTACAAATTGGTTAAACCAAGACGATGCTTAACCGAAGTTAAGCCGCAGATGATGCTTAACCGAAGTTAAGCCGAGACGATGCTTAACCGAAGTTAAACCGAGACGATGCTTAACCGAAGTTAAGCCGAGATGATGCTTAATTGAAATTAAGCCGAGATGATTCCATGTCTCCACTTGTTGAAATTTGTAGCAATTTACAAGTTGGAGTCAAGCTGATTCATTGTCTTCACTTGTTGAAATTTGTAGCAATTTACAAGTTGGAGTCAAGCTGATTCCTTAATTCACTTGTTGAAATTTGTAGCAATTTACAAGTTGAAGTTAAGCCGAGATTATTCCTTAATTCACTTGTTGAAATTTGTAGCAATTTACAAGTTGGAATTAAGCTGATTCCTTATCTTCACTTGTTGAAATTTGTAGCAATTTACAAGTTGAAGTTAAGCCGAGATTATTCCTTAATTCACTTGTTGAAATTTGTAGCAATTTACAAGTTGGAATTAAGCTGATTCCTTATCTTCACTTGTTGAAATTTGTAGCAATTTACAAGTTGGAGTTAAGCCGAGATTATTGGTTCTCTTCACTTGTTGAAATTTGTAGCAATTTACAAGTCGAAGTAAAGCCGAGGTTATTGCTAAACACTTGTAGCAATCTACAGGTTGGTTAAACCGGAGAAGATGCTTAACACTTGTTGAAATTTGTAGCAATTTACAAGATAATGTTAAGCCGACATGTGATCATCTGTTGAAATTTGCAGCAACTTACAGGTTGAGTAAAAAGCTAAGTATGTTGTTTAAACACTTGTTGAAATTCGTAGCAATTTACAAATAGATTATTGTTTAACACTTGTTATGTTAATCCTTGTTGATCCCTGTTACAGTATATGTTAATCCTTGTTGAAATTTGTAGCAATTTACAAGTAGACTAAACCGAGATCACCGTTTAAACACTTATTGAAGCCTGAGACAAAGTTTGCAAAGTTAACATTGAGTAGTATATGTTTCACACTTGTTAGAATTTATGAAAAGTTTGCAGGTCAGTATCTTGCTGAAGTAAAAGTTTTATAGCTATTATACCCGAGGTATGTAACCCCGAGAAGATTACACAAAGGAGGCAAAGTATGAAAGGCATGCACAATATTCTAAGTATAGAATCGTGTAAGAGCAGTTAGAAGAAGATCAAGACAGAATTCATGGTGATTAACACGCCCTCACCATACAATATCATCTTGGGAAGGCCATGGTTGCATACAATGGGGGCAGTTCCCTCAACGTTGCATCAACTATTGCGATTCCCCACAGAACATGGGATTGAAGAAGTCAGAAGAGACCAATTGCATGCAAAGAATTGCTCCATGGCAGCAATGAAAACTATCTGTAAACATTCAGGAACCAGGGAAGGCAGAGATTGAAGACGAGGACATGGAGGTCCTAGATGATGTCGGCAAGGAGCCAGCCAAAAAGAGTGAAGAGACACTGAAGAAAATCCTCGTCCAGGAGGGCGACGAAGAGCGCTTCATTCAGAGAAGGAAAGTTGAATTAGACATTCAAGAACAAGGAGGCACATCTGCCATATGCAGAGCTTACATTATCTAAAGAACAAAAAAGTACAGGAGTACAAGCGACAAAGAAAGAAGGAAAAACTTCAAAAACTGAGATGATGCTTAACCGAAGTTAAGCCGAGATGATGTTTAACCGAAGTTAAACTGAGGTGATGTTTAACTGAAGTTAAACTGAGATGATACTTAACCGAAGTTAAACCGAAATGATGTTTAACACTTGTTGAAATTCTGAGAGAATTTACAAGCTAAAGAGTGCACAAAGTTAAATGTCGACAAAAGATTCACCAGAGTCAAACGTCGTTTTGATTAGAACCACTAAGTGCACGCCAGAAGTGGTGACCAGAATTGTGAAAGGAATAAATGCTTCAAGAAACAGCGATGATAGTTTGCAAAGGCCAAGAGAAAGAGGATCTAAAGGGGGTGAATTAAATACCAGAAGTTTTAAGACATCGGCGAAAGAAGAACACATCAGGTCTGTGACTACGGCACGAAGCCAACTTCCCTAATGTGATCCTAAGTACAACTTACGTTCACATTAGGGGGCAGAGAGAAGGTGTAGGGGGAAGGAATGATAATTAAGGAGCAAGGAATGTTTACACTTGTTGAAATTTTTGAGCAAATTACAAAGATGAGTTAACCGAAGATTATGAAGTCTACCACTTGTTGAAATTTGTAGCAATTTACAAGTTTGGTATAGGCGAGATAAACACTGAAAGACGTTTCCAAGATATGATCAACCGAGATGACCAACTAGCTTGTTAAGAGCTGAGAAAGTTGGCAAGTACAAAAATGAAGACCTTAAAAAACTAGGGACTGAAAGCAAGAACGTCGGACTAATCTACTTCGACGGACGACAATGGTTCAGCCTCGGCAGTTAGTTGGAGGAGCTTCTCTACCGCTACCTCGGCATCAATTTTAAGAAGGAAGCAAACTACTCGGCATCAGCGGTAGGTTGTGTCTCACCCCCAGAAGACAGTTGGAAAGAACTTCTCAGCAGCCTTCTCAGCCACGAGCTCAGCATCAACCTCCTGAAGAAATTGATCAAAGCTCTTCTCGGCGATTGGCACCTTGGAGTTTGAAGGCAAAGATTGAAAGCAAGAATCTGGAAAAAGACACAGAAAACAAAAACAAGAATATAATTCGTAATCAAGAATGGTGATGAAGCTATCAAGAAATCAAGACAAAAAGATTGCACAAGTGTGTCAAGCCAAGAACAGTGGTAGAAATCAACAGATGTGTGAACAGTGTGTATTCAAGAAGATGATTTGGAAATAACGGGTAAAACAAGCAATGGTGATTAACAATGAAGCAGAGCTTCTTGGAAAGCAACAAGAAATAAAACCAGGAGGAACAGTGGCTTACCAGAAAGAGGGAAGCCAAAATGAGATTTGCCGAAGTCTGACAAACAATGACAGAATGACGTAAAGCTTCACTAGAGGAGAGAAACGAAGACAGTTGCAGAAGCTTGAAAGCTTGGAACAAATGATAGATTTAAGCAAAAGAGCTAGAAAGAGAAGAAGCTAGAGGATTAAATGAGAAAAGAGAAATAGTCAAGAAGACAACAAAGTTCATGAATAAAGCCAAGTGCACAGGCACTAAGTAAGTATGTGAAGAACAAGAAAGTAATGAACTAGACATGATGCTAGCAACATGAAGCGGATATGACAAAGAACAGTTCTAGGCATTTTAGCAATAAGAAATAAAAAACTTGAAGACAGACGAGAACAGAAGGTCACAGATGGCAAATAAACAGATTCAAAGTAAATCAGAAGAGTTATAAAAGATTGAGCTTAATAGCAAGTAAAGAGTTTATGAACCTACAAAGTGAAATGAACGTCGATATGAAAATCGCCGGAGTCAAATGGATGACTGGAAATCGGGAACTCACCAGAGAATGTGAGTGGAGCAGTTGCAAAACTCTTGGAGTTTACGAATTAATGGAACCAGAGTCTCGGCTAGGAGGTGCGATTTCAAGCAGCTTGGAAAGCATGAATCTTGATACTTGACACAAGTGGACAGTAAGGTCCAGGGAACTTTGAGGTCGGCAAGTTTGATCTCGGACAGAGGGGCACAGGTGAACGAACAATGTAGGTTCCATCACCTCAGAATGCCGAGGTAATAGAACCTAGGGGGCAGTTGTGGGGATATATTTTCTGAGTACCAACACGTGGCAAGGTGACGCCGACGTGTCAGCCGAGGTGCCACGTGTCTTGGTCGTTGTGCCGAGGTCATCTCGGCTAGGCCGAGGTTGCCTCCGAAGATATCGGAATCCGAGATAAGCGGATAAGGGACAAGAGTCCTAGAATGAAGAGGGAATTCAACTTGGATATGGACAAGAGTCCTAGATTGGGAAAAGACTTCAGTTTGGGTAAAGATAAGACTCTTAGAGAGTTTATCCTAATCCCACTGGAAGTCCCAGATTAGCAGTAATCCTAAGTCCATTAGGGCCAGGCTCCTATTGGGACTAGGATTGTATTGGCTATAAAAGAGAGGCACCCCCATGGGTCTAAGGTATGTTTTTCTGATACTCAAACTTGTGAGTTTAGTACTTGATTTATCTTTGAGAGATATACTGACTTGATCGTCGGAGTGCCCCCGGGTGGTCGAAACCACCGCGGGATTCTTATCTTTCTGTTGCAGGTCAGTCAGGTGCCATCTATTCTGCCAGTGCTCTCCAGCTGGTTACTAAGTGGGCAGTGTGGTCGGAAAATTACCCACACACAACCATAATACACATACAAGAATTTTCCAAAACACAGCTATTAGTGTAACCTCACAAACACTTCATATTTCAAATTTTTGTTCACACAATAAGAGGATTATAGTTCTTTTTGGTATTGTCATCTCATTTTCCATTTCCTTTTGAGTTTGAATAGAAATTTTGGAAAAAACCTTCAATTATATAAGCAAAATAATTTCTGAATATTTTTTTTACCTTAAAATACTCAACACCAAAACCTCACATTAATCCAGATATTCAAATATATTCATCTTTTAACATTTGTAGATGGTACCATAAAATAAGAACAACTAAAGTATGACAATAATTGCATAGAAGCCTCATACATTCACATTTTTCGAACCAATTTCAACATTTAGTTTGAATTATTTTTAAATATTTGAAAAACAAAGTAAGCACTAGTCAACTATACGAATAAAGATTTAACTTCACAGTAGCAATCTTCCCAAAGACTTAAAAGAATTAACACAAAATCTTAACTTTAACAATTTTTACTACAAGGCTAGATGGCAAGTATGAAATATATATTGAACATTTTCTGTAACTAATAATCTGTGAACAACCAATGCGATGCAAGCCCACACTCAATGACCATAAGTTATAGAACATTTATAATTCTTCATTTAATTATTTGACAACAATTCATTAATCAGTCATAAATTAATCATACAATACAAATAAATAAAACAGAAATCTAAAAGAATATTGATCAAGAACATCCAATCTAATATATAAGATTCTTGCAAACACATCATGAAAACCCTTTTTATGAGCACACAAAAGTGGGCACACTTTTATTTTAAATAAACTTTAACTAAAAATTACAAAACCAAGATTAATGGTGTAATAATTCAAAACCATTTCCCACACACAAAACTAACTTCTTAACACCACGAAAGTTACATGTAACACAATAAGACATAATTAAACGAAATTGTTTCATATGAATATTGAACAAAATAATTTTTACCATTACGTTCCAACCCAAAATATTTTTCACCAACAAGGCTGAGACAACTAATTCAAGCAATAGGTATATTAGACTGCTAACTATTATAAAAAATTCAAACCCATGAATACATATTCACACATTTAAATCATGTAATTTTATGGAATATAAAAACCCTCAAATATTTGTAACTCATAAATTTGGTTTACCGCAGCTAATAAGAATGATTTCAGAGTGAAACCTACAAACATTGATCAAGCTCCAAACTAACTGTTCAAAATAATTTTTCCAACACATTGCAATCCTCATTATTTTTAACAAAATAAAATTATTAATTTACATAACAACTTTTTTCCTTTTCGAAACCAACAATCAATTATACTAAATAATGATGCCAGATTAACATTATGCTAGTACTTAGAATAAACCAATCTTAAACTAAGAATTTGTAATCATACAAATATTTTCATTCACCACATTCCAATCCTTTTTTTTTAAAAAGAAAAATAAATAAATAATTTAAAGCGAAGAAGACAATGACTCTACCAGCAATTATAATTATGTAACTTGCTCAAATAACATAATTGATCATCAATATATTCAAATGATATATTTCATAACCAATCAATTGTTTTAATATATATAAATTCTTTGTAACTCTTTACAAAAGCTATGAGGCTAATCAATTTACAATTCAAGTCTCCCATTATATATTAAATGACATTTATGGTGAATTATAAATAAAACTATGAAATAAATATTTTGGCATTTACGCATTGTAATCTAATTTATATTTTATAAATAGGAAACGTATGGCAAAATACCATCCCATCTTATATTTATAATAATTGATTATGTAATAAAGTAGAGCTAAATAAGTCATAAATATATGTATGGCTGTGATATGACCAAAATGATTGACCAAAATCAAATAAGACTAATCATATTTACAAACATCATTGCCCACACATAATTTGTTTTATTTTTTTTTTAAATAAAAGAAACCACATAAATTTCCAATCACACACTACATTAAACAATATAATATACGGGATATAGTAAACTCTCAAAATATTTGTAACCACGACATTAACAAGGCCAATGGCCTTTAATTCACTGATTGTAAAATTCATGACACACTTTAAATTTTTAACAGTTACAAAATAATTCAAATCTTAATTTTGTCAATAATGAACCAAAAACAAATCACAAACAGAACAAGTAATCTAATGTTATCATACTTTTATTATTTATCTACTCAGGTCAAACCTATTATCACATACAGAGTTGCATACATTCTATCATGTCTCAAAAATCACAATTCACTTTTAAGTTTTTAACAGTTACAAAATTTATAACACATTTCCAAATACTAATATTCAACGGTCACATGCTATCACTTACATATAATAAGTGTAAATCAAAGATTGAGCAATAAATTAAAAATGCAACTATTTCACGTAATACTTAGCAACAAATTTGAAATGTTATTTGATAACAATTATATTCCATTTCAAGTTATTTTAATTTATCATCCTTGACTATTACTATTATTTAACATTAACATTGCAATACACAATATCCTCAAAATTAACCACCAATGATTAAAAGCTACCAATTGCATGTACAATAAAAATTTCAAATATGCTATAATATTATTTATCATAGAACATATGACAGAATTATAAAAGCCACTTAACCATCATAAAAGTCTAATTTCAAATAACCTTACATATGAAATTTATATCAATCATTCTCTAAAATGTTTCACAAGTTAAACACAAAACTAATTTTCCCTTATATATATATATATATAAATGATTATAATAACTTTCTGTTGCCAAGAGATAAGTATTAATTTTCTACAAATTAGAGGAAGGCTCAGAATTACATACAACAGAAACTCATGAACCAAATAATTTAAGAGGAATTACTTAACAAACCAATTTCAAGCTACATATCTAATAATAAATAATTTACAACAATAAAAGTAGAGATATATAGTTGTATGATTCTAGAGACAAAGATACCAACTAATTTCACATATGAAGAGTAAGGGAAGACTTCAAATTCAACAACATTTGTTTTCCTTACATTTGAAATAGGTATTTAAAAAAAAAAAAAAAAAAAAAAAAAAAAAAAAAAAAAACCAACGACTTTATATTGTTAGAAAAAAAAAATTTATACAGTAATATAATTTAATTAATAAAAATGATTAAGAGATTTACAATAAATAAAATATGAAAGCAAATAAAGTCACATAGAGTAAGAAATAATTAGCCTGTGAGATTGAGTGGCATGTAGGCACTGCCCTAAAATCATTGTTGCTCCCCACCTAAAGGTACAACCGGAGTACAACGGCTCCAAAATACAACCCAAGTGCTCACAGCCTTCCTCATCCAATGTTCATGTCTACCAAAAGAATAGTCACGAACCATAGTTGCCCAGAAATACATAAAATAAATAAAGTACTCTTATGTTAAAACTCACATATGCCTTCTTGTGATTTTTATCTATCATACATATTTAGAAAACACAGGAATATATCTAAACGAAAATCTCATAACATTTAATCATTACAAAATTATAATAATCAACACCGTTGGGGAAATTATAATAATCAACACTGTTGGGGACCCCAGCACCCCCAACTCCACATGTCTTGCTGTGAGAGCAAGACTGACATATATATATATATATATATATTTGAACCTATCAAAAGCCAATGGGTTGGTGGGGTCTAGGGCATTTTCCTATAATAATAAAACTTAATAATATCTTTGTAATCGAAATATTTAAAATCAATATTAATGTTCATAACGGTCAAACAAATTAAATAAAAATAATTAGTTTTATTTTTATTAAAATTCCAACAAATTGAACCCAAAATCATAAGCAAACATGCAAGTTCTTCATAGCGACAATCAACAAAATATCAAAAAATTCCACGTCCATAGCCGAGGGTATATCCATACGGAGTCATGGACAAACCTGGCCCAGAAACCTAAACATCATGAGAAGCACCTCCAACATGCTCTCCCATGGAACTTGACCCAGCTACAAAAAACCTCGAGGGGTTCAATTCCTCCATCTGAATCTTCTCGCTTTGCTTCGCAACATTCTTCTTTAGATCCTCCATTGCAACCTTCAATTGCTCAAGTTGCTGAAGTCCAAGCTCACTAACCGGTGCTTCCCACCAACACCTGTCTCGGCTAGCTTTCCTCATCTTGTTAAGCTCTTCGCCTCTTTTCTCCTCTGCTTCCAACATATCAAGTGCTTCAGTAAGTTGCAAGTTGAGCTTGCTAACATTCGCATTGCAGGGAGCCTTGAGCGAGCCTGAATTGGGTGGAGAGTGTTGAGAGAGAAAACAATCTACAACAGTGTCAACACAAGGGTGGCCAAAAGAGAAGGCCTCTTTTCCAGGAGAGAAAACGACGATGGCAATTTCAGCACCATATAGGGTGCAGAGTTCGCTTGCCTCCTTGAATAGCCTAGAACGACGCTTTGAGAAGGTACTGAGCAGGTTGCTTTCCATGGCTGCAACTGATGAGAAAAAATGAATAATAAAATTATTAGAGAAATAGGGAATTGAAATGGTGACTATCTAATGAGAGAAACATGAGAGTATGAGTATACATAGGGTGACTCCATATATATATAACTTTAATTTACTCTGAAAGTTATTGCATATTTCCTTCCTTTTAGGTTTTAATACTATATTTACATGCCATTTAATTTAATTACATGTTTTGGGGCAAGTTACTTTGTCTCAAAATTTCCATATCCTTTTACTCTTGTATGCTGACAACTACCCAATGTGATATAAATCTCAAAACAAAAATGAGTGTCGATGCTTAAAAGCATAGCGAAAGCATGCAATATTATTTTGTCATCTCTCAAAATTAGATTATATTTGGGGCCTCATAGATTGTCAAATTATTAATTTTTTTCCTTCTTTGTACAAATGCAATCAATCATAATACTTAAATGTTTATCACTAATCCAAGTATATAATCCTTACTATGGCAATATAATTTTTTTTTTTTGCAAATTAATATCATTGTGATACATCCGTTATACCCAATATACTCGTATTTATGGCCATAAATTGCCAAATAGAATGTGATACAACTCTTCATTTTCATTAAGCTTCCTTTATTGGAAAAAAGAAAATTAAGAGAAGAAAACCACACATATAAAAAGTGTATAAATTTATTATGGTTACATTACTACATATTACCATGTTAATTATTTTGTTTTACCGCATTTTAATTGTGTTTTTGTATTTGAGCCCTCTGTAATTTTGAGTCGTGCAATCACAAATAACTTGGTTGTATATGGAAGTGATAGAAAGATAAAATACGAGAGAATAAACTCACATGGGCAATAGTGGAGGGGACTCTAGAGTATATTAGGCATCGTTTGGCAACTTGAAATTTTTGTTAAAAAGTCAAAGTCATTATAAGCTGTCATATCACTCTCTCTATTTTTTTGTACATCTTTTTAGAAAAAACCAAAAAAAATACTAAAATAACATGTTCCCAAACCAAGCCTAACTTTGAGTGGCTTAGAAAAACAATGTGAGATAAATCGAACAAGCCAATTAAGGCACTTTATTTAAGAAGGCCTCTAAATTTGTAACTCTCAATTATGTATAGATTAGACCCATCATATTTTAAAAAAATTATGGAACCCATCACGTCATACTAAAATCCACATAAATTTTAAAAAAATTATTAGTGAAATATTTAGATGATATAGCCGTACTTAAAAAAAAGAAATCAAATAAAATAAATAAAAAAATTCTTGGGGGCATAAATTTTGCAAGGAACACTTCCATTTATCCCATTATTGTTATTAGGAGTTTTAAATCCTTTAATATGTAATTGTAACCAACCTCATAAAATTACAAGACAAATGGTAATCTATTGGGCCGAGTTGAGCTAGTTTTTTAAGGCTGGCTTAATATTTTGGGCTGAATTTGGAATTTTTGTTTCTCGGCCAACCTGGCACACTAATAAAATTTCGATATGCATTGGTGGTCAGATCTGTTCGTCAATGGTGTGGTGGGAGGAGAGAGAGAGAGAGGGAGAGAGTTTGATTTGGGAACCGTTGGAAAGAATGAAAAGAGATTGACTTGGGCAGAGGAGAGAGAGGAGAGTTTTGAGAGAGAAAGAGAGAAGCCTAAGTGACCTTCACTGCCACGTCATTTGGGATCAGGTGATATATTGTATAGATGAAATATTTTTCTATAAAGCTAAATAGTTCAATAGTTGAAATTTCATGATTCTATTTTAAAATTGTTTAGCTTTGTAAGTTCTGTAATTGTGAGTGGTTTTGATCCCTATATCATGGAAAATTGATGTGTTTGAGTAATTATTTGATATTTGTATATGGAATTGTGAAAAAAAAAAAGAAAATAAAAAAAAAGATAGTTTCGTGAAATTATATAATTGTGATTCCTTTTTTCTATGGATTAAAATGTTTATTTCTAATGAAATTAAAGAGAACTTTAGGCAAATCATTATATTTTGCAAACTCACACATTGCATTGCATTTCATTGTTTTGAACTCTTATTGGTCCGTTATTTTGGATGTTGGAATATTGGAAAGGGGTTAAACGGCATAATAATCCGGATAGTGAATCGGTTTTTGAAAAATGTGGAGTACTATATTGGTATTTGTGCGGGCAATCAATGTGTCCAATTGCCTTATCGCGTGCTTGATGCTAGATTAATGTACAAAATGACGTTTTCAAGGTACTCAATTGCCCTTTTGTACTTGATGCCAAAAAATGTGAAAAAATGTTTGTATGCCCAATTGTCCTCCCATGCTTGATGACTGTAAATGTGGGGCTATTGTTATATGTATAATATATATATATATATATGTGTGTGTATGTATATGAATATGTATGTATTTGGCTCACACTATGGGATTCTAGTGCATGTTTACTGCCTCATTCTTGATATTGGTTTGTTTTAATAAAGGTGTATTAATGTATAATTCTTTTGCATAGAACAAAGAGATGAATTTTGGACATGATATTGCGTTGGCATGATCATACTTTTATCAAATGTTTATGTCTCGTTAAATACATTTATATTGGGTAATCTTACTTATTCCTATCATAATTGACACTGTCAAGCCAAGATGGAGTTATACCTCGTTGACTAGATGATGGAGATATTTTGATGGACCACAAATGCTCATTTTGATTTGCTACTCGTGACACAGCTACCGAGCTAACTTGTCCAGATAATATTGGCGCTGTTTGGGAAGAGCCGTTGGAGGCTATTATAGCCTAAAATGAAAAACAAGCCAAAAAGCTTTACTATTCACCACTTTTTACTAAAAAAAAAAAAAATAGCCTCAGCTGCCATGTCAAAGTGTCAAATTTCTACATCATGTGGAAAATTACAATTTTGCCCCTTCACATCAATTTAAAAAAATATAATTTTAGGGACAAATTTGTCATTTTAACTTCAAACATCATTTCAGCACACTTTTCAATACAACAACTCAAATAAAAATCCATCTCATCTTCCCAAACACAAACTAAAATAGCCTACTAAAATAGCCAAAAAGCCTCTAAAATAGCCACTTCCCAAACGAGACCATTCTATTTTGCGTAATCAAGACCCTTGTCTTGAAAGATGCAAGCCATTAAGGCATCCTTATTTGTATCTCTCTCTAGCTCTTTGAACTACTAGTATAATTATTTGTATATTAGAAAGATATTAATGTATTGTGAACATGTAATCTGTTGGGAAATTCATGGAGAAAGAAAAGTATTTTTAGATTCTATTTATATCTTTATTAAACACTAACTTCTATTATGAAATGGAAATAAGAATAAAAGGGTTGATAACTATAAATGATTAAAATATTGGTGTGTTACATTTTACTTTAGGAGGGGCAATACTTCGCCATAAAAGTTTGCAGTCGTTGTCCTAGCCAAGAGCTAGATGGCAATGAGAGATAAGAGGTTTAAGAGTAAATAGACCATGTTTGTCAGCCAAACAATGGAGAGAGTCATTTTGACGATGGAGTGGCATGACACCTAAGAGTAAGTGAACAAGATCCCTTAAGAGATCATATTCCCAATGGCAAAGATGATGTCTAAATTGTAGATTCCAAATTGGGCCCTCACGAGAGTGTGAGAAGATTTCAGCAATGGTATTATCTTTCTTGGTGGAAATGGAGAACAATCTGGGGAAAGCCTGAGAAAGAGGTCTAGTTAAGATCCATACATCAGACCAAAAAAAGATGTTGATACCTGAACCAAGCTTCAAAACCAGATTATTCAAGAGGAAGTCACTAAATCCGTCACCTCCCCGACCAACCTCACAAATTTCATTCCAAATATTAGAGAAGGAAGATGCTTGCATATCATATGGGAACCAACTATTGACTCTGACTTCAAATTTATTAACTATCACTTTTCTCCAGAGTGCATGCTTTTCAGAACCATAACGCCGCCACCATTTTGCGAGCAAGGCATCATTTTTTAACTTTAGAGATTGAACAACGAGTCGCCAAGCCTTCTCCATAGTTATAGCTTTCCAACTTGCAAGGTGAATTCCTCTTTTTTCGCCACACCCACCCCAAAGGAACTTTCTCTGTAATTTTTCATGTTCAGAACAAACGCTGACTGGCATCTTATAAAGAGACATAAAATAGATTAGAAGGTTGGCAAGAGATGCATTAAGCATAGTTAATCATCCTTCCAAGGATAGATACTTCCGCTTACAAGAGGATAAACGAGACTTGAATCTATTGCTAATTGGTTGCCACACCAAGACTGACCTTGGATTGACTCCAATTGGAAGGCCTATGTAGGCTAGTGGAAGATTCGCAATTTTACAGCCAAGAACCTCTGAGGCCTAATGCATGAAACTATTTTAAACTCCAATTCCACAAATGGGGCTATTGTTAAAGTTTACTTTTAACCCAGACATTAGCTCAAAACTGATTAGGATGTTCTTGACTTGATTGAGCTCCTCCAAATCAGCAGATGCGAATAGCAATGTGTAATTGGCAAATTGGAGGTGAGATTACGAACCCATTAGTACCAACAGCAACCCCCTAAATCAAGAAGACAATCAAGTCCTTCGGCCACAATCAAGAAGAGAAAGGGGGAGAGAGGGTTCCCTTGTCAGAGGCCTTTGATCATGACAAATTTGGAGGAAGTAGAACCGTTTACAAGAACTAAGACTGAAGCTGAGGAGAGACACTCGCATATCCAAGTACACCGCTTGAAGCTTGGAGTTGAAGATCATTTGGAAGAAGAACTTGAGTTTTTGGCGCATCATTCATTTTCTATTTCTTACTTCCATTTCTAAGTGTTTAAAGCTTCAAAGAGGTAGGGATTTTCTCATTTCTTCTTAGAATGACATGTTAGGGTGATTTCAAGATTTTTATTATTATTATTATTTTTTTTTATTTCGTGAAGGTATGGCATGATTTGGTATGAAGGAGCATGATTTAAATGATTTGATATGAAAAGCATGATTTAAATTGTCTTGTTTAAATCTATGTGATACATGTTAGTTTATGACACTTGAAACTAATTTTTGGGTTAGTTAAATTTACGTATTTTAGGCTTGAAAAGTTACTTAGTTGGTGGGTTTCATGAATTTGGAGTATAATGTGGCCATGTTTTATAATCTCAAAAAGTGTTATCTATGCCATATTCTAAGATTCTTGATGTAAAGGATATGATTTTTTGGAATAACTTTAGATTTTGTTAAATCTTGAAAGTATTGAAAATTTGGGGAAAATAATGTAGTTGGGCTGATAAGGCGATTAAATATCATAGTTATAAAAATGATTTGATTTGGTTGAGTTGTGCGATTGTTTCATATTTCAAAATTGAAAAACCTAAATGACTCGTGATTAGATTAAGATTTAATTGTACCAATTCCCAAAAGGGTATGAGCAAGCTTGACTTGGAAGTCTCACAATCAACGAGAATGAATACAAGAAACACAAATGGAAACACCACATTTATAAAGTGTTGTAATCAGAAACTATAGAAATACAAACCAAAAAGCTAATATTGCAACAGAAGGGGATTACAAAACAAGAAAGCTGACAAATGAGAGGGTTTTACTTTCTCTGTTTAAATGAGAGGATCAAACTATATTCATAGCATCACTAGTAGTCTAATCACAGCTCAAATATTTGAAATAAGGAAACTGAGTACTAACTATAACTATTCATGGACTGAAAATGTTATATATTACATAAATAAAATGAAAATGTTAAGTGCCGCCAAAGCTATATATTCAAGAACAAATCCAGGAAGCATTTCACGCTGTAACAAGTGAAAAACAATTAAGAGTTGAGTACTGATATCATATCCCCCATTGAAGCTAAAAAAAACAGTGCAATCTTCCTAAGAAAAAACTCAGACAACCATAAGCAACCAAACAAATCTTTCATTACACAACCCAAGCATGGCCAAAAGACTTAACATTCTATCGAAGAATTTGTAGGCAAGGGAGGAATAAGGGACTATTTGCATATTCAAATCAATGAGTCAAACAATTTAACTATATATAATATTGCTTTTAGTGAGTGAAGGAATTAGAAACAAAAAACTCTTTCTTTAGTAAAGTGTTTTTGAAAGCACGAGTAGCGGAAATTTCTTACTAAAATAAACCAAAAATAAAAAATGTAGAATCACAATTTTTCGAAAAAATAATTTACCATCAAGAAGGAATTATTCTATTGTCATGTCAAACCATCCCTAACAGATAAGATTGGGAAAAAAATAAGAATAACCTGACAGCTTTAATTGACATAATTAGCCCATGACAAAACCCATTTGAAATGAAGAAAAACCCACTAACCTAATTGACATTATTATTATTAGTAGCCAAATTAAGTTGAAAGAGTATTCTTTTACCTGGATTCGTATCCTCACATCCTTGATCTTTGGTCCCGTGTTAGCGTGTTTGTTTAAATTTGTAACCTTCTCAAAAGAAAAAGAAAAAATCAGCCTATAATAACTCTTTGGTAAAATTTAAAAAAAAAAAAACCCAGAGGATTTAAATCCATTTGCAATGCATGTTTTCCTTTCCAATAGTTAGGAACAAAAGAAGTGCTGAAATGATGTATTCATGGAAAAGGCTCATTATGTCTATATTAATTTCTAAAGTTCAAAAAAGTTAAATTGTGAACTACATTAATTTAGGGTTTTTGGGAAGTTTAAATTTTAGTTAAAAGGACAAAAAGTCATTACAAAAAGCCAACTAACTCTTCTCTCTATTTTTTTTTTTTTTTTTTTGGTAGGTCTGTTCATAAAAAAGTTAAAAAAAAAAAACTACAAAAATAGCCAATTCCAAAAAAAAAAAGGCTTAATGCACAAGACAACCAAGAATACTAAGGAAGTACCTACTGTACGGGGAGGAAATAATTCTCCTCGTAAAATCCTGTTGACCAAGTCCACGCTCCTCCGTACGACGTTGCTTTGTCACCTGAAAACACAAACGTGAGCTAGCCGGCGGGTGTGTGCCGGAAACCTCTCCGATGCCTAAGTCAGAAAACTTGACAAATAGACAAAGCTCTATGTTCTCAGAAAAAATTGTGTTCAATTACCTCCTCCAAGGTGATGTTTGTGAGCTTTTATAAGTTTCCTGTGGCACAATCCTAGTAGGACTTGTATTTCTCCATGCAGAGTCCTCCTAGGATTCATACTCCTAAGGATAATGCTTATCCTTTTACACCCTCCCCCACTGCTTAAACCAAGTGGGATGGTTTTCACCATGGCCGAACTACTATATGACCGAAATAAGCTTGGCTATGCAGAGCCACAGATAAGGCCGAACTGTCCTTAGCTCGGTCTTCTCCTCCAACTCCTTATCTCGGCTTTTCCCTGTTCAACCATGGTGTGTTTAGATCAAACTTCCAAGTAGCAAGTTCTGACCGACCTAACCAAATTATGACACGACCGGACTAAATGTAAGGCCGGACTTACTTCAAATTGCCATCGGACTGGAGTTGCTTTACACATTCTTGAACCGGAGTAACCACACCTCTCCTGGGCCGGAATAACTACACTTCTCCTGGACCGGAGTATCTATGCCTCTACTGGGCCGAAATATCACTACGGCTTCTTACCGATTCCTTCACACTTTGGGCCGCAGGGCCCAATTCACAGCTCGGCCCAATTCTTTCCCAAAAATTACCCTCTCAATTGCCCCTTAATTTCATCTGCACAGCATGACTGAGATTACAAATCCTTCAACCGAGCTGAAGTTCTACAAGTCTTTCCAGCCGAGGTAAAAACCCTTCAGCGTATCCAGCCGAGCTAGTTCTACTCCGAGCGCTGCTTTATCCGGTCAAAACGTCTCTTCAATTACGACTGTACCGCTTCACATTCCCTTGCCACGTGGCGGGCTCTGATAGGCTGTGAGCTGTTATCACGCCGCCTTCGTACTTCGAACTTTTTGAACAGTCCCGCCCCTTTTTGCCGCTTTTTTCTCTCTCCTCTTTCACAAAATAACCTTTCTTTTTCTTGAATCATTCACCTTCCATTCTTCATCTTCTCTCTCTGTGTTTTTACTGTTCTTCCGTTACTTCTGAAGACTGCTTTTGTTTTCACTCTTCCATCTCCAGTCTCCTTTTCTTCAATCTGGTAAGTAAATCCATTCTCCTCACTCTGTTTTGCTTTTCGCATCTTGCTTTCCATGTTTTTGCAAAACATACTTATATATTTTTGTTTTTGCACTTTTATGAAAAAACCAGTAGAACTTCAAGTGTGTATGAACTATTATGTAGAAAACCAGTCTTAGATCCAAAATCACATAGCAACCGAACTAGGATCCTGTTTGCTTTAAACAGGTAGATCACTGCAGTCAATAACCGAACTAGAACTTGAAAGTCTCAAAGAGTCACCAACGCCTGATTCATTTTAGCCGAAATAAGATCACCGAGTTTTGAACATATCAAACTAGGAACCTCAGTTTTCAACCGAACTAAGCTTTTGGGGCCAAGCCAGCTTTCTTAGTTTCTAAACCGAACTCAGAAAGCTGCCCCTAGAGGCTTAACCGAAGCAACTTTATTCACACCACAACCGTTTTAGGCCTTGGGGGCTAAGCCAGCTTTCTTAGTTTTTTAGACCGAACTCAGAAGGCTGCCCCTAGACGATAAACCGATCTGACGAGTAACCTGCTCAAACCGAGCTACCAAACCTCTTGATGAACCGAGGTAGAACCGGTTTATGAGGCCGAAGTAGGGCTTTTATACCTTGCTTTTGAATTGTAGCACGGTCCAACGATCAGTGCTTTAACCCCCTCTGTTTTCTACTTTGCAGACTTAGGTTACCCAGGCACTCCTGCGCGCGCTCAACCGAGCTACTGAGCACGATTTTTGCACCGATATAAATTATAAGTAAATTATACATCAGATGGGTAAGTATAGGTATCTAGTTGAGACACCTGGTGGCATGGCCGAATTTAGGAAAGATTACCATATTCCTGATGATGTTCATCTGATGTTGGCCGAAAAAGACGTTATTTCGTGGGAAAAAGAAGGCTTCGTCCCTTTTACCCTTCAATCCATAATAGAAACCGGACTACGGTTCCCCGTCCAACCATTGATCTGTGAATTTCTTAGGCAGACTAGGTTATGCCCCACCCAACTGTCCACAAATACATACCGCATTATTATGGGAATAGCCGCACTAAACCACCAAACCGGACTAAACCTTGGCCTGGCCGAAATTTTCCACCAATACTCCATCGGCTCAAAAGATGCTGGGTGGGTCTATTACCTTAGGATTCGCCGCCGTCGAGAGAAGATAGTTAAACACACACCGGACAAAGACCTTAATGACGATGATTTTTTCTAGGTCTCTGGGAACTTTGAGGATTTTCAAGCCCAAATTCCTGGCCGGCCCATAAATTGGAAAAAGGGGGAGCCCGGTAATTTGACTTCGGTCTTCTTCCTTGTATTTTTATTATTTCGGTTTTTTAGTCTATTAACCGAACTAACAGTTCTCCTTTTGCAGATTTCGCCCACCTCCGTTCCCTATATAGCTATCCCAACCTCGCGATATTGCGAGCCGCACTACGGTGTAAAGAAAGAAGTTGGGCCAAGCTTCTAAACTTTGAACCGACCTACAGATATAGCGGTCGTCGAAAAGCCCGAGTGACCGATTTCCTTCTTGAGGAAGCACCAGAACCGGACCCAACCTTACCCAAAATACGACTTGTCCCATTAACTGCTGAAGAAGAGATGGCGAAGAAAAGCAGAGTTAGGGCCCTTCTGACCGCAACAACAAGGGCCGAAGTGCAACCATCCACAAAAACGCAGCCCGCCGTTGTGGCCCTCCCTTCTCAGCAGCCTTCTTCTCGCCCCCCAAAACGCGCCCGATCTACATCGACCGAACAACAACTTGTTTATGAGGTTGAAACCATCCCCCAAAGTCCTCAACCTGCCCTCCAACCGGAGCAAACTGACCGAGCAGAATCTTCGAAATGGGCTCCGCAGCTGACCTTCAACGACCGAGACATCAAAGCTACTGATTTGGTTGTTGCCGAAAAAGATCATCTATTGGCTTTTAATCTGGCCAAAAGTGTGTGCCTCCCCAAGGACATGGAGCACCACCTCAAGCAATTGAACACCGAGATGAAGTCCATCCGGTCTACATCGAAGTCCATGATTTTGGTAAGTAGCTCTGTCCGTTTTTTCTTGTTTGAATTTTCCAACTTTTACTTCGGCTCAAGAGACTCTTCGTTTTGTCAGGCCTTACAGAAGAACAACGTAACTTACAAGAAAGTCCTGGAGCTTAGAAAAACCACAAGGCAGGCAATGGCTGAAGCCGAAGCAAAAGCGGCCGAGCTAGATGAAGCCGAAAAGAAAATGGCCGAGCTACAAGCGGAGAACGGCCGTCTTGCCGATCTGGTTAGTTCGGCCGAGGTAGAGAGGCAGAAAGCGGCTATTGCTATGAAGGACAAATATCTGCGCGAGCTGGTAAAACTTGAAAAGAGAAAAGATACCGAAATAAGCCAACTAAAAAAGAGCGTGGAGGCGGCCGAAAAGCAGGGTTACAAGCAGGGTTATAAGAAGGCGGATGAAGCATATGTGAAACAGTGCGATGCCGCCAAGGAGTTGTTCTTCAAGTGCGGCTGGAGGGCGGCCGTTGAGAAGCTCAGCCTTGATCCACAGACCGAGGTTTTCAGCCCTCCAGCCTATTTTATACCGAGCTCTCTTGCGGACTATGCCAATGCTCTGCAACAAGAGTTTCTGGAAGAGTCAGAATCTGATGACTCCATTTCTGAAGATACTCCGGTCGATAATGTGGACCAGCCAGTTCGGTCGGAGCCCATTGTGGAAGACCTAACAGTTGGTCTTCCCAGTGAAACCGTGGTTCCAGCCGAAGTGACTCTCCCTATTGTGAATGAGCTCCCTCAAGAAACCGGTCTTCAAGTTAATGGTGATGCAGCTTTTGACGCCGAGATTGAAGATCTTTTTTCTTGATTTTTTCTTCTTTTCATTTTTGCTCTTTGCCGTTGTAACCGAACTATGAACCTCCTTTGTGATAGTTTCAATGAATGAAAAATTTTGCTTCAACTCTTATTCCGGTTCTGATATGTATGTTTGTACTTTGTAATGCCTTTAGTTACTCCAACTGTTATTTCGGTTTTGGCTGGTTAAACTACGCTTACTAGCCAACCACTCCTTAGCCGATATAATTACTTCGGCTGAGGAGTACAAAGTGTTTAATCTAGCCAATCCAGCTTCAGCCTTGCACTTACTTCGGCTGAAGAGTAAGAAGTGTTGGTTTATTCCAGCCAACCACTCTTCAGCCTTGCACTTATTTCAGCTGAAGAGTAACAAGTGTTGGTTTATTCCAGCCAACCATTCTTCAGCCATGCACTTACTTCGGCTGAAGAGTAACAAGTGTTGGTTTATTCCAGCCAACCACTCTTCAGCCTTGCACTTACTTTGGCTGAAGAGTAACAAGTGTTGGTTTATTCCAGCCAACCACTCTTCAGCCTTGCACTTACTTCGGCTGAAGAGTAACAAGAGTTGGTTTATTCCAGCCAACCACTCTTCAGCCATACACTTACTTCGGCTGAAGAGTAACAAGTGTTGGTTTATTCCAGCCAACCACTCTTCAGCCTTGCACTTACTTCGGCTGAAGAGTAACAAGTGTTGGTTTATTCCAGCCAACCACTCTTCAGCCTTGCACTTACTTCGGCTAAAGAGTAACAAGAGTTGGTTTATTCCAGCCAACCACTCTTCAGCCATGCACTTACTTCGGCTAAAGAGTAACAAGTGTTGGTTTATTCCAGCCAACCTCTAAGTTAGTTTTTTCCAGCCAACTTAGAACAATGCTTGCAATATACCTAATCTTTACTAAGGCTAACTTTTATAAAGAACATCTTGTGCTGAAAAGAATTGCTTGTTTTATTGAAGGAAGAAAAAATTACACATGTTTGAAAAAAGAAAAGCTAAAAGTAAAATAACTTGAGATTGGCCGTGTTCCATGGCCTAGGGATTGCTTTGCCATCCTTGTCTTCTAGGTGGTATGCCCCTTTGCCTGCTAACCCAACCACCTTATAAGGACCTTCCCAGTTCGGGCCTAACTTGCCATCTCCTGGGTTTGAGGTGTTTCCCATTACTTTGCACAGTACCCAATCTCCAATCTTGAATTGTCTCGGGTGGACCTTTTTGCTGTATTTTCTGATTAACTCTCGTTGGTATGAGGCGATGTGAACCAGTGCTCTTTCCCTTCTTTCCTCTGCAAGGTCCAGTTCCAATGTTATGGCTTCTCCATTCAAGTCAGGATCAAAATTCTCGCTTCGAATTGTGGGGAGGCCAACTTCTAGTGGGATTACTGCTTCCATTCCGTAGGCTAAGGAGAATGGTGTTTCTCTTGTTGATCGCCGAGGTGTGGTGCGGTAAGCCCATAAAACATGAGGAAGTTCCTCCGCCCACTTGCCTTTTGCTTTCTCTAGCCTTTTCTTTAGTCCATCCAAGACAACTTTATTTGATGCTTCTGCTTGCCCATTTGCTTGAGGATATGCCGGTGTAGAATTGTAGAACTCTATCTTGTACTCTTCACAAAAGCTTCTGAAGATTCTGCCGTCGAACTGAGTACCATTGTCTGAGATCAGTGCTTTTGGTATGCCAAACCGAGTGATGATATTCTGCCAAACAAACTTCTTCACGTCTTTCTCTTTGATTGATGCCAACGCTTCTGCTTCCACCCACTTTGTGAAGTAGTCTGTTGCTGCGAGAAAGAACTTCCTGCCGCGGGGCGCTGTTGGAAGTGGTCCTACTATGTCCAAGCCCCACATTGCGAAAGGCCATGGGCTTGTCAGTGGTAGGAGTTCTCTTGCTGGTTGATGTATTTGGTGCGCGAATTTTTGGCATTTCTCACACTTTTTCACATATTTCTCTGAGTCTGCTTGCATATAGGGCCACCAATATCCTTGCGAAATAGCCCTGTAAGTGAGCGACCTTCCCCCTTGATGACTTCCACACACCCCTTCGTGTATTTCAAACAAGAATGCTTCTACTTTGCTGGGATGAACGCACTTGAGGTAAGGCCCAGAGAATGACTTCTTGTATAATGCCAGAGATGGAGATAGCCAAAATCGCTGTGACTTTGCCCTTATTCTGTTGGCTTCTTTTTTCTCTTCCGGTAGGATGCCGTCTTTTAGGAACAGGATGATGGGATCCATCCAAGAAGGGCCTAATTCTGTGCAACATACTTCTTCTGCTTCGGGGTCTTCTATGCTTGGTCTTGGTAAGAAGTCGACGAGTAATGGATGAGGGATTGATGTATCTACCATTGAGGCAAGGCCTTCTAGTTCGTCCGCTCGGCTATTTTCCTCCCTGCCAATTTGTTCTATCCTTACTACATCAAATTTCTTGATCTCTGTTCTGACTAACTCTTGGTACTTGGCCATTCTGTCGTCTTTTGCTTCGTATTCGCCAGAAATTTGGTTTACCACCAGCAAAGAGTCACCGTATACCATTAGTTCGGTGGCCTTCATGTAGTATGCCGACTTGAGTCCTGCGAGAAGCGCCTCATACTCCGCTTCATTGTTGGATGCTGGGAAGCCAAGGTTGATTGCTTGCTCTACAACCAGGCCGTCTGGAGAGATGAGGACTATGCCAAGCCCTGCACTATGTCGGTTGGATGCTCCATCGACAAAGAGCTTCCACATCTCTCCAACGAATAACTTCCAGCAAGTGGAAGGATCAGATGATGTCGTGGGGTCTAGAATGGTGTTTTCTTCAAGGTCCATGTTGGCTGTCTGCCCTTCGTCCTCTGTTTGAACTGCTGGTAAGCCTTTGTTTGTCTCTTCCTTGTTGTCCTTAGTATGGTCTGCCCTGGTGCTTGATTGACTACCTTCTACTAGGGGTTGCGCTATTCCGGCGTCAACTTCTGTCCCTAGTTCGGTTGTGTCAGTTAAGTCGACTGGGCAGATATGATGACTTCCAGGAGTAAACTCTGCGACGAAGTCTGCCAAAGATTGGGCTTTTATTGCGGTCTTGGGTTGGAACTTGATGTCGAATTGTCCCAACTCTACTGCCCACTTCAAAATTCGCCCACTAAAGTTCGCCCTTTCAAACAGAGCTTTTAATTGAAAGGCTGTGAGGACGACTATGGTGTGGGCGTGAAAGTAGTGCGCCAATTTTCTGGATGCCATCATTAATGCTAGTGCTAGTTTCTCCAAGGGCAAGTACCTTGTTTCGGCTCCCAACAATGTCTTGCTGACATAAAAGATGGGCAAGTGTTGTATTCCTTCTGCACGAACCAACACTGCGCTGACTGCGTGCTGAGAGACTGCCAGGTACAAAAAGAGTTCTTCACCAGGTACTGGAGTAACAAGTAGTGGTGGGGAAGACATGTACTCCTTCAAGCTTTCCAGAGCTCGGTCGCATTCTTCATCCCACTCAAATTTGGCCTTTAAAGCTTGGAAGAATGGTCGTAGTCTGTCTGATGACCTGCTTATGAACCGGTTGAGCGCAGCTGCCATACCGGTGAGATGCTGTACTTCTTTGACTGAGTTTGGTCTCTCCAACTCCTGGATTGCTTTAATTTGAGAGGGGTCTGCTTCTATACCTCGGTTGGTCACCAGGAAGCCCAAGAATTTGCCCGATCCAACTCCGAATGCGCATTTGGACGCATTGAGGCGCAACTTGTGTTTCTTCAGGATCTGGAACATCTCGCCTAGATCTTTAAGATGGTCATTCTCATCCTTGCTTTTGACCACCATGTCGTCGATGTAGGCCTCCATTGTTCTGCCTAACAATGGTTCAAACATCTTGGTGACCATCCGTTGGAATGTCGCCCCTGTGTTCTTTAGGCCAAAGGGCATGACCTTGTAGCAATATAATCCCCTTGGTGTCGTGAAGGATGTGACCTCCTGGTCTGGTTCATGCACGGGCGATCTGGTGGTAGCCTCTGTATGCATCCAGGAAGCTAAGTCGGTTATGCCCTGCCGTTAGGTCCACCAGTTGATCTATCCTTGGTAGAGGAAAACTATCTTTTGGGCACGCCTTGTTGACTGTTTTGTAGTCGACGCAGACACGCCATTTACCATTCTTTTTTGGCACTACGACTGTGTTGGAGATCCATCTTGGGTAGTGCACTTCTCTTATTGCTCCTACCTCCAGCAGGTTGCCTACCTCTTCTGCCACTATTTCGGCGTGGTGGAGTGCCGATCTGCGTGTGCGTTGGATGACTGGTCTGGCGGATGGGTGGACATTGAGTTGGTGACTGATGAAGTTTGGATCAATGCCTGGCATGTCGTAGGGCGTCCAGGCAAACACTTCGATGTTAGAGGTCAAGAATTCCAAGACCTCTAATCTCTCAGCGCTGGATAACGATGAGCCAAGCAAGAAGAACTTATCCGGGTTCTTCTCATCTATTTTTACCTCCACCAATTCCTCCACCGCTTTCTGATCAGCCTCTTTACCGACATCCGCGAATAGTTCATTACTTTCTGGTTCTTCCACCGAATGAACATATCCTTTGGCAGCGCGGCTGCCATTCACCGTGGCGAAACATTGTTTTGACATGATCTGATCTCCATAGACTTCTTCAATTATACCGGTGTCGTTGGGGAACCTCATTACCTGATGGTAGGATGACGCTACCGAACGCATGGCATGCAGCCATGTTCTGCCCAAGATGATGTTGTAAGTTGAGGGGACCTTCAATACCCAGAACTCCACTTGTTTTGTTACGCTTCCCGCTCTGACCGGAAGAATTATTTTGCCAACGGGCCATTCTGGCATGGAGTTGAATCCAATTAGGGGAGAAACTGCAGGCGCTAAGTCTTTGTCTTGTAGCTTCAACTGTTTGAATGTTTCGTAGTACATGATCTCACATGAACTACCCTGGTCAATCAGAATCCGCTTGACGTCAAAATCTTTGACTCGGAGAGTGACGACCAGAGCATCATTGTGAGGACAGTATATTCGATCCAGGCCTTTATCCGAAAAAGACATGACGTTTGTTGCCTCTGTCTTCCCTTTCTTGGTGGCTGGTTGGGCACCTAGCACTTCTCTAAAGTGCTCAGCCTTTTTAATTGATCCTCTGAGCTCGCATACACGCTCAGGTTCAAAAACTCCATGTATGACATTGATAATACCTTGAGGCGGTGCGTCGATTGGCATTCTGTTGGGATGGTTATTATGGTCTTGGGGGGCCGGTTGCGTCCCTCCTTCAATGTATTTGTCCAAGTGGCCTGCTGCCACCAATTCTTCCAAGTGCTGTCTCAGTGGCGTGCAATTCTCAGTTCGGTGCCCCTTTTCTTTGTGAAAGGTGCACCGTGATCTGTCGTCGTAATTTTTCTGAGCTTCCCCTAGCTTGGCTGGCCACTTGACAAAAGGCTCGTCTTTTATTTCGCTCAGAATCCGATATATTGGTTTTTTGAACACCGTTGTTATGGCAGTGCGGATTCTCAACCATCTTTTGTCTGGGTCTTCTCCGTTATGTCGTCTGCCACGCCCGTTTTTATTCTGCCGATCTACTGCATTGACCTTTGCTGAGGTCCTCTTTTCTTGTACCGCGGTTGCGCTAGATTTTACTTTGGCACGTGCGTCATCCTCTTCTACCCTGATGTGCTGATGCACTCTCTCCATCAGGGCTTCCATGGTAAGGGGTGGCGTCATAGTGATCGAGTCTCTTAGTCTGTTTCCGACTGGAAGGCCTCTTTTATACTGCGCAATGGCTAGATTGGTGGGGCAGTCTCCAATCTGGTTGAATGTCTCCCAGTAGCGACTTTTGTAAGATCTGAGGGTCTGTTTTTCACCCATGTCGATGGAGAGTAACTGGTCTATCTCCACCAGTGTTTTAGTGTTTGTTCGAAACCTCGTTACGAACGCTTCTGCCAATTGGGCCCAGGAGGCTATGTTGCCCTCTGGGAGCTTTTCGAACCAAGTCAAGCCTAGGTCGCCAAGGCTTGACGGAAAGAGTATACACATTAAGGCCTCGTTTCGCCTGTACATAGCCATGACTTGGCGAAAATGGATCAAGTGTGAATACGGGTCCTTCTTCCCTTCATATGTAGTGAATTTCGGCTGAAGGAAGCCTGATGGTAGGGTTGCGTTTTCAATTGTGGGAACAAACGGCGAAGTCTGTAGTCTTGCTAAGGCTTTGTCCGTTGGTTCATATGCTGGGTGCGGTATTGGCATTCCAACCTCGACGCTTCCATGCGTCCGAGGAGCCAACCGTTGTAAGGCAGAGACTCTGTGTGGATCGCGTGCCCTGGCATCCTCCTTGCATCGTGCTTTTTCTTCGAGCACGGTTCGTAAGTCGGATGACCTGGGCAGCTCTGTCTGTCTAGATCTGGTTTGGTGTGAGTGCGAAGGCCAATACGTGCTTCCTTCAGTGTATGATCTTTCGGATCTCGTCCTCTCAGACCTGGAGTGACGAGTTCTGGAGGATAAGGAATGAGTGTCGCCTGTCCTGAGGCTTCTGCTTTCTCCGTGGGAGGGTGTAGTATGCCTACTACGATTCTCTGAGTGGCGAGGGGGCGTCTTGTGCTTGCGCCCCTCTCCTGTCGCCACATCTTTAGTCTTCATCTGGCGTTTCAAAGCCTCCATGTCCGCCGCCATCTTCCGAATTAGTTCATCTTGCTCCTTCACGCGATCCTCCAGGGCTTGAGGATCAATCCTCCTCCTTTGCCTGTCAGGACTTTGAGAGTGACGAGGGCTGTTATTCCGCCTTCCCCTGCCACTCCTCCTGGAGTTATGTTGTTGGGGCTCCAGATCTGCCATAGGAGGGACAGAGGGTAATCCTTCTCGCCTTGCGCCCCCGTCTGGAGTTAGCCCGTCGACGGCGGACTGCGGTAGTTCTTCAATGTGTGCCATTGATTGAGAAAAGGAGAAGCTTAGTCAAGAGGTTTTTGTTCTTGTCTGTTTGTTCCCACAGACGGCGCCAATTGTACGGGAAGGAAATAATTCTCCTCGTAAAATCCTGTTCACCAAGTCCACGCTCCTCCGTATGACGTTGCTTTGTCACCTGAAAACACAAACGTGAGCTAGCCGGCGAGTGTGTGCCAGAAACCTCTCCGATGCCTAAGTCAGAAAACTTGACAAATAGACAAAGCTCTATGTTCTCAGAAAAAATTGTGTTCAATTACCTCCTCCAAGGTGATGTTTGTGAGCTTTTATAAGTTTCCTGTGGCACAATCCTAGTAGGACTTGTATTTCTCCATGCAGAGTCCTCCTAGGATTCATACTCCTAAGGATAATGCTTATCCTTTTACACCCTCCCCCACTGCTTAAACCAAGTGGGATGGTTTTCACCATGGCCGAACTACTATATGACCGAAATAAGCTTGGCTATGCAGAGCCACAGAGAAGGCCGAACTGTCCTTAGCTCGGTCTTCTCCTCCAACTCCTTATCTCGGCTTTCCCCTGTTCAACCATGGTGTGTTTAGATCAAACTTCCAAGTAGCAAGTTCTGACCGACCTAACCAAATTATGACACGACCGGACTAAATGTAAGGCCGGACTTACTTCAAATTGCCACCGGACCGGAGTTGCTTTACACATTCTTGAACCGGAGTAACCACACCTCTCCTGGGCCGGAATAACTACACTTCTCCTGGACCGGAGTATCTATGCCTCTACTGGGCCGAAATATCACTACGGCTTCTTACCGATTCCTTCACACTTTGGGCCGCAGGGCCCAATTCACAGCTCGGCCCAATTCACAGCTCGGCCCAATTCTTTCCCAAAAATTACCCTCTCACCTACATAGCTAGAAAGTGGTACCTACTACTTGTGATTTGGGCTCATTATCACTAATTAGCTGATGGAGATCTGAGGTTAACTTGTGTTGAAATTAGATCTTTGCTTGATAGATGAATTGGACACATTCTTTTTATTTTTATTTTTATTGGCATCAAAGCCCAACCAAATTGGACACATTCTATAACCATAGAATGGCAAATTGCTTCTTGAGAAGTCAATATCCATTTTGTTTGGTGACACAATTAGAGCAATACTGTGCTTACCATTTTCATTTCCCATTTGATTAGGCACTCATCACTATCGTTGGTATAATAAGTCTCGCATAAATGTTGTTAATATCCAAGGGTTATGAAATTGAAGAGTAAAAATGTTTATGTAAACACCAAGGTGTGGGTGTTTTTTGAATATGACCCATAAGACCTCATCCTCTATCTTCCCTTCTCTTCCACTCCACCCCAAATCACTCCTAACCAAGCAAAACTCAAGTTTAAACAAAAAATAAAAAACAAAAAACAAAAAACCTCAATAATTCAATGCCAACTGATTTTTGCTCGAAGGCCCATCACATTGAATTTTGCAAATCAATACTTGTACTCTTCAACAAATTTTAATTTAATAATTACCCATAGTAGAATGCAATAATGTCTCCATGATAAAAGTATAAAGAGTAGAAACTCAAATCAAGAAATCAAAGAAATTCACAAATTACAAACATTGAGAGCAAGGGAGCAACAATCTACAAATTATGAAAAACGGATGATCATATGAAAAGCAAAAATTTAGATTCCACAATTTAATAAGAACAAAAGTCCTAATTATGCCAAATCCAGTTATTTCCAACACAACCAAATTTACCTTTTCTTTAACATGTCATGATCAATTCAAACACACAAAAAAATAAAAAAAAATAAAAAAGCCCCAACATATTCGATGCAATCCAGTTAAAAAATAAATAAGCTATAACTTTGGTTTCTTACTTGATCAACAGTTAAATTAGATATTTAATGGACAACTTCAAAATAAGGGAAACACTAAAATGGTGTTCTCCCTTTGAAGCATTGGAATTCATGCTAAAAGAAGGGGAAACACAAAAAAAATAAAATAAAATTGTGCACAACTTATTTCAGCATATATATATATATATATAGAGAGAGAGAGAGACAGAGACAGAGACAGAAAGGTGAATAAAAAATGAGTAAGACCTCTCCATTTCCCTACCACCCAGATATAACCAAGCACATGAAGCATTAATCAGATGTCGATGGCTTAGGAACAATAGCATAGATTGCATTAGTTTTGAACTTTGTATGGATGGGATTTTTCTTTTTTTCTTTTTTTTTCCCCCTGTTTGGATGGTTATGAAGCTTTTCTTGGATAGATATGAAATTGGGGCTAACCAAGGTTACAATAAATTTTTGGGAAATGTTATTAAAGAGAGCTAAAAATCCTTTGTTTGAGTGCAGGGAAAACAGAAAACAAACTTATTTTTCCTACTAACCAAAAAAAAAAAAGGCAAACAAGTGAAAAAGAAGAAGAACAGGAAAGTGAAAACTAAACTAACATACATGGTCCTAATCCAAAAGTTCAGTTAGTGAGTAAATACATATAATTCCAACCAGTCAGTATATATCAGTAAACCTACGAATGTGGGTATCAAGGTTGTTAAAATCGGGAATCTAAGTAGGATCGGTGAGAGGGTCTAGTGGATCGGATTGTAGGATCGGATCGAGGATCGTAAGATCCTACTTTCTATTAAAAAAAAAAAGATAAAAATTAAAATTAAAATGATACATATTAAAAATAAGGTGAAAAATCATAAAATTTACGATCCTACTTGCGATCCTACTTATGTGTAGACGTCCCCGAACGTCCCGGGAGGGAAATCCCGTGTTGTTCGTTTGGGGTCACTACAGTTCAGGACTCAATGTCACGGTCCTGTATCTAATCTCGCAGAGTGCAATGCAAGACTGATGAATCATCAAAGAGTCCAAATCCGACAAATCATTTTTAAAACAGATTTTTTGAAAGAAGTGCCAAACATGGATTGCTTTGCCAGATACAGAGTCACCACCTAAATATTTTGTTTTTGGAAAATTTAGGAAACCCTGACTCGTTGCCTAAGGCCACGTGTCCGTCATCACCAAAGTTGCCTCGGCTCGGGAACTTGGGTACGATTGGGGAAGGTCACTTCGTGAGCACCCCCGATCAAAGATCGGTCTCTACTAACCATGATATCGAGTTTTGAAAACATTATGCGTTCTTATTCTGGTTATTAGCCTAGATTTACTATGTGATGCACACAGCATACAATTATAGACTAGGTCACCTGAATTGGAACGAAACATCTCATGTTTGTTTTAAAAAACGGTTTGCTACTCGCAAGTAGGCTAAAATGTGGATTTGCCACCCTCAGGTGGGCTTAGAAAACAAGGTAATTTGCCACTATCTAGTGGGCTTAAAAATCACAATTGATGAATTGTTCCAATCTAAATAACCCAACCTTCACCCACAGGCATTCAGGCAGGTATATCATATAAGCAAATAGCCTCATGGTAAGCATGCTATCATGGCAGTCACTCACACGCATGCAAGGATGCTAAAGCATAAAACTTACCGAGTACTCCAAACCAAAACAGAAGTTATGTTAGAAATCCATGCATGATCCTAACTATACAGAAATGCCTAATGCAATACATGCAAAATGCAACTAAGATAGGCTCGGCTATTCTAAACATGGCATATGATGATGCTATAGCTAGCACATATTCAATTTGGAATTTGAAATACAAATGCACTTACTATGATGCGCCGAGCCTGGTGCATGCAATACAGATGAATGATGCAAACATGCTATCATACTATATGCTAATTGAAACATGCCCTAATTTAACCATCATAAGCTGGTAAATAAAAGGGAGAAAGACGTGGGGTTGGAAGACATACATCACACGCACGCACACTTATTACAATTGTGCCCTCGCTCAGAGGGTCCGAAAGAATAATACAGTCCAAATAAATACAAAACCCTAATTAATTAACAAATTAATCTAGGAAAGTAGGTAAATTGGCACGCAAATCCATGGACCGCCTCAGCTCTGTTCCAAATGATGAATGATGCATGCTCGAGTTGCCTTGCGTAGAAATCCATTACGATGCCCCGATTCGCCTCTGTTTGCAATTGTTTTCGGAATATTGCGAAACGCTCTAGAAGGCCGCTGATTTCTGATTTACTGCAATAGAGAGCAACAAAGGGGCATGGTAAAGTATTTCACATATGGATGCATGACTACTCTTCAAGGAGTGTAGTCCTCGATTCTCGTGCCACCAATCACGCATATCGATGCATGATGGCCGAGGAGCCGAATTGCACGACTCAATATGAGATGAAAGCACGTGAAAACACAACAAGACCTAAACTCCATCATGGGTAATCCAGAGTGTCGGCGACAGAGAATTGAGACACGTTTCGCCACTCGGAGTACGAAACGTCCCTCGTTTCCCGTGCTCGGGCTAACTCCTATCCCAAACACAATGCAAATGAGATGGCATACACAATGCGACTAACACGCAACCTAGCATACACAATGCTATGAAATGGCATACACAATGCTCGATGTAACATGGCATACACAAAGCTCTAACAAGCAACCTAGCATACGCAATGCTATGAATTGAAAAGGCATACACAATGCATAATGGACTTATACCAAAATGAGTGGACCTCAGCCACACTCACATCAGTGGCCATTAGATGAAAATGAGACAACCGAAATGCGTGCACACATGCACGCATACCGAGGACCGAACCTAAGGCATCAAATGCCACTCTACCAAAGCATGGCAAGGGATAAAAGATGGCCTATGAATATGTAATTTCCAGCACTAAAACATGATGCTAAATGATCCTGAAACATGGAAATATGGCACCCGATGCTTGGAATAAGCCCCGAAACTCAATACTAGGCACATGCATTGAACCACAAGTATACAAAGAAAGCATTATTTGATCATGAAGTCAAAAGACAGAGCCAAGGTAGTCCCAAAATATGCACATTTCTAGTTTAGAGCATGGCCAAAAAGTGCTAACATGATAGACTAAAATGGCATGCAAATTCGGCTAGCGAGTATAGTTTACATGGCATGTATATGAAGCGAATGAGAACTCATCAAACCAGCCAAAAACAGTGAATAAAACATGTCAAAATATGCCCAAATAATCACTGAAATGCAGCCAATGCATGCAAAAATGAGGGGCTTCTTTGGAGGGCCTTGCAAGGGGTTGTTAAGCACATACAAGATAGACACTTAGCATGACCAAAAAAACTCTGAAAATGAGTTATGACAGCCCTAAAACTCACAAAATTGGCCTTGAAATCAGTCAAGGAAGCATACGATGAAAGGCCCCCTCAAAAGGCCTTGAATGAAATTGTTCTACACATGCACTATAAACATAAAATATGATCAAAGAGGCCCCAGATAGACCTAAGGTAGACCTTAAAACCCACAAAATTGGACCCAAAAAGTGACTTCAAAGCATGCAAAATAGAGCCCCTTTGGAAAGCCAATGATGCTAGTAAAGAAAATGAGGGGTGAGAGGGTCACCCCTCTATGATTTCAAAGCTCAAAACCTCATTAAAGCCACTGAAAATCCCCTGGATTTCAGTGGCTAAGAGGCCAAAACAAGTCCAATGCAAATGCTCTAATGCATAGCCCTAAATATGAAGGAATGAAGCCTGCAAGGAAGGAGATGGCTCCAAACAGAAAAGTGACCTCAAGAAAACTTAAAGAGGAGGTCAAAAAAAGGCTTTTTCCAGTTTATAACAAATCTCGAAAAAGTTCACAAGTAAGGCTAAAGTATGATGCAAAAATAGCCCTAAAAGAGAGATAGAGGGTAAGGGGAAGTAGACGACCTCAAACAGCAAAGTGCCCTTAAACAAAGTTGAAGATGATCTGAAAATATGACACTTTCTAGTTTATGACAAAGCCCAAAAATACTTTCAAGTGAAGCTAAGTATTGAAGCAAAAAAATGCAAGTTTAAGGGAAATAGGCACTTACCCTTGAAGAGCCGACCTCCAGCAGCTTTTGGACCAAGTTGGTGAGCTTTAAACCTCTGCAAATGACTTCCAAGGTGTTAAAATGGATGATGGAGGTGTGGTGCTAAGGGTTGTAGTGCAGATGGACCAAGAAAATTAGGGTTTGAAGCTTGGAATAGTGACAATGGAGGAGGGAGGTTATATGCCTTAGCAAATTTTTGCTCAACCCTTAGATGTGAAGAGGAGGGCCTCTCTTATAGAGAAGAGAGGTCAAAGCTTCTCTTGGAAGCTTCAAAGATCCTCCATATGTATGGAGGATGCACCAAATGCCCCCCAGCTGGCACAGCTATAAAGTATTCAGAGAGGGCAAAAAGCAAGAAGCAGGCCGGCTAGCTCAAGTGGCCAGCCGGCCACTCCCCCTCATCGGCCGACCAGGGGTCAAAAGGTTCAAGCCCCAAAGCTGGTCGTCCATGAAGCCCTTGAAGTTAGCTTTCCAATGCCGCAAACCTTGCATTAAAATTCCTCCTGTGCAAAATGTTATGCCCGTTTTGGTGAAGCCGCGCAGATTCGGTCCAAACGGACTTCAACCAACCATATCTCCCCTACCCGGACTTGTCCTTAGGAGATTCTTGAGTGGAAAATGAAGCCCCGGAAGTAAGCTTTCCAACGGTGGTGGCCTCATATCTTAATTTCTCCTGTGCAAAGAGGTATGCCCGTTTCGGTGAAGCCGCGCAGATGTTTTCTCTCCTTCCTAGATTCATGCTGAACCACTTTTGACCAAAAACGCTGGTTGTCCATCTGATTTTCTGGTTTTCCAAATGGCCACATTGAAGCCCCAGAAGTTATCTTTCCAATGGCGCCAACCTCGCATTAAAATTCCCCCTGTGCAAAGAGTTATGCCCGTTTCGGTGAAGCCGCACAGATTTGGTCCTATCCGGATTCATGCCGAACTTCTCCCAAACTAGTTTTGCTTTCTCTTCTCCTATTTTTCTTCAACTCCAAACCCCTAGAAAAGGTGTTTTGAAAGATTTTTCAAAGATTTCATCTCTCTTTCGTTCATTTCCACTTTGTCCTTGCTCGGTTTACCGAAAAGCGCAACATTTGACAAAATGCGAGCCTCGGAACATCGTAAAAACTTTATTTCAAAAATGTTTTGAAAGAGAGGGTTTTAAGGTCTAAAATCTTTGATCAAGATTGTTTTGGTCCAAAAAGGGGTATGAAGTTGAGATTTGACTCTCCTCTTGCCGAAGAAATCGACCCTTTGCACTGCACAACTTCCAAAACCATCAGTCGCGTCCAAGTCTTAAAGGCTGTCAAAAATGGGGTGTCTACAGTTGCCCCTCTTTGACAGAACTCGAAAGTCAAGAAGTGACAGGAGTGAGTGTCAAAGCCCAAAGACGACCCATTTTTGACAAGGCCGAAGACTTGGACAAACAAATAAAATACAGACAAATAAATGGTTGCGCTCGCAGGCTGGCTACATATCCCTTTGCAAGGAATCAAACCAGCGTAGTTCAGGGGCAGGATGCAAAATGATATGCAGAAAGATTTTGATAATTGGACTTATACGCTACGCGAAGCCGGTTTGAAAATTGGACTTATACGCTATGCGAAGCCGGTTTGAAAATTCAGGATTTATGCGATGCACTGTAATGACTAAAATGCAATGTGATAGCTAGGAAAATGGAGGTACCTTACAGGGGCAATTAGCAATGACTTACCTCGGCAATGTCCTACCTCATGCTGATGTGGAAATCTTCCTCTTCTTCTCAGTTGAACTATAGGTACTACTTTTCTCCCTGACTATGGTCGTAGCTTTCCCTATTCTCCAACAGGGTGACAGACTAGGTTGATTCGGTATCCAGAATTGAGGCGTATACATATGCTATCTCAATCTATGGGGCTGCCATATAGATTTCAAGCCGAGGATATAACCCTGGGTATTTAAACCAGACTTTAGTCTCGAAATCCCGAACCTTTACGTTCTAGGAAAGAGCCATTCAAACTATAGTTTCCACCGTCTCAGTTGGTCTCCTAGGAACTCACCGCAAACACAGGCAGGTGGCTATACCAGACCACTGGAAGTCGTTCAGGCATGACAAACACCAAAGGAATTGCACCTTTAGAGGATTTAAGGTCTCCTAGACCGAGGAGTGCACAAGACAGTGCGATGCAGAGTGAATGCACAAAACAGTGCTAAGAAGATGCACAAAATAGTGCGATGCTAAAGGTGTACAAAACAGTACGAGCATGGCGAATGCACAAAATAGTGCGATATAGATAAGGTGCACAAGATAGTGCGATGCAACGCACTAACAAGTGCAGGTAAGGTGCGCAAGATAGCGCGATGCAATGCACTAACAAGTGCAGGTATGGTGTGCAAGGTAGCGCGATGCAATGCACTAACAAGTGCAGGTAAGGTGCGCAAGATAGCGCGGCGCGATATGCAAAGCATAAGACAGTGCGATTGAGGTGCGTAAAATAGCGCGAATGTAAACTGCACAAAACAGTGCAATGCGCAAAATAGCGCGAATGATAAACTGCACAAAACAGTGCGATTGAGATGCACAAAATAGCGCGAATGGTAAATTGCACAAAGCAGTGCGATTGAGGTGCACAAAATAACGCGAATGATAAACTACACAAAACAGTGCGATGCACAAAATAGTGCGAATGTAAACTGCACAAAACAGTGCGATGCGCAAAATAGCGCGAATGATAAACTGCACAAAATAGTGCGATTGAGGTGCGCAAAATAGAGCAAATGATAAACTGCACAAAACAGTGCAATGCGGAAAATAGCGCGAATGTAAACTGCACAAAACAGTGCGATGCGTAAAATAGCGCGAATGATAAACTGCACAAAACAGTGCGATTGAGGTGCGCAAAATAGCGCGAATGATAAACTGCACAAAATAGTGCGATGCGCAAAATAGCACGAATGTAAACTGCACAAAACAGTGCGATTGAGGTGCGCAAAATAGCGCGAATGATAAACTGCACAAAATAGTGCGATGCGCAAAATAGTGCGAATGTAAACTGCACAAAACAGTGCGATGCACAAAATAGCGCGAATGATAAACTGCACAAAACAGTGCGATGCGTAAAATAGCGCGAATGTAAACTGCACAAAACAGTGCGATTGAGGTGCGCAAAATAGCGCAAATGATAAATTGCACAAAATAGTGCGATTGAGGTGCGCAAAATAGCGCGAATGATAAACTGTACAAAATAGTGCGATGCGCAAAATAGCGCGAATGATACAATGTAATGCACAAAACAGTGCGATGCGCAAGAAAGCGCGAAAGTAAATTTCACAAAACAGTGCGGTACGCTAAACAGTGTGAGTGATTACAAATGCGAAAGTGCACAAGACAGTGCGATGCGCAAAACAGCGCGATTGATTTGAACCTGCACAAAACAGTGCGATACGCTAAACAGCACGATTGATTTGAAATGCACAAAACAGTGCGATACGCTAAACAGCGCGATTGATTTGAAATGCACAAAACAGTGTGATACGCTAAACAACGTGATTGATTTGAAATGCACTAAATAGTGCGATACACTAAACAGTGCGATTGATTTGAAATGCACTAAATAGTGCAATACGCTAAATAGCGCGATTGATATGTAATGCACAAAATAGTGTGAGTGAGATACAACCACAAGATGCACAAGACAGTGCTAGTGAGATACAAAGTGTAAGTGCACAAGACAGTGCGAGTGAATGCATGTTCTATGCAAATGAGGTGCATTTTCTATGCAAGTATGGAAGAGTGCATTTTCTATGCAAGAAACAGGAGCATATTCTATGCAATATTGAAAGCATATTCTATGCAGAATCGAAAGCAAGCATATTCTATGCATGAATCATAACGATGCGCGTCACACATGTAACAGAAGTGTATATGAAAGTGCACATTCTATGTAATGGAAGGGCATCAAACATGTACTCTGGTGCCTCCGATTTACCTTTCGGAGGACTTTGTAACACACTCAACTCGAAAAGGGTACACCCTGTTTATATTGGCAAGAGATAACATCTGCATGTGAAGACCCTCGGGTGCTGCTTGGACTGCCATTCTGACTTGAAGTAGGCTTACACTTGGGGTCGAGATACACTCATACTCCAGAGGAAGGCGAGGCCTGACAAGATGCACCTGGAATGCAATCTCGGATTTTGCTAAAGTTGAAACAAGCTAAGATGCTCCAAATTTTCCCTCTTTTCTTTTGCTTTGCAGTCCGGAACCTAAATAGCTTCAGATAGGTCCTTGCTTTACTATTCACACTTATCGGGGGTGGACCCTGCAATTTTAAGAAAGAACAAATTCTTGTTTTGCACAAATGTGGAGAATGGCACAGCACTCTGAGCACAAAACGATTTGATTGAAATTGAGAAATGAGTTCTCGATCGGGTATTAAGCCTACGACTGAACACAGCGCACTACGACTCAATAACGGAAAACAAAAAAACAACCAAAACATAACTCAATAAAGGAAAAACAAGGTAAAATGACCTAAACATCTATTGACACTCAAACGACTCAAAACAAGAATCGAGACAAACCAAACGCACAAACACAACACTCAGCTGTGTTACAAAGGCAAGAGACCTCTCACATCACTCGGCCCTCAGGCTCGGTTTTTTCTGAAAAAGCCCTTGTCCTCACTTTTTCTCTCAGCGCACATCTTTCTATTCTTTAATCTCTCATTTTTTTTCATCCCTCCCCTGGGTGGTTGATGGATAAATAAGAAGTTGCGGGCTCTTGCCTCTAGCATTCTGTTAGATTCTCTTTCTTCTGCGCACAGCTAGTGAATTCCTCCCACAGAGGAATTGCGCTATAACTGGGTGTGTAGCAAATCTGCAGCTGACATCGGTTGACGATGCTCTGCTGAGGAATTTGGGCGTGATTAGATCTGCCCAGATGAGGGAGTGGAATATCTTGCTCCATTCCAATTCGTGCTTCGCACTTGGCTTGATACCTCGTTGCTTGGAGGATGTGAGAGCTTTCTGCCCTTTTGCGGTCAGCTTCCGCTGTGCCCTTTCTAGCGAATACAGTGCCCTTTCCGGCAAGTAGAGTGCCTTTTCTGGCAAGTATGTTGACAATGGGGGAAAAGACAGAACACCTGACTCAACTGTGCCCGTAGTTCATCATTTTGACCATTTTTTGTTTTTGGCTTTCCACTAAAACAATTTTGACCAACATGAGAGTTAGATTAACATGCTTGTTCAATTTTTTGATTTAAAATCATGCAAGTCAGGTTATGAGCACTGAAAATTTTCCTTTTTTTGATCCAAGAAAAAGGTCAGTTTTAGAAAAAGATGGAATAATTTTCGAGAAAATTAGTCAACCTCAGTAAAAATTTTCAAAAACTATTTTTGCAAACGGTCAATGCTCAACAAGCACAGAACCTACTCTTGAGGTGCACAACCTCAGATCCAAACGAAAATTGCCCCTTGCTTAAAGAGAGTTGTACGGCAACGAAAAGTTGCCCCTTGCTTGGATAGCATCGCAGCGCATTGTAATCAGTCCTCAGAGTGACGATGACAACCAAACTCTCGAATACAGAAGATGATCAGAACCATCACATGGACATAGTTGAATTTGAAGTGTTTTGCGGCTGGATTTCAGAATGATGTTGCCTACGTATCCCAAAGATGGGAATCAAGCCTTACATAGTTTGAGCTTAAGGTACACTCGGGTATTAACCTCTCCTTTTGCGCTCTAACTTTTGCTAAGGCTGCCCTTCCGGGTTTTCAACCTTGCGAGCTCTGTTTTTCTTTTCTTTCCAATTTTTTTTTTATTTCTTTTCTTTTCTTTTCCTTTCTTTTCAATTCAATTTTTTCTTCATTTTTTGCATTTTCTTCATTTCATTTTTTTTTTTAATTTTTGCTTTTTTTTTTTGTTCTTTTCCTTATTTTCTTGCTCTAATTTTTGCCTGGGTCGCCCTTCCGGGTTTTCGGCCCAGCGAGCCTCTCAAGGGTAAAAGTGTAGCTTTTGTCCATATGGAATGGTTTGAGATCTCGAAGCCATCTGAATCCAGGAGAATAGATGTTGTTCGCTGATGATGTCAGAGTCCATCCAATGGGGGGCTGAATTTGCCCCTAGTGTTGTGGATAGGAACTTGGTTGTCCTTCACCAATACTTCATTCTTTTCTCCCTTCTAGGATTTGGCATTCCCGCTGATCTTCATCTTTGACTCTTCGAGCACATTTGAAATTCTTTTGCCCCTAGTTCGAGGGGTGCTCCTAATCCAACTTTGCAAGTTTCTGTTAACGACATTTGATCTTCTTGATCTGATTTCCATGCCCCTAGTTCGAGGGCTGCTTCAAATCTGGCCACATAGGCCTCACATCGTGATTGACCGTTGAATATTCTGAATCTTAGTTCAAGGTTTTGAAAGCAGAGGGGTCGAGTCTCGAGGCTGAGAGTGATCCTAAGCTACACAATCTCAAGAGCGATTCTACACAGGTCTTCGTAGGACCGCGCAAAACATTTTTCGAAATGTTTTAAGAAAGCGAACAGTCGCCCGCACTAAAGACAGTGTAGAACCAATCTGGATCAAGCCAGGATCCTTTCCAGTACTCATACTAACAAGCATGATTTCATTCATTAAGGGCTTAGCATGCCTTTCTTTCTCTCAATTGATCAAATTTTTGCAAAACTCGAGGAATTCCTTCCTCTTCGTTTTCACTGCAGTGTTCAAAAAGTTTTTGAAAAACTTAGGTCAATGTAATAATTTCAAGGCACAAGAGAGTAGATGGAATGCACTGCCGTTTCATTCAAATCCCGGCACAACTAGCACACGGCAGAAGCAAACACAAAAGTGCGAAAATTACTGCTGTTTCATTTCAGATCTGTTGGCACAACTCTCTCCATGGTAGAAACAGACTCAAGACAAAACGAAAAGACAAACACAAAACAAGATAGTGATGTCCGAGGTAACACCCCCGGAACCACCCGACTCCTATACAACAGGACTGTCTCGATACAACAAGACAACCCAAAACAAAAAAACTGACTCAAAACAAAAGGACAGACTCAAAACAAAACAACAAGACTGACCCAATACCCAAGTTAGAATGCAAAATTAACAACACTTGTACATTGCTCAAAACAGTGCATGCCATCCACCACAGCTAGAGTAAATCGAGCGCCGCCCGCAGGTGGTTCATCCTCCGATCACATCACATTATCCCCCCAAGTTCACCGATCCAGTGCCGATAGACTTTGCTGAGCTCGGTGGGAGGATGACCCCGTTGTCAAATAGATCTTGTACTTCGTGGCGAAGATGGAAGCAGTTGTCGGTAGTATGGCCAGTTTGCTGATGGTACGCACAGTACTGGGTAGCATCATGTGTAGCCGGAAGAGGGTTCGGGAGAGGCCGAGGCTCAAGGGGTTTGAGATGGTCGTGTCCAACAAGGATTTGGAGAGCTTTGGACAAAGGCATATTGAGGGCATGGAAGACCCTCCGACCTCGGGGTTGGTACTTCAAGGTTTATGGATTTTTGCTGGGCACACCAGAAAAGAGATTGGCAGGTGCTGGCCTGGCTTGCTGATCTCTTCCGAGTGGAGGATTAGAGCTAACAGGATCGTTTCTGGTACAACAGTCTTTCTCCCGGCTTGCCCCTTGATTCAAACTGCCCCCAACTTGAATGGTGAAAATGTCATCCACATCCTTTACAACAACTGCAATCACTTGCTGTTTGTTCAGTTCTTCGGCTTTCAAAGCCTCAACAGCACACATGAGGTGTTCATGGGGATCAATGTCTACCCCTACCTTGTTCTTACCACTGGCCTCCACTTTATCAAAAGATCGGGTCGCTATATCCGAGCGGAGCCCAGTTGTTGTCGACACGCCAATACCCAGATTTGAGATGGCTTCAGGTTGGCCCTTTTCAGTTGCAGCTTGCTCCAAGATTAAGGAGCCTTTTGGATTGAAACTTCTAGCCTATGATGTGGTCGATGATGGAGCCAAAATTCCAAAGGCTAAGTCTGCCACAGTTCTCTAAAGATCTTCGATCATTCTCATCAACTCAGAAGTGGTGGGCTCACAGGTTTGAGATGATTGGGGTTCAGATGTACCCATCATGCATAAGTCCATGCTTTCTGGGATAAACACCTCAAGCTTGGGTAGATGGACTGGGGTGATGTATATGCTGGGGTCGTAAGGGACGGTCAGTGTATGGATTAGATTGAGATGTGGATGAGGTACTTGGTCATTGGGGTCTAAAGGTGGAGCTATTGTCCGCTTGTCGATGAGATTTGGGACCTCGTGACGAAGGCGGTAGCAACGGTCGGTGCCATGACCGCGCTGCTGATGGTACACACAGTACTTGGAGGGGTTATGTCTGGCTGGGAGTGGGTCAGGCAGAGGTTGAGGATCGAGGGGTTTGAGATACCCTCTTTCCATCAAGACTTTTAGTGCGCTAGTCAGGCTCATATAGAGAGGGGTGAAAGTTCTACCCTGAGCTCGGGCTGGGCCGGCGGTTTGTAGGCTTGGATTGGCAAAAGGGTTGGCTGTGGCGACTGTATTGATTTCTGCGGGTTTGGGAATAGCGCTACTACCAGCATTGGCACTCCCTGAAATCACCCTCCTTGTCGCTTCACTTGTTCTGGACCTGTTGAACGCATTCTCGATCTGAACCCCTAGTTCATGCAAACTTTTGAAAGTGAATAGTGGAGCGACTATCAACTTTTACAACATATCACGCTCGAGGTTTCGCACTATCATCTGCACTTGATCCCTCTCAAAAGGGCGACGATCTATCATTTGTGCTACATTTGCTCTCCATCTCGCAACGAATTCCACAAAAGGCTCTGTTGGGTTCTGGCGAGTTACTTCAAGCTCTTGGATGGTCATTTTAACTTGGGTATTGTAGGAATACTGATCGACAAAGGCCTCAGCCAGTTCTTCCCAGTTTTGCTTCACTATATCCTCCAATTTGGCATACCAAGTGGCTGCTACGCCCGAAAGGATTCTTCCATACAGAGAGAGTTTCTGTGGCTTAGTCAGACCCATCGGCTTCAGGATATCCAAGAAAAGCCGGATATGTACCATAGGATCTCTAGACCCGTCGAAACGGTCAATATGTGGCATTTGAATCTGTCTGGAAACCGTACAGCAGCCTCGGTGTACCCATCCTCAATGTCGGGAATGGAGTTAAGGCCCTGTGCCTTTTTGAATTGCTTTTCAAGGTTTGCGATTTTCACCGCAGTCGGATCGAGGTCACTAGCATCAAGGGGATAAAGCCTCTCATTAGGCTGCACCAGGGGTCTAAAAACTTGGGCTTGAGCCAACCCTACTCGAGGATCTGGACCTTGCAAATCTTCAGCTGGCAAAAGTGGGTCAAAGTTAGGTTGGGGTCCCAAAGCTGGATGTGAGGTAGATGCCCCAGATGGGCGCTGCGTTTCAATACTGGTCTCGGCCTGCATGGCAGTTCCCTGATTTAACGCTGCTATCACGGCCACAAATTCTTCCGAACCCTGTGCCATCACGGTCTGCTGAGTTCGAACAAAGGTGATGTGACTGGCGACTAACGGATCAGATGAACCGGTGAGCCCCGACTGGCCTTTCTTTGCCTTGCCTCAGTGAAAGAACACTAGTTGCCATGAACTGAGTCTCTGACTGGACAAAGTCTATCAGCACTAGTCCAATGTACCCGGGGGATATTGGAACCTTCTGAAGCTATAATTCCAGGACTACCTAGCAAAAGAGAAAACATGCAGCATCTCAGCCCATTTTTTCCAAAACAGATATGAGCGTAGCTGAATGACCGTGATCTCTACCAAATTCTGCCCAAAAATCCGCCTGTAAACTGATACCCTCAGGTAAAACTGATTCCTAGATACTAATGCATGCAGGCCTAATACCCAGACTTGCAAACTGTTACATGCATTCATGTAGGGACACACCCTAAAAGCACATAGCAAGCAAGTGAGAGCCAAAACACCCCTATGTTGGGGTAGGGTTTCCCTGTCCTATTTTGTCAGGAGCTAGGATTTCACTACGCACGCAGTGGTTTCAAACAACCTATGATCGGGTAAGCAACCTGTCCTAATTTGGAATGGTCACTATGGATTCCGATATGCACTAGGTCGAATGGTCAAAAAGGGTGCCCCAGTAAAACCGAGGTTTGTGTTCCCGTCGTGGCAGAGCCCGCAACCGGTCAGCCTTATGGCACGCTTCGCAAAGCGAGCCTCCGGCAAACCGTTCAGGAATAGCATACGGCAAACACAGTGTCCTAGGCGCACCAATGCAAATGCAATGCAAAGAAACACATAAGTGTAATCAAAACAAGATATCATGAGTTCGAGTCAAGTTCTCTAAATCCCCAGCAGAGTCGCTAGAAACTGTAGACATCCTCGAACGTCCTCGGAGGGAAATCCCGTGTTGTTTATTTGGGATCACTACAGTTCAGGACTCAATGTCACGGTCCTGTATCTAATCTCGCAGAGTGCAATGCAAGACCGACGAATCATCAAAAAGTCCAAATCTGGCAAATCGTTTTTTAAAACAGATTTTTTAAAAGAAGTGCCAAACATGGACTGCTTTGCCAGATACAGAGTCGCCACCTAAATATTTTATTTTTGGGAAATTTAAGAAACCCTGACTCGTTGCCTAAGGCCACGTGTCCGTTATCACCAAAGTTTCCTTGGCTCGGGAACTTGGGTACGATTGGGGAAGGTCACTTCGTGAGCACCCCTGCTCGCCCGATCAAAGATCGGCCTCTACTAACCATGATATCGAGTTTTGAAAACATTATGCGTTCTTATTCCGGTTATTAGCCTAGATTTACTATGTGATGCACACAGCATACAAGTATAGACTGGGTCGCCTGAATTGGAACGAAACATCTCATGTTTGTTTTAAAAAACGGTTTGCTACTCGCAAGTAGGCTAAAATGTGGATTTGCCACCCTCAGGTGGGCTTAGGAAACAAGGTGATTTGCCACTATCTAGTGGGCTTAAAACTCACAATTGATGAATTATTCTAATCCAAATAACCCAACCTTCACCCACAGGCATTCAGGCAGGTATATCATATAAGCAAATAGCCTCATGGTAAGCATGCTATCATGGCAGTCACTCACACGCATGCAAGGATGCTAAAGTATAAAACTTACCGAGTACTCTAAGCCAAAACAGAAGCTATGTTAGAAATCCATGCATGATCCTAACTATACAGAAATGCCTAATGCAACACATGAAAAATGCAACTAAGATAGGCTCGGCTATTCTAAACATGGCATATGATGATGCTACAGCTAGCACATATTCAATTTGGAATTTGAAATACAAATGCAGTTAGTATGATGCTCCGAGCCCGGTGCATGCAATACAGATGAATGATGCAAACATGCTATCATACTGTATGCTAATTGAAACATGCCCCAATCTAACCATCATAAGCTGGTAAATAAAAGGGAGAAAGACGTGGGGTTGGAAGACATACATCACACGCACGCACACTTATTACAATTGTGCCCTCGCTCGGAGGGTCCGAAAGAATAATACAGTCCGAATAAATAGTACAGTCCGAATAAATACAAAACCCTAATTAATTAACAAATTTATCTAGAAAAGTAGGTAAATTGGCACGCAAATCCATGGACCGCCTCAGCTCTGTTCCAAATGATGAATGATGCATGCTCAAGTTGCCTTGCGTAGAAATCCATTACGATGCCCCGATTCGCCTCTGTTTGCAATTGTTTTCGGAATATTGCGCAACGCTCCAGAAGGCCGCTGATTTCTGATTTACTGCAATAGAGAGCAACAAAGGGGCATGGTAAAGTATTTCACATATGGATGCATGACTACTCTTCAAGGAGTGTAGTCCTCGATTCTCGTGCCACCAATCACGCATATCGATGCATGATGGCCGAGGAGCCGAATTGCACGACTCAATATGAGATGAATGCACATGAAAACACAACAAGACCTAAACTCCATCATGGGTAATCCGAAGTGTCGGCGACAGGGAATTGAGACACGTTCTGTCACTCGGAGTACGAAATGTCCCTCGTTTCCCGTGCTTGGGCTAACTCCTATCCCAAACACAATGCAAATGAGATGGCATACACAATGCGACTAACACGCAACCTAGTATACGCAATGCTATGAAATGGTATACACAATGCTCCATGTAACATGGCATACACAAAGCTCTAACAGGCAACCTAGCATACGCAATGCTATGAATTGAAAAGGCATACACAATGCATAATGGACTTACACCAAAATAAGTGGACCTCAGCCACACTCACATCAGTGGCCATTAGATGAAAATGAGACAACCGAAATGCGTGCACACATGCACGCATACCGAGGACCGAACCTAAGGCATCAAATGCCACTCTACCAAAGCATGGCAAGGGATGAAAGATGGCCTATGAATATGTAATTTCCAGCACTAAAACATGATGCTAAATGATCTCGAAACATGGAAATATGGCACCCGATGCTTGGAATAAGCCCCGAAACTCAATACTAGGCACATGCATTGAACCACAAGTATACAAAGAAAGCATTATTTGATCATGAAGTCAAAAGACAGAGCCATGGCAGTCCCAAAATAGGCACATTTCTAGTTTAGAGCATGGCCAAAAAGTACTAACATGATAGACTAAAATGGCATGCAAATTCGGCTAGCAAGTATAGTTTACATGGCATGTATATGAAGTGAATGAGAACTCATCAAACCAGCCAAAAACAGTGAATAAAACATGCCAAAATATGCCCAAATAATCACTGAAATGCAGCCAATGCATGCAAAAATGAGGGACTTCTTTGGAGGGCCTTGCAAGGGGTTGTTAAGAACATACAAGATAGACACTTAGCATGACCAAACCAACTCTGGAAATGAGTTATGAAAGCCCTAAAACTCACAAAATTGGCCCTGAAATCAGTCAAGGAAGCATACGATGAAAGGCCCCCTCAAAAGGCCTTGAATGGAATTGTTCTACACATGCACTATAGACATAAAATATGATCAAAGAGGCCCCAGATAGACCTAAGGCAGACCTTAAAACCCACAAAATTGGACCCAAAAAGTGACTTCAAAGCATGCAAAATAGAGCCCCTTTGGAAAGCCAATGATGCTAGTAAAGAAAATGAGGGGTGAGAGGGTCACCCCTCTATGATTTCAAAGCTCAAAACCTCATTAAAGCCATTGAAAATCTCCTGGATTTCAGTGGCTAAGAGGCCAAAACAAGTCCAATGCAAATGCTCTAATGCATAGCCCTAAATATGAAGGAATGAAGCATGCAAGGAAGGAGATGACTCCAAACAGAAAAGTGACCTCAAGAAAACTTAAAGAGGAGGTCAAAATAAGACTTTTTCCAGTTTATAACAAATCTCAAAAAAGTTCACAAGTAAGGCTAAAGTATGATGCAAAAATAGCCCTAAAAGAGAGATAAAGGGTAAGGGAAAGTAGACAACCTCAAACAGAAAAGTGCCCTTAAACAAAGTTGAAGAGGAGCTCAAAATATGACACTTTCTAGTTTATGACAAAGCCCAAAAATACTTTCAAGTGAAGCTAAGTATTGAAGCAAAAAAATGCAAGTTTAAGGGAAATAGGCACTTACCCTTGAAGAGCCGACCTCCAGCAGCTTTTGGACAAAGTTGGTGAGCTTTCAACCTCTGCAAATGACTTCCAAGGTGCTAAAATGGATGATGGAGGTGTGGTTCTAAGGGTTGTAGTGCAAATGGACCAAGAAAATTAGGGTTTTGGAGCTTGGAATAGTGACAATGAAGGAGGGAGGTTATATGCCTTAGCAAATTTTTGTTCAACCCTTAGATATGAAGAGAAGGGTCTCTCTTATAGAGAAGAGAGGTCAAAGCTTCTCTTGGAAGCTTCAAAGATCCTCCATACACATGTATGGAGGATGCACCAAATGCCCCCCAGTTGGCACAGTTGTAAAGTATTCAGAGAGGGCAAAAAGCAAGAAGCAGGCCGGCCAGTTCAAGTGGCCGGCCGGCCACTCCCCCTCGTCGGCCGACCAGGGGTCAAAAGATTCAAGCCCCAAATCTGGTTTTCCATGAAGCCCTTGAAGTTAGCTTTCCAATGCCGCAAACCTTGCATTAAAATTCCTCCTGTGCAAAAAGTTATGCCAGTTTTGGTGAAGCCGTGCAGATTCGGTCCAAACGGACTTCAACCAACCATATCTCCCCCATCCGGACTTGTCCTTAGAATTCTTGAGTGAAAAATGAAGCCCCAGAAGTAAACTTTCCAACGGTGGTGGCTTCATATCTTAATTCCTCTTGTGCAAAGAGTTATGCCCGTTTCGGTGAAGTCGAGCAGATGTTTTCTCTCCTTCTCAGATTCATGCTGAACCACTTTTGACCAAAAACGCTGGTCAGCCATCTGATTTTATGGTTTTCCATATGGCTACATTGAAGCCCCAGAAGTTAGCTTTCCAATGGCGCCAACCTCGCATTAAAATTCCTCCTGTGCAAAGAGTTATGCCCGTTTCAGTGAAGCCGCGCAGATTTGGTCATATCCGGATTCATGCCGAACTTCTCCCAAACTAGTTTTGCTTTCTCTTCTCCTCTTTTTCTTCAACTCCAAACCCCTAGAAAAGGTGTTTTGAAAGATTTTTCAAAGATTTCATCTCTCTTTCGTTCATTTCCACTTTGTCCTTGCTCGGTTTATCGAAAATCGCAACATTTGACAAAATGTGAGCCTCGGAACATCGTAAAAATTTTATTTCAAAAACGTTTTGAAAGAGAGGGTTTTAAGGTCTAAAATCTTTTGATCAAGATTGTTTTGGTCCAAAAAAGGGTACAAAGTTGAGATTTGACTCTCCTCTTGCCGAAGAAATCGACCCTTTGCACTGCACAACTTCCAAAACCATCAGTCGCGTCCAAGTCTTAAAGGCGGTCAAAAATGGGGTGTCTACACTATGATCTTATACGATCCCATACAATCCTACACGATCCCATGCGATCCTACATGATCCTACTTGTAATCCTGTTATAACATCGATCCTACAACGATCTGGATCGTTTTGGCAAAGTAGGATCGTAGGATCGTACAATCTTACGATCCGAATCACGATTTTAACAACCATGGTGGGTATCAGATTATTCCAACCAATTTGCTTCATATGTGGAAAAGTTCACTTAATTCATAACTAAAACAAACATAATATACAGTTCTTATGATAGAATTACTACATAGATATAGATTCACATACACACAATATTCACAATATTCATCAAACTAACTTATTAACCAAATTCTACAGAGATAAACACAATACTCACCTCATCAAATCAAATGCATCAATATTAGCTGTTGAATCCAAAGACCTTCAAAACCCTATAATATTTTTCATAAATCCCAATCAGTATATCAATACCAAAAAAAAAAAAAAAAAAGAAGAAGAAGAAGAAGAAGAAGAAGGAGAAGAAGAAGGAGAAGAAGAAGAAGAAATATCAAAACAACAATAAGTCATTTACAAACATATAAAGCTTTAAAGAGTCAAAACTTTGTAAAAGGCGTATGTGGGGGTAGGAGTAGTGTGACGCAATTGTTCCATGGGTGTATGAGGATGAATAATTCTGTAACAGTATTGTTCTTACAAACGTTCCATGTGTGTAGTTTCTTTATGAATAAATCACGAATATACCTACATTTGAGTGTTAGCCCCCAAAAAATAAAAATTAGAAAATAAAAATTGTAATTAGTTTACAAAATTTGAATCTCATTCCTTTAAGAAAACTAGAAATGAATGTTTGTCACATACTATTTTTCAAGAATTTATTAGGACACCATTATTAGTAGAAATTACCTCCCTAGGACCCTTTCCCCTCCACAAATTAAATGCATATGTTTTGACATAGTTGAAGTTTAGATTTCTATCTAAAAAATGGCCAACCAAACAAGCTTCCCATTTTTTAATGTTTTCCCAAGGTGGGAGATCAACAGCAATGTCAGTATTGCTATCAGGTGGAAAATACCTTAGTTTCACAGCAGATCTCTGATTTGTAGCTACCACCAAGGCCCAGGTCTTCTTCTCCTGCACAACTGGGTTTGCCACTGGGATAGAGTAAAAAGCATCATTACCCTCCCCTTGCTCGCTTTGATTTACTAAGAACCCAGTCTGCTGCCCAACACCTCTTCCACCCCTTCCACCTCGTATCCCCTGTTGCAGACCAGTACGTCCACCCATCTGAGGGAAAACATTTCTCACCCCCAGATCTTCTCGATTACTCAAACTCCTTGCCTTAGGGCTCACTTTATCCTTGCCCACCCTATCCATGCCCATTTGAGGATCTGAAAGCTTCTAAGACGTTATGTCCTCATATACAATCTCCGATTCATCCAGATTGGAAACCATATTCCTAGCCCTAGCTATAATCAAGCTATCAGGTAAATCCCTAAATCGGTTAATAACAACTTCCTCATTACCCTCTTTCTCCACAATATCGGACCATCTCGATTTCCTCCTGAAACAAAGGGGTTAAGTCTTCACGATTCACACCTGAAACATTGGCTTTCACTACGTTGAGTTTCTCTCTAAAAGAACTAGGGTTCGTGACTGTCTTTCCAGATTGACCACAACTGATGGGCACCTTTCATACCCCCGAAACCCTGATCAAACAGCTTCGGAGAGTATGATTTCACAAACCCTGTAGTACATCCATCAAGAACCCCCACAACCTCATTAGACACCTTCATGAACTCCGATCCCTTTTTTACTTTCAGTACATCTACTTCGCCTCTAGAAGAATCGACCACACGAGTATTAAGAGAATCAGCCATAATCAATGAGAGATCGATGAAACCCTAGAAACGAGATGTTTCTAGAGAGAAGGCAGATATTCTCCCTCTAACCCATATAACTTTTTTTGTTTCATTTCAACTTTCCGTTTGGCAAGCAAGGTTAGGGCTAAAATAGCCACAAAAGACAAAATAGGCTATTTTAGCCACAACAAACAAAATATCACATCCAACCCATAATCATTACACTCTTCTCTCACAAAAAAAAAAAGTCAAAAAAGCCAAAAAGCCAAAAAGCCAAAAAACCCTTCCCAAACCAAGCTTTTTAGCCCAGGCTAAAATAGCCAAAAAAGCCAAAAAGCCAATCCACTTCCCAAACGGAGGCAACTGAGTCAATAGCTTCCCACCATTGTGTTCAACTTGAAGAGGCTTTTGCTTCTTGGAGCTCTTGATGTCGATTTGGGTTTGGGTTTGGGGTTTGATAGAGAGAGAGGGAGAGAGAGGGAGGATTTGGAGAGTATTTTCTATGTTAATGTTCTTTTAAGAGATGATGAAGGCAGAGAGAGAATGAGAGATAGTGTGGCAGAGAGCTATCAAACAAAAGGCAAAAATTATTCTTCACTCTGTGTGTGCACCAGGGTGTTGGACGATGAAACCCAGATTTGTTTTTTAGATTCATATTGGCTCCGCTTGGGAAGGAAACACAGGCCTTGTTTGGTTTGTGTTTCTCAAAAAATTTTGAGAAAAATTCTCTACAAATAAGTTTTTAAAAGTAGTCACAATTTGTTTTTTGTTTTTTTTCCTCCTCCTCATCCTCCTCCTCCTCCTCCTCATCCTTCTCCTTCTTCTAAAATAGTCACAAAAAAATAAAATAAATTTTTTAATCTAATAAGATAAAATATCATATTCAATCTATAATCATTACATTTTTTTCTCACAAAAAACTCAAAAAAATCAAAAATTCTTCTCAAACGAAACTTTTTAGCCCTAGGCTAAAATAGTCAAAAAACCAAAAAATCAACCCACTTCCCAAACGAACCCATTGGGGTTGAAGAGTTGGGATTTTTGAATTTTTTTGGTGTTTGGCGCTTGAAATTTTTTATTTTCGCATTATTTTTGTTTTTGGTCGTATCTTTCATAACAGCAATTGCGTGTCGTGAAAATTGCAATATTTCAAACAGTTTGCTTTTCGTGTGTCATGGAAGGTGTAATTTTTAACGGTTGATTTTTTGTGCGCCGTGAAATATTCAATATTTTTAGCAACTGGTATACCCGTGTCATATGTAGTTGATGTATTAACGCCATGTCATATGTACGTTATAGAAAATTTTATTATTTTACGACTAATATTGCAAGCCGTAAAAAAATAATCGTTATTAGCATTCACGACCTACGCAATAAACACGTCGTCGTTGGGAAATTATTTACGACATGCAAAAAAAGTAAATCGTAAAAGTGAGAAACCACGGCTTGCATTTACTGTATGTCATTAATGTGAAGCCATAAGAAACCAGTTTTGTTGTAGTGAAAATTTTGCTTTGATCTCCCTATTAGGATTAGGGGTGCAACTTGGGCGGGCTCAACCCGAGCCCAGCCCGAATTTTTTTAGGGCTTGGATAAAATATTTTCAAATTCGGTACGAGCTTGGATAAAAATTCAGAAACCCAAATTAAATTTGGGCGGGCTTGGGCAAAAATGTCAAACAACCCGAGCAACCCAAAGCCCAAATTATACATATACAAATATATAAAAATATTAAATATACATATAAATTATTAGCCATTACATGATAGTAAAGTAATTTATATTATTAAATCATATTGAATATATATTATTTATACAAATAATATAAAATCTTACTTTTTTTCTTTTTATTTTTACTCATAAATTGTAAGGATTACTATAGTGGCATCTCTCTTACATTACATAAATTATTTGTTTTGATGATATTAATGATTTTCTAAAAAAAAAAAATTGTAAATAGAGTCAAAATTTAATAATTTAATAATGTAGTTGCAAAAAAAAAAAAAAAAAAAACTGAAATTCATTTACAATTCGAGCAACTCGGGCAATTCGGATTTAACTCGGGTCTAGCTTGGGCAGGTCTCAGCGCAACTTGGGCTGAGCTTGGATAACCTTCCAACCCGACCGAACCTGCCCGAGTTGCACCCCTAGTTAGGATCAAACACACCAGAAAATATATCTCACATACACAGAGAACACAAAATTTACGTGGTTCGGCCCAATGCCTACATCCACGGACATAAATGAGAATTTTCACTAAAACGGAGCAAAATACAAAACAAAGGAGAAGATAAAACTTTCACTCAACTCACAGCTCTCTCTCAAATTTCTAATACAAATCACCCTCTCCCTCTCGTCTTTATTTATACACACACAGAAAGAGAGAGAGAGGAGACAAACCCACATAGTTTTCTACATTCTTTAACGATGAGGGTGAGTGTCAACAATGCCAACAACGTGAAGGGAAAAGAGAAGCTTGCAAATATGCCCAGCATAGACTTTCACTTCCAGTGGAGGTCTTCCTACGCCATCTTTGTATGACTCTCTACATGCATGCATAGGGGTTGGAGCAACACTCCCGAATGTCGTGAATATAGAGAACAAAGTCTTGGATCGAAAAGCCAGTGCAATCCGAGTTGAATTTTGTCCATAAGACTAAATGAACTAAATTTTCCAAATTAGGTTGGATGCCACTGAATATCAGAGAGTTCCTTGCTAGCCATAAATTCCAACATACGCATGGGAACAGAGCCAACCAAATGATTTTCTTCAGATTTCTGAACCGAAATCTTGACCACCAAGAGAAAAACGACTCCAAAGAATGAGGACAAATCCAATCCATACCCCACACACTCCAAAGAATGAAACATGCTTAAGGTTGAAAACAAAAGAAATTATTCAAAAAGAAAGTTCTCAAATGAGTAGTTTATTCTCTTATTTTTCTCATTTCTCTTGTCTTTGGCTAATTTAAAATTCAATTACATCCTAATTTAAAAATCCAAATACATCCTAAGTATCATCAGAGCTAGAATCAGTGAAATCATAATCTGTTTGATTATCCCGCCTCATGTCATGGAGAACATCCAACTTAAGAGGAAGTGTAGTCTATGAATGATCCAATTCCTCGTCTCTTCTCTGAACAGAAACCAGGCTCCCATGGTAAATAAAAGCCTGAAAAGCCACAGTTCCAGCTCCTTCATCTCAAGGGTAATAGGGTCTGCTAAGACCAAATTCCCATCCACAACTTGAATGAGGATTTCACCATTCTTCCAAAATCCAAATGGAATTGCTCCTACAAAAGGTCCAGTTATTAATTCTCTTGTCCAACATTCTTCTTTCCATACCCAAATGTTGAAAACGTTTGGTGTGTCCAACTTCTTGGATAACATTGTATCCAAGCAAGACAGCCTTTGTAGACCCCAAAATAATGTTCGACGAGATTAGTTCCTGGGTGAGGGCAACCTAGCTCTGGTATCCCTTGGAATGGCAATGGTCTAGTATGTTCATCCTGCTCCAATATCTTCTGAAACACCTCATAGCCCATATGAAATGAGAGTTTCATAGAATGCCCATTTTTGTCATATGCACACCAGTAGTAAATTCCATCCATGTAAGTGTAGAACTCAAAAGAAGAAAACACAAAACATTCAAGAAAAAAACCCTTGAAATCTCTCCAAGAATCATCACGCAACGAATATATAGCAATATGTTTAAGGTAACATGTTGGAGGAGTAAAATTATACGGATCATCAAGGGTGCTATCCCAGTACATCCTAATCGAAACCACTTTATAATCATCAGTGAAAGGATCCATCCCAAACCCAAAAGCATTATTCTCGAGTTCCATTCTTGGAGGAATGGTTTCGGGGTATGTTTGTCTTGGAAGAGCTCTGAATTCTCTGTTTGCCGAATTCCACAACGCTATAGAAACGGCATTGATTAGGAGACAAAAAATGCCTTTACAAGGACCCATAACTCGTGCTTCAACATTCAACTTTAGACCGAGATATTCAAATACTGGAACTGTAAGGGTTTTATCCCTACACACAGCAAAGGTATATTTTTTGTCATTGTAATCAACGTTGTGAACCAAGAGGCAACCATTTTCCTCCTTGTTACTGTTAGTGAGATACTTGGCTATGAAACTGGGATTTGTAATGAGAGAGGACCAAAATTTGAAGACGCACTTAAATCGCAACAAAGATTTGACAGGCAATTTTACAAGAATCCCAACCATCACATCTTCATGTATGTAATGACTCACCATTTCTTTTGTTTTTTCTTTTTTCAACAAAGATGTTTGGCAAAGTTGGATACCTCAATCAAAGCCAACGAATTTGCGCACCATTTTCTTCAATACGTAAATGAAAGTGGTCGGTTATAAGAATTATAATGAATGAACGCAAAAATGATTTTTTTTTTTAATTTTATAATACTCGAGCAATTACAACCAATAGCAATAAAAATAAAAGAAAACAAGAATCCTGAAAAGCCCAATCAATAATATATAATAGACACACCACCTTTACACCATTTAGACACTCATAAAGTCTAGAGAGAGGGATTAAAACAAGGTACTAAATTATTTAAAAATTAAATTTTCAGTAGTAGTTGCCAAAATATCCTTTTTTAATCCTAAAAGGAATATATATAAATAATTTTATTTCTTTTTATTTTTCTTCTCAAATTCAAAATTTAAAATTTTAATGTAGCATATGAATAAATTTTTGGAGGTGAATCCCCTTCAATCCTTAATCTCGATTAAAGGGCACTGTTTAAACTCGTAGGCAGGAACGGACCATAGAAGAGATAGTGAGGGGCCATGGCCCTCTGCTCACTTAAACATATTGTTATTAATATTTACAAATAGCCTGTAATTTTCATTTTATACTTATTTGGCCCTTCCCCATGGAACATCTATGAACTCTTTTCCTATCTCAAATCAAAAAACTTTGTTTGTTCTTTTCCTTTATTCATTAGTTGGACTTAGAATATTAATCTATGATCAAATATCTTTTTATATTAAAATATGGTTTACATTTATTTTATCCAGAGCACTTTATCTCCCTATCGTTTAAATATAGCTAGAAAACTTCCATGTAATTTTGAATTAAAGTGTTACCGTTAAGTTTTTCATCCAAATTAACAAAATGTGTATTTTTATACACACCATTTTTTAGAGTGAGTTTGGATTTCTGAAAAAAATAAAGTGAAATTAATAGAATAAAAAGACAACTTTACCCTAATTTTCTCCTAAGATTTTATAAGATAAAAGACATACAATATTTTCATAATAGTTTCACAAAAAAAATTTGACAAAGAGCAATTTCGCTCTGACACAGAGAAATTTTGTTCCAACATAGAGAAATTTCATCGAGGGACCTTATCTAATAAAAAAAATATTGAATCTCTCCTACTACCCAAAGTTGGATAGGGATTTTTACTAATTTTCCCAAATTGGATTAGTATGTTAATTAAAATAAAATAAATTAAAATATAATTAATGATTGATCTAGAATATAGAATATAATTAAGAATTTATTTATAATATAATTAAATAAAAATATAAAAATAAATAAGTATTAAGAATTGATCTAAAATATGATTAAAATAAAATTAGATTAACATGTTAGAAATGACAATAAATAATTAATTGTGATATAAAATATAATTAAATTAAAATTAGATTAAAAATTTAGAAATTACAATAAATAATTAAATATAGGATTAATTGTGATAAAAAATATAATTAAATTAAAATAATAAATAAATAAATATGTAATTATTGTGATTTAATTGAATTAATGTTAGACATTATAAATTATATGTATGAGAGAAGAGAGAGAAAGAAAATAACAAAAAAGTATAAGATTTGAGGGTATTATAATCATTTCACATCTATTATTAACAATGTTAATAGTTGTACTTTAGTCCAAAATCACATGGAGCCTTTTTGATTATATTTGAACCACAATGGGTTAAAGCACTTTGGCTCAAACCATAAAGGAGATAAAATGAAGGGATTTTTATTGATAAGTCCAATTTGGAAGTGTTTTAACCCAAGAAGTCCATGAAAGAATTTTTTAACCCATTTAGTCCTATGTATATATAGTTTTATTCCATAAAGTCCATTTTCTTGATTTACACTATTTTCTTGGACACTTATGCCCTTATATTTAATTTTGATACCCTTATAAATATTTTTTCAACGATTAGCAATTTAATGATGTGAACATTCATATTTTAAAATTCACATTTGTAGGAATGTAAATTGGCCCATGGATGGCCCGAAACCCGCTCGCAAGCCAGGGCGGGCCCGGCCCGTTGACAATGTGAATATTCACATTGATATGTTAAAATTCACATTAATAGGAGTGTAAAATTGGCCCCCGTCCCGTGGCGGCGCGAAACCCGCCCGCGGCCCATGGGTGGCCCGGGATGGGCCCGGTCCGGCCCGTTGACAATGTAAATATTCACATTGACATGTTAACATTCACATTGATAAGAGTATAAAATTGGGCCGCGGCCCATGGGCGGCCAAAAGCCCGCCCGCAGCCCGAGGCTGGCCCGACCCGTTGACAATGTGAATATTCACATTGACATGTTAATATTCACATTGATAGGAGTGTAAAATTAGCCCGCGCCTCGTAGCTGCCCGAAACCCGATAACGGCCCGTGGGCGGGCCTGGCCCGGCCTGTTGACAATGTGAATGTTCACATTGACATGTTAACATTCACATTGATAAGAGAATAAAACTAGACAGCAACCCAGGGCGGGCGTGACTCGGCCCGGCCCGGCCCGTTGACAATGTGAATATTCACATTGACATGTTAACATTCACATTAATAGGAGTGTAAAATTGGCCCCTGTCCCGTGGCGGTGCGAAACCCGCCCGCGGCCCATGGACGGCCCGGGGCGGGCCCGATCCGGCCCGTTGACAATGTGAATATTCACATTGACATGTTAACATTTACATTGATAAGAGTATAAAATTGGCCCACGGCCCATGGATGACCAAAAGCCCGCTTGCTGCCCGGGGCAGGCCCGGCCCGTTGACAATGTGAATATTCACATTGACATGTTAACATTCACATTGATAAGAGTGTAAAATTGGCCCGCAGCCCGTGGGCGGCCCGAAGCCCCACCGCAGCCCGAGGCGGGCTTGGCCCGACCCGTGACAATGTGAATATTCACATTGACATGTTAACATGCACATTGATAGGAGTGTAAAATTAGCCTGCGCCCCGTGGCTGCCCGAAACCCGTCCATGGCCCGTGGGAGGCCCGAGGCGGGCCCAGCCCGGCCTGTTGACAATGTGAATATTCACATTGACATGTTAACATTCACATTGATAAGAGTGTACAATTGGCCCGTGACCCGTGGGCAGTCCGAAGCCCGACGTCGGGCCAGGGCGGGCCCGGCTCGTTGGCAATGTGAATATTCACATTGACATGTTAACATTCACATTGATAGGAGTGTAAAGTTGGCCCGCAGCCCGTGGACGGCCCGAAGCCCGATCGCAGCCCGAGGCGGGCTTGGCCCGACCCGTGACAATGTGAATATTCACATTGACATGTTAACATTAACATTGATAGGAGTGTAAAACTTGTCCGCTGCCCGAAGCTCGCCCGCGGCCCGGGGTAGGCCCAGACCCAAACCCGGGCTAGGCCCAAACCCAAACCCGGGCCATCCTGGGCCGCCCATGGGACGCGAGTCAATTTTACACTCTTATCAATGTGAATGTTAACATGTCAATGTGAATATTCACATTGTCAACAGGTCGGGCCGGACTCGCCTTGGGCCGCCCACGGGCCGTGGGCGTGTTTCGGCCAGCCACGGGGCACGGGCTAATGTTACACTCTTATCAATGTGAATGTTAACATCTCAATGTGAATATTCACATTGTCAACGGGCCGGGCCCGCGTCGACCCGGGGCTAGGCTTCAGGCTGCCCACGGGTCACGGGCTAATTTTACACTCTTATCAATGTTAATGTTAATATGTCAATGTGAATATTCACATTGTCAACGAGCCAAGCCGGGCCGGGCCCGCCCTGGGCAGCAGGCGGGCCACAGGCCGCCCACGGGCCACGGGCCAATTTTACACTCCTATCAATGTGAATGTTAATATGTCAATGTGAATATTCACATTGTCAACGGGCCGGACCAGGCTCGCCCCGGGCCGCCCTTGGGACGCGAGTCAAATTTACACTCTTATCAATGTGAATGTTAATATGTCAATGTGAATATTCACATTGTCAACAGGCTGGGTCAGGCCCGCCCCGGGCCGCCCACGGGCCGTGGGCTAGTTTCGAGCAGCCACGGGGCGCGGGCTAATTTTATACTCTTATCAATGTGAATGTTAACATGTCAATGTGAATATTTGCATTATCAACGGGTCGGGCCGGGCCCGCCCAGGGCAGCCCACGAGCCGCAGGCGGGTTTCGGGCCGGCCACAGGCCGCGGGCTAATTTTACACTCCTATCAATGTGAATCTTAACTTGTCAATGTGAATATTCACATTGTCAACAAACTGGGCCGGACCCGCCCTGACCCCGTCCCGGGACCGTGCTTCTGGCTGCCCACGGGTCATGGGCCAATTTTACACTCTTGTCAATGTTAATGTTAATGTTAATATGTCAATGTGAATATTCATATTGTAAACGGGCTGGCCCGGGCCCGCCCCGGGCGACGGGCTGGTTTCGGGCCGCCCACGGGCCGCAGGCCAATTTTACACCCCTATCAATGTGAATGTTAACTTGCCAATGTGAATATTCATATTATCAACGGGCCGGGTTGGGCCTATTTTTTTGGCTTGTGGGCCGGCCCGGTCTGACTCGAATTTTTCCGGGCACCCACGAGGATCGACATGAGCCGGGCCCCTACACATTGACGATATAAACATTTATATTGACGGTGTGAACATTCACATTAAGAGTATTTTGGTAATTATGTCACCCATATGACTTATTGAAACATAAGAAAATAATGTGAACTAAATGGAACATAAGTAGATGAAAAGGGTATTTTGGTCTTCTTATCTCAAATTGGACCTAATGGAATAGTCAAAAAGAATATGGATTGGATGGAATAAAACTCTTAGAAAATGGATTTATCAAAAAAGCTTAAACTGAATTTTACCCTTAAAATATCTTGTAATCAATCAATTTATCTTAATTGATTATATATTTCTTTATTCTAGTTAATGGACAACGTGGAGTTAATTATATATTTTTAAAATTCATTGTTAGGGAAAGGCTATAATATACCTCCTGAAAGAAAAAATACTTTTGTAATTTTACTACATTGGTTCGTGACAAAATCAGAATGATTCATAACTTTTCTCACTATAATAGTTTGTAACATTTTAAAATTTATATATAACGACAATGGTTTATAATTAAGATTCATTTATTTATGATGTGGCCTTAATATAATCACAATTGTTCGTAACTAATGTCACAAAAAATTTTATTTATTTTATTTATTATTTTTACAATAAGAGATGCGAGTGTGTACCATAATCTTTTCATTGTTATTACTATGTTCTTATATTATTGAGTATTTCTCTAGTATTTCTTATTGAGTATTTCATTTTTGAGTATTTCTTGTTTTTGTTTTAAAATTTACATTATTCACTACTACATTGAATCTTTTATTTTTCATCAATTTTGTCTGGAGCATTACTGCACCACTACTGTAAATCCATACCCCTATTTAATGACCCACTGCCCTCAAAAGTCTAGTTTCGGCCCTGTCCGTATTGTAACAACTCAAAAATTTAAGTTGTTCTTTAAATTTTATATTAGTATTATTTAATAAATGATTTCAAAAAAATAATTTTTACTTTATATTATTATTCAATATTACTTTCTAAGTATTATGGTATTTTTATTATATTTTTTCCTAGATTAAAATATACTGAAATACAATATTTTGTGTACAACAAATTTGCGTGCCCCCAAACTGTCTTGCAGCCCACGCCTTCCTAACTCTATATATATAGATGTGCAAATCAGTTGAGCCTCATCATCTTTTCCGAAACTCTCGAACTCTCTCTCTCCCTCCTCACTAGTGTTTTGTTTTATATATAAAACTTTGAATTTAGTTAGGAGTATTTAGTGGGTCGCAGTGAACGAAAGATAAAAGTTGGAATTAACAGTAAGGTGAGGTATATTACATCTTGAGTCATTATAATATATTTTACGTATGTTTTGAGTTACCATAATTTATTTTACGCAATTTATATTTTATAAATTATATTAATATTTCAATTACGTTGATTATTTTCTGAACCCTATTTGCTAAAACTAAAACTCATGGATATGTTTGTTTAAATTTTAATAATTATTTGACAATGATTTCATAAGCAATTATTTTCTGTAAGTACCACCACGAGAATCTCACGCCTTGGGGGACTTAAGTAAACCACTGGCTTCTGATTGGTCACCTTGTGGCCTTTTGTTTGTCATTGATCTATTGACCTCTGTTCTGTACGGAGCAAAGTGCTGTGCGGAGCTACGTGCTACACTATTATAGGATCCACCTCTAGAATCCATACAAGCCACCTCTTGAATCCTTACCTCTGTATTATTATGAATCCATTAACCTCTGTTCTATTCTGCACTATAATTATGGTTATATATTTTAGTATAATATCATATGATTTCTGAAACGGATTTTTGTTATAACATGAGCAACTTATATACTCTAATAGAAAGATATTCCATTTTATCTATTTTAAGCCTAAAGCTTATCCATGGTAATTATGCTCTGAGTATAATATTCTCACTTAGCCATGTGTTTATAGGTGTTTATCAATTTTCAAGAAACAATGCAATTCAGACATAGCTTTTGGAGAGTCTTAGACGCGGGGCAGCGAAATAGACGCACATAGCATTTTTACAGTATTTATAATTCTATTCTTCATATATAAATATCGATTTTTTTGGTCAATACATTTTGTTATAAAAATAGAAACTCCGATGATTATTTTGGTACCCTCACTTAAATATTATTTCCACTCGCGTTTATTTATTTGTTCAAGGATTGGCCGTAAGTAACTTCAGTTACTGGCTATCACGATACTTAACCCTTGGATATGGGGAGCGGGCCGTGACAAGTGGTATTAAAGCCAGATTTTAAAATTATTTTTATCAAAGCATTGGAGCATAAGACACATGCATAAACAGGATAGGGGAAACGTTGAGCTAGATTACAGGTTGTATTTAAATTAAATATTTGTATAGCAACAATCGCGGTATATATAATTATGGTATTTCATTAAATTTTGTAATTAAGATGAGTTATTTATTACTTTATATATAATTTTATATATCTTTCATGTATATGCTGAATAATTTGAAGGGGAAAAAAATTACAAAAAAAAGAAAAAACAAATTCCGTATTATATGTTCCGTAGCATTTGAAAAAAAAAAAAAATCATTTGACTTTTTAGAAGTGGGCTCAAATTTATAATCTTTCAAAATTTATAAATTAAAAATTATAAAAATACGGATTTTGAAACTATTTCCCATCAATAGAAAGTTCACGGATAAAAGCTATGGAAGTTCATCTCAAATTGCTTCAACTCTTGCATATGATTCTGTCATTTCATTTCCAGTCGCTTGTTTAATTGTGTTCTCATTTTATTTTATTTTTATTTTTGGAAACAAGACCAATGAAAAGTTTTTAAAGCCACTCATTGTTTCTCATTTTGGCCCAAAAAGTTTTAACAAATAAACAGTGAGTTATTTTTGGTAAAAAAATTTTGAGGTAATATTTTATATCAGATTAATCATCAAATATATATTTATCAGAGCGTGCAGTGGATAGCCTACACATATTACAAATTTCGAGGATGAAATTTTTAAAAGGAGGGAAGATTATAACAATCCGAAAATTTAAGTTGTCCTTTAAATTTTATATTAGTATTATTTAATAAGTGATTTCAAAAAAATAATTTTTACTTTATATTATTATTCAATATTACTTTCTGAGTATTATGGTATTTTCATTATATTTTTCTATATTTTTTCCTAGATTAAAATACACTTAAATACAATATTTTATGTACAACAAACTTCCATGCCCCCAAGCTGTCTTGCAGCCCACGCCTTCCTCACTATATATATATATATATATATATATATGGATGTGCAAATCAGTTGAGCCTCATCATCTTTTCCGATACTCACTCCCCCTCTCTCTCTCTCTCTCTCTCTCTCTCTCTCTCTCTCTCTCTCTCTCTCTCTCTCTCTCTCTCTAGTGTTTTTATATATAAAACTTTGAGTTTAGCTTGAAATATGTAGTGGGTCACAGTGAACGAAAGGTAAAATTTGAAATCAACATTAATGTAAGTTATATTATACATTGAGTCACCATAATATATTTTACATATGTTTTGAGTTGTCATAATTTATTTTACGCAATTTATATTTTATGAATTATATTAATATTTCAATTACGTTGATTATTTTCTGAACCCTATTTGCTTAAACTGAAATTTATGGATATGTTTGTTTAAATTTTAATAATTATTTGACAATGATTTCATAAGCAATTATTTTTTGTAAGTACCACCACGAGAGTCTCACGCCTTGGGGGACTTAAGTAAACCATTGGCTTCTGATTGGTCACCTTGTAGCCTTCTGTTTGTCATTGATCTATTGACCTTTGTTCTGTGCAGAGCAAAGTACTGTGTGGAGCTAAATGCTACAGTATTATTGGAGCCACCTCTTGAATCTGTACATCTATATTGTCATAAATCTATTGACTTATGTTCTGTTCTGCACCGTGATTATGGTTATGTATTTTAATGTAATATCATATGATTTCTGAAATAATTTTTTATTATAATATGAGCAACTTATCTACTCTAATAGAAAAGTATTCTATCTTATCAATTTTAAGCCTAAAGCTTATCCATAGTAATTATGCTCTGAGTATAATATTCTCACTCTGCTATGTGCTTATAGTTGTTTATCAATTTTCATGAAACAATGCAATTCAAACATAGCTTTTGGAGAGTCTTAAATGCGGGGCAGTGGAATAAACACACATAGTATTTTTATAGTATTTATAATTTTATTCTTCATATGTAAATATCGACCTTTTTGGTCAATACATTTTGTTATAAAAATAGAAGCTCCGATGATTATTTTGGTACCTTCACTTAAATATTATTTCTACTCGCGTTTATTTATTTGTTCAAGAATTGGCCGTAGGTAACTTCAGTTACTAGCCATCACGATGCTTAACTCTTGGGTACGAGGAGCGGATCATGACACGTATGGTCCATTACGTGTACCATTTTAATGATTTGAAACGTTTATTTTATCGGACAGTTTCTGTATATTAATCATAAAAAAAAAAAAAACAAAATAGGTTGATATGATAATTATAATCTATTCAATTTGTTGCGTTCGTCACTAAAAAAATGGACGACAATTGCATTTTTAAAAATAGATTATTCATATTTTTAGTGACAAACGTGATAAATTAAATATGTTATAATTGTCGAATTGACCTAATTTTTATGTGATTGATATATACAAAGTGTTCGACAAAATGAATAATTTCAAATTATCAAAACAAGACCTATAATGAATCTCATGATTCCGAACAATGCTCTCCAGCCTAAATTAACAACTAGGCTCCAGGTGCTAAACTTTTTAAGTAAAATTATTTCTCATTCAAGTACTTGAAAGAAACATAAAAAAAAAAATTAATAAAAAAAGTATCCATTTCAGCTTAATGCATCCATTTCTACGAAAGGTAAATCAAAAGAACTTTGCTACAAAAAATATTAATTACTTTTTTTCAAGTAAAGTAATAAATTTTATAATTTTTTTTACGCATAGTTTTCTTGAACTAGAACAATTAAACAAAACAAAAATGATTTATGTACACAATTTTCTCCCATGAATTCTCTTTGAATGGATTTTTAACTGATAAAAAAATGACTTAGTACTGATCAAAAATCTACTCGGGAGATTTAGAGAAAAAAGTTGTATGGATATAACATACATATATATATATATATATAGAGAGAGAGAGAGATGGCTTATAGTCTGTGGCGGAGCCAGAAAAGAGTAATGCTAGAGACCCCAAATATTCTACCAAAAGTTTTACCAAATGTCTGTGGGTCCCACACCCATGTGAGACATTTGGTAAAACTTTTGATAGAATTTTTGGGACCTCTAGCATTTTTGGCCAGAAAATTAAATTAGAAGGGGTACTTATTAATTACAATAATTTTTATAAAAATATTTCACGCAAGTTTTTACGATTGATTTCAAGAAATATCAAAAAAAAAAAAATCCTGAATGACACTACAACAAAACTAACTATTCACGGCTTCAACTTTACGGCATATATTAAATACATGTCGTAATTAGTGCATTTTATGGCATTTTTTTTTTGCAAGCCTTAATGGTTTTTCAATAACGACATACATACCATGTAAGTTGTTAATTCATATATTTATGGCATACATAAGTATGCCGTAAAAAATGTATATTTGCACGACTTAAAAAATATATCATAAAATATTTGCACTTAAGATGACTTTATTTCATGTTGTAAAATATTATAACTTTATACGGCATGCATTAATATGTTGTGAAAAAAAAAAAAAATTCAATTCGATTTGTTTTATGACATGCAAAGGCATGCCGTAAAAAATTCATATTTTCACAGCATACAAAAATATGTCGTAAAATCTTTTTACTTAAAACGACATGCATTTCATGTCGTAAAATATTATAACTTCACACAGCATGCATTAGCATGTCGTGAAAACTTTTATTAAAAAAATTTCAATCCATTTTTTTTTATTTAAAAAAACCAACAATTTCCAACCAAGCTTACCTTAAATTTTCCTAATTAAGGACAACATAAAAAATAATTTATACACTATTTTATAATTTAGTGTCTTCTTTTAAGGGATAATTGAACCAGTGGAATTTTGGGGAAAAAAATTATGTATTCATGAAAAAATTTACAATTTTAATTATTAATATTTATATTGCTTCTCACTAATTTGTATTTATTTTTTTTAAATTACCTTGATTTGATATTTTCCTTTCTTTTAATAGTTTATTTATTTTTTATTTTTTAGATGTGCCTAATTTGGATACAGCTAAAAAGTAAAATATTTATAAAAAAATATAATACATATGAAATGTATTGAATTTTATATATTTTTGAATTTAGTGTTTTTTTAAAAATTAAAAAATATTTTCCTTCTATATATATGTAAATTATTTGAATTTAAAAAGTAAAAAAAAAATTATTTAAAATATTTAAAAACTTACAATAACTATAAAAAAGGGCATTTTTTTAAGGTCCCTGATATTAAGATTTTATAACATAAAGGACACTCAATATTTTCATAATGTCTAAGGTCCCTCAATATCAATCCAGAGAAAATTCGATCTAGAGAATTTCTCTAGACAAAAAAAGTTTCAAATTTCTCTGGACCAACACCAATTTTCTCTGGACACATCACCAACACCAAATTTCTCTAGACATATCACAGAGAAAATTTTACACATCACCCATACCAAATTTCTCTGGACACATCATAAAGAAATTTTACACATCTCCAACACCAAATTTCTCTGGAAGAAAATCTGAGAAAGAGCACAGATTATGATATATTAGCACTACAGAAGAACAGTTGAAGAAGAACCCAACCCATCAAGTAAATTAAGAAAGAGATCTTCTAAAACAGCTTTGAAAAAGTATCCATAGATATCTACAAAAGCTCTGATCAACAATGGCCTTTTTTAAATTTCCCTTCCAACCCAGATAAATTTACAAAAACCCAGAGAAAATTCCCTCCAATCTAGAGAAATTCACAAAAACCTAGAGAAAATTCCCTCAAACCCAGAGAAAATTCCTTCTAATCTGGAAAAATTCACAAAAGCCTAGAGAAAATTCCCTCAAACCTAGAGAAATTCACAAAAACCTAGAGAAAATTCCTTCTAACCCGGAGAAATAATATTGTGGATCAGAGAAAATTCCTACTACAGGTCTAGATATCAACTAAACACTGTAACTTTAACTTTGGATGTCCAATAAGAAGCATTTTGTGGTAAACTCAAAACAACAAGACAACAACAGTCATGAAGGCACATTATATGTGCACAATGTTGATTTTGATACATTTAGGTGCCGTTTGGTAACACTTACGTTTTCAGTTTTCTGTTTATATTTACAAAAATTTAAAAAACTCAAATAAAAACTTGTTTGGTAAAATTTTTGATTTATAAATCAGTGGTCTCAGTTTATAAATTTGGCCAAAAAATGAAAACACAAAAAATGTGTTTCCATTTTGAGTTTTCAGTTTTTTTTTTTTTTACCACCCAACACTAGCCACCACCCGCTACCATTTTCCACCACCGTCTTCCGCCACCACCACCCACTACTCACCCCCACCGCCACCACCACCACCACCACCACTACCCACCACCCACCTGCCATTCACCCGCCACCACCCACCACTTGCCATTACCATCCACCGCCCGTCACCACCACCTACTTGCCACCACCACGCACCACGCACCTACCACCACCACCACCACCAGTCACCTGCCACTCACCCGCCACCACCACCCACTACCACCACCACCACCACCATCACCCACTACCCATCCACCTGTCACCACCACCCGCCACTACCACCACCACCATCACTACCCACTCGTTACCACCTACCACCTGCCACCGTCACCTACCCACCCACCCACCACCACCACCACCACCACCACCATCCGCTACTTACCCGCCACCACCCACCACCACCCGCCATCCGCCACCCACTTGCCACCACCCCCCATCATCCACCACCCGCCGCCACCACCACCACCACCGTCACCCACCCATCCACCATCACCACCCACTACCACCCGCCATCCGCCACCCACCTGCCACTACCATCCACCACCCGCGACCGTCACCCACCCACCCACCCACCCACCCATCATCACCACCTGCCACCACCTACCACCACCCACCTGTCACCACCACCCACTCGCTACCATCCACCACCCGCCACCGTCACCTATTCACTCACCACCACCACCACCACCCGCCACCACCACCCACCTGCCACCACTACCCACTACCCGCCACCACCACCACCACCGCTACCACCCGCCACCATCATCCATCCACCCACCCGCCCACCACCACCACCACCACCGTCACCCACCGCCACCACCCACCACCACCAGCTACCCACCACCCATTGTCACCACTTTTCACCACCGTCTTCCGCCGCCACTTGCCACCACTCGCCATTTCTCACTTTTTTTTTATATTTTAAATTTTTTTTAAACATTTTGTCAATTACCAAACGCGTTTGTAGTTTATGTTTTTCAAAAAATAAACAAAAAATAAACAAAAACCAGTTTATAAAATTTTTGTAAATATAAACTGAAAACGTAAACGTTACCAAACACATTGCATTTATGTATGGTGCAACACAATACAATAATTAACTTACTATATCCTTCCATGGAGATGGTTTGCAAGGAGTTCTTAACCAACTCAAAAACCATCATATATAAATGCGTAAGAACATACCTGCTATGAAAGCAAATAAAGTTAATGTCAGATCCGACTATGGGGCTGTTGCAGGAGTCGGGTTGGGAGGAATTGAGGAAGGAGGCTTGCAAGATCAAGGGGGATCTCGACGTCAAGCTCTCTTCTTACGCCAAGCTTAGCTCTAGGTTCTCCCATGGAGGTTTCCTTCTCTCTCTGTCTTTCTCTCTCTCTCTCTCTCTATATATATATACATACTTATATATGTATCTATTTATGCATCTTTGATTCGCAGATCTTGCTCTACTTTATGAATTTAGTTTGCAAATGAGGTTTGATTTGAGTCAAATTTTTCTGTGATTTATGAATATAGGGGTTAAGGGACTTTACGCATCATAAAATAATATTGTAAATCTTTTTCATTACTAAAAAAGAGAGAAAAACCTTGGACTAATTTTTCCCAAAAAAAAAAAACCTTTATTTTAAGGCCCGTCTCTTCCTCCCATTCTATCTATACATGTTTTTGCCCCAAACCCTCTCTCTCTCTCTCTCTCTCTGCGTGCGAGCTCTCGAGCTCTCTTCGTTCTAGTCTGTTTAATGTATGTTCTTCGAGCATTGCCTTGATCGATCGGGCCTTGGAGGTAGGTTTTGATCAAAAGTCAGATATTTTTCTTCTTATCTTCGGTTCTTCAAAGGTACAGTCAAATCTCTGTATATGCGTACATTTGTATGTATTTGTCTCGATTGATCAATTTGTGATCAGTAGATCTGATGAGTTTTGAAGCATATGATCGATTCTTTGTTGTGGAAATGAATTTTGGACTGTTTGAATATGATCGATCAGGATAAATATGTGCTTATATGTTGTGTTTATTGATGGATTTGTTTGAAGTTCATCATCAAAGCTGGTTATCAATTGGTCTGATTGTAAATTCAACAAAAATGATCTCTGTTTTTGTAGTTTTTTTTTCCTTCTTGAATTGTTACTTTTAATCAATGTTTTAAAAACCGGACCGGTGAGTGAACCGGAAAAATGATCGGGTGGACGGGTCACCGGTTCAACCGTCGGGTTGAACCGGAATCGAACCGTGACGTCATAAATATATTAAAATTATATTTAAATAAAAATATAAGTAATAAAATTATAAATTAAAAATTTTAATAATCTTAAATATTTCTCTTAATACTTTTTTTATTAAAAAATATATTTAAAAATATTATTAATTTTAATTTTGGAAGAAGAAATCAAATATTCAATATTCCCTCCATATGATTTTAATTCAAGTAATTTGATTGAAAGAAAAGCAAAACTTTTGGAGGGATATCAAAATTTTAAGTTTCCCTCCAATAAATTTGATTGAATCCCACATAGATTTCTTGAGTTTTTTTGGGAGAATTTTTTTCTTATAAATAGATAGAAGTTTTCACAATAATTTCAAGCTCTCAATGGGATTCCTCACAAGAGGAAACCCTTAAAAGAGAGTTTCCAACTAAATTTTTATTATATATATAATATAATATATATATATATATATATATATATAAAATAAGAAAGAAAGAAAAGAAAGAAAGAATAAAAAAAAACAAAGAAAAAACTGTGAAGTTTGATGAACTGTGAACTGTGAAGTTTCATATTATCTTTTGGATGGATTGGAGTGTTAAAAATGATCTGTTGGTAAAATTGCTTCTTGCATAAAACTCTGTTTTCGTCAAGTTGTTTGTAGTTCATTTGTTTTTGTTTTATTTTCTATTGTTTTCTTCTTCTTCCTTCATTTTTTTTTTTTAAACCCAAGATCAAATCTATATTGCTACTTGTGTGATGCCATTTATTTCCTCAACACTTTTGTAACATATGCTATAGGTGGTCAATCATTTACACATAAATTCAAAGTGGAGAAGTTCAGTATGGGAAAAACTGGGAAGTTTGAGATGCAGTAATTTCTTTATATTTAACGCCTTTAAACTCTTATTTTCAAATATTTTTCTTGTATTTGCCTTTGTGTCTTGGAAAATGGAATTGCATTATTTTCTGCAAATGGCATTGATGCTTATTTGTCATTTCAAATTTTTTTGTTTGTCTTGGTTCTTCTAGTCCTGCCTTTTTATCCTCACTACAAGAGCCTTTTAGTTTTAAATTAGCTGCCTTGGTTATTTCCTCTTTGTAATTGATAATTCTAGATAGTTAGGAGTAGCACGTAGTTTATGTTTAACTCATAAATAATAACATGGTTTGAAGCTGTAGGTGCATTTATTGCTGTCATTTGTGATTTAAATGTGTCATTATCTTCATTTAGGGTATTTTCCCATTAAATTTTGTTGGATAGAAGAGGGCATTTTCTCATATCTTCGAAGTATCTTTGGCTTGACGTGCATGTCCCTTTTCAGGTGGTTCACTTTTTCTTTTTGATCTGGGGGGTTCAAAATAAGGTCATTGGTATTACAAATTGCTTTTTATTTCCCATAATAAATACTAGACCATGTATGTTTATTTTAAATGTGAAGATTTGTAACAAACCAGGTCGGTTGGAGCAATCTGCTGCTCTGAGAACCAAAAACTGAGATTATGTCCATACAAAGGGTTAATATAGATGATTGCCATATTACCTTAATATTTGATATGCCAATTCAAATAAAACAGTGATGTCTCTTGAAGCTCCTTGTTTGAGTAGTTGACTTAAAGTTCTTTGTTGATCTTTTTAAATAGATGACTGGAATGGCAAGTTGATAGATTTCAAACATGAGTGCAAAAACTGATCACTATATATTTGTTTTATTGCTCTATGCATGCAGGAAACTGAAAATACTGGTGTTCTCTACGCAATGAGAAAACTTCTTGTGATGTTACTCTTCTGTGTGTTTGGCTCTATTTTAGCGCCATTAGTTTGTTTCTCTTTGATTTGTGTGAGAGAATTCAAAGTCCAAACTATTAGTTATGGTCCAAGTACTGCACTGCCTACTCTTAACCTGTAACAATGAGGTAATTTAGTCTAAGAAAATAATTCTTTTAGCTTTCTTAGACGGAGTTCTATTTTATTTCAAGGTTTTTTTTTTTTAATATCAAATGTTCTTCCATTGCTGAATTGCTTTATTGCTCTATAGCTCGGTAGTTGAATGAATTACTGGGGCATAGCCCAATGGTGGTGCTGCTGCTCTAGATGTGTTGGTAACGAGTGTTCTATTATCATGACAATGCTAGAGGTGCATTGCATTGTGCTAATATTGGCATTGTCAACATTACCTAACATTGAATCTTTAAAAATGGATTAAACCTTCATCTATATTATGGACCACCTCTGGGTAATTGCTTTTAATATGAAGTTTATCTGTTAATTAGTATTAGCGTATAAAAGTTGATTGAATGTAAATGCCTACTTGCAGTTCTTGTACATGTACAGGCATAAGTACAGTCCTCTGATACTATTTAGCATTGAATAAACATCAATTGCTGAGTAGAATCTGGTTCGATTCCGATATCTTTGTGAGTTCGATTCATCGTCTCTCTCTCTACACTCTCTTTTTCTAAATATGTAAATCAATCGTGATTAATTTCTGATTTGTCTGATTATTTTCTCCATAAATTGTTTTCTAATTTCTAATTATTTTCTTAATTGATTTGTAGTTTAAATAACACAAATCCAGATCTCTCCTGTCTCATTCACCAGGTAACTAATTTGTACTTCTAGAGAGAGAAATGAGATAGCAATTTCATATTTGATCGAACATTGGTTTGGAGGAAATCGAAACCCTTAGATTTGTCTGAATTGTTGTGTTTTCCATGTCTTTGTTGTCTGAAAATGACAGCAAAATGGCTTCTAGTATAATTGACATGAACAATATCCCTATTAGAAGAGACTCTATCACTGTTACAAAGACTGAGTATTTTGCTGCCTGGGATGTTTTCATCCTAGCTCATTTGAAACCCTAACACTGTCATGTAGAAAAAAAAATTAAATAAATTGTTCAAAAAAAACCAAGAATGAAAATTAGATCAATAACTTGCAATGGAATTTGACAGGGAAAGTAAATATGTGTCAAAAGAGAATCAATAAATGCGACATAAATTTTTTCACAAAAAGTGCATAGAATGCGGCTAGGATATCCCACTACTGCATGCATTCTAAGTATTTTTTTGAAAATTTACAGTAGTACTTAAAAAAAATTCAAAATATCAATACAACAAAATGGAATTTGAAAGGGAAATAAAATATATATGTGAAGAGGAGAACAAAAAAATGCTAGCGAGGGATATGGAAATTTTTTTATTTATTTTTTAAAGTGTACGTGTAGTTAGGATGAATGTAGTGTTTTAATTCGAGCTCGTCTGAAACCCTAACATTGTCATGGAGAAAAGAAAAAAAAATCATTGAAAAGAAACCAAGAAAAATAATAAGATCAATGCCGTGCAATTTTACCCATAAAAATTTTCAAGAAAGTGAACAGAATGTAGCTAAAATTCCAGGGACTTTACCTGTTTCAAGAGAGCAATGTAACACAGAATGAATGATCCTTTGTCTTCTAAGAAGCAAATGTGAGTTGGTTTGAGTTTCAATCAAAATTGGAAACAATCACTGACCTTTTTTCTCAGTCTTCTTAATTTTTGACCAATTTGTTGTTTCATCTCTTAGTAGCTCATTAACTACATGGTCTTAAATGTTGGAATCATGTATACTTTTGGATGTTCTGCCACTGTCGTGGAGATCTATTTTTGCTTGTTAATCTTTTGAACACTTTTGCCGAAACAAGTGATATTGGAGATCTGTTTTTGCTTGTTAATCTTATGAGTATCTGATTGAGTGATTTTTTTTTTTTTTTATTTTTTATTTTTTTTTTTTTATTTTTTTGTTGTGTGTGGTTATAGGATCTGCAAAGACACCAGTGAGTACTGAACAAAGGATAGGAGGTGGTGCTGGCAGTGGAAACAAGGTAATCGCTTACATTCTATTGTTATTATTTATTTTATTTGTTCTGTTTTTAGTCATTAGTTTTGTATTTGGGAATCTAAAAAGTTCATAAATTTTGGATTTTTTTTACTACCTTATGGGGTGAATTAGGCTGTCTTGAAATTATATTTGTCATCCCTTTAGCAATTACACGAGTAAACAAAATTTGGTAAGAAAATGTGGTCATTTTAAATAAACATAGCTTGTCTCTGATTATTTTTATTTTTATTTTTTAAGGTTTCTTAGGAACTTAGCTAAACCAGTTTATTGAGCCTGATTGCAAGAGGATGATTGTTATCCTTAGTTCTCTTAATGTGAGGATTTTTTTTTTAATTTATAATTTTTATGATTTTAAATTTTTTATTTCTGACTACATTTTCTTAGCAATCGAATGGGGAAATTATTTAGCTTCTTAAGGCAAAGACTTGTGCTCTAACTCAATTTTTATTGGTTTGAGCAGTGAGACCCACCACTTCTGAGACCACCACCAATGCTCTAAGACCACTAAATAGCCTCTCAATCCAATGGAGCAAGGCTGACATATTAGAGGCTTTTTTTGTGAGTTCTCAATGGATTATGGTTGTCTTTGTTAGGGCATATTTACTATCGTTTTGGAGTTTTCTTTCACTGGCCTTTTGTGTGGGTTTGTGGGTGTGGAGACAAGTATTTTGTAACATTTGTGAACGGTTTAAGTTTCTTATTCAAGATGCCGGAGCCTTCATTTAAGGAACAACAAATGTGTTGGTGTGAAGAGGAGAATAAAATCTTCATATTGCTCATCATGTGTGTGGTACAAAAATATACAAAATGATTGGTTTATAAATTAATTTTATATTCTTAAAATAAAATCTTAAATTTGTTTGACATATAAATTAATTTGTTTAAAAATAACATTTTACGGCATATAAAATTATGTTATGAAAAGTGTAATAATTTATGAAATGCAAAAAAATGTCGTAAAAGATTATATACGGCATACAAAATTATGTCACGAAAAGTGATGATTTATAACATGCAAGAAAATGTTGTAAAATATTATATACGACATACAAAGTATGTAATAAATATATTAAAAATAATCTTCTACGGCATGTAAAATTATGCCATGGAAAGTATGATGATTTATGACATGATAAAAATGTCATAAAAAATTATATACGACATACAAAGTATGTCATTAATGTTTAATTTATTACTTTTTACAACTTTACCCGCATGCTGTAAATGACGTTCAACTTTTCACGGCATGTCATATAACAGCATTTGTGTGCATAGTATGAAAGAGTTTTTACGACATGCATTACAAGTAGTAAAAATTCAATTTTTTTATAGTGTTCATTTTGCTCTCCTTTGTTTACTTTTAGTTTATTTCTTTCAGATTGTTTTTATGGGTTTTGTCTAGGGCTTTGTTTGGCATCTTGCCTTCTTCCCTAGTGTCTCATGCATTGGGCTGTTTTGTTCTTGCCTTTTGTTGGGTGTCAGCTTTGTTGGGATCCATTTTAAACCGTGATGCTTCCTCCTTCGCATGCTTTGTTTTGTTGTTGTATCTCCCCTCTCTGTTTTCACATATTGATGCATCAATAAAACTTTCATTTTTTCGATAAAAAAAAACAAAACATTAAGCTTGTTTCAGTTTTGATAAGCTCCGCTTCACTAGAAAGGTGAAAAAATCACAGATGAGAGAGAGAAAGAGCTTACACCGACGAGATCCGGAGTCAAATTCAAGGTCTTAGAACCGAAGAAGCTTGTGCGAGAGAGATCTGAAGTTGAATTCAGGGTCTTCGTAGCCCAAGAAGCATATACGATAGAAAGGATTAGAGGAGAAAAGCAATATGAGAGCAGAGGACGATGAAATGTTCTTTTGATTTTTGTGGATAGAGCAATTGAAATACATATAGAAAACGATCAGGATTTGGAGATTCAGGGCCGAAAGTCTTTGAAGTTTTCTTTAGTTTTTAATCCCGCTTTTATAACATTGAGATCAAAAGAAGAGAAATATTATCTCTGAAAAATCTAGAAATCCCTTAGATGTTGATTTGTGATTATGTATCAATTTTAAGCAGTAAAAAACAATCTCAATCAAACAACCAAGACAAATCGACACAACGATTTTACGTGAAAAAATCACAATTGGACACCTCCAATTGTGATAAAAAAAAATCACGGGCAACAGCCACAAAACAATCCACTAAGAAAATATAAAGGAATTACACAGGTATACTCTCAATTACCTAGCGAATTCACGCCCGAATTGAACCAACCTCTATGTGTCTCTTCCAACCCCGTCTTCACCTTAGAATTGTCTTGACGATGAGCCACTCCGGAATCCACCAAAGCTTCAGGCTCGAATTCTTCAGAATCCACCGAAAAACAACTCTCTCTTTTGTGTAGAACAAACAAATAATCCTTTGATGTGTACTCTTTAAACCATGAGTTGAATACTCAATCAAAACATCAAAGAAAACTAGTAAAATATCCCCAGATATAAACCTTAGAACTCAAGAAGAAGATCTGGAGAAGTAATCTTAAAATCTGACCGAAACTCGTACTTATAGAAATCTGAATCATGATGTTCGCTCGAGCGAAGACTCTCTCGCTCGAGCGAGGAGCCAAAAACGCGTGTTTTCCATAAGAGGCTTCGCTCGAGCCACGCACCCTTCGCTCGAGCGAACAAACACCTATTTCAGGTCTTTATGCAGACTCAATCCTTCGCTCGAGCGAGAACGCCTTTGCTCGAGCGAGCAAAGGCAGACAAGCAACTTTGAATACAATTTTGTATTTTGCTTCGGGGGCGCTGCCCCTCAACCCCGCTGTGGCGCTGCCCCGGACCTGCCAAGGGGCGCTACCTCCTGGACCCCCGCGAGCTGATCGGGCAGCTCGATCCCCGTCATAATCAGCGAAGTGGCAATCTTGAAAGCATTAACATCACAAACTTCTTTGCAAGGCACAATTCGGGTTGGATTCGCATCTAAACACTCATAGTCTCACTGAAATAAAAAGTGCGAAAACAAATACAACTAAAAAGAGTTTTGTCAACCGGGATTGCCAAGAATAAAAACCTAACAATCTCAATTTTTTTCTGTAACTGAGACAAAAGTGTATATACCATCTCATTTAAACTAACAAACTGAGATGAAATATTGCCTCTATTTTTTTTTACCACGATTTTTTAAAACTGAGACATTTTTTTTTTATTTTTGTGACCTTTCCCAATTGTAGTAGTGTGACGTGTTCTTGTTCCTCAATTTAAAATTTTCTCAAAGTGGGTCATGCTTTTAGAAAACCATTATCAAAATTTAATAATTTTGCGTAATGCAAAAATATTCGTAATCCTGAAGTAATGGGGGGGATGTTGTTGAGGTACTCTCACTAATAAGGACAAGGTAATCCTAATTTGATGCTGAATAAGGAGGTTGCTTTTTGAAATAATTAATGGGTGTTTGGAATTTACTTATTTGGTGGGTTTTTTTTTTTTTTGAAAAGTTGTAAGTTTTTCCATTCAAGTCGACGAAATGAAATAAAAGAAAATTTTAAAATTCAAAATAAGCCAAAAATAGTAGACCTTTTAGACCTATTTTGACTTTTCTAATTACTTTCAAGAAATTTTCAAAAAAAAATTACTTTTTAATTTCATCTACGCAAGACGGACTGCAAAAAAAATGACATAGTTTAAAAAAAATGCTAAAGACAAAAAAAAAAAAAAATGTCTACTTTTATTTAATCCCTATTGTTTAGAGCCCTTGGAAAGAATAGCCTTAAAATGACTCTAATATTTTATTTTAAATTTTTTACAGTAAATAATAATACATGTTTTCGTCCTTGATAAACCACTCTTGACTATCTCCAATTTTGTAGAAAAGAACCTCGACCTTAATTTTCTTGCATCTTATCATTATGCACAAAAATATGATTAGTAAAGCGAAGGAGATGGGATGATGATTAGTAAAGCGCATGGACAAGTGACGCCTAGAGCACCAAAACTATATATAATAATCCTTCTCATACGATGTCTGTAGGAGTGTAAAAATGGCCTGCTGCCCGGGATGGGCATGTCCGTTTAGGCTCATTTAGGCTCGGGCCCGAGCCCAGCCCAAGCCCCTAAGCCTGGGCGACAACCACTTCCTTAATTAAGCAAAATAATTATATTAATTATATGCTTATTGTTAATTATGTGATTATGTGTTAATTGTGCCGTATGATATATGCTTGCATTGATTGGTATTGTGTTGTGATTGTGAATAGATGCGGATATGTATGATTTAGACCTGTCTGCTTCGTTAATTTTAACAAGTTAGAATTTAGAAATTGGATAGGAATTAGAGCCTAATTTACCTTACTATAATTTAATCTAGCGTAATTAAGATTATTCGATGGTGAGAGTAATTCAATTTGAGTCAAGTTAATTTTAATTAATTTAGTTAGTCTAATTAATTTGAGTCTTATACATTTTACTCATCAAAAGAATATAGAAGATAGAGTTAGTGGATCTTGTTGGGTAGTCTTACACTATACATGTAGAGAGAGAGAGGGAGAAAAGACTTGGTGAGAGAGCTCAACTAGAGAAAGAAGTTAGGAAGAAGAGAAAGTGAAAGGAAACTTGAAATCTTCACCAATTAACCACTTAAGGTAAGAAATTTCCACCAAATTTCATGAAATTGAAATGCTTCCCTCATAATCCTTTAGACTTTAAGTAAAGATCATGGTTAATTATGAGACTAGGGGTGTAAATTGATGTTAGGAATTCATATGATCATATAAAGAAGGAATTGTGGAGATTAACTTGAATTAGCAACATGCATGGCATGAATTCAAGACACTCTTGTTTCTATGCATATTTCTTGCATAAGTCTAAAAGTTTTGAAAGGATTTTCTCCTCAATTTTTAAATTTGAAGCTTTGAAATACATGGTTTATGTGTCTATGTTTTATTTGGAGTCTTGAGCTTTCAAATTGGCAATTTGGACATTGTTTACAAGTTTTGATTGTGTTTCATGATCAAGGCTCAAAGTCAAGCACGTTTATATATTTTTGTTTTGTTTTTGGGAGGAAAACTCCATGCATTTTAAAGAATTAGAGCTCAATTTGTATTAGTTATGAACTTGTGTTTACACTTCAAGAATTTGAACTCCTTGCATGGTTTTGAAGCTTCAATTGAAGTTATGAATTTTGTTCCAAGCTAAATAAGTTTAATTCAAGGTGTTATGTCAAGTTTTTGGAAGTGAAATGCATGAAAATGGGGTTGATTTTGTAAAGGAATGCATTGCCAAAAAGAAGAGCATTTTCGGACAGTTTTTCAGCCAACGTCGCACGTGTAACATGTAGAAAACAAGGCAAATTTAAGGAATATTCTGCTTAAATTACAGGTACAGGAGGCACGTGCGGAGATGGTCCCGCACGTGCGGCAGAGACCCTCGCACGTACGGAAGTTAGGGTGGTCTCGGTTTTGTTTTTGCTTCTATTTTCTACCTTCCGGGCCTTCATTTGCATGGTTTTAAAGTGTTTTCATGTGCATTTGTATCTCATGAACACGAATGTTGAACGAAATTTAGAACCGGAGGATTGAACATCGAATAGAAATGATTGCATAATGGAATGGCATGATTGTAATTGAGTTGTGCTCGAATCTGTTTGTTTAGGCTGGATGCCACAATTTTAGTGCATTTAAGCACGTATATCGTGGAGCCCACTGTGAGTAATAATATTGTAAAACTATGTTCAATTATAATTATTTTCTGATTGATTGACTGTACTACTTTCTGAAATGTGATTGTTTACTAAATAAATGTTGTCCTACTTTTGTAAATTGTACTCATCGCATCCATAGTGACTGATTGTTACTGCGACTGCTACTGTTACTATTACTGCTACTGTTACTGAGATCTCTGTCAGTTTCAATCTTTGGAACTACTATTATTGTATTGATGGCCATCAATTGACTGTTCGGTCCTTAAGACCTATTGAACTGTTCTGTTATAGAATGTACCACGTATGACTGTAATGATTTCATATGACACTGAAATGTATGAATACTGCTTATTGAACTGATTTATTACTGAAATCGACTGTTTCAATTGTTATAAGGACATCATTCATAAACCCTTTAGGCATTTGTTATTCACTGGGCTTTATCTCACAGTTTATTATATATATAGGTGGCTAGGCACCGGAGCAAAGTTAGCGACGTCAACGTGATCCCGTTTTGTCAAGCCAACCTATTGTGCCTCACTACGAGGTTCTGAACCGTTATTGTCAAGGCTTTTTGCGGTGACTTAATTCCACCCTTAATGAATGATTATATGATATCAAGTGAATGTTTTCTAACTTGTTTTTGACTTGGGATTTAATTCCCTAACATGTCTTTTATTTTGTACTTAGATGTGTTATGGACTTAAGTGTTGATTATATGTTTGGACTTGGACTTATGTGTATATCGGTAAATATATATAGAAGTTGTCTGTTCATTTAAGTCCTCACAACTCTACAGACATTATGTTTTAATGTTTATAGGCTTCCGCCGACCCTTCTTATTGTATAATTGTTATTACTATTAAGTAGGCATTTGGTAATCACAGATTACTGGCCGGTTACGATACTAAACCCTTAGGGGCCGGTTTGAGTCGTGACAGCCTTGGGCCATCATTTTGAAGCTCGGCCTGGCCCGCTTAAGGCCCACTCAAGGCCCGGCTGAGGCCGAGTGAAAAATAATAAAATTTTGGTACAAAAAAATTTAAAAAAAATAAAAATAAAAAAATTGGTTAGGCCCGCCCAAGCCCGAGGCCAAGCCCACGGGCCCACTCAAGGCTCAAATACCCTTGGCCCTATTTTTTTGGCCTGTCGACTAACTCAACCCAGCCCGAATTTTGGCGGGAGGCCACGAGGCACGAGATAGGCCAGGCCGGGTTAAGCCAGATTTACATCCCTAGATGTTTGCCACCTTATGCCTTGTACTACAAAGAAGGAAACGAATACAGATAATAATTGTAGAGATACAAAATTGTGTTGTGCTGCTTTTAATTAACGATGTAATGTATAAAATTTATGAATCGAATATTATATTGATTCATTTTATTTAATAGTTGAGAGACAAAAAATGACTTAGCCCTCGTTTGGTTTTCATTTTGAGGCTAAAAAAGTACAAAAGTTCAAAATAGGCTACATAAGTCAATAAGACAAAATGTCACATCCAAACTATAATCATTACATTTTTTCTCACAAAAGTTAAAAAAGCCAAAAAAATCCAAATCAAACGAGGCTAAAAAAATCCCAATACAAAAAACTTTACTATATTAACCAATACCAAACGAAGTTTTATTTATATGATTTTGTCCGTCCAAATTGCGTACCGATTTAAAAAAATCAATTAAAATAACCATGTAAAATAGATGTACATAAGGTATATATTAATAAAAGTTAGTTATAGATGTTCATAAGTGGGCAACACAATGCATGATAGGATTATCCATAATAAGTCATTTTTGACAATGAAGTACGACTTTTGCTCTGTTTGTATTTACTTTTTTACTTTTTTTTTTTAATTCAATTTTTAAAATTTTCTATTAACATTCAATTTTTTATTTGATCTTTCAGTGTGGAATTTTATTTTTTATCCCAGAAATTCAAACCTAAAAATTAGAAGAAAAATAAAAACAAAAACAAAAATGGTGTTTGTGGGGACATATTTTATGGATAACAACACGTGGCCAAGGTGGCACCGAAGTGCCAGCCGAGGTGTCACGTGTCCTTGATTTGACGCCGAGGTAATCTCGGTTAGGCCGAGGTTATCTGCGGAGAAACTGAAAACCGAGATGAGCGGATAAGTTACAAGAGTCCAAGAATGAAGGAGGACTTCAGTCTGGGTAAGGATAAAGCTCTTAGGGAGTATATCTTTATCTAGTTGAGAGTCTTGGATAGGCATTGAGCCAAAGTCCATTGAAGCTAGGCTTCTACAAGGATCATGTTAGTGTTGGTTATAAAAGTAAGGCACACTCATGGGTCTAAGGTACACTTTTTGTGTTCTGAATAGTGAGTTAAGAACTTTTGCTATCTTTGAGAGATAACTGACTTGATCGTCGAAGTACTTTCAAGTGGAAAAGCCACCGCCGGAGTACTTTCTTTCTGAGACAGGTCGTTCGGGCGCAATCTATTCTGCCAGTGTTCTCCAGCTGAGTACCTGTTTGGCAGTGTGGTCAGAAAATAACACACACAAATTGGCGTCGTCTATGGGAAAGACAGGAGAATAGATGGCCAACGATGGATAGAAAGAAAAGGTTGGGGACGACATCCCTACTGGGAGTGGTAAGCACATTGACCCTAACGTGGAGGAAGATAACTTCAACGAAGAGACTCGGGATCAGAATCTCAGAGAGAAAGACGTCGGCAAGGAGGGTGACGTGCCAAAGAAGTCAGACCGAGGCGGGTACTGCAACGAGGATGATCTCCAGGTATGGAAAGAAAGATGCCTGCGGAGGGATGACGAGATGAAGGGAATGGCAAACAAATTGGCAGACCTACAGTCGGTTGTCAATTTAATGATGTAGAATAACGTCATGCAACCACCGTTTCCGTTACAAGATACGCCGATTCCAGTGGCTAAAAAAGTTGCCCAGACGGGGGTAGAGGATAATTCCTACAGTCCCTCAGCACGATAGGACCAAGGAACGGCCTTCAAGGGAGGTCGGGCGAGGAAAGTGAAGAAAGAGAGATTCTCGTAGGATGCATCGTACCAAAGAGGCCCATACCAAAGAACATCGGCATGTTCAAGGGAAGGAGCTTTGTTTCAATGCAACCAATGGAGAGTGGTCCAAGAGGACTCATAATGATACCGGGAGTAGCGCACCGAAAAGGCTAAAATCCGTTGATAGCCGAGCTCTTGGACGGACCAAGGAGGATCTGAGGGATTACCTCCAGAGGAAGCGATAAGACGCCGAGTTAACTTCACCGGTCAAGCCGAGAACACCGTTTTTGGTAGAATTGGAAAAATTTGAGGCCCCGAAGAGGTTCTACATGCTGAGATTACAGATACACGACGGTAAGTCTGATCCCAACTTTCACGTTGGCTTGTACCTGAACTCAATGGCACTATACACAGGGAACGAGTCGTTGCTTTGCAAAGTGTTCCCCTCATCCTTTGGGGAAATCGCATCAGACTGGTTTCACAAGTTGCCGAAAGGAACTGTAAAAAGCTGGGAGGGCTTGGCCGAGATGTTCGTGGCCGATTTGTGACAAACAAGCTACAATCGTTGAGGCTGGACGCCCTGATGGCTCTAAGAATTGGCGAGGATAAAAGCCTTAGGGCCTATGCCGAAAGGTATTATGAGATATTCAACCAAATACCAGGATGCAACTAAGAGGTGGCAGTCGTGCCCTTTAAGAATGGCCTGAAAAATGATTGCCCGCTTCGAAAAACACTAGCAAAGACATTGCCGAAAAGTATGGAGGAACTAATGGCCAGGATAGAAAAGTATGCGAGAGCTGAGGAGGACATGCCGGGAACAAAGGTTTCCAAACTAGAGAAAAACGGCTCGCCAAAGCGAGACCGAGGTAATAATGGATACAATAAGCAATAGACAGGATTGAGGGCTACACAGGCAGTCACTACCGTATTCCAGATTCTGGTCTACAAAGTTCCAGAGAGGATCAGGAATCAACCATATTATAGGGCACCAGAGAAAACTCCTAGCGAGTTTATGGGGAGAAGTCTAGGGAAGCACTGTGCCTACCACAATGAGAATGGGCATCTGACTTAGGGGTGTAGATCCCTAAAGACACATCTAGAAGACCTGGTAAAATAAAGACATCTAAGGGACCTAGTGGATGAAACCAGGACAAGGAAAAAGTAAGCAAGACTACCTCAGGCACCGGCGACACCACCTCCACTAGCACCGCAGCCACAAGTAGGCGGACCTCGAGTGATCAATGTAATTTATTCAAAGGTCAATGAAAACGAGATACGTGGGGAAACTCAGAAGGTAAAACACTTGTAACATGTGTACCAGGTCCGATAGAAGAGACCTAGGGCTGATGGGTGCCAAGGGCCAGTAGTGTCCTTTACTAAAGATGATCTAGAGATGGTGCAGCATCCACACAACAATGCCTTGGTGATATCCCTCCAAATTGGAGAATGTCAGGCAAAACGAATTCTGATTGACCAGGGCAGCTCTTGTGACATCATGTATGTTAGATGTTACAAGGAGCTTAGCCTTCACCAAGATGATCTGGAACAATCCAATGGTCCAATGGTCGGGTTCAATGGAACGCCGACATAGCCCCTGGGAGCATTAAGTTTGGAGGTGCAGGCTGGCACCAAGAAAGTAAAAAATGAGTTCACAATAATTGACACTCCCTCCCCTTACAATGTTGTCTTGGGAAAGCCATGGCTACATGTAATGGGGGTTGTTTCTTCAACATTGCACCAGCTATTGCGGTTCCCAACAGAACATGGAATTGAGGAGGTTAGAAGGGATCAAGTGCAGGCAAAGAATTACTCCATGGCAGTAATGAAATCTACCTGCAACATACGAGAGGCAGAACCAGCAGAGATTGAAGATGAGGACATAGAGGTCCTTGAGGACGTCGGCAACGAACCAGCCGAGAAAAGTGAGGAAGCCTTGAAAAAGATCCTAGTCCAGCAAGGGGATGAAGAACGATTTTTTCTCCTCGGCTCAGACTTGGCCGAGGAAGAGGAAAGGGAGTTAGAAGCATTCTTGAGAGCAAACCTTGAGGAGTTTGCCTGGACACCATACGAGATGTCTGGCATTGACCCCGATGTCACTTGCTATAAACTGAATGTGGACAGGTTGGCTAAACCTGTCATCCAGCAAGCAAGAAGGTCGACGTTGATGCATGTTGAGGCAGTAGAAGAAGAAGTGGACAAACTTCTGGAGGCCAGAGCCATTCGAGAAGTAAATTACCTGACATGGTTATCAAACACAATGGTTGTGAAGAAAAAAAATGTGAAGTGGAGGGTTTGCGTGAACTTCACCAACCTAAACAAGGTTTGTCCCAAAGACAGTTTCCCGCTATCCAAGATTGACCAATTGGTGGATGCCACTTCAGGGCATGGAAGGATGAACTTCCTGGATGCTCATAAAGGGTACCATCAGATAGCCATATACCCCCCAGATGAGAAGAAAACTGCATTTATCACCCCAAAAGGGCTGTATTGCTACAGAGTGATGCCTTTTGAGTTGAAAAATGCAGGAGCAACTTACCAGAGATTGGTGACTAAGCTGTTCGGACACCTAATTGGCAAAACAGTGGAGGTATACATTGATGACATGGTCGTGAAGACCAAGGAACCAAAAGTTTATCTGGCCGGCCTAAAGACAGTCTTTGACATCCTAAGGACATTTCGGCTCCGACTCAATGCATCAAAGTGTACATTTAGAGTTGGATCAGGAAAATTCTTGGGATACTTGGTCACCAGAAAGGGCATTGAGGCAAGTCCGGATCAAATCAAGGCCATTCTAGAGTTAGAGAGCCCAAGGTCGGCAAAACAAATGCAGATGCTAACTGGAAGGGCTACAACCCTAAATAGATTCATAAGTAGAAGCTTTGATAAATGCAAGCCTTTCTTTAGCTTAGTAAAGAAAGCCTCAGATTTCTTATGGACAGAAGAGTGTGAAGTCGCCCTGGTCGACTTGAAGAAATACTTGACCACAGCTCCAATCCTCTCAAATCCAGTACTTGGAAATGAGCTGTTCTTATACTTGGCGGTCTCAGAGCATGCAATCAGTGCTGTAATAATCAGGGAGGATAAGGGAGAACAGAGGACAGTTTACTACGTGAGTAAAACCCTAGTAGATGCAGAGACCAGGTATCTACCTTTAGAAAAGCAAACACTAGCTTTGGTAATGGCTTCCAAGAAGCTGAATCATTACTTTCAAGCCCACAAGATTGTGATGCTAACTGAGCATCCGCTGAAGTCCTTGTTGCAACAAGGAGATCTGACAGGCAGGATAGCCAGATGGGCAATGGCGTTAGGCTAATACGACCTGGAATTCAAACCCAGAACAGTAATCAAAGGCCAAGTCTTGGCCGACTTCGTGGCCAAGTTCACACCAGGCGCCATCACACATCGGGCTCCGTTGAGCCAAGGTACGCAATGCCCAAATGAACAAGGAGAAACCCAGTTAGGGATAGCCAAACAGAGGAAATAGGAGAAACTCAAGCCCTGCAGAATTTACATCAGCGACTCCTTCCAACTATTTGTTGATGGAAGTTCAAACCGACAAGGAGCGGGGGCAGGAGTAGTGCTGGTATCACCAGAAGGGCAAATGCTGGAACAATCCATTCATTTGGGGTTTAAGGCCTCAAACAACAAAGCAGAGTATGAAACACTAATCGCAGGATTGAAATTGGCAGCAGTAATGGAAGCCGACGAGGTAATGGTCTTCTGTGACTCCCAGCTTATCGTCAACCAGGCAATAGGCAAATATGCAGTCCGAGATGAAAGGATGATGGCCTATGTAAAAGAGGTGGGCAGACTGATGGCATTGTTCCAAAATTGTCGACTACAGCAAGTCGGCCGAGATGACAACAACTATCCTGATGCCTTAGCCAACTTGGCTAGTGCAATAAAACCATGAGAGGCAAGAACAATAATGGTTGACTACTTGCTAGGACCAAGTGTAGAACCACTGAACACAGAGCACGAAGCAATGTGTGTGGAGATGGAACCTAGCTAGATGGATGTAATAATAGTATTCCTTAAAGAGGGGAAACTGCCAGATGATCATAAAGAAGCACACAAGATCAGACTGAAGTCAGCAAGATTCAGTCTGATAGCTGAGGGACATCTCTACAGAAGATCTTTTACTGGTCCCCTTCTGAGATGTGTGCATCCCTCACAAGTTGAAGATTTCTTGTATGAGATACATGAAGGAGTATGTGGAAGCCACACTAGGGGCAGGTCATTTGCTCATAGGGCCATTATTCAGGAGTACTGGTGGCCTTATATGTAGAAAGATGTTGAAGCCTACGTCAGAAAGTGTGAAAAATGTCAGAAGTTTGCATTTTTGATACACCAACTAGCAACAGACTTGAACCCGGTATCCAGCCCTTGGCCATTTGCCCAATGGGGCATGGATCTTGTTGGACAACTGCCTCAAGTAACTGGACAAAGGAAGTTCCTGCTAGTGGTAATAGATTACTTCACCAAGTGGGTTGAAGCTGAACCCCTTGCAAAGATTTGGGGCATTGATGTAAAGAACTTCATATGGAAGAACATCATTACCAGGTTTGGGATCCCAAGAGCAATAATAGCAGACAATGGAACGCAGTTTGACAGTAACCTAATCAAAAGCTTCTGTGCAAAATACAAGATCAAGAATTACAATTCCACTCTAAGTTTTCCTCAAAACAATAGACAAGCAGAAGCATCCAACAAAGCCATCTTAGATGGGATCAAAAAGAGGCTGGAAGCAGCAAAGGGAAAGTGAGTGGATGAGTTGCCCAGTGTTCTCTGGACATATCGGACTACGTCCGAGAAGATCAACTAGGGAGTCCCCATTCGCCATGGCTTATGGCACAGAAGCAGTTATTCCACTAAAGGTCGGCATCCCAAGGATAAGAACCCAAGGAGTAGAGAATGGGACTAATGATGCATTTTTAGCCCGAGATCTGGACTTGTTGGAAGAAAGAAGGAAAAAAGCAACAATTCAGCTGGGAGTATACTAACAGCAACTTGCCAAGGCTTACAACAAAAAGGTCAACCCAAGAGAGTTTCAAGTTGGGGACCTCGTCCTAAGAAAAGTCGTCGGCAACAAGAAGGATCCTAGGGAGGGCAAGCTTGGCCCAAATTGGGAAGGATCTTATAGAATCATCTCGGTATTAGGCAATGGGGCATATTGGCTTGAAGACAGTGAAGGTAAAGAGTTGCCAAGACCTTGGAATACTTGCAACTTGAAGTTTTTCTATCATTAAGATTTCCTTTTATTTTTAAGTTTTTCTGTTTTTAGCCGAAGTAATTAATAAAATCTTAGCTCGATTTTTTGATCTAAAACTTGTGTAAAACAACTGACTAGTCACTTAGCGATGTTTCTGATTAAAACATGACGAATGACTTAGGCTTATTATATAGTAGAGTTGAATTATACTTGCATATAATAGAGTTGAACTAAGTCCGCGATGTGTCTGATTGAAACATGGTGAATGACTTAGACTTATTATATGGTAGAGTTGAATTATACTTGCATATAATAGAGTTGAACTAATTCGGCAATGTTTCTGATTGAAACATGACGAATAACTTAGACTTATTATATGGCAGAGTTGAATTATACTTGTATATGATAGAGTTAAACTAAGTTGGATTCACCTAGATTTGCTACATCGGCAAAATCAAAACTTTGAATGGCACTAAGTACATATAAGTTAGGTTAGTAGAGACCGAAGTTTATAACCTCGGCCAGTCTCTGTTTGAATCAGACCTAGGCGAAAAGATCAAAGCCACATGCTTAATGTGAACTTAAGTAGAACTTAGGTTCACATTAGGGGGCAGAGAATTGAAGAATAATACTTGAAGATTGGTTTAACACTTGTTGAAATTTTAAGAAAAATTTACAGTTAAGCCGAGGTTATGTTAATTATCTAAGTACTTGTCGAGATTACCATGTTGTTGAGACTTGGAAAGATAATGGAAGACAGAAGTCTTGTCAACTAAAAGTGAAGTACCAAGCTTTAGATAAACACTTGTGAAAGTATTTCTACAAGATGTTCTCAAGTGTTAAGTCAAGGCCAAGATAAACAAGTCATTGGGTATATTCGAGGTATTTTACCTCGAAGAGATTACACAGTTAAGGTGTACTTTGGAAGAGATAGAAAATACTCTAAGAATGGAAGCAGTAAAGCATACAAACATACAAACACATTGAAAGAAGAAATTAGAGAATACATTCAAATAAGAAAAGAAGGCACTTTGGCCTGACATTGAAGAAAAATTGTTCAGGTTACAAAGGTGGCACATCAGCCAAATACAAAATTAACATTGTTCAAAGCAAAGAGATTTACAGCTGTCCAAAAGAGAGCAAGTACTAAAAGAAGGAAAAACTTAGATCTATGCATTCTCCACAATCTGCCTCGCTTCGGTAATTGGCGTTGTGTCAGCCTCGGCAGACAGCTAGGTAGACTTTTCAGCCTGGACCTCGACGTCAAGATCATGAAGTGATTTATCTAGGCTCTTGCTAGGAGCCTCGACCTCGGCCTCAGAGGTGGTCTTTTGGACCTCGTCCTCCTCATCCTGAGTCAACTTAGCCCCAGCAGCGTCGGTGCCCTCGGCCTCCTTTTTTTCAGCTTCCTTCTCGGACTCAGTCTCGTCCTCGAATTGGTTTAGAGTGGGTGGGAATGACAGGATGATGCGGCTATCTTCTTGGAGAGGCGAATCCTCGGGGACGGCCAACTCCTTCAGCGCAGCCAACCAACTAAGGGTATAGCCCTTGTTGCACGCCTGCCTAACTTGTTTCTTGTAGTCTTCTTTGACGTCGGCCGCCCCCTCGGCATATGCCTTCTCGTCCGCTGCTTTGATCTCGGCTTCTTTTATGGCCAAGGTAGCTCGGAGCTTGACTTGGGCCTCGGCAGTTTTTGCTTCGGCATCCTTCTTTTCTGCTTTAAGAACCTTGGTGACAGCCTCAGTAGCATCTGCCTTTTCCTCGGCCTCATCCTGGGCTTTCTTGGTTGCCTTGGCCTGGTCTATCAAACCCTTCATCTTGCCCTCGGCCTTGTTAAGGAACTTAAGCAAATTAGCAGCCTTCTTTGTCTTTTGGACCAACTCCTTCTTTATGGCAAAGGCTTGGATCGCGAAGGAGTGGGCATGCTGGATTTCCTAGAAAAAGTAGAGAAAACAAAAGTTAGTAAAAATTCTCTGAGTATGGAAAAACATAAAATGGAGAAGTGTCAAGTGTTAGGGGCTTACTTGTACAGAACACTATAACATTAGAGCAAAATTTTCATACTCGCTGATCTCGGCGTTGCAATCGAGATCTTTTGGAAGGAGCAAGGCAGTAGAGAGGGCAACGCCGACTTCAATGTCATCAGCGCTATCACCAGCTCTAACTGGCTTGTCCTCAATTGTGATTGAGGAGGCCCAGGGAGCATCAGATTTGAGAGAACCCAAGGTGGCCGTAGAGTCCGACCTTGGCCTCTTTGACTTAGTAGATTCGGATGGATCAACCTCGGCGGGCGTCTTCTCGACAGCGGAGGAGATCTTCTTGCCCTTTGGCCAGTTTTGAAATCGGCAAGGTATCCACAGTATCAATCTGAGTCACCGTTGCCTTGGGCTGGGCTTTCTTCAGCCTCTTTAGCTTTGGTTTTGGATGAGATTGCAAGGGTGAAGATTGGATGGTGACGATGTTCGGAATGTTGGCCAAGAGGTCTTCGGCAACTGCCTTTTTACGCCCCATCTCGTCGAAGGTTGCAGCAACTGTAACCTTCGTGATGAAATGAATTACTGGTAGAGCTGTTGGTGAATTGGCTGGGTTGAAAGATGACGCCTCAGCACTTTGACGCCTTCGCCTTCGAGTCTTGCCTGCTGGAGCTTGTAGTGGAGCTCGACGTCGGCGTTGGCGTTGAGAAGGTGGAATCAGCTGTGAAGCTGTGGTTGATGGCTGTTCCACAGGACCAGATGTTGATCCTTGGCCAGGCCTTGATGATTCGGCTTGAGGAGTTGTTACTGATGGAGGAGACTTGCTTTTCCTTTTTCTTGGGACGTCGTGAAGAATGGATTTGTACGTCAGGATAAAGTTGAGCAACAAAGGAGCCTTGTGCTGATTGACAGGCAAGTCCAACAACTTTTTAAAATCTTTACTAGGAAAGAAGTTTTTTCGAAAGTCCTTTGGGGGCTGGGGAAGAACTGCAAAACAAAACCAAACAGACGTTAGAACATACAAAAGTATCCAAGTAAAAAAAAAAGGGCCTTGAAAGCAAGTAAAAATAATACTTGGCTCTTACCATCTCCCTCTCTGAACAGTGTATGACTTAAAGGGTAGAAGTGGAAATCGTCATTTGGAAAGAACTCCCAGTTGCCCGAGATGATGAAATAATCGTCCCCGGCACCCTTGTTGGAATCAGAGAGGTCGGCGATGAGTTTGTATTCTGTTGACCTCAGCTTGAGGTAGAAAATATAGCCTTTTTCTGACTTAAGGCCGCACATGGTGTAATAGTACTGGATGTCGGCAAGAATAACCCTAGCATTCTCTCTTTTGGCTAAGGCAATTATACCATTGATAACTCGGTAGGAGCTAATAGCAAGCTGCATTGGGTTCAGTTTGTAGTAGTGTAGGACTTTTCGGAAGTGAATATCGAGAGAAAGCCTAAGTCCACATTCTATGAAGGCTACGACTGGAAAGGGCATGGAGTCGTCCTTAGGCATGATGAAGTCCTTATCCCCAGCCAACCTAAGGTGGACATCGGCAGAGATGGCAAACTCCTGCCTGAAATATTCTAACTTAATTTGGGTGTCTACCTTCCAACTCCACATACCCATGACGTCGGCTTAAGGGGAAAAGTATTAGGTTGCAAGAGGAAGTGGTTTGTTAGGACCTCGGCAAAACCGAAACGAATGCTGGGGCAAGGGTTTTTCAGGATCTAAACGGAATTTGTTTCAATTTTTCCTCGAGTTTGGAGTTCTAAGGCAATCTGAATCCTAAAGTTACTAAAATAGGAGGATTAAAGGCAAGAATCTGGAAAAATAGCAAGAAAACAGAAACAAAAACGTGATTCAGAGTCAAGAATAGTGATGAAACTATCAAGAATACTGTGTGTACACAAGTGCGAGGCCAAGATTAGTGGGAAAATAAACAAGTATGTGAATAGTGTGTGTATATTCAGCAACAGGTAGTATAAAACCAGAATCGTGAAATCGATGATGAATGGAGCAAATCAACACACAAGCAACAAATTCAGAGCATGAATAGAAACACCATGGCAGTATACAAGCATAGCAATTTAAAAACAAAACAAGGAATTGAAATGAGAGGAACAGTGGCTTACCGAGGAAGATAAGCCTAGTGTGAGGTACACCGGTGTCGAACGGTGGCAATGAGTAGAGAAGTGCAGCGAAAAGCCTCGCCGGAGGGAAAGAACGAAGTAGTTGTAGAAAGCTTCAAGAACGAAAATGGAGGATTTGGGAGAAAAAAGTTAGAAAGAGAAAGTTTCAGCGAAAATGAAGATGCGAAGTGAAAAGACAGAAAGGGGAAAAGGGTTTTTTGTCAAAACACGAAAAAGGCGGCAAAATGGTATTGAATGTGCCTTAGACGACGTGCCTGTCAGGCGGGGCACGCAAATATGACGCGACTTGATGGCGCGTGTCAAGTACGGTTCGATAGGGAGGGGACGCGTGGCAAAAACGGTTGAATTACTGTGCGTGACAACTCATACGCGTAATGAAACTCTTGGAGTTCTTAATTTAATGAAGCAAAGGCCTCGGCTAGGAGGACGATCTCGGCTAAATGAACTTGAATAAACTTAGTTATTGGCTCTAAAGCATTGATGCAAATGCACTGAAGTGTTTATGATATGGAGACCGATATATGACAACCTCAGTAATGAAAGATAGAGCAAGTTTGGCCGACGTACTAAGGGATCAAACAATATAGGTTTCATCACCTCAAGATACCGAGGTAATAGAACCTATGGGGCAGTTGTGGGGACATATTTTATGGATAGCAACACGTGGCCAATGTGGCACCGAAGTGCCAGCCGAGGTGTCATATAGCGATCTCGGTTGTCCCTTTACTGTTCAGTTGTATTCCGAACTCGGTTCCGTGGAGTTGGTAGTTATATCTATCTTGTTGTCGTCCTTTAAATCCATTTGTTTGAGTTTTATGATGTGTTGGGCTTGGTTGTTACAGGTTGGTAGAGCTTGGCTCCCATTGTTGTTGCCTAGTTTTTGAATGGTCCGCTCGAGCGAGTCATTTTGCGTTCGAGCGGGGTTTACACCCTTCCAGCATTTTGTGTCCCTGCAAAACTTCTGCAAGTGTGTTTTCTACGCTCGAGCGGGTAGCGCTCGAGCGGGCTTGTTGGCGCTCGAGCGAGTAGTTCTTTTCTGAAAAAGTTCTGAGAGATGAAAATCTACGCTCGAGCGGACTGGTTTTTCGCGCTCGAGCAGATGTGTTTTGTTTTTGTTTCTTGGCGCTCGAGCGAGCGTCCTTGCGCTCGAGCGTGTCCAGGTTTTTGTTCTTAACGTTCTAGCGTTCTATTCTCCGCTCGAGCGGGAATGTCGTATATCAGTTGGCAGGTAGGCATTTTAAAATCACTTTTTACATTCTCTCTCTCTCTCTCTCTCTCTTACTTTCTAAAAACACTTTTTGAGTGCTTCTCTCTCCAAGATCTCCCTTCTCTCTAGGGTTTGATCTAGTTAGAGTGTCCCTCTATCTTTCGGCCTTTGTAAAAGGGGTGTTGATCGTCGAGGGCTTCGTTTTGATCCGTGGATCTTGGTATTTGGAGCATTTTGGTTTTCTTCAACTTCCCCATTTGAGCTCTAACTTCGAGGTAGGGATATCCTACTCTTCCTTATGAGCTTTGTCTTTGAATTTTAGCATTTTGATATGTTGGGGGTTGTTGGGTAATTTTGAGAAAGTTTAGGTCTTCGTGTAATTTTACAAAAGATGGGGTTTTATTTATAACTAAACCTATATGCATGTTTAGCATAGAGAAACAAGATAGATGATGAATTATGGATGAAAATGGAACCTTGGGGTCGTTATGTTAATTATGGAAAAATGCCCTAATTAGTTGGATAAATTAATTTGTATAATTAATTTTGAGAAATGAGGAATTGAATTGAGAATATTCAAATTGAAAGATTATGGGATTAAAGGGTGTAGTTGGATTCATTTAATCATTCACCTAGGTTGAATGTTGATGATATATCCTTTTAGTGTATTTATTTTCTGTTTAGAAATAACTGTTTTGGGCTATCAGTGGAGGATAGTCTTGATTGTTGTAGACAATGCATCATGATTAGGCAAACTAAAACTAATCGATTGAGTATGCTATCGAACATAGCGGTTGGGATAATACATCAACTTTATGTATTGGTTATTTATGTATATGATCTATGTTTATATGCATGGTGTGTGTGAGAGGAGATATGGTATGTATTCCACGGTTTAGGGGAAGATAGGGGATGGACCCCTAAACCGGATTGTGTGTGACATTGATACAGCACTACAATGTGTATCAAGTGTTGATTATGGAAGTGTTTAAATTGATTTGATATAGCACTAAAATGTATATCGTTATCAATTGTGAAGTATAGAAGTGTTTCTATGTTATGTTGATACAGCACCAAAATGTGTATCGTTCGTACAATATGGAAGTGGTCTACGTGTTATTGATACAGCATCAAAATGTGTATCTATCATGAACTTCAAAAGTGTTTTAAAGATGAGTCTTATCCTCATTAAGTTATTTGGTAAGTTTTGAGCCTTGTTGTCAAACTCAAGGTTGAAAAAGAAATGAGAAAGGAAATGTAACATGGACTTAAATGTCATGAAACGGGAATGTGATATAAGTGGGTGTATCGGTGTTGACCATCTATAAATTGCTAATCTTTTAGTCATTGTTCATAGCTGGTTTAGTGTATTTTTGCTGGGCTGTGGCTCACCCTTTATAGGACATCATTTTCAGGTACAGGTAGCATGTCACCTCCAAGCACATAGCTTGGGAGGCTAGAGGCAGACAGACTGCTTTTGTTGTTTGCTTTCTTTTGATGTATTACATGTAAATTCAAGCCAAGGGCTTAATATGTATTGAGTTAGCACTCTTCTTTTTTATAACCAAGTGTTAACTTGGAAAGCTGTAAGCCCGTAGGGCATTTGCTTTTGTTGTTAACATGTAATACTTTTGTAAGAACTACTCTGATTAATGGAAAGATGGTTATTTTCTTATATCACTGCATGTCTAAAATGATGGGTTTTACGTATTATTTTGAGGGCGTTACAACTTGGTATCAGAGCGTACCGGGTTCGAATACCTTGGGCACATGGAAAGTGATTAGTATCATAATGGGTTTGTCTCGCTTGTTAGAGACTTATATGTGACATTATGTGCTTGTTGGGTAACATGTTTATGTGAGTACTTGGGTATGGGATTTAGTTTCTAGGATGTTGATTGGATCCTTAGGTTTTTGTGAGTCTTGTTGGAAAAGCCCTTGATCAATGCTGTTTCTAACCGGAACTCTAGTAACGCCTCGGGACTATCATTATCCAGAAATGAAATTCGTAAGTGCTTATGTGTTTATGTGCTTACGTGGAGGGAATTACAGTTGTCCATGTATTAGGACGCGAGTGTTTAGTTTTGGCACATTTATGAATGTGCTAACGTTCTACGTTATCTTTATTAGGATGTCAGGACGAGGAAGAGGTGGTAGACGTGGCAGACGTGTTAGGCAGGAGATGCGTTTATCGGATGATATTCCGGCACAGCAGGAGGGGGTTGGCCAGGCCAATGTGGCTAAGCCATCAGGACAGGAGGCTATGGGCGCTTTAGCCCGAGGGATAGCCGATGCTTTGAGGGAGTCTGTAGGTATTCTCAGAGCTGAGAATCCAATTCAGGCTCCAGTGCAGGCCCAGGTTGTTGAGGCAGGGCCTTCCTTCTTGAAAAGGGAGTTCTTCCGCTCTAACCTGGACAAGTTTATTGGGGATCCGAAGGAGACACTGAAGGCTGACGAGTGGTTAGAGCAAATGAGTAAGACGTTCGAGATGCTTGGCATCGAGGACGGAGCGTCGAAAATGACCTTAGCTTCCTTCCAGCTAAAAGGGGGTGCGGGTCAGTGGTGGAAATACATGAGGGGCCGTATTGCTGGCACGTGGGAGGCTTTGTGGAGGCTTTTCAGGAGAAGTATTTATCTCCAGCAGTCAGGGAGAAGCTGAGAGACCTGTTTTGTCAGCTTTTGTAGTTGAGTTCTTCAGTAGTCGAGTATGAGGCTGCTTTTACCAGCTTGTCCAGGTTCGCACCTGAACTTGTGGCATCCGAGGAACGCCGCTGTATCAAGTTCGAGAAGAGGTTGAGGCGCGGCCTCAAGATGAGAGTTGGAGGTTTGATGATCCGAGACTATGGGCGCTTGGTTGATGCTGCAGCCCATATGGAGATCATGATGCAGGAAGAGGAGGGACAGAGAGGCTCCAAGAGGAGCCAAGATGGTCAGGGTGATGACAGGAGACAGAGGGGTGCTAACCCTCAGCAGTCTCAGGGGGGGTGTTGCTAGATCGACCTTTCCAGTGTCGAGTGCAGGCTCGGGGAGAGGCAATCAGGGAGATTTCACTTGTTACAAGTGTGGTCAGCTGGGCCACAAGGCTTCGGTTTGCCCACAGAGGGGAGGAGGTCAGAGAGCTGCTTCATCTTCAGCTAGACCGCAGGGCCAGAGTCAGGGCAGGGGCCAGCCCTTGTCTTGTTATCAATGTGGTCAGCCTGGGCACCTGAAGAGGTTTTGCCCACAGTTGAGTGCCACTTCGGGCGCGTCTGGTTCTAGGCAGACGCAGGGTTTTCAGCCACCTCAGTCTGTGCAGGCCTCGAGGGCCAATCCCGGAGCTTTGACGTCCCAGTCTGTGCAGCAGTCGTATGCTCCGAGGGGTGAACAGATGGATCAGGGGCCACTGGGCGCGTGTATGCTGTTACCACGAAGGATCTTGTACCTGCTCCATCAGTTGTGAGAGGTACCTTCTTGTTTTGCAACTCGGTTGCTAGTGTATTGATTAATACGGGTGCATCTCATGCTTTTGTATCTGTTGCATTTGCATCTGTTTTGGGATCGGAGTTGGCACAGTTAGCATCTCCTATTTGTGTGGTGTCACCTATTGGGGGTGAGTTGATTTTGAAACAAGGATGTAGGGGTTGCGATATAGAAGTCGCCGATCACTGGCTTCCGTTTCCTTTTGTAGTTATGCCCATGTCGGGATTTGATGTTATTTTGGGTATGGACTGGCTATCGTCATACCGGGCTGTTATCGATTGCTACCGCCAGAGGGTTACGGTATGTACCTTGAGCGGGGAGTGTTTTCATTTCTTGGGGGATCGGGTTGGTAGTGTGTTGCCACCAGTGTATGATCTACGAGGGCGGGGTGAGCTTAGTGGTCTACTTGCTAGCTTTTCGAGTAGTGAGTGCGGTGAGACCCAGACTGTGTTGCCGAGAGTGGTTTGTGAGTACTCGAACGTCTTTCCTAAGGACCTCGTTAGTTTGCCACCTCATCGAGAGATTGAGTTCTCTATTGATCTAGTGCCCGGCACGGCGCCGATTTCTATGGCACCTTATCGTTTTGCCCTAGCCGAGTTAGTTGAGTTGAAGGTTCAGCTCCAAGAGTAGCTGGATAAGGGCTTTATTCGCCCAAGTGTTTCGCCGTGGGGAGCACCGGCCCTCTTTGCTAAAAAGAAAGATGGTGCCTTGAGACTTTGTATAGATTATCGGAAGTTGAATCGGGCTACAGTTAAGAATAAGTACCCTATGCCCCGTATAGATGATCTGTTTGACCAGTTGAAGGGATCCCGTTGTTTCTCTAAGATACACTTGAGGTCGGGTTACTACCAGTTGAGGGCCAGGGAGGAGGATATTCCAAAGACGGCATTCCGTACGTGGTATGGCCACTATGAGTTTCTGGTGATGCCGTTTGGGCTCACCAATGCACCGGAAGTCTTTATGGATTTGATGAACCGGATCTTTCGAAAATTCTTAGACCGTTTTGTAGTCGTTTTCGTGGACGACATTCTGATTTATTCGCCTCCAGAGGAGGAGCACGAGGAACACTTGAGAGTGGTGCTTGAATTGCTTAGAGCCCATAGGCTGTATGCCAAGTTTCTAGCTAGGGGAAGTCAAGTTCTTAGGCCATGTAATTTCCGGAGAAGAGGTGTCTGTTGATACATCCAAGATTGAGGCAATGCAGGATTGGGCACAGCCTAGGAGCATTTTTGAGATCCGCAGTTTTCTGGGATTAGCTGGGTATTACCGTCGGTTTATGAAGGATTTCTCCAGGCTAGCTTTTCCGTTGACTAGGTTGACGCGGAAAGGGGTCAAGTTTGTATGGAGTGAGAATTGTGAAAAGTCGTTCCAAGAGTTGAAAGTTAGATTGACCACCGCTCCGGTTTTGATTATTCCGGAGAGAGGGTTAGGTTATGCAGTTTACTGTGATGCCTCACGAGAGGGTTTGAGTTGTGTGTTGATGCAAGAGGGGAAAGTGGTAGCTTATGGCTCACGTCAGTTGAAAATACACGAGAAGAATTACCTTACACATGACCTAGAGCTAGCAGCAGTGATCTTTGCCTTGAAAATATGGAGGCACTACCTTTATGGTGAGAGATTCGAGGTGTTCTCGGATCATAAGAGTTTGAAATACCTGTTTGAACTTGAGACAGAGGAGGTGGATGGAGTTTATTGAAGATTACGACTTCGAGTTGCACTATCATCCGGGGAAGGCCAATGTTGTGGCCGATGCCCTTAGCAGGAAATCCATTAGTGATGTAGCTTGTATAGCCATCCGGGAGTGGGAGATGTTAGGTGCGCTTGGCGAGTTTGATTTGCTTCTGGGCGAATCCGTTGAGGTTGCGGCCTTATTTTCTGTTGTTGCTCAGCCTACACTTGTGACTCGAGTGTTAGAGGCACAGAGAGGTGACCCTGAGGTAGAATCCCTCCGAGAGAAGATCTCCAGTGGGAAGGTTGAGAAAGGTTTGACGATGTATCCCGACCAGAGTGTGAGATACCGAGACCGTTTGTTTATACCGGAGTCTTGCCGAGAGGAGGTACTCCGAGAGTTTTATCATTCACGCCTTGCGGTGCATCCGGGAGGCACTAAGATGTATCAGGATTTGGGTCGCCAGTTTTGGTGGCGGGTATGAAGAGAGATGTGGAAGTTTTCGTATCTAAGTACCTTATTTGTCAGCAAGTGAATGCCGAACATCAGAGACCAGTGGGTTTGTTACAACCCTTGCCTATTGCCGAGTGGAAGTGGGAGCATGTCACTATGGACTTTGTTGTAGGTCTCCCGAGGACTCAGCGGGGTGGTAATGCTATTTGGGTGGTTGGGGACCGGTTAACTAAGTCGGCCCACTTCATTCCTATGCGCGTGAGAGATTCAGTAGATCATCTTACCGACTTGTATATTTGGGAGATAGTGAGGTTGCATGGGGTCCCAGTGACGATTGTCTCAGATAGAGATCCTTGTTTTACTGCTAGGTTGTGGCAGAGTTTGCAGAGTGCCATGGGCACTAAGTTGACCTTTAGTACGGCTTATCATCCTCAGACTGATGGGCAGTCCGAGCGTACTATTCAGATCCTTGAGGATATGCTTCGAGGTTGTGTCCTTGACTTTAGTGGGACGTGGGAGAGGCACTTGCCCTTGGTGGAGTTTGCCTACAACAACAGCTTTCAATCGAGTATCGGTATGGCACCGTTTGAGGCCTTGTATGGCCGACCGTGTAGGTCTCCAGTTTGTTGGGCTGAAGTGGGTGATGCATCTTTGTTGGGTCCGGAGTTGGCGAGGGAAACGACGGAGAAAGTTGAGCTTATCCGTAGGAGGCTGGTTACAGCCCAGAGTCGCCAAAGATCTTTTGCCGACCGTAGGAGGTGACCTTTGGTATTTGAGGTGGGTGATCATGTCTTTCTAAAGATATCACCAAGGCGGGGATTGATGAGGTTTGGGAAGAGTGGGAAGTTGTCCCCTTGGTTTATTGGTCCTTTTGAGATCCTTGAGAGGATTGGCGAGGTTGCCTATCGTTTGACTTTGCCGCCGCAGTTGTCTGGAGTTCATGACGTGTTTCACGTGAGTATGCTTCAGAAGTATGAGCTGGATCCATCGCATGTATTGGATTAGACCGACTTAGAGGTTGATGAGGATGCCTCATATGAGGAGAGACTGGTTCGGGTCTTGGATAGGAGGGATCAAGTCTTGCGAGGCAAGACCATTCCCTTGGTGAAAGTTTTGTGGAAACATCACAGAGTGGAGGAAGCCACTTGGGAACGTGAGGCGGATGTTCGTGAGAATTATCCGGACTTGTTTGTTAATGTATAATTATGTATTGAGATTTTGTAATATTATTGAACTTTAAGAGCATTGTATATGTCTTAAGTTGTAAAACATAGTGATGTTTTGGTTTATGGAAATGTTGTGGAACTTGCTTAAAATGGAAGTTTGTTTTAACATCGTGTATGTTAAGTATATTGTGGAAATGCAAACATGACATTAATGTTGCAAATGTGGTAGAATTATAGAAAATATGTTGGAACTGGTAAATTTCAAGGGAATGCATGTTGATAATGCAGGTTGATATATAGAATGTGTTTTGCCTCTTGAAAATGGATGAGATTGACCAGTAATGGGTCAGGTTGTTTAATGTTGTGTTATAATATTGTTGGGAATTGAGGAGAATTTGTTTTTCAAAACCTATATTTAATTTCGGGGACAAAATTCTTTAAGGGGGGAGGTTATAGCGATCCTGGTTGTCCCTTTACTGTTCAGTTGTATTCCGGACTCGGTTCCGTGGAGTTGGTAGTTGTATCTATCTTGTTGTCGTCCTTTAAATCCATTTGTTTGAGTTTTAGGATGTGTTGGGCTTGGTTGTTACAGGTTGGTAGAGCTTGGCTCCCATTGTTGTTGCCCAGTTTTTGAATGGTCTGCTCGAGCGGGTCATTTTGTGCTCTAGCGGGGTTTACACCCTTCCAGCATTTCGTGTCCCTGCAAAACTTCTGCAGGTGTGTTTTTTACGCTCGAGTGGGTTTCTTGCGCTCGAGCGAGTAGCGCTCGAGCGGGCTTGTTGGCGCTCGAGGGGGTAGTTCTTTTCTGAAAAAGTTCTGAGAGATGAAAATCTACGCTCGAGCGGACTAGTTCTTCGCGTTTGAGCTGATGTGTTTTTCTTTTGTTTCTTGGCGCTCGAGCGGGCCTCCTTGTGCTCGAGCGTGTTCAAGTTTTTGTTCTTAACGCTCGAGCGTTCTATTCTCCGCTCGAGCGGGAATGTCGTATATCAGTTGGCAGCTAGGTGTTTTAAAATCACTTTTTACATTCTCTCTCTCTCTCTCTTACTTTCTAAAAACACTTTTTGAGATCTTCTCTCTAGGGTTTGATCTAGTTAGAGTGTCCCTCTATCCTTCGGCCTTTGTAAAAAGAGTGTTGATCGTCGAGGGCTTCGTTTTGATCCGTGGATCTTGGTATTTGGAGCATTTTGGTTTTCTTCAACTTTCCCGTTTGAGCTCTAACTTCGAGGTAGGGATATCCTACTCTTCCTTATGAGCTTTGTCTTTGAATTTTAGTATTTTGATATGTTGGGGGTTGTTGGGTAATTTTGAGAAAGTTTGGGTCTTCGTGTAATTTTACATAAGATGGGGTTTTATTTATAATTAAACCTATATGCATGTTTAGTATAGAGAAACGAGATAGATGGCGAATTATGGATGAAAATGGAACCTTGGGGTCGTTATGTTAATTATGGGAAAATGCCCTAATTAGTTGGATAAATTAATTTGTATAATTAATTTTGAGAAATGAGGAATTGAATTGAGAATATTCAAATTGAAAGATTATGGGATTAAAGGGTGTAGTTGGATTCATTTAATCACTCACCTAGGTTGAATGTTGATGATATATCCTTTTAGTGCATTTATTTTCTATTTAGAAATAACTGTTTTGGGCTATCGGTGGAGGATAGTCTTGATTGTTGTAGACAATGCATCATGATTAGGCAAACTAAAACTAATCGATTGAGTATGCTATCGAACATAGCGGTTGGAATAATATATCAACTTTATGTATTGGTTATTTATGTATATGATCTATGTTTATATATATGGTGTGTGTGGGAAGAGATAAGGGATGTACTCCACGGTTTAGGGGAAGATAGGGGATGGACCTCTGAACCGGATTGTGTGTGACATTGATACAACACTACAATGTGTATCAAGTGTTGATTATGGAAGTGTTTAAATTGATTTGATATAGCACTAAAATGTATATCGTTATCAATTGTGAAGTATAAAAGTGTTTTTATGTTATGTTGATACATCACCAAAATGTATATCGTTCGTACAGTATGGAAGTGGTCTACGTGTTATTGATACAACATCAAAATGTGTATCCATCATGAACTTCAAAATTGTTTTAAAGATGAGTCTTATCCTCATTAAGTTATTTGGTAAGTTTTGAGCCTTGTTGTCAAACTCAAGGTTGAAAAAGAAATGAGAAAGGAAATGTAACATGGACTTAAATGTTATGAAACAGGAATGTGATATAAGTGGGTGTATCGGTGTTGACCATCTATAAACTGCTAATCTTTTAGTCATTGTTCATAGCTGGTTTAGTGTATTTCTGCTGGGCTGTGGCTCACCCTTTATGGGACATCATTTTCAGGTAGAGGTAGCATGCCACCTCCAAGGACATAGCTTGGGAGGCTAGAGGCAAACTGACTGCTTTTGTTGTTTGCTTTCTTTTGATGTATTACATGTAAATTCAAGCCAAGAGCTTAATATGTATTGAGTTAGCACTCTTCTTTTTTGTAACCAAGTGTTAACTTAGAAAGCTGTAAGCCCGTAGGGCATTTGCTTTTGTTGTTAACATGTAATACTTTTGTAAGAACTACTCTGATTAATGGAAAGATGGTTATTTTCTTTTATCATTGCATGTCTAAAATGATGGGTTTTACGTATTATTTTGAGGGCGTTACATGTCATGTGTCCTTGATTTGACATCGAGGTAATCTCGATTAGGCCAAGGTTATCTGCGGAGAAATCGGAAACCGAGAAGAGCGGATAAGTTACAAGAGTTCTAGAATGAAGGAGGACTTTAGTCTGGGTAAGGATAAAGCCCTTAGGGAGTTTATCTTTATCTAGTTGAGAGTCTTAGATAGGCATTGAGCCAAAGTCCATTGAAGCTAGGCTTCTACAGGGATCAGGTCAGTGTTGGTTATAAAAGTAAGGCATTCTCGTGGGTCTAAGGTACGCTTTTTGTGTTCTGAATAGTGAGTTAAGCACTTTTGCTATTTTTGAGAAATAACTGACTTGATCGTCGAAGTGCCCCTGAGTGGAAGAACCACCGCCAGAGTACTTTCTTTCAGTGACAGGTCATTCGGGCGCAATCTATTATGTCAGTGTTCTCCAGCTGAGTACATGTTTGGCAGTGTGGTCAGAAAACAACACACACAGTATCTAATCCAAAATCTAAATTGGAGGGCGTTGTTTGGTTACGTGAGATCCACTATGGGCTTTGCTCATTTTATCGAGCACTTGGTGTATTTCATCCACACAAAAAATTAAATCAATCTAATAATCAGAACCTATTCATTTTATCGTATTTGTCAGCATCGCCACCACCACAACTATTGCCATCATTTTCTCCAAAAATCACCATCATTTTACTACTACCATCACACCACCACCATAATCTTGAGTTAAAAAAGCAAAATTTCACATGAATTTTTTCCACTCACAAGAAAATAGATTTTCAATAACTTTCTAAATACATAAACTAAAAAATAAAATAAAAGATAGAATGAACATTTTAATAAAAATAGAATCGAATACTATATGTGACATCAACAAGTCAAAATAGCATTACAACATATAAGATTTGGTGTTTAAAACTGAAATTTTTGTTGTAAAAAACATTTGGGGTCCAATTTTTCTCATCGTCCTGAAAAGTAAAAAATAAGGCTTTTAGCGACAAAGTTTTAAAAATATCACTAATAAATTCACTTTTAGAGACAAAGTAATATGGTCACAAAATGGTTTATTTTTTGGGACAAAAAATTTGATCTCAAAAAGATAATAATTCATCACTAATGTCCAATTTTCGTTATTAAAAATATAATAATGATGCTTTTCGCAACAAAAATATTTGGTCCCTATAAAATAATTTGGTCCCTAGATTTTGATCTCTAAAACCTTAATTTTTTGTAGTGTAGAATGAAATAATTATTTTGTCAAAATATTTATGATCATATTTGGTTCACTAAAAAAAATGATAGAAAATAAGTTTCAAATAAAATTATCATTCTCTATTGCAAGTAATTGTAGAGGCAAAAGAATGATCAATTTATTCTATCTTCATTTTAATTACTAAATATTACTTAAAAATTTCTCTAATGATCCAAAACTTTTAGTTTTCTCTACAACCTTATATATAATCTTGAGAAATTAAAATAGAATTGGTATATTGACTTCAAAGGCATGTGAATTACATGTGAGAATAAACACTTTGATAGAATAATTATTCAGTAGATTTATGTGTGATAATATTGTTTTGCATTAGCTAAAAATATTATAAAAATAATGTTACATAATATTCTAAAATATCTAATAATTTTTCCAAAACCCCATGTTGAATATGCTTTAGTATTAATTTCTAATATTAATTGAAAATTTAAGGAATGGCACGATGTAGGACCATGCAATATATGCTTGGGCCAATGGCAAACTTGAAAGCGTGACTAGCACGATAGCCAAGTTGTAAACCTAAGCTGTATATTTGGGCAAAAACAAGTAGTGAATCAACGTTCTGGGATTTTCCTAGCTACATCAACCAAGAAGCCCCTTACCCATGGTTCAAGTCATCTCTCTCTCTCTCTCTCTCTCTCTCTCTCTCTCTCTCTCTCTCTCTATGTACAAGTATTACTTGTGAATTGTGATAAGTTCTTTACTAGTATAATACCTGTGTTATATTGTTAGAATGGTTTTGAAAATTATGGAAAAAACAAAAAAAATTTAAACTTTGGTCTAATTTTTAGGTCGGACCCATGCGTTAATTTTTGCGGGTCAAAGTGGTAACACGTTCTATGCCGCGTTGTGATTCACGCGGTATATTTGGTTGCTCAAAACCATTATCGGATGAATGAGAAATTGAAGCCAAAGTGAGCTCCATGAAAATAGAGTTTTGGTGGAAATTCCTTAAGGTTTGTATAATGGCTTGTCCCACATTGATTTCGTGAGAAGTTTTGAGTGGGTTTATAAGGCATGGGTTTGGAATTTGGGGTAGGCCCTAAGGGGCACCCAAGTTTTGTAGAGAGAGAGGTTCAGGGCAAAATGGGCTAGGCCCATTGGGCCCAAAAATCACCACACGCGCGCGCCGTGGTGTGAGGTTGGGTTGGGCTTGTCCGGCCCAATACTAATCTTTTTGGGTCAAAACATTTGAATTCAATTTTATTTTTTGGTAAAATAAAATTTGTCCAATTTAAATTTCAATTTTTGAATTCAAAATTGTTGCACGTCTTCAAAATTTGTTTTGTACAGGTTCACTGGCCGGATAGATTCAAATCTGTTCCACCCGAACAGATTTCAAATCTGTTTAATTTTCAAACCCAAACAGATTCGGTTATCTGTCCAAACCGTACCAACTCAAACCCAACAGGTTCAGTACCTGTTCAAACAGGTATGCTACATGTTCAATTCAAAATAAAAGGGTGTCACTATATCTATAAATAAACTAACTCTCATTTGATGTTTCATTCATAATTTTCGTTCAAAATAATTCTGCAACTATTCTCTACATATTGCTGCATTATTTTCTTCTGAGAAAGAGTATAAACGCTTAGTGTGTTCGTTGTACAAAAAAATTGTAGTGTTGTTTTTTTTCATTGATTGATCATTTTATCTTGTGAGATAGACATCCATATCCTGAAAGCACTGTGGAGATGATGAATCTGTCTTAAGGACACAGTGTCTAACACTGGACTTGATTAGAATATTGTACAATAAATTAATCAAGCAAGTTAATTCTTTTTCTGTTTTATTATTACTTATTTAAATCAGATTTTGATTTTGTTTTTGTAACAAAATAAAAATCTATTTTTATTTATTGGTTTGATTTTTATAATCAAACATTCTCTCTCCTTTCCTTTTTTTTTTCTTTTGTATTCTGTTTGTCGTTTAGTACCCAAATAGAATTAATTTATTTAAATATAGTGAAGATTGTCCAACATGTACAGGTTAAAATAAATAATTAAAATTATTTTTAAAACTAAATTATAATAAAAAATTTATTTATAATATAAAATAAAATTTATTTAACATTTATCAGTTCCCATATAATAATTATATTTACGATAAAATATAAATATATTTCGTTTGATGAATTTCGTAATTTTAGTTTTTCAATTTACTAATTATCTCATATATATTATGTAAAATCAATTACCTTATCAATAAATCAAAATTGAAGAATAAATAAAAAATAGAAAAAAAAAGAGTATCTGTGACCCCAATTTTCAACCCACTCCCCAAATAAGATTTCGATTATTTCGATCTTGCTATGTTGCTAGGTATAACCTCTAAAACAGTCTCATTAAATATTAGTTTATTATTTTTACTAACATTTTAGAGGTTAAACCAATTGAACATTTTTCAAACCCTATAGCCATTTTCTTAATTTGAACTCCATATAGATCATTTTTAATTTTTGGTTTTTTATATTTTTTAATTGTTTTCTATTAAAAAAATTTAGAACTAATATACTAAACAAATAAATTAAACTATATATGTATATAAAACAATTTAGTTCTAGCTCATAGGCCTAAGTTTTTTTTACTGTGTGTTTTTTGAAAATGTGTTAGACCATTTTCATGGCTAGTACCTAAATCTCAATATTTATTCAATAGGTAACTTGAGTCAGAATAACTACTTGGCATATAGTTAACATGGTTCAAATAAAAGGTAATGCATATACTATATGTGAATTTATAAAAAAAAATAAATAAATAAAATTTCTCGTTTGTTAATAAATTTATGCATAATCCACATTTCAAATAAGAATTTTATAAATTTTTAAGAGTTAATCACAAACTTTAAAAAAAATAAAAAATAGACATGATACATTATAAATATGTATGAAATAATTTTAGTAATAAACCATTTTTATTAAAAAATTCTATACTTAATCAAATAGTTCTTCTAACATTTGAAAATTTAATATTTATGAATAAATTTAATATTTTCAAATACTCCCAGCATTTTTCACATTTAAAATTTATGAACAAATTTATGTAATTTAAAAATTTTATACTTTATTAAAACTTTTAGCATTACAAAATCAATAATTAAGTTTTATCAAATATGCTTTAAATTATTAGAACTTTTAGTGCAGTATGTTCATGGTCATTATTAAGTTTATGTAACTGAAGCCATAATCTAAATGCACCTTGTATTTTTTAAATTTGTTTAATGTTTGGCATGACCCATAAAATGGTTATAAATTATTAGTAAAATTTTAAATTAGTAACTTAAAATAAGTTTTAAATTTATTTGGTGCAATGTAACTTTTGATAATCTATATAACATTTTTATTGTGTAAATATACATAATGCCTCAAAAGTTATTACTAAGACGAAATATATGAGACTCTTATATTCATATGTATTTAGGGATTTCAAATAAGTTTACTAAAAAAAAGATGTTACAAATTGTAATTTAAAAAACCTCTATTTTTTAGCCAAATAAGCTATAAAAATATCAAAAAAATTATAATTTAAAATTACAAGCAAATAAACTAAGTCACACAATAAAATATAATATAAAAATATAATAAGTATAACATTATTTAAGAAAAAGTGCACCAACTATAAAATCTAAAAATTAAAAGCAAACCTTATAAAAATTTTGAAATATGAAATCATGGAAATTACAAAATATAAATGCATAAGTAATATTATAACCATATGCATCATCCAAAAGAAGAAGAAACTTACAATGAAAATTTGTTAATAAATATGCACATTTTCTCGATAGCCTCTGTCATTCATATTTATGTACTTGATAAATATAGATTTTAAACCGTTGAATATCGACTGAAGAGATTGGAAATTTATTTTATAAAATACACTTAGATTAAATAAGCATGTAATAAATTTTTAGAAATTAACATAATTGCTAGATGCATAATAGAAATAAGATATGGGAGGCTAAAGATAAGAAATTGATCCTTATAAAAAAACATAAACTTACAATGAAAAAAAATTTGTCAATTGAATTCTTCACAATTGCTCCATCACTAACAGTTACAACACTTGATGAACACCGACTCCAATTTGACTCGAATCCAATAAGTGCAAGAGAGAAGATTTATGGGAGATGTGAATTGCTTCTCATAATTTGTGATACACAATTTAAAATTTTTAAAATTGATTTAGTCTTCTTTCTTTTTAAAAGTCATAAATTATGAGAAAATTAGATTTTTTTTTAATAGTTATATGGCACACTTTTGAATTTTGAAATGGGTTAGTATACTTTCCTTTTGAATTTCATAAATCATTAGATAATTATATTTTTATTATTGAGAAAATGTTACCCAATAGATTTTTTAAATTTTTTTAATAACAAATAAAAATTAATCAAGAAACTTAGTATGTGAGTTTTGAAATAAATAAATAAATAATGTAATTTTAAAAGCTTACTCTATTGAATTTTAAAAGGAGCATTATTACAAATTTTGAAAAAGATTTCTATATTAGTTATAGCATAGATAACGTGACCATTTGAAATGTTTTTATAAATTTTAGATTCTGTTGAATTGTTTATCATATTTAATGGCACATAATTTTAAATCTTGAAATAGAAATATATATATATATATATATAATCATAAATTATGGAATAATTAGAGTTTTTTTTATGATTATAATTAGATTTTAATGAATTGCTTCCATATTAGTGGCACACAAATTTAAAATTTAAAATAATTGAGCATACTTTCCTTTTAGAAGTCGTAATTTATGGAATAATTAGAGTTTAATTGTTATGGTTAAATTAGAGTTAACCAATAGAATTTTTTAAAAATAAAAAATAATTAGATTTTAGTGAATTGCTTCCATATATGTAGCACACAAATTTAAATTTTGAAATAGTTGAGTATACTTTCCTTTTAAAAATCGTAATTTATGGAATAATTAGGGTTTTATTGTTATGATTAAATAAGAGTTTATCCAATAGAATGTTTTTTATTATTTAAAAATCATAAAATCATAAAATTTAATTTGAGGGTTTAGAACTCCCACAAGCTTTGTGATTAGAAAGACTATTTTCTTATATAATATATAGATAGATTTGTTCTAATTCAAAATATATATGTATATTTGTTAAAAAGAGCTAATGTAGAAATGGATATATATGCAAAGAATATATTTATTTTTACAATGGCACTTTTTTACAAATAAGTTTTTTTTTTTTTATAAGATTTATTACTTTAAATATTTATTTATTTATTTTTTGTAAAGTTCCATTACTTTTGTATGGAACTTCTTTTATTTATGTTTTGATAGAAATGGAAACATTAGACTGAAATACATTAAATTTTAAATTTTGAATTTGAGAAGGAAAATAACAGGAAACAAAAATTATTTATATATATCCATTGATTAAAAAAGATCTTTCGGCAACTACTACTGAAAATTTGATGCTTGCATAATTTAGTATCTTGCTTTAAGGAGTTCTCTATCAGTGTTGTTTTCAAAAGTTATTTACAAAATGATAAAAAAAGATTATGATTTTACATATTAATATTTATAAAAAAATATCATTAATTTGAAAATATTTTTTTGCTCATACATTGACAAGTAATTTCTCCTTGTTTTAATCCCCTATCTCTCTCTCTCTCTCTCTCTATGATATGAGTGTCTAAAATGGGTGTAAAGGTGGTGTGTTTTCTGTTCGTATTAGATTGATTGGGCTTCTACTGATACATGTTTTCTATTGTATTTTTTTATTGCTATTGGCTGTGAAATTAAGATTCGCTTGTGTATTATAAATTTTTTTTTTAAAATTATTTTGTGCATTCATTCTATATAATTCTTATAACCGACCACTTTGTATTCTGGACAACCCTGGCTGGCCAGCTCTAACGGTGCTCTCTTTGTTGCAGGGCCTCAATTCCTGGACAGTCCAAGTAAGTGCGGAGCCCCAATCCACAATCATCAAGTGCGGTATTCAGTATGCACAATATCTAATTGCTAACTATACTCTTCTTCTTTTTCTATTTTAACTTCTTTTTTATATATATATTTTAATTTAAGGAGTATTTTTACCATTACTCACATAATGAAGAAACTTCAACAGGAATTCAACCAAGTTTCAGCACACACATTGTGAAGAATATCATGCCAGCGCTAGAACAACAAACAACTTACATAACTCATCTACAATGCCTTGAAATTGAAGATGGAAGGTATTACGTAGTTAAAGAAATTCAACTGTGTCACTGCACCTACCCCAGAAGATCCAACATATGAGTTTGTTTTATGCTGGAAAAGTCTATAAATATGACCCATTTCCCAAGGCTCATAGGAGGAATTTTGAAGATTTTGGAGAGATGCTGCCCATTTTGGCACTGCTATTGTCTTCTTGAGCCATTTGCTTCACTCTCACCCAGCTACACACTCTCCAATTCTCAGTTAGTTGCTGCTGTTCCTTCTCAAGCCATTTCCATCATCAGTGAACCATTAGCATAGTTTTGCCTCTCTAATCACCCCTCTAATCTTGAACCCCTCTACATTTTCAAAAGTTATTTACAAAATGATAAAAAAGATTATGATTTTACATATTAATATTTATAAAAAAAAATCATTAATTTGAAAATATTTTTTTACTCATACATTGACAAGTAATTTCTCCTTGTCTTAATCCCCTATATATATATATATATATATATATCTCTCTCTATATGATATGAGTGTCTAAAATGGGCGTAAAGGTGGTGTGTTTATCTTTGTTCGTATTAGATTGATTGGGCTTCTATGGATTTATGTTTTCTACTATATTTTTTTATTGCTATTGGCTGTGAAATTAAGATCGCTTGTGTATTATAAATCATTTTTTTTAAATCATTCTATATAATTCTTATAACCGACCACTTTCATTTACGTTTTGAAGAACATGGTGAGAAAATTCGTTGGCTTTGATTGAGGGATCCAACTTTGCCAAACATTTTTCCTTTGTTGGAGCAGAAAATAAAAAAAAAACGACAACAAAAAAAAAATGGTGAGTCATTACATACATGAAGATGTGATCGTTGAGATTCTTGTAAAATTACCAGTCAAATCTTTGTTGATTTAAGGGCGTCCTTACTAGTCTATTTAAATTTTATCTTAAAATATTATTAAAATATTTATTTCTTATTTTAAGAATTACTTTTTTATCTACTTCTTCCAACAAACTCTCTATTTTATCTCTATTCTATTAACAAACTCTCTATTTTTCTTTATTCTATTAAAATATAATTTTTAATTATATATTTTTAAAAAATAAAAATCATAAATGTGTACTGCAGTTCCTAAACAAAGCAACAACATATATATATATATATATATATATATATATAAGGAAGCTACAGTGACTCCATACAAATAGGGAGACACTGTTGCAATTCTTATTTTAGGAAAGTGTTTAAGGGTGCTGATGAAAGTATAAACGGAGCCATCAACCTCTTAAATATGTAAGGAGGGGGTCTAGGGGTTTTGTTGGTAATACTCTTAAAAACACCATTTTGCTTTGTATATGGATATATAGATAGATTGATTGACTAATTTTCTATAAAGTACCTATTAATTTTCTATTAAGACAATTTAATTTTATTTTAAATAAAACAATTCCATAGTCTTTTTTTTATTTTATATTTCTCTTATACCCACGTGACATTTAAGAGAGTCAACATTTAAAAAAATATTTCTATTGTTAATTCTGTTAGTGTTTTTTTCTTTTCTTTAATGAGATGATTGCTAAAACCAAATATTGTTATAGTTTACAAAAACATTGCTGAAGTTTATGCAATATCAATTGGATTCCAATTTTTAAGTCACTATTAATTTTTTGATGTATTACATATAGACCTAGATATCCAAATCTTGAATTTTTGAAATCCTACTTATGATTTCTTAATAAAGTTGATCATTAAATTATGAGTAAAATTATAATTAATATCCATGGGAAAGGGTAAAACTGGAAGAAAATATATTATTAATATAGTTTTGAATTATTTTGAAATAATTTATTTAAAGCAGGATTGAATTGTCGTAATAAAAATTTATAGGACTTAATGGTTTTTCTTTTAAAAAAAAAGAAGAAAGACTTATTGGTTATATTTTCAAAAGTATTTCAAAATAAAGCAACATAAGAAATATAATATTTGTAATCAATAATATGTAATTTTTAATTTTATAAATAAATAAATAAAACACAAAAAAGGGGCCAAAGTTAAAAAACAATTATCATTATGCTAAGACCTAGGTCAAAGAATGTTAGCATAGAAATAGATCCGATTCATTCTCTAAGACTCTTTTACTGTGTGACTGAACTTCAATCCTCCATAAACCAGCTGGCATTACTTTTTGTGATGAGGGTTTATGGATTATTATCTCAACTTGATCTTAGATAGTTTACTCATACATAAATAAATTAATATTCATTTAATTGGTATTATGTATACTTTATGTAAAATATATAAATTTCTTACCTTAGGGTTAAAAATGTCAATAAATATGCATATTGTTGGCTACATATTTTGTACAAGCCAATTACAATTCAACACGTGGCAAAATAAGGATAATATAGGAAGACTATTTAAGTCTTCGATCCTAATCGTACACGTGACAGTTAGTATTGGTTATTACGAGATCTGAGTAGCAGTGGATCAACAAAGAGATGCAAGATGATGTGGCTTCAACAGTTACTCACATTTCAAATTCAAATTTAGGAGGGATGCCTAACTACAAGTAATGGCGTAATGAAGCTAATCTTGAGGCAACATGATCAGTGATCATGGAGGAGCAGTTCGACGGTTAGAAATGCAGTTCGATGGTCATCCTTGAGCAGTATAAATAGCAGAGAAGGCCCCAGAAAAAGCTCCCAGACTCAGATCCAAAAAACTAGTCTTATTCTACTTATTTTCCTTTCCAGTTTTACATTTCCAGTCTTACATTTCCTGTACTTTAAATTCCTGTACTGCACATCGTTCATAGGAGCAGTTTCAGGTAGTAGATTGTCGCTGTAAACCTCTACGAGGCTGAGTTTGGATCATTGTAAGTTTTTCATTTTAATGAGATGCTTCAATTGTTCTTCATTTAATTTGTTATCTTGTTTAATTCTCCTAAATCAAGCCACCAGTAAAAGTCCTCTTCATTGAGGCTGAAAGAACTAAAATACAATCGTTTGATAATTGGTTGGCAATTAATTCTCTGTAAGGACTAATTGATCCTTACTGACACGCTCGTAATTACAAAAAATAACTTTCGAAAGCCAAAAAGTCAACATATATTTTTGGCACGCCCAGTGAGACCAATTGAAATGGCTAGACGTAGGAGACAAGAAGAAAATGAACGCTTGGCAGAAGGCGTGGAAGGAGAGATAGAGATACCTAATTCAGAGGATAATGTGATAACACATCCTGTGGAAACTCCCATTTTATCAGAACCTATGGTCGAACAGACCAACACTTCAGAACAAGTACCACATGTTCGTAATATTGGACGAGACCAAGGAATTGGACCATCCACTGTTCCATCTACTCAGCCAATAAATCCATGGGGTGGCCTAGTAGATGCCATGGGACAGCAGTTAATAAACACGATGGAAAGGTGGGCAACATCCTTTTTGGATTGAATGAATAATCACCAAACAACAAACGCAAGACACATAGAGGAAGTTTTAAATGTCCCTCAGCAAAGATTGGCTAGAGATAAACAGCCTATGCAAGTTAATGGACATTCTAATGGTCAAACTAGTAATCAGAACTATGAAAGACCATTACCTCAGTCTTGGTACGAGCCTATTCCGAGGCCTATAGCAGGTCAAAATGCCTCAGTACTTAACAGTGAAGCCATACAATTTGGTGGATCTGACCCAGTACAAGAAAATGACATAAGAATGGTTCCAAATCCCATGTTCGAAGCCATACCTGGCACAAGGGGTTTCACTAATCCCTTATTCGAATTTATACTCGGGGGGTTGGAAGGTTTTCCTACAAATGGAAGAGACACAACACCAGTTCCAGCACCTTTCACAGGTCCTTTCGCAGGACAGGCTCAAAGGGGTTACCCACACCCCTAACAACAACCTGCACCGCAGGGACAACTAGTCCCAAATATACCACCTTATGGACCAAGAGGACCACGGGCACAAGTTTGCTTGCCAAATCTTGTGTTTGTCCCTCCATTAGTGGTTCAGCAGGCACAAAATATGGTCCCTAGGGACCAAATTGCTGACATTGTTAGAGAGGTACGTGGACCAATGGATCGGGGGGTCCAGACTCCAGTGTATAGGAAACCATACCCAAAATGGGTGGACAGGGTATATGAATACCCGAGAGGTTTCAGGATACCAGATTTTGTCCTTTTTTATGGGAATGGAAACCAATCAACAGTGGTGCATGTTGCTAGGTTTGTTGCTCAATGCAGTGAATTTACTAATAATGACTATATGAAGTTAAGGTTATTCCCAAATTCCTTAACTGGAGGAGCATTTGTATGGTATATTAACCTTACACCTGGCTCTATCCAAACTTGGCAACAAATGAAAGAGGCATTTCATGCCCAATTCTTCTAATCGGAGCCAGAGGTTTTCATGGAAGACTTGGCAAGATTGAGTCAAAGGCCTGACGAGAAGGCTACTCAATTTATTGCCAGATTTAAAAGGGCTCGAAATAAATGTAGAGTCATCCTGCCAGAGGCAGAATTTGTGAGATTGGCTCAAAATGGCTTAGAGTTTAGGCTTCGAAAGAAGTTTGACTCGACTGAGTTCAGAGACTTAGTGGAACTCACTTATAAGGTGTCTAGATACGAAGTATTACTAGAGGAGGAACAAGATCGAAATAATACATCGTACAAGACATATTATAGAGATTCTAATTATGAGATCGATGCAGCAGAGATTGTGGGGAAAAAACCTGTGATCTGTGAAGCATTGATTCATAAGGATACAACAATTGACCAGCAGTTTAAAAAGAAAGACCTTCACAGGAAATACTCTTTCGATTTAACTAAGGCAAATGACATTTTTGATCATTTGCTTGCGGCCAACTTCCTTAAGTTACCAAAAGGGGTTAAAATTCCATCTCTTGATGAACTTAAAGGAAAAGTATATTGTAAATGGCATAACTCTTAGTCTCACTCGACTAAGAACTGTATTGTTTTTCAAGACAAGATCCAAGAACAAATTCAGAAAAGAAGTTTGAAATTCCCAACCAAAGCTGAAAAAGCCATGGGGATCGACAGTAATCCATTTCCAGAAATTGGAGAGGTGGCAGCCAATGTCACTATGCCGGACTTTCAGAACTTGTCTTTGAAAGAATTAGAAAAAGTCAATGTGCAGATGCATGTGACCAACCAGACAACTATCAAGAAAGACACTGGAAATCTACCAGTTATTGGACAAGGTTTCTCACACCAAAGGGAAGACTCTGATGAAGAAACACTGGATGACGATTCCTTAGAGGCAGCTGTAATGCAAAGGATGTGTCTTAGGTGCAGACTAAGCTACAAGTGGTTGAAAGGACTTCCAATTGATAGGAAGCAATATTACAAGGATGTGCAGAGACGTCCTAAACCAACCAATGCTTACAATAAAAGGCCATATCCATCTGGTGTTAGGCAGCAGCCATTGAGGGTTGAACCAACAGTTGATAGAATGCATTCCAAGGGCAAGAGGCCTTACATGAGTCCAGGCCACATAACTATTACAGAGTAGAGAACAGTCATTCTGAAAGGAGGTCAGAGAGGGGCTCAGTTTGTGGGATCAGAGCCAGAGATTGGCCCCCTAGACTAGGCTCACGCAGGACAGAAAGTGGGCACCTTCATCAAAGGCCTAAGTTAGGCCCAAAACATGAAGTCAGGGCCAAACAGTGGCCTTCACGGCCAGCTTCGAGGGTGACTTCAAAGGAAAAAAGAAGCAATTCAACAGCTGGGTCAGTAAGTTTGTGGGTACTTGGAGTTTCAGATTGGTTTGTGATGCAGAACAAACATAGGGAAGTGTTTACCCAAAAAGAGGTAATTGGAAACCAAGGTAGGATGGTCAAACTTCCTTTGGTGGCTCCAAACAATTGGGTATTGCTTAAACACCCAAAAACAAAGGAACCAGATATGGTCCCCGTAATTTCTAGATCAGAAAGGAGGAAAATCCAGCGTAGGTACACTCAGTACCAGCAAGACCTGAAAGAGAGTGGAGAGAGATCTTCATTGGTATAGACAGAAGGAAAGAAGAATCCAAAGTCAGAGCATACTCCAAAACCAACTCTACAAGGCAAAATGGGTTGCAGTAGAGAACAGTTGGCCAAAGTTCACTCTGAACTAAAAGTCAGAGAAAAGTCCAGTTTAGCAGGATTGGAGAAGGCATTGATGGAGAGTGACAGCGAGACGGAGAAAGAAGTTGGCTTAGGCCAAAAGAAAGAAATGGTTAAGGAAGAAATGTTCGAAGCCTTTATGGCTGAACAAACATTTCTGATTGAAAAGCCAGTCGTGACAGACCATTCGAAGGATGTCGTGCCAGAAAGCAATATGGAGGATGCTTCTGGAGTAACTGAACAAGGTGGCCAAAAGGAGGAACAAACACAGCCAGCCATCAAATTTGGCTCAGTGTTAGTGAACATGGTACACATACTACCGCATGAATACCAAGCTGGAGATGAGAATCAAGAGGGGCAATAAATTGACCCAATTCCAGTCTCTAGCGAAGACTCACAAGTGAGTATGGTGCAAGATAATTTCGGAATGGTTACCCCAATGGAAATTGAATATGAGAGTGAAGAAGTGGTGAGTATTAACCTCTCATATCCTTTTGAGTATCCCTCGAATTCTATGACACAGCATGTCAAGCCTTTGTATATCAAGGCTTTCTTTGATGGGATACAATTGAACCGAGTCTTGGTGGATAATGGGGCAGCGGTGAACTTACTACCGAAATCTTCCTTGAAGAAATTAGGAAAAATGAATCCCAGGTTAATCGCAACCAATACAACCATTGCTGGTTTCGCTGGAGACAGACAGACGGCTCAAGGAATTTTACCTATCAACCTGAGTGTGGGAACCAGGGACTGTATGACGGCATTCTTCATGATCGACAATAATGCTAAGTACAATGCTTTACTTGGTAGAGATTGGATCCACACTAACAAATGCGTGCCTTCCTCTTTGCATCAGAAAATAATGATGGCCTTGGGCAATGGAGAGACAGAGGAAATTGACACAGATTCTCAACCTTTCATAGCCTGCATAGACTTCGCAGAGGCCAAGTTGTATATTGAGGGAGTGACACCACTCAGTATACTGAGGAAATCTGATGGCTCAGCCGAAGTGACGGCTGATGAGGAAGTGACACACCTGAAGCACTTGGTCCAGGAGAGTGCTGATGAAGAGGTTGTCGTTAAAGATAACAATGATGCCTGGTTGTAGGCAAAGAGGTGAAGCACAAGGGGCCAGGTCCTTGGCTCTAATTAAGTTCTCAACATTGGATGTAAAATCAATAGTCCAGAGAGTGCAAGAGCAAGAGAAAGAGGCCATGATAATTGGCTGCAAGCAGGAGCAGCAACAGGCCAGAGTTTTGGCCCTTGATAAATGTTGTGCATTGGACATTGAAACAAAAGTCCAGGAAATACAGGAAGAAGAAGCCTTGTGGACAGACTTTTTCTATGAGGAGGAGGGTAAAAATGTTGAATCAAAGAATCTGGGAACAGAACATAGCAAGGAAATTGCTTCGAAGCCAAAAGGAATCAAAGAGGGAGCTTCAGTAAGTTCTTAGATACAAGACCCCTTAGAAGAAATAAATTTAGGGGAAAGTTCTGTACAACAACCCATTTATATAAGTGCTTGGTTGAATACTCTTAACAAGAACCAGTTGTTGGTTATTCTGAGGAGATATAAAGATTGTTTTGCATGGTCTTATAATGAACTAATAGGATTGGATAGGTTATTAGTGGAACATAGGCTCCCTATGAAGCCTAATTTCAAGCCATACAAGCAAAAAACCAAGAAGAATGAGTCCAGAAGTGATTCAGAAAGTTAAGGAGGAAATTCTTAGACTACTCAAGGCAGGCTTTATTAGGACAGCCAGGTATGTTGAATGGCTATCTAATATTGTGCGTGTAGTTAAGAATAATGGTAAAATGAGGGCATGCATTGATTTTAGAAACTTAAATCTAGCAATTCTAAAAGATGAGTACCCTATGCCTATAGTAGATTTGCTGGTGGACAGTTCAGCAGGGCATCAAATTTTATCAATGATGGATGGGCACTCTGGTTATAACCAAATCTGCATTGTAGAGGAGGATGTTCACAAAATAGCATTCAGATGTCCTGAGAATATTGGCACCTTCGAATGGGTTAAAATGCCATTTAGTCTGAAGAATGTTAGGGCTACATATCAGAGGGCTATGAACACTATCTTTCACGACCTCATTGGAGGGTATTTAGAGTGTTATATTGATGATATTGTAGTTAAATCTCAATCCATGGAGGAGCATCTGTTTCACTTAGAAGCAGCTTTCGAAAGAATGAGAAAGTTCAAGTTGAAACTCAATCTTCTTAAGTGTGCTTTTGGCGTATCATCTGCAAATTTCTTGGGCTATGTAGTACACAAGAAAGGAATACAGATTGACCAGAATAAAGCCAAAGCCATCATTGAAGCCAGACCCCCATCAAGTAAGAAGGAATTACAAAAGTTCCTTGGACTGGTTAATTTTCTTTAAAGATTCATTTCTAACACTGCAGGGAAAATTAAAGTATTTTCTTCCTTGTTAAGCTTAAGAGATGAAAAAGAATTTGTGTGGACAGCAGAGCATCAAATTGCTTTCGAAGGAATCAAAGCCTACTTGGCCAACCCTCTAGTGCTAATACCACCAAAGGGTGAGAAGCCCTTGAAGTTATACATAGCTGCAGCAGAGGATTCATTGGGAGCTTTCTTAACCCAAGACAATGAAGAAAGCAAGGAGCAAGCTGTTTATTATCTTAGTAGGTTTTTAAATTCTTGTGAATGTAAATACTCAGCTTTAGAAAAACTGTGCCTTGCATTGTATTTTACTGCAACGAAATTAAGATACTATCTTTTGCCTACAACTGTCTTGGTAATTGCAACCACAGATTTGGTTAAGTATATGTTATCTAGACCTATGTTGAGGGGAATAATTGGCAAATGGATTTTAGCCTTATCAGAATTTCATTTAGAATATGTTCCCCAAAAGTCAGTAAAAGGACAAGTTTTAGCCAATTTTTTGGCAGATCATCCATCTCAAACAGAAAGCCAAGAGATAATGAAACTCGGTATGGCTAGTGTTGAGCCATGGCAAATGTGGTTCGATGGATCGAAATCCAATGGCCTAACTGGAATTGGTATAGTGATTAAGTCACCACAAGGAATAGAAACCACACATGGTTTCAGAGTGGATGAAATTACTTGCTCTAATAATCAAGCTGAATATGAAGCCTTAATAGTGGGGTTGGAAATTCTTATTGGACTACAAGTTCATGCAGTTGACATATTTGGAGATTCTCAATTGGCGGTTAACCAAGCAAAAGGGATTTTCAAATGTCAAAGTATAAGAATGTTGCCATACTATGTTATTGCATTACATCTGCTTTCTCAATTTCAAATAGCAAATGTAACTCATGTCCCAAGATTCTTGAATAATAGAGCTAATGATGTGGCTCAGAAAGCTTCGAATTTCAAGATGAGAGATAATACTCAGAGGGACATAAGCCAAACAACATACCAGAAATCTATACCACCCTTAAATAATAGGAATGTGGTCCTGGAAGTCAATCATAATGACTTACAGGAACAAGATTGGAGGCATCCAATAATGTAGTACTTGGCTGGCCCATCCTCAAAGGCCAGCAAAAAAATTAAATTGCTATCTATGCAATACATCATCTATAGCAATGCTCTCTACAAAAGGGGGGGAGATGGTTTATTGCTGGAATGTTTAGGCCCAAAGAAGCATTAACAACTATGGCTGAGGTTCATGAAGGCATCTGTGGTGCTCATCAGCCTGGCGTGAAAATGAGATGGTTACTTTGAAGGAATTCCTATTATTGGCCAACTATCCTTAAAGACTGCATAGAATACGCAAAGGGTTGCCAGGCATGCCAAAAGCAAGGCACAATAAGGCATGTGCCCATAACTAACCTACATGCAGTAGTAAAGCCTTGACCATTCAGAGGATGGACTATGGATATGATGGGGACAATACACCCACCCTCTTCGAAGCATCATTGTTTCATTTTAGTGGCCACTGATTACTTCACTAAATGGGTCGAAGCTAAGCCATACAAGGCTGTAGACCAAATTGAGGTTATTGGATTCATTAAAGATTTAATCCACAGATTTGGTATCCCACAGACTATAACTGTTGATAATGGGACTGCGTTTGATGGGAAAATGGTAAAATCTTTTGTGACAGAGTTTAGAATTAGCCTTGTGCATTCCACCCCCTATTATGCACAAGCCAATGGTTAAGCTGAATCATCCAACAAGTCCTTCAAAAAAGGAATACAAAAAGTTGTGGAAGACAATTCTAGGGATTGGCATAACTTATTGTTGGATGTATTGTGGGCTTATAGAACTTCCCCAAGGTCAAGCACAAGAGTTACTCCTTATGCCTTGGTGTATGGGCATGATGCAGTGTTGCCTGTAGAAATTAATGTTAAGTCTTTGAGGGTAAGATGCCAAGGCCAGCTAGATCCTGAGCAATGCCATCAGAGTATGTGCTTGGAATTAGAAGGCATAGATGAAGCTAGAATTCTAGCATTGAATAGCATTCTCTTTCAAAAGAAAAAAGCAGCCAAAAATTACAATAAGAAAGTCAAACACATTGGCTTCAATGAAGGTGATTTGGTATGGAAGACAATACTCCCAATAGGAATTAAAAGCCATAAGTTTGGTAAATGGTCACCTAACTTGGAAGGACCATATCAAATTCATAGAGGAGCCTTTTGGAGCATACCATTTGAGAAATTTGAATGGATACATACATCTCAAAAAGATTAATGGCAGATATTTGAAGCCTTATTTTTCAACTATTTAGGAAACACAGGGAATAGAATAAATGTCAATCAAAAGAACACAAGAGTACTCAAATGATAAATCAGAATTTGTTTTTTTCATAAAGAGTTAAATACATTTTGTCATAAATTGACCCAGAAATCATTACAATGCCTTTATTGTTCTTTTACAACAGACTTCCTATTATTAAATGAAGAAAACAACTGAATGGCTATGGTCATTTCTTGCTTTCGATCGGCCAGTCCTTGGTTGGCGATCTGCAGTTTAGTGTCAGTTCGGATTAAGGCCTGGTTCACTGCAGATAGCTCTTCCTCAAGTTGAGCTTTCCTCTCCAATAGTTGGGTTCAAAAATGAGAGACAGAGAAATGTTGTTCTTTTAGCCCGAAGACTTCAGCATGTACTGTGGAAACAAAGCTCTGATCTCTCACCAATTTCTCCTCTGCAGCCTTGGCAGCATGACAAATGTTGATGTAAAAGTCAATAGTAGCTGCTGCCTGAGATAGATGACTTGAGACAGTTATACTGGATTGCTCAACAACTTTGCAACACTGAAGGAAGTCATTTCTTATTATAGGCCTTTGTAAAGCCTCGAAAGGAATCCTTAAAAAGGATGTCAATAACTCCAGACAGCTGTCTAAGTCCATCAGGGGTGCAGAAGGCTTATTACTGGAGGAAGAGGAGCTCTCAAGAATTGCTAACAAGGAATCAGCCAGAACTAATGGCTCAGCTTCATCATTAATTATTGGAGAGGTAGAGGGCATGTCGAAGAGACTGGCTAGTCTTGCTTCGAAGACATCTACCTCATCTGATGACATAAGGGGTGCAGAAAGAGTAGTGGTGGAAGGCACAAAGGACTGCATAGGGATAGGAGAAATGGGTGGAGCATCTTCAGTAGTCTCTATGGTCCTAGCCACCAATATGTCAAGGGAAGAAGGGCTGGAAGTAGGTAAAGGTAATAAACCATGGGTTGGAGAACTGTCAGCACCTTCTGTAGGGGAATCAGCTACCATCAGAGATGAAGCAGTAGTTGAAATTTCCTTAGGAAGAAGGGAAAGAGCAAGGCTCGAAAGAGAACTGAAGTGAGGTAGATCCAGAGATAAGTAAGGAAGATAAGGATTTAATCCAAAAGAAAGAGATGCAGGAATGCGTGGCCTAAAGGAGGATACATTGAATGTAGGCCTAGGAAGTGGGAGTATTATCTGAATAGTCCTCACATTATGTATCTGACCAATTTTAACTGAAACTGAGGGAGTCCTTATTGGAAAAATAGACTCAGTAGTTGTTGCTGCAAAAGAAGAGATGCAAAGTAATGTCAAGTTTCAATACCAAAAATTTGATAAAGGAGAAACAGTAGAAGCATGAAAGAAATTACTTGTTTCAGAAGTGATAGCAGCAATAGGAGGGCTTCGAAGGGAATAGTGCTCAGCAATATGTTGCCTTCTTACAGTTTCCCTTTGGATTGCATCAGCAGCAGCAGCTTCATCTCTTAAGAATTGATGCTGCCGTCTCTTTTCAGCTCTCTCAAAGACAACTAAGGCCTTAGAATGTTCCTGTTCTACTGCCTTGGCAGCTGCATCATGAATAAGGTCTTCGACCAAATCAGAAGCAGAGACAGTCATCTTCTTTCTCTTTTTTATCTGTATTGGTCTTGCATGTTCCTTCTCAATTTCTCTCTCTTCAATCTGAGATTCAGATCCCTCAGAAGTAAGTTCCTCTTCTACTACTCTGGCAGCTGTTTCATGAGTGGGATCTTCAATCGAAAAAGAAACAGTCATTTGTTCCCTCTTTCTCCTCTGTAATGGTACTTCCTGTTCTTTCTCAATCTCTTCTTCTTCAATCTGGGATTCGGATTCCTCAGGAGTGAGTATCAGCTTTTTTTTCTTTTTTTGCTTTTGTTTGTCCTTGAGAGTAACTATGATTTCAGCCCTCTTAGGAGATTCTTCTTGTGGAGACCCTGCACCAAGAGGTATGAATGTAAAGAAAACAAACAAAAGAGTCTAAAGGGAAACCTGAAAATACTTACCCCTCTTTGAAGCAGCTCTGGTAACTTTAGCAGGAGAGGATGAGGCTGTAGGAGCAGTTTTGGCAGCTGTAGAAAGAGAGGGGATGTTCTTAACTGTTGTTGATTTGGCCTTCAAAGCCACTCCTAACCCTATCAGTAAGTCATGAGGGTGTACAGATAGGCGCACTTCCATATTGGCTATCCACCAGTTTTGAGATCTTTTTAGAGTCAGGCCAAAAGGAAAGAAGGGAACAAATTTGAACTCGCTCATTTCTTTCAACAGTTTGAATGTTGCTTCTTCCAGTTTTGATTTGGGTATTCTCAGGTCTCTGGTTGTAAGATGGACATTCGAGAGACTGCAAAGTGGAATGGGAATCCCCTGAGTTAACCTAAATTGCCTGGCAAATTGAGAAGGATCGTATACCTCAGCTACGCACTTATATGCTCAAGGGTTTAAAGTACCAATGAACAGCTCCCTCGGCAGCAAAATAGAAGCCCACATGCCTTTGTGCAGTGGGGTAGAGCACTCTTTATCAGCTAAGAACATTCGTAGCCAAGCAGGTCCTTTGTTGGCATCAAAGGGGCAGACGAAGGTAGCAGGTGGAGAAATAGGAAGTTGGTGGAAAAATGTGAAGTAGTAAGCAAAGGAAGCATGATAAAGAACAACTCTGGCATTATTTTCCCCATAAGTGCTAGGGTCCTGAACAAGGAATCTTAAGCATTTGGGATGCAAATCAGTGAAGTAAGCAAAGAGACAGAGTTAGAGCACCCAAAGGGGACCCTCTTGGTTCACATCAAGAGGTTTCTCGCAAAATTGGGAATAGGCTCTATAAACATGGCCTAAGAGATAAGGAGCCAGGGCTATGCGTTTTTTCAAAACAAGTGCATTCGCAAGTGGAGCGAACTCAAGCATAATCCTTTGAGATGATGTACAAAAGAGAAATTTGCACAACCAGTACAAAATGAAGGAAAAAGTTCTCTATATCTCACGAGACCTACCCTTTTATTTTCGGCCTTTACAAAATCACTGTAAGAGGAGTTTAAGGGTGGAAGAGAGTATTTAACAGGAAGGTTTGGATAGCCGAGAGTGAAAGGAGAGCCAAGGGGTGAAAGCCCTAAAAGATGGCAAATATCAAGAACGGTGAGAGCCATCATACCACACCGAAATTGGAAAAAATTGAAAGCCATGTTCCAAAAACAAAGAGCAGCGAGAATCAAGAAAGGGTCTTCAGGAATGATAAACCTGGAAAGACGGAGGGCATCGAGAATATAGAGCTCTTGCAGGTTGTCTTCTCGCACAGGTACAACTCTGTCAACCATTCTTCCGATTCAGCTCTCAATGTCGGCCAGCAGCGATGAGGTCGGGTCACCCTCCAATTTTCCCAGTCGAGCCCTCCTTCATAGAGAAGAAAATGGTCCTCCAAACGAGGGTATAAAGCTGGAAGTTGAGCAGGAGCTTCTCGAAAGATGGGACCCAAAACGTATTCTTGTTTGGTGTTGTGACGAGGAACGAAGAGGCGGGCGTCTATGGCGCTTGACTCATCAGATGTTAACTTGGCGATCTCTTCATCAATACATCTTTTCGAAGCCATGGTTGGACTTATACGATCACTAGCAAGCACTTTCAAAGAAGAAGAGTCCATTGGTAGCAAACAGCAAGGAAGAGGCAAGGAAGAGGGAGTTAACAGAGAAAAAGGGTTTGTGTTTTGAGCGAGCGAGTGATTTCAGAGCATGAAATAAAAAGGGTTTTGAAAAAAAACCTTTGTGTCTGAAAGATATATCGCGTTCGTTAAGTACTAAAAGTATAAATACGAAGAGTTTCCTTCAATATTGATACTTTTGGAGGGAAAAACACATCCTAGACGTTGAAGCTAGCTTCGAAGCATAATATTTGGCTTCGAAACCAGATTTTGGCGCCAAAAGTCAAATAATAGATGGCTTCGAAACTAAGAAGCCAACTATGAAGTACATAGTATTCGTTTACTTCGAAGGGATTAAAGACCTGTTTTAGGTTTCTCAATGAAAGTAATGTCCTTCAAAGCAAAACTTGAGATCCCTTAAGGATGGGAATTGTTGTTCGAAATATCAAAACCATTAATTGGTTTATATGTATTTAAGAAAGATTCTCTTTCTAGACTAAAAACAGCATGGACTGCTCTTCGAAGCAAAAAATGGTCAATTTAAAATGGTTGATCATACTAACCATGACCATATGTTGGTTATGATTAAAACAAGCTTTAAGGGGTAAGGTTGTTAAATTTGAAGCACTAATTCTAAATGAAAATCAGTAAAAATTGTTAAATATATTCCATAAATTGGAAAGGTTTGTTGTTGGTTCTTTTAGTGTTTCATTTAAAACGATCAAGTCCAAATTCGAAGAATAAGATTGTTCAGTTCGAAGTCCTGAATTTGCTTTAAAGACAAATGGAGACAAGATCAAACCATACCAAACAAAGAAAAAGTCTTGGTGGTATTAAAGGAAAAGCAATTACATTGAATGGCCCTATTTGGATACAAACTCAAGCTCATAAAAATAGCGAATGGAATAAATAACAAGATCATGTAATTTAGTCCAACTATGATCAATGAATTTCTGTTCTTTCTTTATTCTATCCTTTATTTCTTCTAGCATTGGCTACATGAGTTGATGTGCTCTCATTTCATAAAAGAGCTTTTCAGCCTTTATTTCGAATGTTGTTTCTCTCCATCCTTGTTCCAATTCATCTATATCCAAGTCATCCCAGTACACAGAATATTTATTCTTGAAATCATCGAATTCTTCAATGAAGTTCTCTGTTTCGTACTGGGCATGAACTCGAAGGGATGAGAGTTGGTCTAAAGATTGTGTGGTGGCCATGGAGGTCCGATGCCAGTAGAGAAGCAATGGAAATTGGTCTAAAAACATGTGAAGCTCTGCTTGGGCGAGGGGATTGAGGACATAACCCCGAGTCAGAATATCACAAGCCCATCGAAGGTTCTTGAGAGGGACTTCGTCCTCAAGAACATTGAAGGGCAAATGAGAGAAAGCCGCGAGCAGAAGTTGAGCTTGCTTCCGCTCAACTGGATTAGGGGGAGGTGGAGGCTTGTAAGGTGGAAAGATCTTATCTGCGGAGAGGGCAAGCCTCAGTCTCTCTGTCCAGAGAGGATTTGGCAGAGGGAAAAGTGTGGATGCTTCTATTTCAGGAGATGGAGCAAGGGCAGAAGGAACAAGGGCATTAATATAATCAAGCCAGTCAGAAGAACAAATCTTCGCCTTCTGGGCTAAGAATGATGGATTGTACCCTTGTGCCTCTTCTAGGCATCAGGCGGTGTGCACTATCTTTGTAGGCATGGAGGATGTATACCATGCCACAATCAGATTCTCCTCCAAACCGCGTCGATGATCAATGGGCACGTAGGGATAGACCACTGAGCTTCGCACATAAGAAGGGAACTCTAAAGGGTCATTAAACTCGACAAAGTGATGGTTGATTCGTTCCCTCAAATCACAGGCCTCAGGTTTTGACCAGCTTGTCCAGTCAGAAGCCCTAGAAGAGGAAGAAGTTGCAGCCTTATCCCATGCAGAGGGTTGTGAAGAAGAACTTCCCATGTCCATATTTGCGCCTTTCTAAATCAAAGGATTGAGAGCAGTTTGTTCGTAGTCCAAGGGTGAGTCAAAAGAAATACTTTCCATGTCCATATTTGTAAGTTTCTAAATCGAAGGATTAAGGGCAATATGTTCGAAGTCCAAGGGTTGATAATTTGCAAAGGCATCCATGACCTGAATAAAGAAAGGTGGGTAAAGGTGGCTAATTAATGCATGAAGGTTCTTTCAAGGAAGAACAGCATCATCATATGAATCTTCGTGTGCTCGATCAATGGAGGGGAAAATTGATTCGGCCATAAAAAAATGTATCAGTCTGTTCGAATACTAAGGTAATGGGGGTGTTCAAAAGATTGAAGGAGAGTTTAATGCAGGTGATGAATGACAGTTGCATTTCTGGGAGAATGCAAAACCCATGCACGTTCTAAGACATGGGAAAAAGACCTTGATTCACTAATATCACCAAGTATTGGGTATATTAGTGTGGGGGGTAATGTTGGCTACATATTTTGTACAAGCCAATTACAATTTGACGCGTGACAAAATAAGGATAATATAAGAAGACTATTCAAGTCTTCGATCCTGATCGTACACGTGGCAGTTAGTATTGGTTATTACGAGATCTGGGTAGCAGTAGATCAACAAAGAGATGCAAGGTCATGTGGCTTCAACAGTTACTCACATTTCAAATTCAAATTTAAGAGGGAAGCCTAACTGCAAGTAATGGTGTAATGGAGCTAATCTTGAGGCAACATGATCAGCGATCATGGAGGAGCTATTCGACGGTTAGAAATGCAGTTCGATGGTCATCCTTGAGCAGTATAAATAACAGAGAAGGCCCCAGAAAAAGCCCCAGACTCAGATAAAAAAACCAGTCTTATTCTACTTATTTTCCTTTCCAGTTTTACATTTCCAGTCTTACATTTCTTGTACTTTAAATTCCTGTACTGCACTTCATTCATAGGAGTAGTTTCAGGTAGTAGATTGTCGCTGTAAACCTCTACGGGGCTGAGTTTGGATCATTATAAGTTTTTCATTTTAATGAGATGCTTCAATTGTTCTTCATTTAATTTGTTATCTTGTTTAATTCTCCTAAATCAAGCCACCAATAAAAGTCCTCTTCATTGAGACTGAAAGAACTAAAATGCAATCGTCTGATAATTGGTTGGCAATTAATTTTCTGTAAGGACTAATTGATCCTTGCTGGCACGCTCGCAATTACAAAAATAACATTCGAAAGTTAAAAAGCCAACACACACACACACACACACACATATATATATATATATATATATATTATTTTCATTATAAAATATTTAAAATTATATTTACCAATAAGTAGTTCAAATTGTTCAGGATTGAACATATAAGAAGACAATTTTTCTAGAATTGACATGGGCACATATTGTAGAGATTGGCCCGACCTACTTTTCTGTCAAAGTGACAATAATATGATTTAAATACAAACTTTGAAATGATTATTATCAAATATTTCAATTATGTGACCAATCACCTTTTTTTGGCTAGGTCGTACGCTAGCCCAAATCAATATTGGAAAATTTCTTAAACATAACTATTATTTATATATTTTTTCTTATTAATAATTTTCTTAAATGTTATTAAATAAATCATTATTTGCATAAATAATTATCTTCAAGGATGAAAAAAAAGTTTGAAATGGTGTAGTGTGAATCTTAAAAAATAAAAATGTAATGAAAAGAATGAGAAAAATTAAGGTTGCGTTTGGTAGAGTTTTGTAAATGTGATTTGAGAATTGAGTTGTATTTTGAGTTTGTGAGTTTTAGAATTATGATTTGAATGTAGAAAATTTGTTTGATTATAGTTTTTGAATAGAGTGTTGAAATGAAATTTGAATTGAAGTTGGAATTAAGATATGAAAGTTTGATGTGACATGTAAAAGAAGAAAATGTGTTTGGTTATGAATTTTGGAAATAGTTTTCAAACTATAATTCAAATTGTTATAACCCATAATCAAACACATAACGCGTAATTGTATTGAGCTTATTAGTCAACATTCATAACCAAACTCTTTTTTCAATACAAATCAATAAATTAATTAATAATTTTGCTCCCAATTATTAATTCATTTTAATAAAAAAAAATTCGAATGAAAATTTTGTTCGTATAATTTGGCTCCACATATATTTTTGATTCAAATAATTATGACCCAATTCTTTTTTTCCTGCTAATTTTTTTCATTTCAATTTATGTTTTAAATTAATTTATTTTCCAATTACGTTTGTTTGCAAATAATTTTTTGGCAATTAGTTTCGATTTATTCCATAAATTTTTTTCCAATACATTTATTTTCATTTAATTTATATTGTCACTCACTAGTTTGCATTGTATTATTGTCTGTAAATATTTTCTTTCAACACCATCATGGACTTGTTGTTGGTCATGTGCACACACCGTCCACCTACTTCACCTACCCAATCTACTCACCTAATTCATTCCCTCCATCACCTGCCTCATTGCAATACCCATTTATATATACTTCATACTCCTCTATATACACTTTGTCCTCCTCTACCAAGGCAGCACCAAATACACTTCCTGCTATTGAACCAAGGCACCAGCCAACATACAAGATCAACATAATTGATATTCCCCTCCCAACACAGTCTCTATCCACTAAACATTCAAACTTCTGCCTTCAAAACACTTATATCCACTGGACATCTGACTGAGCAAGGCAACAACACAACCAGCAAGGTGGCGACAGAGGGCAGCAGCCGAATACAGCAGCAGGGGGCCAACCAGTGGGTTGGCCTGTGAGCTGCCTGGTGGGTCAACCAGTTGTTTGACCGGCACATGTACCTAAATAGTAGAAGTACAAAAATTGTCACCAGTGATGGAGTGGGTACTGTGCATTGTTGAGGGCTTCTTCATCGGTGACCGTCTGATTGGCGAAAAGTTGTGACAAATTTGGCCTGCACAGATAATTTGAGCATAAATGGAAAAACGATTGAAGGATTCTGAGTTTTAATTGTATTTTTCAGAACCATTTGTGATGTAATTCACCTCGCTCTCGTTGTTGTATTGTTGCTCGGAGAGTGAATCTTCCGCAACGCACAAACTGTAAGTCACTTCGGTTATGAGATCTGATGGATCCGATTTTATAGGTGGAGCGGGGGTTCACAGACATTGTTGTGATTTACGGGCCTTGCACACTTGTGATCTAAGAAGGGGAAGAAGACGACCCGTGAATACAACCCGTGAAGGCTGAATTTCAAAGTTCAGAGAATGCTTTTCAAAGAATGTTTTTCATAATTTCAGCGTGCTTTCCCGTGAAGGTATTCAGTGTTAGGATTATTGCTTATCCATATTTTGGACTGTTGAAATTGTGTGCTGTAGAGAAACGGGGGGAAATCGTTGCCAAACAATAAACAGAGTTGTATTTTGAATTGTGTGCTAGAATTATGATTTGAGTTCTGTATCCAAACGTGAAGTGCAAAATGTGGTCTAGAAATATAATTCCAGAACACTTCCAAACAGAGCCTAAATATCAACTAACCTTTAAGATCTTGGAAAAAAGATCATGAAAGTGATGGGTTATTCTTTGGTATTAATAGGGAGGGAATTGTTACTGAAGGGATTAATAGTAAAGGAATTAAGTAAAATTGTGTTTGTTTTGATGGTAGTTATATGTGAGGATTGTTAAATTATGAAAGAAATATAAAATATTAAAACACATAAAATTATGATTTTTACTTAACAAAAAATACAAAAATATTAAACATTAATTTTAAAAAAAAATGCCCAACATGTAAATAAAAAATATAAAAAATATAAAACCTAATCCCATGGGACTAATTTTCTAATATCATCCTCACCTCCTCCATCTCAATCCCAACGCCAAGGCCGATCCTAATCCTATGGGATTATGAATCCCCTCTCATCTCCTAAAATAAACACAACATATAATAGGATCCACCTCTATCTCAATCACGATCTCACCTCTATCTCCCACAACAAATGAGGACCATAGGGTATGTAAGTTGTCACTAAAGAAAAGTTTATGGATTAGCCAATCAATAGGAGAGAGATAAGTTGAGAAGCGAGAGAGTAAGAAGCAAGTTTAAATATATATATATATATATATATATTTTGGAAAGAAAATAAAAATTAGTACGGGAGATTTGATTGAAAAGATATGGAATATTTTTTATTTTTTCTTTCGAAAATAATAAATTATTGAATTATTAATATTTTAAAAACTATATACTTTAATAGATTAGTTAATACTACTTTTAAATTTATTTTTTAATTTAATAAATTCACAAATTGATTATGAGGTTTTAGAGTCGTCACAACTTCACATGACTCTCAATAAAACATTTTTTGCTATAACATATATAACCTTTGTTTGGGATGTAGGTTAATTTTTTGACTTTTTGACTCTTTTAACTGAGGCTAAAAAGTCTCGTTGGGGACAAGTTTTTTGGTTTTTTTTTTATTTTTGTAAGAGAAAAAATAAAATTATTACTGTTTGAATGTGACATTTTGTCCTATTTAGCTAAAATAATTAATTTTGCTCTATATGACTATTTTAGCCAAAATAGGCATGCCAAACATAATTATAGTGGATTCGTTTGGGATGTGGGTTGGCTTTTGGGCTTTTTAGCTATTTTAGCCTAGGGCTAAAATGTGACATCCCTGTTCTGTATTATGCTAATTGGTCCTTAAGTTGTTTATGGTTATGTGTTTAGCATGGTTTTGTATGCCATTATGTGAAAATATGTGATTTTGAATTTCTATCTGTTCACCGTAGGAATATCTGTTTGATTTTACCGCTTCGGAAATTAAATTGGAGGCCTTATCGGCCACAGAACCCGAAATTGATTACGCCGTTGTGATTGGCATAATTTTTAGAGCCTACGGTGAAATTTAATTGAAAAATTGATTCGGGTTAGATTAAACCGATTAAATTGATGAATTAGAGCCCAACTACTTTATTATTATAATCTTGGCTTTAGTGGATTTTGTTGTCAAGCTTTAAACACTCAATCTCTCCCTCCCTAGCCTCATTTTGACTGATATTAAACTCAAAGAAGAGAAGAGAGGGCCGGTTGTAGAGAGAGAAAGGGAGAGACTTGTGTAATTTGGGCTCAAGACTTGGGAATTTGAAGATCTAGCTCAAGATTTGGCTAGAGCTTGAGGGTTGAAGCTCTTAAGTAAGTGAATTCATGGACTCTTGTTTGTAATTTGTAAGTTCAAAGTTGATAGAATGTTAAAGAGCATGTAATAAGTTGATTTTTGTTGAGTTTGAAGTCTTGGAACTCATGCATGTAAGAAATTACTTTGAATCTGCATGTTTGAGCTTGAAACACATGATTCATGTAGAGTTTTGGTTGAAACTCATGTTGTAATCGCCATTTGTACCATCTAAGTTGAGAATGATGAGCATCTCCTACATGCATGTACAAATCATGAGAGTATAAGTCTTGAATGTTTGAATTTGAGCATATTGTTGATGGGTTTGAGATATTTTGGGACATGCATGTAGATAAATCATGAAATTGAGCTTCCTGGTGTTGTAATCTTGTATTAGTAGCATGTTAGCATGTGTAAATGTGTAATTTGAGCCATTGCATGCAAGTATTGTAGCTGGAAAATCGATTTGGAGCTCAAGAACACAATCTGGGAAACCCAGAATTTTGATGTCCGCTCGAGCGGGGTAATTGACGCTCGAGGGGGAAAATCATGCTCCCAGCACTTTTGCAGAGTTGGATGTCCGCTCGAGCGGGATACCTTACGCTCGAGCGTGGAGTTTGTAAGACGGGCCTTCAGCTCGAGTGCTCTATTCCACGCTCGAGCGCATTTTTCATGCAACCAGTACTTTTGCAGGCCTTAAGGGTCCGCTCGAGCGGGTAAGTACACGCTCGAGTGGGGACCCTAATTTCTGGAATTTTGTTCATGCGTTCTGTGTTTCGTTTTCCGTCCTCTTTCACTTGTAATCACTCTTAGGCGTGTGTTAAACATTATAAATGAGTTAATGAGATAAGAATAAAGCCTAAAGAGGAATGTGTGAATTAAGGGACGGATTGAATTGTTAATGACCCTTTTGTGTGCATGGAATGTGTAGGGTCAAGCTCCAGGGCGAATCCACAAGCCGATCACTGTGAGTAATATCAATATTTGAAAGCTTGTCAATGTCCAATTGTTTATTCCCTTATAAACTTTATGAGTTGTTAATTGGGATCGTGGACAAAAGTCTGACAGGAATGAATGAATGGACCAAAGGTCATTTAGATATAAATGAATGGACCGAAGGTCGTTTTGATGTGAATGAATGGACCGAAGGTCGTTTTGATGTGAATGAATGGACCAAAGGTCGTTTAGATATAAATGAACGGACCAAAGGTCGTCCTGATGTAAATGAATGGACCAAAGGTCGTTTTGACACATGTGAGTGGGCCACAGGCCATTTTGACAAAAATGAATGGGCCGAAGGCCGTTTCGACTTAAGTGAATGGGCCGAAGGCCGTTTTGCCATAAATGGAAACCCAAATGGGCCAAAGGCCAGAATGTTAGAACTACAGTTACTTGATTTGCATTTCGTATAGTCATATATATTTGCTAATTAGAAGTATGAATTGGGCCCAAGGCCGTTTGGAGCATGTTGTTCTACATATTGTCATATAGCTGTCACGTTTGATATTATTCACTGGGCTATCGCTCACGCTCATTCATGTGTTTGTAGGTGAGCCAAGGGAAGTCCAAACCCAGCCCCAGTGAAGTCTGCTAGGAAAACATTCGAGTTTTACGGAAGTCAACCTTGCGTCTCACTCTTGAGACCTACTCTTGCCTTTTTGCTATGTAATTATATTTTGTCTTGCCGGCAAGGACTTTATGTATATCTGCAAATAGTCTATCATAGGTTGACTCGTTTTGGATGATCCTGTTTGTAATGAATTTTGTGGAGCTGTACTTTTGATGTGGGCTATTAACGTAACTGAATATGGTTTGTTTGATGTGCATATAAGCACGGCTCTATGGACAAAGTTTTAAATTTTTGCTTCCGTTTGGCCCCTCTACTCTGACAAGTCTTCTTCTTGTTTCGGTCTGAGGCCGTAGGTAATCACAGGATTACTGGCCGGTCATGTCCTTAACCCACAGGGGCGGGTTCGGGTCATGACATAAAAAGTCTCGTTTGGGATTATTAGGTTTTTATTCTTGACAATCCCGTTTGACAAAACTCCTTTCAGTTGTACTTTTATTCGTTCTTTTATTTCAGTGAGGCTATGAGTTTTTTAGATACGAATCCAACTCAAATTGTGCCTTGTAGAGAAGTATGTGTTGTTTATTCTTTTATGTTTGCCACTTCGTTGCCATTCGAAGTTGCTTGTCTGCTCGAGCGAACATTCCCCTGCTCAAGCAAAGAATCCTTGGTTCCAGAAGTTTGATCGCCTGCAAAAATACTAGAAGATGTTTTTTCCCGCTCGAGCGAAGATTGCGGAATAAATTGCTATAAATATGTGTTTCAGTCAGATTTTAGGGTTACACTTCCAAATCTTCTTCTTTGATATTAGGGTTTATATTTAGGGCTATTTTGCTAGTTTTCTTTGATGTTTAATTGAGTATTCAACTCATGGTTTAAGAAGTATACATCAAAAGATTGTTTGTTTATTCAATACAAAATAGAGAGTTGTTCTTCGGTGAATTCTGGAGAATCCAAGCCTGAAACTTTGGTGGATTCTGGAGTGGCTTATCGTCGTGATTCGACATTGACGTTGTGGATTCAACATTGGGCAAGACAATTTCGAGATGAAGACGGGGCTGGAAGAGGCACATAATGGTTGGTTCAATTTGGGCGTGGATTCGCTAGGTAATTGAGAGTATACCTGTGTAATTTCTTTATGTCTTTTTAGTAGATTGTTTTGTGGCTTTTGCCTGTAATTTTTTTTTATCACAATTAAAGGAGCTCCAATTGTGGTTTTTTCACGTTAAAATCATTGTGTCGATTTGTCTTGATTATTTGATTGAGATTGTTATCTACTGCTTAAAATTGATACATAATCACAAATAAATATTTAGGAAATTTCTAGATTTTTCAAAGATAAGCTTTTTGGCTTTTTTGACTTTTGTGAGAGAAAAAATGTAATAATTATAAGTTCACTACAACTTTTTTAGTTCAGTGACACTTGAAAGATCCACAAAGTTATTCTTTTAGTGACATTTTTTAGTTTTGTGGCATTTTTGAGTAAGTGCCATTTATACCCATATCACAGTAGTGTCACTACACCATCAAAGCTAAAACCTTTCAGTGACACTTTAATATCATGTTATACATTATTCATGACACTACCAAGCGCTATTAAAAGGTTTACAATTTAAAAATATCACTGTATACTTTTTTAATGCCATTTCTTATGCCATAATTGATATTTTTAACAAATTTTATAAATGCCACTAAATCCATCTTTTAGTGACGGATTAAAGTGTCTGTACGTCACCATTCATTTGTGCCATAAATGGAGATATATTGAAAAACAAAACAAAAATAAATAAATAATTGTTTTACAACATTCACTCCATTGATATTTTGGTTTGTAAGATAAACAAATAAAATTTCATTTATTAAATGAAATTACAAATGATGCAAATATAGCAGTATTGTTCTTTACTAATAAAATAAATTCAAAACATTATTCCTATTTTGACAAAGTCAATATCATTATCATAATATCATAAACAAAAATTAAACAAATATAATATTTACATATCCAAAAAAAAAGAAGGTAATCTTCATATCCATGAAAAGCGTGTATTGCTATAGTACTTCAATAATATTTGTGGAAGTTAATACCCAAATCGAGTTCTTATAAGTTCCTTGTAATTTCTAGAATCGGCCTCATAGAATTGTCTATACAAATTATAGTGGGGTCTCATAAATATGCTCTTCAAATGCTTTGACGATGAGACGTTGCAATACAAGTAAAAATCAGCAAGTAAGAAGAAAAATACACTCTCTAAAAAGCAAAATAAGAAACAGATAGAAAGAGCTTAACATATAACATATTGAATTCATAGTAATCATTGGTGGATAGTGTAGAAGATACTTTATAGTAACTCACTAACATTAGTATATAAGATACTTTCCAATTATGAAATTGATATATGGTAAAACAATGAAATGAAAGAAGCTAATAACACCACCACAAAATGAATAGTAAATAAGGAAAAAAAGAAAAAAGGGAATTACACTAAACTTTGCTTTTGGTTTTTTATTTCCTTCCCATGCTTTAACCAAAGCTGGTGTCTTCTATTTTCTATTATAATATGAAGCAAAAAATGAAATACCTAAATCTAATCATCAGCTTAGTGATTACCCTAATACTTAAAAAGTAATCCCCTATTTTCTACCTCTCTTAGTTGTATTTGTTGATTTCTTTTTAGCACAGGATCTGAAACCCTATCACAAATTCAAAAAAAATTATATATTTATAAACAGTGATATATATATATATATATAAAAGGATGTTAAAGGCTTTAGAGTGAATCAAAGTTAGTTAATATAGCATGATAGATTATCCCTTAACCTTAAGAAAACAATTGCCTAAATCAAGGATCAATAGAACATGAAGGCTTTACATATATATATATATATATAGAGAGAGAGAGAGAGAGAGAGAGAGAGAGAGTTCATATATTTTGAGAAATTCTTTTGAATCTATATTTTCCATACTTTGATAATTACATAATGTCTCTGTTTTCCATATATATTAAGAAAGGGAGTGAAGGAAAAAGAAAGAATCAAATAAACAAAGCAAAAGCAACATAAACTAATAATCCAAACACCCAAAGATTTACTAACTTTGATTCATGTGAACCAAATACTTATCCCAATTTCATGAAACATAACAGAACAAGTGCTTCACCATCTTTGTTCAAAAAAAAAAAAAATTCACCTTCTTTACAATGAAAAATAACAGTGAAATGGAGATTTATAAGTCTTTCATATTTCATGCTACACTTAAACATTCAGCTCACCCCCAAGTACACTTTGGTTATTGTGATAGAACAGAGAAATCATTTAAAATAATACCCATTAATGAAAAAATACATTAATTACTTCTGAAGCACACACCAAGGTCAACTCTACCGTTAATAAAAAAAAAAAAGAGAAAAATAATAAAGAAATAGGTGGAAAGGAAGTGAATTACCTAAACAGGGGATCTATATTTGCTAAATTTTGACAAGTTACTTTAATCACAACCATCATGCCTTACCCTTTGCTTAAACATGTCATTATCTGGGAAACCATGATTGATTGCCTTTAATTTCTCATGGTAATTTACATGATAAATTTTCAATATCATTAACCTCTGTTTTTACACAAATGTTCTCTCCAAAAATAGTTTACATTGCAATTTTTGTTAGTAGTTACCATTGTGACACTTCAAGCAATAAAGTATAGAGAACAAGAGAAGAGAGACTTGCTTAGTTGAGAAACAATTATTGGGTATCTTGTAGGGTATTGCTATGTGTTACATTACTCGAACGTTTTTAGTTTATATCGTGGGGCTGGCCATAACATTTATGTTGATATTTTGGCTAACAACAAGAGGGTGGCAATTGGTGATTGGTGTTTGATCTCACATGGTAATGCCATGTGTCACTACCTAATAATTTTTCTCGACCGAGGATGACTACTACTAAAAATAAACAAATAACAAAGTAAATTATTTTCCTATTAGTCAAACACATTTATCCAGTTGCAAGACAAACTCATTTGTACATTCTATCAAACACTTGCAAGACAACTTATGCACATACAACCATCAAGCCCATAAAAACCGATGTGCATGAAACTACCATTGATACTTACATAAACAATTTTGGTAGCCAAATGAAGAATACAAACTTGTTGGAAGTAGAAATTTTTTGGGAAAAAAAGGTGATGTATAAAAATTAAACAATCATATTTGAAGAATAATAAAAAAAATGTTTCTATTGAGAAACTTACATTCATAGTTCTCAAATTCACTAGCATAATGCCTCTTCACAAATGTTGCTTACCGTGCACCAATCAAAGAATTCAGCAATTGAAAAAAAAAATAATATGAAACAACCAATAGAACCCAATGTTTCGCTTTGTTCACTATTAAAAAAATAATAATAATAAAAATAAATAAATAAAACAGCCTTGTGGTTTCAGTTTGGTTCTAAGTAAAAATGAGAACATTCTTACGGGCCAATTGGGTTGTAATATAGAACATGATGATTATGCATTGCCCATGGAAGTTGCAAATAGAAACAGAGAAGTTAGTGTTAAAGAAAAATTAATCTGAAGAAAGCAGCAATCTGTGCTTATGTCTGTGTGTGAATGGAGAATAAGATAAGTATAAAATGTAAACAGTTGAGTTTTCTAACCCTCAACCTTGGATTGACAAGGAATTAGAGCTTGTTAATCAATCAATGGTTGGTTCTTAGGCTCAGCATACACAATCAATATTAACCCTAGGACTCCATTCTTGATAGGAGTCTTTTGTTAATTGGTTTCTGAGAATATTTTCTTCAAACAAACAAATCATTATCCATCTAGAGCAAGAATTGTGAGTTGAAAAACTATAAACCCTAACAAAGATTGACAAAGCACAGAATGGACGAGATTGAAGAAAGACAAACACAAAAATTGTAAAGATATGTCAGAGAGAGAGAGATAGAGAGAGGTTTGGGTAAAATTTTCTCCTATCATTTTTAACGAATTGATTCAATGACATTTATGCCATTAATGACGCTTTTATGCACTTTTTGTCAAAAAGTACAACTAGATTAAGGGAAATTATTCAATACTTCCGGAGCACCACGTGTCCATACTCTAAACCAATCACCAATTAGTTAGTCTCATTGTAACGCCCTCAAAATAGTAACAATAAACCCATCAGATAAGACATGCATTTACATTTAAACTAACCGCATTCCTTTCATTCATTAGAATTCCATTACATAAGTATTACATGTTAACCTCATAACAAAATGCCCTACGGGCTTACAGCTTTCCAAGTTAACACTTGGTTACAACGAAGAGTTCTAACTCGTTTACACATTAAGCCCTTGGCTTGAAATTACATGTAATACATCAAAAGTAAAACGACAAAACTATGCCCGCCACTAGCCTCCCAGCTATGTCCTTGGAGGTGGCATGCTTCCTGCACCTGAAAATGATATTCCCATATAGGGTGAGCCACAGCCCAGTAGAAATACACTAAACCAACCATGGACAATGACTAAAACATTAGCAATTGATAGTTGGTCAACACTGATACAATCACATAAATTACATATTTATGTCAACGACTTACAAGTCCCAATTACTTTTCATTTTCCCTTTTTCAACAGATAAGCATGCTAGCTCTATCATCATTTCCACAGATATGTATAAAAACTATATCTCACATTCAGATAAGCATAAAAGCTATATCCACATTCTCAACAGATATGTATATCAACAATATCCACAGATAAGCATACAAGCTGTATCCACACTCTACAACAGATATGTATATCAACAATATCCACAGATAAGCATACAAGCTGTATCCACACTTCACTTCACAAAGATAAGCATATGAGCTCTATCTTCACTTCTCTAGACAAGCATATGAGCTCTGTCTACGGAGTTCATCCCCTATCTCCTCCCAATACCTATCCGGTTTAGAGGTACATCCCCTATCTTCCCCTAAACCGCGGAGTACATCCCCTATCTCCTCCTCTACACATAACGTATATAAACACATTGGTTCTATATACAATCACACAATACACACAATTAATGTATTCTATCAACCGTCAAGTTCCATGACACATTCCATTGATTAGTTTTCGTTTACCTAATCATCATGCATTGTCTACAACAATCTCGACTATCCTCCACCGATAGCCCAAAGCAGTTATTTCTAAAACAGAAAATAAATGCACAAATGGATATTCAATCAACATTTCATTTCCTCATTTCTCACCAATTAATTATCCCAATTAATTAAACAATGTAATTAGGCCATTTTCCATAATTACTATTTCAACCCTTAGGTCCCATTTTCATCAATGATTCAACAATCATTCCATTTTTCTATGCCAAACATGCATCTAGGTTTATTATGAATAAAATCCCAACTTTTGTAAAATTACACAAAAGCCCCAAACTTTCACAAAATTACCAAACCAAGCCCAACATCTCAAAATACCAAAATTTAAAGACAAAACCCATAGAGAGGAGTAGGATATCCCTACCTCAAAGTTTTAGCCCAAAAGGAGATGAAGACTCCAAGATCAACTTGCTCCAAATCCAACCTTTTTCAGATTAAATCGAAGCTCTCAACACCCTCTATCTTTTTAACAAAGGCCCTAGGCTAGATTCACACCCTAGGGAGATCAAATCTTAGAGAGAGTGTAAGTTTAGGAAGAGTGAGTGTCGAATTTAGGTTTTGCTCAAAGAAAGGGACTGAAAAAGTGATGTTTTAGACGCTGCTGTCCGCTGATATAAAACACGCTCGCTCGAGCGAAGGATTGGTCGCTCGAGCTACCAGACACAGAAAACTCTCGCTCGAGCTAAGAAGTTCTCGATCGAGCGAAGAAAAACCCAGACCGCTCGAGCCACGAAAAGCTCGCTCGAGCCAGAAACTACAACTCTCAGGTCCAGAACCGGGGCAACACTACTCTCGCTCGAGCGACATACTCCTCGCTCGAGCGAAGGACCAAAAATCTGGGCAGCAACACTAGGCTCCCAAACACAACCAACCTGTAACAAACCTGCCCAACACATCCCATACTCAATATACAAAGTAAAAAGGGTGCAAACAAGATAATAAACAACATCCAACATCCACGGACACATGTCCGGATCACTGTACAACAAGGGTAAACCCGGGATCGCTATAACCTCCCCCCCTTAAAGAATTTCGCCCCCGAAATTAAGCACAAGTTTTCAAAAACAGGTTTTCCTCCATTTTAAACAATGTTACAATTTAACATTCAACAATTCGACCCATTACCGGTCATCCCATCCCTTTAACAAGAGACATATCACAATATGTAAACAACATATGTATTATCAACATGCATCAACATTATGCACTAACTTTCCAATGTCAACAATATACTTAACACCTATAATGTTACATTCAACTTCCATATGAGGCAAGTTCCAAAACATACTTCCAATAATCAAAACATTTTTCAATGTCTCACAACTTAAGACATATATAAAAGCTCTTAAGTTCAACAACATGCAAAATTTAAACACAAGATTACATATCAACAAACAAGTCCGGATATTTTTCTCGAACTTCCAACTCACGTTCCCAAGTGGCTTCCTCCACTCCGTGATGTTTCCACAAGACTTTCACCAAAGGAATGGTCTTGCCACGCAGGACCTGATCCCGTCTATCCAAGACCCGTACCGGTCTCTCCTCATACGATGCATCCTCATCTACCTCTAAATCAGTCCAATCCAGCACATGTGATGGATCTGGCTCATACTTCCGAAGCATACTCACATGAAACACGTCATGCACTCCGGACAACTGCGGCGGTAAGGCTAACCGATAAGCAACCTCGCCTATCCTCTCAAGGATCTCAAAAGGACCAATAAACCGAGGGGATAACTTCCCACTCTTCCCAAACCTCATCAGGCCTCGCCTAGGTGATATCTTCAGAAAGACATGATCACCTACCTCAAACGCCAAAGGCCTCCTCCTACGGTCGGCATAACTCTTTTGTCGACTCTGGGCTGTAACAAGCCTCCTACGGATAAGCTCAACTTTCTCCGTCGTCTCCCTAACCAACTCCGGACCCAACAAAGGTGCATCACCCACCTCGGCCCAACAAACTAGAGACCTACACTGTCACGACCCGAACCCGCCCCCGTGGGTTAAGGACGTAACCGGCCAGTAATCATGAGATTACCTACGGCCTCAAACTGTTCTAAACGTATTCTAACAGAGTTAATGGGGGCCAAACGGAAGCAAAATTAAAAACTTTGTCCATAGAGCCGTGCTTATATGCACATCAAACAAACCATACTCAGATACGTTAATAACTCACATCAAAAGTACAGTTTCACAAAATTCATTACAGACAGGATCGTCCAAAACGAGTCAACCTATAACAGACTATGTACAGACATGCACTAGGTCCTTGCCAACAAGACAAAACATAGGTACATAGTGAAAGGGCAAGGATGGTCTCATGCGCGAGGCACAAGGCTGACTCTCCCAAAACTCCTGTTGTTCCTAGCAGACTTCACTGGGGCTGGGTTTGGACTTCCCTTGGCTCACCTACAAATACATGAATGAGCGTGAGCGATAGCCCAGTGAATAATATCAAATATAACAGTTACATAACAATATGTAGAACAACATGCTCCAAACGGCCTTGGGCCCAATTCATACTTCTGTTTAACAGCAAAATATATATAACTATACGAAATGCAAGTCAAGTAACTGTAGTTCCAAACATTCTGGCCTTTGGCCCATCCGGGTTTCCATTCATGGCAAAACGGCCTTCGGCCCATTCATTCATGTCAAACGGCCTTTGGCCCATTCATTCATGTCAAACGGCCTTTGGCCCATTCATTCATGTCAAACGGCCTTTGGCCCATTCATTCATGTCAAACGGCCTTTGGCCCATTCATTCATGTCAAACTTTTGTCCACAATCCCAATTAACAACTCATAATATTTATAGGGGAATAACAATTGGACATTGACAAGTTTTCAAATATTGATATTACTCACAGTGATCGGCTTGTGGATGCGCCCTGGAGCTTGACCCTACACATTTCATGAATACAAAAGGGTCACTAACAGTTCAATTCGTTCTTTAATTCACATATTCCTCTTTAGGCTTTGTTCTTATCTCATTAACTCATTTACAATGCTTAACACATGCCTAAGAGTGCTTACAAGTGAAAGAGAACGGAAAACGAATCACAGAATGTATGAACAAAATTCCAGAAAACAGGGTCCCCGCTCGAGCGTAAGCTTCTCCGCTCGAGCGGACCCTTAAGGCCTGCAAGGTACTGGTTGCACAAAAGATGCGCTCGAGCTGAAGGTCCGTCTACAAAGATCCACGCTCGAGCGTGAAATGTCCCGCTCGAGCGGGCATCCAACTCTGCAAAAATGCTGGGAGCACGATTTTCCCGCTCGAGCGGCCATTACCCCGCTCGAGCGGACCTCAAAAATATGGGTTTCCCAGATCGTGTTCTTGAGCTCCAAATCAGTTTTCCATCTACATTTCTTGCATGCAATGGTTCAAATTACACATTTACACATGCTAACATGCTACTAATGCAGATTACAACATTAGGAAGCTCAATTACATGAATTATCTACATGCATGTCCCAAATTGTCTCAAACCCATCATCAACATGCTCAAATTCAGCATTCAAGACTTATACTCCCATGATTTGTACATGCATGTGGGAGATGCTCATCATTCTCAACTTAGATGGTACAAATGGTGACTACAATATGAGCTTCACCCAAAACTCCACATGAATCATGTGTTTCAAGCTCAAACATGCAAATTCAAAGTAATTTCTTACATGCATGAGTTCTAAGACTTCAATCTCAACAAAAATCAACTCATTACATGTTCTTGATCACAAACAACCCTTGAACTTACAAATTACAAGTAAGAGTTCAAGAAATCACTTACCTAAGAGCTTCAACACTCAAGCTCTAGCCAAATCTTGAGCTAGATCTTCAAATTCCCAAGTCTTGAGCCCAAATTACACAAATCTCTCCCTTTTTCTCTCCATGGCCGGCCTCTCTCTCCCTCTCAATTGTCTAACTCAGATTTTGAGTTTTAAGAGAGCTAAAGGGGAGTGCAATGCAAATATACAACAAGCCCCACTAACAAATATTTTAATATAAAATAATGGGGTGCTTAATTTATCAATTTAATCAGTTTAAATTGACCAGAATCAAATTTCAATTAAATTTCACCGTAGGCCCTAAAAATTATGCCAACCACAATGGCGTAGTCAATTTCGGGTTCCGTGGCCGATAAGGCCCTCAATTAAATTTCCAAAACAGACTACTCAAACAGATATTCCTACGATGAACAGATAAAATTTCAAACCACATATTTTCACATAGTGGAACACAAAATCATATCAAAATACATAATCACATCATGTTAAGGACCAATTAACATACTACGGAACAGGGGTGTCACAGTCTTCCCCCCTTTAGGAAGTTTGGTCCTCCAAACTTAACTTACCTTCGTCGGGAAACAAATGTGGATAGCGTAGACGCATTTCCTCCTCTTTTTCCCATGTAGCATCTGTCCCATAGTGTTCCTTCCATTCCACTTTCACCATTGGAATGGATTTGTTTCTCAATTCTTTCACTTGTCGGTCAACAATTCTTTCCGGCCATTCAGCATATTCCATATTTTCATCAACAGCAATCCGGTGATAATCAATCACATGCAACGGGTCTCGGAGGTAACCCCTCAACATTGACACATGAAACACATTGTGGATTTGCCCGAATCCCGGTGGCAAAGCAACTCTATAAGCAACTGGACCAAGTTTCTCCAAAATTTGAAACGGCCCAATATAACGGGGCGTCAACTTGCCCTTTTTCCCAAACCTGACTTGGCCTTTCATTGGAGAAACACGGATGAACACATGGTTGCCGACCTCATACTCAAGAGGTCTTCTCCGGACATTTGCATAACTCTTCTGTCGGTCTTGAGCTGTTTTGAGCCTTTGCCGAATAGTTTTGATCTTTTCAGAGGTGTCTTGTACAATTTCAGGCCCGAGCAAAGCTCTGTCCCCGACCTCTGTCCAACAAATAGGTGATCTACACCTCCTACCATACAAAGCCTCGTATGGTGCCATACCGATGCTGGAGTGGAAGCTATTATTATAGGCAAATTCTGCAAGTGGCAGGTAATCTTCCCAACTCCCCTGAAAATCCAAAGCACACATGCGAAGCATATCTTCCAAAGTCTGTATTGTTCGTTCTGACTGCCCATCTGTCTGTGGGTGGAATGCAGTGCTGAACCTTAGTTCTGTTCCCATAGCTTCCTGCAAACTCTTCCACAATCTAGATACAAACTTCGGATCTCTATCCGACACGATGGTTACTGGAACTCCATGTAAGCGGACAATTTCATCAACATAAATAGTAGCCAACCTGTAAGCAGTAAATGTAGTTTTGACAGGCAGGAAATGTGCAGATTTAGTCAGTCTATCAACTACAACCCAAACAGAATCCATACCGCGGGAAGTCCGAGGTAGGCCAACAACGAAATCCATGGTCACATGTTCCCACTTCCACTCAGGAATGGGGAGAGGTTGAAGTAGACCGCCTGGTTTCTGGTGTTCAGCCTTAACTTGCTGACACTGAAGGCACTTGGACACATATTCTGCAATCTCTTTCTTCATTTTAGGCCACCAATAGGTTTGTTTCAAATCCCGATACATTTTATTGTTACCCGGATGCATAGCAAATACGGATCTGTGGGCTTCGTCTAAGACCCTCTTCTTTAGCTCCGGAATAACTGGAACACATATTCGGTTTCGAAATTTCAACATTCCATTCTCGATACTGAACTCTGCTTTTGGGCTGACTTCAAATTCATCAATTACCTTTCTGAGGAACTCATCCTCTTTCTGTTTTTGCTTGATTTCATCAACAATTGCCGGCTCGGCTGTAATAGCGGCTATCAATCCGCCCTGTTCACACACTACCACTTCAATTTCAGACTTTTCAAAGTCTTGCAAAATCTCCCTTTGTTCAGTAAGCAAGCAAGCCATACTCCCTGTTGATTTTCTGCTCAAGGCATCAGCCACTGTATTAGCTTTTCCGGGGTGATACTGAATTTCTAGGTCGTAATCTTTTATCAGTTCCAGCCATCTTCTCTGACGCATATTCAACTCTTTCTGCGTGAAGAAGTATTTTAGGCTTTTATGATCTGTGTAGACTTCACACTTTGCCCCATACAAATAATGCCGCCAGATTTTCAAAGCAAAAACAACTGCGGCCAATTCTAGGTCATGTGTTGGATAATTCTTCTCATGTGGCCTCAACTGTCGGGAGGCGTAAGCAATAACCTTTCCGTTCTGCATTAACACACAACCCAAACCCTTATAAGATGCGTCACTGAAAATCACAAAATTTTCCGTACCTGAAGGTAGTGTCAAAATTGGTGCAGTGGTCAATCTTGTCTTCAATTCATGAAAGGCTGATTCTCTTTCACTATTCCACTCAAATGGTTGTCCTTTACGTGTCAATTGGGTAAGAGGCACAGCTAATTTCGAAAAGTCCTTTACAAACCTCCTGTAGTACCCAGCTAAGCCCATGAAACTGCGAACTTCTGTCACATTAGTTGGTGTAGGCCAATTCACAATTGCTTCTATTTTCTGCGGGTCCACTGAAATTCCTTCCTTGTTGACCACGTGCCCTAAGAAAATAACCTCATCCAACCAAAACTCACATTTCTTTAACTTAGCAAATAGTTTTCTTTCCCGAAGTATTTGTAAAACAGTCCTCAAATGATGTTCGTGTTCAAGTCTATCTTTAGAGTATATTAAAATATCATCGATGAAGACAACAACAAACTCATCAAGGTAGGTTTTAAAAATTCTATTCATTAAGTCCATAAATGCTGCCGGAGCATTAGTCACTCCAAATGGCATAACAAGAAACTCAAAATGACCATACCTCGTTCTGAATGCGGTTTTCTCAACATCTTCTGCCTTAACCTTCAGCTGATGATACCCGGATCTCAGATCAATCTTAGAAAACACCTGTGATCCCTGCAACTGGTCAAATAAGTCATCAATACGGGGTAAGGGATATTTATTCTTTATCGTTACCTTGTTCAATTCCCGGTAATCAATACATAGGCGTAAGGTACCATCCTTTTTCTTTACAAATAACACTGGTGCGCCCCAAGGCGAAGTACTGGGCCGGATAAACCCTTTATCAAGAAGGTCTTGCAACTGTTCTTTTAATTCTTTCATTTCGGCTGTAGCCATCCTGTAGGGAGTTTTAGAAATAGGTTGGGTGCCTGGCACAGTTTCAATAGTAAACTCTATCTCCCTGTCTACCAATTCCCCTGGTAATTCATTTGGAAACACATCTGGGAATTCTCTAACGATGGGAATATCATTCAATTCAACATTCACGGATTGTTCAGTCAATACATAACACAAATAACCCTGGCATCCCTTCCTGATCAATTTACATGCTTTCATTGCAGATATCAAATATGGAGGTACTACCCCATTTCCCACAAACACAATTTCTTCCTGTTCTGGTGGTTTAAATACAACCCTCTTTGTCACACAATCTATAGTGGCACAGTATTTGGTCAACCAATCCATGCCCAAAATTACATCAAAGTGTCTAAAGTTTAAGGGCAACAAATCTACATACAGGGTAGCATCCTCAATATGCATGTCACAAAACCGATATATATAGTCACATAACACAGATTCCCCCGATGGAGCAGACACACATAACAAATATGGCAACAATTCTAGGGGTCTTTTCAGTCTAGATGCAAATGCATATGTCACAAATGAATGCGTTGATCCAGAATCAATTAACACAAAAGCATCCTGATTACATATCGAGATAGTACCTGAGACAACGGCATTGGCATTCCGTGTATCACCCGGAACGAGTGCAAAGACTCTCCCTTGTCTCACTGTATCCCCAGTAGTAGCAGATCTCAAAGTGTTTCCCGGCTTCGGGATCGATGCAGTGGAGCTAGCAGCTATCTTCCCACTATTCTGATTACAATCTCGGGCTATATGCCCTTGTTTCCCACACTTAAACAGGCTCCCGATGCACGGTAACAAACTCCACGGTGCCTTTTGCTACAAGTGTTGCACATGGGAGTCGTGTCTCGGGAAGAACTTGAGGTAGTTGAGGAGCCCGTGTTTTGCTTTTTCAGAAATTTCTTCTTTGAAAAGAAGCCTTGTCTTTTGTTACCTCTCCATTCGGTTGTTGGCTTAGCTTGTCTAGCTATATTAGCCTCTGATATGATGGCCCGGTCAAGCACTCCAATGTAGGTCTCCAATTTCAGGACATTCACCCGCTCTAGGATGTCACTTCGGAGCCCACCTTCAAAATGCCTTGCCTTCTTATAATCAGTGTCAATTACGTGTGGTGCAAACCTGGCCAACTCAGTAAATTTGGCCTCATACTCAGCTACAGTCATACTGTCTTGTTTGAGTTCCATGAACTCTGCCACTTTCCTGTCCCGGACACACTGCGGGAAGTACTTGTCATAGAAGATTTCCAAAAATTTCGCCCAATCAATATCTCTGTGGTTTTCCCTCATCAACATCCACCATCTTCTCGCTTCGTCTTCTAGCATAAAGGTGGCTAGAAGCACTTTCTGTGTATCCGAGCACGGAAACACCTCAAACAGTTTTTCAATCCCAAGTACCCAAGCTTCGGCTTTTAAGGGATCTAGTCCACCATGGAACTGTGGTGGTTTCATTTTCTTGAATTCCTTGGTGAGGGCGATTATCCGATCATCATTTTGATTATCTGGCACAGGTGGTGCCGGAGGTGGAGGTGGCGGATGTGGTTGCTGCCACTGTTGTTGCCACTCCTGTTGCTGTCTCAAAGCTTCTGCCATTTCCTGAATCAGTCTTTCCATTCTGTCCAGTCTGGCAGCAGAGGATTCCTCTAACTCATCACCTCTGGTTCTCACCATCTAATTAAACTTGCATTATATTCCATACCAAAGGTACACAAGTACACATACACTAAGGAGCACATATTTCCAGATAATTCGTAATGCAAGTAGTTCACAACTTACACATATAATTATTCATAACAAAACATTTAAGCACATAATCAATGCTTCCAAACTCGTATTTATCACATGAATGCATCCTAGATCTTATCTAGACGCTTATTGCTCTTTTTGGACAAGTGTGTGAGTTATTAACTCGTGCTCTGATACCACTCTGTCACGACCCGAACCCGCCCCCGTGGGTTAAGGACGTAACCGGCCAGTAATCATGAGATTACCTACGGCCTCAAACTGTTCTAAACGTATTCTAACAGAGTTAATGGGGGCCAAACGGAAGCAAAATTAAAAACTTTGTCCATAGAGCCGTGCTTATATGCACATCAAACAAACCATACTCAGATACGTTAATAACTCACATCAAAAGTACAGTTTCACAAAATTCATTACAGACAGGATCGTCCAAAACGAGTCAACCTATAACAGACTATGTACAGACATGCACTAGGTCCTTGCCAACAAGACAAAACATAGGTACATAGTGAAAGGGCAAGGATGGTCTCATGCGCGAGGCACAAGGCTGACTCTCCCAAAACTCCTGTTGTTCCTAGCAGACTTCACTGGGGCTGGGTTTGGACTTCCCTTGGCTCACCTACAAATACATGAATGAGCGTGAGCGATAGCCTAGTGAATAATATCAAATATAACAGTTACATAACAATATGTAGAACAACATGCTCCAAACGGCCTTGGGCCCAATTCATACTTCTGTTTAACAGCAAAATATATATAACTATACGAAATGCAAGTCAAGTAACTGTAGTTCCAAACATTCTGGCCTTTGGCCCATCCGGGTTTCCATTCATGGCAAAACGGCCTTCGGCCCATTCATTCATGTCAAACGGCCTTTGGCCCATTCATTCATGTCAAACGGCCTTTGGCCCATTCATTCATGTCAAACGGCCTTTGGCCCATTCATTCATGTCAAACGGCCTTTGGCCCATTCATTCATGTCAAACGGCCTTTGGCCCATTCATTCATGTCAAACGGCCTTTGGCCCATTCATTCATGTCAAACGGCCTTTGGCCCATTCATTCATGTCAAACTTTTGTCCACAATCCCAATTAACAACTCATAATATTTATAGGGGAATAACAATTGGACATTGACAAGTTTTCAAATATTGATATTACTCACAGTGATCGGCTTGTGGATGCGCCCTGGAGCTTGACCCTACACATTTCATGAATACAAAAGGGTCACTAACAGTTCAATTCGTTCTTTAATTCACATATTCCTCTTTAGGCTTTGTTCTTATCTCATTAACTCATTTACAATGCTTAACACATGCCTAAGAGTGCTTACAAGTGAAAGAGAACGGAAAACGAATCACAGAATGTATGAACAAAATTCCAGAAAACAGGGTCCCCGCTCGAGCGTAAGCTTCTCCGCTCGAGCGGACCCTTAAGGCCTGCAAGGTACTGGTTGCACAAAAGATGCGCTCGAGCTGAAGGTCCGTCTACAAAGATCCATGCTCGAGCGTGAAATGTCCCGCTCGAGCGGGCATCCAACTCTGCAAAAATGCTGGGAGCACGATTTTCCCGCTCGAGCGGCCATTACCCCGCTCGAGCGGACCTCAAAAATCTGGGTTTCCCAGATCGTGTTCTTGAGCTCCAAATCAGTTTTCCATCTACATTTCTTGCATGCAATGGTTCAAATTACACATTTACACATGCTAACATGCTACTAATGCAGATTACAACATTAGGAAGCTCAATTACATGAATTATCTACATGCATGTCCCAAATTGTCTCAAACCCATCATCAACATGCTCAAATTCAGCATTCAAGACTTATACTCCCATGATTTGTACATGCATGTGGGAGATGCTCATCATTCTCAACTTAGATGGTACAAATGGTGACTACAATATGAGCTTCACCCAAAACTCCACATGAATCATGTGTTTCAAGCTCAAACATGCAAATTCAAAGTAATTTCTTACATGCATGAGTTCTAAGACTTCAATCTCAACAAAAATCAACTCATTACATGTTCTTGATCACAAACAACCCTTGAACTTACAAATTACAAGTAAGAGTTCAAGAAATCACTTACCTAAGAGCTTCAACACTCAAGCTCTAGCCAAATCTTGAGCTAGATCTTCAAATTCCCAAGTCTTGAGCCCAAATTACACAAATCTCTCCCTTTTTCTCTCCATGGCCGGCCTCTCTCTCCCTCTCAATTGTCTAACTCAGATTTTGAGTTTTAAGAGAGCTAAAGGGGAGTGCAATGCAAATATACAACAAGCCCCACTAACAAATATTTTAATATAAAATAATGGGGTGCTTAATTTATCAATTTAATCAGTTTAAATTGACCAGAATCAAATTTCAATTAAATTTCACCGTAGGCCCTAAAAATTATGCCAACCACAATGGCGTAGTCAATTTCGGGTTCCGTGGCCGATAAGGCCCTCAATTAAATTTCCAAAACAGACTACTCAAACAGATATTCCTACGATGAACAGATAAAATTTCAAACCACATATTTTCACATAGTGGAACACAAAATCATATCAAAATACATAATCACATCATGTTAAGGACCAATTAACATACTACGGAACAGGGGTGTCACATACACGGTCGGCCATACAAGGCCTCAAACGGTGCCATACCGATGCTAGACTGAAAACTGTTGTTGTAGGCAAACTCTACCAATGGCAAGTGCCTCTCCCACGTCCCACTGAAGTCCAGGACACAACCCCGAAGCATATCCTCGAGGATCTGAATAGTACGCTCGGACTGCCCGTCAGTCTGAGGATGATAAGCCGTACTAAAGGTCAACTTAGTGCCCAAGGCACTCTGCAAACTCTGCCACAACCTAGCAGTAAAACGAGGATCTCTATCTGAGACGATCGTCACTGGGACCCCGTGCAATCTCACTACGTCCCGAATATACAAGTCGGCAAGATGATCTACCGAATCTCTCACACGCGTAGGCATAAAGTGCGCCGACTTAGTCAATCGGTCTACAACCACCCAAATAGCATCACTACCCCGTTGAGTCCTCGGAAGACCTACAACGAAGTCCATAGTGACATGCTCCCACTTCCACTCGGCAATAGGCAAGGGTTGCAACAAACCCGCTGGCCTCTGATGCTCGGCCTTCACTTGCTGGCAAGTAAGGCACTTCGATACGAAAACAGCCATATTTCTCTTCATACCCTGCCACCAAAACTGGCGACCCAAATCCTGATACATCTTAGTACCTCCCGGATGCACCGCAAGGCGCGAATGGTGAAACTCTCGGAGTACTTCCTCTCGGCAAGACTCCGGTACAAACAAACGGTCTCGGTATCTCACACTCAGGTCGGGATATACCGTCAAACCCTTCTCAACTTTCCCACTGGAGATCTTTTCTCGGAGGGATTCTACCTCAAGGTCACCTCTCTGTGCCTCTAACACTCTAATCACAAGCGTAGGCTGCGCAACAACAGAAAACAAGGCCGCAGCCTCAACAGATTCGCCTAGTAGCAAATCAAACTCGCCAAGTGCTCCCAACATCTCCCATTCCCGGATGGCTATACAAGCTACATCACTAATGGTTTTCCTACTAAGGGCATCGGCCACAACATTGGCCTTTCCCGGATGATAATGTAACTCAAAATCATAATCCTCGATGAACTCCATCCATCTCCTCTGCCTCAGATTCAAGTCTCTCTGTGTAAACAGATACTTCAAACTCTTATGATCCGAGAATACCTCGAACCTCTCACCATAAAGGTAGTGCCTCCAGATTTTCAAGGCAAAGATCACTGCTGCTAACTCTAGGTCGTGAGTAGGGTAATTCTTCTCGTGTATTTTCAACTGACGTGAACCATAAGCTACCACTTTCCCCTCTTGCATCAACACACAACCCAAACCCTCTCGTGAGGCATCACAATACACAGCATAACCCAACCCTCTCTCCGGAATAATCAACACCGGAGCGGTGGTCAATCTAACTTTCAACTCTTGGAACGACTTTTCACAAGTCTCACTCCACACAAACTTGACTCCCTTCCGAGTCAGTCTAGTCAACGGTGACGCTAACCTGGAGAAATCTTTCACAAACCGACGGTAATACCCAGCCAATCCCAGAAAACTGCGGATCTCAAACACACTCTTAGGCTGTGCCCAATCTTGCACTGCCTCAACCTTGGATGTATCAACAGACACCCCTTCCCCGGATACCACGTGGCCTAAGAATTTGACTTCCCTCAGCCAGAACTCACACTTCCCAAACTTGGCATACAGCCTATGGGCTCTAAGCAACTCAAGCACCACTCTCAAGTGTTCCTCGTGCTCCTCCTCTGAAGACGAATAGATAAGAATATCGTCCACGAAGACAACCACAAATCGGTCTAAGAACTCCCGGAAAATCTGGTTCATCAAGTCCATAAAAACTGCCGGTGCATTGGTAAGCCCAAATGGCATCACCAGAAACTCGTAATGGCCATACCGCGTACGGAATGCCATCTTAGGAATATCTTCCTCCCTGACCCTCAACTGATGGTAACCCGATCTCAAGTCTATCTTAGAGAAACAACGGGAACCCTTCAACTGGTCAAACAAATCATCTATACGGGGCATAGGATACTTATTCTTAACCGTAGCCCGGTTCAACTTCCGGTAGTCTATACACAATCTCAAGGCACCATCTTTCTTTTTAACAAAGAGTGCCGGTGCTCCCCACGGTGAAACACTAGGGCGAACAAAGCCCTTATCGAGCAATTCCTGGAGCTGAACTTTCAACTCAACCAACTCTGCTGGAGCAAAACGGTAAGGTGCCATAGAAATCGGCGCCGTACCAGGCACTAAATCAATAGAGAACTCTATCTCTCGGTGAGGTGGCAAACTAACAAGATCTTCGGGAAAGACATCCGAATACTCACAAACCACCCTCGGTAACACAACCTGGGTCTCACCACTCTCACCACTCTCAAAGCTGGCAAGTAGACTACTAAGCTCACTTCGCCCTCGCGAGTCATACCCCGGTGGCAAAACACTACCAACCCGGTCTCCCAAGAAATGGAACCACTCCCCGCTCAAGGTACATAACGTGACCCTCTGGCGGTAGCAATCAATAACAGCCCGGTATGACGATAGCCAGTCCATACCCAAAATAACATCAAAACCCTTCATGGGCATGACAACAAACGGAAAAGGAAGCCTATAATCGGCGACCTCAATATCACATCCTCTAACACCCTGTTTCAGGATCAACTCACCGCCCAAAGGCGATACCACACAAATAGGAGATGCTAACTGTGCTAACTCCAATTCCAAAACAGATGCAAATGCAGCAGATACAAAAGAATGAGATGCACCCGTGTCTATCAACACATTAGCAACCGAGTTGCAAAACAGAAAAGTACCTCTCACTACTGATGGAGCCGGTACTAAATCCTGCGCGGTAACCGCATACACGCGCCCCGTAGGCCCCTGGTCTATCTGCTCACCTCTCGGAGCAAAAGACTGCTGCACAGACTGGGATGACGAAGCTCCCGGATTGGCCCTCGAGGCCTGCACAGACTGAGCTGGCTGAAAACCCTGCGTCTGCCTAGAACCAGACGCTCCCGAAGTGGCACTCAACTGTGGGCAAAACCTCTTCATGTGCCCAGGTTGTCCACACTGATAACAAGTCAAGAGCTGCCCCCTGCCCAAACTCTGACTCGGCGGTCTAGCTGAAGAAGAAGCAGCTTTCTGACCCCCACCCTTCTGCGGGCAAACCGAAACCTTGTGACCCAGCTGGCCACACTTGTAACAAGTGAATTCTCCCTGACTGCCTCTCCCCGAGCCTACACTAGGCACTGGAAAGGTCGATCTAGAGACTGCACCCTGAGACTGCTGAGGGTTATTACCCTTCTGTCTCCTGCCATCACTCTGACTATCCTGGCTCCTCTTGGAGCCTCTCTGACCCTCATCCTCCTCCTGCATCATAAGCTCCATATGAGCTGCAGCATCCACTAGATGTCTATAGTCTCGAATATAAGACCCACCAACTCTCAACTTGAGGCCCCGCCTCAACTTCCGCTCAAACTCATAGCAACGGCGTTCCTCAGACGCCACCAGTTCAGGTGCAAACCTAGACAGACTGGTAAAAGTAGGCTCAAACTCGGCCACTGACAAGCCCTGCTGATTAAGCCGGCTAAACTGATCCCTCAGCTTCTCTCTAGCTACTGCAGACAAAAACCTCTCCTGAAAAGCATTCACAAATGCCTCCCAAGTACCACCAACACGAGCCTTCTCGTACTTCCACCATTGACCCGCATCTCCCTTCAGCTGGAAGGATGCCAAGGTCACTTTCAGTGCTCCGTCCTCGATGCCAAGCATCTCAAACGTCTTCGTTGTCTGTTCGAGCCATTCATCTGCCTTAAGCGGCTCTTTAGGATCCCCGATAAACTCGTCCGGATTACACCGAAAGAACTCCCTCTTCAAGAAGGAAGGCCCTGCCTCAGCTGCCTGATTCTCAGCCCTAAGAATACCCAAAGCTCCTGCTATCTCTCTGGCCAAAGCACCCATGGCCTGCTGACCCACTGGCTCGGCCATACTGGCCTGACCAACTCCCTCCTGCACTGCCGGAATCTCACCCTGTAACGGTGCTTCCTGCCTCGCAGGTCTGCCACGCCTAGCACCTCTTCCTCGTCCTGACATCCTAATAAAGGTAACACAGAACGTTAGCACATTCATAGGTGTGCCGAAACTAAACACTCACGTCCTAATGCGTGGACAACTGTAATTCACTCCACATAAGCACATAAACACATAAGCACTTACGAATTTCATTTCCGGATAATGATAGTCCCGAGGCGTTACTAGAGTTCCGGTTAGAAATAGCATTGATCAAGTGCTTTTCCAACAAGACTCCCAGAAACTCAAGGATCCAATCAACATCCTAGAAATTAAATCCCATACCCACATAGTCACATAAGCATGTTATCAATTAGGCACATAGCATACGATACCACATCTAAGTCTCTATCAAGCGAGACAAACCCATTGTGATCCTAATCACTTCCCACGTACCCAAAGTATTCGAACCCGGTACGCTCTGATACCAAGTTGTAACGCCCTCAAAATAGTAACAATAAACCCATCAGATAAGACATGCATTTACATTTAAACTAACCGCATTCCTTTCATTCATTAGAATTCCATTACATAAGTATTACATGTTAACCTCATAACAAAATGCCCTACGGGCTTACAGCTTTCCAAGTTAACACTTGGTTACAACGAAGAGTTCTAACTCGTTTACACATTAAGCCCTTGGCTTGAAATTACATGTAATACATCAAAAGTAAAACGACAAAACTATGCCCGCCACTAGCCTCCCAGCTATGTCCTTGGAGGTGGCATGCTTCCTGCACCTGAAAATGATATTCCCATATAGGGTGAGCCACAGCCCAGTAGAAATACACTAAACCAACCATGGACAATGACTAAAACATTAGCAATTGATAGTTGGTCAACACTGATACAATCACATAAATTACATATTTATGTCAACGACTTACAAGTCCCAATTACTTTTCATTTTCCCTTTTTCAACAGATAAGCATGCTAGCTCTATCATCATTTCCACAGATATGTATAAAAACTATATCTCACATTCAGATAAGCATAAAAGCTATATCCACATTCTCAACAGATATGTATATCAACAATATCCACAGATAAGCATACAAGCTGTATCCACACTCTACAACAGATATGTATATCAACAATATCCACAGATAAGCATACAAGCTGTATCCACACTTCACTTCACAAAGATAAGCATATGAGCTCTATCTTCACTTCTCTAGACAAGCATATGAGCTCTGTCTACGGAGTTCATCCCCTATCTCCTCCCAATACCTATCCGGTTTAGAGGTACATCCCCTATCTTCCCCTAAACCGCGGAGTACATCCCCTATCTCCTCCTCTACACATAACGTATATAAACACATTGGTTCTATATACAATCACACAATACACACAATTAATGTATTCTATCAACCGTCAAGTTCCATGACACATTCCATTGATTAGTTTTCGTTTACCTAATCATCATGCATTGTCTACAACAATCTCGACTATCCTCCACCGATAGCCCAAAGCAGTTATTTCTAAAACAGAAAATAAATGCACAAATGGATATTCAATCAACATTTCATTTCCTCATTTCTCACCAATTAATTATCCCAATTAATTAAACAATGTAATTAGGCCATTTTCCATAATTACTATTTCAACCCTTAGGTCCCATTTTCATCAATGATTCAACAATCATTCCATTTTTCTATGCCAAACATGCATCTAGGTTTATTATGAATAAAACCCCAACTTTTGTAAAATTACACAAAAGCCCCAAACTTTCACAAAATTACCAAACCAAGCCCAACATCTCAAAATACCAAAATTTAAAGACAAAACCCATAGAGAGGAGTAGGATATCCCTACCTCAAAGTTTTAGCCCAAAAGGAGATGAAGACTCCAAGATCAACTTGCTCCAAATCCAACCTTTTTCAGATTAAATCGAAGCTCTCAACACCCTCTATCTTTTTAACAAAGGCCCTAGGCTAGATTCACACCCTAGAGAGATCAAATCTTAGAGAGAGTGTAAGTTTAGGAAGAGTGAGTGTCGAATTTAGGTTTTGCTCAAAGAAAGGGACTGAAAAAGTGATGTTTTAGACGCTGCTGTCCGCTGATATAAAACACGCTCGCTCGAGCGAAGGATTGGTCGCTCGAGCTACCAGACACAGAAAACTCTCGCTCGAGCTAAGAAGTTCTCGATCGAGCGAAGAAAAACCCAGACCGCTCGAGCCACGAAAAGCTCGCTCGAGCCAGAAACTACAACTCTCAGGTCCAGAACCGGGGCAACACTACTCTCGCTCGAGCGACATACTCCTCGCTCGAGCGAAGGACCAAAAATCTGGGCAGCAACACTAGGCTCCCAAACACAACCAACCTGTAACAAACCTGCCCAACACATCCCATACTCAATATACAAAGTAAAAAGGGTGCAAACAAGATAATAAACAACATCCAACATCCACGGACACATGTCCGGATCACTGTACAACAAGGGTAAACCCGGGATCGCTATACTCATGTTGTCTCCCCATCTCCAACATAAATCGTGGACCTTGTGTCTCTCCACCAATCAAAACCTTATAGAGCACCACGTGTTCATATTCCGAAAGTACTGAATAATCACCCCTAGATTGATGCCACTACATATTTTCCTTTTGTATTTAAATGGCATCTTTTAGTAAATGACATTACTGCTTGTATTTAGTGGCATCCTTTTAAAATATAACATAAAAGAATTTTGATTTATTTATGGTTGAGTGACATTTTTTTATGAAATGTCATTAGAATGAATTTTGTGTTATTTTTATTAAAAATGACACTAACATAGTGCCACTAGATGAAGTTTTTGTTGGAGTGGTTGGATGTGATATTTTGTCTTGTTAGGTTAAAAAGTCTATTTTGTTTTTTTGTAGCTAAAATAATTGACATAGGTGGGCCCACAGGGGCTTTTGGCCCACCACTTAGAGCCCAATACATAATTCAAACACCAAAGCCCAACATTGCTGGAGCCCAACGTTGCACCAAGGACCAATGATATCTAAACACTTGTCAAAGAGATGAACCAGCCACATAAGCAGACAAAGATCATGCAGAGTTATTGCACCACACATCAGCCATTAATGAGGTTCCCTACAGCATTTATTACGAAAACCCCTTCACATCGGAACAAAACAACCTCACCATGAACAAGGCAAGCTAGAACGTAGACTTTTGGCAAACATGACAGGTCGGAGTGGACAAAGAAATGATGAGCAAAAGATATAAGCAGGTTTCGAAGACAAGGAGAAGGTTAAGCTCTTTACCATCATCCTATCTCTATATTCTGTTGATCTCCCTTCTCTAACTTGCTCGTCGGAGGGTTCGCCGGGGGAATCCCGTTCCCCGTTGAACTCTTGTGCAAGTTTCTTAGTGGGCCCAGCGGTCGGACAACCGTGTGGGAGGCCTGGATCAGCCCAACCCGTCCATCAGAGACCAGTAGTATTATCAATAACCAAAAAAAATCCCAGGTTTTTTCTTCCCAAACAAACCCAATATAGATTATGGAAAAATGTCTCTAAAGATCCTAAACTTTCAGTTTTATCTACAATCTTATACATAATCTTGAGAAATTAAAATAGAATTGGTATATTGACTTCAAATGGTTGTGAATTAAATGTGATATTTTGATAGAATAATTATTCAATAGATTTATACGTAATAATGTTGTTTCTCATTCCCAATCTAAAAAAAAAAATGTTGTTTCTCATTAGCTAAAAATAATATGAAATAAATGTTGCATAATATTCTTAAAATGTCTAACAATTTTTCAAAAATTCCACGTTGAATATGCTTTGGTATTAATTTTTCATATTGTTTAGGAATTAAATAACGGTAATACTACATGCACCCAATAATATATTAATTAGTGTATCAATATAATAGCTGAGGGGTTTTGTGCATGAATGGTCTTTAAGGGGTGTGTTATGTTAGGCTGGGCTGTTGTGAATTTTTGTTTTTGGATGTATGATATGTTTGTTTTGTTTTCGTTTTTGCTCTACATGTTGGTTACTCACCAACTTGGAGCTTGGAGTTTGTGCTAGCAAATGATTTGGTGTGCATCTAAGTGCCAACCTAGTTGGGATCTGAATGTTTCACTATGATGCTTTTTGCACTCTCCTCTTTATTGATGTACGTTATCATACTTTGTATGTTTTTCCATCAATAAAGTTTCCTCTTTTTTTGCTGATAAAAAAAACATATAATAGCTGATATTATCATTTTAAAATTATAATATCACCCATTATACAAATTATAAAAAATTTAAAATTATGACCTATCATCTATTTGCACATGATATAGGAGCATGCAATAAATGTTTGGGTCTATTGCAAATTTGAATAGCCAGGTTGTATGCCAGTGCTATATATTTGAAAAAAAACAAGTAGTCAATCAACGTTCTGGAGTTTTCCTAGCTACATAAACCGAGAAGCTCTTTACCCATGGTTCAAGTCAACGGTAAGCCATTTCTCTCTCTCTCTCTGTCTATGCAAGTTTTGCTTGTAAATTGTGATAATTTATTTACTTGTATAATTCAAGAAAAATACTTTTTAAAAAAAAATTATAAGATTTATTATTTTATGTTTTTTTTTTTAAAGTTCAATTATTTTTGTATGAAACTTCTTTTATTTAATTTTTTGTAGAAACGGAAACATTCGACTGAAACACATTCACTCTGTTTGGTTATGATTTTCAAGATTTCCTTTTTAAGAAATTAAATTTTTTAGTTTTCATATTTTTTTGTTTTTATTGAATTTTTTTTAATATTTTAAATAATTTTTTTAATTTATAGATACACCTAATTTAAATACGTTTAAAAAGTATAATATTTGTAAAAAAATCTTTAAAAATTCACTAAATACCAAAAACACAAAAAAAAAATACATAAAAATTCAATATATTTTTCATATTTTTGTGTATTTATTAGTTTTTAAAATATTTTTTTACAAATGTTTTAATTTTTAGATACATCTAAATAAGGTGCATCTAAAAATATTAAAAAAAAATACTTACTAAAAACAACAACAACAACAACAACAACAACAACAACAACAACAAAAAACTCAATTTTCAGGAAATTGAATTCCAAAAATTAAAACTAAACACACTAATTAAAATTTTAAATTTTGAATTTAAGAAGGAAAATAAAAGTGGAAACAACTATTTATATGTATTCATTCCTTTTATGATTAAAAAATATCTTTAAAATTTAATGCTTACATAATTTAGTACCTTGTTTTAAGGGAAAATTATCTATTAGTGTTGTCTTCAAAACTTAATTACAAAATCATGAAAAATATTGTGATTTTACATATTAATATTTATAAAGAATGTCATTAACTTGAAAATACCTTTTTACTCATACACTGAGAAGAAATAATTTCTCCTTGTTTTAATCCCCTCTCCCAATGATATGAGTGTCTAAAATGGGTGTAAACGTGGTGTGTGCTTATCTTTATTCATATTAGATTGATTGGGCTTTTCTAGATTCACGTTTTCTATTATTTTTATTGCTACTGGTTGTGAACTTGTAATGGCTAGCGTATTATAAAATTAAAAAGAAAAAAAAGAAAATCATTTTTGCGCTCATTCTAGATTATTCTTGTAACCAAGCACTTTCATTTACATTTTGAAGAAATGGATGCGCAATTTCATTGGCTTTGATTGACGGATCCGACTTTGCCAAACATCTTTGTTGAAAAAAAGAAAAAACAAAAGAAATGGTAAGTCATTACATGCATGAAGATGTGATGGTTGAGATTCTTGTAAAATTATCAGTCAAATCTTTGTTGCCATTTAAGTGCGTCTCCAAATCTTGGTCCTCTCTCATTACAAATCCCAGTTTCATAGCCAAGCATCTCACTAACAGTAACAAGAAGGAAAATGGTTGCCTCTTCGTTCATAGCATTGAACCCAAAGATACAAATAACTTTACCAGAATCAAATTTTGAAAATCTGAATTACGTAAAAAAGCAAATTAAACTTACCAATCATATCCCTGAGAACCACTTAAACAACTCACTTGTCTCTTCTCCAATACGATTAGCCTCCAATTCATCGTCTACGACGACTACCGTGTTGCTCCGGCGACTACTACCGGTGAAAAACCTGCCGGAGCTGCGAAATGATAACGTGCGAGACCAAAATCGACGCAAGTCCATCCACGTAGTCTCTCAGCCATCTTCGTCCAACGACTTCAGAAGCTAAATTCTATCCTGGCGGCGTGTTCACCACCACCGGTACTCCGGCCGAGTCCATGCTAACGGAAGTACAATCAGAGAGTCCTCGCCGATGTGTGGAATCTACGGAGACTTCGTAGCCTTCGTCTACAATATAGTCGAACGAACCGATTGAGTACGATCTTCGACCATCGCTGGAATCGGACCTACCTCGTCGTCGACTCACACTTCCGATCTCAATTCCGAAACTGTTCCTGTGATCTTCTGGAGCCGTGGACGAAATGATTTGATTCGGTACATCTTCCTTAGTAGGATACACAGCGGACCTGCACAACGGACACGTTTGATTGGACGAAAGCCATGCGTCAATGCAATCAGTATGGAAAGCATAACAACACAAAGGGAGTAACCGTAGTTGATCATTCCTCTCGAACTTCGATAAACACACAGCGTAGTAACCGCTAACGATGTTTCCGGTCACAAAATCGGAAGTGAAGAGAGGAAGAGAGTTGATCAAATCGTTGGAGGAGTTCCGCTGCTCGTATAAACACCGATCGCAATTTGAATCGTCGCGGTTGTTTCTAGAGGAGACGACGTCATCTACTGCAGCGAAGGAGCGGTTGTTGCAGCGCTGAGTGATGAAACGGAAGAGGAGGTAGAGAGAGGCAGTGACGATGACAGAGGAGGCGATGATGATGATTACTATAATTAGTGAAGAAGATGGAGACGAAGATGACGACGGCGGAGAAGAGTCATTGTGGTTGATCTGAGGGATTGTGAAGGTGGTGGTACCTCCTCCGACGATGAGGAATGGCGGTGAATAAACATCGTCTACACAAGTGTGTGGGTGATTTTTTGACCACACTGCCTGCTTAGTAACCAGCTGGAGAGCACTGGCATAATAGATGGCACCTGACTGACCTACAATAGAAATATAAGAATCCCGCGGTGGTTTCGACCACCCGAGGGCACTCCGACGATCAAGTCAGTATATCTCTCAAAGATAAATCAAGTACTAAACTCACAAGCTTGAGTATCAAAAGCATACCTTAGACCCATGGGGGTGCCTCTTTTTTATAGCCAATACAATTCTAGTCCCAAAAGGAGCCTGACCCTAATGGTCTTAGGATTACTGCTAATCTTGGACTCCCAGTGGGATTAGGATAAACTCTCTAAGAGTCTTATCTTTACCCAAACTGAAGTCTTCTCCCAATCTAGGACTCTTGTCCATATCCAAGTTGAGTTCCCTCTTCATTCTAGGACTCTTGTCCCTTATCCGCTTATCTCGGATTCCAATATCTTCGGAGGCAACCTCGGCCTAGCCGAGATGACCTCGGCACATCGACCAAGACACGTGGCACCTCGGCTGACACGTCGATGTCACCTTGCCACGTGTTGGTACTCAGAAAATATATCTCCACAACTGCCTCCTAGGTTCTATTACCTCGGCATTCTAAGGTGATAGAACCTACACTGTTCATTCATCTGTGCCCCTCTGTCCGAGATCAAACTCGCCGACCTCAAAGTTCCCTGGACTTTACTGTCCACTGGTGTCAAGAATCAAGTTTCATGCTTTCCAAGTTGCTTGAAATCGCACCTCCTAGCCGAGGTTCTGGTTCCATTAATTCGTAAACTACAAGAGCTTTGCAACTGCTCCACTCACACTCTCTGGTGAGTTCCCGATTTCCAGTCACCTATTTGACTCCGGCGATTTTCATATCGGCGTTCATTTCACTTGGTAGGTTTATAAACTCTTTTACTTGCTATTTAAGCTTAATCTTTCATAACTCTTCTGATCTACTTTGAATCTATTTATTTGCCATCTGTTGCCTTCTGTTTTCTCTGTTTTCAAGTCTTGAATTGTTTGAATGCCTGGCACTGTTCTTGTCATATCCGTTTTCTGTTGCTAGCATCATGTCTGGGTCATTACTTTCTTGTTCTTCACATACTTACTTAGTGCCTGTGCACTTGGCTTTATTCTTGAACTTTGTCGTCTTCTTGACTATTTTTCTCTTTTTTCATTCAATCCTCTAGCTTCCTCTCTTTCTAGCTCTTTTGCTTAAATCCGTCATTTGTTCCAAGCTTTCAAGCTTCTGTAACTGTCTTCGTTTCTCTCCTCCGGTGAAGCTTTACATCATTCTGTCATTGTCGTCTGACTTCGGCAATTCTCATTCCGGCTTTCCTCTTTCTGGTAAGCCACTGTTCCTCCTGGTTTTATTTCTTGTTGCTTTCCAAGAAGCTCTGCTTCATTGTTAACCACCATTGTTGTTTTACCCGTTGTTTCCAAATCATCTTCTTGAATATACACTGTTCACATATCTGTTGATTTCTGCCACTGTTCTTAGCTTGGCACACCTGTACAATCTTTTTGTCTTGATTTCCTGATAGCTTCATCACCATTTTTGATTTACGAATTACATTCTTGTTTCTGTTTTCTGTGTCTTTTCCCAGAGTTTTGCTTTCAATCCTTGCTTTCAAAACGCCGAGGTGCCAATCGCCGAGAAAAGCTTTGATCAAACTCTTCAGGAGATTGATGCTGAGCTCGTGGCTGAGAAGGCTGCTGAGAAGTTCTTTCCAACTGTCTTCTGGGGGTGAGACACAACCTGCCACTGATGCCGAGTAGTTTGCTTCTTTCTTGAAATTGATGCCGAGGTAATGGTAGAGAAGCTCCTCCAACTGACTGCTGAGGCTAAACCATCGTCGTCCGTCGAAGCAGATCAGTCCGACGTTATTGCTTTCAGTCCCTAGTTCTTTAAGGTCTTCATTTTTGTACTTGCCAACCTTCTCAGCTCTTAGCAAGCTAGTTGGTCATCTCGGATGATCATATCTCGGAAACGTCTTTCAGTGTTATCTCGGCTATACCAAACTTGTAAATTGCTACAAATTTCAACAAGTGGTAGACTTCATAATCTTCGGTTAACTCATCTTGTAATTTGCTCCAAAATTTCAACAAGTGTTAACATTCCTTGCTCCTTAATTATCATTCCTTCCCCCTGCACCTTCTCCCTGCCCCCTAATGTGAATATAAGTTGTACTTAGGATCACATTAGGGAAGTTGGCTTCATGCCGTAGTCACAGACCTGATGTGTTCTGCTTTCACCAATGTATTAAAACTTCTGGTATTTAATGCACCCCCTTTAGACCCTCTTTCTCTTGGCCTTTGCAAACTATCATCGTTGTTTCTTGAAACATTTATTCCCTTCACAATTCTGGTCACCACTTCTGGCGTGCACTTAGTGGTTCTGTTCAAATCAAAACGACGTTTGACTCCGGCGAATCTTTTGCCGACATTTAACTTTGTGCACTCTCAGAATTTCAACAAGTGTTAAACATCATTTCGTTTTAACTTCGATTTAAACATCATCTAGGCTTAACTTCGGTTTAAGCATCATCTCCGTTTAACTTTTGGTTAAACATAATCTCGGCTTAACTTCGGTTAAGCATCATCTCAGTTTAACTTCGGTTAAACATCATCTCGGCTTAACTTCGGTTAAGCATCACTTCAGTTTATCTTCGGTTAAACATCATCGCTACTTAACTTCGGTTAAGCATCACCTCAGTTTTTGAAGTTTTTCCTTTTTTGTCACTTGTAATCTTGTACCTTTTTGTTTTTTTAGACAATGTAAGCTCTGCATATGGCCGATGTGCCTCCTTGTTCTTGAATGTCTAATGCAACTTTCCTTCTCTGAATGCTTGTGCCTTTGTCTTTTCTTGACTGCCTTTGCATGATTCTATACTTAAAATATTTTGCGTGTCTTTAGTATGCTCTTCCTTCTTTGTGCAACCTTCTTGGGGTGACATACCTCGGGTATACAAACTGATAATTTACCTCGGCAATAACTTGTCCTGTAAACTTTGCATAAATTCCAACAGATATAAAACACATACTGTTTTAATTTCAACCTATAAACTTTCCTTAAGTTATAACAAGTGTTAAATAATGATCTACTTGTAAATTGCTACAAATTTCAACAAGTGTTTAAACAATATACTTAGCTTTTACTTCAACCTGTAAATTGTTGCAAATTTCAACGGATGATCATATGTTGGCTTAACGTCATCTTGTAAATTGCTACAAATTTTAACAAGTGTTAAGCATCTTTTTCGGGTTAACCAACTTGTAAATTTCTACAAGTGTTTAACCAATAACTTCGGCTTTGCTTCAACTCGTAAATTGCTACGAATTTAAACAAGCGAAGAGAAACAGTAATCTTGGCTTAACTTCAACTTGTAAATTGCTACAAATTTCAACAAGTGAAGATAAGGAATCAGCTTAACTCCAACTTGTAAATTGCTACAAATTTTAACAAGTGAAGATAAGGAATAATCTCGGCTTAACTTCGACTTGTAAATTGCTACAAATTTCAACAAGTGAAGATAAGGAATCAGCTTAACTCCAACTTGTAAATTGCTACAAATTTCAACAAGTGAAGATAAGGAATCATCTCGGCTTAACTTCGACTTGTAAATTGCTACAAATTTCAACAAGTGAAGATAAGGAATAATCTCGGCTTAACTTCGACTTGTAAATTGCTACAAATTTCAACAAGTGAACATAAGGAATCAGCTTAACATCAACTTGTAAATTGCTACAAATTTCAACAAGTGAAGATAAGGAATCATCTCGGCTTAACTTCGACTTGTAAATTGCTACAAATTTCAACAAGTGTTAAGCATATTCTTCTTCTCTCTGCCTCTTTCTTGCTGGATCCATTGTTACCTCGGCCTCGCTTTGGCAAGCCGTTTCTTTTCTCATGTTTTTTATAAGCCTTTGCATCCTTTTGTCCGTAGGGTCACCAGAATCCCTTTGATATGGTTCTGTAGGCAAGGGATCTGCCCCGTGCATAGCTTCCACATACTCCTTTGTGGTTTTTACAACAGGTCTTCATCTTGGCTAACTTCAGTCCGATCTTGTGTGTTTCTTTTTTATCTTCTGGGATCTGAGATTTGCTCACTGAGCTCTTCTCTTCTCGAGTTTAAGTGCCGAGCTCTTGTCTTCTGGAATCTTGGATCTGCTCATTCAGGTTGAGCTCTTTGAATGTTATTTTCTTGGGAGCGCTCATGCCCCCTGTCTTTGTATCCCTTCTGGAAGGGTCTTCATTCCGATTATGTCGACATATTCTCTATCCTTGCTAAACTAGTCGTTTCCGACACGTTGATCTTGTACGGTGGTGACCATCTATTCTCCTTTCGTTCCCACAGACGGCGCCAAATTGTGTGGGTGATTTTCCGACCACACTGCCCGCTTAGTAACCAACTGGAGAGCACTGGCAGAATAGACGGCACCTGACTGACCTGCAACAGAAATATAAGAATCCCGCGATGGTTTCGACCACCCGGGGGCACTCCGACAATCAAGTCAGTATATCTCTCAAAGATAAATCAAGTACTAAACTCACAAGCCTAAGTATCAAAAGCATACCTTAGACCCATGGGGGTGCCTCTCTTTTATAGCCAATACAATCCTAGTCCCAAAAGGAGCCTGGCCCTAATGGTCTTAGGATTACTGCTAATCTTGGACTCCCAGTGGGATTATGATAAACTCTCTAGGAGTCTTTTCTTTACCCAAACTAAAGTCTTCTCCCAATCTAGGACTCTTGTCCATATCCAAGTTGAGTTCCCTCTTCATTCTAGGACTCTTGTCCCGTATTCGCTTATCTCGGATTTCGATATCTTCGGAGGCAACCTCGACCTAGCCGAGATGACCTCGGCACAACGACCAAGACACGTGGCACCTCGGCTGACACGTCAGCGTCACCTTGCCACGTGTTGGTACTCAGAAAATATATCCCCACAACAAGCAAATACACAAGGCATGTTTTAGTTTTGATAATTTCGATTTCACTAAAATTTTCTTTTTATATCAATTTAGGTTTGCTTATTTGAATCAAAATATAGTTGAATCTATATAATAAGGCTAATGTTATGAAAAAAAAAAATTATAACCAAACACCACATAAGGTAACACTATAATAAATCAAATCAAAGACCACAAACATATTAAACCAAAGGTATATATGTTACACACTCTAAATAATTTTCCTTTAAAATGTTTAAATTTAAGCGTTTATTTTTTTATTTCTTTAGATAGGGTAAATTTCAGTTACTATAAAACAAATATATATATATATATATATATATTCTCTATCAAAATTTAAATTAATAATGTTTTAAAATGAATGTGTCCAACTGAGGATGTCTCTATTTACACACCACATTTGGTCTCAAGGCACATCACTTACTTAATGCACACCAAACACAATTTTAACTTTATTATTTTTGCCCAATACTTACCATCCATTTTCAAATATACCTAAAATATCCTCATCTTCTTTAACCACTCCACCAACCCTAACCCTAACCTTAGTCGCTGTCACTCGCCGTAGGCTATCGCTTCTCCCTCCTTCTTCTCCGATGAATCTCTTCCTCACTCCTCCATCCATCACTCTCCATGCCTTACCATATCCAACCACACTTTCAAACCCTCCACCACCGACTCCACTATCTCCCCACCATCGCTACCACAACCTATCATCCCATCATATCTCATATCCTACTTCTTCTTCTCTCTCTAAAAACTACCAAACCTACATTCACCACCGCAACCCTCCCTCTACAGAGATCTTCCCTAACCCATCGGAGAGGAGCTTCTCACCGAAGACAACTGCAGCGGCAAAGTTTGGAATCAGAGCTTGAAATCCTAGATCGAAGCTTTGAATCTGGTTTGCACGATCGAATTCCTACAAGCCCTAGATCTAGATTTGAAAACCCTAGAATTCTCTCTCTCTCTCTCTCTCTCTCTCTCTCTCTCTCTCTTTGCGATGGAGAAAAATGAGCCATGGCCGAAATGGGAGACTAGGTTGTTCGTTGATGGGGGGAGGGAGAAGGGTTTGTAAAGGGGAAAGGGGTCGCCGGCGAGGTAGGGAGGTTGTGAGGGTCGCGATGGTGGCTGGGTTTCGGTGATGGTGGCTGAAGGTAAAATGAGGCAGCGAAGAGTAGTGGTGTGTGGGGGGTGTATTGATATTCTTTTGTGGTTATTTTGGTCATTTTATGTAAGATCATTATTGTAATAAAAAATAATCAATTAATGGTGTGCCTTGAGACTAAATATGGTGTGTAAATAGAAGCACCCTCCAACTGATCTCGAACTCATCATTCTGCACAACTTAAAGATTAAATGAGTTTAAAATCAATCCAATTATATTTATTTTAATTTTTTTTAAAAAAGGAATAACACCTTAGTGGAAGGCAGAATCAAAATTAGGGAGATGACCCTCAAATATTTTAAATAGCCTTCATTTGAAATGTGGGTTAACTTTTTAACCTTTTTTTATTTTTTTAACTTGGGACTAAAAAACTTCATTTCGAATAGGTTTTTTGGTTTTTATGATTTTTGTGAGAAAAAAAATGAAATGATTATAGTTCAGATGTGACATTTTATCTTATTGGGTTAAAAAATTTATTTTGTCTTGTTGTAACTAAAATAGCCTCAACCCAACCCAAACCTAAACCTTCATGCCAAACATAGCCTTAGTAGTAAAAGTTGTAAAGGTCCAAGGTTTTTTTTTAATTAATTAATTATTGATTTATTTATTTTTATTTTATTTAAGTTAATGCACCTCACCGTTTTAATTATATTGGAGTCTTGTTTGGGAAGTATGCTATTTTTGTTCGCTATTTGATTTTTTAATTATTTTAGCCTAAATAATTATGTTTGGAAAGATAGTTGATTTTTTTTAATAGTTGATTTGATAGTTGTGAGAGAAAAAATGAAATAATTATGGATTAGATGTGATATTTTTTCTTATTCACTATTTTAACATATTTTGTTTTTTAGTGAACTATTTTAGGGGTAATTTTATTTCCACACCTTAATTACTCTTAGTGCACACACTTAATGAACACATTCTCAACACAAATATTAAAAAAATATAAATTCTCAGTACACATCTCTATATTCTAATATTACCTTCATTTTCATTTTTAAAACCTTAAGGCTATGTTTGCTTTCGATTTTTGAATCATTTTTTTTTTTTTGAAATTTTTCTGAGAAAAAAATAAATTAATTTGATAAAAATAAATACCAAAAAATATTTTTAATTTTTTTTTGCCCCTAAAAAGATAAAATCATATTAAAATAAGAAGTTTTATTTATTTTTTTTTAAACATATTCTAAAATTGAACTAAACAGAGCTTCTTTTTCTTTTTCTTTTTTTCCATTCTTCTACTTCTCCTTTACTGTTGTTGCCACCAATCAACCTTGAATGATTTGCGGTGGTAGATTTGTGAGTGTATGGTTCATGACGGAAAATAATCGCAGGAGGAGAGGGAAATAAGTGATGGGAGAGGACAGCGGATGAAAGTCATGACACTGGCGATAGAGGATGATTGTAGTGTTTTAGAATTAGGGTTTGGATAGAAGAAGAAGAGGGTATTATGGTATTCTTATTCTAAGATAAAATTGTATTAATGAAAATTTTCATTAAATGTGTGAACTGAGAAGAATTGGTGTGTGGAAATAGAATTACTCTTATTTTAGGCCAACTCTCTTCTAAAAAAAAATAACAACTTTACATTTTAATTATACGTATTTGGTCCCTCCCTTCTTCTCTTTCGGATGTACTTTCTCTTTTTTTTATTTTTTATTTTTTCTCTCCCTTGAAGAAATTCGAAGACAACGATGCACCTCTGAAGTACCAGTGCATAACCCTAATGACCGGCGTCACAGGCATCATCGGTAGCAGCTTCGCTGAGATTCTTCCTCTCTCTAACACCCCCAGTGGCCCTTGGAAAGTCTACGATGTCTCTCATCGCCCTCGTTCGCTGTGGAATACCAACCACCCCCATCGCATACATCTAGTGCGATATCTCCAACTTCGACGACACCCAAACCAAGCTCTTAACCCTCAATGACGTCACTTACCTTTTCTACATCACTTGGACCAATCGATCTTCTGAGAATTATGAAGCCTTATGTTTCGAAACGTTCTCAATTTAGTGATCCCAAACGCCCCAAATCTCTAAACATCTGTCTTCAAATGGGTCAAAATATTACATCAGTCCGTTCAATCTCGTTAGAGGAAAATCTCAATCTAATGATCCTTCATTTACTGAAGATCTTCCCCGATTGGCATCTCTGAATTCCTACTACACTATCAAAGATATCTCTTCAAAGAGGGTGTGAACAAAGAAGGATTGACGTAGTCTGTTCACTTATTTTGTGTTTGGTTGGGAGATTTGGAAAGGGAAAAGGAAAAGGTGTATGATACTAGGTGAAATGTAGGTACATTTTATATATTTTATTTACATTTCACCTATTTTTTCTTTTTCCCTTTCCAATTCCCTTCCTAAATCCCCCAACCAAACACACCACTAGAGAAATTTCAGAATTGCTCAGAGAAAAATTTGAATTTTAAATTTTGTGAGAGAAATCTTAGAATTACTTAGAAAAATTTCTCAATTTTCACTTACAGAAATTTATGAAATTTCAAAAAAATTTACCTAGGGCCAAAGGGTTTGGTTTTATTTTGAGCTTGAGTGCCTCATATCTTTCTTTCTTTCTTCGCTCTCTTCACAACCTCTCAATGTCTCTTTCTTCCTCTCTCTCCATCCTTCAGTGAAATTTCTCTAACTAAAAGTCAAAAAAAAATTCATTGATGGTAGATAGTCGACTCAATAAAATTTTGTCAAATTTTTTTTTAGAATTTTATATTCATCATTAATTTTATTTGATAGATCTCAATGAGAACATTTTAAAAATATAAATTTTATTAAAAATGGATATCTAAATCAAAAGTTATAGAATTTTTAAGTTTTAAAATTTTTCAAAAAGTGAAAGGCGTTGAATATTGAAACAATGTGCATCATTTAGTGCTAAAATTGAATAAATAAGGGTATTTTCGTTTGAAAATTGCTCCCCGCATTTTCTAGAAGAGTGATTCCACTTACACCACCAATCTAACTCCTTATACCCTCAAATTTTATTTTATTTTATTTTATTTTATATTTTTTAATTTATACAATTCATTTATTACCCTCATCTGTAACATTTCTCCTTCTTCTTCTCTTTATACCCAAAACCTCAAAAAAGCCTAACCATAGTTCTCCTCATCACCTCCACCGACCCACTATCGGCGTTGCCACTCTGCTACTACTCCACCACATTTCCTCATTTTCCTTCTCTTTCTCTCACTGCATAGATATAGATTATAGTTTCTCCCTCTTACTGCCCCTATTACAAACTAGCAACAATCACCAATGGGTTACGAAAACGATCTGCAAGTCTTCTCTCTCTCTCTCTCTCTCTCTCTCTCTTTAATTCTCTCTTATCTGTAGAAAACCAACTGTAATGCTCTGCTTCAAAGCACCGTCTCCATTGCTTCCTGGCACAAATGCCAATTTTTTGTCCACAACAGTCCGACGGCTCTGTTCACTGGATTCACAGTCCTTTCACACGCTTCAAACAAAAAAGACTGAAACAAAGCTGTATATAGAGATCACAAAATCCTCATCCTCAAAATCAAAACGATATACAAATACTTATATATATATATAGAGAGAGAGAGAGAGAGAGAGAAAAGAAATTACCAGGTCATTGGATTTGGATGCGAAGTCGAAGAGGCTTATCTGTGAGATGAGACAGAGAAAGAAATTACTAGGGTTAGGGTTTTTTAGGTTTGGAGTGCAAAGAGAAGGAGAAAGAGTAAGGTTAGAGATCAGGGTAATAAAAGAATTGTATAAATTATAAATATATAAAATAAAAAATAAAGAAAAATTGAGGGTGTAAGGAGTTATATTGGTGGTGTAAGTAGAATTATTCTTTCTAGAAACCTTAGCTACTACTATAATATTTGTTTTCTTTTATCTTGTAAAATTTTAATATCAAAATCTTAAACTTAAAAGTCCAAAAAAAATACAAATTCATAAAAATATTTACAAATTTAATTATTAATATTTATAAAAAAATTACTAAATTGTAATTACTTTTTAAAATATCCACTAATGTAATATTTTCCTTTTAACAATAACAGCAATCCAACTGGACCGGCTTAACGGGTGAGCCTCTGGCCATGCCGACCCCTCACACGATGGCCTAATTTAAGAATTACAAACACACCTTTTAAGGTTTACTTAAATTATAAATTACTTCTTGTGGTTGTAAAAATTACATTATGCTCCTAAGATTTTTAATTTCATAATAAATAGGTCATTTTATTAATAAATCATCAAGTTAATTAACAGTTTTTAATAATGTTAAAATTTTATTTTAATTAATAATTCAGATAATTTTATTATTGTATAGGTGAACAGTTAGGAATTTTACCTTTTCAATTAATTCTGTTAAATAAAAAATTCTGACAAAAAGGTATTTGTATGTAAGGCCCCGGTTCCCATATCGGGAATGGAGGGGGAGTTCCTGGGTTATAAAAGTAAAAACCTGGACCCTTATATAACATCGAGGCCTTTTCCCGGGTGGTGAGATCTCTATTAGAACTCCCCAGTTAAGCGTGCTTAGGCTGGAGTAATTCTGGGATGGGTGACCCACTAGGAAGAACAAATCCGTGTGGGCGTGGCCCAAAGCAAACAATATCGATGATATGTGAAGGGTTGGGGCGTTACAAATGGTATCAGAGCCGACTCTTCGAAGTACCGAGTGTGGGCTCCTGACGTCTCTCGGTGTATGTGGGCGGGCTTGTGAGCTGGCAGGCTACTGTACGGGGACGTGCAGCCTTATGGGGGGTGGATTGTAAGGCCCCGGTTCCCATATCTGGAATGGAGGGGGAGTTCCTAGGCTATAAAAGTAAAAACCTGGACCCTTATATAGCATCGAGGCCTTTTCCCGGTTGGTGAGATCCCTATTAAAACTCCCTAGTTAAGCGTGCTTAGGCTGGAGTAATTCTGGGATGGGTGACCCACTGGGAAGAACAAATCCGTGCGGGCGTGGCCCAAAGCGGACAATATCGATGATATGTGAAGGGTTGGGGCGTTACATTGTAATTTTTCAAACCACATGAGGTAATTTGTATTTTAAACAAACCTCAAATGGTGTATTTGGAATTTACCCTTAAGGGGAAAGCTGATTGAACCCATGGTAGGTTTCGCCTAATGATAGGTTTCGCCTATAAAAACTTTCTCCATTTAAAAAATTGTATAAAAATAAAAATAAACCAGAAGATAAAAGAAGAAAAGAAAAAAAAGAGAGAAGAGGAAAAAATTGATCCGAGTGTGGGATAGAAAAAGAGACCCCCATTCTCGAAACGAGTAAGATGAAAAACAGAGGTGTCATTTGGAATGAAAGTTGGCTTGATTTTTTGGCTAAATTAATTATTAAAAAATAAAATAGATTAAAAATTTAATAAAATAAAATGTTACATTCAAATTATAATTATTTTTTTATTTCTCTTATAAAAGTCAAAAAAATTAACCTAGATTTTTTTTTTAAAATAACTAAAAAATTAAAAATCCAATCCAACTTCCCAAACTAAACTAGAATGTCAAAGTGAATTCTTACACGGCATTTGGGAACCATTTCAATTTCAACAACCTCTTACTCTTCAATAATTTCACTTATCTAAACAAGTAATATTCAGTTAGTTTGATTTAGTATTTAGGATTTATTTTTCAAAAAATTAATTTTTTTTAATTTTTCATATTTATTTGTTTTCATTTAATTTTTTTTTAATATTCTTAACATTTTTTTTTAATTTTTAGATACACCTAACATAAATACACTTAAAAAATATAATATTTATGAAAAAAATCTTTAAAAAATTCACTAAATAGTAAACATACAAAAAAAAACGAAAATTCAGTATATTTTTCATATTTTTGTGCATTTATTGATTTTTTTAAAATATTTTTTTATAAATATTTTACTTTTTAGATACATCTAAGTAAGATGCATCTAAAAAATTAAAAAAATTGCTTAAAATTTTAAAAATATTTACTAAAAATAAAAATAAAAACAAAAACAAAAACCTTAATTTTTAGAAAATTGAATCTAAAAAGTTGAAACCAAATATAGTGATTATGTTTCATGAAATAAATATGAAAAATTTTATGAACATTCTCCATTCTTGAATTAATTTGTAGTGTTTATTGTATGTTATGTAATCATATACACCAAGTTACAAATTAAGATTTTAAAATTAAAACATACGTGTATTAAGGTAATTCTCTTTTCTTATTTTATTACCTACTATACTAGATTATTTCTTAAAACTTCATGAAATGTTTTATAATATGTTGTTTCGTGAATCCTAATATTACTCATTGAAGTACTAAAAAATTATAGGGAAAAAAAAAAAACTCCAGAGTTTGAGCCGGGTGACAAAATAAACCTTAAATTTTTAATTTTGTCAATTTAGATCTTAAATTTTTTATTTATTTTCAATTTAAACCATTTGTTTATTTTCATTAAGTAAAATTGATGAAAAAATAGGTATTTTAGTTATTAAACTTAATGAAAAGTATATTTTAATCATTTTATGAATACCTACATCGAATTTAATGTTTAAAATATTATTTCTTATCGATTTTACTTAACAAAAATGGACAAATGTTTAAATTGAAAAGAAATCAAAAAATTATGATTTAAATTGACAAAATTAAAACTTAAAATTTATTTTGTTAAAATGCTCAAATTTTGAAATTTTTTGTATAATTGCTTCAAAATTATATTTATAATAATGTGGTTATATTGTCTCTATTAATTTAAAATAAAGAACTTATCAATATTATTATAATTACAAAAATGTGATTGTCACATTTTTTCAAGTGTAAAATGTTGTATCAAAATTCCGCAATAATTTTTTGTTTATTTCTTTTCGAGTGCCAGAGATGGGAGATTTTTGCTAGGTACACTGCAGGAAATTCATCTTTTAGCGGCGTTTGTGTCAAAAACAACATTAATTCTTTTTGTGGCGCTTAGTACCAAACGTCGAAGATGCGGCCGTCACTATAACATTGGGGCACTTTAAAAACGTCGTTAAATAGTTATAACAAATGTGATACATAACGTTAAACTAACGTCATGACAATTTTTAGCGACGTTTTAAAAACGTCGTCATTGCTTTTTTTGGATTTTAAAAATATAACCGTTGACTGTATAGTGGCATTTTCAAAAACGCCATTATATCTTTATTCTTTTAATTTATTTTTTTTAAATTGTAATAATTCTATGTGGTAGAACCAAAAAATACCTGTAATAAAATTGAAAAATAGTACTAATATGAATCAATAATTCCCGTTCCCATTCAAATGAACATTTGTCAAAAGATAAACTAATTATGTCAAGAAGCAAATACAGCATTAATTCACTTTCCCATTCAATTTAATATACAATTACCATTAACTACAAAATAACATATCCACAAATTATGTTTTAACATTCGCCAAAAAATAACAAGAAAAACATTAAGACAAACCCCATGAGTTTTGATTTAATTTAATGTCTTGTCATTGTTACTAAATTCACTGAACCCAGTTGATATAGCATAGAATCTGTAATCTTCACTAGTCTGGATGCCTGCATCAAAATATGGAAGCCAAATTAGGTAAAGTGCACAAATCAATAATGGTAGAAGTGTTACAGTTATAAAACATAAGATCTACATTACAACTCACCATTTTTGAACAATTTAAAAAAATCAGTCATTTCTAAGGCTTTGAAATTGCAGAAAAAGTTAGAAAAATAATATTTTAACATGCTTCTATCAAATAGTAATAAGTTTATAATAATTGTGACTTCACAAATCAGAATCTGTAATCTTCACTAGTCTTAGATACCCAGTGACTAGTAAACAAAAAAACTTAAGCTTTACTCATTAGTTGTTGGTAGCAACAATGAGAAACCTCTTTGTAATAGTCTAAAATCTAAAAAGACCTAAAAACCAAAAAGAAACTAGTATTCCTCAATTATCAAACACATCTGCTAGTAGAAAAATATGTGGGAACATGGACACATGTTTTCCAATTCATGGTCCAAACCATATGATTTGACAGAGCTTGTAAACAATCAATTTGAATCCTAATGTTTGAATCCAGAAAATTCATTATTCAGAGACCATCAAGTTGTGTTGATGAACCAAAAGATTCACAAACTTAACTCCTAAAAATTAGCTAGAACCATTTACAATCCCTAGTTCCACAAAGCAGATTTTGACTCTACTAGTACTACTCTATTCCAAATACATGTCTAAACCAAATAAATAACTACTGATCACTCAATAGATTGACAAATATTTGCATCAAACCATAATAGTTGACACTTGCAATAACATAAATGGTGTTCGTTGAACTAGTCTAATTCTTAAGGACACTTGTAAGATAAATCAGGAATGATTTAATTTCAGTTATCAGGATGATCTGAACTTGGTAATTTTGGTCTGGCATATTAAAGAGGACACAATTAAACTTTCATCTTAATGCATGTGCATAACTCATCTATCAAATGCACAGAAAATGCCGGCACTAATGGTATACAAACAAATTGTCAACTTTAAATGGAATCTCACAGAAATGAAAAGCTGCTGCACAGTATAAGACTGGAAGATTTAGAGTTCAGATTGTATACTACCTGGAACCAATTGGGGTTCTCTGGGCTTTGCTGAGCAGCAAGAACTTCAACAAAATTCTTTACCTAATACTACAATCTTCGATCAAGATTCTTTACTTTACCACCATAAATTTTTTGTGCTGCATGAATATGGTAACCATCAATAGAAATTCAGTTTGACCACATCAAAAAGTAATTTCAACTTAAATTGTGGTCTTGGCTATATCCAGATTCTAGATACAGATATATCTCCATGAGAAAAATCACCAACAAACAGTCTACTTTAGAGAATTTTGAGAGATCTTCAACTATCCAAGTTAAATACAGAAGGATAGAAGTAGAGCTCAATTACATGTATTATGCATAGGTTACATAAACACAAGATTTTGAGCAAATAAATAATTATATTATTTAAGTGCAATCATTGTTGATATCTAGCCTATCCTTTCTTGAGGAGGATGATTGACTGAATTGAATTATTGAATTAGGGAGTTCACATCCATTATTGATATCAGATAATGCGAGAAACAAGAAAGTACAATGTCTATGACATGGATAGTTTAATGGTTTTAGTTGAACTTACAACTTATTCAATGACATGGAATGCAATTGCATGAGGATAAGCTACTAAAGTTATGTGTACACCCCATACCCTGTAGTGTTGAATTAGGTTGTGTTTGGATATTGGATTTGTGGAGAGAAAAGAAATGGAAAGGGAAAAGTGAATGAAGTAGCTTCTAAGATCCAATCACACCCCAAAGAATGGTTGGAATTCAAAGGATCCAGGCGAGACATAAAAGACTCAAAGTAAACAGTATCGAAGAGGTTGCATCAAATCAAGCTACCTGATATTGCAGGAGTGAGTACGCCATCACCGATCGCTATACACGTTCCCAGCAAAACAAAAATCAATAGCCCCTCGAAAAATTTTGGGTTCTTCTCAAATAATGACTTCAGAAATGAACTCTACCATGTTTCTTCTGATCTTTCTACAGCATATGTAAATAGCATCTCATCTGATCTTTGTTGATTTGGTAGAATGCTAAGTCTTGCATGTCGACAGAATAGGGAGTACAATGCAAAGGTACCACCTGAACTATGAAGGCAAATTTGACACAGGAAAAAGAAAAAAAAGAAAAAGAAAAATTAGAAAAATGTGTGGTTTTGTGTAGATTTTCTAAAATGAAATGAAAGTGATCTCAAAGGAAATGTTAAAAATGGTAAATTTTTGTCGAATCTTCTCTCAAAACGATGAAAATAAGCACTTTTGATTATCATTTTGGACTGCTAGGAGCCAAATCAACCATATCCTTCTCATTTCTGTTTGTAAAGTATTACTCGAAGGAAAAATAAATAAAAACCAGCCCAAAAGAACAAAAGAACAAAAGAACATCTTGAAATGAGAAATAAAAATAAGTAAATACTGCCAAACAAGCCCTAATATGTTACTCTGTCCTTTTAGTTCCTTTTAAACACTAACAGAGGTAAATTCCATCCAAAACCATTTATTAAACTAACAGAGGTAAATTCCATCCAAAACCATTCATTAAATTGAACCCAAAATCAAAAGATAATAGGATTTGGGATCCCCAAGTATAGTAGTGTGTCCTTGTTCCCTTGGGTTTCTATATGCATGTTATACAAATGTATTTTTAGAAGCTTTGCCCTGACTAATTCCAGTACATATATAACAAATAATTATTAGGTCAAAGGGCTAGGTAGTAAGAAATAAAATATTTAACCATTAATCCGCTTTTTGAGGTCACAAGAATCATATTCCAAACTCCACAAATCCTAAGTAGAATTCCCTCAAACAAACTACAGTCAATGAGATGGAGTGATATCAGCCATAAACTTGAATCTCAAATGAATGCTAGAACTGAAATTACTACAAAATCAAGTGCATGAAAAAAGAAAACAATCCAAATTTATATTCTTTAATATTTTTTTCCCAATTTTCTCAATAACCAAACAAAGAAAAGGCAATGAAACAGAGCATATACAACTCATCAGTGAAAAACAATTACTGAAACAGATCACATACAACTCATCAATCACTAAAATAGAGTGAGAGAGAGGGGGGGAGGAAGAGCTTCACAGAGAGAGAAAGAGAGAGACGGTAGAGCTCACCTTAGTAGACGATGGTGCAGACCAATCTGAATCTCTGAATCTCTGCAATGAAATCACTAAGATGAAATCGCTCTGAATCTTTGCGATGAAATTACTGAGATGAATCTCTAAATCGCTTTGATAAAGGTTTAGAGAGGGTTGAGAAAGAGAGAGAAAGAGAGATTTAGAGAGAGAAAGTAGATTTAGCGATGAAATCACCGAGAGATTTTGAACCTTCGTTGGTGCTCGCTACCTCGCTTTGAGAATGAACAAGCGGTAGAGCTTCGAAATCGCTCAGAGAGAGAGAGAGCACTCAAGATTTGGGTCTTAACTTAAGTGAGTGTCAGATTCAAAATTAGGGTTTGAAAATAGGAGGAGACCAAGCGCGTGAGGCGCAACACATTTGGAAGCGTTTCCTATTATAAAATGGTACCGTTTTGTTAAACAAATATGCGACGTTTTATAAAAATGTCGTTAGATATTAAAAAGCGTGACGTTTAAAAATGCATTGTTAAAAAAATGTCGCCTAAACCCCTTTCTCCTGTAGTGTACACTTCGAAAATAATGTATTGTGTATTCTTTTTTAAAAATAATAATAATAATAATAGCATTAAAGTATATAATAATAAAAAATCAGTACATGTTTAAATTTATAAATGTTTTTACCAAAATTTTATTTTTTAATTCTATTTAGATTATTAGATATTAGATTTTCATATAAAAGTCTAATTAAATATAAAATATAGGAAGATCTGATCAGCACCTATGGAAGTAACACCCGTTGGGAGTAGGCAATCTTGGTGTTGTGCCATTGTCTTGACCTGATGTAAATATAAGAAGATCTGACCAGCACCTATGGAAATCATGTCAAGGAAATTACCTCCCCAAGAAAATTCATCCAAGTCCACAATAAACACATTGAAAGAAATATAAAAGAGCATACTCTTGGATTGACTGATCCTTCCCATGCCATTGGGTTTGCTGTCATGGATTCCAACCCAGCACCAATACCTATATAGAAGATGCATACATTTTGAAAGAAATAAATAAAGAACAGATGAGGCGTCAAGATTGCTGACATCCAAGATTGCTGACATCCAAGCCATCCTCCAATAATAGATGACCCTTACCAATATCATAAAATCCAGCTTTAATAATTGCAGCTACATCAGCAACTGCCTGAAAACCAGAAGAACATTGCCTATTCACGATTCTAATCGGCACAGTTTCTGGGCAATGGGGATAAGATATATATCAGCATTCAACAATGCAAGGGACTGAAACAAATGTCGTGCCCACAACGTCTCCAACTTCACTTGGATTCAGATTTGTTCTCTCTATCAATGCCTATACCAAGTACTCATCATAAGAACAGAATATTCTAAATCTCATTGAACCTTGTTTTAGAGGACATATCAACAAATTAGAAGACAACAAAGAAAACAAACCCTCAGAACAGGTGTGAGTAAATCATCAGGATAAGTATCCTTGAAACCCCCCCTCTTTGACTTGCAAAGTGCAGTCCGATATGCCCTATACAAAGCAAAAAGCACAAAAAGTGTAAAGATATATTACTTCCCAAACTTGAGCATAAAAGAGAACTTTAAATAGTGTGAGTTACTTACGCGACAATGACTACATCATCCCCATAAACAGGACTCCTATGGTATGCTGCACTATCCCCAGCAGCACAAATAGATTAATGTCATTCATCATGTAGAAATGAAATCAAGGAATGCTAAAACACCTTATTGTACAACCATTCAATCCATGAGGCAGACTTGCATAAACGGGATACAAGTATCAAACCAAGTACACGCTCTGTATATTTGATCTGTAATACATAACCTTGAATTAAGCAATCTAAATACCATTCTAAAACACATAAATGACACTATCACAAAAGAAACGTACAACAAATAGAGTGAGGATGTAAGCACCCGCCGTTACCCCCATGCACATCATTGAACCAAGCCTGAACAAGGTCATAGTCATTTCATCAAACATTAAGTTATAAGCATTCAACAACAATAACAACAACAACAACAACAACAACAACAACAACAAAAAGGAACTAAGTACAGCTTTAAAAGTATTGAGATTAATTTTCCCGCCGTGGAAGGCTATGATTGTCAACACCTGAGGAAGATCAAAACACACATTTGATTTTTGATTTCAGCCATAAAGAAACTGCATATAAGATAGTGCAGTAATAGCAGATGGACAACCAATATTTACCTGGAACATTAGAACCAAAAAAATCCACATACGATGAAAACTTCAATGCAAGTGAAGAAATGTCCGATGCTCAACAAAAGAGCTTTTCCCAGTCTGCCAATTCACAAACAAAATTCTAAAAAAGAGAGATGACTTGATGAAAGGAGAAAACAAATTGTAGGGTACAAGTGTTGGATCGAAGATTATAAGATAAAAAAAAGGACAGAATTTCCCCTGCATGCAGTATTGCCAAAAAGTATACATACAGCAATAGCCAAAGACACCAAAAAAGGAAAAAAAAAAAAAAAAGACAAATAGTAAAGCTCCACCAAACATGTACCCAAATGGGTAGAATGAAAAGAAGACATACTTTCATCTTTAAGATACAATAATGACTTCATGGGAAGAACAAGAGGAAAGAATGAGGTCAGGCTTTCAGCATGAAATTGGAAACGTTAACAATTTCAGAGCCAAAAATAAGATTAACTTGTTTAGCCATAATGATTGAAGCTATGGTAGTAGTGGCAACAAAAGTATGGAAAGGATGAAATAGAAGAGATCACCAAGTAGTGAATTAGCACTATCATCCTAGTAGTGACCATAACATATTCCTAGGGGAACAAAAGAAGAAAAGTCTTAGTTCCATACAGCATCACTGGTTAGGAGAAAATTTAGCAGTAGAATGGAGATAAACTACTATTTTCCAAAAGAGAGAGTGTTTACAGGACCTTCCATAAGACTAATGACATTTCCAGCATTCACAATGACCTTAAGGTGATGTTGGATGACCAGTGAAGAAAATAGATGTAAAAGAAAAGAAAGGGCACATCAAAAAAAAATAAAAATAAGAGAAACACTAAATTTCAATATCTAAAATTCAATACCATAGTCTGAATCCTATTACATAATAGTCAATTTATAGGCACGCAAAGAAAACCCTAATAAGAGTTACCAAAATTAAAACAATACAATAAATAAATCTTAATTAATATTCTAATGTTGATAAAATTCCTAAAAATCAAATTTTCCAAAGTAAGCCTTTTCTTTCCTCATAACAAGGACTGATTATAATAAAAAAATGTTGACTCAACCAATGATATTGAAGATATCTGCTCAAAAAGTCGCAAGCACTATTATATTGCAGATATATGCCAAAAACCAAAACAAGGAAACAACGACAACAAAACACAGAAAACTGCTAAGTGTAAGAATCAAGTTTAAACATAAGAAATAGGAAGGAACAAATCTAAGAATTACGATTTAGAGCTAAATCAGGATAGGCAAGCAGTGCTGGTTTGTATTGGTCTCCATACACAATAACAGACACAGGACCATGGGCAGTTCGTACAATATGTTCATACAGTAAAAGAAAAATAAAATTTGTGCATTAGAAACACATCAATCATGGATAGGGAAGAAAAAAAGAAGCATTAATCAACAGAGGAAGATAATTTCCAAGAATTCATCAAAATGGTAGAAAACTATAAAGGTCCATAAAAAATTCAAAATGAGAACACCCTTGGTATAAGCAATCATTTGTTTTGTGTATAGACCATTCAAATAAAGAAAAACTGCCGCTTACTAATCTTATTCCCAGAAAATGCTTGGCATGTGCACTGCCCCCTTTAGAGCCTGATTGCTAAATCAACATAATATTTATTTCTAAAGGGAGATTAAGCAACAAACCATTTCTTGATTTCAATCTTTTAATCCATAAAAAGTAATGACACTTAACAGGAAGAGCATGGGATCCAATATAAAAAATTATATGGACAAATAAACTAATTAAATAATTATTGCAACTGCTAATCAATAAAAAATTTAATTGATTAATAAAGTAACAGTCATGTTGTGTTAAATGAAAAATGAATATATATATATATATATATAAGAAAATGAAAGATATCCTTAAAGTCTCTAGATGATTGTGAGCTTTTACCAATGACGATAAGTGCTCAGAAGAAACAACAAAAGTTGATAAAAACAGATAAAACTCTGCTACCACATTCAGATTACAAATAACAAAAAAATAATTCAAAAAGATTAACATTAACATACACTACTAATCAAAAACATAAAAAGAAAAAAAAATCCTAAAAAATTACAAATCTGAACGGAAACTTACAGAGAGAGATCTGAACGAAAGCTTACAGATCTGACCGAAAGCAATCAATCAATCAAATCCAGAGAGAGAGGGTTCAATATTGATCAATAGACTAAAAATCAATCGATCGATCTGTGTTCTCTTTAACATAAATTAGTATATATATATATATATATATCACACAGATCTGTGTTCGTATATAAACAAAATCAAAAAAATCAGAGAATGAGACTCACAAAATTAATCTTCAAATCGGACTGATTGAGAGATTTGAGCCAAGATGGAGAGAGCTGGATAGAGAGATTGTAAATTGGAGCCTACGATGCTCGATCTAGTTTCACCATAAGAAAGAGAAGAGTGACGAAGAGACAGAACCCTAGATCTATCTCGGGACGGAGAGTAATGAACAAAATGAAAAAAGTGGGGGCCTTAAAAAAGGGGATAAATGTTAGTAAGTAGGACTCGTGTTTTTTTAAAATGAGTTGTCTGCAAACTATTTTAAAAATCTTTGAAACGACGTTTTTTGAAAAAACGCCATAACAAAAACGTCGTTATAGGCCAATTTTCTTGTAGTGACGTAGTTAGTTTAAGTTTTGTTTTTTTTAAAAACTACCATATGTTCTTACATATTTTTACATGTCATTTTCTTTTCTCCCTATCTCATATAATACCTTTTGAATCCAAGGTGTTATGATCCATAGATGAGTAGATGAAAAGAGGTTGTACCCCATAAAAAATAAATAAAAAATAAAAGATTGTACCTTTTTTTTTTTTTTTGTAGAAGAAATAGACTGTCACGAGTCCTTGTGTCCTCGTTTCACAATTTTCCCAAAGTGGGTAGCTCATGCTTTTAGAAAACCAGTATGAAAATTTTGTGTAATGTAAATATTCATAATCCTGAACTAAGAAAAAATATATGTGTGTGTGTGTGTGTGTGTGTGTGTGTGTGTGTGTGTGTGTGTATCATAGAAGGTAATCTCACTAATAAGGACAAGCTAATCCTAATTTGATGCTAAATAAGGAGGTTGCTTTTTGAAATGATTAATGAGTGTTGGGATCTATTTATTTGATGACTTTATTTTCTTTGTTTATTTAGTGAACTTTTATTTGTTCAAAAAGTTTATGTTAGGTTTTTGTTATTGGTAATCCCATTTGACAAAATTTCTTTCAGTTGTAATTTTATTCGATCTTTTATTTCAGTGAGGCTATGAGTTTTAGATGTGAATCCAATCCGAATTTTGCCTTGCAAAGATATTTCAAAAGTTAATTCTTTCATGTTTGCCATTTCGCTGACTGTAAAAATACTAAGAAGTTGCATTTCTCGCTCGAGCGATGACACTTGGAAAAACACACGTTTTAGTCTCCTCGCTCGAGCAAGAGATCCTTCGCTTGAGCGACCTTTCGCGGCCCGATTTTCTATAAATATGTGTTTCAGTCAGATTTTAAGTATACGGCTTCCAGATCTTCTTCTTGGGTATAAGGGTTTTTATCTGGAGTTTCTTTGCTTATTTCCTTTGATATCTGTGAGAGATTAATCATGAATTGAGTGGATTATATCAAAGGGTTTGTTTAGTTTGTTTTATTCATTACAAAAGAGAGAGTTGTTCTTCAGTGGATTCCGTAGAATTTGGGCCTGAAGCTTTGGTGGATTCCGGAGTGGCTCATCGTCATGATTTGACATCGGCGTTGTGGATTCAACGTTGGGCAAGACAATTCCGAGATGAAAATGCGGCGGGAAGAGGCACATAGGGATCGGTTCGATTCGGGCGTGGATTCGCTAGGTAATTGAGCGTACACTTGTGTAATTCCTTTATATCTTCTTAATGGATTGTTTTGTGACTTTTGCCGGTGGTTTTTTTATCACAATTAGAGGCGCTTCAATTATGGTTTTTCCATAAAAAATCGTTATGTCGATTTGTCTTAATGTTTAATTGAGATTGTTATTTACTGCTTAAAATTGATATATAATCACAAATCAATAAATAGGGAATATTTAGATTTTTTTAGTTTAAATTTTTTATTCAATTCGACGAGATGAACTGAAAATTTTAAAAATTTCAAAAAAAAAATGATTTTTTAATTATTCTTTAAATTTTTTTTAAAAGATTACTTTTAAATTTATATATACGAGGATCAAAAAACTTAAATAAAAATAGCATAATTTAAATATATATATATATATATAACCTACAAAGATTAAAAAAAAAAATAAAAAATAAAAAATTGTAGTTAGTCCGCATTGTTTAAAGCTGTTGGGAAGAATAACCTTACTATAATTATTTATTTCAATTTTTTTACAGTAAATAATAACACATGTTTTCGTCCTTGACAAACCACTCCAGACTATCCCTAATTTTGTAGATAAGGAACTAGAGCTTGACTTTCTTAAATCTTATCATGACACAAGAATATCTCAAATTTTTTTATTATTTTTATTTTTTTTGTTGAAAAGGACATGGAAATCATAGTTCTTTTTGGTAATTGAATTAATACTGTAATAACCAAAAATATACATACAATAAACCAAAAATATACATATAATAATCCTTCTCATGCCATGCCTGCCTGCCACATTACAAGGAATACAGATAATAAATATATTCTGGTGGTTTTAATTAAGGATGTAATGTAAAAAATTTATGAGTAGAATATTATACTGATTCACTTTGGTAGTTGAGAGATAAAAAAAAAAAATCCTAGAACTTGATCTTGTTAATTGAGAGAGTAATTTCCGTAGACAAATTGGGCCGAGCCAGTTGACGTGGTCTTTAGGTTTGGGCTATAGCGATCCTGGTTTTGACTTGACCTTTATTATGTTTCAGACTCGAGTTCCGTGGCTGAATATTGTGTCTATGCCTTGTTTTCCTCCTTTAATTCCTTGAATTTGAGTCTTGGAATATGTTGGGCGTGTTTGGAACAGGTTGGTTGTTAGTTGACTTAAATTGTTGTTGCCCAGATTTTGGCTTCTTCGCTCGAGCGGGACTTCTTGCGCTCGAGCGAGTCTTGTGTATTTTGGCTTCTTTGCTCGAGCGAGGTTTCTTGCGCTCAAGCGAGTTTTGAGGGTTCTCAGGTTTCTTTCCTAGACGCAAAATTTCTGGGAGGGTGAAGTTTTTCGCTCGAGCAAGGCTTCTTGGGCACGAGCGAGTGTGTGCGTCTGCAAAACTTCTGAAGGTGTGCATTCTACACTCGAGCGAGGTCGCTTGTTATGTCTAGTCACTCGAGTGACAACTCCTTCGCTCAAGCAAGGGTCGCGTATATCAGTTCGCAGCAGCAATATTTTATATCACTTTTTGGTCCCTTTTCTCACATAAACCCTAGCCCAGCTCCATCTCTCTCTCTCTCTCTATAAATGCATCTTGATTTGGGGATCTCTCAACTTGAGTTCCTTTATTAAAATGATAGAGCATCTTGTGGGCTTCCATCTCATTCGAGCAAAGTGTGATTTTGGGCATCTTCAAAGTTTCTTTTTCTCTCTTTTGGGCTTCTATACTTAAGGTATGGATATTCTACTCTTTAATATGGGTTTTAACCTAGGTATTGGTCATTTTGTATAAGAGTGATTTTCTACATTGGGCTCCGTATATGTATGTGAGGTCTTGAATATGATATTACTTGAGTATAAATGGTGAAATTGAGTCTTGGGGTTGATGTTGGGCAAAGGGGGAGAGTTGCCCTAGTTTGAGTTAAATAAATTATTTGTATAAATAATGAAATTGACATGGGAAATATGAGATTGGGAGGATATGTGAATGGTTAGTGTAGTTGGATTTGATAAATCACTCACCTAAAGAAAATTTGACAAAATATCTGTTTGATAGATTGAATATCTTCTTAGAAATATCTGTTTTGGGCTATCGGTGGAGGATAGCTACGATTGTTGTAAAAACTGCATGAGGATTAGGTAAATCGAAACTAATCATATGAATTATGTCATTGAATATGACGGTTTGATTAAATTGTTGAATATGTGGATTTGATGGTCATTGTATATGACATGTTTTCAAATACATTGTATATATATATTGTTTGGGAGGAGAAAGGGGATGTACTCCATTGTTTGGGAGAAGATAGGGGATGGACTCCATTTAAAATTAAGTTGGCCGAAGTGTCCAGGGTGAAAGTCCCAAAATCTTATATATATATATATATATATATGGTGGTGCCGATTCCCTCGGATGAGAATTCCTTAAAATAGCAGGAAAATTGAAGTGTTTGAATAATAGTTCCTATTGAATATTGACAAATGAGTTGTAGTCTCGTTTGGGATTGTTTAGATGACAAGGAACTATATCTATGAGTTGATTTGAATAAGTGAATGTAAATGGATTAAGATTTAGATATCGTTATTGATTGGTCATGGAAAAGATGTCAGTTGGTTTTAAGTATTGAACATTTATTTGATACTTATATCTTAGTTAAATCTCATATATTGTGTTAGTATATCTCTACTGGGCTTTGGCTCACCCTACTTGGGAAACCATTTTCAGGTACTGGTGACATGCCACTTCCAAGGACATAGCTTGGGAGGACTTGGGGATGAAGGCTCCATTTTTGTTATATTTATGTTTAAATGTTTATTCAAGCCGAGGGCTTTACATATATAGAGCTTAGGACTCTTTCATTTGTTGTAACCAATAGATATCTTGGAAAGATGTAAGCTCGTAGAGCATTTATTTTGTTATCATTAACCTGTATTACATGCTGTAGATTCAAGATGAATGTTTATGGATGTATAATGCATGTAACACCTTTTTGTAAGAGAAACTCTGATGAATGAAGTATAATATTTTCATTATGTTCATCGATCTTGTGAATGGTTTATTGGTATCATTTTTTAGGGTGTTACATGGGCCGTGATAGCGGCTCCGCTACTCCAATCCTGTGTTAAATCTGTTACAGTTCGGCTTCAAGTGGTCACCAAGGTCTGGACCTAGATATCAATAAGCCCGCCATAAGCGGACCAAGATGCCTTTAGCAAAGATGATCGAGCTATGTTTAGCTCGGCAGGGCTTCGTTATCTCTAGCCCGTGTTAACATGGCTCTGTTAGAAGAGGCACAGAGCAAGCTAGCTCATTTGACCACACTGATAACTGAACAAAGAGTTAAGCCATCTCACTTGGCTTGTAGTGAAGAGGGTGTTCTAAGGATAAACATTATCCTTTAGGAATGTAATTCTTGGGAGGACTCTACTAAGGAGAGTTAGAGTCCTATTAGGATTGTGCCATGCGGAATCTACAAAAACTCAAGCCAAACCCTAATCTCAAGTATTGTAATTCTTACTCTCGAATACACAGAGCTTTTGTGTCTTTTGTCAACTCGCCGACGTAAGTATTGGAGGGGTTTCTGGCACACACCTGCTGGCTAGCTCACATGTGTGTTTTCAGGTAGCCAAGCGATAACGTTTGGATGAGTGCAAACTTGCTCAACAAGATTATACGAGAAGATTATTTCATGCTCGTACATTAACAAATTAAACCCTAAATTTTTAATTTGTTAATTTAAATCTCAAATTTTTAATTTATTTTCAATCTAAACCATTTGTCTATTTCTATTAAGTAAAATTAACAAAAAAAAATGATATTTTAGTCATTAAACTCAATGAAAACTGATATTTTAGATATTTTATGTATATAACTAAAATACTTTTTTTCAATCGATTTTACTTAACAAAAATAGACGAATGGTTTAGATTGAAAACAAATAAAAAATTAGAGTTTAAATTGATAAAATTAAAAATTCAAGATTTATTTTGTTATAAGCCTCAAACGCTAAGTTTTTTTTTTTTTTTTATCCCTATAATTTTTAGTTTGTTACAATGACAACATAATGGAATGATGCTCTATTAAAATATTTATTTCACATTTAACTCACTACAAAATAATATTAAAAATATATATTATAATTGAAATCAGTAATTACTATAGTAAAGAAATCATCATTATATGAAAATACATAATTCTATTTCATTCTAACCCAATTCTTAATTCGTTAAAACTATCAGGTAGATAATGTGATATAATATTATCAAATATTTGTTGGAAATTATGATTTTTTATAGTGTTAATATAGTATATCTAGTATATTAGGATATTATTTGTACCTATTTGTTATAGTATATTCTCTGTATATACTTATATGTTCTCCTATATAAAGGAGTGTGTACCTATTCATTAATATAGATTGAATACAAGAGTTCTCTTTTCTCTTCTCTTTCTACTCTCATAAGATGGTATCAAAGCCTAGGATTTTTTACTAGCCTCCTCTTCTTCTGCATCACGATTTTTTCTGTCCGGCAGATTGCTTCCTTTTCAAGTTGGTTTCTGCTTATCTAGTCTTTTTCTGTTTCACAGATTTGACTACACTAGATTCTTCGTCTCTTCAAGATGAAGCCAACGCCACCAGATTCATCGCCATTTAACGCTTTACGCGTCTACATGCGCCACCATACGATTGGCCACACGTTGTCCCGTTCTTCTACGCACCCTACGTGCCTCCTACACTTGTCCCGTGCTGTCATGCGATGTGGCCTCATCTGTTAACGTAAGCCGTATGTTTGTGATGTCAGCTGACGTCAGCCTTGGTTGCTTCTGTGCGCCGCTACTTTTCCCCTGCTAATGTGCGCCATGCCTGCTGACATCATTAATGCCATTGTGACATCAGCCCTGGTCAACTCACTTTGACCAGCCGATTCACTGCCTTTCTGGTCATATTTTTGGTCAATTCAGCCTTATCCCTACTGTTTTCGACCTCCTAAATCTGTTGGTGTGTTCTGTTTTGGCAAAATTAGCCTCTACAAAGCACCTTCTTCTTTGTTTTTTCTCTATTTGAGCATCATGGATCGTTCTTACAATATCCATTCTGTCTCCGTTACACTTGATGAGTCTAACTATGTTCTCTGGGCCCAAGCTCTCTCTGGATTCATCAAAGGGAAGCGGCTTTGGCGTATTATCACTGACGCTCTTTCTAAACCCGTCTAGGAAGACAAAAAAGACTGCATCTGCTTTCAATGAACGTCTTGATGAATGGGAAGGGAAGAACTACCAGATTATCACATGGTTCCAGGCTACTTCTTTTCCTTCCATTGACTTTCAGTTTGGCCACTTTCAAGATGATGATTCCATTGTCTCTCCTGTTAAGGCAATTTGGGATTTCTTGAAGGAACGCTATCAGACTACTGGTCATACTCACCAATATCAACTCCTACAAACTCTTCATCACATGCGCCAAGAGCCTGGTCAGTTCATCAATGATTTTTTATCCCAGATGTCATCTGTCTGGGACTAGTTAGCTCTTTCTAAACCTATTTGGGCACATTCGGAGGATGCACAGTTATTTATTGTTCATAGGAATCATCAGCGACTATTGCCGTTTCTTATGGCTCTTTATAGCACCTTTGAATCTATGCGTGCTTCCTTGCTCCATCGTTTGCCCTTACCGACTTTGGAGCAAGCCATTACTGAACTCCTGTTAGAAGAAACTCGTTTTGGGATGCTCAAACCTCCAACTTTGGATTCTGCTCTTGCTACGCCATCATCGCGAGGTTTTTCATCTTCACAGCCTCCTAGCTCATGCATTTATTGTTGCAACCGTGGCCTGCCTGCCAATTTTTTTTTACTTTAGTGCCAAGTTCGTGACTGCTTGGCTTGCCACAAGACTGCTCCTGGTCATCTCCAAAGCAATTGGCCTCGCGCTCCTCCTACTTCTTCTTTCAGGAAAGGATCTTCACGTTCTGGGCCTCAGTCCAAATCTGCTCATGGTTCTCGTCTTGCTACTACTGTTACTGCTGCCTCAGAAAGTTCTTGCACTCCCCACCTTACGAATCCTATTGTTCTATCATTTTCTATGGATGATGTTGAGTCCATTATCTAGCAGGTACTTGCCAAATCTGGTACTCTTCTTTCTCTTACTCTTTTAGTTACATCAGGTAATCCTTCATGGTATTTTGATTCTACCTGCTGTAACCATATGAACTCTGATTCTACTATATTTTCTTCTATCTCATCGTCCTCTTCTGTTCCCTCTATCCATACTGTTAATGGTTCTCATATGTCTGTTAGTCACATTGGTCAAATTTCTACTTCACTGTATCTCTTTCTAATGTTTATTACATTCTAGCTCTTAAATTAAACCTTATCTCTATTGGTCAATTGTGTGAACTTGGTCTCACCGTCATTTTTTCTGCTAATGGTTGTTTGGTGCAGGATCCTCAGACGAAACAGATTCTTAGAATAGGCCGTAGGCATGAACGTCTGTTCGAGCTTCTTCATCTTCGCATTCTATCTACATCCTCCACTGCTGCTTCTGTTGCCTCTTCCGCTGCTTCTACTTTTATGTCTTCTTTTCACCTTTGGCATTGTCATTTAGGACATGTCTCTTTTGGTCATTTAAAAACTTTGGTTTCTAGTGGTCAGTTAGGTCGTGTTAGTTATGAAAATGATGATTATCAACTTGCTAAACAACCTGCATTACCTTTTAATAAAAGTAATTCTATTTCTACTGCCCCATTTGCTCTTGTGCATTCTGATATATGGGGACCCTCCCCCACCCCGACCCCGACCCCGACCCCGACCCCGACCATAAGGGGTCTAGATATTTTGTGATTTTTGTTGATGATTTTTCTCGTTATACTTGGATATTTCTTCTCAAAAATCGGTTTGAACTTAAGCAAGTTTATTATGATTTCTCTGCCATGGTCCATACTTAGTTTTCTCAAACTATTAAAACCTTTCGTTCTAATAATGCTATGGAATACTTGGATTCTGATTTTCTTTCCTTTCTTCGGGCTCATAGTACCCAATCTCATCGTTCTTGTACAGGCACGTCCCAACAAAATGGTCGCGCTGAAAAAAAGGCATCATCATATTCTAGACACTACTCGAGCGCTTCTCATCTCCTCTTCGTGTCCTAAAAAGTTTTGGGGGGAAGCTGCTCTCACTATTGTCTACACCATAAATCGTGTGGCTCTCTCTCCTTATGAACGTTTGTATGGTTCTCCTCCTATATACTTCACTCTTAAAGTTTTTGGCTCTACTTGTTTTGTTTTCCTTCAACGTCATGAACACACTAAACATGAACCTCGTTCTCGTCTTTGCTGTTTTCTAGGGTATGGTATAGAACATAAAGGCTATCGCTGTTGGAATCTAGTCTCCAAGCATCTTCGTATTTCTCGTCGTGTGGTTTTCTGGGAACACAGAATGTTCTCTACTTTGTCTAAATTTCGCCTACCACAGTCCACCCATTCCCTATTTTTTACTAATTTTTCTATAGGCTTCTTGTCTCCTGAATTTGATGCAAATTCCGGTTCAACGCCTTCACAGCTACTGTCTCTGATGATGGTCCTATGCTTCCTCAATTACCTCCTGTGGAGCCTCCTCCATCATCTTCTGTGGAGCTTTCTCCATCTTCTCCAGCAGATCATCATTCGACTCGAGTAAGACAACCTTTTGTTCTTCTTCATGATTATATTATTGGTTCCACTGCTTTTTCCTCTCGTGAACCTACTTCTTATCGTGAGGCTTATTCTAACCCTCTTTGGCAGCAAGCTATGACTAATGAACTACAGGCTTTGGATAAAACTCATACTTGGGACATGGTTGATCTTCCTCCTGGCAAGACTGTTATTAGTTGTAAATGGATTTATAAGATCAAAACTCATTCAGATGGTTCCATTGAACATTACAAAGCCCGTCTTGTTGCCCAGGGATTCACTCAAGAGTATGAGATTGACTATGAGGAAACATTTGCTCATGTTCCTCGTCTTATTTCAATTCGTAGCTTATTAGCAGTTACTGCTGCTCACCACTGGAGTCTTTCTCAGATGGATGTCAAAAACGCATTTCTCAATGGCGATCTAACTGAGGAAGTTTATATGCAACCTCCACTTGGTTCCTCTATTCCATCCATCAAAGTTTGCAAACTTCGTCGTGCTTTATATGGTTTGAAACAAGCTCCTCGTGCCTGGTTTGCCAAGTTCAGTTCTACTATTCATGACTTCAGCTTCTCTTCCAGTGCTTATGATTTTGCCTTGTTTATCCGACAAACTGAGCGTGGAATTATTCTTTTTCTTCTCTATGTGGATGATATGATCATCACTGGCGATGACATAGTGGGTACCTCTAGTCTCAAACAGTTCCTCAGTCACCAGTTTAAGATGACAGATTTGGGTTTGCTTAGTTATTTCCTCGACTTGGAAATTTCTCATGATCCTTTTGGTTACTTTCTAACACGAGCCAAGTATATCTCTAATCTCTTGGCTCGTGCTAGTCTTACCGACTGTAAGACTGTTACTACTCCAGTTGATCCTCAGACTCGTCTCACACCTCTTGATGGTCACCTATTATCTGATACTACTTTATATCGTCAGCTAGTTGACAGTCTTGTCTATCTCACGGTTACTCGTCCAAACATTGCCTATGCTGTTCACATTGTCAGTCAGTTCATGGCTGCTCATCGCTCTCCACACTATGATGCTCTAGTTTGCATTTTGCGCTATCTAAAAGGCACTATGTTCCATGGTCTTCACTACTCAACACACTCTTCTCTACAGCTACATGCATTTTCTTATGCCGATTGGATCGGGGATCCTACTGACCGCCACTCTACTACAGGGTTTTGCTTCTTCTTGGGTGATTCTCTCATTGCCTGGCGTAGCAACAAGCAAACTCTTGTTGCTCGTTCTAGTACTGAGGCTGAGTATCATGCTCTTGCAGATACTACTCAAGAGCTTGTGTGGCTTTGTTGGCTTCTTCCTGATATGGGAATTCCCCATCCTGCTGCCACTACCCTCTATTGTGACCATCAGAGTGCTATTTAGATTGCACATAATGATGTCTTCCATGATCGCACCAAGCATATTGAGATTGATTGTCACTTCATCCGGCAACACGTTACTAGTGGCACTGTTTGTCTTATCTTTGTTACCTCTGCCGGTCAGATAGCCGACATCTTCACCAAGGCTCATCCTCCATGACGCTTTTCTGATTTACTTTCCAAGCTCAACTTGATATCTGCTTTACCACCTTAAGCTTGAGGGGCGTGTTAATATAGTATATCTAGTATATTAGGATATTATTTGTACCTATCTATTATAGTATATTCATTGTATATACTTATCTGCTCTCCTATACAAAGGAGTGTGTACCTATTCATTAATATAAATTGAATACAAGAGTTCTCCTTTCTCTTCTCTTTCTACTCTCATAACATATAGGTTTATTTTGGACTAACTTTAAGCTCAAATTTAAATGGGGCTCATACATCTTTTGGAGTGGGTCCAAGTGATGACGTGTTCCTTGTCGCATGACAAGTCACACGGTGCAGATGATTCGTCAAAACCATTTATGAGTGAATGAGAAATTGATGTCGTTTTCAGGTTCGTGGAATTGAAAATTAAAGAGTTAAATGTAGATTTTCTGAAATTGGTTGTCCCACATTGAAACTTTAAGAAAGCTTATGTGAGTATATAAGCTCTAGGTGGACATACTTGGGTTGGGCCCCCGAGGGGCACCCCAAGTTTGTAGAAGTGAGGGGTTATGGACAAAGTGGGCTTTGGCTCAAACCACCACACGCGCGCCACCGCCTGTTCGGCCGAGCCATGCCAGTTGTGGGTCGGGTCCTAACTTTAATTTTTTGGATAAAATTTATTTGAATTTTTTCAAAATTCTTGCAAGAAAAATTTGAATTTTGCACCAAACAGTTTGAATTCAAACTTTTTGCTCCCAACTAGTGTGTTCTTTCCAAAGCAGACTAAGCAAATTCAAATAGATTTTTCAAACTATTTTAACAGATTACACCGGACAGATTCAAGTTCTTTCCCAAACAGATTCAAAATTGTTTCAACAGTTTGCACCGGTTCAATTCAATATCAGACCTGTTCAGTTTGAATTTATACCTGTTCAGCCCTTCCAAAAAGTCACCACTTAGCCTATAAATACAAGAATTCTTCTAGCAGTTTCATAATCTGAAATTCTCTTGTTGTTTTCCGTTTTGCTCTCTTGCATATATATTCTTCATATTAATTTTAGACAAATTTCTGAGAGTATAGAACACAGGTTCTAGTTCGCCGAAGCAAATTATTTTTAGTGCTAATACAAATTACAATCTGTGTAAGATCATTATATCCTGGAAGATAAAGGTCATTATTCCGTAAGCACTTGAACAGGGTGAATCTTTCTTAAGAAAAAAGTGTCACACACTGTAGACACCCCATTTTTGACCGCCCTTAAGACTTGGGCGCTACTGATGGTTTGCTCGATGATAAAAGGTGTGCAGGGCAAAGATTCAATTTCTTTGGCAATGAGAGGGTCAAATCCCAACTTCACACCCCATTTTGGACCAAAGCTATTTTGAATGGTTTTTAGACCTTAAAACCCTCTCTTTGAAAACATTTTTGAAATAAAGTTTCTACGATGTTCCGAGGCTCACATTTTGTCAAAAAATGTGCTTTTCGATAAACCGAGCAAGGACAAAGTGGAAATGAATGAAAGAGAGACGAAATATTTGAAAAATCTTTCAAAACACCTTGCTTAGGGGTTTGAAGTTGAAGAAAAGAGGAGAAGAGGGGAGAAGCCAAGTTGGAGAAGAAGATAGGCAAGAATTGCTAAGAGAGGGACGAGCATTCCTCGCTAAATCAAACTTATTTGTCTATACACTTTGAGTTAAGATATGAGGCTACCACCGTTGGAAAGAAGACTTCCGGGGCTTCATTTTTCATTCAAGAATCTCTTAAATCCGAGACCGGAGGGCGGAGATATGATTGGTTGAAGTTGGGCATCATCCCGGTTGGACTGAAACTGAGCAGCCTTCACTAAAACAAGAATAACTTTTTGCACAGTTAGAATTTTGATGCAAGGCTGGTTCCATTGGAAACCTTACTTCCGGGGTTTCAATTTTGACACAAGAATGACCTGAAAAGGAGTTCATATGAAGAAGTTATGCCCGTTTGAAGTTGGACCTGCAGAGCAGATTTTTCCTGCCGACCGGCCAAAACAAATGGCCGACCGACCAAATAGATGGCCGACCAGCCAAATAGATGGCCGACCAGCCAGAAAAGATGGCTGACCGACCAAGTTTGCTATCCGATGGCCTTCTAGAGTATTCTACAGATTGAATGGATGCCAGCTGTGCCAGCTGGAATGCACAGACTCTGCTCCCCATGCACGTGTGTGGCTATTTTGCACCCTTTGCACCCCTTTTGACCTTTTTTTTTTGCACCCTTTGCTCAAAGCTTCTTGAGGAAGCTTTGACCCATTGTCTTGGCTTCCTCAAGAAGCTTGCACCTTTGCATTAGCTTCTCTTAGAAGCTTGGTCCCTTTGACCCTTTTGTATAGCTTCTTTGAGAAGCTTTATGCCATTTCCTTGCTCTATAAAAGAAAGCCTCCTTCTCCATTGTTTTGGTTCAGCAAAATCAGACCTAATACATACATATAACATATATATCACCCTCTCTCTCTATATCTCCCTCTCTCTCTACATTTGGGTGTGTTAGAGTGTTCAAAGACCCTTGTTCTTGGCCTATTTGCACTACACCCTATAGCACCACACCACCACTCCATTCCAGCAGCTTGGAGGGCCTTCTCAGAGGCTAGGAGGCATCTTTTCTTGGTCCAAGAGGTAGCAAAGGATTGGTCTTCAAGGGTGAGTTGATTTCTCCCTCTTTCTAGCTCATTTTTGCAAGTTTTCTTAGCCCCTTTTGCTTGCTGTTTTGAGCTCCGACCATAACTGGAAATATCATTTTTTTGAGCTCATTTTTCTGTTTCATTAAGGGTCTTACCCTGTTTGGGACCCCCATCGTGCACTTGCTTCATTACCCCTTAGTATGCCATAATCTTGCATAGTATTTTTGGCCTATGTGTGATCTGTTTTGGAGCATGATGTAAACTGTAGATAGGCTTATTTCGAGCCCTTCTTCAACATTGAAGAAGGGCTCATCACTGTTTGGGACCACCATGTGCCACTTGTCATTATACCCCTCTTTGGTCCCCATTTTTGCATGATTTATTAGCCTATTGTGTCTCTGTTTTTGGACTTTGGTCCAAACTGAAAATGGCCCTATTTTGACCCCCTCTTCATGTTTCATTAAGGGTCCATGGCTGTTTGAGACACCCTTTGTATACTTTATGTTGTAGCACTTTTTTGGCCTTAATCTTGCATAGTATTTTGAGCATACTTGTATACTGTTTTTTGCTTGGCCATCAACTGTAAAAGGTCATATTTCGGGCCCCTCTTCAACATTGTTGAAGGGCCCTAATCTGTTTGGGGTCAGCAGCTGTGAGTTGCTTCTTTATCTCACATTTAGGGCCATTTTTGCATGCTAGTTTTGCCCTATGTGTGTTTGCTGTTTGGCCTTGTTTAAAACTGCAAAAATGCTTGTTTTGGGGCGGTCTAGAATTTGTCTTCACATGTCATAATCGAATAATGCATGTTTTATATAGCTATAGGCCAATGCATGGGCCTAGTTTTGCATTTCGGTTTCATTTCATGCATCGGGTGCTATTTTGCCGTGATTCGGGGCTGTTTTATACCACATTTCAGTGCTGAAATTACATGCTTGTATGCCATATTTCATGCCTCGCCATGCCTTGTTAGAGTTTCATACTATGCCTTAGTTTTGGTCATCGGTTTGCGTGCATGCGTGCACGCGTTTCGAGAGTCTCATTTTCATCTAATGGCCACCGATTTTGGCATGCTTGCGAGCTATCCATGTTAGTTTTAGTCCATCATCGCATGTTGTTGCATGCCATGTTTACTTACATGTTTAGGTTGCGCGCCTAGTATATATTGCTCATTTGCATGTTCATGTTGCATACTTAGCCTCCATGCCTAGGTTGCATTTCATTGAGCATGCATCCCTTGCCTCTTGATCAATCATGATAGGGGTTGGGGCCCTTTGATGTGTTTTGTGATTGCATTTCATTTGATATCAAAGTTGCAAAACTTGGCCTCTTAGGCCATCATGCGTAATTGATGGCCCGAGGGTCGAGGGTCATGCTCCCTTGAGTCCCTTGCATGATAGGGAGTGTGCCCACGCATACATGTGCTTGAAATTCTATGCCATGCACTGTCTGTCCTTGTTGCTATCAAAAACCAGCTTCTGCAGGAAGTTTCTGCCGACCGGCACTGAAGAATGCCGACCGGCAAAGGATATGAGGCCGATGGACTTGAAAGCAGCCGATGGAAATTTCCCATGGCCGGTGGTCATTTCACTTAGCCGGTGGTATTATGCAGTTCTCATTGAAGATACCCTGAGACTTTGGCAATTTTCAGAGGAGCAGGGCAGCATTAACAGAGGCAGCAGTGGCATGGTATGGGTTTCCGGGCTTTCGGGGGAAATATAAATCCGAGCATGCATCATTCACGCATCCCGAGGCGGGGGCTGCGGCCATCCTCTCTTTGCATTTAATTTGTTAATTAGATTAGAAATTTTGTAATAATTAATTTAGTATTATTTATTCGGACTGTAATATTTATTTGGACCCTCCGAGTGAGGGCAATTCTGTAATAAGTGTGGGTGAGTGTGTGAAAGTCTTCCAACCCCCACTTCTTTCTTCCCTTTTATTTACCTGCTTATGATGGTAGATTAGGGCACGTTTAAATTAGCATACCTCATGCAATGCATGCGTGCATTCATTCATTTGTCTTACATGCACCGGGCTCGGCGCATCATTCTAACTGCATCTGTATTTCAATTTCCAAATTAAATACGTGTTAGTTGTAGCATTTCACATGTCATCGTAGATTAGCCGAGCCTACTCTAATTGCATCTTGCATGTGTTGCATTAGTCAACTTGACATGAACTAGGATCACGCATGTTTGCTAACTAGTTTATTGTTTTGGCTTGGAATACAATGTAAGTATTTATGCTTTAGCATCTCGCATGCGTGTGAATGTTAACATGATAGCATGCTTACCATGCGGCTAAGTGCTTATGTGATATTATTGATTGATTGCCTGTGGGTGAAGGTTGGATTGTTTGAGTTGGAAAAACTCGTTGAAATCCGTATTTTAGCCTACTTGCGAGTAGCAAATTTCAAAACATTTTTCCAAAACAAACGGATATGCAATGCTTAATTCCAAATTAGGCAATCTAGTCTATACTTGTTTGCTGTGCGCATAACATAGTAATTCTAGGCTAATAAATGGTTTAAGAACACATAATGTTTTCAAAAACGGATATCATAGTTAGTAGAGGCCGATCTTCGGATCGGGCGAGAGGGGGTGCTCATAGCTGACCTTCCCCAATCGTACCCTAGCTCCCGAGCCGAGACAACTCCGGTGATGATGGACATGTGGCCTTCGGCACCGAGTCAGGGTTTCCTAAATTCCCCCATAAAAAATATTTAGGTGGCGACTCTGTATCTGGCAAAGCAGTCCATGTTTGGCACTTCTTTTCAAAAAAATCTGTTTCTCAAAACGATTTGCCGGATTTGGACTCTTTGGTTCAAGATTAAGAACCGTGACACAGATTGAGTCCGAACTGTAGTAGCAGGGCCCCCCTCGCGGGCGCGTCTACACACACTCAACTTGATCATTCTTGTTCTTAAGTTGTTTCGGTAAATAAAATTCTATAAGTAATTTATTTTGTTTCAAGTTATTTATTATATAGAGAAGATTATTCCTACAATATTAACAATAATAAACTCTAAGACAATTAAAAACTTAATTCCACCTCTTCCCAATAAAGAAAGGAAAAATTTGTCTACGGTCCCTCTCTCATTTTTGATAAAGGAAGAGATCCACACTATTTTTTTTTATGATGTTTAAGGTCCCTTCTCATATATCACAGAGAAAGTTAACTCTCCTAGATCAAACTCATTTCTCTCTCTCTCTCTATACCTTTTCCATTTCATCTCTCTCTCTGGTGGCTGGGACTCCGAGCTCGGCTTCTGGGACCTCTCCACCGGCATTACTGCTCGCCACTTTGTCGGCCACTCAAAAGACGTCTAAAAAAAGAAGAAACAACGGCCCTGCTGGCCCTAAGATCTGATTCTCTATCTTTCCATATCTCTATATGTATTTGATCAGTGATTTAGGGTTTTGGGCTTTGATTTTGATTGTGTGATATGGGTTTGTGTTTATTCATTGCAGTCACTATGCAATGCATGTGGGATCAGAAGCAGGAAGAAAAAAAGAGCACTTTTGGGTGTGAAAACAGAGCACAAGAAATCAAAGAAAACCAACAATCACAACAAAGGAAGCAACACTAGTAAATTAGGTGATTCATTGAAGAGGGAGCTATTAGGGCTTGGAAGAGAAGTGGTGGTGCAGAGATCATCAGTGGAGGAGTTGCAGCAGTGGAGGAAGTTGGGGGAGGAGGAGCAAGCAGCTGTGCTGTTGATGGCTCTGTCATGTGGCTCTGTTTATGCTTTGCCCTTTTAGATTTTTTAAGTACTAATTTTAGTATTATGATTATTATTAGTAATAGTAAATGAGAAAGAAGATTTTAATGTTGTCAATAAGTGTATCTTCTAGTATCTTTTCTAAGTTAATTTTGTTTTTGTTTTATTTTCTTTTCATATTCAGTTGAGCTTAGTTTTGATGATTGCCTACTAACTATGTTTGAGAGTTGGAGAAGAATTGAAGAGGAGTGTAAGAATGGGAGGAGATTAATTCTAATTCCATTTCTATTTTGGCTATTATCTTCTTTTATTCCTTATAAATAAGTTAAGCTGAAAGAATCATTGACATTTTCTATTGGCAAGATTTTTGTGAACTGTGGCCTCAGAAATTTCAGTGCAAGACTAATGGAGTAACACAGGCAGAAAAACAAAATCTCTTAAAAATGTATCTTTTCTCAGTTATGCTTCTCTTTTTGTGTACGTTTCAGTCATAGATGTTCAATGAACTTAACAACTAAATGGATTTTCAAGGCTAGCCCGATCCTTAAATTTGTCCCTTTTTTATGTATCTTTTTGTGAATTTCTTTGAGTTTTTGTGATTTTCTCTGGGAATTTATTAGTGAATTTCTCTGAATTTTTGTGATTTTCTCTGGGAATTCATCAGTTGACTATCTGAGAAAGCTTGGAACTCTAGATTTAGGGCATTGGTAATGCGAAATGTATGAATTTGAGCAATTTATTTGCAGTAAGTTGTCAAATCAATAGAAGACCTATTTTCTCTGGGTTTCAGTCTTTGGTCCAGAATTTTCTCTGGTGAGCACTTTACTTTGGTTGTGTACTATTAGTATATAAATTGCACTTCTCATTCTTCTTCTTCTATTCAACTGATAAAGGATTTGATTGGTAAAGGATTTAGAATTTTCTCTAGTACAAGATTTTGAATTTTCTCTAGTAAAGGATTTGAATTTTCTTTGGTTTCACAAGAAAGGATTCTACACAAGCAAACAATTTTATTCAGAGAAATTTTAATTTTCTCTGGAGAGAAGGGAAGACCAGAGAAATTCTCTAGAGAGTGGGTCAGAAAAAATTGAAAGTCTAGAGAAATTTTGTTTCTTAGTTGTTCTCAGTGCAATAATTTTGTGTATGATCTATCTGGTGTGCACATTTTTCTTTGCATCAGTGCTAGTAATGGTGTTGTTGTTGTTTTGCACACCCTTTTTTTTAAGTTAAAAAACATAATTGTTAGTTCTTTACATAATCTGGAAATTTCTCTAGAAAGAAACAAAGAATTTCTCTAGATAAAATTTCTCTGGATGAAATTTCTCTGGATCAAATTGAGGGATTTTAGACATTATGAAAATATTAGATGTCCTTTATGCTATAAAATCTTAATACTAGGGGCCCTAAAAAACAAAAACCCATAAAGAAAACGAGACATAATAAAAGCACATACATCACACAACAAACTCTAAGACAAATGTATATAGGAGTATAAAAATGGTCCGTGGCCCATGGGCGGTTCAAAGCCCGCCCGCGGCCTAGCATGAGGCAGGCTCGTTTGGGCTCGGGCCCAATCCCAGTCCGAGACCCTGGGCCTAGGCCATCATTTTGAAGCTCGGTCCGTGGGCTCGGCCCATCTTCCCACTTAAGGCTTACTCAAGGCCTGCCCGAGATCCAATTTCTTTTTTAGGGAAAAATAATAAAATTTTGGTAGAAAAAAAAAAAAGTAAATGTTTAGGTCCGCCCAAGCCAGGCCCAAGCCTGGGCTTAGGCCCAGGCTCACCGGCCTACCCAAGGCCCGAATACTCCCTGGGCCGGGGCCTAATTTTTTGGCCCGGGGCCCGGCTTGGGCCGAATTTTGGCCGGAGCCCGCAAGGCTGGACATGGGTCGGGCCAGGCCCGAGCCCAGGTGGGCCGGACCGAGCCAAGTTTACACCCCTAGATGTATATAAGGTATATATTAATAAAGGTTAGTTATAGATGTTAATAAGAAAAGTTGGTAATACAAAAATTATCAAACTCCTTTACATAATTATAAAGTGATACTATACAACCAACAAATCAAAGACATACAACAAAAATATTCGATGGTTTTTTTATCTTAATTGCTTTATATGTGTCTGTTTCCGTCATCTTAAAACACAATATTTTTAATTATTTAAAATAATTGTAATTGGTGAATTCAATAAAAGTGTCGTTTAAGTCAAAGTTTCATTTGCTAGAGAACAAATTTGTCGAAAAAATAAGAAATGTGAGATCTCAACCCAACTTTGACAAATTGATCGAACCATCCTTCTATTTATTCTATGACTTTTCTGGAGTTTTTTTCTTATTCGTTTATTGAAATTCTGCTAATTGCACAAAATATTTTACATAAAGTGAACCTACATTACTCTCTTTTTTTTGTTTTTTGCACATGAGGAAATAAGGTGGGACCCATGAGAAAACCTTACCCTAATGGCCCTTATAACACACACACATACCCAAACTTCCCGATGTGGGAAGCTAGCCCAACATCCCAGGCCCAAGAGCCTCACCCATCCTTTAGACGAGCCCAAAGATGTTTAGCCCAAGGCACAGACTGGCCCCCAACAAAGTTGAAACCCAAGCAAAGGGTTTTTTTTTTTTTTTTGCATATGAGGAAACAAGGTGGGATCCATGAGAAACCCACATTACTCTCACTCTTTCTCTTTTATTATCAATATTTTCATTAAATATTTTTAAAATCAATTAAGGGTTATTATTTTTTTATCTAATTAAGAATTCATTAAATTTTGTATCATATTTGAATTTGATAAAAACTTAAAAAGATAAAGCATTGAAAATGATTTTTTTTTTTATCATGTTTGATGAAAAGAAAAATTTGGGATAAGAAGAAATTTTAAAAAATATTTTGATGAAAATATAATGAAAAAATTATAATAGTTCAAATCAAATCCAATGTTTTTACCCTAATTTAAAATCAAATTAGATTAAAAAAATTAATAAAGGGTTGGAAATAGCTAACAAAATTATTTAGCACAATTAGCAATGTTACAAATCCAAAAAATATTACTCAAAATTTAAATTGAATGGACTGGATTTAATTGTTGATGAGGATTTACAATTCATCAAGTCTAAATTTTATTTTGAATAATTTTATAAACATTTGTTTTTTTTGGTCTGTATCTTTCTCTGGTGTAATTTGTGTTGTCTTGTTCTTGTACTACTAGTAACAATAATGACACATCCTCTAATTTTAGAACTATAATTAAGTTCTAATGAAATGAAAAAAATTTAAAAGAAAAAAAAAACAACAACAACAAAAATAAGACCAAAATATCACATCATAGTGGGACCCACCCTTATTAGAGCTCTTAGAACTCCTATATTAGAGCATCCACAATGGAGTGGCTAAAAAATGGTGTGTTATGTAGTGGGGCCCAAAAATGTGTGTTAAGTTGTGTTAAGAGTTTGTTAATTTTAGAGAGTAAGTAGTGGTACAATAGATGTGTTAAGGTATGTGTTAAGATGTGTGTTAAGAATATATATATATATATATATACAATAAATAAAATAAATAATAATTCAAAAACATCAGTGCCCCTTTCTCTTTCTATTCTCTCTCTTCTCTCTCTCTCTCTCTCTCTCTCTCTCTCTTCTTGGCTGGCCAAACACTTAGCTGACTATGGCCAGCCATTTAGTGATTGACACACTTAGCAACACACTTAGCAGCTCCATTCCAACACAAATAATATTTTTTGATGGCCAAAAATTACAATATGACACTAACAAACTCACTAACCGTTCCATTGTGGATGCCCTTAGAGCTCTAAAACATTTTTCCTACTAGTAATTGTCAACAGCTCATGCAAATTAGGCCTTGGGACTCGAGACACCTAGTAATGTGATTGATTCACTTCTGGCTCAGCAAAACAAAAGAAAAGTGCAAAAGGCACTAGGACTATTAATTAACACTGCTGCACAAAATTTTGAACCCTCATTGTTGTGATAGTTGTTTTGTCTTTTGTAGGCTTAGTTTTGTGTCCTTTGGTAGGAATAGTTTGGTTCGGTTTATTTTTGTGCTTTCTACAAAAATATGTGTTGAACTTCATTGTAGATCTTTATTTTTTAGTTATAAAATTACTTATTTATCCACACACACACACACAAAAAAAAAAAAAAAAAAAAACCACTACAACAAAATAGAGGGCCTTACCCTGCTAAAAAACCCAACACCCACAAAACAGAGTTGGGTTCCCCTGAGGTTGAGACTCGACATACTTGAAACAAGAAGTTTTTCCTGCTCTTACCCAGTGTCATGGACTGGGCGCTTATCATTCTCCCGAGAAACTAACTCCACAAGTGGTACTGTATACCCCTGTGAATTATGCCCAGAGACCAACCCAGGAGATGCGATAGGGATCTACCATGCATGCCTTGTCGTTCACAAACTAATGCGCTTGCAAGGTGCTTGGCGTAGAACTCGCATCTCCAATAAGTCGGTACGTGACATGCTACCACGGCTTTTCTCTATTTCACTAAGCTTACTGGGATTTGGTGGCATCGTAAGCATGCTGAAATTGAAAAAGGCACTTGCACTATCTCTTCATGGGAGGAATTCAAGAATGAACTAATGAGGCAATTTTACCCTGGAAATGTGGCACATGAAGCTCGATTGAAAATGAGGGAGTTGAAACACACCTGCTCTATCCGAGACTATCTCCAAGAATTCTCCGGGTTAATGCTTCAAATTCCTAATATGAATGATGATGACTTGTTTTTCAACTTCACAGCTGGTCTTAAGCAGTGGACACAGTTGGAGCTACAACGAAAGGGTGTCAAAGACATTTCCACTGCACTTACCGTGGCCGAGACATTGGTGGAATATACAAAGCCATAATCTTCTAATTCAAAGTCCACCAAGGATAGTCAAGGCAAAGATAGGGAAGCAAAGTGAGCCAAAGAGTCTAAGGATTCTAAGGCTTCAAGGAACAAAAAAGGCGGAGGCAAGCCACTATCGGGCAAAGACTGGAAGAAAGATGTCAAGAAAGACATCAAGCCCAGGGACAACTGCTTCATTTATGATCGGCCACATTGGGCGCAGGATTGTCCTAAGAGGAAGAGCCTTAGTGCAATGCTTGAAAAACAAGAAATGGAAGAGCAAGCACACATGGGGTGTCTACAACTACTCAATTCACTCAAGGCAAGTCCAGTCCCAACAAACAACAAAGATCGATCCTTGATGTATGTGAATGCCAACATCAATGGAAAGGCTACTCAAGTAATGGTGGATACGGAATCATCACACAACTTCATGGCTCGAAGAGTAGAGCTACACTTGGGGAGTTGGCAAGGGAAGGTGGACTTCTTCATAGCACCGCTTGACGACTTCAACATTGTGCTAGGCATGGAGTTTCTACGACAATTCAATGTAGTGCCACTACCGCGCTACAACACTATATGCATTCTCGAGGTTGGTCCATACATGGTCTCTACAGTGGCCAAGGCAAGTTCGGACATGTAGGTACTCTCCGCAATGCAAGTCAAGAAAGGCTTCAAGAAGGAAGAGATCACATATCTAGTTATCTTCCAAGGCGAAGGGAGAGAGAAGGAAGACACTCCAACGGAGCCACCGAAGGAGATTGCCAAGGTACTAGTGGAGTACAAAGACATCATGCCACCTGAGTTGCTTAAGAGACTTCCATCTAGGAGGGAGGTGGACCATAAAATCGAATTGGAGCTAGGTGCCAAACAACTCACTCCACGCTCTTTGGTGACCAGCTCAACAAAGAGTCCATCGGCCTACAAGGTTGCTAAGACATGGAATGAACAAGTAGATGTGGCACGGTCTTACCTCGATAAGGCAACCAAGAAGATGAAAAAGTGGGCAGATGAAAAGAAGCGCCACCGAGAGTTTAATGTTAGGGACTTGGTGATGGTAAAAATCTCGTCTAGCCAAAACAAGTTCACTCAAGACCTACACAAAGGGCTTATACGCCGATATGATTGGCCATTTCCAATAATCAAGAAGGTGGGTAAGGTTTCCTATAAGCTTGAATTACCCCCACATCTCAAACTTCACCCAGTCTTTTGCGTAAGCTACTTAAAGCCCTACTACAAAGATGAAGGAGACCCGGACAGAGGCAAGTCGAAGAGGGCACCGTTAGGTATCACGGTAACTTATGACAAAGAGGGAGAGTTCATCTTAGTAGATTGAGTGGTCCAACGACAAAAATATGCCCCACGTCATGAATACTTGGTGAAATGGAAGGGATTGCCCGATTGTGAGACTAGTTGGGAACCGACAGAAGGTTTGTGGTAATTCAAGGAAAAGATAAAACAGTTCCATAAAGAAGACGTGATGAGGGCGTCGCCGCATTAGGCGGGGAAGAATGTCACAAATTGAAAAATCTTGCTGTTGTCCCTCACTTGAAAGCCTAGGGAGATTATAGAGACTACTGGAAGCTTCTAGAACTCCCTAGAGTTTTGTAGAGAATTGTACATAGTTGTAGATATTTGTACATCCTTCTAGACATGTACATTCTAGAATGATTCTACAATAGTCTATAAGATAGAGTTGAAGAAAGTGTCTAGAACACTCTCTATCATTGTAGTTCTAGAATATTCTTTGTAGCCTATAAAAAGGGGAAGGGCCCTCATTTGCCCAAACCATCCAAAGTAATACAAAGCAAGCATTCTCCAAGAGCTTCTCTCTCTAGAATAGTTTCACTCTCTAAAAATCTTCAAGTAAGTGTGAATCTCTCCTAACTCTTTTCCAAGAAGGCTTACTTAGGTGCAAACCAGGCAGGTATCAACCATCTAAAGCCGCACGGTTGGCTTGAAAAATCCAAGGCCGTGACACCAATCACAGGCCAAGGAAGCTTTCTCATAAAGTGAAAATTTCAGTAATACACACACAAAAGTGGCTCATACCATATGCACTCAGTAGCAGCAAAGGACATTTTTGGGTTTAGGATATGGATGTGCCAATGGCATGAAAAAAGAAGAGAGAGGGAATGAAACTGACACTTTAGCATTAGGTAAATCAAACCAACTACCATATATACAGTAGCTTTGCATTTGTTGTTTTTGTCTGAGTTGTTTGTTAAACCATGGGAGTTGTAAAGTTGCAATTGGCTTTTCTCTTCTTGTTTGTTTTCATTCTTATGTATGGGGAAGAACTTGGTTTTTTTTAATTGTCATTGACTTGGCCAAATGGTTTTTGTACGCCAAAAAAGTGTCGTGATCACATCCCTCAAGAACTAAAGAGAGAAGATTAAGTCCACAAGTCAAATTTCTTTTGGATTTTGTTTTTTAACTTCAAATTTGAACTTGTATGTTCATTGTTTGTTGGATGGTATAATGTCTTTTTGTAGGTGGAGGGTATTCAAGGTTCACTTTCAACCCATTGGCCAAGTCTCCTAGACAACCCAGCTTGCAAAAACAAGTTTCAGGCTAATTTTGCATTTTGGAAGCAATAATGGACAAAACATGGCACTTGTTCAAAACTGGACCCTAAGAGTTATTTTTCCTTCACCATGAACCTTAAAAAAAAAATCAATATCCTCGGCGCTCTTCGATCTTTTAGTATATCTAATTGCTAACTGTACTCTTTTTCTTTTGTTTGAATTTAAGGAGTACTTTTACTTGCTGCAAATTCATTACTCACGTAATGAAAAAAATTTCAACAGGAATTCAGCCAAGTCAAAGGACATACATTGTGAGGGATATAATGCTTGGAATAGCAGAACAAATGACTTACAATACTATTCTGGAGTGCTTTAAGATTGAAGATGGAAGGTATTGAGTAATACAAGAGATCCGACTCTGTGTCACAGTTTCTGGACACGAGTTTGTTTCTTACGAGAGGCGATATTCTGTTGGGTGCAGTGGGAACAATAACAACGTATATTTTTCTGTTGATTAGAATAAGTATGTTCACTTGGTATTTTTTTAATCACTTTGCTATAAATTTCCTTAAAAAAATTTCTTAATTCATTCACTAATATCCCGGTCTAATCTTTGTTTCAAGAAGAGAAAGCCATAATCTTTCTTTCAGGCACCAAGAACTTGTTACATGGAAATAGCTATAGCCTTTGTCGATTGAAAGAAGTATAGTACATATAGGTTTTATGTAAGAAGAAGTTTAGTATTTGTCCAACTTCTATATAGAAATGTTTGGTGGAATTATGAAATGCGAAATACAAAGTAAATTTTACTGTTACTGTGTTTATATTGTCCATGTTTAAAAACACCAACGTTATCTATTCCTTAATTTTCTTCATACAACAAGGCTTGGGTATATGCGGATGATCATATCATATATGTGCCATATGAATCCTGGTCTCTCAAATTGACCAATTGATTGTGTGTGAAAAACATGTTTGTTTCTATGACTCAAATGCATGGCAATGGATACCCGAAATACATGCATGGGTTTTCCCCCCCTTTTTTTTTATACCTGCCCACTCCTCCATATGCCCTGTTTACAGCTAGGGTTCACTCTCTCACTCCAGCATCCGTGATTTGCAATGGCGATGATCTAGCAGCAGCAATCTCCGTTGGCACTTACCACGATTGGTTGCTTTCATGGATCCAAATCTCACAGACATTTTGTAGCTATTCGAGCTATTTAGAGCCGCTTTCTTGCAGAACGATTTCGATACCTGTGATAATCTCCTCTCTCAGCTCAAAGTATCAAATTCATTATCTACATTGAACCCAATCCCCAAAACTCAAATATTTTAGATATTCTATACCCTAAATTTTGGTCTCAAATATTTGGTTCATTTCTCTAAATTTTGGTCTCTAAAACTTTAAAAATAATTGTCCCTAAATTTTGTGGCTAATATTTTAAATATTCTATACCCTACATTTTTTTAGACACTAAAATTTAAGGATAATTTTTTTTTTAGGGACCAAATATTTTTGTTACGAAAAATGTCATTATATTTTTAACAATGAAAATTAGACATTAGTGATGAATTATTATCTTTTTAAGACCAAATTATTTTTTCCCTACAAGTGTATTTGTTAGTGACATTTTCAATATTTTGTCGCTAAAAACGTTATTTTTGACATTTAGAGACGATTTTTTAGCAACTATCCTCACGATGATAGAAATTGGTCCCTAAATACCTTTTATAATAAAATTTTCATAAAATCCAAAAAATTTAATCTCTAAAATTCTTATATATTATAATAATCAAAGTTAATTTCCTATTGTTAACCTTTGTCACACGTTCACAAGCCCTAAATTTGTCATTTAGTATTGTTTTTTAGTATATGTTTTATCGATGATTTTGAACCAGTATTTCTCGTTTTTTTATAGATCAAGGTCAATAATAATTGGAATTTTATTCTCATAAAGTCTTTTTTTTTTTTTTTTTTTTGAGTTCATATATTGGTCCCAAGTGAGTTGGTTACAATTTTTTTTTTTTTTTTGAGTTTTTTTTTTCTTTTCTTAATTACTAAAAACTTATTTGATTGTCTCAATATTATAAATTTGATTTCTTTAAAATAAGCTTATTTGGCTTTGGCTATGAACCTTGAAAAAAAAAATTAAAAAGGTCAAGTTAGGTTGGGAAAAAACTCAAACCAATTAGGGGATGAAGACTGGAATAGAAAATTAATATCTACACCGTTGTCCCTATTGCCATCTTTATGCATGGTAGGATCATTGAGTCAAATCGGTTTCAAATTTGATTTTTGACAATTAAGTTCCACTTCTCCACTGCTTGTTTATACTTTTTTACTCGTTTTTTCAAATCAATTTCTAACTTTTTCAATTGACATTTAAATTTTTATTTGAGCTTTCAGTGTGTAGTTTTATTTTTTCCCAAAGAAATTCAAACCTATATGTTAGAAGGAAAAAAGAAAAAATAAATAAATAAAAAGCTAGTAAAAACTTACCCAAACAAGATAGATTCAAGAATTTCAAGTACAACGCATATAAGGTGAGGATTTATCATACAATATGAGAGGCCACATAACAAGTAAACAATGTTGGTAAAATTCAACAATGGTATCAAGTTCGATTTTTAGGTGATAATTGATAACTCAATGCAGTATTTAAAATTAGTAAAAGAGTAATTACATCAAATTTTTAGGCCTTGTTTGAGAAGAGTTAAAGTGACTAAATTAACACAAAAAGATAAAATAAACTACTTTTGTCAATAAAATAAAATATCACATCGAAATTATAATCATTTTATTTTTTTTTTCTCACAATTATCGCATCCAAACAAGCAAAAAAAAAAATCAAAAAAAATTTCTAAACGGAGCTACTCAAACAAAGGCTGAACAATAAAAGTTGAAACAATAGGTAGAAAGTCAACAATCATCATACCTAACAACAATCACCTCTAGCCCAAACTAGGAAAAAAATAAACTGCATATAACCTCCATATTTAGGAGAAATAAACACAAGAGGTATCAAACCCCAACAATATGAAGAAATAACACAAGAGGTATCAAAGCCCAACAATAACCCCTAGCTCAATCAAGCTCATTTGAAACTTTATATAAGTTTATATGACTCTTAAATATAATAAGTTAAAATAGAAGAATAAAAGGAAATAAATTATTCATAAGTATTCCTTTTATGATTAAAAAAAGATCTTTGGGCTCAAAAAAGATCCTTTGGCTATTAACTACTGAAAATTTAATGATTAAATATTTTAGTAACCATGTTTTAATCCCCTTTCTTTGGGTGTAAAGATGGGTGTGTCCTTATCTTTATTCATATTAGATTGATTTGGATTTTCTCAATTCATGCTTTCTTTTGTTTTTATTGCTATTGGTTGTGTGATCACTCGTGTACTATAAAATTTTTAAAAAATCATTTGTGCATTCATTCTAAATTATTCTTTTACCCGACTGTACTTTTATTTATGTTTTGAAGAAATGGGTGCAGCGTTAGTCAAATTCGTTGGCTTTGGTTGAAGGATCCAACTTTGCCAAACATCTTTCCTTTGTTGGAGCAGAGGAAAAAAAAATCAACAAAAAAAAGAAGTATATCAATTCTTAATAGTAATTATTTTGCACTAACTGATTGGAATTAAATGTATAAAATAGCATAAAAACTCCTTAAAAAGAAATTTTGTTGTTTATATATATATCTGGAAGTGCCTTGCCAAGTAATACGAAGGATTTATTTTAAAATATCATCTCCCTTAACATTTCTAATCTCCTTATCTTAGGGGAGTAACAATCTCATAAACAATTTATCCTGTACCATTATCTACAACCAAACATACACATAACCTATGCAACACTAATCAAAATATCAATATAATTCCAACCCCTACAACAGTCTCATGGAAAAGTGCCACTATATAGCATACTGCTAAAATTTGAGTCACAGTCAATTTAGGTCACAAGGAAATGAAATTACTTTATAACAAAAACACCACAACCGGTTTATGACCAAGACTACTACAATTCACAACAAAATACCACAACCTCATGACCAATGTCATTTCGACTCATAAACAAATACTACAAAGTCTCATAACTAAAACCAATTTAAATTGTAACGCCCTCAAAAATTAACCCATAATATACATAACATTGACATGCATTATTTAAAGAAAACAATTTATTCATTCATTCATCAGAGTATTACTAAATAAAAACATTACATGTAACATCAAATTAAACGCCTTATGGGCTTACATCTTTCCAAGCCAACACTTGGACATAAAATATGAGTTCTAACTCAAATACAAATAAAGCCCTAGGCTTGATTATTTATCAAAAAAAAAAAAAACAAACAACTAAACAAAATAGTCTTCAAAATCCAAATCCTTCCAAGCTAAGTTCTGGGAGGTAGCTTATCACCTGGACCTGAAAATGATGTTCCCATAAAGGGTGAGCCACAGCCCAGTAGAAATATACTAAACCAATTATAAGCAATGAATAAAGCTATGGTATTCAATAGATGGTTAACCAAGTTAATCAATTACATCATTATACAGTTTCCTGACACTAATGTCTAAGACATGTTTTACTTTCCAACATTATCAATATGGCTCAGAACCTGGCCAATCTTACAACAGTGAACCATATATAATATATTCACATTCATCCAGTGTCAACAAACAGATGAGACTCAAGCTCAAATCAAACACTTCATACTTCCAGTTTGATACACATTTTAGTGCTGTATCAATAAAACACTTCAATATAAATAAGCACACACAAAAGTGTGGCTAATGGAGTCCATCCCCTATCTCCTCCCAAACAAAATCCGGTTTAGAGGTCCATCCCCTATCTTCCCCTAAACCGTGGAGTACATCCCCTATCTCCTCCCACACAAAACAATGTATGCAACACATAACATATACAACACACAATCAATACACACAATGTCTGTATTAATTCAGCAGTCAAAATTGATGACTTAATCAATGATTAATTTCAGTTATCCCTAATCCACATGCAGTGTCTACAACAAGCACGACTATCCTCCACCGATAGCCCAAAACAGTTATTTCTAGACTTGGAAATAAATATACCAACAATTCAATAGGCGAGTGATTTACATTATCCAACTACACCATTAAATCAATAAATTCCCCAATTTCATGGATTTAACCAATTTCCCCAATTTCCTTAAATTAATTACTCAAATCAATTTATTAATTCAACTAGGGCTTTTTTCCCAAAATTTCCAAGTGTCCCCAACCTACCAAAATACCAAAACTTAGAACAAAGCGTATAAAATGAAGTAGGAAATCCCTACCTCGAAAAAATAACCCGTATGGAGAAGATGGAGATAAAGACCAAAGACCAACGTGCTCCAAATCCAAAGTTTCTCAGATTAAAACGAAGCCCTCAACTCACTTTAACTTTTTAATAAAGGATCTAAGGTAGAAAATCACTCTAAGTAGATCAATTCTATGAGAGAAGACAAGTTTAGAGAGAGAGAAAGGGAAAGAAACCCTCAAGGGGCGGTTTCAAAAGTTAAGAAGGAGAAAAATTAGGTCAAAAAGTGATTCAAAAGTGAAATCACGGACTGGTGTAGTCGACTCTACGCTCGAGCGTAGAGAGCCCCGCTCGAGCGTAAGACACAGACTCATGCTCGAGCGTGAAGAAAGCCGCTCGAGCGTCGATTGCACACTTCCAGAAGTTTTGCAGGCGCTGGCACCCGCTCGAGCGTCAATATCTCCGCTCGAGCGGAGGAACAAAAACAAGGGTTCACGCTCGAGCGTAAAAACTACCGCTCGAGCGGACGATCTGCAGATTTAAAGTACTGGGAGATGGAAAATCACGCTCGAGCGTAAAAACTCCCGCTCGAGCGTAGAAGCAACAACGAAGGGCCCGCTCGAGCGTTAAAACTTCCGCTCGAGCGTGAAGGCCAAAATCTGGGCATCACCTATTGGCATCTAAATTCAACCAACCTGTAACAGACCTGCCCAACACAAACTATACCTCAAATACAAAGAGATTTAAAGGACAACCAAAACCATTAAATAATGACTGGATCCACGGAACCTAAGTCCGGATACAATAATCTAAAGAGAAAAGACCGGGGTCGCTATAACCTCCCCTCCTTAAAAGAATTTCGTCCCCGAAATTAAGCATAAGGTTTCGAAAACAAGTTTTTCTCAAATTCCAACAATATGGTATCACAATAATAGACAACTTGACCCAACACCGGCCATTCCATCTCTTAACAAAGAGGCATGCCACAATATGCAAACAAACATATATTTCAACCTGCATTAACACTATGCAATTTTCTTTCAATTTCAACGAATTTCAATATATTCAACACATACAATGTTCAAATAAATTTCCATTTCGAAGCAAGTTCCAAAATATTACCATTAACCAAAACATTTTCAATGTTTTACAGCTTAAGACATATATATAAAGCTCTAAAGTTCGACAATATTACCAAATCTACATACGAGATTACAAATCGATAAACATGTCCGGATATTTCTCGCGGACTTCCAACTCACGTTCCCAAGTGGCTTCCTCCACACCATGATGTTTCCACAAAACTTTAACCAAAGGAATGGTCTTGCCTCGCAAGACTTGATCCCGCTTGTCCAAAACTCTAACCGGCCTCTCCTCATACGAGACATCCTCGTCAACTACTAAATCGGTCCAATCCAATACATGCGATGGATCCGGGTCATACTTCCGAAGCATACTCACATGAAACACGTCATGTACTCCGGACAACTGCGGTGGTAAAGCTAAACGATAAGCAGCCTCGCCAATCCTCTCAAGGATCTCAAACGGACCAATAAATCGAGGGGACAACTTTCCGCTCTTCCCAAACCTCATCAATCCCCGCCTAGGTGATATCTTCAGAAAGACATGATCACCCACCTCAAACATCAAAGGTCTCCTCCTACGGTCGGCATAAGATTTCTGACGACTCTAGGCTGTAACAAGCCTCTTACGGATAAGCTCAACTTTCTCCGTCGTTTCTCTCACTAATTTTGGACCCAACAAAGGTGTATCACCCACCTCGGCCCAACAAACAGGAGATCTACATGGTCGGCCATACAAGGCCTCAAACGGTGCCATACCGATACTAGACTGGAAACTGTTGTTGTAGGCAAACTCCACCAACGGCAAGTGCCTCTCCCACGACCCACTAAAGTCTAAAACACAACCCCGAAGCATATCCTCAAGGATCTGAATAGTACGTTCGGACTGCCCGTCAGTCTGAGGATGATAAGCCGTGCTAAAGGTCAACTTAGTGCCTAAGGCACTCTGCAAACTCTGCCACAGCCTGGCAGTAAAACGAGGATCTCTATCTGAGACGATCGTCACTGGAACCCCGTGTAACTTCACTATGTCCCGAATATATAAATCAGCTAGATGATCGACTGAATCTCTAACACGCATAGGAATAAAGTGCGCCGACTTAGTCAACCGATCCACAACTACCCAAATAGCATCACTACCCCGCTGAGTTCTCGGAAGACCCACAACGAAGTCCATAGTGACATGTTCCCACTTCCACTCGGCAATAGGCAAGGGTTGCAACAAACCCGCTGGCCTCTGATGTTCGGCCTTCACTTGCTGACAAGTAAGGCACTTAGATACGAAAGCTGCCATATCTCTCTTCATACCCCGCCACCAGAACTGGCGACCCAAATCCCGATACATCTTAGTGCCTCCCGGATGCACCGCAAGGCGTGAATGATGAAACTCTCGGAGTACCTCCTCTCGACAAGACTCCGGCACAAACAGACGGTCTCGGTATCTCACACTGAGGTCGGGATACACCGTCAAACCCTTCTCAACCTTCCCACTAGAAATCTTCTCACGGAGGGATTCTACCTCAAGGTCACCCCCCTAAGCCTCTATCACTCGAGTCACAAGTGTAGGTTGTGCAACAACAGAAAACAAGGCCGCAGCCTCAACAGATTCGCCCAGAAGGATATTAAACTCTCCAAGTGCACCCAACATCTCCCATTCTCGGATGGCTATACTGGCTATGTCACCAACAGGTTTCCTGCTAAGGGCATCGGCCACCACATTGGCCTTTCCCGGATGATAATGCAACTCAAAGTCATAATCCTCTATGAACTCCATCCACCTCCCCTGCCTCAAGTTCAAGTCTTTCTGTGTAAACAAATATTTCAGACTCTTATGATCCGAGAATACCTCGAATCTCTCACCATAAAGATAATGCCTCCAAATCTTCAAGGCAAATATCACAGCTGCTAACTCTAGATCATGCGTAGGGTAATTCTGCTCGTGAATTTTCAACTGACGCGAGCCATAGGCAACTACTTTCCCTTCTTGCATTAACACACAACCCAGACCCTCTCGTGAGGCGTCACAATAGACTGCGTAACCCAACCCTCTCTCTGGAATAATCAATACTGGAGCGGTGGTCAATCTAACTTTCAACTCCTGGAACGACTTTTCACAAATCTCACTCCATACAAATTTGACTCCCTTCCGAGTCAATCTAGTCAAAGGCGAAGCTAATCTGGAGAAATCTTTCACAAACCGACGATAATACCCAGCTAACCCCAGAAAACTGCGGATTTCAAACACACTCTTAGGCTGTGCCCAATCTTGCACTGCCTCAGTCTTGGATGTATCAACAGACACTCCTTCCCCAGAAACTACATGGCCTAAAAACTTGACCTCTTCTAGCCAGAACTCACACTTCCCAAACTTAGCATAAAGCTGATGGGCTCTAAGTAATTCAAGCACCACTCTCAAGTGTTCCTCGTGCTGTTCCTCTGAAGGCGAATAGATAAGGATGTCGTCCACGAAGACGACTACAAAACGGTCTAAAAATTCCCGGAAAATCCGGTTCATCAAATCCATAAATACTGCCGGTGCATTGGTGAGCCCAAATGGCATCACCAAAAACTCATAGTGGCCATACCGCGTACGGAATGCCGTCTTCGGAATATCCTCCTCCCTGACTCTCAACTGATGATAACCCGATCTCAAGTCTATCTTCGAGAAACAACGGGAACCTTTCAACTGATCGAACAGATCATCTATACGAGGCATAGGGTACTTATTCTTAACCGTTGCCCGATTCAATTTCCGGTAATCTATACAAAGTCTCAAAGCACCACCTTTCTTTTTAACAAAGAGGGCCGGTGCTCCCCAAGGCGAAACACTAGGACGTATATAGCCTTTGTCTAGTAACTCCTGGAGCTGAATCTTCAACTCAACTAACTCGGCTGGGGCAAAACGATAAGGTGCCATAGAAATCGGCGCCGTGCCGGGGACTAGGTCAATAGAGAATTCAATCTCCCGATGCGGTGGCAAACCAACAAGATCCTCGGGAAAGACGTCCGAGTACTCACAAACCACCCTTGGCAACACAATCTGAGTCTCACCATCCTCACTAATCGAAAGGTTAGCAAGTAGACCACTAAGCTCACTCCGTCCTCGCGGAACATACCCTGGTGGCAACACATTACCAACCTGGTCCCCCAGAAAATGAAAATACTCTCCGCTCACGGTACAACAAGTGACTCTCTGGCGGTAGCAATCAATAACTGCCCAGTATGACGATAACCAGTCCATACCCAAAATAACATCGAAACCCCTCATAGGCATAACTACAAAGGAAAATGGGATTCTATGGCAATCAACCTCTATATCACAACCCCTAACACCGTGTTTCAAAATCAATTCACCCCCAAGAGGCGACATTACACATATAGGAGATGCTAACAGTGCTAACTCCAACTCCAAAACAGATGCAAATGCAGCAGACACAAAGGAATGAGATGCACCCGTATCAATCAAAACATTAGCAACTGAGTTGCAAAACAAGAAGGTACCTCTCACAACTGATGGTGCCGGCACAAGATCCTGCGCGGTAACAGCATACACGCGCCCAGACGACCTCTGATCAACCTGCTCACCCCTAGGAGCATAAGATTGTTGCACCGACTGGGACGATGAAGCCCCCTGATTGGCCCTCGAGTCCTAACCCGACTGAGCTGGCTGCTGACCCTGAATCAGCCTAAAACCAGATGCACCAGGTGTGCTACCCAACTGCGGGCAATACCTCTTCATATGCCCCGGTTGACCACACTGATAACACGAGAGTGGCTGGCCTCTACCCTGGTTCTGGCTCTGAGATCGAGCCGAAGATGATGCGGCTCTCTGCACTCCTCCCCTCTGAGGACAAACTGGAGACTTGTGGCCCAGCTGGCCACACTTGAAACAGGTGATGTCTCCCTGACTACCTTTCCCCGAACTAGCACTCGGCACAGGAAAAGTCGATCTAGAAAAGCTACCCTGAGACTGCTGAGGATTAAAACACTTCTGTCTCCTACCATCACTCTGACCATCTTGACTCCTCTTGAAGCCCTTCTGTCCTTCCTCCTCCTCCTGCATCATGATCTCCATATGGGCTGCAGCATCAACCATACGCCCATAATCCCGAATCATAGTTCCCCCAACTCGCAGCTTGAGGCCACGCCTCAACTTCTTCTCAAACTCGATACAACGGCGTTCCTCAGACGCCACCAACTCAGGTGCAAACCTGGACAAGCTAGTAAATGCAGCCTCAAACTCGGCCACTGAAGAACTCGACTGCTTAAGCTGGCAGAACTGGTCTCTCAGCTTCTCCCTAACTGCTGGAGATAAGAACTTCTCCTGGAAAGCATTCACAAAGGCCTCCCATGTACCTCCTATACGACCCTTGGTGAACTTCCACCACTGACCCGCATCCCCCTTCAACTGGAAAGATGCCAAGGTCACCTTCAACCCCTCGTCTTCGATGCCAAGCATCTCAAACGTCTTCGTTGTCTGTTCGAGCCATTCATCTGCCTTAAGCGGCTCTTTAGGATCACCCACAAATTCCTCCGGATTAGACCGGAAGAACTCCCTCTTCAGAAAGGAGGGTCCTGCATCTGCAATGACATCCCGAGCTTGATTCTCAGCTCTGAGAATGCCTACTGACTCCCTGAATGCCCCTGCTATCTCTCGGGCTAGAGCACCCATAGCCTGCTGGCCTACTGGCTCGGCCACATTGGCCTGGCCAATTCCCTCCTGAACTGCTGGAATCTCCTCTGGCACAGGCACCTCCTGCCTACCCGGCCTACCACGCCTACCGCGTCCTCGACCTCGTCCTGACATCCTAATAAAGGAACAAAGACGTTAGCACATTAACAAATGTGCCGAAGCTAAACACTCGCGTCCTAATGCATGGGACAACAATAATTCATTCCACGTAAGCACATAATCACATAAGCACCTACGAATTTCATTCCTGGATAATGATAGTCCCAATGCGTTACTATAGTTCCGGTTGGAAGCAGCAGTGATCAAGTGCCTTTCCAACAAGACTACTAGAAACTCAAGAGTCCAATCAACATCCTAGAAACTACATTCCATACCCACATAATCACATAAACATGCTATCACATAAACATATAACATTACACTAAGTCTCTATCAAACGAGACGAACCCAATGTGATACTAATCACTTCCCACATACCCAAAGTATTCAAACCCGGTACGCTCTGATACCAAGTTGTAACGCCCTCAAAAATTAACCCATAATATACATAACATTGACATGCATTATTTAAAGAAAACAATTTATTCATTCATTCATCAGAGTATTACTAAATAAAAACATTACATGTAACATCAAATTAAACGCCTTATGGGCTTACATCTTTCCAAGCCAACACTTGGACATAAAATATGAGTTCTAACTCAAATACAAATAAAGCCCTAGGCTTGATTATTTATCAAAAAAAAAACAAACAACTAAACAAAATAGTCTTCAAAATCCAAATCCTTCCAAGCTAAGTTCTGGGAGGTAGCTTATCACCTGGACCTGAAAATGATGTTCCCATAAAGGGTGAGCCACAGCCCAGTAGAAATATACTAAACCAATTATAAGCAATGAATAAAGCTATGGTATTCAATAGATGGTTAACCAAGTTAATCAATTACATCATTATACAGTTTCCTGACACTAATGTCTAAGACATGTTTTACTTTCCAACATTATCAATATGGCTCAGAACCTGGCCAATCTTACAACAGTGAACCATACATAATATATTCACATTCATCCAGTGTCAACAAACAGATGAGACTCAGGCTCAAATCAAACACTTCATACTTCCAGTTTGATACACATTTTAGTGCTGTATCAATAAAACACTTCAATATAAATAAGCACACACAAAAGTGTGGCTAATGGAGTCCATCCCCTATCTCCTCCCAAACAAAATCCGGTTTAGAGGTCCATCCCCTATCTTCCCCTAAACCGTGGAGTACATCCCCTATCTCCTCCCACACAAAACAATGTATGCAACACATAACATATACAACACACAATCAATACACACAATGTCTGTATTAATTCAGCAGTCAAAATTGATGACTTAATCAATGATTAATTTCAGTTATCCCTAATCCACATGCAGTGTCTACAACAAGCACGACTATCCTCCACCGATAGCCCAAAACAGTTATTTCTAGACTTGGAAATAAATATACCAACAATTCAATAGGCGAGTGATTTACATTATCCAACTACACCATTAAATCAATAAATTCCCCAATTTCATGGATTTAACCAATTTCCCCAATTTCCTTAAATTAATTACTCAAATCAATTTATTAATTCAACTAGGGCTTTTTTCCCAAAATTTCCAAGTGTCCCCAACCTACCAAAATACCAAAACTTAGAACAAAGCGTATAAAATGGAGTAGGAAATCCCTACCTCGAAAAAATAACCCGTATGGAGAAGATGGAGATGAAGACCAAAGACCAACGTGCTCCAAATCCAAAGTTTCTCAGATTAAAACGAAGCCCTCAACTCACTTTAACTTTTTAATAAAGGATCTAAGGTAGAAAATCACTCTAAGTAGATCAATTCTATGAGAGAAGACAAGTTTAGAGAGAGAGAAAGGGAAAGAAACCCTCAAGGGGCGGTTTCAAAAGTTAAGAAGGAGAAAAATTAGGTCAAAAAGTGATTCAAAAGTGAAATCACGGACTGGTGTAGTCGACTCTACGCTCGAGCGTAGAGAGCCCCGCTCGAGCGTAAGACACAAACTCATGCTCGAGCGTGAAGAAAGCCGCTCGAGCGTCGATTGCACACTTCCAGAAGTTTTGCAGGCGCTGGCACCCGCTCGAGCGTCAATATCTCCGCTCGAGCGGAGGAACAAAAACAAGGGTTCACGCTCGAGCGTAAAAACTACCGCTCGAGCGGACGATCTGCAGATTTAAAGTACTGGGAGATGGAAAATCACGCTCGAGCGTAAAAACTCCCGCTCGAGCGTAGAAGCAACAACGAAGGGCCCGCTCGAGCGTTAAAACTTCCGCTCGAGCGTGAAGGCCAAAATCTGGGCATCACCTATTGGCATCTAAATTCAACCAACCTGTAACAAACCTGCCCAACACAAACTATACCTCAAATACAAAGAGATTTAAAGGACAACCAAAACCATTAAATAATGACTGGATCCACGGAACCTAAGTCCGGATACAATAATCTAAAGAGAAAAGACCGGGGTCGCTATATAAATCATAGCCAAGAACACTATAAAAGTCTCTTCTTGTATTCTTAGATCATTTATTCATCACCACTAGTAAAATGATACAAGTCTAAAGATGCCAATACTAATTATTTAAAATGTCAATTATTATCCCTAAAGAGATTTTTACTTCTATACTAATTTATAAGTTTAATTTTATACACCAATCATACCCCTGAGAACCACCGAAACAACTCACTTATCTCTTCTCCAATACGATTAGCCTCCAATTCCTCGCCGACGGCGACTACCGTGTTGCTCCGGTGACTACTACCAGTGAAAAACCTGCCAGAGCTGCGAAATGATAACGTGGGAGATGAAATCGGCGCAAGTCCATCCACGTAGTCTCTCAGCCAGCTTCGTCCAGCGACTTCAGAAGCTAAATTCTCTCCCGGCGGCGCGTTCACCACTACCGGTACTCCGGCCGAGTCCATGCTAACGGAAGTACAATCAGAGAGTCCTCGCCGATGTGTGGAATCTACGGAGACTTCGTAGCCTTCGTCGACAATATAGTCGAACGAGCCCATTGAGTACGATCTTCGACCATCGTTGGAATCGGACCTACCTCGTCGTCGACTCACGCTTCCGATCTCAATCCGGAAACTGTTCCCGCGATCTTCTGGAACCGTGGACGAAATGATTTGATTCAGTACATCTTCCTCAGTAGGATACACAGCGGACCTACACAACGGACACGTTTGATTGGACGAAAGCCACGCTTCAATGCAATCAGGGTGGAAAGCATGACAACACAAAGGAAGTAACCGTAGCTTATCGTTCCTCTCGAACTTCGATAAACACACAGCGCAGTCGCCGATGTTTTCGGTGACGGAACCGAAAGTGAAGAGAGGAAGAGAGTTGATCAAATCGTTGGAGGAGTTTCGCTGCTCAAAATTTGAATCGTCGCGGTTGTTTCTGGAGGAGACGACGTCATCTACGGCGGCGAAGGAGCGGTTGTTGCAGTGGCGAGTGATGAAACGGAGGAGAAGGTAGAGAGAGGCAGTGACGATGATAGAGGAGGCGATGATGATGATTATTAGTGAAGAAGTCGCAAGTGAAGATGACGACGGCGGAGAAGAGTCGTTGTGGGTGATCTGAGGGATTGTGACGGTGTTGGTACCTCATCTGACGATGAAAAATGGCGGTGAATAAACATCGTCCACACGAGCAAACACACGAGGCATGTTTAGAGAGAGAGAGAGGGGGGAAGGGGGTTGATGGAAGGTTGATGTATTTAACCGGCGAGAGAGAAGCTGAAGGAAGGGCAGCTTCTTTTTCATATACCAGAAGTTGTGGCACACATGATGTATATGCATACTGATTGAGTTTAAAATCTGAGAAGTGTAACAGTTTTTCGATTGTGGAAATAGTATGGTTAATGTAAAATTTTAGTTTCCATGTTTGGCTCCAAAGTTTGTGAAACAGAATCTGGGTGCAACTGTGATGCGAAAGATAAAAGGAATACTTGCATTTTAATTGCAGAAATCCAGTGCATAATGAATCATTTGTACTTTCTTCATTTGTCTTGCTTTCTATATGGTTAAATGTTTTCTTCAGTGTGCTAAGAATTGGAAAAATCATATCAAATTATATCTGTCAAATCCGTCTATGGTTGAATGTATATGCATACTGATTGAATTTAAACCTGAGAAGTGTAACAGTTTTTCAATTGTGGAAATAGTATGGTTAATGTAAAATTTTAGTTTCATGTTTGGCTCCAAAGTTTGTGAAACCGAATCTGGGTGCAAATGTGATGCAAAAGATAAAAGGAATACTTACATTTTAATTGCAGAAATCCAGTGCATAATGAATCATTTGTACTTTCTTCAATTGTCCTGCATTTCATATGGTTGAATGTTTTCTTCAGTGTGTTAAGAATTGGAAAAATCATATCAAATTATATCTCTCAAATCCGTCTATAGCTATAGCAATGTGCAATTTGGAAGGCCAGATGAAACTTGAAAGCAGCGAAAAGGGAAAATACTTCGCTCAACAAAGCCACCATAATTAATGTCTTCTTTTTCTAGCGAAAAATGGAACAGTAAAAAGGAGAACATAGCCTTCTCAGGAATGTGACTGTCATGAGAACGTGGCCTTTGGAAAGTGGTTTGTTAAGTTCACTGCTTTATAAGGTTTTGTATATTACATGTTTACCCCTATGGGTAAAATGCCAAAGTCATCAAATAGTATGGTTTTTTGGTCAACAAAACTACCTTGACACAACTTCCAGAAAATGTGGACACCAAGTTGAGGATTCCCATTATATATTAGTATAGATATATTGAAAAATGTTTATGAAAATAATCATCAAATATTTTTGACTTTTAAATTACATATTATAACTTATTATATATGTAATCTAAAAGTTTAGAATTTGAATTTTCTTACATTGAGATCTTAATATAAGAGAATTTAAGAGATTCATGTAGTCCATTATACATCTTGTTTTGATATATTTAATTTTTTAAGAATTGATAATTATTTTTAAAATTATATTTATCGTTTATTTTTTTAAAATAAATATGATTCAATAATATAATTACTCATATTTAATTATTTTGATTTTTTATATGAATATTTTATTTTATAAATTCAAAAAATAAATAATTTAAATTATTAAAATTAATTCTAAAATAAATTTACTAAGTGCAAACAATTTTACACTGTGTGATTTTTCTCTAGAGAGGGCGTCGTACAGTGATATCAAATGCCAACGAATAAATGCTCTTATGGGTGTTTTTAGAGATAGAAAAGAGAGTGTGTGAGTGAAAGAGAGAGAATTTAAGGCATTTGACGAGATGGACTTAGCCATTGTTGGAGAAATTATTCAGTGTGTTTGGTTTCAGTTTTCTGATAATTGAGTTTTTTGTTTTTCGTATTTTTTTCTTTTTAGTGAATATTTTTTAAATTTTAAGAAATGTTTTTACTTTTTTAGATACACCTTACTTAAATATATCTAAATAGTAAAATATTTGCGAAAAATATTTTAAAAAATTAATAAATACACAAAAATATGAAAAATGTACTGAATTTTTTTTTTTGTTTTTTTTTTTTTTTTTGTATTTTTTGATATGTGGTGTATTTTTTAAAGATTTTTTTCACAAATATTACACTTTTTAAGTGTATTTATGTTAGGTATGTCTAAAAATTAAAAAAATATACTTAAAATATTAAAAAATTTCATTGAAAATATTAAAATACAGAAAATAAAAAAGTAGAATTTTCTGAAAACTAGAACCAAACAAAGTGATTAGTTGGTCTTTTGCATCATGTGATTATTTGTGTAACACCGAACTTTATAAATTAAAAAAAATTATTATAATTATCTTAAAGTAATTTAATATTTTATCTTGTGGTATACATGAAATTTATAAGTTAACTTTTATGTTTATAACCTTTTAAATTATTAGTTTAAAATTTTTTTAATATATATATATATATATATATATTTAGTACAATTTTGATAATTTGTGTTTCCCAAAAGACAACCTAAGAGGGGGGGTGAATTAAGTTTTTATAATTAAAATTAATAATACCCTAATAAAAATTATGACTAGCACAATAGATAAATATAATTAATGAAAAAAATAATAATTAAAACAAGTGTCTTAACATCTATGTTAGTTAATGATTTTAGCACAGTAAAAATATGAAATATAGCTATGGTAATTTAAAATAAAATAAAGAGATAAAGGAGAGAGAGGAAAACAAATTTATAGTGGTTCGGTTTCAACTCGGCCTACGTCCACTCCTCAAGTTTCACTTGAGATTTTTCACTATCTTCTAGCTTCACAGAGGTACTAGCAACCTCTTTATAAATGGAGCAATCCTCCACGGATTTTGCACAGACTTCACAAGTCCAAACCCTTGCAAATCTTAGGTGATTCACAATCACTCTCAAGATTTCTATAGCGATCCCGGGTTTACCCTTGTTGTACAGTGATCCGGACATGTGTCCGTGGATGTTGGATGTTGTTTATTATCTTGTTTGCATCCTTTTTACTTTGTATATTGAGTATGGGATGTGTTGGGCAGGTTTGTTACAGGTTGGTTGTGTTTGGGAGCCTAGTGTTGCTGCCCAGATTTTTGGTCCTTCGCTCGAGCGAGGAGTCTGTCGCTCGAGCGAGAGTAGTGTTGCCCCGGTTCTGGACCTGAGAGTTGTAGTTTCTGGCTCGAGCGAGATTTTCGTGGCTCGAGCGGTCTGGGTTTTTCTTCGCTCGATCGAGAACTTCTTGGCTCGAGCGAGAGTTTTCTGTGTCTGGTCGCTCGAGCGACCAATCCTTCGCTCGAGCGAGAGTGTTTTATATCAGCGGACAGCAGCGTCTAAAACATCACTTTTTCAGTCCTTTTCTTTGATTAAACCCTAAATCCGACACCCTCTCTCTCTAAACTTGCACTCTCTCTAAGATTTGATCTCCCTAGGGTGTGAATCTAGCCTAGGGCCTTTGTTAAAAAGATAGAGGGCGTTGAGAGCTTCGATTTAATCTGAAAAAGTTTGGATTTGGAGCAAGTTGATCTTGGAGTCTTCATCTCCTTTGTGGCTTAAACTTCGAGGTAGGGATATCCTACTCCTCTCTATGGGTTTTGTCTTTAAATTTTGGTATTTTGAGATGTTGGGCTTGGTTTGGTAATTTTGTGAAAGTTTGGGGCTTTTGTGTAATTTTACAAAAGTTGGGGTTTTATTCATAATAAACCTAGATGCATGTTTGGCATAGAAAAATAGAATGATTGTTGAATCATTGATGAAAATGGGACCTAAGGGTTGAAATGGTAATTATGGAAAATGGCCTAATTACATTGTTTAATTAATTGGGATAATTAATTGGTGAGAAATGAGGAAATGAAATGTTGATTGAATATCCATTTGTGCATTTATTTTCTGTTTTAGAAATAACTGCTTTGGGCTATCGGTGGAGGATAGTCGAGATTGTTGTAGACAATGCATGATGATTAGGTAAACGGAAACTAATCAATGGAATGTGTCATGGAACTTGACGGTTGATAGAATACATTAATTGTGTGTATTGTGTGATTGTATATAGAACCAATGTGTTTATATACGTTATGTGTAGAGGAGGAGATAGGGGATGTACTCCGCGGTTTAGGGGAAGATAGGGGATGTACCTCTAAACCGGATAGGTATTGGGAGGAGATAGGGGATGAACTCCGTAGACAGAGCTCATATGCTTGTCTAGAGAAGTGAAGATAGAGCTCATATGCTTATCTTTGTGAAGTGAAGTGTGGATACAGCTTGTATGCTTATCTGTGGATATTGTTGATATACATATCTGTTGTAGAGTGTGGATACAGCTTGTATGCTTATCTGTGGATATTGTTGATATACATATCTGTTGAGAATGTGGATATAGCTTTTATGCTTATCTGAATGTGAGATATAGTTTTTATACATATCTGTGGAAATGATGATAGAGCTAGCATGCTTATCTGTTGAAAAAGGGAAAATGAAAAGTAATTGGGACTTGTAAGTCATTGACATAAATATGTAATTTATGTGATTGTATCAGTGTTGACCAACTATCAATTGCTAATGTTTTAGTCATTGTCCATGGTTGGTTTAGTGTATTTCTACTGGGCTGTGGCTCACCCTATATGGGAATATCATTTTCAGGTACAGGAAGCATGCCACCTCCAAGGACATAGTTGGGAGGCTAGTGGCGGGCATAGTTTTGTCGTTTTACTTTTGATGTATTACATGTAATTTCAAGCCAAGGGCTTAATGTGTAAACGAGTTAGAACTCTTTGTTGTAACCAAGTGTTAACTTGGAAAGCTGTAAGCCCGTAGGGCATTTTGTTATGAGGTTAACATGTAATACTTATGTCTTGGAATTCTAATGAATGAAAGGAATGCGGTTAGTTTATATGTAAATGCATGTCTTATCTGATGGGTTTAATGTTATTATTTTGAGGGCGTTACAACTTGGTATCAGAGCGTACCGGGTTCGAATACTTTGGGTACGTGGGAAGTGATTAGGATCACAATGGGTTTGTCTCGCTTGATAGAGATGTAGATGTAGTACCATATGCTATGTGCTTAAGTGATAACATGCTTATGTGACTATGTGGGTATGGGATTTAATTTCTAGGATGTTGATTGGATCCTTGAGTTTCTGGGAGTCTTGTTGGAAAGGCACTTGATCAATGCTATTTCTAACCGGAACTCTAGTAACGCCTTGGGACTATCATTATCCGGAAATGAAATTCGTAAGTGCTTATGTGTTTATGTGCTTATGTGGAGTGAATTACACTTGTCCATGCATTAGGACGTGAGTGTTTAGTTTCGGCACACCTATGAATGTGCTAACGTTCTGTGTTACCTTTATTAGGATGTCAGGACGAGGAAGAGGTGCTAGGCGTGGTAGACCTGCGAGGCAGGAAGTACCGTTACAGGGTGAGATTCCGGCAATGCAGGAGGGAGTTGGGCAGGCCAATGTGGCCGAGCCAGTGGGTCAGCAGGCTATGGGTGCCTTGGCCAGAGAGATAGCAGGAGCTTTAGGTATTCTTAGAGCTGGGAATCAGGCAGCTGAGACAGGGCCTTCCTTCTTGAAGAGGGAGTTCTTCCGGTGTAATCCGGACGAGTTTATCGGGGATCCTAAAGAACCGCTTAAGGCAGATGAATGGCTCGAACAGACAATGAAGACGTTTGAGATGCTTGGCATCGAGGACGGAGCACTGAAAGTGACCTTGGCATCCTTTCAACTGAAGGGAGATGCGGGTCAATGGTGGAAGTACGAGAAAGCTCGTGTTGGTGGTACTTGGGAGGCGTTTGTGAATGCTTTTCAGGAGAGGTTTTTATCAGCAGCAGCTAGGGAGAAGCTGAGGGATCAGTTTAGCCGGCTTAATCAGCAGGGCTTGTCAGTGGCCGAGTTTGAGGCTACTTTTACCAGTCTGTCTAGGTTTGCACCTGAACTGGTGGCGTCTGAGGAACGCCGTTGCTATGAGTTTGAGCGGAAGTTGAGGCGGGGCCTCAAGTTGAGAATTGGTGGGTCTTATATTCGAGAGTATAGACACCTAGTGGACGCTGCAGCTCATATGGAGCTTATGATGCAGGAGGAGGATGAGGGTCAGAGAGGCTCCAAGAGGAGCCAAGATAGTCAGAGTGATGGCAGGAGACAGAAGGGTAATAACCCTCAGCAGTCTCAGGGTGCAGTCTCTAGATCGACCTTTCCAGTGCCGAGTGTAGGCTCGGGGAGAGGCAGTCAGGGGGAATTCACTTGTTACAAGTGTGGCCAGATGGGTCACAAGGTTTCAGTTTGCCCGCAGAAGGGTGGGGGTCAGAAAGCTGCTTCTTCTTCAGCTAGACCGTCGAGTCAGAGTTTGGGCAGGGGGCAGCTCTTGACTTGTTATCAGTGTGGACAACCTGGGCACATGAAGAGGTTTTGCCCACAGTTGAGTGCCACTTCGGGAGCGTCTGGTTCTAGGCAGACGCAGGGTTTTCAGCCAGCTCAGTCTGTGCAGGCCTCGAGGGCCAATCCGGGAGCTTCGTCATCCCAGTCTGTGCAACAGTCTTTTGCTCCGAGAGGTGAGCAGGTAGACCAGGGGCCTACGGGGCGCGTGTATGCTGTTACCGCGCAGGATTTAGTACCAGCTCCATCAGTAGTGAGAGGTACTTTTCTGTTTTGCAACTCAGTTGCTAGTGTGTTGATAGACACGGGTGCATCTCATTCTTTTGTATCTGCTGCATTTGCATCTGTTTTGGAATTGGAGTTAGCACAGTTAGCATCTCCTATTTGTGTGGTATCGCCTTTGGGTGGTGAGTTGATCCTGAAACAGGGTGTTAGAGGATGTGATATAGAGGTCGCCGATTATAGGCTTCCTTTTCCGTTTGTTGTCATGCCCATGAAGGGTTTTGATGTTATTTTGGGTATGGACTGGTTATCGTCATACCGGGCTGTTATTGATTGCTACCGCCAGAGGGTTACATTGTGTACCTTGAGCGGGGAGTGGTTCCATTTCTTGGGAGACCGGGTTGGTAGTGTTTTGCCACCGGGGTATGATTCGCGAGGGCGAAGTGAGCTTAGTAGTCTACTTGCTAGCTTTGAGAGTGGTGAGAGTGGTGAGACCCAGCATGTATTGCCGAGGGTGGTTTGTGAGTATCCGGATGTTTTTCCCGAAGATCTTGTTAGTTTGCCACCTCACCGAGAGATAGAGTTCTCTATTGATTTAGTGCCTGGTACGGCGCCGATTTCTATGGCACCTTACCGTTTTGCTCCAGCAGAGTTGGTTGATTTGAAAGTTCAGCTTCAGGAATTGCTCGATAAGGGCTTTGTTCGCCCTAGTGTTTCACCGTGGGGAGCACCGGCCCTCTTTGTTAAAAAGAAAGATGGTGCCTTGAGATTGTGTATAGACTACCGGAAGTTGAATCGGGCTACGGTTAAGAATAAGTATCCTATGCCCCGTATAGATGATTTGTTTGACCAGTTGAAGGGTTCCCGTTGTTTCTCTAAGATAGACTTGAGATCGGGTTACCATCAGTTGAGGGTCAGGGAGGAAGATATTCCTAAGACGGCATTCCGTACGCGGTATGGCCATTATGAGTTTCTGGTGATGCCATTTGGGCTTACCAATGCACCGGCAGTCTTTATGGACTTGATGAACCGAATTTTCCGGGAGTTCTTAGACCGATTTGTGGTTGTTTTCGTGGACGATATTCTTATCTATTCGCCTTCTGAGGAGGAGCACGAGGCACACTTGAGAGTGGTGCTTGAGTTACTTAGAGCCCATAGACTGTATGCCAAGTTTGGGAAGTGTGAGTTCTGGCTGGGGGAAGTCAAATTCTTAGGCCACGTGGTATCCGGGGAAGGGGTGTCTGTTGATACATCCAAGGTTGAGGCAGTGCAAGATTGGGCACAGCCTAAGAGTGTATTTGAGATCCGCAGTTTTCTGGGATTAGCTGGGTATTACCGTCGGTTTGTGAAAGATTTCTCCAGGTTAGCGTCACCGTTGACTAGGCTGACTCGGAAGGGAGTCAAGTTTGTGTGGAGTGAGACTTGTGAAAAGTCGTTTCAAGAGCTGAAAGTTAGATTGACCACCGCTCCGGTGTTGATTATTCCGGAGAGAGGGTTGGGTTATGCGGTTTATTGTGATGCCTCACGAGAGGGTTTGGGTTGTGTGTTGATGCAAGAGGGGAAAGTGGTAGCTTATGGCTCACGTCAGTTGAAAATACACGAGAAGAATTACCCCACACACGACCTAGAGTTAGCAGCTGTGATCTTTGCCTTGAAAATCTGGAGGCACTACCTTTATGGTGAGAGGTTCGAGGTATTCTCGGATCATAAGAGTTTGAAGTATCTGTTTACACAGAGAGACTTGAATTTGAGGCAGAGGAGATGGATGGAGTTCATCGAGGATTATGATTTTGAGTTGCATTATCATCCGGGAAAGGCCAATGTTGTGGCCGATGCCCTTAGTAGGAAAACCATTAGTGATGTAGCTTGTATAGCCATCCGGGAATGGGAGATGTTGGGAGCACTTGGCGAGTTTGATTTGCTACTGGGCGAATCTGTTGAGGCTGCGGCCTTGTTTTCTGTTGTTGCGCAGCCTACACTTGTGATTAGAGTGTTAGAGGCACAGAGAGGTGACCTTGAGGTAGAATCCCTCCGAGAGAAGATCTCCAGTGGGAAAGTTGAGAAGGGTTTGACGGTGTATCCCGACCTGAGTGTGAGATACCGAAACCGTTTGTTTGTACCGGAGTCTTGCCGAGAGGAAGTACTCCGAGAGTTTCACCATTCGCGCCTTGCGGTGCATCCGGGAGGTACTAAGATGTATCAGGATTTGGGTCGCCAGTTTTGGTGGCGGGGTATGAAGAGAGATGTGGCTGTTTTCGTATCGAAATGCCTTACTTGCCAGCAAGTGAAGGCCGAGCATCAGAGGCCAGCGGGTTTGTTGCAACCCTTGCCTATTGCCGAGTGGAAGTGGGAGCATGTCACTATGGACTTCGTTGTAGGTCTTCCGAGGACTCAACGGGGTAGTGATGCTATTTGGGTGGTTGTAGACCGGTTGACTAAGTCGGCGCACTTTATTCCTATGCGCGTGAGAGATTCGGTAGATCATCTTGCCGACTTATATATTCGGGACGTAGTGAGATTGCACGGGGTCCCAGTGACGATTGTCTCAGATAGAGATCCTCGTTTTACTGCTAGGTTGTGGCAGAGTTTGCAGAGTGCACTGGGCACTAAGTTGACCTTTAGTACGGCTTATCATCCTCAGACTGACGGGCAGTCCGAGCGTACTATTCAGATCCTCGAGGATATGCTTCGGGGTTGTGTCCTGGACTTCAGTGGGACGTGGGAGAGGCACTTGCCATTGGTAGAGTTTGCCTACAACAACAGTTTTCAGTCTAGCATCGGTATGGCACCGTTTGAGGCCTTGTATGGCCGACCGTGTAGGTCTCCAGTTTGTTGGGCCGAGGTGGGTGATGCACCTTTGTTGGGTCCGGAGTTGGTTAGGGAGACGACGGAGAAAGTTGAGCTTATCCGTAGGAGGCTTGTTACAGCCCAGAGTCGACAAAAGAGTTATACCGACCGTAGGAGGAGGCCTTTGGCGTTTGAGGTAGGTGATCATGTCTTTCTGAAGATATCACCTAGGCGAGGTCTGATGAGGTTTGGAAAGAGTGGGAAGTTATCCCCTCGGTTTATAGGTCCTTTTGAGATCCTTGAGAGGATTGGTGAGGTTGCTTATCGGTTGGCCTTACCGCCGCAGTTGTCCGGGGTACATGACGTGTTTCATGTGAGTATGCTTCGGAAGTATGAGCCAGATCCATCACATGTGTTGGATTGGGCTGATTTAGAGGTAGATGAGGATGCCTCGTATGAGGAGAGACCGGTTCGGGTCTTGGATAGGCGGGATCAGGTCCTGCGTGGCAAGACCATTCCTTTGGTGAAAGTCTTGTGGAAACATCACGGAGTGGAGGAAGCCACTTGGGAACGTGAGTTGGAAGTCCGAGAGAAATATCCGAACTTGTTTATTGATATGTAATTTTGTATTTAAATTTTACATTTTGTTGAACTTAAGAGCTTTTATATATGTCTTAAGTTGTGAAACATTGAAAATGTTTTAGCTATTGGAAGTATGTTTTGGAACTTGCCTCATATGGAAGTTGAATGTAACATTATAGGTGTTAAGTATATTGTTGACATTGGAAAGTTAGTGCATAATGTTGATGCATGTTGATAATACATATGTTGTTTACATATTGTGATATGTCTCTTGTTAAAGGGATGGGATGACCGGTAATGGGTCGAATTGTTGAATGTTAAATTGTAACATTGTTTAAAATGGAGGAAAACCTGTTTTTGAAAACTTGTGCTTAATTTCGGGGGCGAAATTCTTTAAGGGGGGGAGGTTATAGCGATCCCGGGTTTACCCTTGTTGTACAGTGATCCGGACATGTGTCCGTGGATGTTGGATGTTGTTTATTATCTTGTTTGCATCCTTTTTACTTTGTATATTGAGTATGGGATGTGTTGGGCAGGTTTGTTACAGGTTGGTTGTGTTTGGGAGCCTAGTGTTGCTGCCCAGATTTTTGGTCCTTCGCTCGAGCGAGGAGTCTGTCGCTCGAGCGAGAGTAGTGTTGCCCCGGTTCTGGACCTGAGAGTTGTAGTTTCTGGCTCGAGCGAGATTTTCGTGGCTCGAGCGGTCTGGGTTTTTCTTCGCTCGATCGAGAACTTCTTGGCTCGAGCGAGAGTTTTCTGTGTCTGGTCGCTCGAGCGACCAATCCTTCGCTCGAGCGAGAGTGTTTTATATCAGCGGACAGCAGCGTCTAAAACATCACTTTTTCAGTCCTTTTCTTTGATTAAACCCTAAATCCGACACCCTCTCTCTCTAAACTTGCACTCTCTCTAAGATTTGATCTCCCTAGGGTGTGAATCTAGCCTAGGGCCTTTGTTAAAAAGATAGAGGGCGTTGAGAGCTTCGATTTAATCTGAAAAAGTTTGGATTTGGAGCAAGTTGATCTTGGAGTCTTCATCTCCTTTGTGGCTTAAACTTCGAGGTAGGGATATCCTACTCCTCTCTATGGGTTTTGTCTTTAAATTTTGGTATTTTGAGATGTTGGGCTTGGTTTGGTAATTTTGTGAAAGTTTGGGGCTTTTGTGTAATTTTACAAAAGTTGGGGTTTTATTCATAATAAACCTAGATGCATGTTTGGCATAGAAAAATAGAATGATTGTTGAATCATTGATGAAAATGGGACCTAAGGGTTGAAATGGTAATTATGGAAAATGGCCTAATTACATTGTTTAATTAATTGGGATAATTAATTGGTGAGAAATGAGGAAATGAAATGTTGATTGAATATCCATTTGTGCATTTATTTTCTGTTTTAGAAATAACTGCTTTGGGCTATCGGTGGAGGATAGTCGAGATTGTTGTAGACAATGCATGATGATTAGGTAAACGGAAACTAATCAATGGAATGTGTCATGGAACTTGACGGTTGATAGAATACATTAATTGTGTGTATTGTGTGATTGTATATAGAACCAATGTGTTTATATACGTTATGTGTAGAGGAGGAGATAGGGGATGTACTCCGCGGTTTAGGGGAAGATAGGGGATGTACCTCTAAACCGGATAGGTATTGGGAGGAGATAGGGGATGAACTCCGTAGACAGAGCTCATATGCTTGTCTAGAGAAGTGAAGATAGAGCTCATATGCTTATCTTTGTGAAGTGAAGTGTGGATACAGCTTGTATGCTTATCTGTGGATATTGTTGATATACATATCTGTTGTAGAGTGTGGATACAGCTTGTATGCTTATCTGTGGATATTGTTGATATACATATCTGTTGAGAATGTGGATATAGCTTTTATGCTTATCTGAATGTGAGATATAGTTTTTATACATATCTGTGGAAATGATGATAGAGCTAGCATGCTTATCTGTTGAAAAAGGGAAAATGAAAAGTAATTGGGACTTGTAAGTCATTGACATAAATATGTAATTTATGTGATTGTATCAGTGTTGACCAACTATCAATTGCTAATGTTTTAGTCATTGTCCATGGTTGGTTTAGTGTATTTCTACTGGGCTGTGGCTCACCCTATATGGGAATATCATTTTCAGGTACAGGAAGCATGCCACCTCCAAGGACATAGTTGGGAGGCTAGTGGCGGGCATAGTTTTGTCGTTTTACTTTTGATGTATTACATGTAATTTCAAGCCAAGGGCTTAATGTGTAAACGAGTTAGAACTCTTTGTTGTAACCAAGTGTTAACTTGGAAAGCTGTAAGCCCGTAGGGCATTTTGTTATGAGGTTAACATGTAATACTTATGTCTTGGAATTCTAATGAATGAAAGGAATGCGGTTAGTTTATATGTAAATGCATGTCTTATCTGATGGGTTTAATGTTATTATTTTGAGGGCGTTACAATTTCAATAACACAATGTTTGCAACACTTTTATAAGATAAAATAGTATTTTTGTTTTCATAGAAAGCTTACAATAAATATCTCTCAAAGATAGATATATAAAATGAAGTATTGATTTTTCTGTAAATCTCACACAGGAAAGATGAGCTTAATGCTATAAGGCTCAGTGTATAATTTCTAAGAATAGATGTGAGTGATTATAGATCAAATAATATTTTCAGGATTTTGTAACTTGTTTACATTAGAGGCTTTGGTATATATAATGAAAATTATAGCCGTTGTATTCATTTGAATTTATAACCGTTTATAGTCGTTGTAGTTATTTGAATTTATAGCCGTTTATGACTGTTGTACTTCCATCATTATCAATTTGAATATTTTTCACTCCATCATTACAAATTTGAATATCTTCCACTTGAACCTTTTGAACCTTTATAGCCGTTTATAGCTGTTGTACTTCCATCATTACTAATTTGAATATCTTCCACTTGAACCTTTTGAACCTTTTAGCCTGCTGTTGTGTTAGGCTGTTTGAACCTTTATTTTGGGCTGTTTAAACTCCTGATTTAATCAAATATTAATCCATTCTAACAACATTTAGGATAAACATTTAGGTGAGAAATAATGGGACAAAATAACTTTTGATTCTATTTTTCTCTTTCAAATAAATCATTAAAACAAATTTTGATTAAAATATAATTAAATAAATCATCAAAATAAATTTTGGATTCTATTTTTCTCTTTCAAATAAATTAAAACATAATTAAATAAATCATCAAAATAAATAAGTCTAACAATCTCCTCTTTTTTGATGATGGCACACAATGATGTTTTGATTTGATTTGGGAGTAACAAGGGCTCATCCTCAAGTCATGCTCCCTGAATTCATTTTTAAATACATAGGTTAGCACATGTGTAATAAATAAGCTTTAATCAATAACATGATATAAGATTAAGATATCAAACTATAAATACATAACATCAGATTAGTTTGAAAATAATACCATAATACATAACATCATATAATTTTCTCCCCCTGTGACATTATCAAAAAGAAATCATGGGTCAGAATCTGGAGGAGGAGAAGGAACATGATAGTGATAAATGGCATCAAAAAAATTATATATAGCAAATATATATATATATATATATATCAATCAACGGGCAATCAACAAATATATACATATTACATATACAACTCTCTCGCGTCGCTCTCGTTTTTCGCAAAACACAGTTGCCACGCGGCCTAGCTTTTGTTTCATTGGCCGACAAAAGCAGCTCGCCTCGGCTATCGCGCCCTCCTTGTCTTCTTCTCTTCTGCTTCTTCTCTTCAGTCTTCTTCTAAATCACACACTCTTCCATTTTCTTCTTCACCATTCTCTTCTATCTCTTCTTCACCACTCTCGTCTGTTTCTTCTTCCTCATCGAGAGACAAAAAAACTGAATGGAGGAGGCCAAACCTCAGTCTGTTCTCTTCTATTTCTCTGCAACTCATTTTGTTTACAGCTCTCACCTCTAAACCATGGCTTCCTCATCCCATCCCCTCATTCTATTTCCGAACCTGAACGATCTCATAAGCTCGGCTGGACCGAGTGCCCATACTCCTACTCTTCCTGTCATTCCTCTTCCTAACCTTCCTATGATGTCGATTAAGCAAATCATGGCAGCTCAATCTGGCATAGAAGCCAATCATTTCACACCGACGTCCTATATGGAAACCGTGATGGCAGTCACAAAATTGGCTCACCGATTACAAAACAGGACGAGTGAGCTCCATCAGGTCAACGCCCAACTCTCTCTGCTCCAGTGCATGTACAAGGATGCGCCAGCAAAAATAAGCGCACTGAAGGCCGAAAATAAAGAGCTTAAACGGAAGACCACCTCCATGGCCCAATTTGGAGCAACGTCATTCTTGGCCTTTGATAGCCAGCGGGGAGTCGTCGCTTTCGATGAAAGCACGGGGGCAGGGGCGTCAAGGGTCGTCCAAGGTGATAAAAAGAAGAAGAAAACGATGGAAGAGGCGAGTAAGAAAGATTGGCGTATGGCCGGAAAAAAATGAAGGTTTTTTTTTATGTTTATTTTGATCGGCGTGTGGCCATAAAAAAAATGAAAGGTGTTTTTTTTTTTAATGTAAATATTTGTATTGTGATTTGTTGTGGTGTTTATGTTTAAGTATTGAAAAATGAAATTAAAAAGCAGAAAAAAAATAAGAAAATTAAATCCAAACAAAAAATAATAATGAGAGACCAAATTGTTAATGAGTATATGAGAAGCATTTGAGCATGATCTAATTCTCAATTTCTTGGCAAGAGCATACCAATCTCAAGACTATAATAGACATAACAGTGCATAGATCAAACAATGTTGCCAAGCAAGAGCATAAATATAGAGCTAAAGTTCAAGTCACTCTTTCTTGAGAAAAACTATCTTCCTCCTACATTATCAACAACTAATCAGCTCAAATGTCATGTTGTAAGAATTAAGATACCAAAAGCATAGAGATACCAAAATAATCAGAGATACTAAAATAATCAAATCTCTTTTTCTCCCTTGATGACATTTTCAACAAAATCAAGCACAATGAGGGAGTGTGGTACAACATATAGGATGAAAGAATGTAAGTCTCATTATAGCACAAATAATCATCTATATCAAGGTAGCTCTATGATACCAAAAAAATGATAGCACATAATGATCATACAATTGAAGCTCATACCATTTGACAATAATGGGCAAAAAAAATAGTAACATGTGAATGTGCAAGCCCATAAGTTTGATATCAAAAACAGAATAGAAACTAAGGAGATTTTTTAAAAAATAATCAAGTTTAAATTCTTCCCCTTGTTTCATTTGGCAAAATCAATAGGAGATATGGTAAATGAAAGCTCATAACTAAAATGTTCTCATCAATAATATCAAATAGGATGCCAAAATAATACCAACATGCAATCTACCAAGGATACTAATATACAATCTAGAAGATTTAACAATCATAGCTCAAGCATTATGTAGAATACCAAATATTACTCATAATAGGTTAAACTCAATATGATCTCATGGCGCTAATGTAATTTCCAAAAACTGAAACATGTTCAAGGTATAGCAATCCATATGCCAAGAAAAATCATGAATTTCAATATATAGCACACTTTTAAGCATAGGCATGATTCTTAGGCAAGAGCATCATCAAAGAGTATACATTGCAAATCATATGAAGTATAATCAATCTTTTTCATATCAAAGTAATAATAATATTAGCTCAAAGGATATAAGATAGAATTTTTACCTCAAAAGCTTAAGAAAGTATAGGAGGCATACCTTTGGTTTAGAATCTTTTCAATCTTCAATTTTCTTTCATAAGGAGTTCATCTCAAAAGGGTTTAACAAGTATGTTAGCAAAATGATTTCTCCCCCTAAGTTGGTGTTACCTTTTTCTAATATGATTTTGTGTAAATATAGCATTCATAGAACAATCACTATTACTCAATAAAAATATAGCACAAATCACTTCTTATCACAAACTCAAAAGATGAAAAATAATTCAATCATCAAACAAGAGTTTGGAATGCTATTTTTCAGAATTTTCAAGTTGTAACACATACCATAATATGCATAAGAAAATAGTGTTATGCTCTTTGTTTTATTAAGAAATGATGCAACAATCTCATTTAATCACATAACCTTATCAAGAGGCATTTTCATCAATTCAATCCACATACTCAAGTATGATAAAACATTTTACTTAATGTGGAACACAACATGAATGCTATAAACAATTAATTCAACAATTTATCAATCAAAAGCATTTCATGAGATGTATTTCAATATAATTCATATTCAAAAGATATTCAATAGGATAGATGCAATGTCTCTACAAACGTATGATATTTTTTTTCATTTAGACATTGTTGATGGATCATAATTACCGAATTTCATAACTCATTCAAATATTCCAATGTAAAGCATATAAGCATGAAATTTTCATATTGAGCATATTCTTGAGATCATAAATGTACAATTCAAAATATAGATAGTATACATCTCAAAAGCATGCTATGACATCAAAATTAATTCTACAAAGATATGACTCAAAAAGGAATTAACATATTAGTAATAAGAAAGCCTTTTTCATTTTGAATTCTACGACAAAGTTTTATGGAAGAAGAAATGGTTTCCTCTTTGTGTGCTAAAAACATAATCCATGTAAATCTTGAATAATTATCAACAATAACAAGACAATAATGTTTACCATCTAGACTAGATGTCCTTGAGGGACCAAATAAATCCATATGTAATAGTTGTAAAGGTATAGTTGTGGAAATATGAGATTTTGATTTAAATGATGTTTTAGTTTGTTTTCCTTGTTGACAAGTACTACAAAGATAATCTTTTTCAAATTTAATTTTTGAAAATCCAATGACCAAATCATTTCTCAAAAGTTTAGCAATTAAATCCATATGAACATGACCAAGTCTTCTATGCCATAACCAACTATTTTTATTATTAACATATAAACATTTAGCATCACTAGCATAGAGATCATTAAGATGAAAAACATAAACATTATCATGGCGATTACCAACGAATAAAGGTTTATGATCATTTGTGCTTTCAATTGTGCAATGTGATTTATCAAAAATAACTCGATTACCTTTATCACATAATTGACTAATACTAAGTAGGTTATGCTTAAGTCTATCAACAAGTAAAACATTTTCAATAGAAGGGTTAGGAGAAATAACGATGTTACCAATACCGATGCTTTTTCCTTTCTTGTTGTCTCCAAAAATAACAAGGCCTCCATCTTTGGATGACAGTGTAGTAAAGAAGGATTTATCTCTGGTCATGTGTCTGGAACATCCACTATCAAGGTACCACTTCCCTTCTTTAGCTTTGGACGTAAGGCAAACCTAGAAGATGACAATCAAGTGTTGGTTTTTGGTACCCATAGTTTCTTGGGTCCTTCTTGGTTAGTTTTGTTAAATCCCTTAATAATCCAAATCTTTTTAATTCCCATGTTCATATTCTTTTTGAATGGACAATAAGATATATAATGGTCTTTCTTTCTACAACAATGACAAGTAATATGAGAGTGTGTCATGAGAGGTGCCTTTTCAAAAATTGTATTGAGATTCTTTTATTTCTTAATAGGGTCATATGCAATGCCCGCTTTATTGAAAACACATCTTTGATTTTCAAGAAGCATGTTGAGATTATATCTACCTTTTACCAAATTTTCAAGTGTTTTTGTTAAATCATCAATATTATTTTTTAAAATAGTTTTCTCATTAGAGATGGTGCCAAAATCATTTTTCAAAACAATTTTTTCTTTCTTTAATTCTTCTACATTACTAGATAAAGATGCAACAGATTTTTTTAACACATTATTTTTGGCACAAACTTTTCTAAATTCATCTTTTAGTTCATGGAATGCACTTTCAAATTTTTCATAAAGAGTAGTTACCTCATCTTGAGTAGAGTCTTCATCTTCAAAAGACATGAGACACAAGTTGACTACTTCATTTTTAATTTCATCACTTAAGCTTTTATCTTCACTTTCTCCCCAAGCTGCTACCATGGCCTTCTTGTTTCATTTGTAGTCTTTGTTATACTCCTTTTTGAAAGGTCTTCCTTCTCCATAATTGTTTTTCTTAAAGTGTTTTTTGAGATTTTTACTAAACATGGCATAGCTTTCACCCTCACTGGAGTTTTCATGTTCTTCTTCATTTGATGATGCTTTGAATGCAATTCCACTTTTCTTTTTGTCTTCAACATCCTCATGTCCTTTCATGGTGATCTCATGAGTCATAAGGGAACCCATAAGCTCATCTAATCCAAGTGTCGAGAGATCTTTGGCTTCTATAATGGCTGTGAGCTTTACTTCCCAATTATTTGGTAGGCACCTAAGAATTTTTCTTACCAACTCACTATTAGTATAAATTTTGCCAAGAGATTTCAAAGAGTTTACAATTTCAGTAAATCTAGTAAACATACTTGAAATAGGTTCATCAAAGTTCATTTTAAAAAATTCATAACTATGAACAAGCATATCAATACAAGATTCCTTCACTTGGTCTGTACCTTCATACGTTACCTCAAGTTTGTCCCAAATTTCTTTTGCCGAATCACAACTTGAAATTTTATTAATACTCCTTAGAGTCTAATCCACAAACAAGGGTGAGTTTGGCTTTAGCATTGGCTTGCAATAATTTATGATCTTCCTCATCACATTCATCTTCAGTTTTAGGTACAGTAATATTGTCTACTAATTTGGTAGAAATTTTTGGACCTTTGGTGACAATAATCCACATGGCATAATCAGTGGCTTGTAGGAATAGGGTCATCTTATCCTTCCAATGACTATAGTTGTTTCCGTCAAACAATGGTGGCCTATTTGTGGCTTGTCCTTCAGCTAAGTTTGTCATGAATCGAAACTCCTAGATGGTTAAATCTAAAACAAGAGTCTAGACTCTGATACCAATTGTTAGCCGAAAGACAACCTAAGAGAGAGGGTGAATTAGGTTTTTACAATTAAAATTAATAATACCCTAATAAAAATTATGACTAGCACAATAGATAAATATAATTAATGAAATAAAAATAATTAAAACAAGTGTCTTAATAACTATGTCAATTAATGATTTTCGCACAGTAAAAATATGAAATATAGCTATGGTAATTTAAAATGAAATAAAGAGATAAAGGAGAGAGAGACAAACAAATTTATAGTGGTTCGGCTTCAACTCGGCCTACGTCCACTCCTCAAGCTTCACTTGAGATTTTCACTATCTTCTAGCTTCACAGGGGTGCTAGGACCCTCTTTATAAATGAAGCAATCCTCCACGAATTTTACACAGACTTCACAAGTCCAAACCCTTGCAAATCTTAGGTGATTCACAATCACTCTCAAGATTTCAAGAACACGGTGTTTGCAACACTTTTACAAGATGAAATAGTATTTTTACTTTCAAAGAAAGCTTACAATAAATATCTCTCAAAGATAGAAATATAAAATGAAGTATTGATTTTTCTGTAAATCTCACACAAGAAAGATGAGCTTAATGATATAAGGCTCAATGTATAATTTCTGAGAATAGATGTGGGTGATTATAGATCAAATAATATTTTCAGGATTTTGTAACTTGTTTACATTAGAGGCTTTGGTATATCTAATGAAAATTATAGCCGTTGTATTCATTTGAATTTATAACCGTTTATAGCCGTTGTAGTCATTTGAATTTATAGTCGTTTATAGCCGTTGTACTTCCATCATTACCAATTTGAATACCTTCCACTTGAACCTTTTGAATATTTTGGCCTTTTGAACCTTTATAGCCGTTTATAGCCGTTGTACTTCCATCATTACTAATTTGAATATCTTTCACTTGAACCTTTTGAACCTTTTGGCCTGCTATTGTGCTAGGCTGTTTGAACCTTTGTTTTGGGCTATTTGAACTCCTGATTTAATCAAATATTAAATATATTCTAACAACATTTAGGATAAAGGTTTATGTGAGAAATAATGAGCCAAAATAAATTTTGATTCTATTTTTCTCTTTCAAATAAATCATCAAAATAAATTTTGGATTCTATTTTTCTCTTTCAAATTAATTAAAACATAATTAAATAAATCATCAAAATAAATAAGTCTAACAATTTGTATAAAAAAAAGTTAAACCTAATTAAATGAGATTAACTGAGTTATGACATATCTCTTCTTGTTATGAAAATATAAAAATTTAAAGGTTATAATTAAAGCAAATATATAATTTTAATATTAAATATGAAGTGAAGTGATATTTAACAATAATTAATATGATGTTTCTATTATTAATCCAATAATTTAAGTTACATATCTTTTGATTTCAATTTCATAACTAAAAATACAATATGAATATGATACACACACTGATTTCTAGTCTTTATGAATAAGAAGGTTTCAAAATATTTTTAAACTTTCATCATTTTCTTTTAATTTTTTTTATCTAATTTGATTTTAAATTTGAATAAAAATTTTGATTTGATGTGAATTACTTTAACTTTCTCATTAAGTTTTTATCAATTTTTAAAAGAACTTTCATTCTTATCCCAATTTTTTTTTTCTTTTCGCCAATTTTGATGGAAAAAATAATAATTTTCAACGTTTCATTCTTTTAAATTTTTATCAAATTATAATTTGATAAAAAAAATATATTAAGCGTTGAAGATTCTCTTAATTGGAATTATAGTGAAATAACATCTTGAAATAATCAAAGTTTGAGTATGTGGTTGGTTGAAATGTATAATTTAATTAATTCTCTTCTCATATTTGTATAAAAATTGACACTTATGACTATATCATTATAAGTTAGATTATGAAAAAAAAAATTGGAGTGTCAAACATTTTCCATTTGTAAATATCCTACACATTAAAAATGAAAAAAAAATGAAAAAGAAAAAAAATTGTCTAACTTTTTGATATGTGTTTATCAGTTTTGTTTTATGGACATAAACAATTGATGTTTCAATTTAAAAAATTAAAAAGTAAAAAAAAAATAGATTGGGTTTCTTATAGATAAAAGAAACCATCTAACTTTTCTATATACTATTAAGATGGATTTTTTTTTTACATAAAAAAATAGAAATTATACTTAGAGATTATCTCTATATATTATGTTATTATATACAACTATAGTTGTAACAAATTAACTATAATATATATGAAAAGTTATATTAAGCTTTCATTTTCAATTAGTTGAATTATAATTAACAAACTAACAAATAGCAGTAATGGTCTAATGAGATAGAAAGAAGATAAAAATAAAAAACACAATAGTATTTAAAAGTTTTAAATTTACGTAATTATCCAAAAATCTAATATTATAGTAAAATCTTGAATTCTCAATAAATTTTCACATTTTTTTATAAAATAAAATGATAATAAAAAATAAAAAATTTGATACCCATTTTTTCGAAAATGATCCGTAGCTCGAATGTGTAGAGCTCGAATGGCTCGAATGGTATGAAAAATATTATCTTACCGGTAAGAGAATAAAAAAAACCCTTAAAACGACGTCGTTTTGAGATTTCGAGCCATTCGATCCTTTGATATTTCGAGCTACGTAGCGGAACCGCCATTTTTTTACTTCAATTTTATGGTCTTCACTTAAGAAAACAAAATTCGATCAAAATCCTTGGCATGGAACGGACATAGATACTTCAATTGCAATCATAATCACCAATAATTCTTCTCTACCATGCAAACCTGTAAACAAACACATAAACCTCAGTAAAACTGAAACCAAAACCAAAACCAAACCAACAGTGAAGAAAGAGAATCACATAAGAAAAAAAAATTAAAAAAAAAATAAATTTATAGAGGGAGAATGTTACCTCCAACAACTTAAACCTCACATAACCCAATCCAATAGCTCCTCTGTCAGTGCCCACGAAATTTAAGAGTTGGGATGACTAATCAGATTATTCTTTAAATAAGACTTGAAAAATGATTAATTTGTCTCATTAAGTGATTTAAAATTTTGATATATATACATCGAAAAAATAGATAATTATATTGCTAAATCATAATTCAAATTTAGATATTGTCATTTTTTTTAGATCCATATCTAAATATTTATCTTTTTTATTTCTGTGTGGTTTTTATTCTGGTTTTTTGTTTTTTTACAATTTATTTAAGATGGAGTTGTGGGTTTCTATTGTTTTTTTAAATTTAATTTATCTGTTGTTTCTATTTGTTTTTAATTATTATTATTTAGGTAAGTTTTGATGTGAGTTAGATATGTGATAGACATGTGAGTTTTATTGACTTAAAATATAATGGTGGGAGATATTTTCAAATTAGATTTGTTTAAATACACTTTAAATATTTTTAAAATTTAAAAATGGATATTGAGATGCAAGAGAAAGATTTTAACTGAATAAATTAAAATCAAATTTATTAATTTAATCTATTTGTATATCTGATTTTTAGTTTTTTTTTTTTTTTTTTGTTATGTTATAATATAATATATAAGATATAGATAGATATCTACAACTTTCATGAAAAATATTATTTGATTTTTTGAGGAAGAGAGAAGGAATGCAAGTTTTAATATTTTTTTTTAGAAATCAGTGAGAGAGATTAGGATGAAAAGATTGTGAAATATTTTTGTTATTAAATAAATAAATAAATCAGTCAATAGTTTTTTTTATAGCGATCCTGGTTTTGACCCGTCTCTTGTGGTATTCCAGACTCGGGTTTGTATGATTTGGATGATGGTTCATGTCTTGTTTCCTTAGTCTTCCCCTCATTGTTGCTTATTGGGTTGTAGTTGGGTATTTGGAACAGGTTAATTGCTTGTTTTTCCAAACTCACGTTGCCCAGAATTTTGGTTCTCCGCTCGAGCGGGCATTCTTGAGCTCGAGCGGGCTTCACAAATTTTGTTCCACGCTCGAGCGGGCATTCTAGTGCTCGAGCGGGGACTGTGTTTGCAAAAATACTAAGAGAGTGTATTTCACGCTCGAGCGCAGGGTTTCACGCTTGAGCAGGAGTCTATGTCTTACGCTCGAGTGGGAATTTCTACGCTCGAGCGGACCGCGCTTTATCAGCTTGCGAAAGTGACATTTCAGATCACTTTTTGCAATCCTCTCTCTCTCTAAAAGTCTCCAAGATCCATCTCTCTCTAGAAACCATCTTCTCTCTTTGATTTCTTCAAATCCATTGGGATTTTAGCCATAGTTCCTTCGTCAAAGTTATGTAACTTCTCGAGGGTTTCGTTATGTGCGATGGAGATCGATTTTCGACACCGTAAATTTTGGGGTTTCATCTCAATCTTTCTTCAAAACTTGAGGTAGGAAATTTCTACACTCTAATATGGTTTTTAGCTTAGTTATTTGCTATTTTGTATAAATGATGAGATTTGGGTGTAAAATGAAAAGAAGGGTTTTTGATGAAATTGGCATAAGTGGGTTTGAGGTTTGGATACAAGGTTGTATTGGGCTAAAATAGTTGATTTTGGTGTTTGGGTTGATATATGATGAAAGGGGGATTTTTGCCCTAATTTTGATTAAATTATTATTTTGTATAAATAATTGGGATTAGCATTGAAAATGTGAAATTAGAAGGTTGTGGTTATAAATGGTGATATTGGATGTGTAATATCTCACCTATGGAAGTTTCGAATAAACTATCTATTTTGACATTGAACATCCCTTTTGAAATAATTACATTGGGCTATTGGTGGAGGATAGTTATGGTTGTTGTAGATATTACATGAGGATTAGGCGATTTAATGCTAATCCATTGTTGGTGTCATTGAATATAAATATGTTATAATTACATTGTATATGTATATTTATTAGGAGGAGAAAGGGGATGTACTCCATATGTGATTATGTTTATAAATACATTGCATATGTATATTTGTTTGGGAGGAGAAAGGGGATGAACTCCATTTAAAGCAAGTTGGCCAGAGTGTCCTAGGTGAAAGGCCCGAAATTTCATATATAAATGGGTGCCAATTCCTTCGGACAAAATATCCGTTAAATGACAGGTTTGAAGTGTTTATGTGTGTTTTGCATAGTTGGAAAACCATTGAGTTGTAGTCTCATTTTGGTTGTTGAAAGATAATGAATTTAACTCATGAATTGAGTAGCATATATAAACTGGAAATGAATTGAAGGAAAATGGAATGAGGTTCGGTCTTAGTGGCATATGAATATGCAGGCCTTGTGAATGTTTTAATATCGGTATTGTTGATGCACGTAGTATTTATACCTTTGCTAAACCTCATATATTGTGTTAGATTATCTCTACTAGGCTGTTGGCTCACCCTATACGGGAATATTATTTTCAGGTGCAGGTGAGATGTTTCCTCCAAGGCAATAGCATGGATGGATTTTCGGGAAGCAAGAGCTTCTTATTTATGCCTTATGTGTGTATGTCTGTTATTTGTAAAGCCAAGGGCTTAAGATGTAATGAGCGAGACTCAATTTGTGTAACCAAGCAATGACTTGGAAAGATGTAAGCCTACATGGCATTTAACTGGTTGTTAAACAGTAAACTCTAATATATGAAAGTATGTTGTTTCTTATATATATTCCACACATGAGTTATCTTTATTGTATTATTTGGGGGCGTTACATTTTTTAATCTATTTTATAAATTAAAAAATTAATAATTTTAGAAAATTGATTAATTTGTTCCATTAAGTGTTTTAAAACTTTGATAGATATACATCAAAAAAAATAGATTATTATATTACTAAATCATAATTCAAATTTAGATGTTATATCTTTTTGAGATCCATAGCTAAATTCTTATCTTCTTTGTTTTTGTGTGTAACCATAGGGTATAAGAGAAATTGGAAAGGGTGTTGCAGTAATTATGAGAGAAGTCAAAAAGGTTTATAGCTTGGGAGAAATTAATAAATGCTAAGGTTTTTTTTTTAAATAAAAAATTCAGAAAATTAAGATTAGGATATTGGAGCTCCTACAAACCTTGTAGATTAGAAATCTCATTTTCCTTATATAATATATAGATAGATTTCTAATATTAATTAAGGAATTAAAGAACAATAATTCTACATGCACTCATTAATATATTAATTAGTGTACCAATATAATTGATATTATCATTTTAAAATTATAACGCCACCTATTATATAAATTATAAAAATTTAAAATTTTTAAAATTATGACATATCATCTATTTACACACGATATAGGAGCATGCAATAAATGTTTGGGCCTATTCCAAATTTGAAAGCGTGACTAGCACGATAGCCCGATTGTAAGCCAATGCTATATATTTGGGCAAAAACAAATAGTCGATCAACATTCTAGGGTTTTCCTAGCTACATAAATCGAGAAACTCCTTACCCATGGTTCAAGTCAACTCTAAGCAATCTCTCTCTCTCTCTATATATATATATATATGCAAGTTCTGCTTGTGAATTGTGATAATTTCTTTTCTTGTCTAATTCAAGAAAAATACTTTTAAAAAAAAATTATAAGATTTATTACTTTATGTATTTGTTTTTAAAGTTCAATTGTTTTTATATGGAACTTCTTTTATTTACGTTTTTGTATAAATGAAAACATTCGATCGAAACACATTCACTCTGTTTCGTTATGATTTTCAAGATTCCATTTTCAAAAAATTAAATTTTTTTACTTTTCATATTTTTTTATTTTTATTGAATTTTTTAATATTTTAAACAATTTTTTTTGTTTATAGATACACCTAATGTAAATACACTTAAAAAGTATAATATTTGTAAAAAAAAAAATCTTTAAAAAATTCACTAAATACCAAAAATATCCAAAAAATACAAAAATTCAGTATACTTTTCATATTCTTGTATATTTATTCGTTTTTTAAAATATTTTTTTACTAATATTTTACTTTTTAGATACATCTAAGTGAGGTGCATCTAAAAATATAAAAAAAAAAAAATTGCTTACTAAAAACAAAACAAAAAATACAAAAAACAAAAAAACTCAATTTTCAAAAAATTGAATTCAGAAAATTAAAATCAAACACACTGATTAAAATTTTAAATTTTGAATTTAAAAAGGAAAATAAAGGGGGGGGAAAATTCTTTATATGTATTCATTCATTTTATGATTAAAAAAGATCTTTAAAATTTAATGCTTACATAATTTAGTAACGTGTTTTAAGGGAAAAATATCTGTTAGTGTTGTCTTCAAAACTTAATTACAAAATCAAGAAAAATATTGATGATTTTGCATATTAATATTTATAAAGAATATCATTCACTTAACAATACTTTTTTACTCATACACTGAGAAGAAATAATTTCTCCTCGTTTTAATCCCCTCTACCAACTATATGAGTGTCTAAAATGGGTGTAAAGGTTGTCTGTGCTTATCTTTATTCACATTAGATTGATTGGGCTTTTTTAGATTCACGTTTTCTATTATTTTTATTGCTATTGGTTTTGAACTTGTAATGGCTAGCGTATTGTAAAATTAAAAAGGAAAAAAAAAAAAAGAGAATCATTTTTGCATTCATTCTAGATTATTCTTGTAACCAAGCACTTTCATTTACGTTTTTTAAGAAATGGATCTTAGGCTTGGTTTGGGGTACACTAAATAATACAAAAAGTCAAAAAGTCACTATCGTATTTAAGTCACATCATCTTATTTAAATCACATCACCTCTCTAACACATCACATCAAACCCAACCCACATAAGCCAATAAGTCAAAAAGTGCACTTTTTTAGAACATCCCAAACCAACTCTTAATTTCGTTGGCTTTGATTGAGCGATCCAACTTTGCCAAAAATCTTTGCTGAAAAAAGAAAAAACAAAAGAAATGGTGAGTCATTACATACATGAAGATGTGATGATTGAGATTCTTGTAAAATTACCAGTCAAATCTTTGTTGCGATTTAAGTGCGTCTCCAAATCTTGGTCCTCTCTCATTACGAATCCCAGTTTCATAGCCAAGCATCTCACTAACAGTAACAAGAAGGAAAATGGTTGCCTCTTCGTTCATAGCATTGAACCCAAAGATACAAATAACTTTCCCAGAAAATATACCTTTGCTGTGTGTCATGACAAATCCTTCACGGTTCCAGTATTTGAATATCTTGGTCTAAAGTTGAATGCAAAAGTGCACGTTATGGGTCCTTGTAACGGCATTTTTTGTCTCTTAACCAATTGGGATTCTGTAGCTCTATGGAACCCAGCGAACAGAGAATCCAGAGCTCTTCCGACACAAACATTCCCCAACTCCATCCCTCCGAGAATGGAACTCGAGAGAAATGCTTTTGGGTTCAGGATGGATCCTTTCACTAGTGATTATAAAGTGGTTTCAATTAGGACATACCACTAAGGTTCCGGCATTGATGATGATATTCATCCATCAAGTTACCCTAAACACATTGCTATATATTCATTGCGTGATGATTCTTGGAGAGATTTCAAGGGTTTTTTTTTTCCAGAATGTTTTGTTTTTTTTTCAAGGGCAGTTTGGCCTTTTAATATGGAAACACCTCACCAAAAAGCCAAAAAAACCAAAAAGTCTTTCCCGAATCAGACTTTTTAGCCCCAGGCTAAAATAACTAAAAAGTCAAAAAGCAAACCCACTTTCCAAACGGAGGCTTACATGGATGGAGTTTACTACTGGAGTGCAAGTGACAAAAATGATGATGCTACGAAACTCTCGTTTCATATGGGCTACGAGGTGTTGTAGGACAATCTTCACTGTATTTAAATAAATTAAATTCTGTTGTGTACTAAACAACAACTAGAATATAAAGAAATAAAGGAAATGAGAGAATTTGTTTGATTACAAAAATCAAACTCGAAATAAAAAATAAATAAATAAAAACAGATTTTATTTTGTTACAAAAAAAAAAATTAAAATCTGATTTAAATAAATAAAACAGAATAATAAATTAAACAACTTACTTGATTAATTTCTTTAAATAATTATCTGATCAAGTCTAGTGTTTGACACTGTGTCCTTAAGATAGATTCGTCCTCTCCACGGTGCTTTCAGAATTTGGATGTCTATCTCCCAGGATAAAATGATCTACTACAAACAATAGCAGCACTACAAATTGTTTGCCTAACGAGCACACTAAGTGTTTATACTCTCTCTGACAAGAAAATAATGTAGCAAAATGAAGAGAATGTTTGCAGAATTATCAAGGACAAAAAATTAGTGTTTAATCTAAATGGGAGGCTAGTCTATTTATAGATGTAATAGTGGCTGTAGGTTTTGAATTGAACAGGTATGAAACCTATTGGTTTTGAATTCAAACAGATTTGTATCTGTTGGATTACAATTCAAACAAATAACAAAAATGGGAAGGGCCCTGTTTGGGTGTACAGTAAATCCGGTTTAAAAACGGGAAGGGCCCTGTACCAAACCAGTTTAATTTTGAATTCTGGATTTTATTTTACCAAAAATAAAATTAAATTCAAATGTTTTTTGCCCAAAAAGATTAGTATTGGGCCGAACAAGCCCAACCCAACCTCACACCACGCACCCGCGCCCAAACCCAGCCCGACCGGACGGACGGCAGCGGCGACGGCGCGCATGTGTGTGGTGATTTTTTTTTGGGTCCAATGGGTCTAGCCCATAACCTCTCCCTCTAAAACACTTGGGTACCCCTTGGGGCACACCCCAAGTACCAAACCCAAGCCTTATAAACCCATTCAAAACTTCCCACCAAATCAATGTGAGACAAGCCATTTTACAACCTTAAGGAATTTCCACCAAAACTCCATGTTCATGGAGCACACTTTGGCTTCAATTTCCCATTCACTCGGTAATGGTTTTGAGCAACCAAATATACCACGTGAATCACAACGCGGCATAGAACGCGTTACCACATTGACCCGTGAAAATCGGCGCACGGGGCCCACCTAAAAAATAAACCGAACTTAGGATAAAATTCTGGTTTTACCTAGAATTTATAACCATTTCCAACAGGTGTTTCAAAACATATTGGAGCAAGATGAACCGATGTCATTCAAAGGGATACCAGAGCTAGGTTGCCCTCACCCAGGAACTAATCTTGTCGGACATTATTTTGGAGTCTACAATGGCTCTCTTGCTTGGATACAATGTTATCCCACAAATTACGTGGCACCAAACGTTTTCAACATTTGGGCATTGAAAGAAGAACGTTGAACAAGAGAATTAATAGCAATTCCGCTTGGCTTTTGGAAGAAATGGGAGTTCCTCATCCAAGTTGAGGACGGGCATTTGTACTTGGTAGACCCTATTACCCTTGAGATGAAGGATCTTCGAACTGTGGCTTCTCAAGCTATTCTTTACCTATAGCGATCCCGGGTTTACCCTTGTTATACCGTGATCCGGACATGTGTCCGTGGATGTTGGTAGTTGTTTATTATTTTGTTTACATCCTTTTACTTCGTATTTGAGTTATAGGATGTGTTGGGCGGATTTGTTTCAGGTTGGTTGAGTTTAGAAACCAAAACTAGTTGCCCAGATTTTTGGCCTGTACGCTCGAGCGGAGGTGTTGGCGCTCGAGCGGAGATTACACCCATTCAGTATTTTTCCTGTGCAGCGTTGTACGCTCGAGCGTGGTATTGGCCGCTCGAGCGGGGTTGTCTGAGTGCCGCTCGAGCGTAGGGTTGGGAGCTCGAGCGGAGGTCTGGTTCTGCAAAAGTGCTGGGCGAGTGCAATCTGCGCTCGAGCGGGAGGTTGGCCGTTCGAGCGGAAGTCTGTGAGTGGACGCTCGAGCGGGGTGTTTTACGCTCGAGCGGAGACCTGGGTTAAAGTCCCGAAATTGTGACTTTTCAAATCACTTTTTCACTTTCTCTTCTCTCTCCTACTTTTCCAAAATCACCATTGTTGAGCCTCTCACTCTAGACTCTACCTTCTCTCTAGGTTTTGATCTAGTAGGAGTGATTTACTCACCTTTGGCCTTTACAAAAAAGTTGTTGATCGTCGAGGGCTTCATTTTAATCTGAAAATCTCGGGTTTTGGAGCACGTTGGGTTTTGTCGTCTTCTCCTTTGGGACTCCGAATTTGAGGTAGGGATAACCCACTCCTCTCTATGGGTTTTGTCTTTAAATTTTGGTATTTTGAGATGTTGGGCTTGGTTTGGTAATTTTGTGAAAGTTTGGGGCTTTTGTGTAATTTTACAAAAGTTGGGGTTTTATTCATAATAAACCTAGATGCATGTTTGGCATAGAAAAATGGAATGATTGTTGAATCATTGATGAAAATGGGACCTAAGGGTTGAAATGGTAATTATGGAAAATGGCCTAATTACATTGTTTAATTAATTGGGATAATTAATTGGTGAGAAATGAGGAAATGAAATGTTGATTGAATATCCATTTGTGCATTTATTTTCTGTTTTAGAAATAACTGCTTTGGGCTATCGGTGGAGGATAGTCGAGATTGTTGTAGACAATGCATGATGATTAGGTAAACGGAAACTAATCAATGGAATGTGTCATGGAACTTGACGGTTGATAGAATACATTAATTGTGTGTATTGTGTGATTGTATATAGAACCAATGTGTTTATATACGTTATGTGTAGAGGAGGAGATAGGGGATGTACTCCGCGGTTTAGGGGAAGATAGGGGATGTACCTCTAAACCGGATAGGTATTGGGAGGAGATAGGGGATGAACTCCGTAGACACAGCTCATATGCTTGTCTAGAGAAGTGAAGATAGAGCTCATATACATATCTGTTGTAGAATGTGGATACAGCTTGTATGCTTATCTGTGGATATTGTTGATATACATATCTGTTGTAGAATGTGGATACAGCTTGTATGCTTATCTGTGGACATTGTTGATATACATATCTGTTGTAGAATGTGGATACAGCTTATATGCTTATCTGAGGATATTGTTGTTATACATATCTGTTGAGAATGTGGATATAGTTTTTATGCTTATCTGAATGTGAGATATAGTTTTTATACATATCTGTGGAAATGATGATAGAGCTAGTATGCTTATCTGTTGTTAAAGGGAAAATGAAAAGTAATTGGGACTTGTAAGTCGTTGACATAAATACGTTATTTATGTGATTGTATCAGTGTTGACCAACTATCAATTGCTAATGTTTTAGTCATTGTCCATGGTTGGTTTAGTGCATTTCTACTGGGCTGTGGCTCACCCTTTATGGGAATATCATTTTCAGGTGCAGGAAGCATGCCACCTCCAAGGACATAGCTTGGGAGGCTAGAGGCGGACATAGTGTGGTTGTTTTACTTTTGATGTATTACATGTAACCTCAAGCCAAGGGCTTAATGTGTAAACGAGTTAGTACTCTTTTGTTGAAACCAAGTGTTAACTTGGAAAGCTGTAAGCCCGTAGGGCATTTTGTTTTGATGTTAACATGTAATACTTATGTAATGAAACTCAATGAAATAAAGGAATGTGGTTAGTTTATATGTAAATGCTTGTCTTATCTGATGGGTTTAATGTTATTATTTTGAGGGCGTTACAACTTGGTATCAGAGCGTACCGGGTTCGAATACTTTGGGTACGTGGGAAGTGATTAGTATCACAATGGGTTTGTCTCGCTTGATAGAGACTTAGATGTAGTATCATATGCTATGTGCTTAATTGATAACATGTTTATGTGACTATGTGGGTATAGGGTTTAATTTCTGGGATATTGATTGGATCCTTGAGTTTCTGGGAGTCTTGTTGGAAAAGCACTTGATCAACGCTGTTTCTAACCGGAACTCTAGTAACGCCTCGAGACTATCATTATCCGGAAATGAAGTTCGTAAGTGCTTATGTGTTTATGTGCTTATGTGGAGTGAATTACAGTTGTCCATGCATTAGGACGTGAGCGTTTAGTTTCGGCACACTTATGAATGTGCTAACGTTCTGTGTTGCCTTTATTAGGATGTCAGGACGAGGAAAAGGTGTTAGGCGTGGTAGACCTGCGAGGCAGGAAGTACCGTTACAGGGTGAGATTCCGGCAGTGCAGGAGGGAGTTGGGCAGGCCAATGTGGCTGAGCCAGTAGGTCAGCAGGCTATGGGTGCCTTGGTCAGAGAGATAGCGGGAGCTTTGGGTATTCTTAGAGCTGGGAATCAGGCAGCTGAGACAGGGCCTTCCTTCTTGAAGAGGGAGTTCTTTCGGTGTAATCCGGACGAGTTTATCGGGGATCCTAAAGAGCCGCTTAAGGCAGATGAATGGCTCGAACAGACAACGAAGACGTTTGAGATGCTTGGCATCGAGGACGGAGCACTGAAAGTGACCTAGGCATCCTTCCAACTGAAGGGAGATGCGGGTCAATGGTGGAAGTACGAGAAAGCTCGTGTTGGTGGTACTTGGGAGGCGTTTGTGAATGCTTTTCAGGAGAGGTTTTTATCAGCAGCAGCTAGGGAGAAGCTGAGGGATCAGTTTAGCCGGCTTAATCAGCAGGGCTTGTCAGTGGCCGAGTTTGAGGCTACTTTTACCAGTCTGTCTAGGTTTGCACCTGAACTGGTGGCGTCTGAGGAACGCCGTTGCTATGAGTTTGAGCGGAAGTTGAGGCGGGGCCTCAAGTTGAGAATTGGTGGGTCTTATATTCGAGAGTATAGACACCTAGTGGACGCTGCAGCTCATATGGAGCTTATGATGCAGGAGGAGGATGAGGGTCAGAGAGGCTCCAAGAGGAGCCAGGATAGTCAGGGTGATGGCAGGAGACAGAAGGGTTATAACCCTCAGCAGTCTCAGGGTGCAGTCTCTAGATCGACCTTTCCAGTGCCGAGTGGAGGCTCGGGAAGAGGTGGTCAGGGGGATTTCACCTGTTACAAGTGTGGCCAGCTGGGTCACAAGGTATCTGTTTGCCCGCAGAAGGGTGGGGGTCAGAAAGCTGCTTCTTCTTCAGCTAGACCGCAGAGTCAGAGTTTGGGCAGGGGGCAGCTCTTGACTTGTTATCAGTGTGGACAACCTGGGCACATGAAGAGGTTTTGCCCACAGTTGAGTGCCACTTCGGGAGCGTCTGGTTCTAGGCAGACGCAGGGTTTTCAGCCAGCTCAGTCTGTGCAGGCCTCGAGGGCCAATCCGGGAGTTTCGTCATCCCAGTCTGTGCAGCAGTCTTTTGCTCCAAGAGGTGAGCAGGTAGACCAGGGGCCTACGGGGCGCGTGTATGCTGTTACCGCGCAGGATTTAGTACCAGCTCCATCAGTAGTGAGAGGTACTTTTCTGTTTTGCAACTCGGTTGCTAGTGTGTTGATAGACACGGGTGCATCTCATTCTTTTGTATCTGCTGCATTTGCATCTGTTTTGGAATTGGAGTTAGCACAGTTAGCATCTCCTATTTGTGTGGTATCGCCTTTGGGTGGTGAGTTGATTCTGAAACAGGGTGTTAGAGGATGTGATATAGAGGTCGCCGACTATAGGCTTCCTTTTCCGTTTGTTGTCATGCCCATGAAGGGTTTTGATGTTATTTTGGGTATGGACTGGTTATCGTCATACCGGGTTGTTATTGATTGCTACCGCCAGAGGGTCACGTTATGTACCTTGAGCGGGGAGTGGTTCCATTTCTTGGGAGACCGGGTTGGTAGTGTTTTGCCACCGGGGTATGACTCGCGAGGGCGAAGTGAGCTTAGTAGTCTACTTGCCAGCTTTGAGAGTGGTGAGAGTGGTGAGACCCAGGTTGTGTTACCGAGGGTGGTTTGTGAGTATTCGGATGTCTTTCCCGAAGATCTTGTTAGTTTGCCACCTCACCGAGAGATAGAGTTCTCTATTGATTTAGTGCCTGGTACGGCGCCGATTTCTATGGCACCTTACCGTTTTGCTCCAGCAGAGTTGGTTGAGTTGAAAGTTCAGCTCCAGGAATTGCTCGATAAGGGCTTTGTTCGCCCTAGTGTTTCACCGTGGGGAGCACCGGCCCTCTTTGTTAAAAAGAAAGATGGTGCCTTGAGATTGTGTATTGACTATCGGAAGTTGAATCGGGCTACGGTTAAGAATAAGTATCCTATGCCCCGTATAGATGATTTGTTTGACCAATTGAAGGGTTCCCGTTGTTTCTCTAAGATAGACTTGAGATCGGGTTACCATCAGTTGAGGGTCAGGGAGGAAGATATTCCTAAGACGGCATTCCGTACGCGGTATGGCCATTACGAGTTTCTGGTGATGCCATTCGGGCTTACCAATGCACCGGCAGTCTTTATGGACTTGATGAACCGGATTTTCCGGGAGTTCTTAGACCGATTTGTGGTTGTCTTCGTGGACGACATCCTTATCTATTCGTCTTCTGAGGAGGAGCACGAGGCACACTTGAGAGTGGTGCTTGAGTTACTTAGAGCCCATAGGCTGTATGCCAAGTTTGGGAAGTGTGAGTTCTGGCTGAGGGAAGTCAAATTCTTAGGCCACGTAGTATCCGGGGAAGGGGTGTCTGTTGATACATCCAAGGTTGAGGCAGTGCAAGATTGGGCACAGCCTAAGAGTGTGTTTGAGATCCGCAGTTTTCTGGGATTGGCTGGGTATTACCGTCGGTTTGTGAAAGATTTCTCCAGGTTAGCGTCACCGTTGACTAGACTGACTCAGAAGGGAGTCAAGTTTGTGTGGAGTGAGACTTGTGAAAAGTCGTTCCAAGAGTTGAAAATTAGATTGACCACCGCTCCGGTGTTGATTATTCCGGAGAGAGGGTTGGGTTATGCGGTTTATTGTGATGCCTCACGAGAGGGTTTGGGTTGTGTGTTGATGCAAGAGGGGAAAGTGGTAGCTTATGGCTCACGTCAGTTGAAAATACACGAGAAGAATTATCCCACACACGACCTAGAGTTAGCAGCAGTGATCTTTGCCTTGAAAATCTGGAGGCACTACCTTTATGGTGAGAAGTTCGAGGTATTCTCGGATCATAAGAGTTTGAAGTATCTGTTTACACAGAGAGACTTGAATCTGAGGCAGAGGAGATGGATGGAGTTCATCGAGGATTATGATTTTGAGTTGCATTATCATCCGGGAAAGGCCAATGTTGTGGCCGATGCCCTTAGTAGGAAAACCATTAGTGATGTAGCTTGTATAGCCATCCGGGAATGGGAGATGTTGGGAGCACTTGGCGAGTTTGATTTGCTACTGGGCGAATCTGTTGAGGCTGCGGCCTTGTTTTCTGTCGTTGTGCAGCCTACACTTAGAGTGTTAGAGGCACAGAGAGGTGACCTTGAGGTAGAATCCCTCCGAGAGAAGATCTCCAGTGGGAAAGTTAAGAAGGGTTTGACGGTGTATCCCGACCTGAGTGTGAGATACCGAGACCGTTTGTTTGTACCGGAGTCTTGCCGAGAGGAAGTACTCCGAGAGTTTCACCATTCGCGCCTTGCGGTGCATCCGGGAGGTACTAAGATGTATCAGGATTTGGGTCGCCAGTTTTGGTGGCGGGGTATGAAAAGAGATGTGGCTGTTTTCGTATCGAAGTGCCTTACTTGCCAGCAAGTGAAGACCGAGCATCAGAGGCCAGCGGGTTTGTTGCAACCCTTGCCTATTGCCGAGTGGAAGTGGGAGCATGTCACTATGGACTTCGTTGTAGGTCTTCCGAGGACTCAGCGGGGTAGTGATGCTATTTGGGTGGTTGTAGACCGGTTGACTAAGTCGGCGCACTTTATTCCTATGCGCGTGAGAGATTCGGTAGATCATCTTGCCGATTTGTATATTCGGGATGTAGTGAGATTGCACGGGGTCCCAGTGACGATCGTCTCAGATAGAGATCCTCGTTTTACTGCTAGGTTGTGGCAGAGTTTGCAGAGTGCACTGGGCACTAAGTTGACCTTTAGTACGGCTTATCATCCTCAGACTGACGGACAGTCCGAGCGTACTATTCAGATCCTCGAGGATATGCTTCGGGGTTGTGTCCTGGACTTCAGTGGGACGTGGGAGAAGCACTTGCCATTGGTAGAGTTTGCCTACAACAATAGTTTTCAGTCTAGCATCGGTATGGCACCGTTTGAGGCCTTGTATGGCCGACCGTGTAGGTCTCCAGTTTGTTGGGCCGAGGTGGGTGATGCACCTTTGTTGGGTCCGGAGTTGGTTAGGGAGACGACGGAGAAAGTTGAGCTTATCCGTAGGAGGCTTGTTACAGCCCAGAGTCAACAAAAGAGTTATGCCGACCGTAGGAGGAGGCCTTTGGCGTTTGAGGTAGGTGATCATGTCTTTCTGAAAATATCACCTAGGCGAGGCCTGATGAGGTTTGGGAAGAGTGGGAAATTATCCCCTCGGTTTATTGGTCCTTTTGAGATCCTTGAGAAGATAGGTGAGGTTGCTTATCGGTTAGCCTTACCGCCGCAGTTGTCCAGAGTGCATGACGTGTTTCATGTGAGTATGCTTCGGAAGTATGAGCCAGATCCATCACATGTGCTGGATTGGAGCGATTTAGAGGTAGATGAGGATGCCTCGTATGAGGAGAGACCGGTTCGGGTCTTGGATAGGCGGGATCAGGTCCTGCGTGGTAAGACCATTCCTTTGGTGAAAGTCTTGTGGAAACATCACGGAGTGGAGGAAGCCACTTGGGAACGTGAGTTGGAAGTCCGTGAGAAATATCCAGACTTGTTTGTTGATGTGTGATCTTGTATTTAAATTTTACATTATGTTGAACTTAAGAGCTTTTATATATGTCTTAAGTTGTAAAACATTGAGAATGTTTTGATTATTGGAAGCATGTTTTGGAACTTGCCTCATATGGTAGTTGGATGTAACACTATATATGTTGAATATATTGTTGACATTGGAAAGTTAGTGCATAATGTTGGTGCATGTTAATAATACATATGTTGTTTACATATTGTGATATGTCTCTTGTTAAAGGGATGGGATGACCGGTAATGGGTCGAATTGTTGAATGTTAAATTGTAACATTGTCTAAAATGAAGGAAAACTTGTTTTGAAAACTTGTGCTTAATTTCGGGGGCGAAATTCTTTAAGGGGGGGAGGTTATAGCGATCCCGGGTTTACCCTTGTTATACCGTGATCCGGACATGTGTCCGTGGATGTTGGTAGTTGTTTATTATTTTGTTTACATCCTTTTACTTCGTATTTGAGTTATAGGATGTGTTGGGCGGATTTGTTTCAGGTTGGTTGAGTTTAGAAACCAAAACTAGTTGCCCAGATTTTTGGCCTGTACGCTCGAGCGGAGGTGTTGGCGCTCGAGCGGAGATTACACCCATTCAGTATTTTTCCTGTGCAGCGTTATACGCTCGAGCGTGGTATTGGCCGCTCGAGCGGGGTTGTCTGAGTGCCGCTCGAGCGTAGGGTTGGGAGCTCGAGCGGAGGTCTGGTTCTGCAAAAGTGCTGGGCGAGTGCAATCTGCGCTCGAGCGGGAGGTTGGCCGTTCGAGCGGAAGTCTGTGAGTGGACGCTCGAGCGGGGTGTTTTACGCTCGAGCGGAGACCTGGGTTAAAGTCCCGAAATTGTGACTTTTCAAATCACTTTTTCACTTTCTCTTCTCTCTCTTACTTTTCCAAAATCACCATTGTTGAGCCTCTCACTCTAGACTCTACCTTCTCTCTAGGTTTTGATCTAGTAGGAGTGATTTACTCACCTTTGGCCTTTACAAAAAAGTTGTTGATCGTCGAGGGCTTCATTTTAATCTGAAAATCTCGGGTTTTGGAGCACGTTGGGTTTTGTCGTCTTCTCCTTTGGGACTCCGAATTTGAGGTAGGGATAACCCACTCCTCTCTATGGGTTTTGTCTTTAAATTTTGGTATTTTGAGATGTTGGGCTTGGTTTGGTAATTTTGTGAAAGTTTGGGGCTTTTGTGTAATTTTACAAAAGTTGGGGTTTTATTCATAATAAACCTAGATGCATGTTTGGCATAGAAAAATGGAATGATTGTTGAATCATTGATGAAAATGGGACCTAAGGGTTAAAATGGTAATTATGGAAAATGGCCTAATTACATTGTTTAATTAATTAGGATAATTAATTGGTGAGAAATGAGGAAATGAAATGTTGATTGAATATCCATTTGTGCATTTATTTTCTGTTTTAGAAATAACTGCTTTGGGCTATCGGTGGAGGATAGTCGAGATTGTTGTAGACAATGCATGATGATTAGGTAAACGGAAACTAATCAATGGAATGTGTCATGGAACTTGACGGTTGATAGAATACATTAATTGTGTGTATTGTGTGATTGTATATAGAACCAATGTGTTTATATACGTTATGTGTAGAGGAGGAGATAGGGGATGTACTCCGCGGTTTAGGGGAAGATAGGGGATGTACCTCTAAACCGGATAGGTATTGGGAGGAGATAGGGGATGAACTCCGTAGACACAGCTCATATGCTTGTCTAGAGAAGTGAAGATAGAGCTCATATACATATCTGTTGTAGAATGTGGATACAGCTTGTATGCTTATCTGTGGATATTGTTGATATACATATCTGTTGTAGAATGTGGATACAGCTTGTATGCTTATCTGTGGACATTGTTGATATACATATCTGTTGTAGAATGTGGATACAGCTTATATGCTTATCTGAGGATATTGTTGTTATACATATCTGTTGAGAATGTGGATATAGTTTTTATGCTTATCTGAATGTGAGATATAGTTTTTATACATATCTGTGGAAATGATGATAGAGCTAGTATGCTTATCTGTTGTTAAAGGGAAAATGAAAAGTAATTGGGACTTGTAAGTCGTTGACATAAATACGTTATTTATGTGATTGTATCAGTGTTGACCAACTATCAATTGCTAATGTTTTAGTCATTGTCCATGGTTGGTTTAGTGCATTTCTACTGGGCTGTGGCTCACCCTTTATGGGAATATCATTTTCAGGTGCAGGAAGCATGCCACCTCCAAGGACATAGCTTGGGAGGCTAGAGGCGGACATAGTGTGGTTGTTTTACTTTTGATGTATTACATGTAACCTCAAGCCAAGGGCTTAATGTGTAAACGAGTTAGTACTCTTTTGTTGAAACCAAGTGTTAACTTGGAAAGCTGTAAGCCCGTAGGGCATTTTGTTTTGATGTTAACATGTAATACTTATGTAATGAAACTCAATGAAATAAAGGAATGTGGTTAGTTTATATGTAAATGCTTGTCTTATCTGATGGGTTTAATGTTATTATTTTGAGGGCGTTACATTACCATGAGAGCCTGGTTTCTGTTCAGAGAAGAGACGAAGAATTTGATCATTCATATATTACACTTTGTCTTAAGTTCGATGTTTTCCGTGACTCATACTGGGATAATCAAATAGATTTTGATGTCACTTATTCTAGCTACGATGATGATACTTAGGATGTATTTGGATTTTCAAATTAGGATGTATTTCATTTTTAAATTAGCCAAAGGCAAAAGAAATGAGAATAATAAGAGAACAAACTACTCATTTGAGAACTTTCTTTTTGAATAATTTCTTTTGTTTTCAACATCAAGCATGTTTCGGTTTTGATAATTTCGGTTTCACTAAAATTTTCTTTTTATATCAGTTTAGGTTTGCTTGCTTGAATCAAAATATAGTTCAACCTATGTAATAAGGGTAATGTTATGGAAAAAAAAAATTATAACCAAACACCACATAGGGTAACACTATAATAAATCAAATCAAAGACCACAAACATATTAAACCAAAGGTATATATGTTACACACTCCAAACAATTTTCCTTTAAAATGTTTAAATTTAAGGGTTTATTTTTTTATTTCTAAGTTACTATAAAACAAATATATATATATATATATATATATATTTTCTTTATCAAAATTTAAATTAATAATATTTTAAAATGAATGCGTCCAACTGATCTCAAACTCATCATTCTACACAATTTAAAGATTAAATGAGTTTAAAATCAATCCAAGTATATTTATTTTAAATTTAAAAAGAAAAGGGAATAACACATTAGTGGAAGGCAGAATCAAAATTAGGGAGATGACCCTCAAATATTTTAAATAACATTCATTTGGAATGTGCGTTAACTTTTTAACTTTTTTATTTTTTTAACCTGGAGCTAAAAAGCTTCATTTGGAATAGGCTTTTTGGTTTTTATGATTTTTGTGAGAGAAAAAATGAAATAATTATGGTTTGGATATGACATTTTGTCTTATTAGGCTAAAAAGTTTATTTTGTCTTGCTGTAACTAAAATAGCCTCAACCCAATCCAAACCTAAACCTTCATGCCAAACATAGCCTTGGGTGTTGTTTGGGAAGTGGGTTTGGGGCTAAAATAGCCACAAAAAACAAAAGAGATTTTTTAACCTCAATAAGACAAAATATCACATCAAACCCATAATTATTACATTCTTTCTCTCACAAAAAAATTAAAAAAGCTAAACGCCCTTCTCAAACCAAGCTTTTTAGCCCTAGGCTAAAATAGACAAAAAAGTCGAAAAGTCAAAAAGTAAACCCACTTTCCAAACCAAGCGAGTAGTAAAAGTAGTAAAGGTCCAGGGATTGTTTCTTTTCTTTTTTAGTTAAGGTACATCACCGTTTTAATTATATTGGAGCCTTGTTTGGGAAGTATGCTATTTTTGTTCGCTATTTAATTTTTTTAATTATTTTAGCCTAAATAATTGTGTTTGGGAAGATAGTTGATTTTTTTTAATAGTTGATTTGATAATTGTGAGAGAAAAAATGAAATAATTATGGATTGGATGTGATATTTTGTCTTATTCACTATTTTAACATATTTTGTCTTTTAGTGAGCTATTTTAGGAGTAATTTTATTTTCACACATTAATTACTCTCAGTACACACACTTAATGAGCACATTCTCAATACAAATATTATAAAAATATAAATTCTCAGTACACATCTCTATATTCTAATATTACCTTCATTTTCATTTTTAAAACCTTAAGGCTATGTTTGGTTTCGATTTTTGAATCATTTTTTTTTTTTTTGAAATTTTTCTGAGAAAAGAATAAATTAATTTGATAAAAATAAGTACCAAAAAATATTTTTAATTTTTTTTGCCCCTAAAAAGATAAAATCATATTAAAATAAGAACTTTTATTTATTTTTTTTTAAAACATATTCTAAAATTGAACTAAACAGAGCTTAATTTTTTATTTATTTTTTTCCATTCTTCTACTTCTCCTTTACTGTTGTTGCCGCCAATCAACCTTGAGTGATTTGCAGTGGTAGATTTGTGAGTGTATGGTTCATGACGGAAAATGATCGCAAGCGGAGAGAGAAAGAAGTGATGGGAGAGGATAGTGGATATGAGTAGTGGCACTGGCGATAGAGGATGATTGTAGTGCTTTAGAATTAGGGTTTGGATAGAAGAACAAGAGGGTATTATGGTATTTTTATTCTAACATATATTAATGAAAATTTTGATTAAATGTGTGAACTGAGAAGAATTGGTGTGTGGAAATAGATTTACTCCTATTTTAGGCCAACTCTCTTCTCAAAAAAAATACCAACTTTACCTTTTACTGATACGTATTTGGTCTCTCCCTTCTTCTCTTTCAGATGTACTTTCTCTTCTTTCTTTTTTTTTCTCTCCCTTGAAGAAATTCAAAGACAACGATGCACCTCTGAAGTACCAACGCATAACCCTAATGACCAGCGTCACAGGTATCATCGGTAGCAACTTCGTTGAGATTCTTCCTCTCTCTAACACCCCCAGTGGCCCTTGAAGAGTCTACGGCGTCTCTCACAGCCCTCGTCGGCTGTAGAACACCAACCACCCACATCAAATACATCTAGTGTGATATCTCCAACTCCGACGACACCTAAACCAAGCACTTAACCCTCAATGACGTTACTTACCTTTTCTACATCACTTAGACCAATCGATCTTCCGAGAATTATGAAGCCAATGGATCTATGTTTCGAAACATTCTCAATTCAGTGATCCCAAACGCCCCAAATCTCTAACACATCTGTCTTCAAAAGGGTCAAAATATTACATCAATCCGTTCAATCTCGTCGGAGGAAAATCTCAATCTAATGATCCTTTCTTTACTGAAGATCTTCCCCGATTGGCATCTCTGAATTTATACTACACTATCAAAGATATTCTATTCAAAGAGGCTGTGAACAAAAAGGGATTGACGTAGTCTATTCACTTATGTTGTGTTTGGTTGGAAGATTTGGGAAGAGATTTGGAAAGGGAAAGGGAAAAGGTGTATGATATTAGGTGAAATGTAGGTACATTTTATATATTTTATTTACATTTCACCTGTCTTTTCTTTTTACCTTTCCAATTTCCTTCTCAAATCCCCCAACCAAACACACCACTAGAGAAATTTCAGAATTGCTCAGAGAAAAATTTGAATTTTCAATTTTGTGAGAGAAATTTTAGAATTGCTTAGAAAAATTTTTGAATTTTCAATTTCTGAGAGAAATTTCTCAATTTTCACTTAGAGAAACTTATGAAATTTCAAAAAAATTTACCTAGGCCCAAGGGGTCTGGTTTTATTTTGAGCTTGAGTGCCTCATATCTTTCTTTCTTTCTTCGCTCTCTTTACGACCCCTCAATGTCTCTTTCTTCCTCTCACTCCATCCTTCAGTGAAATTTCTCTAGCTAGAAGTCAAAAAAATTTCATTGATGGTAGATAGTCAACTCAGTAAAATTTTGTCAATTTTTTTTTTAGAATTTTATATTCATCATTAATTTTATTTGATAGATCTCAACGAGAACATTTTAAATATATAAATTTTATTAAAAATGGATATCTAAATCAAAAGTTATAGAATTTTAAAGTTTTGAAATTTTTCAAAAAGTGAAAGTCGTTGAATACTGAAACAATGTGTATCATTTAGCGCTAAAATTGAATAAATAAGGGTATTTTCGTTTGAAAATTGCTCCCCACATTTTCTAGAAGAGTGATTCCACTTACACCACCAATCTAATTCCTTACACCCTCAAATTTTATTTTATTTTTATTTTATATTTTTTAATTTATACAATTCATTTATTACCCTTATCTCTAACATTTCTCATTCTCCTTCTCTTTAAACCCAAAACCTCAAAAAAGCCCTAACCCTAGCTCTCCCCATCACCTCCACCAGCCTACTACCGACGTTGCCACTCCGCTACTACTCTACTTCTCCACCACCTTTCCTCATTTTCCTTCTCTTTCTCTCACTGCATATATACATCTATAGCTTCTCTCTCTTACTGCACCTATTGCAAACTAGCAACAATCACCAATGAGTTACGAGAACGATCTATAAGTCTTCTCTCTCTCTCTCTCTCTCTCTCTCTCTCTCTCTATTTTTAATTCTCTCTTATTTGTAGAAAACCAGCTATAATGCTCTGCTTCGGAGCATCGTCTCCACCATTGCCTGGCGCATGTGCCAATTCTCCGTCCACAACAGCCCGACGGCTCTGTTCACTGGATTCACAGTCCTTCCACACGCTTCAAACAAAAGAGATTGAAACAGTGCTGTATATAGAGATCATAAAATCCTCATCATCAAAATCAAAATGATATACAAATACTTATATATATATATATATAGAAAGAGTGAGAGAGAAGAAATTAACAGGTCATTGGATTCGAATGCGAAGTCGAAGAGGCTTGTCTGTGAGATGAGATAGAGAAAGAAATTACTAGGGTTAGAGTTTTTTAGGTTTTTGGTGTAAAGAGAAGGAGAAAGAGTAAGGTTAGAGATCAGGGTAACAAAACAATTGTATAAATTATAAATATATAAAAGAAAAAATAAAGAAAAATTGAGGGCGTAAGGAGTTATATTGGTGGTGTAAGTAGAATTATTCTTTCTAGAAACCTTAGCTACTACTATAATATTTATTTTCTTTTATCTTGTAAAATTTTAATATCAAAATCTTAAACTTAAAAGTCCAAAAAAAAATAATAATTCATAAAAATATTTACAAATTTAATTATTAATATTTATAAAAAAATTACTAAATTGTAATTACTTTTTAAAATATCCACTAATGTAATATTTTCCTTTTAACAATAACAGCAATCCAACTGGACCGGCTTAACGGGTGAGCCTTCAGGCCATGCCGACCCCTCACACGATGGCCTAATTTAAGAATTACAAACACACTCCTCGCGATTTATTTAAATTATAAATTACTTATTGTGGTTGTAAAAATTACATTATACCCCTAAGGTTTCTAATTTCATAACAAATAGGTCATTTTATTAATAAATCGTCAAGTTAATTAACAATTTTTAATAATGTTCAAATTTTATTTTAATTAATAATTCAGATAATTTTATTATTGTACAGGTAAAAAGTTAGAAATTTCAATTTTTCAATTAATTCTGTTAAATAAAAAATTCTAGCAAGAAAATATTTGTAATTTTTCAAACTACAGAAGGCAATTTGTATTTTAAGTAAACCTCAAAAGGTGTATTTGTAATTTACCCTTAAGGGGAAAGCTGACTAAATCCATGATAGGTTTCGCCTATAAAAACTTTCTCCTTTTAAAAAATTGTATAAAAATAAAAATAAACAGAAAGATAAAAGAAGAAAAGAAAAAGAGAGAGAAGAGGAAAAAATTGACCCGAGTGTGGGATAGAAAAAGAGACCCCCATTCTCGAAACGAGTAAGATGAAAAACAGAGGTGTCATTTGGAACGAAAGTTGGGTTGATTTTTTGGCTAAATTAATTATTAAAAAATAAAATTGATTAAAAATTTAATAAAATAAAATGTTACATTCAAATTATTATTATTTTATTATTTCTTTTATAAAAGTCAAAAAAATTAACCCAAACAAATTTTTTAACCGAGATTAAAATAACTAAAATGTTAAAAATCCAATCTAACTTTCCAAACTAAACTAGAATGTCAAAGTGAATTCTTACACGGCATTTGGGAACCATTTCAATTTCAACAACCTCTTACTCTTCAATAATTTCACTTATCTAAACGAGTAATATTTAGTTTGTTTGATGTAGGATTTAGGATTTATTTTTCAAAAAATTAAAAAAAAAAATTATTTTTCATATTTATTTGTTTTCATTTAATTTTTTTTAATATTCTTAACAATTTTTTTAATTTTTAGATACACCTAACATAAATACACTTAAAAATTATAATATTTATGAAAAAAAATCATTAGAAAATTTACTAAATAGTAAACATACAAAAAAAATACGAAAATTCAGTATATTTTTCATATTTTTGTGTATTTATTGATTTTTTAAAATATTTTTTATAAATATTTTACTTTTTAGATACATCTAAGTAAGATGCATCTAAAAAAGTTAAAAAAAAAATTTGCTTAAAATTTTAAAAATATTCACTAAAAATAAAAATAAAAACAAAAACAAAAACCTTAATTTTCAGAAAATTGAATCTAAAAAATTGAAACCAAATACAGTGATTATGTTTCATGAAATAAATATGAAAAATTTTATGAACATTCTCCATTCTTGAATTAATTTGTAGTGTTTATTGTATGTTATGTAATCATATACACCAAGTTACAAATTAAGATTTTACAAGTAAAACACACTTGTATTAAGGTAATTCTCTTTTCTTATTTTATACCTACTATACTAGATTATTTCTTAAGACTTCATGAAATTTTTTATGATATTTTGTTTCGTGAATCCTAATATTACTCATTGAAGTACTAAAAAATTATAGGGAAATTACAAAAAAAAAAAAACAAACTCCAGAGTTTGAGCCGGGTAACAAAATAAATCTTAAATTTTTAATTTTGTCAATTTAAATCTTAAAGTTTTTATTTATTTTCAATTTAAACCATTTGTTTATTTTCATTAAGTAAAATTGATGAAAAAATAAGAATTTTAGTTATTAAACTCAACGAAAAGTATATTTTAGACATTTTATGAATACCTATATCGAGTTTAATGATTAAAATATTAATTTTTATCAATTTTACTTAACAAAAATAAACAAATGTTTAAATTGAAAAGAAATAAAAAAAAAATTATGATTTAAATTGACAAAATTAAAAACTTAAAATTTATTTTGTTAAAATGCTCAAATTTTGAAATTTTTTGTATAATTGCTTCAAAATTATATATATAATAATGTGGTTATATCGTCTCTATTAATTTAAAATAAAGAACTTCTTAATATTATTATAATTACGAAAATATGATTGTCACATTTTTTCAAGTGTAAAATGTTGTATCAAAGTTCCGCAATAATTTTTTGTTTTTTTTCTTTTCGAGTGCCAGAGATGGGAGATTTTTGCTAGGTAGTTAGTTTAAGTTTTGTTTTTTTTTTTGAAAACTACCATATGTTCTTACATATTTTTACATGTCATTTTCTTTTCTCCTTATCTCATATATACTTTTTGAATCCAAGGTGTTATGATCCACTTTTAAGATTAATAAAGATATATAGATGAGTAGATGAAAGGAGGTTGTACCCCATTAAAAAAAAGATTGTACCATTTTTATTTTTTTTTTGGATATCACATGTCCTTGTGTCCTCGATTCACAATTTTCCCAAAGTGGGTAGCTCATGCTTTTAGAAAACCATTATGAAAATTTTGTGTAATGTAAATATTCATAATCCTGAACTAAGAATATATATATATATATATATATGTGCGCGTGCATTGTAGAAGGTAATCTCACTAATAAGGACAAGCTAAACCTAATTTGATGCTAAATAAGGAGGTTGCTTTTTGAAATGATTAGTGAGTGCTTGGGATCTATTTATTTGATGACTTTTTTTTTTTTAGTGAACTTTTATTTGTTCAAAAAGTTTATGTTAAGTTTTTATTATTGGCAATTCCGTTTGACAAAACTTTTTTTAATTGTAATTTTATTCGATCCTTTATTTCAGTGAGTTTATGAGTTTTAGATGCGAATCCAACCCGAATTGTGCCTTGCAGAGATGTTTCAGAAATTAATTCTTTCATGTTTGCCACTTCGTTGACTGTAAAAATACTAAGAAGTTGCATTTCTCGCTCGAGCGACACTTATGTGGCTCGAGCCACGACACTTGGAAAAAAATGCGTTTTAGTCACCTTGCTCGAGCGAGAGATCATTCGCTCAAGCGAATTTCGCTGCCCGATTTTCTATAAATATGTGTTTCGGTCAGATTTTAGGATTACGGCTTTCAGATCTTCTTCTTGGGTATTAGGGTTTTTATCTGGAGATTCTTTGCTAGTTTCATTTGATATCTATGAGAGATTAATCATGAATTGAGTGGATCATATCAAAGGGTTTGTTTAGTTTGCTTTATTCAATACAAAAAAGAGTTGTTCTTCAGTGGATTCTGTGGAATTTGGGCCTGAAGCTTTTGTGGATTCCGGAGTGGCTCATCGTCATGATTCGATATCGGCGTTGTGGATTCAACGTTGATGAAGACAATTCCGAGGTGAACACGGGGCTGGAAGAGGCACATAGGGGTCAGTTCGATTCGGGTGTGGATTCGCTAGGTAATTGAGAGTACACTTGTGTAATTCTTTTATGTCTTCTTAGTAGATTGTTTTGTGATTTTTGCTCGTGGTTTTTTTTATCACAATTGGAGGCGCTCCAATTGTGATTTTTTCACGTAAAATCGTTATATCGATTTATCTTGATGTTTGATTGTGATTGTTATTTACTGTTTAAAATTGATATAAAATCACAAATCAATATCTAGGGGATTTTTAGATTTTGTAGTTTAAATTTTTGATTCAGTTCAACGAGATGAATTGAAAATTTTTAAAAATTTCAAAAAAATAAAACGGAAAAGATAAAAAAAAGAATTGATTTTTTAATTATTCTTTAAATTTTTTTTAAAAGATTACTTTTTAAATTTGTATATACGAGGATTAAAAAAGTTAAATAAAAATAGCATAATTTAAAAATATATAAAATTATAAATAAAAAAAAACCCACTAGAGATAAAAATAAATAAATAAATAAATAATTGTAGTTAGTCCCTATTGTTTAAGGCTCTTGGGAAGAATAACCTTACTATAATTCTTTATTTCAAATTTTTTACTAAATAATAATACATGTTTTCATCCTTGACAAACCACTCCAGACTATTCCCAATCAACAATGATTCATCCCACTAAAAATATCATCACTAATAGCACTAATGCATTAAAAAAGTAAAAAAAAAAAAAAAAAACATAACTCCAAGATCAAAACATCACATCATTAATGGCGAAACCCACTGCCACCTAATTAGTGGGAGCACTAATTAGTGCTCCCAAGCATTTTTCATTCCCAATTTTGAAGAGAAGACCTAGAGCTTGACTTTCTTACATCTTGCCACGACACAAGAATATCTCAAATTTTTTTTGTTGAAAAGGACACGGATATCATAGTTCTTTTTGGTAATTGAATTAATACTGTAATAACCAAAAATATACATATAATAATCCTTCTCATGCCATGCCTGCAACATTAAAAGGAATACAGATAATAAATGTATTCTGGTGGTTTTAATTAAGGACGTAATGTAAAAAATTTATGAGTAGAATATTATATCGATTCACTTTGGTAGTTGAGAGATAAAAAAATAATGTAATTTTAAAAAAATTATTGGAAAAATAATTTTTGCTGACTTTAATTTAATATTAAAGTGTGGTGACTTTAATTAAATATTAAAGTGAGTCCCAACCTTTTATTGTGTTAGGTCCAAGTGAGCCAAAAACCATTGGGCTTTAAATAAGAAATTGCTAAGAAATTGCCTCATGATGTTAGATTCATGAATAGGATTTTAAAGAGTATTTAAATCCTTTTTCTTGGCTAAAGGGTATGAATCCTTTGGGCATCCAAACTTTCATATTTTTTGAAAGGAGCTATGGATGCTTGGTGTTTTAATGACCAGCCTTAAAGGCTAGAGGCTCTTCTTCTCTCCCCTTTACATGTATAAATTGAGACCCTCCTATCAAGTTTCAACATAGAAAATTTTTACTTCCATTTTACAAGTCAGTTTGCCAGAAAGTTCCTACATTAAGAGAGTGTTGCCACTGTTCTTGTTCGCTAAGCTAAACAGAAAGTGTTTCTGCCGTAGCTGGTTTTGACCGTCGTATTCTGGGAGACAAACGCCAGGATTCCTCAAGCACTCGACCCGTGAGGCGGCGAAATCTGTTTTAAGGAAACTGCTTCCGTGCAGGCTTCGGTTTCGTCTCTTTACCCTTTTATTATTTTGTGTATTTCTGTTGAAATTTAATTGTAATTATCAGCATATGTTCTTGGTATATAATTTTGATTTCTTTATAAATCTATTTATTTAATTTCACAATTTGAACAACAAGCTTAAAACAGATTTTATATATATTTTCTATGAAATTGATCGAATAGATTTATATAGACTATTAGGTTAGCTTTGTATAATGTTACTAGGAATTGTTGCGGAATTGCTCACTATTTCAATGATTGTAAATTATGCAATGGTACTCTCTAATTGCTTAGTTTAGTCAGAATTCTCTATCATAATTTGCATGAATTTTAATATTATAAAATATAATTTATGGATGTTGCAATTTTGACATGCTAATTCTATTCTAGTTTTAATTTGTTACATGCTTATTATTTTCTAGACTAGATTACATAATTTAATGTATTTTGGAGTTATAGAGTTTTTTTTTTATGAATTGTGTACATGATTAATGTGAATTATTTAATTAGGTGCATTAATCTAAATTATCTAATTTGGAGCATTAATCTAAATTATCTAATTGGGTGCATTCATGTGAATTATATAATTAGGTGCATTAATCTAAATTATCTAATCTGAATTATTTAATTGGGTGCATTAACTTTGAATTTAACTTGTTTACTTGGAGTTAATAGTTTAAATGTTTATTATGAATTAATTTCATTCATAACCCATGAGTATAGAACTTTTTTTTAAAGTTTTAATTTAATTGGCATTTTAATGCATTGGTTACCTATATAATTAAAAGTTAGCTAGATGGTTTCATTTAATTTATTAAATTTTTTAGATTATTTGTTTGTATTTTGTTGTGGTTTACTACTAACTTTCTTTGTAGGGATACCAATGCGAAAAACAAATATAAAACCAAATGAATAGTATTTGGGATGTAAAAACAAAAATGTTTAGACTACTAACTTTTGTGTTGAATAGGAATACCTAAGCGTGGAAAGGCTTTTGGACTAAATAGAATCCTTATGGATTGGCTATTTTATTTAAATGTTTGAAGCATGTTTGCTTGAGATGTAGTTGGTTTGTTTATCAATTTGTAGTAGCAAGTTTTATTTGCTTATATTGTTATAGCAATCATTTTACATTGCTAGTAAAAATTTTGGACCTTGGTTTGTTTTAACCTAGTTCATCCGTAAGAAAATTTAATTCTTTAAATTGTTTATCACGGACTAGGAGTCAACATGCTCTTAAAAGTTTTGTCAAAAGGTTAACTGGGTTTTAAGTGGGACCGATGTGACCCCTCCAGTCTTCCTGGGAACTTTCTTGACCATGTTCGATTCTAGGTTTTGTAGTGAGACTAATTTTTGAATTAATTTTTCTTCTAAGGGATTTTCTAAGGGCTAAGTTTAATTTATGGAAACACAGAAGTGATATTCTGGTGTAATTTTCAAAAAATGGCAACTATACTGATGCTGCTGCTACTGCTAATGTTGGTGGGCATTTGAACCCCGGGGCAACTGGATTACCAACCCCTACTGCTGTGACCTCTGTGGTCAATCCTGGTGTTACTCCGGTTGTTCCGAGAGGACCGCTTAGTCACCATGAGCGCCCAGAAAAATTTGCTGGGGAAAATTTTAAGAGATGGCAGCAAAAGATGCTGTTTTACTTGACCACGCTTAACCTTGCCAAGGTTCTGAGCGAGGATCCTCCAGCCGTGGCAGAGAATGAGCCTGACAGGCAGAAAGTCATGGCACTTGACACATGGAAGCAGATAGACTATCTTGCCGGAACTATGTGTTCAACAGCTTGGCAGACTCACTCTATAGTGTGTTTTGTTCCAAGAGCTCAGCAAAAGAATTATGGGAATCTCTGGACAAAAAGTACAGGACTGAGGATGCCGGGGCAAAGAAATTTGTGGTTGGCCGGTTCCTTGATTTTAAAATGGTGGATTCTAAAACTATGATAAGCCAAGTCCAGGAGTTCCAAGTGATCTTGCATGATATTCATGCTGAAGGGATGCCTTTGAACGAGTCATTCCAAGTTACTGTGATCATTGAGAAACTTCCCAATGGTTGGAAGAATTTCAAGAATTACTTTAAGCACAAGCGCAAGGAAATGTCAGTTGAAGAGCTGGTTGTCCGACTCTAGATTGAGGAGGATAATAGAAAGAAATGAGGGAGTACCTCCTCAGTAAAGGCCAATGTCATTGAGCATGGCAAATCTTCTGGGATAAGGAAGAAGCCCCCTATGAACAAGAGCTCTAAGCTGGGGCCAAGGGATGGGACAAGATTCTTACGAATGTCCGGAACATACAAGACTTCGTTCAAGGTCAGCTTCTTTCTTGACGACAACTTCAGGACCACCTTTCCTTTCCCCTCAACAATCGAGGTAGCAAAGTTTCCCATAAACAACTTCTCACCATTTGTAACCGGTTCGAAAGTTGTAAACATCTTCTTCTGTTTACATGCTTGAGTCTTCCAATTTGTGGCATGGTAGACTAGGACATGTGAACTTTGAATCTTTACGTAGATTAATCAAGTTAGATCACATACCATCTTTTAAGATTAATCTGAAACACAAGTGTGAAACTTGTGTTGAAGCAAAGTTAGCAAGATCTTCGTTTCATTCTATTGAAAGAAGTTCAGAACCGTTGGATTTATTGCATAGTGATGTGTGTGACTTAAAATTTATACAATCACATGGTGGCAATAAGTACTTCATCACTTTTGTTGATGATTGCACTAAGTATTGTTATGTCTTTTTGCTCAAAAGCAAAGATGAGGCAATTGACAAGTTTATTCTTTATAAGGCTTTAAGAAGTGATCGTGGTGGTGAGTATGAATCTCCATTTATTGAGATTTGTACTCAATTTGGGATTATCCACCAAACCTGGGCGCCTTATTCTCCTCGGTCTAATGGGATTGCTGAGCGGAAGAATAGGACGCTAAAGGAAATGATGAATGCAATGTTGATAAGTTCTGGATTGCCACAGAACTTGTGGGGGAAAGCAATTCTCTCTGCAAATTACATTCTGAATAAAGTACCCCGGAAGAAGGTGGACAAGACGCCGTATGAGTTATGGAAAGGCGTTAAGCCTTCATATAAATTCTTACGAATGTGGGGGTGTCTTGCAAAAGTGGCGATTCCTACACCCAAACGGGTTAGGATAGGCCCGAAATTCGTGGATTGTATATTCATTGGTTATGCACATAATAGTTGTGTATATCGGTTTCTTGTACGTAAGTTTGAAATCCCAGACATACACAGGAATACCATCATGGAGTCAAGGAATGCATGTTTCTTTGAAGACATTTTTACTTGCCGAACCCATGAAGGGGTTCCAAGGTCTTTGGAGCAATTTGATGAGCTTGCTAGTGAGGATGATCATGTTGATGATTCAGGTGATGATCAAATTGAGGTTTTAGATGAGGCCAGAAAGAGTAAAAGGGCTAGGATATCCAAATCTTTTGGTCCAGACTTCTTGACTTATATGGTTGAGAACGAATCTCAAACTTTCCACGAAACTGTGACTTCTCCTGAGAGTCTTTTATGGAAAGAAGTGATCAAAAGTGAGATTGACTCCATCTTACAGAACCACACCTGGGAGTTGGTAGATTTACCTCCAGGTTGCAAGCCTTTAGGCTGCAAATGGATTTTTAAAAGAAAGATGAAGGCCAATGGGTCAATTGGCAAGTATAAGGCGAGTCTCGTTACCAAAGGGTACAGGCAACGAGAAGGCCTGGATTACTTTGATACGTACTCACCTGTAACTAGGATGACATCCATTCGCATGGTGATTGCGATAGCAGCTTTGCGCAATCTTGAGATACACCAGATGGATGTAAAGACAGCTTTCTTAAATGGGGATTTGAATGAAGAAATCTACATGGAGCAACCTGAAAGGTTTTCAGCTCCAGGACAAAGCAAGAAAGTCTATAAACTTGTCAAATCTTTGTATGGTTTGAAACAAGCGCCTAAACAATGGCATGAGAAGTTTGACAATGTAATGTTGTCAAATGGGTTTAGAATCAACGAATGTGACAAGTGTATTTATGTCAAAGACACTAACAAAGGTTATGTCATTTTGTGTCTATATGTTGATGATATGCTCATTATCGGTAATAACGATGAAATGATCAAAACTACCAAAAAGATGTTAAACTCTAAGTTTGACATGAAGGATATGGGCATTGCAGATGTTATTCTGGGAATTAAGATTACCAGAATCTCTAGCAGAATTGTACTATCTCAATCTCATTATGTTAATAAGATACTTGAGAAGTTTAGTGGATCAGATACGAGTGTGTCTTCGACACCTGTAGACTTAACCAAAGGGTTAAGTCGAGTGTTAGTCGAAACGTCGTCAAAAGGAATGGGGTTGAGGCCTTTGGAAGTTACCGGAATGGAAACCCAACCTAGTTGACTGGAGATCCCAAGATCTAGGTTCAATGGGACAACCTAATTGCGTGTAACGGTGGTATGTCACTGAAGAAGTTAAACCTCCAGCCATTCCTTCTATCAGTGATACCTGCAAATGTAGAGGTTAAGCTGAGCTTTTAATGACTCTAGTGTGTTAAGCTGTTTAGCTAAGTATTGCAGGACACTCAAGTAGAGTCACCTATGTGAGTGTGAAGTGGGGCCGCTTCTAGAAGAATTGGGCAGGCCAAGATTCTTTGAAACCACTCGCTGAACCTGGCTAGTGTCCAGGGCTACACAGGGCACACCAGTGAGAACAGAATGGTGGTAGGAGTAATTCCCGTGTGAGATCTATTGTCTCAGTTTACATAAACGGCAGAGCAGTTCAAGATGTCTTATTCACTGATCAGCCAGTAAACTCGATAGGTTTTCATTGGGAGAGGTTCAAAGCCAAAAGCTACCTTCTCTGATGTCGGGGTTAGTTCATTGTACTCTCTCTTCGAGTCATTATTGTTGAACGATGTCCATTTGTTGAGTCTTTCGGTCAATTTTTATTCATGTGGGAGATTGTTGGAAAAAATGATTTTTGCTGACTTTAATTTAATATTAAAACGTGGTGACTTTAATTAAATATTAAAGTGAGTCCCAACCTTTTATTCTGTTAGGTCCAAGTGAGCCAAAAACCATTGGGTTTTGAATAAGAAATTGCCAAGAAATTGCCTCATGATGTTAGATTCATGAATAGGATTTTAAATAGTATATAAATCCTTTTTCTTGGCTAAAGGGTGTGAATCCTTTGGGCATCCAAACTTTCATATTTTTTGAAAGGGGCTATGGATGCTTGGTGTTTTAATGACCAGCCTTAAAGGCTAGAGGCTCTTCTTCTCTCCCCTTTACATGTATAAATTGAGACCCTCCTATCAAGTTTCAATATAGAAATTTTTTGCTTCCATTTTACAAGTCGGTTTGCCAGAAAATTCCTACATTGAGAGAATGTTGCCACTGTTCTTGTTCGCTAAGCTAGACAGAAAGTGCTTCCGCCGTAGCTGGTTCTGACCGTCGTATCCTGGGAGACAGACGCCGGGATTCCTCAAGCACTCGACCCGTAAGGCGGCGAAATTTGTTTTAAGGAAACTGCTTCCGTGCAGGCTTCGGTTTCATCTCTTTACCCTTTTATTGTTTTGTGTATTTCTGTTGAAATTTAATTGTAATTATCAGCATATGTTCTTGGTATATAATTTTGATTTCTTGATAAATCTATTTATTTAATTTCACAATTTGAACAACAAAAATTATATAAAAAAAAAATCCTAGAACTTGATCCTGTTAATTGAGAGAGTAATTTCCGTAGACAAATTGGGCCGAGCCAGTTGACGTGGTCTTTGGGTTTGGACCGTGATAGCGGCTCCGCTAATCCGGTCCTGTGTTAAATCTGTTATAGTTCGACTTCAAGTGGTCACCAAGGCCTGGGCCTAGCTATTAATAAGCCCGCCATAAGCGAACCGAGATGCCTTTAGCTCGACAGGGCTTCATTATCTCTGGCCCGTGTTAACATGGCTTTGTTAGAAGAGGCACAGAACAAGCTAGCTCGGTTGACCGCACTGATAGCCGAACAAAGAGTTAAGTCATCTCACTTGGCTTGTAGTGAAGAGGGTGTTCTGAGGATAAACATTATCCTTTAGGAATGTAATTCTTGGGAAGTCTCTGCTAAAGAGAGTTAGAGTCCTATTAGAATTGTGCCATGCGAAATCTACAAAAACTCAAGCCAAACCCTAATCTCAAGTATTGCAATTCTTACTCTTGAATACAAAGAGCTTTTGTGTCTTTTGTCAACTCGCTAACGTAAGTATCAGAGGGGTTTCTGGCACACACCTGTCGGCAAGCTTACGTGTGTGTTTTCAGGTAGCCAAGCGACGACGTTTGGAGGAGTGCAAACTTGGTCAACAGGATTATACGATAAGATTATTTCATACTCGTACATTAACAAATTAAACCCTAAATTTTTAATTTGTCAATTTAAATCTCAAATTTTTAATTTATTTTCAATCTAAACCATTTGTCTATTTTTGTTAAGTAAAATCACCAAAAAAAATGATATTTTGGTCATTAAACTCAATGAAAAATGATATTGTAGATATTTTATGTACATAACTAAAAAACAAATCTCAAATTTTTAATTTATTTTCAATCTAAACCATTTGTCTATTTTTGTTAAGTAAAATCACCCAAAAATGATATTTTGGTCATTAAACTCAATGAAAAATGATATTTTAGATATTTTATGTACATAACTATAAAAAAAAAAAATTATGTCGATTTTACTTAACAAAAATATAAGAATGGTTTAGATTGAAAACAAATCAAAAATTAGAGTTCAAATTGACAAAATTAAAAATTCAAGATTTATTTTGTTATAAGCCTCAAACGCTAGGTTTTTTTTTTTTTTTTGTAATTATCCCTATAATTTTTGGTTTGTTACAATAACAACATAATGGAATGATGCTCTATTAAAATATTTATTTTCACATTTAACTCACTACAAAATAATATTAAAAATATATATTATAATTGAAATCATTAATTACTATAGTAAAGAAATCATCATTATATGAAAATACATAATTCTATTTCATTCTAACCCAATTCTTAATTCATTAAAACTATCAGGTAGATAATGCGATATAATATTATCAAATATTTGTTGGAAATTATGATTTTTTATAGGTTTATTTTGAGCTAACTTTGAGTCCAAATTTAAGTGAGGCTCACCCATCTTTTAGAGTGGGTCTAAGTTGTGACGTGTTCCTTGCTGCATGACAAGTCACACGATGCAGACGATTCGTCAAAACTATTTATGAGCCGGGAAAGCCTTTGATTTTGTATCTATCAGTCACCGACACAACTATGGGATGTATGCTTGCTTAAGAATTTGAGGATAGAGTAGAGAAAGTCATCTATTACCTAAGCAAGAAAATGCTGGACTACGAGACCCGCTACACGCCACTGGAAAAGGCTTGCCTAGCCTTGGTATGGGCTACTAGGAAGTTGAGGCACTACTTGTTAGCTCATTCTGTAATTCTGATTTCAAGATTAGATCCCATTAAATATCTCTTCGAGAAACCAACGCTTACGGGTCGGCTAGCCCATTGGATGCTCCTCCTCTCCGAATTTGATTTGAAGTATGTCACTCGCAAGTCGGTCAAAGGAAGAGCTGTAGCGGAGTTGTCACGACCCCATTCCGCCCCTAGTAAAATGGTGCCGTGATGGCCAGTAATCCGAGATTACCGAAGGCCAACTTTCAAAATTCACACACAAACAGAGTATACATATGGGGCTTACAAATGCGGAAGCAATAAATTTAAAGCTAAGTAGTCCATAAGAGCAGTGCATAAGTTAAATGGAATGGCATACATCATTACATAGCTTTAATACAACAAAATGAAGTACAAAAATACATCTTGACCAAAAGGCTTCTCAGCTATCAAATACAAGATACAATAAAATACAACTAAGAAGCATAATCTTCAAGATGCGGCAAAAGTACATAATCCAAAACAAGTAGCAAGTACATCTAGGCGTCACCGCCGTCCTGCTCGTCACCTACATATATATAGAGAGGGGTGAGCTTGGATACTCAGTGAATGGTATAAATAATAAAAGGGTTTGCATGAATGATATCCGAAATCTATATCAAATCAAGGCACATCACATCTTGTACAAAATCCAAGGGCAAATCAAGTTTATCTAACAATCTTTCAAGTCTCAATAATTTAAGTCTTTCAAGCTCCAAGAGGTGACATTAACAAAGGTTGTGCTACAAATGCTTATAGTCCCCTAGCACGTACGGACTTTTCAAGATTGTGCTACAAATGCTTATAGTCCCCTAGCACGTACGGACTCTTCAAGATTGTCATTCAAAACAAGGCAAATACTTGATATACAAAATAGAGATCATCATTCATGCTTCACAAAATACTTTTCCAAAACAAGCAAGGCAAAACTTGTCAAAACTTAATAACATAACTTTATTAAAAATACCACTCACATAGCTCTTCAGACGTTGGGTTCAAGGCAAGTCCAAGTCCTACAAACACATGGCAAAGTTTGTTGAATGCACTTTCAAACAAGTTCACATGCATACAGATGATCTCGGCATCCTTCAAAACTAAGCTAAGTCAAAACAAAACACTATTTTTCTCATCTCGGGAAAACATGCTGGGCGACTACCAGGTCTAGGCTGAGGTCCCACACCTCCTTGCCGAGGTGTTACCTCGATGGCCACATTCATGGAAATGAGGTCGGGAAAATCTGGGTTTCCCTCTCTTGAAGAACATGTCGAACATGAAGAACATGAACATGAGGAAGATGAATGCAAGATCATAATTTGCTATTACAAAGTCTGAGATTTCATGCTATGAATTCAAAAACATGGACCTGGGTACCCATATTCAAGGATCTTGCGAGAACGAACACAAAACATGAATCTTAAGGCAAACTTTCAGATCAAACAAGACTTTTTCTTCAAGAACACATGAACACTATCTTCTCTTTCTAAAACCAACTTTAAGCCAATGCAAACATGCAAAACAGGTTCGATCGTGCAATGCAACTAGATAGACATAAGGAACAACAAAAGTAAATCAAGAATCGAACCTCAATATGCGAATCTAACGGTTTGATCTCTAGGAATCAAGCTCAAAAGCCCACTCTCTCACTCTAAAACTTCTTCTTCTTCTTCTAGAGATTCTCTCTCCTCACAAACAAAGACATATAGCAAATGATACATCTCTAGGTCTGCTGGCTGACTTAACACTCAGCTGGGACACGTGGCACTACCGGGTTGGTTCTCCTCAAAAAGGTGGCTGAGTGAAAAGACAAGACTATGACAAAGTGTGTTCAACAAGCAAGATGGCATGGGCACTCTGGCGGGTAATGATCTCGGCTAAGAACAAGACATCGGCAAGTAGGGGAACAATGATCTCGGCTAGGAAGGACAACACTTGACTAAGCTGTGCCACACCTTGGCCTAGGTGTGCCACACCTCGGTCTAGGTCATACCACTCCAGGACAAGATCACTTAGGTGCAAAGGAAACATCTTGGCCTAGATAATACACATCTCGGCCTTGGTGATGAACACCTCGGCCTAGATAATGACATCTCGGCCAGTATGTCAGGGCGAAGGTGGAGCTCAAACAAAGTGGTTCCAAGGAAGTTCTAGACTAAAGATGACCTCGGCTAAACTCACACCAAGCAAGGTACAAAACATGCGAGAAACACTTAAGCAAGACGAATCAAGGTTTGCAAAGATGCAACATATCAAGACAAGATCATTTAATATATACAAGCATGACTAGGGTAGAGTGAGGGTTGTTACAAGAGTTCCTAGCAGATCACCCAATAGAAGGGGATGAAGTAGTAAAATACCTGTTCCCAGATGAAGCTATTCTGGAAGTTGAGGAAAAGACTTGGACAATGTACTTTGACAGAGCGTCTAATCAATACGGTTATAGGATAGGTGTGTTGCTAATAGCACTCGACAATTCCCATATACCTTTAGCCTTCAAACTCCGGTTCAAGGTGTCCAATAACAAAGCGAAGTATGAAGCATGTATCACTAGTTTAGAAGCTGCCCTGGAACTAGGGGTAAAAAGATTGGATGTTATCGGGGACTCAAACCTAGTTGTTTCCCAAGCAAATGGGGACTGGAAGGTCAAAGAAGAAAAGATAAAAATCTATCACCAGACCCTGGACATTCTGATTCCTAGGTTTGAAAAGCTGACTTTCACGTATTTACTAAGAGAGAACAACAGGTTCGCTGATACTTTATCAACTTTATCTTCTATGATAGACATTTCATTGGGAGTTTGGATGTGTTTGATCATTATTGAGCAGAGATACACGCTGGCCTACAAGACTATTGCCGCAATAGATGAAGTGCAAGACAAGAACCCTTGGTACTACGATATCTGGAACTTCTTGGAAAAAAAGATTTATCCACCAGAGGTGAATGCTAAGGACAAAAGAGGAATACAGCGAATAGCCACCCAATTTATCATCTACGGAGGTAAACTATACAAGAGAGATAATTTGAAAATGCACAAGTTGTGTGTCGATGAAGAGGAATCAAAGTGTCGGATGGAGGCCATCCACGAAGGAGAGCGTGGATCGCGCATGAACGGAGTGATGTTAGCTCGGAAGATTCTCAGGCAAGGTTACTACTAGTCTACCATGGAGGAGGATTGTATTGGTTTTGTTCGGCGATGCCACAAATGCCAAATTCATGCCAATTGCATGAACATCACGCCGTCAAAGCTGTACAACATGACTTCACCATGGCCTTTTTCAGTCTGGGGAATTAATGTTATCGGAGCAGTCACACCGAAAGGGTCGAATGGGCACAAATACATTCTGGTGGAAATTGATTACTTTACAAAGTGGCTGGAAGCCCAGACCTATGTAGTGTTGAAAGTATCGCATGTGGCTAAGTTCATCAGGAACAATATCATTTTTCGATATGAAATCCCAAATGAAATCATTTCAGATAATGGTTCCCACTTCAAGGGAGAAGTGATAGACTTGTTGGAGAAATACAATGTGGCTTTTCACAAGTCATCTACATATCGGCCGCAAACCAACGGAGCTGTTGAGGCTGCTAACAAGAACATCAAACATATTCTATAAAAGATGGTTGAGACCTATAGGGACTAGCCAGATAAATTGCCATTTGAACTCTGGGGTTATAGAACTTCAATCCAGATGTCTACAGGGGCAATTCCTTATTCTCTTGTTTATGGTATGGAGGTTGTTCTGCCAATTGAAATCGAGGTCCCGTTCCTGCGAGTTATGGCCGAGTGTCAGATAGCAGAGGCGGACTGGCAACAGAGCATATTCGAAGAATTGATGTTGTTTGACGAGAGAAAGCTGAAAGCACTGTACCACATTCAGGGTTACCAATGCAGAATTGCCAAGGCTTTCAACAAGGAGGTTAAGTCCCGGAATCTCAAAGAGGGACATTTGGTGTTGAAAGACAACCGAGCTCCCATCCATGACCCTAGGGGCAAGCTCAGACCCAATTGGACTGGTCCTTATATCATTAAAGCTATCTGGTTGGGTGGAGCTGTTATTCTCATGGACCTAGATGGCCTAGAATTTTTCCAACCGATCAACATGGACAAGTTGAAGAAGTACTATCCTTGAGAGACACGCTAGGCCAAAAACTCGGAAGGGCGATTTAGGCAAAAGTTAGAGCACAAAAAACTAGAAATAAAGAAAAACTGAGCTCGCAAGGTTAAAAACCCGAAAGGGCAACTTTGGCAAAAGTTAGAGCACAAAAGGAGAGTGTTAATACTCGAGTGAACATGAACCGAACTACGTAAGGCCTGATTTCCATCTTCGGGATACGTAGGCAACTTCCTCTTGAAGTTCAGCTATAAACATCCCCAAATCAACTGTCATGTCCATGTGTCTAGTCAGGTTATCTTTGTCTGTTCTTTACCTAAGAGTTCAATTATGTTCCTCATTCTGGGAAGAAGAGCTGGTTACAGTGCTGAGCAGTGCCATTCAATCAAGGGGCAATTTGTGATCTTTTGATTCGGAGTTATACATCTCGAGGATGGATTCTGTGTGTAGTGGTGATCCTTTTCGAAAATGGTTTTGGAAAGTTTTAATAAAAGTTGATTTTGTTCAAATTAATCTATTTACAACTTAGACCATTTTTGGACCAAAAAGAAAATTTTCAGTGCTCACAACTTCAATTTCATTGATTTCAAACATGAAGTTCTCCAACTCTCTGATACAAATCGAAGTTGCTTTTATTACATCACAAAAACTTGAAAAGTAAAGATCAAAGAAATAAACTCGGGGCATAAATGAGTCAGGTGTTCCTGCGTCCCCTCCCTGAGCTTGTGGAAGCTTCTAATGCCAAAGTGGGCTCCATCTGTGCCTCTTCCTCGAGCCAAGCCAGGCACTCGCCAAAAAGGGCGCAACTAAAACTAGGGGCAAGGGCCAGAAGTTCTCTCGTCCTCCAAGCAGTGTGGTACCTAACCAAATGTGAACCAGAGATTGGGAATGAAACCGGGTACTCTACCTCCTCCGCCGGGTAAGTCTGATCATGTCTGAACTGACGTCTGGACCTGAACGGGAAGTAGAATACACAGTATGTAAGGCCGATCAGCTAAATGCCAGGTTACCAAGTCATGTTGTAGCTTATCTCGGGCAGATCAAACTAGGGGCAACACCAAACAATGTCAGCAGCAGACCTGTTGCACATCCAATGACACCACCATCCCTCGTTTGGGAAATCCACTAGGTGATGACGGAAAAAATAGCCTCGAGTTGAGTATTCAGGGCATGAGTCCACTACCTTCATCTTGTCCATAAGCCACACCTGGGAAAGGATGAAAGAAAAGAGAGATTAAAAAATAGAGAGGTGTACATGAAGAGAAAAGTGAGAAAAGGGTTTCAAGAGAAAAACAGAGCATGAGCGCCGAGTGATGTGAGAACACATATCAAAAATGGTGGGAAGCATTACCTGAAGAAGTAGTGGACTACCTGCGAATTTGGTTGTATCTCGCCAATAGAAGGCGTCTAAGTCCATCAAAGTTTCGGCCAACACCAAGCCGATGCAACTCTTGCCCTCTTTTAAACCTTGGGCTACTTCGACCAATCGAATGTTAGACCCGCCAAAACTATGGGCAAGGAGGAAATGTGCCAGCATACATAAGCAAATGGCGTGTTGCCGAAAACCCCGCCAAAGAAGATTACCTCGGTCACCAACTTCGAAAAATCGATGAATTAGGCTGGGAATATCCAGCTCTCCATTGTGAACCAAAGATCGAGCCTCATGAAGAATGAGTCCACACATCCGTCCCAAAGCTTGGATGTGGCCAAAATGGGGCTGAGGCAGAATTTCCTCATCACACCGGAATTCAAGTAAAGCTTGAAATTCTTCGATAGTCGGGCATATTTCTTGTCCCCCGAGGCTAAAGACATGTTTAATCGGGTTCCAGTATCTAGCCGAGGCATGTAGGAACAGAAAACAAAGTGGAGAACAACTCAGTGGGAATAGTGCATTTATGATGAAACCCCAGAAATTCACCTTTTCGAGTCGTCTAAAGTTGCAATCCAATCCGAGCGTTTTTCGGCAAAGAACGGCTCCATTTGTGAAGATTTTGCAGCTAAAATGAAGAAATCACGAAGCTCAACCTTTTATAGAAGACAAGGCAGTGAGTGGAAGCCAGGTGGCAACAATCTGGAGGTTCCTCACATTGATGGCCGACAAGCCACTTTGGTAGCCGACCAGCCACCACTGGTGGCCGACAGCCTCTATTCATGGCCGACAGTCCTCTTGACAGGCCTGCTATCCACCTGTGTGTTGGGCAATGCTGGAAACATGTGTTTGCTCAGCTTTTTGTGTCTTTTAAGGTCTTGTATTGAGTCTTTTTTATGTTAACAAGCTTATTGAGTTGTATTTGATTTGTTTTGATTATCGAGTTGTCGTTGTTTTGTTTATCGAGTTGTATATTACTTTGTTTGTATGTCAGTTGTTGGTCGGATCATTATCTGATTAAGCTTTTTGGTTCAATCAAGGGTGCCCTTGGTCGTTTCGATTCCATGTCCATTCCATGCTAAGTGGTGCTCATGATGCAAAATATAACACTTTTTCATTAAAAAAAAAAAAAAAAACTGATTTTCATTTCGATCGTGGTTTTTTTTTTACAGAGAGGGTACAAGTTTTGAAAGAAAATAAAACCTAGCTAAAGCTATACAATGTGCTAGTACTACCAATAAAAATAAACTAAGCAAAAATACCAAAAAAAAAAAAAAAATCGATGCCAGTCGCCTCAGGCTCGAGATGCCCTCTTCGTCCTCTTCCTCGGAGGAAGGGACTCAGGGGCACTGTCACCATCCACGCCGCTGTCAGAAGGCTTGCTGCCAGGATCAGCCCCTGAACCTGCCTCGGCATCAGCATCTCCGCTCTCTGCTTGTGAACCTGCCTCGACATCAACACCTCCACTCTCAGAACCCAAGCCAGCGTCATCATCTCCACTCTTGGATGACTCAGCATGCTAACTCGCTGCCTCCTCAGCCTTGCTAGTCTCAGTGTCATCATCACTCATAATGGGCTCTGAAGAACCACTCTCGTCTCAGGTGCCTCTGGCTCTGCCTTGGTTGCGTGCTGGAGCCTATCTCCCTCTCCTCTCTGCTGTTGGAGGAAGTACTGCTGGTCCTGGTGCTGCTTCCGCCAGTGCACCCGGTATAGCTGGGATCTGAAAAGGACAGTTGTTAACGTATTAGTTTCAGTGTATGTATCAGATGCAAGCATGGTATGTAGCATGAGTGTATGCAGAAGTCAAATACAATGTTTGAGTACAACGTATGAATGCAGTATTTGAGTGCAATGTATAAGATGCAGTGTATCAAATCGGTGTAGTGTGGAACATATTACAGTTGAAATGCCAGTGTATCAGCAAAAAGTTTGATAGTATAAAGCGTAAACTGAAAAAAGGTACCTGAATACGGTAGAGACTGAGTAGGCTCATGCTCCTCTAAACCATCCCCATTCGGGAAGCCGCCAGCTCGAGAACGCTCCCAGTGTACTCTATAGATGCCTGCAAGTGCATTTAGATGATCAGTGTTCTATACACATAGCCGAAATGAAATTTGAGATGCAAAATGTAAAGTGTGGTACATACCAGAGTCGGGCCTCGAACCCCGACAAGCTCGTGCCTGGCCGGTGCAGGTGTAGCTCGGCTTTCCGCGCTCTCTTTCGAAAGAATGAAATAGCCCCTACAATTCAGACTCCACTTGTGTTGGTTCTGAATCTGATTTCACAAGTGCAATGTGAAACAGTGGAAACACGAAAATAGTCCAAATCCGACAATTGCTTTTGAAAAATCGATGTTTTGAATCAAATGTCAAAATGGACTGCTTTGCCAGATATCAGAGTTGCCACCTAAATATTTATTTTGGAAAATTTAGAAAACCCGTGACTCGTGCCAAAGGCCATCAATCCTTCATCACCAAAGTGACTTGGTTCGGGAACTTAGGTATGAGAGGGAAAGGTCAATAATGAGCACCCCACTCACCCGATCAAAAATCGGTCTCTACTAATTATGATGTGATTCTTATGTACAGTATATGTTCTTATTTTATTTTTAACATACAAGTATAGACTAATTTCACTAGAAGTTGGAACGTTTGATTTCATGTTTGTTTTGAAAAAGTGTTTTGAATATGTACCACTTTAAAAAGTGATCTCATATATATACATTTAATCAAAGTATCCCAATTTCAGTGAATAGCCTTCATCCACAGGCATTCAAGTAGTTTAACAATTAAGCATTTAGCCTCATGATAGTATGTTTGATACGATAGCAATCACACTTATGCAATATGCTAAAGCATAAAAATTTACCTCGTACTCCAAGCCAAAAAAGGAACTAGTTAGAAAAATGCATGATCCAATTATTTAATATGGCTAATGCAACACATACAATATGCAATTAATAAGCTCGGCTACTAGAATGGCATGCGAGTCAATTCAAGGTATGTGATAGCGCACGTATTCAAGTAAAGAGTTTGAATTTGACATTTGAATAATATGATGAGCCGAACTTTTATGCATGCAATACAAGTGGATGCAAACATGAGTATGCTAAATTAAACATGATGTCCTTAAACTAACCATCATAAGCTAGTAAATAAAAGGGAGAAAGACGTGGAGTTTGAAGACATACACATTATTACATATTTGTCCTTGCGAATGAGGGTCCGAATGTCCAAGTGTCCGAATAAATAAATATTACAAATCCGAATGAATAATAATGAAAAGGGGCTGTCTAATTTATTACAACAAATAATATGTAATGATCGCGCGATGCTCCTCAGGAATTACTCTGCCTGCCTTGTTGAGATTTGTTTTGTTTCACCTTATCATTGCTTTCGACCAAAAGTGTATATTCATTGGAGCCTTGCCGACTCAAAACAAAACTTAGTCGAGCCCCAAATAAATCCAAACATACCTTGTTTTCTTTGCAGAAATCTGTTTTTTTTTTTTTTTTGTGCCTGGGGTGAAATAGTGCAAACATGCAGATAGGGTATTCTTGGCCATATTTGTCTCTTCTACTCTTTTCTATCATGGAAAATACTCAAGAGAGGAGTGAACTCGGTTCTCAAACCATCTATGGTTGCAAGTTGGTTTGCAAGATGATTTTGGACACGATAGGACAAAGATCAATAAATGTAATGCATAATGACCACCCCTCCCTCCTATCATGAAGCAAATTCAAGAAGGAAAATAGAGACGCTTCAAGATTCATCAAAACATTATGGACTAATGTAAGACAAGCCTTGACACAATAAACTCGGTATGACGTCCGACCGAATTCAATCAATCATATTGGTTCTTTATGTTGATTGATTCATTTTAAGCTCAATTTTATTAGCCTCTTTTATATTACCTTTCCTTTTCTTTAATCCATTAAGTCCACGGTGATATTTACATCCACTAAGTCCGAAATGCAATAAAGAAAAATAAGTGTCGACTTAACCCGAGGAAATAAACCTTATTTTATTCGGGGAAATTACAAAGGAAGAGTCAAACTCATTTACAAGTGATAAGGGATTTCAAGTCAAACTCAAGATGCGCAACAAGGACTAGCCAAACTCAAAAGAGTGATAATGACTTAGAAAAACTCACCGTGAGTGATAATGGCTTAAAATCCAAACTTGCTAATAAGTGATAATGACACTTTCCTTGGTGATTTCCAAGAGTCAATTAATCCCTTAAAAGTAAACACACTGATGATAAATTCTTCGAGAGAAATTACAAAAGAAGAGTCAAACTCATTTACAAGCAATAAGGGGTTTCAAGTCAAACTCACGATGCACAACAATGATTAGTAAACTCAAAAGAGTAATAATGACTTAGAAAAACCCACAGTGATTGATAATGACTTGAAATCCAAACTTGATAATAAGTGATAATGACACTTTCCTTAGTGATTTCTAAGGGTCAATTAATCCCTTAAAAGTAAACACACTGATGATAAAGAGAACTGAAAAATAAATGATTGTGCTTTAGTATAAGAAAGTTTTTATGCCTCTGATAGTGAACCTCCGAAGAGATTAAACCATTAAGCATGAAAAAATTTTCTTTCTTGTACTTGAACAACAATCTTAATTTTTCACAACTCTTTAATCAAAATAATCAAAGAATGAAGGGAGGTTGCAGAAATGATTATGCAAAATTGATTAATTGGTTAATATAACACAACATAATATTTAAAACAAAATTATTGAAATAAATTAAACAACCCCCCTAAATAGCATAAAATAATGCTGAAATTAAGCTAACAAAAGTGAACAACTATGAATAGATTAAAGCTAGTGAACAAGTTTAAGAAAGGGTGGCTAACCCCCCCACTTTTGGGACTTCTAAACCATATTTTAGCCTCTGAAAATAGTCCAAAAATAGCCCCAAAACAGTGTATAAAACAAGAAAAAGAGAGGACAGGAGTAAGAGAAAATTGTACCTTTGAAAGAGAGGTAAGCTCTTAATTAACAAACTTGATTCCAATACCCTCAAGCTTCTTCGAAGGAAATGATGAACTCCTTAGTTTACAAACTCCCTCTTGATCACCCTCAAGTGTAGGAAGTGTGTTCTTAAATCCTCAGTAGCTATGGAAGTTTGGAAGTATTTAGGCTCAAAATTGAAATGTAAACAAAATTAATCTTTTTTCTCTCTAACTCACTTGAATCCTCTCTTATCATCCAAAAATAAAACCTCTCTTATAATAACAAAAACCCTCTCCCTGGTGATTACCACCTTCCCCTCTTTATATAGCCAAAAATATAGAATATAATAATATATAATAGAATATAATAATATATGCTTAACTATTATAATATATAATAATATATCTTATATAATATATATATATATAATAACATACATAATCCTAAGGTTTGATGTCGGCAGCCGAGGGCTGACCGACATTATACAATTTTTTTATTATTTTATTTTATAATATATATAATATAATATATATATATAATATATAATTTATACCAATTTATATAAAAATACCAAAAAATATATGAACAAACACATAAAATTATGCAAAATTTCAAAATACTAAACTAAAAAAATATTTAGTAGTTTAAAACAATTTGGCCATAATGGTAAAGGTTGGGATTCAATTTCAAATTTTATCTCTCTTACTAAGGATTCTGTGAAAAACACATTCTAATTGTCATCATTGGGTAATCAAAAAAAAGCGCCCAAGTCTTAGGGCCGGTCAAAATGGGGTGTCTACAGCAGGCTCAATAGAGATCTGGTAAGCCTCCCCAATATGCTGCCAGCATGTAACTGTAGTGGGAAGCTCTGGCCAACCAGTCCTCTGCCTCGCCCGAGAAGCCCCTCTCCCATGGACCCTGGTCGCCCTAGTCACTCTAAGCGTCACTCTCATAGCAGGAGCTCTTGCTCCCTTACCCCCACGAACACCGGTCAAAGACAACATGAGATGGGTCTGAATGAAGCCGTATAGTCGCCCTCTACTCGGAAGTAGTCTACCTCCAAGCCCACCATGAACTGAATGACCTCATCGACGGATAGGCTGTCCGCTAATCTCATGGACTCAGGTGGCGCCATCGATATGATCGAAGCAAGTAGGCCTATGGTCTGGCGCAAGAACCACTCGCCTAGGAACCAAGCTCGGCAAACTGAGCCCTTAAGTAGAATGCGGTAGCGAAAAATGCCCGTTGGCATCATGGCCCATGGCTATCACATGATCCACAACTAGAAGATGAATAGATTATTAGCCGTTTTTTTTTTTTTTGGTGAATAAGAAATAATATAAAACAGAAAAATTTACAAAAATACAAGGGGCATACCCCAGGCCCTAACAACAGAAAACAACACGAGCCTCAGCACACAAGACACCGAAACCCGAAAATAACAAAGATCTAGACCAAACCTAGGAACTACATCCGAAGATGAGGAGAGCCCAAAGAAGCTTAGCCAATCAAATTGTACAAAGGCCATATCCTATGATGAATAGGGACCTTGTACAAAAGACAAAACCAGCAACCAACAAGCACCATTACACAGATAGAAAACACCCTACACAACCCGTAGGGAAGGGCAACATCACACCCACAAAACCTCCCTACACAGCCCGTAGGGATGGGCACCTGTAACAAAATAAAAATAATACAAAGAATAGGAATCCAAGCAAAACCGAAGTAAAGAACCAAGAGGGGCCCATCTACCGAGTTGCTCAGGAAACCTGTAACCCGAGACACCAAGGTACACATGAAGCCTCCTACACAACCCGTAGGAGTAGGTAAACTGCACACTCCACCTGTGAACAAATAAAATAAAAATAAAAAGAACAACCACTGATTATCTCCCACTTGTAGCATAGCAAGGCGCTTGGAGCAGCCATCACCATGGTACATACACACACTGCCAACTGCCACCCAAATCTGAACAGCAATCAGCCACCACTTCTCCACAGCAAGAGAGAAATAAGCTGTTAACAGCCTCAGGTAACTACGGAGTAAGGAGCTACCATACCACCGAACCACGACATAAACCACAACCTGCCATGAATAGGAATTACCACCTTCGTAATGAAGATCATAGAGCAGCAGAAATAACAAACACACAGTATAAGACCTCCCCACACTCGGCCCACAGTAACCAACATTCTTACACTCCATATAGAACCTCACATCACTTGGCCCACATCTCACCAGATTTCTCAATAGAACAAGATAGGTAGTATACTTGAAAGCTCCATAAACCTGCAAAAAACATATATAATATATAATAAATGTTAGAGCAAAACAAGTATACTGTCTCTCTTCACTCAACCCACAGTGGCATAGAGTACTTTGCTTGCTCACATCACTCAACCCTCCAATCAGCCACTTCAATGATATAGAATTCATCATAACCTGATAAGAAAGAAGAGAACCTACAAAATAACATCCAATTAGTAAAACCCCACAGTATATGCTCACCATCACTCAACCCTAATTGTAGGTGAACTCACATCACTCATTCTCCTACCAACTGCAGTAGCATTGGTCGGCTGCATAATCTTGTAGGGAAGGTTCCATTTCTCCAAAAACCAGTGATCACCTGCAGAAAATTTAATGTTATCCAAAGAAAGGAGCCTACCCCTAACCATTTGGATAATAGAGTTAGTAACAACCTCTTCAGGTTTATGGACCTTACTAAAGATTCTACTATTCCTCTCCATCCAAATGTGGTAGACAGTGCATAGAAAAGACAACCTCAGAACGTTGTCAGTTGCTAATATGTGAATTAGAACAGTTGTAAAGAAAAAATGATTGTGTTTCAGGCTACCTCATGGGCAGCTACCGTGTCGAAGTAATTCCTGAAGAATGAGAACGGCTTATAGGTCCTACGGTGGAACCGGCCGTCATATCTCCGCAAATAGGGGACTGTCAATGAAAGCTCCATTACTACAGACTCTGGGGCAAGAGTCAAAAAGTATGCATACGCCCATAACTGCGGGGAAAGTGCAGTGATATGTTATCAACAATGAATTTGAACAGATATAGAAAATGCAAAGCATGAAGCCTACAATATGAATAGATGTAAAAAGTGCAAAGTAGAAAGCACATGTGTTGAACAAATATAAAGAATGAAATGTCGAATAGCAAATGTAAAGTGCAAAGAGGGAACTGAGATGTGTACCTCCTAAGCTCGCTAATCGCCTCCAATCAAGTCTCCCCTCAGGCAGGAGGTCGAGCTCATATAGCCGTATAGAGTGGCGAGGCCAACCCCGCCCCAATCATAGAAACTCACCTGAGGAAGGGTCACCAATGCGCCCAGCAAGTATAATCCCACGGTGTTCGCCTTGTTCGCAAACAGGGTGGTACCGAAAAGGAACATAAGAAAACCCCGAGTGTGCTGCTCTATCTCCTCTACTGTCTCTGGCTTGGTCCCCCGAAACTGCTCTGCGAACCAACTATATCTGACCATAGCTGGCCGGAACAAAGGTGGGCGTGCCCCCGGTAGCTCAACACAAGTTGCCTCCCACTCTCCTATATCTGTATCGAGAGGGATCGGATCGCCCCCTATGCCTAAGCCAGTGATCATGGTAAAGTCATAGGGAGTTATCGTCATCTCCCTGGCCGTGGAGAAGTGGAAAGAGTTGGTGGTGTCACACCATCTCTCCACAAGGGCCCCCAGAAAAGGACGGCTAGCAACGACTCGAGTCAGGCTTGAGTAAAAATGACGAAGCCAGCCTCGTCGACGATGTGGCGTACTCCTGCAAGGAGCTCGTCATATCAGTCCCGTGCGGTCGTAGCACCGTAGCCTCTGAAGGTGCGAGACTCATCCTGTGACAAAGACCAAATGCAAACAGATCAGGTAGAGATGAATCAGATAAAGCAGTAATGAAAGTACATTTAGATGAAAAGCAATACAAGAAATGCAAGTAAAAGCAATGCAAGAAATGCAGCTTAAATACAGAAGATTAGAGCTCATACCTCAACCACAATGGCCGAAAGATGGAAGGTCGGCTCCCTTAGTAAGAGATCCTCTGGTGCGCCACTAGCAAAATTAGTAAAGTGTCTAATGCTTTCGGGAGGCAGGATATGTGTCTGAAGGTGGTATCTCTCTGGATCGAAAGGTCGTACCCTCAGTGGTAGTGGCTCCGGCTCGGCTTCAAGATCAAACTCTACCTCGAGCTCTGCCTCTGGAGAAGCTTCATCATGCGGTATACCGTCTGCCATCTGGAATATGGGTGAAGAGTCGGTGAAAAGTGAAGAAAATAGAGAAAATAGGGTAAACTTGGAAAAATTCAAACCTTAGGAGAGAGAAAATGGGAGAAAAAATCAAAGCTGGGAAAAGTGCACAAAACTCGAGAAAAACTTGAGGGGAACAAGCCTAGAAAGGTGAAAATGAAGAAAAAACCACCGAAATCAAATTTCAATCAGTTCAAAATGAAGGAAACAAAGAGGATTTAGCAAATCAACTTCGTGTAGGACGTTGGAAAACGTGTAAAAAGCGCAAATCTAGAGAGAAGAAGCGCCTAGAGAGAGAGGGTGAAATTTCAGATGTGTAGGTGTGTGGAAATGAGGCCCCAAGCTCTATACTAAAAACCCATAGGTGGCAAGACCAAACTGTCCGAATCTGCCATCGATGGCCGACCGGCCACCACTGGTAGCCGACAATCTTTAGGGGCGGCCGATAGGTGGCCGACGCCCTCCCCTGGTGGCCGTCCAGTGTCCAGTGCTCCTCCACAGAGACTTGATGCTGTTTTGAGTCTTTGTTTCCCAAAAAGTGCAAGGAAAGTTCACTGTTCAGTTCAGATTGTCCCTACGGGAACTCCAAACCGTGTTTTCAGTGCACGATGTTCGTCGATAGTCAACATGAACGAAGTGTATCCTTTTTAAACATGTTGCAACTCTTCCGAGAGGTAGTTGCTACTGAACTTGTGTTGTTAGAATACGCTTTCACCCTTTTTCATCCTTGCATAGAATATGCATTTCTTTGTTACATGCATAGAACATGCATTTCACACATACTGTTGCATAGAGTACGTATTTCATTATTGCATAGAATATGCTCCTACTCTTATTCCATGCATAGAACATGATGTCAATCATGCATAGGACATGCATTTGGTACTTTGCACAGAACATGCCTTCATGTAGCATTGTATCTTGGTTGTTTGTTTTGCATAGAGCATGCATTCTTACTGTATCGCACTTGTTAAGTTCTTTCTTGAAAATGCACGATATTGTATGTACGGTTCATTCAGAGGAGCCAACACAGACAAACGATATTATATGTATGGTTCATTCAGAGGAGTTCCAGGACTTCAGGTAAATCATTCACGTCCTTCGAAATGCATCCTATTTACTCTTTCTCCACTCGCGTGAGACGCGTTTGGACGTATTTACTCTTTCTCCTCTCGTGTGAGACGTGTTTGGACGAATTCACCCTTTCTCCTCTCACGTGAGACGCGTTTGGTCATATTTACTCTTTCTCCTCTCGCGTGAGACGCATTTGGACATATTTACCCTTTCTCTTCTCGCATGAGACGTATTTGGACGTATTTACTCTTTCTCCTCTCGCGTGAGACGTATTTGGACGTATTTACTCTTTCTCCTCTCGCGTGAGACGTGTTTGGACGTATTTACCCTTTCTCCTCTCACGTGAGACGCGTTTAGACCCCTTTCTCCTCTCGCATGAGAGGCGTTTGGACGTATTCACCCTTTCTCCTCTCGTGTGAGACACGTTTGGACGTATTCACCCTTTTTCCTCTCGCGTGAGACGCGTTTGGACACATTTACCCTTTCTCATCTCACGTGAGACGCGTTTGGACCCCTTTCCCCTCTCGCGTGAGACGTGTTTGGACGTATTCACCCTTTCTCCTCTCTCGTGAGACGCGTTTGGACGTATTCACTCTTTCTTCTCTCGCGTGAGACACATTTGGACGTATTCACCCTTTCTCCTCTCGCGTGAGACGCGTTCAGAAGTATTTACCCTTTCTCCTTTCACGTGAGACACGTTTGGACATATTTACTCTTTCTCCTCTCACGTGAGATGCGTTTGGACGTATTCACTCTTTCTCCTCTCGCGTGAGATGCGTTTGGACCTATTCACTCATTCTTCTCTTGCGTGAGACACATTTGGATTTATTCACTTTTCTCCTCTCACGTGAGACGCGTTTAGATTCGTTCACTTTCCTCCTTTCGCGTGAGGTACGTTTGGATTCGTTCACAATTTCTTCTCTCGTGTGAAACGCGTTTAGATTTATTTACTTTTTCTCCTATCGCGTGAGACGCGTTTGGATGTGTTCATAATTTCTTCTCTCGCGTGAGACGCGTTTGGATTCGCGTGCGATGCATTTGGATGTGATCCTAATTTCTCTTCTCGCGTGAGACGCGTTTGGATTCGTTCTCAATTTCTCCTCTCGCATGAGACACGCTTAGATTTGTTCACTATTTCTCCTCTCGCGTGAGACGCGTTTGGATTAGTTCACTTTCCTCCTATCGCATGGGACATGTTTGGATGTCGGTTGAGACCTCGGGTGTCCCCGATGGTTACATTGCCTTTCGCCTTTCCTGCACGGCACGTAGTTAAGCTTGCATAATTTTTTTACATTCTTTCTGCATGAAATGTGGTTTGGCTCGTGATTCTCACGCGTGGCATGTTTATTTACTTACTTCTTTTCATGATTGAGATTGTTGTACCTTGTTTTAGTTTGTTTAAATGTAGCATTTTCTTTGCATTGTATTTGCATTTAAATGTTTCATTGTACAATCTCATTATATGACCATAAGTTATGTTCTTGCATCTTGTCCCAGAACTACGTTGGTTTGATTCCTTGCAAAGGGATACATAGGCAGCCTGCGGGCGCAACCTTTTGTTTTCTATCTTGTTTGTTTGTCTGAGTTTTCGGCCTTGTCAAAAATGGGTCGTCTCTTGACTTTGACATTCACTCACGTCATTTCATGACTTCCGAGTTCTGCCAAAGAGGGGCAACTGCAGACACCCCATTTTTTACCATCCTCAAGACTTGAACTTCATCACTTGTGCACTCAATGATTATGATTGCACGTGCACATTTTGAGTGCTCGAAGCCCTCGGTGGAGTGTCCTGCCTTTGAGCCTTAAAACCTTGTCCATTCTATGCCTTGTTTTGGACCAAAACCTTGGTGTTTCAAGCCTGGAACTTTTGGTGACCTGTCGGCCAACACCATAGGCTGTCGGCCATGTCTTCTGGTTGTCGGCCATTGGTGTGGCCGGTCGGCTACCAGTGGTGGCTGATGGCACCAGTGTCTTTTTCCAGATATTTTATGACAATTGTGCCAGCAGTTAGCACAATTGGTTGCATCTCCCTACACGTGTATGGTGGGATGTTTCTAAGCTTAACGCATGTTTTTCTATATATATGGGGTCTCTTCCCCCATTTTTGAGGGTTAGAAATTTTGGAACAAAAATATATCTCCCTCTAGATTTCTCTATCTCTTGCAATTTTGTGCACTTTTGCCTAGTTACTCTACACTTTTGCATACACTTCCTTAACCAAATCCTCTCACCTTTGAGCTGAGGTTCCTTGGGGCCTTGTTGGAGCTCTTGAAGGTGGTTTTGACTTGAATTTGTGCCTAAAATTATTCTTTGCTTCAAGAGGTAGAATACTTGTCCTTTAAGCTTGTTTTGCATTCTTATTTTCCTATCTCTTTCCACTATTTTTGGGCTGTTTTTGGAACATAAAAAACTCTGTTTTTGTGGGCTGAAATTGGTGTTTTAGGCCATTGAAAGGTTAGGGGGTGTCTCACCCTTCTTTATTCCTTGCTTGTAAGGCTTTTACACCTTTGTTTCCCACCTTCAAACTATCTTTTTTTTGGGGCTCTTAACACTGAATTTCAGAGTATTTTTAGTGGCAAAAATCAAGTTTTGAAGTCCAAAATTGGAGGGTTTAGCCTCCTCTCCTTGTGTCTTGTTTGCTAGCCTAGTTAGCTCTATGTATTAGCTTGATTTTCTAGCCTTTTGTAGCTTAATCTCAGCATGTTTTAGTCTCTTTTTAGGACTGTTTTAACTCTGATTTTGGCTGGTTAAGTCATTTGAGTCTTGTTTTGCATGGTTATAGTGTAATAGTCCTCACAAGCTTAGTGTTTTAGGCCTTTAGGCACCACTTGTTTGAGTTGATTGCATGTTTTTAGTGCTTTTCTCACTTAATTTCAGCACTATTAATCTCTACAACCTTCCTCATTTTTTGACTTTTTCATTTACTTTGAGGGTTGTTTCAACCTTAGGATTATTTAAGCTTGAGATTGCGGTCCATGCTTAATGGTTTAATCCTCTTTTGGGGGTTCATTGCTAACAGCATGACATCTCTCTCTTACCTTAAATTACCCCTTATTTGACACTTCCTTCCCTTTAGAGCACGTCTCACCCATGAACTTAATTGGTTAAAGAATGGAAAGGTAATTAAAATGGATAAACAAGTTGAAACTAAAATTGTGCAAGATAAGAAATTGGTTTTGTTTTGATGTGTTCAATCGAACGTTAATTGAACACAAGGAAAATTGGGACATTTCATACTCAAAGTGATGAAATGTGTCAAGTTTCCTAGGTCTCCATTGCCCTTGATTATGCATGATAGGGTGATGGTCATTTTGGTCTTGTTTGTGCATTTATTGAACTTGTACAACTTGGTTCTTTGGCCAATGAAATTGCTTGGTTGATGGTTTGAGAGTTAAGTGTGTCACTCCTTTGAGCTTGTTTTGATGAAAATGAGGGATCCACAGTACAGACAACCCTTTAAAAATACACTGTTTTGCTCTATTTGCCCTCTCTGTTGCAGCAAAGGAAGTCCAGTTAGCAGTGGCCGATAGCCACCACCAGTAGCCGACTGGCCACCAGCAGTGGCCGACCGGCCCCCTATCGGTCATTAGTGAAAATTGAGCAGTGTGTTGGTAAGGTGAAACAAAGTTGTTCTGGAAGTAGGCAGCATTGTTGGTGTCTAATTGTGCAAACAGAGGCATTCGGAAGCAAAACAGTGGCTTTTCGGGTGGAAACCGAGCACATGCATGAGCATCCCTTGCATTTCGAGCTTATTTAGCATATATTTAGCTTAAATGTGTGTTGTAATTAATTAGTTGTAGCTAATTAAATGTTGTAAGTAATTAGTTAGTTTAACTAGTTATTCAATTTCGTTTTGTAATTCGTTAACTAGAATAATTAATCAATTCAAGTTTTGAAATAATTAGCTTAGCATAGCTAGTTAGTTAGTTAGTTTATTCATTCGAACTCTCCTTCGTGAGAGCGTAATGTAATAATGTGTATATCTTCTAACCCCACGTCTTTCTCCCTTTTATTTAACTGCTTTTGATGGTTAGATTAGAGACATGTTTCAATTAGCATACCTTATCTTTGCATCCATTCATCTTGTTTTGCATAGCCGAGTCTATTAGTTGCATATCGCAAGTGTTGCATTAATCATAATTGCATAAGTTAGGAATCATGCATTTTTCTAACTTATTCATTTCTTAGCTTGGAGTATTAGGTGAGTTTTTAACGCTTTAGCATACTTGCATGAGTGTGAGTGATTTTCATTACTAGCATGCTTGCCATGAGGCTAAATGCTTAATTGCGGCTAAATGCTTAATTGCTATAAATGTTTGAATGCCTGTGGATGAAGGCTAGTTGTTTGAATTAGAATAATTCAATGAATGTACATTTTAAGCTCACTTTGTTGAGTGGCAAATTCGCAAACTTTAAGCCCACTTAAGGTGGCAAAATCAAACCCTTTTCGGAAAATAAACATGAAATTGAATTGTTCTAATTCTTGCAAATTAGTCTATACTTGGATGTGCGCATCACATAGTAAGGTTATATTAATAACTGGAACAAGAGCATATAATGTAGATAAAAATCATATCATGATTAGTAGAGGCCGATCTTTGATCGGGCGAGTGGGAGTGCTCAATTCATGACCTTTCCTTCTCGTACCTAAGTTCCCGAGCCGAGGCAACTTTGGTGATGACGAACACGTGGCCTTTGGCACGAGTCATGGGTTTCCTAAATTTTTCCAAAAAATATTTAGGTAGCGACTCTGTATCTGGCAAAATAGTCCATTTTTGGCATTTTTGATTCAAAATCAATTTTCTAAAAGATTTTCCGAATTTGGACTCTTTGGTGTTTATCAATTTCACATTACACTTGTGAGATTAGATTCAAAACCGCGGGAGTCCGAACTGTAGGACCTATTCGAGCTTCCGAAATGAGGCGCAAAAAAGTCGAGCTACAGCACCAAACAATTTGAATTCAAATTTTTTGCTCCCAACCAGTGTGTCCTTTCCAAAGCAGACTAAGCAGATTCAAACAGATTTTTCAAACTATTTTAACAGATTACACCGGATAGATTCAAGTTCTTTCCCAGACAGATTCAAAATTGTTTTAACAGTTTGCACCGGTTCAATTCAATATCAGACCTATTCAGTTTGAATTTATACCTGTTTAGCCCTTCCAAAAAGTCACCACTTAGCCTATAAATACAAGAATTCTTCCAGTAGTTTCATAATCTGAAATTCTCTTGTTGCCTTCCGTTTTGCTCTCTTGCATATATATTCTTCGTATTAATTTTAGACAAATTTCTGAGAGTATAGAACACATGTTCTAGTTTGCCGAAGCAGATTATTTTTAGTGCTAATACAAATTACAATTTGTGTAAGATCATTGTATCCTGGGAGATAGACGTTATTATTCCATAAGCACCTGAGCGGGGTGAATCTGTCTTAAGAACAGAATGTCACACACTCAACTTGATCATTCTTGTTTTTACGTTGTTTCAGTAAATAAAATTCTGTAAGTAATTTATTTTGTTTCAAGTTATTTATTATACACAGGAGATTATTCCTACAACATTAACAATAATAAACTCTAAGACAATTAAAAACTTAATTCCACCTCTTCCTAGTAAAGAAAACGAGACATAATAAAAGCACACACATCACACAACAAACTAAGACAAATGTATATAGGAGTATGAAAATGGTCCACGGCCCGTGGGCGGTCCGAAGCCCGCCGGCGGCCCGGCGTGGGGCCGGCCGGTTTAGGCCCATTTGGGCTCAGGCCCAAGCCCAGTCTGAGACCCTGGGCCTGGGCCATCATTTTGAAGCTTCGCCCGTGGGCCCGGCCCATCGGCCCGCTTAAGGCCCACTCAAGGCCCGCCCAAGATCCAATGTTTTTTTTAGTGGAAAATAATAAAATTTTAGTAAAAATAAATAAATAAATGTTCAGGCCCACCCAAGCCCAGCCCAAGCCTGAGCTTAGGCCCAAGCTCATCGGCCCGCCCAAGGCCCGAATACCCCCCTAGGCCTAGGCCAAATTTTTTGACCCGGGGCCCAGCTTGGGTCGAATTTTGGCGGGAGCCCACGAGGCCTGACATGGGCTGGACCGGGCCAAATTTACACCCCTAGATGTATATAAGGTATATATTAATAAAGGTTAGTTATAGATGTTAATAAGAAAAGTTGGTAATACAAAAACTATCAAACTCCTCTACATAATTATAAAGTGATACTATACAACCAACAAATCAAAGACATACAACAAAAATATTCGATGGTTTTTTTTTATCTTAATTGTTTTATATGTGTCTGTTTCCGTCATCTTAAAACACAATATCTTTAATTATTTAAAATAATTGTAATTGGTGAATTCAATAAAAGTGGTGTTTAATTCAAAGTTTCATTTGCCAGAGACCAAATTTCTTGAAAAAATAAGAAATGTGAGATCTCAACCCAACTTTAACAAATTGATCCAACCATCCTTCTATTTATAATATGACTTTTTTGGAGTTTTTTTCTTATTTGTTTATTGAAATTCTGCTAATTGCACAAAATATTTTACATAAAGTGAACCCACATTACTCTATTTTTTTGTTTTGTTTTTTTTGCACATGAGGAAATAAGGTGGGACCCACGAAAAAACCTCACCTAGGCAATTGCTAACTAGGGAGGTCCCTAATGGCCCTTATAAAACACACGCACCCAAACTTCCCGATGTGGGAAGCCAGCCCAAAATCCCAAGCCCAAGAGCTTCACCCATCCTTCAGACGAGCCCAAAGATGTTTAGCCCAAGGCACAGACTGGCCCCCAACAAAGCTGAAACACAGGCAAAAGGTTTTTTTTTTTTTTTTTTTTTTGGCATATGAGAAAATAAGGTAGGACCCATGAGAAACCCACATTACTCTCACTCTTTCTCTTTTATTATCAATCTTTTCATTAAATATTCGTAAAATCAATTAAGGGTTATTATTTTTCTATCAAATTAAGAATTCATTAAATTTTGTATCATAGTTGAATTTGATAAAAACTTAAAAAGATGAAGCATTGAAAATTATTTTATTTTTTTAATCATATTTGATGAAAAGAAAAATTTAGGATAAGAAGAAATTTTTTAAAATATTTTGATGAAAATATAATGAAAAAATTATAATAGTTCATATCAAATCAAATGTTTTTACTCTAATTTAAAATCAAATTAGATTAAAAAAATTAATAAAGGGTTGGAAATAGGTAACAAAATTATTTAGCACAATTAGCAATATTACAAATCCAAAAAATATTATTCAAAATTTAAATTGAATGGACTGGATTTAATTGTTGATTAGGATTTACAATTCATCAAGTCTAACCTTTATTTTGAATAATTTTATAAACATTTGTTTTTTTGGTCTGTATCTTTTTCTAGTGTAATTCGTGTTGTCTTGTTCTTGTACTACTAGTAACAATAATGATACATCCCCTAATTTTAGAATTCTAATTAAGTTCTAATAACATGAAAACTTTTTTAAAAAAATAAAAAAAAACAACAACAACAAAAAAATAAGACCAAAACATCACATCATAATGGGACCCACCCCCATTAGAGCTCTTAGAACTCCTATATTAGAGCATTCACAATGGAGTGGCTAAAAAATGGTGTGCTATATGATAAAAAGTGATAAAAGTGGAGCCCAAAAATATGTGTTAAGGTGTGTTAAGAGTTTGTTAATTTTAGAGAGTAAGTAGTGGTACAATAGATGTGTTAAGGTGTATGTTAAGATATGTGCTAGGAATATATATATATATATACAATAAATAAAATAAATAATAATTGAAAAGTGCAGTGGACCCCACCCCATTGCACTCATCAGTGCCCTTCTCTCTTTCTCCTCTCTTTTCTCTCTCTCTTTCTCTTCTTGGCTGGCCAAACACTTGGCTAGCTGTGGCCAGCCATTTAGTGATTGACACACTTAGCAACACACTTAGCAGCTCCATTGCAACACAAACAATATTTTTTGCTAGCCAAAAATTACAATCTGACACTAACGAACTCACTAACCGTTCTATTGTGGATGCCCTTAGAGCTCTAAAACATTTTTCCTACTAGTAGTTGTCAACAGCTCATGCAAATTAGGCCTTGGGACTCGAAACACCTAGTAATGTGATTGATTCACTTCTGGCTCAGCAAAACGAAAGAAAAGTGCAAAAGGCACTATGACTATTAATTAACACTGCTGCACAAAATTTTGAGTCCTCATTGTTGTGATAGTTGTTTTATGTCTTTTGTAGGCTTAGTTTGGTGTCCTTTGGTAGGAATAGTTTGGTTCAGTTTATTTTTGTGCTTTCTACAAAAATGTGTGTTGAACTTCATTATAGATCTTTATTTTTTAGTTATAAAATTACTTATTTATCCAAAAAAAAAAAACACTACAACAAAATAAAGGACCTTACCCTACTAAAAAACCCAACACCCACAAAACAGAGTTGGATTCCCCTGAGCTTGAGACTCGACATACTTGAAACAATAAGTTTTTCCTGCTCTTACCCAGTGTCACGGACTGGGTTCTTATCACCCTCCTGAGAAGCCGGCTCCACGAGTAATACTGCATACCCCCGTGAATTATGCCCACAGACCAACCCAGGAGATGCGATAGGGATCTACCATGCCTGCCTTGCCACTCACAAACTAATGCGCTTGCAAGGTGCTTGGCGTAGAACTCACATCCCCAACGAGTCGGTACGTGACATGCTACCACTGCCAATCCCTAACGCCCTTGTCAGGGACACATTACCCTGTCTCCCTTCATGCTTGTCCATTCTCCTACCTATAGGAACCCACCCCGTGTGGACACCACCCTTAGTGCGGACCCCACAATGAAGGTGCTTGGTGTAAGTCCCACGTACCGTACCCATCACAGTGCCCCTAGGCTGGCTTTGATACCACTTGGCACAGACTAGGCGCTTGTCATCCTCCCAAGATGCCGGCTCCATGAGTGATACTGCATACCCTCGTGAATTATGCCCACGGACCAACCCAGGAGATGCGATAGGGATCTATTTTGCATGCATTGCCGCTCATAAACTAATGTGTTTGCAAGGTGCTTAGTGTAGAACTCGCATCCCCAATGAGTCTGTACATGACATGAAATGTCACAGACTGACAAATCTTGTTGTTATCCCTCACTAGAAAGCCCGGGGAGATTGTGGAGACTGTTGGAAGCTTCTAGAACTCCCTAGAGTTTTGTAGAGAATTGTACATAGTTGTAGATATTTGTACATCCTTCTAGACATGTACATTCTAGAATGATTCAAGAATAGTCTATAAGATAAAGTTGGAGGAAGTGTCTAGAACACTCTCCATCATTATAGTTCTAGATTATTCTTTGTAGCCTATAAAAAAGAGGAGGGCCTCATTTACCCAAACCATCCAAAGCAATCCAAAACAATACAAAGCAAGCGTTCTCCAAGAGCTTCTCTCTCTAGAATAGTTTCTCTCTCTAGAAATCTTCAAGTAGGTGTGAATCTCTCCTATCTCTCTTCCAAGAAGGCTTACTTAGGTGCAAACCAGGCAGCATCAAGCATCTAAGGCCGCACAGTTGGCTTGGAAAATCCAAGGTCGTGACAGTTGGTATCAGAGCCAAGGTTGCAAAGGCGTTGTAACCCAAGGAAGAGGAGCACGATGTCGGAAGTAATCCACACCGAGAAGAACCGCGGAAGGGAGACTACTGGTAATTTGGGCAAGAAGGCCAAAGACAAGTCACATGACATTATGAGTGCCATGGAGACCTGAGTGGTCAAGGTGGAAGTGGTAGTGGCTGATGTCAAGGAACGGATAGATCGGTTGGAAAAAGAGATGGAGCAACTTGATGGCAATGTGGAAAGCCAAGTCGAGGAATTGCTTGAGTCCGTACTAGACACCATTCGGACCAACTCTGAGACCCAAAAGCAAGAAAGCTATGACTTCGAGGAATGGATCCTGAAGGCTATCTCTTAACTCCAAGACCAAGTTCAAGAGCTGAAAGAAGGCTTGGAGGAGACACAGGCGGATTAGGCTATGTGCAAACGAGTTGTGGCCAATGATGGTATTACCACTAATATGGGATTCACTCCAAGGCTTGAAGCACCAAAGCCTAAAGAATTTGATGACAAGAGGGATGCCAAAGAGTAGGATGACTACATTTGGCCTTAGAGAGATACTTTGAAGCCTTAAACTTAAATGATGAAATGGCTAAGGTACGCACAGCTTCTCTCTACCTCACTAAGCTTGCTGGGATTTGGTGGCACCATAAGCATGCTGAAATTGAAAAAGGCACTTGCGCTATCTCTTCATCAGAGGAATTCAAGAATGAACTAATGAGGCAATTTTACCCTGAAAATGTGGCACATGAAGCTTGATTGAAAATGAGGGAGTTGAAGCACACCTGCTCGATCCAAGACTATGTCCAAGAATTCTCCGAGTTAATGCTTCAAATTCCTAATATGAGTGATGATGACTTGTTTTTCAACTTCATAGATGGTCTTAAGCAATGGGCACAGTTGGAGCTACAACGAAAAGGTGTCAAAGACATTTCCACTGCACTCAACGTGGCCAAGACATTGGTGGAATATACAAAGCCAGAATCTTCTAATTCAAAGTCCACCAAGGATGGTCAAAGAAAAGATGGGGGAGCAAAGTGGGCCAAAGAGTCTAAGGATTCTAAGGCTCCAAGGAACAAAAAAGGCGGAGGCAAGCCACCATCGGGCAAAGACTGGAAGAAAGATGTCAAGAAAGACATCAAGCCCAGGGACAACTACTTCATTTGTGATGGCCCATATTGGGCGCGAGATTGTCCTAAGAGAAAGAGCCTTAGTGCAATGCTTGAAAAATAAGAAATGGAAGAGCAAGCACATATGGGGTGTCTACAACTACTCAATGCACTCAAGGAAAATTTAGTCCCAACAAACAACAAAGATTGATCCTTGATGTATGTGAATGCCAACATCAATGGAAAGGCTACTCAGGTAATGGTGGATACGGGATCATCACACAACTTCATCAACAATGAAGAAGCCAAGCGGTTGGAGTTAAAGGTTAACAAGGGTCAAGGCTAGCTCAAGACGATGAATGCGGAAGCCAAACCACTTAATGGCATGGCTCAAGGGGTAGAGCTACACTGGAGGAGTTGGCAAGGGAAGGTGGACTTCTCCATAGCACCGCTTGACGACTTCAACATTGTGCTAGGCATGGAGTTTCTACGGCAATTCAATGTAATGCCACTACCGCGCTACAACACTATGTGCATTCTCGAGGGTGGTCCATGCATGGTCTTTACAGTGGCCAAGGCAAGTTTGAACAAGGTACTGTCCGCAATGCAAGTCAAGAAAGGCTTCAAGAAATAAGAGATCACCTATCTAGTTACCCTCCAATGTGAAGGGGGGGAGAAGGAAGACACTCCAACGGAGCCACCGAAGGAGATTGCCAAGGTACTAGTGGAGTAAAAAGACATCATGCCACCTAAATTACCTAAGAGACTTTTACCTAGGAGGGAGGTGGACCATAAAATCGAATTGGAACTAGGCGCCAAACCACTCACTCCACACTCTTTGGTGACCAGCTCAACAAGGAGTCCATTGACCTACAAGGTTGCTAAGACATGGAATGAATAGGTAGATATGGCACGGTCTTACCTCGATAAGGCAACCAAGAAGATGAAAAAAGTGGGCAGATAAAAAGAGGCGCCACCGAGAGTCTAATGTTGGAGACTTGGTGATGGTAAAAATCTCGTCTAGCCAAAACAAGTTCACCCGAGGCCTACACAAAGGGCTTATATGCCGATATGATGGGCCATTTCCAATAATCAAGAAGGTGGGTAAGGTTTCCTATAAGCTTGAATTACCCCCACATCTCAAACTTCACCCAGTCTTTCCCATAAGCTGCTTAAAGCCCTACTACGAAGATAAAGGAGACCCGGATAGAGGCAAGTCGAAGAGGGCACCGTTGGGCATCACGGCAACTTATGACAAAGAGGTAAAGTCCGTCTTAGCAGACTGAGTGGTCCAACAACAAAACTATGCCCCACGTCATGAATACTTAGTGAAATGGAAGGGATTACCTAATTGTGAGGCTAGTTAGGAAACGGCAGAAGGTTTGTGGCAATTCAAGGAAAAAATAAAAACAGTTCCATGAAGAAGACGCGATGAGGGCGTCACCGCATTAGGTGGGGGAGAATGTCATAGGCTGACAAATCTTGCTGCCGTCCCTCACTAAAAAGCCCGGGGAGATTGTGGAAACTACTGGAAGCTTCTAGAACTCCCTAGAGTTTTGTAGAGAATTGTACATAGTTGTAGATATTTATACATCCTTCTAGACATGTACATTCTAGAATGATTCTAGAATAGCCTATAAGACAGAGTTGGAGGAAGTGTCTAGAACACTCTCCATCATTGTAGTTCTAGAATATTCTTTGTAGCCTATAAAAATAGAGAGGGCCTCATTTGCCCAAACCATCCAAATCAATACAAAGCAAGCATTCTCCAAGAGCTTCTCTCTCTAGAATAATTTCTCTCTCTAAAAATCTTCAAGTAGGTGTGAATCTCTCCTAGCTCTCTTCCAAGAAGGTTTACTTAAGTGCAAACCAGACGAGTATCAAGCATCTAAGGCCGCACAGTTGGCTTGGAAAATCCAAGGCCATGACACCAGTCACAGGCCAAGGAAGCTTCCTCATAAAGTGAAAATTTCAGTAATACACACACAAAAATGGCTCATACCATGTGCACTCAATAGCAGCAAAGGACATTTTTGGGTTTAGGATATGGATATGCCAATGGCTTGAGAAAGGAAGAGAGGGGGAATGAAACTAACACTTTAGCATTAGGTAAACCAAACCAAGTACCATATATACAGTAGTTTTGCATTTGTTGTTTTTGTCTGAGTTGTTTGTTAAACCATAGGAGTTATAAAGTTGCAATTGGCTCTTTTCTTCTTGTTTGTTTTCATTCCTGTGTATAGGGAAGAACTTGGTTTCTTTGAATTGTCATTGACTTGGCCAAATGGTTTTTTTATGCCAAGAAAGTGTCGTGATCACATCCCTCAAGACTTCACACTACATGGTTTTTGGCCTTACTGGACGAATAGGACGCAGGCTAATTATTGTCCACAAATCCATGAACTAAAGAGAAAAAATGTAAGTCCACATGTCAAATTTCTTTTGGATTATGTTTTTTTCCTTCAAATTTGAACTTGTATGTTTATTGTTTGTTGGATGGTATAATGTCTTTTTGTAGGTGGAGGGTATTCAAGGTTCACTTTCAAACCATTGACCAAGTCTCCTAGACAGCCAGCTTACAAAAACAAGTTTCAGGCTGATTTTGCATTTTGGAAGCAACAATGGACAAAACATGGCACTTGTTCAAAACTAGACCCTAAGAGTTATTTTTCCATCGCCATGAACCTTAAAAACAAAATCAATATCCTTGACGCTCTTCGATCTTTTGGTATATCTAATTGCTAATTGTGCTCTTTTTCTTTTGTTTGAATTTAAGGAGTACTTTTACTTGCTGCAAATTCATTACTCACGTAATGAAAAATTTTCAATAGGAATTCAACCAAGCCAAAGGACATACATTGCGAGGGATATAATGCTTAGAATAACAGAAAAAACGACTTACAATACTATTCTAGAGTGCTTTAAGATTGAAGATGGAAAGTATTGAGTAATACAAGAGATCCGACTCTGTGTCACAGTTCCCGGACACGAGTTTGTTTCGTGCGAGAGGAGATATTCTGCTGGGTGCAGTGGGAACAATAACTACGTATATTTTTCTATTGATCAGAATAAGTACGTTCACTTGGTATTTTTTTAATCACTTTGCTATAAATTTCCTTAAGAAATTTTCTTAATTCATTCACTAATATCCCGCTCAAATCTTTGTTTCAGGAAGAGAGAGCTATAATCTTTCTTTTAGGCACCAAGAACTTGTTACATGGAAATAGCTATAGCCTTTGTCGATTGAAAGAAGTATAGTACATACAGGTTTTATGTAAGAAGAAGTTTAGTATTTGTCCAACTTCTATATAGAAATGTTTGGTGGAATTATGATGAGAAATACAAAGTAAATTTTACTGTTACTGTGTTTATGTTGTCCATGTTTAAAAACACCAACGTTATCTATTCCTTACTTTTCTTCATACAACAAGGTTTGGTTATATGGGGATGATCATATCATATATGTGCCATATGAATCCTGGTCTCTCAAATTGACCAATTGGTTGTGTGAAAAACATGTTTGTTTCTATGACACAAATGCATGGCAATGGATACCCGAAATACATGCATGGGTTTTCCCCCTTTTTTTTCTACTTGTCCACTCCTCCATATGCCATGTTTACAGCTAGGATTCACTCTCTCACTCCAGCATCCGTGATTTGCAACGGCGATGATCTAGCGGCGGCGATCTCCGTCGACACTTACCACGGTGGTTGCTTTCATGGATCCAAATCGCACAGACATTTCGCAGCTATTCAAAGCCGCTTTCATGCGGAACTGTGATAATCTCCTCTCTCAGCTCAAAGTATCAAATTCATTATCTACATTGAACCCAATCCCCAAAACTCAAATATTTTAGATATTCTATACCCTAAATTTTGGTCTCAAATATTTGGTTCATTTCTCTAAATTTTGGTCTCTAAAACTTTAAAAATAATTTTGTCCCTAAATCTTTTTAGAGACTAAAATTTATGGACAATTTTTTTTTAAGGATCAAATATTTTTATTACGAAAAATGTCATTATTATATTTTTAACAATGAAAATTGGACATTAATGGTGAATTATTATCTTTTTAAGACCAACTTTTTTTACTCAAATAATAAACTATTTTGAGACCAAATTATTTTCTCCCTACAAGTATATTTATTAGTGACATTTTCAAAATTTTGTCGCTAAAAACGTTATTTTTGACATTTCAAGACAATTTTTTAGCAACTATCCTTACGACGATAGAAATTGGTCCCTAAATACCTTTTACAACAAAATTTTCATAAAAACCAAAAAAATTAATCTCTAAAATTCATATATATTATAATAATCAAAGTCGATTTCCTATTGTTAACCTTTGTCACACGTTCAAAAGCCCTAAATTTGTTATTTAGTATTGTTTTTGAGTATATGTTTTATTGATGATTTTGAACCAGTATTTCTCATTTTTTATAGACCAAGGTCAGTAATAATTGGAATTTTATTCTCATAAACTCAAAAAAAAAAAAAAATCTGAGTTCATATATTGGTCCCAAGTGAGTTGGTTAAAATTTTTATTTTTTTTTTCTTTTCCTAATTACTAAAAACTTATTTGATTGTCTCAATATTATAATTGTGATTGCTTTAAAATAAGCTTATTTGGCTTTGGCTATGAACCTTGAAAAAAAAAATTAAAAGGTCAAGCCAGACTCGGTAAAAACTCAAACCAATTAGGGGATGAGGGATAGGGGATGGAGACTGAAAAAAAAAATTACATTAAGGTAATGGGAATGGGAAATTAATATCTACACCGTTGTCCCTATTGCCATCTCTATACATGGTTGGATCATTGAGTCAAATCGGTTTCAGATTAGATTTTTGACAATTAAGTTCCACTTCTCCTCTGTTTGTTTATACTTTTTTACTTGTTTTTTCTAATCAATTTCTAACTTTGTCAATTGACATTTAAATTTTTGTTTGAGCTTTCAGTGTGTAGTTTTATTTTTTCCCAGAGAAATTCATACCTATATGTTAGAAGGAAAAAAGAAAAAATAAATAAATAAATAAAAAGCTAGTAAAAACTTATCCAAACAAGATAGATTCAAGAATTTCAAGTACAACGCATATCTATACAACAAACTATGTACAAGGTGGGGACTTATCATACAATATGAGAGGCCACATAACAAGTAAACAATGTTGGTAAAATTCAACAATGGTATCAAGTTCGATTTTTATAGTCAAATCTTAGTTTAGGTGATAATTGATAACTCAATGCAGTATTTAAAATTAGTAAAAGAGTAATTACATCAAATTTAGGCGTTGTTTGAGAAGGGTTAAAGTGACTAAATTAACACCAAAAGATAAAATAAACTGCTTTTGTCAATAAAACAAAATATCACATCGAAATTATAATTATTTTTTTTTCTCACAATTATCGCATCCAAACAAGCAAATAAAAAATTAAAAAAAAATTCCTAAACAGAATTACTCAAACAAAGGCTGAACAACAAAAGTTGAAACAATAGGTAGAAAGTCAACAATCATCATACCTAACAACAATCACCTTTGGCCCAAACTAGGAAAAATATAAAATGCATATAACCTCCATATTTAGGAGAAATAAACACGAGGTATCAAAGCCCAACAATATGGAGAAATAAACACAAGAGGTATCAAAACCCAACAATCACCACTAGCTCAATCAAGCTCATTTGAAACTTTATATAAGTTTAAATGACTTTTGAATATAATAAGTTAAAAGTTCAGACAATTTTAAATAATAGAAAATTTATTTTATTTTAATTAAATTTATAATTTGTTTACACATAAAGCGTCGACATTCATTACTATGACCACACTATCACTCTCATCGCTACCACCACTGCTACCCCAACTACCATGGTCATCCTCATCACCACCACTGCCACCACATAATGACCATTTTAATTTCATTTCACCTTTATTTAGTTAATTAAATATTACCTAAAAGCGTTTATCTGTAATCTTTCACTTTACCAAAAATTCAGAACTTTCACTTTTATTTGCACTCTTATATAATCATAAGAATTTATAATAGAATTAGTATATTGACTCCAAACACCTTCACATTTTTAGTTAATCAAATGTAAGAATTAATATTTTGATAGAATAATTATTTAATAATTTTAAAACAGTATGTAACATTGTTAATTTGTTGTTTCTCATAAATACAATAACACATGTTCTGTATCTCATAATTTTTCAACAATACATGCCGAATAAGCTTGGTATTAATTTTTAATATTAATTGATAAATTAAGGAATGAGCATGCAATAAATGCTTGGGCTATGGATAAGCAAAGAAAAATATTTAAGATTCACAAAAAATATATATATATACATATAATTATATTTATAATGATGTAGTATTATATGTATCATTTGTTACACATCTAATGATATAAGGCCTAACTTCCTTACCATATCATTGTGGGTAAATAACTTCTTATTACATCATTGTGGATAGATTTATAGATCTAAAAATGTGAGTATAAAATGTATGATACATAATAATTTTGAATTTGGATAACAAGCTTATAAGCATGTTTGGAGAGAGTATAAAATGTGATAATTTCTTTATTTATTCTAATTCAAGAAAATTACTTGTAAAAAAATTATAAAAAATTTTAGTTTATATATATATATATATATTTTTAAGTTCAATTATTTTTGTATTGAACTTCGTGTGGATTTACGAAATGGATACATTATATTGATATGGATACTTCGTTTGATTTACTATTTCTTTGGAGTACCTCAATTGAATAAGAAATAATTTCATATGAAAATTTATTCATATGATACATAATAATTTTGAATTTGACTAAAAAATAAAAGGAAACAAATTATTCATACGTATTTCCCTTTTAAGATAAATTACCAATAGGTCTTAATAGTTGGACTTAATTCCCTCAAGTCCTATTGAAAATAAGTCTTGGTAAAATTGCAACTAAAAATAATTTTTTTGTGACAACATTTTTAAAAATATCGCTAAAAATTGACAATTAGTGACTTTTTTTTGTCATGATTTTTATAAATTGTCACTAAAACTTACAATTAGTGACGTTTTTTTGTAACAAATTTTTTCCATAGGACCCATTAAATAATAAGTCTACTTATTAAGATCTACACGTAAGTACCCCTTCCTTTTACGATTAAAAAAAATCCTTGGGCTCAAAAAAGATCCTTTGGCTATTAACTACTGAAAATTTAATGCTTAAATATTTTAATCCCCTTTCTATGGGTGTAAAGATGGGTGTGTCCTTATCTTTATTCATATTAGATTGATTTGGACTTTCTCAATTCATGCTTTCTTTTGCTTTTATTGCTATTGGTTGTGTGATCACTCGTGTACTATAAAATTTTTAAAAAATCATTTGTGCATTCATTCTAAATTATTCTTTTACCCGACTGTACTTTTATTTATGTTTTGAAGAAATGGGTGCAGCGTTAGTCAAATTCGTTGGCTTTGATTGAAGGATCCGACTTGGCCAAACATCTTTCCTTTGTTGGAGCAGAGGAAAAAAAAACCAACAAAAAAAAGAAGTACATCAATTCTTAATAGTAATTATTTTGCACTAACTGATTGGAATTAAATGTATAAAATAGCATAAAAACTCCTTAAAAAGAAATTTTGTTGTTTATATATATATATATATATCTGGAAATGCCTTGCCAAGTAATACGAAGGATATGTTTTAAAATATCATCTCCCTTAACATTTCTAATCTCCTTATCTTAGGGGAGTAACAATCTCATAAACAATTTATCTTGTACAATATCTACAACCAAACATACACATAACCTATGCAACACTGATCAAAATATCAATATAATTCCAACCCCTACAACAGTCTCATGGGAAAGTGCCACTATATAGCATACTGCTAAAATTTGAGTCACAGTCAATTTAGGTCATAAGGAAATGAAATTACTTTATAACAAAAACACCACAACCGGTTCATGACCAAGACTACTACAATTTACAACAAAATACCACAACCTCATAACCAATGTCATTTCGACTCATAAACAAATACTACAAAGTCTCATAATTAAAACCAATTTAAGTCATAGCCAAGAACACTACAAAAGTCTCTTCTTGTATTCTTAGATCAATTATTTATCACCACCAGTAAAAGGATACAGGTCTAAAGATGCCAATACTAATTACTTAAAATGTCAATTATTATCCATAAAGAGATTTTTACTTCTATACTAATTTATAAGTTTAATTTTAGAGTAATGATTCATCCCCCCTTTTCCCCCACCCCCTTTGACCCCCTCTCTCTCTCATTGGTTACCTTTTTTTTTCTTTTTCTTTTTTTTCCTGCTCCTCCAATCACCCCCTGCCACGTGGCAAAGGGGGTGAGGGGGTGACCCCCAAAAGGGGGTCCCAAGCATTATTCTTAATGTTATTCACCACCAGTTAACAATACCCTCATTTTTAATTGGTTATGACAGTGGATCTACTGCTTTAAATGAGACTCAACCCACTATCTTAACCAATTAGAAAAGCAATTATTATTCTACTACCTGGCAGGTGGATAGAAAAAAAAAAATTTCCTTAAATTTTGGACAAATTACATATACCCCTCGAGATTTAGCAAAATTATAGATATCTCCCTGAGGTTTGAGAAATTACAAATATCCCCTGAAGGTACTATTTGCATAACAAATTAGTGGACAAATTGTTATGAAAATATAAACCTCGGGAGATATTTATAATTTTCAAAATTTCAGGGATATCTGTAATTTAGCTAAACCTCAAGGGAGGTATATGTAATTTGCCCCTATTCAATACCTATGAAGAGAGAGAAGAAATAAAGAGTGGTAAAGCAAGGAAGAAATAGAAAAGGAAAATAAAAAATCTATGATCAGCTTTCCAATATTTTCTGCCCTACTTGTTTGGATTCTTTGGTACTACTTAAAGAGAATGGTGCTTAGCCTTTAGTGGTAGATTTCAATTCTATCTGCCAGGGAGGGCCAACCAAAAAACTAATAGTATTTCTATGCTTTGGAATTGCCCCCAACCCACTTAGATGCTTTCCAAACAGCATGATTTCAATCCAATTCACAGTATCATTTTTCATTGTTGAAGAAACTAAGTAAAACGCATTCTTCAATCACATAAGAGAGAGAGATCTTGACCAGATTTAAGGTAAACACGGAAGGCATCTGGAAAAAAGAGGTAGACAGAGGTACAACAATTCCTGGGCAGGGATCACAATTCTAGTTAGTTACTGTATGTTCACAAGGAACAAAAAGTTCAAATTTTATTCCACAATTTATTTTAATATACCTGGGAATTTGGTACATAAACTCACTCTGTAGTATGCCCTGTTTCATATATGAATATGTACATGAACTAGAATCTCCGCACACAATTTACATGAAATCAAAATGCACCTGTCCGTACTTCAGCCAATAAAAGAAGAAATCAGTTGCTACTTCAGCTACTCTACAATCTCTCTCTTCCCCTTTGCTCTCCTCTGAGTTTGGTGAACCGATGTGGTCTGACAAAGAACAAAGTTGCAGTAGTTTGAATGGACTAACAGAACCCAACACTTCCGTTGCCACCACAATGCAAGTTAAGAAGTCTTCAAGCTACCCACTTATGAGCTTTCATGGAAGTCAAGCGACCTAGACAACGCTGCAGGATTGGCTTGTAATACTGGAGAGGTTTCAGAGACATGACTCTTGTCATCGCCTTTTGGTTGGAAGGGCTTAAACAGACCTCCCCCACTAACTGAATCGACTTTATCATTTTTAATTCCCAATGTTGCCCATATAGAACTTTTTGCAGCTTCCCCTGGGTCATCAATTCTCAAAGTTTTTGGAATCCATAGGGACCTCTCAGGATTATTCTCTCTCTGTGGGTCCTCTTCCCCGGATTTGGTTTGCTTAAGCATGTTTTCATCCCTAGAATGCTTCCCCAAGGTTGGGGAATTAGGACCAGAACTAGGAGCTATGTGGTTTGGAGAAGAACTAGGCGGTGTCACCCAAGGGACATTCCAAGTTCCTGGTATGGTACAACCCCAATACGGTGGAGGATAGAATGGCATAGGAAAGCCTGGAGGGCAGAAAGCGGGTACAGGTACCGGACCACTCCATTGAGCTGAATTCCATGGGTATGGCCACGGAGTGCCAGGAAAGCATGGTACTTGAGGTGGGAAGCCATGACAATTCTGCATTACTGGATCTTGTAGCCCAGTTTTACTACCAACATCATCCTTTGAATTTGCAGCAGTGACTGAAGATCCACTTGAGTGATCATCCCCGTTCTCTCCACCTACGTAAGAAACTGGAATTATTAGTTTTTCTGGTTTACGAAACCCAGTTTGGGCACAGTTCCTCATCGTTTTCTCTGCAATGTTCAAAACTGAGGCCATTGACTCACAAAGGGGTGTGTCTGATGAGCCAAAAGTGAGGACAGTGCCGTTGGGCTTTAGAGTGGAATGGTGGATTCCATTTGGAAGATCTGCTCGGGCATTCTGAAGAGCTTCTGATACAGCTATGTGACGGTAGTGAGAAGCTGAGTTCTTGTTCTTCCGACGACCAGCACCAACAGGCACATTCCTCATGGTCCCACCAGCAGTCCAGTATCTCTGGCAATTCTTACAGAAGTGCCGGGGCTGGTTGACATTGTAGTTGTTGTAGTAACAAAACTTGGTGTCCATGCTATTGCAGCGAGGGCATGGAAGAATCTTGTCCGGTTTCTTCAGGGTCTTCTCCTGTGAGTTACTGGTCTCACTTTGTTCTTCTTCAGTCTTTGAAGCTTTTAATGTTGCAGCTTCATTGTCAACGGACGGTGTTTTTGGGTTCTCATTTACCACTGTAGTTGGATCTGCAATCTCCTCCGGAGGAAAAGGCCGGGCTCCATCCACCTGTTTAGTATCACTCAGGCTTCCACCAGATGGGGCCTGGATTGATCAAAATTTTCAATAAGGAAAACAAATCGAGTATCATAATTAAGCTTTCCTATTTTTAAACAGTAACCTTCTTCGTTACATGAGAACCAGATTAAACAGTTGCAAAACTGAATTAGTCATTGTCATGTTCTCTGTGACATGCATGTTAAGAATGAAACGCGACTCCTCTCAGTAATGCTTTATTCCAGGCTTACCGGCTCTTTTGGCAAGTGCTATATCTTTACAAGGACGAATATTACTAGCTCAAGCATTATCCGTCTGATTGGAAGGAGTGCTTTTGATAACAAATGAGAACGTAAATATTATAGCAAGTTGGGATTAGAGGCTGCTACAGCATCCCGACTTTTCTTTTCCTTGTACGCAACTCCCCTAGAATCAAAGAGAGCTTAAAAGGGGTGGAGATGATGAAGAGGCAGAAAACTGGGCAAAGTGAGCAACAAAACCAGTTTGCAAAGAAGACCCCCAGCGCGCCGGGGGGGGGGGGGGGGGGGGGGGGGGGAGGGCGGGGGCGGTGGTGTGTGTGAACTCCATGTCTTATTAAAATTCAAAAAGTCTACTTGATCAATTTCTCTATAAAAAAAAAAGTAGAATCATTCGGAAAGCAAAATTTTCCTCATAAAACTTGTCAATTTATACTTGAAACATCTGTCAATAGTACTCCACCAACAAATGAATATTGCTGGCAGCAAGCTGAATATGCAAAATTTTCCCCATAAGACATTCAAATTAAGTCAAATGAAAGACAACTATTGTAGGTAAGATCTTCAAAGCACCAAATACGGGACAGCTACCAAAGAAGGAGGTTTAAAATTAGGGAAGTGAAAAATGAAACTGCCACCCAACTACAGCTATGGAATCAACAACAACCCATGTTAAGCAAATTCATAGATATGAAATGGGACTCTTTAAACCCATAGTGAAGATCTTAGCATAAACTTATTGTCTAACAACACACTTACCTATGTGCGAAATCCACCAAAACAATAAATAATTAGAAAAATCAAACGTATTTGGAAATTTTGAGGTATTCACATAACGATCTACAAGATTTATTAGAATAGGAAACCTTAAAAACACAACCATAAAGTTGCACAAGCATGTCTGAACATCCTAGATTTGAATCCAGAACCACAATTACAATATCCTACAACAAAGACCTCTAATTTCAAATTAAATAAACACAAACTACACCCAAAAACCCTAATTAGAAAATACTAAGAAAACCTTCAAATCACGTAAAATTAAGCTCGACCCATTTACTCCTCAAGTGTTTCAAATAATGGGTCGTCGTCAAAATATTCAATCCAGTCTATACCTTATTATCAGGGTAATGATCTTCTCCGACTCTGCTCGACTTGTCATCCTCCGGCGAAGAAGAACGATCAAGATTGAGACTTTCAGAATCAGACAGAAGAGGAGGAGGTCCGGCGGAGGGCGGAGGCGGAATATCCGGCAAGGGAATCGTCTTTCCGAAGAGCTTAATCGCTGGGTCTTTTGCTTCCGACATTTCTGGGTTGAAAAAGTTATAGACAGTGAAAAAGTACACGGAGAGAGAGAGAGAGAGAGAGAGAGAGATTAATTCGGTGGTTTGGTTTGGTTTTGTTGGGATAGGGAAGAGTGAGAAGAGATCTGGATAGGGGTGTGGTGTGGATGTGAGAGTTGGGTGTCTTGGGCTTTGGTCGTCGACGTCGTAGAATCGAGTACGCTTTTGATCCGTTTAACCAGTTGGGTGCGCCACGTCAGCAGAGGGAAAAATGAATTCTCAGCCACAAGTTCTATGTGGCCTTGAGATCTTCCCTTTCACTTTTCCTTTTTTTTCCCACTTTTTGATTCTCCACCTCCTCCACCAAAGTGGACGACTCTTCTTTTCTGACTCAGCATTTTCTTTTTTAATTTTTTTAATTAGTTCCTTAATTTTACCTCTAAAACAAATAAAATAAAATTTTTAAATAAATTATACTAGAGATCCTAAATGATCTATTAAATTTTTTACTAAATCTCTCACATAAGTATGGTATCTACAAATATATAAATTTGTGTAAGTCTGATACCCATATAAAAGTTTTAGTAAAAAATTTGATAAATTATTTAAAATTCATAATATTTTTTTTAATATATACTGTATAATAATTGATGTTTCACCTACCTGCCACAAGATTTCATTTTAATTTTCAAACTTCTTAGTGCAAGTCAAGTTAGTGAATATAAAAATTAAAAAAAATATATAATATTTTTTTAACTTGTATTATTTTTCTCCTTTTCAACAATGATGCCATCTATCACAAAAGAAATTTTAAAAAAAAAAAAAAAAAAAAGCTAAAAACTAAAAAATATAAAAGTACCAAGCATAATTTTTGGATAAATTGCACTTATATCCCTTGAAGTTTTAGGTTTAATCCATATAATCCCTGGCATTTGAAAAATTACACTAACCCCCCTATCATTCTAATTATTTAGAAGGAATGAAGGCATTGAACTCATACACTTTTTCTTATCTTGCTTACTTTACTTCCTCTATTCTTTTTTCTCCTTTGCTTTGCTTTACTTTTTTTTTTCAACATAATTTTTTTTATTTTTCTATTAGGATATTGTTACCTTTTATATAAAAATGGGAGTTTATGAAATGAGACTATTAACCATAAGAGTGAGAATGTAATTTCTAAAACGTCAAGGAGTAGGATGTAATTGAACCAAATTTCAAGAGATGTCAGTGTAATTTACTCTTAATTTTTTTTAATATTCTTTTAAGTATATAGTGTCTTTATTTATTTTATTAGTTTTATATATAATATGACTTAGATAGTAAATAAAATATAATTAAATAACAATAATAATATATTTTAAGTGAATTTCAATAATAAAAATAATAATTCTAGCACCACTTACAACAAATGACAAGTACACATACATCAACAGTCATATTCAAAAAATAATTATAATAAATCTTATATTTTTCTAAGTATAGTAATTGTTATAATAAATCTTATGTTTTTCTAAGTATAGTAATTGTTCTATCCACACATATAACATGTTATATGAATCTACTTATAAAATAAAAAATAAATAATAATAAAATTCATTATAATAATATGTATAAGATAAGTTTATCACTTTTTAACAATGCATCTCCTTTTCTCGGCTACCCTATCCCATCCAAACCGCACTTTCAAAAAGTTGCCCAACTTTTCTTTTTCTATAACCTTTTTATTTATTTTTTTATTTTTTTTTTCTTTCTCCTGTATTATTTCTGTTTGTGGACAGAAATTTTAGTTGGCCCAAGTACTTTAATTTTGAGTCTACCTTCCAAATACATTTAAATAATATTATAAGCATTAATTAGTGTATTAATTAGTATACTAATTGATAATATGATATAATTCTTTTTAAAAATTGATATTTATAATTTGTATAATGAATGAGATCAATAATAATATTATTATTAAAATTAATATACTAATTAATATATTAATTAGTGTATATAATACCAACAAATACATTTACGTGTAGAGCTAGCTACCCATATCTGACTTCAATGAGAGCTGAAAACCGGACCCAATCTAAACGGTTGCGGATCCACTTTGACACCCAAATGAAATCTTGACAAATAAATAAGAATCATACTAAAAAATTGTATGTATCTAAAACTTGCGTCTAAAAAATTATTTTAAAAATGAGATGTAATGTTGATTTGATGTGAAAATGCGATTTTTTTTAATAATTTAATTTTTTTTAATATGTGACATTATTATTACTATAAGAAATTAAAATTTTAAAAACAAATTTAGAAACAAAATATTTTTGTAGCTAAAAGTGTTATTATTTTATTTTTGAACGACAAAATTGAACATTTAGTGATTAATTACTAACCTTTTGAGATCAAAAGTTTTGTCTCAAAAAAGAAATTTTTTTTTGGATCAAGTTATTCTGTCCCTAAAAGTATATATTTATTAGCGATATTTTTAAAATTTTGTCCCTAATAGCTCTTTTTTTTTACTTTCTTACACGATTTGTTAGTAATTATTCTCGCGACAATTGAAATTAGTTCTTAAATATTTTTTACAACAAAATTTATATTTTTAAAGATAAATAAATAATTAAAAAATAAAATTAAAAAAAAAAGAACGTAATTTTCAAAACTGTTATATGTTGTGGTGATTCAATATTGATATTTCAACAACTGTACAAATCACCTTTATTTGCCTCATATATTCAATTTTTCAAAGCTAACTTTTCTTAGGTTCTTTGTAATTATAAAGTCTCTTGCTATTTTTGTGTTCATAGTGTTTGGTCAACATTTTCCACTTACGGCGTTGGTCACTGGTCCATACTCCATTATTTGTTTTGTATTACACTAAATCGAGCATCCACTTGGACATTCCCAAGTCAACAAAATTTACGTCTTTTTTTCTTACAGTTTAATTTGCATTAATTGTCTTGGAAAGAAATTAATTGTTTTAAATGCTATATGTATTAATTAGTGTATCAATGGATGATGTAGTATAATTTTAAAAAAATTTAATATTTGTAATGTAATTATTAATGAGTGGTATCAATAATAATATTATAACTAGTATTAATACACTAGTTAGTATATTAATTGGTGCATGTAACACTACCGTTAACCTTATAATTCATTTCCATAATATTTGACAAATGAATTTTATAGCGACACATTCAACACAACTGCGTCAGTGATATATAATCAAAAGAAAATATTATATCAATTAATAAACATGTATCATGTATATACAAAACAAAAATGATTTAGACCTTTAAAAAGAGAGCTCTAATGGAGCATTAATTTGTCTTCTTCCTCCTCATATTTTATCTTTTACTTCACTTTTTTTTTTTTATAGGTAGACAGCTCATTAGAGTTGCACTGTAGCAGCTCTAATTAGAGCTCTACAGCACTTTCGATATACAAAATTTTGGATTCTAAACAGAATCCTTTTTGGTTATATAATAGGTGTCACATTAATGATTAAGAAAATTTTATAAGATTTTAAATTATTATAACATTACTCAAGAGTATAATTAAATTTAAGACCTATTTGAATGCTTCTTTTCTTTTTTAAGTTTACGTGTTCTCTCATCATATATATTTATCAAACTTAATTAAAATTATAAAAAATTTCCCTTGAAATTTTTGAAATGACATTGATCTCCCTTTTACCAAGCAACCTCTATCATCTCCAAATACTAATAACAATCCTTTTGTCCTATTTTTCATAAAATAGACCGTTCTTGATGATTGAAACGGATGTGAGATCTACACAGTATAATAAAAAGATTAAAAAAATTTAAATACTATAATGTTGTGATAGTGACGATTAACATTGCTAGTAATGAAGTGATTGAGGAATCGTGAGTAGATGGGACAAACGTTACAATGGGAAGGATTAATGAGGTGAGAAGTTGGTGGTTCCAAAATAGTGTGATGAGCTACGGGTGGTGGTTCCAAGTGATAAGATGGGTTGCAGTTTGGAGGTGGTGGAGCTTCTAGATAATAGTTTTTTTTTTTAAAAAAAAAAAAAAGAAACAAACCAAAATGATGTATTATGATTTTAAGTGAAAATAATTTATGCATCACTTTAAAGCCTTCGTTTGGCATACTAGATTTTTTATCATTTTAGTCACAAAAAAATAAAATAGACTTTTTAATTCAAAAAGACAAAGCATTGCATCCGAGTCATTTTCTCTCACAAAAGTCAAAAAAAAACTATCACAAACGAGACTTTTTAGCCCCAAATTAAAAAAATTAAAAAGCCAACTCACATCCCAAACGAACCCTTAATAACGTAGATTTTGGCCGCTAGGATGGATGCCTTTCATGAAGTTTAATATTTTTTCCATTTTAATATTGTTATTCTTACATTACAATATATAAGAGTTTTAGAGATTAAATTTTTTGGTTCTTAAAAGTGAAAATCTTGTTGCAAAAGACATTTATGAACGAATTTCTATTATAGTGAGGATAGTCACTGGGGTTGTTTGATGGGGCTTTTTTGAGCCAACTTATAGCTTCTGACTTTTAAAAAGTTATTTTGGACTGTTTGGTTAAACTTATTTCAAACAGCTTCTGATTCTAACAATTTATTTTAAGTCAAAAAAGCTGATTCTGAGAAGCTGCTAACCTTTTACTTCTGATTATCAGCTTATGTTGTGGACATGTTAATTCACAGTTATACTCTTAAATTTTTTTATTTTTTATTTTTTTTTAAAAGAGAAAAAAATCTAAATGGACTATAGAATATTATTATTATTTTTTATGAGAAATGTAGACAAATAGTGAATAATAAAAAATAAAAGTTAATTGAGAAAGTTACTTCACAGCTTATTTAACAAACACTACTCAGCAACTTAAATCTATAATCCAACAGTTACACCAAACAGATTAATAGCTTTTGATTAAAGTCATAATCTATAATCTATTAAGCTATAATCTATAGGCCTTGGTAGGGCTTATTTTTAACTTATTTCAGCTTTTAGCTTAATTTAAGCTATTTTGATGTGTTTGATTCAGCTTAATAATACAGCTTATAGCTTTTTGTAAGTCAAAAATCAACTTATTCTTTGAATGGGGGAGGAGAAACTTAATTTATAAATAAAAAAATCAGCTTATATTCACAGTTATAAACTATAAGCTGTTAAACTATAAGTTATAATCACTTTCCCACAACTCTACCAAACGGAGCCATAATCTGTTTTAACATCTACAGCAAATAGGACCACTAAATGATCGTCTTGGAATGTTAAAAACAAGACTTTTAGTGACAAATTTTTAAAAATGTCACTAATAAATACACTTTTAGGTATAAAATAATTTCATTTCAAAAATATTTATTTTTTAAGATAAAAAATTTGGTTTCAAAAATGTAATAATTCATCACTAATGTCTAATTTTCGTTACTAAAAATATAATGACGACACTTTTAGTAACAAAAATATTTGATCTTTAAAAAATAATTTTATCCCTAAATTTTAATTTTTAAAACTTTAATTTTTTTTTTGTAGTATTATCCTTTGAGGAAAAAAAGGAAAAAATAAAAGGAGAAACAGGTTGTAGTTCATAGGATACAATTACATGGTGTGCTCTTAATAGTAGAAGAACATATATCACTTTAGGATGATTTAAATAAGTATATTTTTTATTTTTTTAAAAAAAATATATAAAAAAATAAAAAGATGATGTAATAAAAAAAAATTATTTTATAGTAGCTAAACTTGGCCTAAATTTGGATGACTTCATCAAGTTTAATCTTTCTTCTTTCTAATATTATCATCCTTATCTGAATAAAATAAAAAATAAAAGAAAGTTTACTTTATAAGAGTGTACTCAAGATAGTAGAAAGTACACACAGATCACCTTATTATCTTTCTTTATAAAGTTGATCCATGTACTATTGCTATCTGGTTTAAGATCCATGGGCGTAAGTTATAATTTATTTTTAAATTTTTTATAAAAAAATAAAAAATAATATGATAAAAATAAGTCAATAAATTAATAAGGCCTCGTTTGGCATGCGAGTATTTTAGCTAAAAAAATAAACTAATAAGCAGCTTATTTGACTAGTTAATTTCTAACAGTATTAAGGCCTCGTTTGGTATGCGAGTATTTTAGCTAAAAAATTTAAAAAATATTAAAAAAAATAAAAAAAATTATAACCTATACAAAAAAATAAAAAATTTCATTTTCTTTATTTTTTTGTAAATCTTTTCGTAAAAAATTATTTCAAACATATTAATTTTTTTTATCTCATACTTTAATTAAAAAATTACTAAAATAATCCGTTTCGAAACGAGAACTAGTATATGAGGATCCACCATCTCAACAAAATCTATTGGGCTATTTAATACAAGGCCCAAAACAATTGAAGCCCAAGCGTTGCAGGCTCAAATTCTCTTCTTTCTTATTTCAATTCAGGTCAAGTCGACTAATCTTCTTTCCAACCCGTCTCCTTTACAAGTGAAAATAAATATGTCGACGACCTCATTTGGAAAAAAAAGACATTTTAAGTTCTTTTTGTTTTTGTTTTTGTTTTCTGGCATTTTAAAAATATTTTGCAAAAATATTCTTTTTTTTTAAGTGCTTCTATTCTAAAAGATCCTAAATATTTTTGAAATTATGATCAAAATTTTTAAAAAATACCAAAGATGAAAAATCTGATTTTTATTGAAAGATTATCTTTAAAAAAAATTAAAAACTTGTTTTATTATTTTTTCAAATTTAACTATATATTCTTTTTTTTAGGGTCTTTTAACCTAGAAAGTTAAAAAGACTAACACAAATTTGCAAAATGGTGAAGGCAAAAAAAAAAAAGAGACTTAAAAGTCTTGCTATAGAAAGTGAGCTTAATTAAGAAAATGAAAATGAAAATGAAAATGAGTATTTTTGTCATTTTGCCTCTCCTAAGGGAAGTGTGAGAGTCTAAAAATAAAACATAAATGTCATTATTTTAAAATTTTATTAAAATGTTATTTCACTACACTTCTTTATAAAAATATACTCCAAAATTATTGTCTTTAGTGTGGAATATTACACATGACAAGATTGTCAATGCAAATTATAAATAAAATTTGGAGTGTAAAAATTTTAAAATAAAATAAAAAGTCCCAAAAATTATTAAATAGGCCAGAATAGGCCCAAGCCCTTTTGTAGGCCCATTGGAATCCATGTCCTACAAAAATCATTAACGAATCATTCAAGTAGTTTACGAAGTCAAGTCCACACTACAGTACATGTACACATTCAAACTTGAGCCCACAAAACTCAACTCCACCGCAATTCACTACAAGAAAATTTATTTTACTTGGCGTGTATGGTCCTCTCTAATCTAACCATTGCGATGAAACAACTTCATAGATTGCGATAAAGCTGAATATATATATTGTGTAATGAATGACTCAAAATGACTCTCCTTTCAAACCTCTGAAGCCGGCCAGCAACAACAAGAAGACGAACAAAAACACCTCTCTATCTCTCAGTCCTCTCTGCTCCTCTGTTTCAATCCAATCTTCGATTCAATACCCCCATATTTGACTTTTTCAGGGGTAAATCAGGGAACATCTATCGTCCACCGACCAAAATTCTATCCTTTTTTCCGATTCTTTGAAGGGGGGTCGATCTGATTTTGAGTTCAATTGCGTTTGTTTGATCTATAATTTGGTGGGTTGTTGTGAAAGATCGGTTTTGATTTCTGGGTTCTATCCAAATGGTCTGTTTCCATAGCTCTGTTCCGGTTGATCAACAGATGGGTATGGCTAAATCTGTGAATTCAACCGACCCTTGTTCGAAATTGAGGAATAAGAAGATACCCAATTCGCCGAATCAATCGAGTATCCCAGCTTGCCAACAATCTCGATCGGCTGCGATCGATGTGTTGATCTTGATCGCAGTGATTGGTGCTTTGGGGTTTCTAATATTCCCCTCTATAAAGCTTTTAATATTTAATAGTGTTGAAATTGTTGAAACAATGGTTTATGTGGTGAGAGAGGAGGTTTCAGAGGATCCAATTATTTATGGGTGTTTAGGACTCAGCATTTTATGTGCAGTGATGGCTGTTTTGGCAATTGCAGTGTGTATGAGTAGGAAATGTGGTAAGCCCAATTGTCGTGGGCTACGTAAGGCGGCAGAATTCGATATCCAGCTTGAGACAGAGGAGTGTGTGAAGAATTCGACTAGTATGTCAAAAGATGGAGTAAAGAAAGGCTTATTTGAATTGCCACGCGATCACCATCGAGAATTGGAAGCTGAGCTTAAGAAGATGGCACCCCCTAATGGAAGAGCTGTTCTCGTGTTTCGATCAAGGTGTGGTTGCTCTGTCGGAAAAATGGAAGTTCCGGGACCAAAGAAGACTCGAAAGGTTAAGAAATAGTGTCCATCTTCTTGTTACTTTTCATATGAAGCATATTCGAATCAGGACTAGATATAATGCACAGAGAGGAATGCCTTTTCGGATCAATCTTCTTTGAACTATATATTATTGTCTTTAAATAAGCTCATGGGAATAAATTGTAAGGATTATTAATATATAAGTTGGCTGTTAGAAATATAAGAATCATTCCTTTCACTAACAATAGTTTTTCATCATTTTCCTTCTTTCAATTGCATTTTTTAAAATATTCATCTTATATCCATTGTTCATGCTTTGCTAATTTTCAAAATTTTAAAATTCTCTTCTGGGTTATCAGTTACTAAGACGTTTAGTTTTCTTGTTTTATTCTTTTTAGTTTTCGTTGGGCTTATAATACACATTCAAAGTTTTATTCTTTATGTTTTTGTTGGGTTGTGATGCACATTCAATCTAGAATTAGGAAATTTACCCATAATTACTGAACTCTACGTGGTTGATGCGAAGTGAATCAATGAAGCCCTACTTTCTTTATGTTTTTGTTGGGTTGTGATGCACAAACAAACTAGAATTAGGAGATTTACGCATAATTACTGAACTTTACTTGGGTGATGCAAAGTTTTAATTAGGCGATTTACCCATAATTACTGAACTTTACTTGGTTGATGCAAAGTGAATCCATGAAGCCCTACTCATGCCAATTATTTCATATTTCTCTTTATTGGATTATTCGAATTATTTATACAAAGATGAAACTTTTGAGATGATATTTCTTCATGATGGTGCGTATAAATAGAGTGCTACACTTGGTGTTTGGTTAATCATACCACCGGTATTATGAGGGTGTATTATTCCAAGGATGGTTTAACAAACGTAAATTATACAATTAGTTCTTGAACATATTTTTTAACTTCTGCACATATTCTTTACTGGCATTATCAGTGATCCTTAAGAGGCTAACGCTTTTAGAGACGCAACGAAATTTTTTTTTGGGTCCGTGAGGCCCTTTAACTCCGCAAAGTTGAAGCCAACCTAATTTCTCTTTGACCATCGAGATCGTACACAAAATATAAATAATTTATTGACTTATTAAGGTTATATCACCTTTTTATTTTTATATACATCTTTTAATAATAATTAAATAAAAATAAGTCAACTAAAATAACTGGTCTTGTCAAATACTGACCTAAAACGACCGATCTTATCAAATACTGACCTAAAACGACCGGTCTTGTCAAATACTGGCCCAATGCTATGTTGCGCATTGTACCATTTTGTGATTGTCGTAGATCAAACAGATTGATCTATCAAGACACCACCATTAAGGTGTCAATAAAAATCTAAATTATCATCAATTCCAAATTATTCTAAATCATCACACCTAGAATGATGTGGAGTCTCTTCCGCTATGTTTGATTATGAGATTTGAAAAAAAAAAAAAAATTAGAAAGAGAAAAGAAAAAAGTAGGTGATATGTAAATAAAAATATATTTACATTTCACCTAGATCTATACACTTTTTCTTTTTCTCTTTCTAAATAAAAAAAAAGCAAGTAAAATATAAATAAAATATATCTACATTTAACTTAGTTTCACATTCTTTTTTCCCTTTCCATTTTCAACTCTCTTTCCAAATCTCTTAACCAAATACAGCGTTAATTTGAAAGTACTGAAAATCTCTCTTTCTCTCTCTGAAAACCTCCTACCCGGGTCTCATTTTGGGCCGGACGGCCGCCGCCTTCAACTATGGCGGTTGGCTGGCCCAGTTTCTTTCTTGTGTTTGTTCATTAGTTTCCTTTTAATAAACTTGATTCCCCCATTATCTTCCCACCTTGGAATGCTTTGTGAGCTGCTGTAGGAAGAGTTCATCAGGGAATGCCGGGAACAAAGGTCATTTTAGAGGAGGAGGTCGGTGTTGGTTCGGCTAGAGGACGTCCAAATTTGGTTAGGATCTTCATTCGTGCGCTCTTTCACGAGTAGGAGCTTGAGGGGTGAACTATGGTTCAGATTTATAGAGTAGTATCGATGCTTTGTTTTGGGAAAAAAAGGAAGTTTTCGAACATGGGTGTTAAACTTGATCCAGATCTGTCTGGTTTTCATTCGAGCGCTCCTCTTCGAGTGGGAGTTTGAGGGGTGATCTCCGTCCAGATGTATGGAGGTGTCTCAGCGGTTGATCGGTGATTGGATCGTCATCTTACGAGTTTTTGTAGCAGGTGTGTTAGTGGAGGCTTGATCAGAATTGTAACTGATTCCAGTTTTGCTTCACACAGTGTGGTAGATTACTAGTAGGAGTGTGCAGCAGGCGTGGGTCTTGGCATGGTATAGTGTTGTCAGGCGTGGGTCTTGTAGCAAAGGTTGATCAGAACTATTACCATGGAGGTTGTAGGAGTAATGTTAGGCTGCGTGGGTGAGCTTGCTGCTATAGTGGCAGAGGTGGGATTGGGAAAATCAATGGATGGAGGTGTGTTCCGGCCATAGTTTTTTCGATCAAGGGAGTTTTAGGGAGAGTGATTTTTCTTGGAGATTTTTTCCAGGTGATTCTTTCGATGGCTTGTGATCATGGAGCTATTGGCTATGGAGGTTTCCGGCCATAGAACATCCTCAGTCGGATCAGCGAAGCGTGCAGCAAGCGTGGGTTTTGGCATGGTATAGTGTTGTCAGGCGTGGGTCTTGTAGCAGCCTAGGTGAAGCAGGTGGGAGTGAAGCAGGTTGTTGAAAAATTTTGGTTGGGTGGGCGTTGGGAGTGAAGCCTAGGTGAAAAGATTTAGTTTCAAAATTAGTAGATGGGTGTTGGGAGTTGTAGCAACCTAGGTGAATAGTTTTAGTTTCAAAAATAGTGAAGCAACTTGGATTTGGTGTGGAGTTTTGGCTTTGGCTTTGGGTTTTGTGGGCTGATTTTGTGGGGATTCATGTATTTTATTTTTTAGTTAAGTTCTTCTTAACTTTTTTTGAAAAAAAAAAAAAAAAAAATCGTGAGGTCAAGGGGTTGGTTGTATAGATACGAGTAGCAGTAGTGGGGGTATTTTGTACTTTCTGAATCTCTCTCGATGCATGTCATCTTCATGTACCTTTAATTTCATACTTTTAATGAAATTTTTCTTTACTGATCAAAAAAAAAAAAATACAGCGTTAATTGGAAAGAATTTTTTTAACTTGACTTTTTAACCTTTTGTCTAATTTAATCTGACCAAATTAGTTTAATTTGAGAAAAAAAAATTAACTTTTTTTATTTTTTACAAAAAAAATAAAATAATTATAATTTAAATATAATATTTTAATTTATTTTATCTTTTTATATTTTTTTAATCCCACCTCACTTCATATTCTCAATTGTAAAATCTTGGCCTTGTTTGGCAAAGGCTAAAATAGCTAATTTTAGATTAAAATTTACAAAAAGATAAAATAGTTTAAAATAGTCAATAAAACAAAATATCACATCAAATTCATAATCATTTTACTTTTTCTCTTACAAACATTACATCCAATTACAAAAAAAATACAACTATCTTCTCAAGTACAAAAATTTTAACCTATTAAAATAATCAAAAACTAAAATAACCTACTTAAATAGCCAACTTCCTCAACAACGCCATGGTTACAATTGGTCACTACTTCTTTTTTTTTTTTTTTTGTTCTCGTCAAGCGAAAAGTACGAATATGAGGACACATGTAAGCTACCTATTTGGTCATGTAAATGGCATAACAATGACGCCATAAGTGCAATATATATATTTTGGTGGTGCTAAGAACACCAAATTTTCTATTAAATAAATGATCAAATGTCTCACATGGATGTGGGATCCGCAATTTTGTAAATCACACACTCATGTAATATATTTGATCATTTATTTAGTAGAAAATTTAGAAACTCTAGTATTTTCCATATATTTTTGGTTTTGGTGGCTTCTAGACCATTACGAGGGGTTTTGATATAGATTATAGGGGTGATTATAATTTATTTTAATTTATAAATTTATATTAGATTATTTTGTATAATTTTCTAAATAGAAATAGTTTAAATAAATTGAGAAAAGTTAAGGAGATTTTTTATAGAGTCCCTGTTATTAAGATTTTATAGCATAAAGAATATTCAATATTTTAATAATGTCTAAGTCCCTCAAATTAATTCAGAGAAAATTTGACTTCACATATAAAATCTCACTAGAGAAATTCTCTACACTTTCACTTCAACCTAAAAAAATTCTCTAAAAACCAAAGAAATTCACTCAAGCTCAGAGAAAATTCCTCTCAAATCTAGAGAAATTTACTGAAACGCAAAGAAAATACCCTTTCGATCCAAAGAAATAGGGTCAACCCTGAGTTTTCAGGAGTCTAAGGCGAAATAATTTTTCGGGGCTTTTTTAGATATTTATAAAAAATAAAAATAAAAATCACTCTGTTTGATTTAGAGTTTTCAAAAATAATTGTCTATAATTTACGGTTCGTATTTTTTTATATTTTTTGTATTTGGAAACATTTTTTTTAAAAAAAAAGTATAAATATTATAGTTTTTAAGTGTATCTAAATTACATGTATCTACAAAATAACTAAATAAATAAGAATTTTGTAAAATGTTTTTTTTAAAAAATACTTAAAAACACATAATTTGGCCATAAAGAGAAAAAAAAATAGGCGACACAAAATTAGGCTAACGACTAATACATATACATATACATATATTTTATTTTTTATTTTTTAATTGGACTAACAACTAAAATTTATAAATATTTTTTAATTGGCATTTTATCAATTGGGCCAAATAAATTTTTTGAAGCTCTCTTTAAAATGGCCTAAATTAATTAAACAGAGTTAAATTATTTTAAATTTTTAATATAGTTTTGGAGACTTTTTTTTAGACTTAATTTTTGAGACCCTAAGCACTGTCCTCACCAGCTTTAGCCCAAGACCGACCCTGCAAAGAAATCCACTAAAACCAGATCCATATATATATGTGTGTGTCTAACTAGTTACGGCTCAGATCACAAAACCCCCCATCTTCTTCCCCAAATCTAACGACCCATGCTTTTATCTCTCTCTCTCTCTCTCTCTCTCTCTCTCACACACACACACACACACACACATAGAAAATCAAATAAGACCAGAGCTCGAACTCACCCATCAATGGCGTACGTAGACCATGATTTCTTTATTTCGGACAAAAACATCATGATGGACTCTTCTTACAGCTTAAACAACACACATGCATACATATATACATACACACAAACATACATATACATACCGCCGAGAGGAAGATGACAGAAGAACCGAGAGATTGGGCTTCATCGCTGAAAACAGAGCCCTAAACTGATGCTTTTTGTGTGTGTATATACTGTTTGATCGTTGAATTTCGTTGATGGCATGGAGTAAGACTATGAGAGGAGTTTTCGTAGTGAGAGAATGTGAGTAGTCGCAGGTTTGATCAGTGGATTCAGGTTTTATGAGTGATTGATTCTTTACACTACAAAGTTTGGGTTCAGCTTAGTGATGGACCTGGGAGAAAGAGAGAGATAGTGGTGGGATTGATTTGAAAATTTTTCTGTGATATATATGAGTGGGGGGTTAAGGATCTTAGATATAATTAAATAATATTATAGATTTCTTATATTTATACTATCTATATCTATACTATATATACTATATACTATATATATTATATATTATATATATATATAATCAAATGTAGTGGTTTTGTTAAAAGTTTGTAAATATTTATTCTTAAATTCTCATAATTTTAAAATTATCTCTTTTCTACGTGGCAACCCTTTTGATTGTCTTTCGTGTTTTCTATTTTCCTCTATTTTCTATTTGTTTGATTAATTAAAATGAAAATTAATTTCATGGCTTATGGATAAAGATTTGAATTTCAAAATTCCTCCATATAGATAAAGATATAAAAACTGATAAATAATTTATGAAAATTAATTTTATGGTATACAGATAAAGATAAAAATTAAATACTTAATTTCATATCTTATAAATAATTTAAAATTTCTTCCAATAAATAAGCATATAAAAATTGATAAATAATTTATAAAAATTAATTTCATGGCCTACTGATAAAAATAAAGGTTAAAAAATTGATTTAAAAAAAATCACTCATGTTTTTTGCCCTTCATTTTGTACTTTAATTAATTTCATTATAAATAAACATATAAAAAATCATAAATAATTTATGGAAATTTATTTCATGACATGTAGATAAAGATAAAAATTTTAAAAATTATTTGAAAAATAATAATTTCATGACTTATAGATAAATAAACATATAAGAATTGATAAATAATTTATAAAAATTAATTCCATGGTCTACAGATAAAGATAAAGATTAACTAATTGATTTACAAAAAAAAAAATTAAAAATAATAAAATTTAGATAAATATATGATTTGTTAATCCATATCTATCAAAAACATATCTATCTAAATCTTTATTTTGATTTACTTATATTTTTTTTCCTTTTATCACATATTATCTTTTTTTATTTTGAATTTTTTATCTTGTGATATACTTTTATCTATAACTTCTTATCTCCTCTTAACCTACTCCTCATAATTTTTATTATTTGTTATTATCTACCAAGTGATAAAGATATATATAAAAAAAGAATGGTTGGCTATGAATAAGAAGAGTATTAATAATTAAATAATGAAAGCTATATGGGAGAAGGCAATACAAAAATCTCACAAAATTATTTTCCGTCTCTATATTTATCCAAGGTAATAATTTGATATTCTTTCTTTTAATTTTTAAAAATAATTTACATTAGATCCTTGCTATGTGTTTTTTCTTTTTCTTTCTTTTTATTTTTTTTATAAGATTGTCATTTGTTATAGTATTTTTTCAATCCCATCTCTAAATTTTCTCTTTGAAATTTCTATTTTTTTAATAATAAAGTTTAGAACTAATTTCTTATCAAATTTGTTTTCTTGGTGCTTATTTTATTGAAAGATTGAGACAAGTAAAACTTTCATATGATATACGAAATTAATGAATATAATACAAAGATGGTAGAGAAATACTACATATTTGTTGATACCTCTCTTTTATTTTTAGTTGACTTATTAGATTATATAATCAATTTAGAGCCCATATCATTTAATTTAATGTCCATGACTTTAGTTATATTCGACCATTTTGTTGTTGAGTAATCTATATAATTTTTTTTTTTGGGTATATAATGATTAATGCTATTATATGTTATATTTCTTCAAATACAATTCAAATAATTTGTCATCATTTTTTTTTATAAATAAAATGGATTAAACTATTTTCTTATATAATTTTTATAATCCTACGAAATTCTTATCTTGATTTTTTTAAAAAAATGTTGTAGAAACTATGCAAGTATTATTCAAGTTATGGAGAATGATTACTTACAAATTATAATTAAAAGTTGAGATTTATTCATAATTTGGTCCCACAATAATAATATAAATCATTGATTTAAAATATGTAAATTTATGATAACTTATACAATTCATTTCTTTTAATGCTTTGTTTTTGTTTTTGTTTTTGTTTTTGTTTTTGTTTTTTTTTTTTTTGCATAACACTATAGTCTGATACAAATTATTTATGTTAGCAAGTGATTGTAATACTATTATCCTAACAATCTTTATAATTAACAATTTTTTATGTATATCAAATTTTTATTGTCAAATTTTGTAGATTAATTATTGTTAACATCAACCAAGATGGCCTAACATCATGGTTTGCTGCTATTAAAATATAATTCAAGATTAGAATAATTTATATATCACACAAAATGTATATAGTTTATTTTTTCGTGCATCGCACCGGTTACCGCTAGTTACTAAATATGAGAAGGATCTTAAGTTAATTTTTTTTAAATTTATTATTCAAAAGTTGAAAAAAAAATACTTCTAATTTTTATTTTTGAATTATTAATTTTTAACTTACAATAAGTTACACCAAACAATCATGAATACACTTATTTCTCCATTAATGCTGCTGTGCAAGTCATGTGCTTCATTGTAATTCTATCACTTTAAATTAAATACAAAAATACTAGAGGCCTAAAAAATTCTACTAAAAATTTTACCACATGTCTCACATGGGTGTGAATACCACACCACCGTAAGACATTTAGTAAAACTTTTGGTAGAATATTTAAAGTTTCTAACATTACTCAATTAAATAAATATATATGATTAAGATTTAGATATCTTTTAATTAAAGACTGAAATTGCCTTCCTAATTTTCTCTTATTCCATTTTTTTTTCCTTCTTTTTTTTCTCCAGTTTCTGCCAAATAATTTAAATAAAAACTAATTAAATACGGTACGTCAAAGAAAGGAAAATATGATATTAAAAAAAAAACTAATTAAATAGAAAACTTCAACAATTCTCGGTGGTTTTTGGGAAGTTTAGGACTTATGATTTTTTTTATTTTTTTCACAAAAAGACAAATTTTTTACAAAATAAAAAAAAAAAAAAAAAACACATCCAAATAAAATATCATATTAATCCCATAATCATTTTACTTTTTCTCTAACAAACATAACACCCAACCACAAAAAAAACTCAATTACCTTTTCAAACATAAAAAAAAAAATTCTAATAATATCTTACAATTAAAAAAATCTACACAAAAACTCATTTCCCAAACACCGGCTTTGTATCTCTATGTACAAAACAATGTCCAATTGTCAACTAAAAAATTTAACAAAAAGCAACAAACAAAAAGAATCACAAACACACAATCAATCAATCAATTTCAATTTCCACATCTTGAGTTGATGATTCATCAGTTGCAACACTATCATCATCAGAACCGCTTTCTGGACTCCAATTCGAATCGGTTCGATCACCACCGCCTCTAACGAAGAAGCTAATCTGAATCTCTCTCTCCGCTCTCCTCGCTCCGTTTTCTCCTTCATTACCATCACCTCCCTTCTTCTTCTCCTCACCTTCCTCCACAGGCATATTGTACCTGCAAACCGGGCACGATCCATGCATCCCCAACCACTTCTCGATACAATCCGAATGGTACCTGTGCTTACATGGCATCTCCTTGGCCTCTCCACCAACCTCATACTCCCCCAAACATATCGCACACTCCAACCCCTCTTCGACTACCTTCACCACCGGCATAGCTTCAATGGACGCCTTCGACGCCGGTAACGGCCCGTCTTTGCTCGACAGCTCCAAGCTTCCGAGACCGTCGATCATGATCAGCGCTCCTGTGAGTGGATGGACTAGCACGAATCGTTCAGAGACGGTTCGATTCTCACCGTCTTGGGGAGGAGCGGCTGTGACGAGCCCTAAGATCCAGGGAAGGAGGAAAGGTAAGCTTTGGTTTCGAAATTGCGTTTGATCGTCGGGAGGTGATGAGTGCTCGAATGACATGTCGGAATCGGACGACGCCATTGTTTTGCTGGTTGATTGATCGATCAAATTGAGAGAGAAGAGAAAAAAAGAGGATTTGAATTGAAGATTGAGAAAGTAATTGGAATTAGGGGATAGAGAAAGATTTTAAGAGAAAGGAGAGGGCGGCTAGAAGAGAAGAAGGTTGTGGAAGAGTCCAGAATGTTTCTGCCCACAGATGTGTCATGGACTGGAGTAAGGCTTAGATTACGTGGCGGTGGGGGTTAGATATGGTGGTGATTGAATGCGTATTCTATACGGATGAGGACTTGATTGGTAATAAAAGACTGAAAATAGGCAATTCTGGCATTGCTCACATGGCTTCCAAGTAGGGCCGGACATAAGGGAGCTTCTATTTGAACACACCATTTATCTTCTTCACATACACTTAATAAATTTTTTTTATTACATTTCAGTCCTAAAATGAAATTATCAAAATTCCACTTTCTTCTTTAAACTATCAAAAACCTAACCTTAACCCTAACCATCAGTGACCACCATCCTCCATGACCGTCGCCTCTCTTTTTCTTCATCACCGCCGTTACCTCTTCCTCCACCACTGTAACTCCCTTTCATCTGTGAACCCATGGCCTTCCCGCTTCTCTTCCCCACCGCGTCGGGCATCGTGGAATCGCCTCATTTTCTTACCATTCAGACTACCAGTGTCGAAAGAATCGCCTCCGTTCGGAAATCAACCATCGAACCAATGAATTTGGTTTAACTATCACCATTCGAACAAAACACATTGGTTTGACCATCAACATCCGAACCCTTTTTCATTTGGGAGTCGCCGTTGCCTTTCGTCTGCGAGTCGTCGTCGCCTTCCTTTTCGCGACTGAGAGGAGAGAGAGAGAGGGGGGGTCGCGGTACGTCACCGGTGCTGCGTCGCCGCCTGCAAGATGGTTGCTGCCTAGGGTTAGGATTAGGGTTAGGGTTTGATCGTTGCTTGCTGGTGTGGAAGAAGGTGTGTGGATTGGGAGTGTGTATGGGGATATAACTGGAACAAAATTGTGTGTGATGAGTAAATCTTTTTTTTTTTTTTTTTTGGTGTGTGAATTAAGAATGATGTGTAAAAAGAGGAATGTGTGTGTGTAAATAGAACCTCCCGGACATGGGCTATATTGGGTTGGGTCGAACCTATATCATATATGTTGTTTGGGATACAAAATTTTTTAGGACAAATTATATTAAACCCTTTTGACTTATTGACCATCCATATTTTACTCTTCTAATGTTTTAAATTTAACAATTATTTCCTTAAAATTATTTGAATTTAAACATTAAGTCTTTCTGTTAATCATCTGTTAGATATTTAGATGAAAAATTATCAAGTATTATATACATGATGATTATATAAAATTTTATAACCAAAATTATCCTATTTTATCTTTTGTAAAAATTTAATATAATTATCATGTGCACAACACTTGACAATTTTTTATTCAAATATCTAATAGATGACTAATAGAAGGATTTAATATTCAATTTCAAATAGTTTGAGGGGGTGTTGGGTTTAAAACATTAGGGATTAAAGTGTAAATGGTAGGGGTTTAATATAATTTACCCAATTTTTTATTAAATTGTTTACTCCAAATCTATGTGAATATTTGATAAAAAAAAATTTAATAGAGATTTTAGAGTCTCTAACATAATAACATTTCAAATAATTTTTTAATTCTAGTTTTCTCTCAATATCGGGTCTATAATTTATTCCCAAATTTATTTAAATATAAATAAATAATTTATATAGTCTAAATATAATTTTATTTTTCTTATTTTAACATTAAGATTGGTAATTTAAATTTTTTAACCAGTTCTTTTACATGTGTATATGTAATTTTTGTTTATAAAAAATAAAATTAAATAACATAAAATAGACATATAATTACATAATACAATTTGTGGATTGGTCGGATTTGAAGCATTCTCTCAAGTCTCTTCCTGTCCCATTAACTTAGCTTATGGGCTTAAACCATAATTTCAAACTTTACAAATTATGGATGGGCTTACTATGCCATTAGACCCATATGTACATCTATTTTGAAGGGACTGATTTGTAATTTTCATATTCACGTGACTTATTGAAGGAAATTTTAAACACATTATTGAGACCGTGTTTGATTTTTTTTTTAAAGTCAAAAAAATCTCATCATTTTCATAGTAGAGCCACTTGGCTATTTTTTTATTTATTAATTATTACAAAAATAAAATAAGTTGATGGTAACAATTGAAAATAGAAAAAACAGAATGGAATTCCATGTAAAATATAACAGTGCTAAGTGTAATTTGCTAAAATTTAATTTTGCAAATTACCATTAAATTAGAAAAATAAAATTCAAACTATGGGTGCTGATTTCCGACCACACTGCCAAACATGAACTTAGCAGGAGAGCACAGGCAGAATAGATCATACCCAAACAACCTACCACAAAAAAATAAGACTTCGGCAGTGGTTCGTCCACCCGGGGGCACTCCGACGATCAAGTCAATACTTAGTTGTCTCTCAAAAATAGCAAATAGTACTTAACTCACTAGCTAGAATACAAAAAGTGTACCTTAAACCCACGAGAGTGCCTTACTTTTATAACTAGCACTAACCTGATCCCTATAAAAGCCTAGCTTCAATGAACTTTGACTTAATGCTCATCTTGGAGTTCTAGCTAGATAGAGATAAACTCTCTAAGAGCTCTATTTTTATCCAGACTGAGGTCCTCCTCCATTCAAGGACTCTTGTCCCTTATCCGTTCATTTCGGATTCCGATATCTCCGCAGATAACCCCGGCCTAACCGAGATCACCTCGGCGTCATGACCAAGACACATGGCACCTCAGCTGACACTTCGGTATCACCTTGGCCACGTGTTGTCATTCACAAAATATGTCTCCTTAACTGCCCCTAGGTTTTATTACATCAGCATCCTGAGGTGATGAAACCTATATCGTTTGTCTACATAGCACATCGGCTAAGACTTACTCCATCCTCCATGGCCGATATTATCACACGTCAGCTTCTCATGACCAAGACTCTGCAGTCTACTTTATCAATGGCCAAGAACCAAGAACCAAGAATCAAGTTCTTCAAGTTCCTTAACTGAGATCGCTCCTATAGCCAAGGTTTTTGTTTCATTAAATCAAGAACTCCAAGAGTTTTATCTGCACATGAGCTGTCACGCATGGTTTACTTAACCGTTTTCTCCACGCGTCGCTCTCTCATTGGTTCACACCTAACACACGCTATCAAGTCGCGTCGCTTCTCATCTGCGTACGCCGCCTAACAAACACATCGTCCAAGGCATTCCATTATGGTTTGCCGCCCTTTTGAATTTTTAACAAAAACAACTTCTATCTACCTTTCGTTTCAGTTTGCATTCCTTCGTTTTTGCTCAAGCTTTCTCTTTCTAAAGCTTCTCTTCCAAATCCTCCATTGTCGTTCCTTTCAAGCTCTGCCACTATCGTATTTTACCACCTCCGACGCACTTTTCATCATCTACTTTCGACCACTCTCGTCATCTGACTCTGGCGACCTTCACATCGGCATTCATTTCACTTAGTAAGTTCACAATTCCTTCCCCCTTAAGTTCGATCTCTGGTTTATTTTGAACTCTATTACATGTTTATACGCCGTTTGCTGCTATTGTGAATCTGTTTTGTGTTTTTGAATCTTTACTTGTACTTTGAATTTCATCATTTTGGGTGTTAAATGTGCTGGTTTACGACTTAGTTGTTCAATCTGTCTTTGGGTATACATACATGGTTCATGGCCCTTGTGCACACATACACACTGTTCATGTGTTTGATGCTTTAACAGTTTGTCACTGTTCTTGACTTTTGCACAGTTGCACACACTTATACAGTTTTCTTGAATTTCTGTTTGTTTTCTTGAGTCTGAATTATTGCTCTTTTCTGTTTTTCTTGTTTATTTCCAGATCTTTCCATTGATTTCTTGTTTCCGTATAAATCTAGGTCTTGGGTTTTGATAGAAATCACTATCTCTAGGAAAATTGAAACAAATTCCCCTAGATCTTGAAAAACCCTTGACCCAGTTCCTGTTTAAGGTTTAGCCGAGGCCTTTTAAACCCATACCAACCACTCTCTTCTAAAATCTTGCACCTTCTTCCTTTAGCCAACATCATGGGTATGTTTAGGTGGATGACAGATACCCCAGAAAAAATAGTGTATTTTCGTCGAGAGTTCTCCATCCCAGCCGATGTTCACCTTAGGCTGGCTGGGGAGGAGGACTCTATCATGCCTAATGGGGATTCAATGCCCTTCCCAGTAGTTGCTTTCATAGAGTGTGGATTTAGGTTCCCTATAGACACTCTTTTTTGAGAAATCCTTCATTATTACAAGCTTAACCCGATGCAACTGCCATTAACTCCTATAGGGTCATCAATGGTATAATTGCTCTAGCTAGCCGAGAAAACGCTAGAATAACACTAGCCGACACCCAATATTGTTATACTATGGGTGGCCTGAAATTCAAAAAAACCTACATCTATTACCTCAAGCTGAAATCCACAGCCTATAAACTCATAGCCAACCTCCCAGACTCCAACAAAGGTGCTGGAGATGATTACTTCATCGTCTCAAGCAACTAGGAATTTGCACCTGACGACGACCTTCATCTCTATCCTCTGCGCCGATTGGTGTTTAAAGAGGATGAGGATAAGAACCAAGTGTCAACTTTTCTACTTTAAAACCTATCACTTTATTCCCCTTATATGTTATAATGTATGAATTTTGTTCTTGTAGCTCTCCCTCAACCCTCACAAGATTTTCGTCAATCCTTCTTTCCCAATAAGGACTTGAAAAGGCTACTGGGCTTGCCGGTTGACTAGCGCAAAGCCCCTCTACTGCTCAACTATATTCCAACTTACAAATCTACCTTGCCCGACGTTCCCAAGTGGAGCAGGACTCCTTCCTCTGCTACAACTCCAACAGTCGCCTCCTCACCAAGGCCAGACCAGACCTCTTCTTCTGATCCAGTTAAGGTTGTATCAACGTCTGCTCCCCAACTTATCCAGACATCACGACGCCGATGCCGACGTCGAGGTCTGCCAAATGTACTAACAAGCAGAACTTGTAGCCGCAAACGTCAAGGTTCTGAGGCATCGGCTTACGATCCTATAAACCCACCTACCGTACTTCTAGCAATCCATTTCGGTACCAAAGTAATGGTCGCTTCCACTACTGACGAAATAGGCCGCAAACCGACAGTTGTTGAAGACCTTTTAGCCAACATCCTAGGGGTTGTGACGGTGCAATCCTTGCCTTCTCCATCCTAATCAAAACCAAAGCCGAAAAAATTGAACAAGGCCAAAGCCAAGGCCACAGTGACTCAGATTGAATCTGAGGACATTGTGCCAATTTCGAAATTGGCTAAGGTTGAGAAGAGTCAAACGGCCACTGAGAAAAGGCCAGCCAAGATCGAAGCATCTGATTCCCAATCGCCCAAAAGGTTGAGATCTAAGAAGCCTGAGGGTAGCCATATTTCCCTCGCAATATGACCTGGGCTCCCGAGGTCATAGTGGATGACAGGCCCCTGACAGCTGGCGGCAACGCAATGAACCTTGAAGTTGGTGCAGCCCTGTCAATGGCTATTTTTTTACCAGAAGACATAAACCGTATGACCGAGTTGCATGAATACGAAAACTTCACCCTTATGATCCAGCACTCGGTCTTGGGAAGTCTATTTCTTACTCTTTTGTAGTCTTCATATACTTAGTCAAATTTCACTAATCTATTTTTCTTCTTACAAGTCATCTAGCAGGCTTATTCATACGCAGTCAAGACTGAGATGACAAAGAAGGAGTTGGCATAAAAGACTAAGGAAGCTACCAAACTCTATTTCTTACTCAACCGTGTCGAAGCCAACAATCAAGCTCTGCTGGATTAGGCCAAGACTTCCAAAGCTATTTAGGATTTGGCCAAGGAAAAAGCTAAAATGGCAGATGCTGAAGCCCAGGCCGCCAAAGCCGATCTCGAGGCTGCCAAGGCCAAGGCTGCTGATTTAAAGGCCAAGCTTCAAGAGGCCCTAGACTCTAAGGAGGCCGAGGTGAAGGCGACCGATGAAAAGGTTTATGAAGAAGGGCAGGCCGCCGCCCGTAACTTGTACAAACAGCAAGTCAACCTGGCTTGCAACCGAGATTATTACCTTGGTTGAACGATGTCGCTCAACAAATTACTTGTTCCAATGGACTCCGACCTCCGAGACATCAATTAACTTCAAGTGTCTTTCCTTCTAGAGCCCAAGGACTTTGGCAATAAAGCCGAGAATGGTGAAATTGATGAGGTGGAGGAAGAGGCTGCCACTGATCCCTCATCCTCAACGAGCAAATAGACTTCACTCAAGATGAGGAGGATGACTTGGTTTCCAAGGGCGTCTCTCCCAAACCAACCACCTCTGAGGCCGAGGTCTAGTGCGCCAAAAGGAGTCTGGATCAGACTTTGCTAGAAATAGACACCGAGATAGCGGCCGCAAAGAATGCAACACCGTCCGCCGAGGTTGAGAAATCACAGACCAATCCTAGTACTTAGGATATTTCATCTCTACTTTGTACTTCTACTTTGTTAGAACAATGTTTAGTTTGCAATTTGGCCGAAGCGCCCCTTTTGTAATTTTGAACAAGTAATATTTTGCCAAGCCAAAGTGCCTTTTTTCTAGATGCAAGTCTTCTCTTTTTTTTTCTAAGTGTTGAATGTTTGTCTCATGTATGTTTTATTGCTTTTTTTCATGCTTTTCATGCTTCCATACTTAGAATATTTTTGCACTTCGTCAAAGTATACCTTAACTGTGTAATAACTTCGAGATGTAATATCTCGGACATAACCTTGAATGTTTTTCTCGGCCAACCATTTGTATACCTCGTTTAACACTTTAACAATCCCAAAATATTTTTACAATTGTTATCTAGTATTTCTTTTTTACTTTCACATGCTATCGTCTTTCAAGACTTCACCCTTTCCAAGCTTGGCAACCTGGTTGGCCATCTTAGCTAATATATATCTCGGATACTTCTTTTGATATTACTTCGGCTAATCTTCAGCCTATAAATTTTCCTAAAATTTCAACAAGTGTTAAACCAATTCTAGCTTATAAATTTTTCTATAAAATTTCAACAAGTCCCAAGCACTTTAAACTTTTACTCATCATTCTCCAGCTTTCTGCTCCCTAATGTAAACCTAAGTTTCACTTATGTTCACATTAAGCACGTAAAATCTTTCGCCGAAGTCAGATTCAAACAAAGAGTAGCCGAGGTTCTCAACCTTGGTTTCTTTGTTAATCTAACTAAAATGCACTTAGTTCCACTCAAAGTTTAATGGCAAGTCTAGTTTCAATTCAACTTAGTTCAACTCTATTATATGCAAGAATAATTCAACTCTATCATATATGTCACGACCCAAACCCGGCCCTATGGGTTTAGCACCGTAACCGGCCAGTAATCCGAGATTACCAAAGGCCTGCTTAACAGTAGCACAGTAAAACAGAGTACAGGGCCTGGCGGAAGCCAAAACAGTAAAGAAACAACGTCCAATGAGCTGTGACAGTCTGTATGCAAAAAGACTTTTCATACATATATACATAAACAGTACAGAACAGTATGCACAGTATATACAATTATTCAGACTAGGGACTCCATCCCTTACATAGCAGTACAGTAAACATTCAGTTTATACAATCGATTCAGTTATTACAAAACAGCAAGACAGTACAGAAGGGGGAGTCCTAAAACACCCCTAAGCCTTAGCATGATAGGCTTGGAACCTCGCAGTGAGGCACAGTAGTTGGCTGGACAAAACTGGAGTAACCCTAACGCTCCTAGCCGCGGTCTGGTGCCTGTACACTTACATATATATATGAGCAGTGAGCTAAAGCCCAGTGAATAACATAATGCGTAAAGAGGTTAAGAATGAATGTCCTTACAGTAATGAAAACAGTTCATTAAATCAGTATTTCAGTCGTTCAATCAGTACAGTCATATGTGGTACACCCATTAGCATAACAGTAGGTCTTAAAAGACCGAACAGTAATGATGGCCATCAGTCAGTAACAGTAGTGGTTCCAACAAGGGAACCGACAGAGATCTCTGTAACAGTAACAGTAAACAGTGAACAGTAGGTGCTAAGGATGCCACAATACAGTTCAGAATATAGGACATACATTCATTCAATTAACAGTATTCAATTCAGAAACAGTACAGTTCAGTTGTTCAGAAAATAATCATTTTTGAACATATCTTTACACAATCGTTACTCACAGAGTTTGGGCTACAGTACGCTAGAGCGTGTCTCCCCAGTCGCCAACCCTACACAGTTAACAGATTGAACACACTAAGCTACACAGCTGGGAAAGATAATAACTTAATCCCTAATTTGCCTCGGTGTGTTCTACATCTATATCCTCAATAAGATGTCTTAAACTAGGCCTAAGAATGCCTAGGATGAGATGAGGATGCAAAGATGTGATCAGAAAACAGTTTCAGGAGTTTTCAGAAAAACAGAGTCCCGCTCGAGCTCAGGTTTCCCCGCTCGAGCGGTCATGCAACAAAGGTACACGCTCGAGCGTCAAATATCCCGCTCGAGCGTACTGTAAAAGTATTGGATGGGTGAAATCTCCGCTCGACGGACGCTCGACGCCCGCTCGAGCTTGAGACACATGACTCCGCTCGAGCGGACTGTAAAACAGTGCAGAGAAAATACTGGATGCTCGGATTCCACGCTCGAGCGTCACTAGTCCCCGCTCGAGCGGAAGTGCAGAATCTGGAAAACCCAGATTGCACCTCCAAGCTCAAACCAAGTTTTAACAACTCAAAACTCGACCTCTTGGGCTGAATTTCCAGAAAACATTTGTAAACGCATAGAATAACATGGTTCAAAGCTCAATTTTGAGAAATCAAAGCCCAAGGGTGTTTAATTCAAATCCAATTTCAAACCATTTTTCAAGAACAATCCTCAAACATGACATGCATGATCTTTAAATAACTTTCAAGCTTCAAGACATGCTCTAATGAGCCAATTGATTCCAAAACAAGATGCAAACATGGCCTACACTCAAAACATGGACATGCATGTGACAATTTGCCATGAACTCAACTCAAAATCCAACAATACTAACATGCATGCATGAATTATGCTCTATTTCAACATGCTAGAACTAATCCATGGCTCAATTCACTAAATTTGACATGAATCATGTAAGAACAAGCTCAATTCACAAACAAGAGGGTAATTACTCTACCTTAGGGCTTGAATTCAAGATTTAGGAGCTCAAATAGCAATCTACACTTCAATTCTTCAAGCAATTCTACCAATGAACTCAAGATCCACTCAATTCTCTCTCACTCTCTATCTTGGTCGGTTGAGTCTAAGGAATGAGCTGATGAAATGTGTATGTATGAGTGTAATGAGGCTCAAAGATGATTCAAGTAGTGGGCCACTTAAGTGGCATTAAGGTAATTAAGTCAAATTATGCAATCTATCAATATTTAATCTAATTTAATCATACCTAGTCAGTTTTCAGATGAATACACCATAAAATCACATTAAGTATGAGGATCATAAAACATCAATCAATTCCCAGTTTGGCCGCCGATAAGGCCTTCAATTAGCAGTTTAAACATAAACATGAACAGATCAAGTAAACAATCAAACAGATAGAATACAGATTAATACACATACTCAGTCAATTCAGTTCCAGTTTTCAGTCAGTCAGTTCAGTACTTTAATCAGTTCAATTATCAGTCATAATCAGTTCAGTTTAGCGGTAATCAATGTTTATCGGTAAGCAGTGGGGAGGGTTATTACAATATAACAAGTTTAAGTTATTTGTCATGTTTCAATCAAAAACACCGCCAACTTAGTTCAACTCTATTATATGCAAATATAATTCAACTCTGCCATATAATAAGTCTAAGTTATTCGTCATGTTTCAATGAGAAACATCGCCAACTTAGTTCAACTCTATTATATGCAAGTATAATTCAACTCTGCCATATAATAAGTCTAAGTAATTCGTTATGTTTCAATGAGAAACATCACCAACTTAGTTTAACTCTATTATATGCAAGTATAATTCAACTCTACCATATAATAAGTCTAAGTTATTCGTCATGTTTCAATTAGAAACATCGCCAACGTAGTTCAACTTTATTATGTGCAAGTATAATTCAACTCTGCCATATAATAAGTCTAAGTTATTCATCATGTTTTAATTAGAAACATTGCTAAAGGACTGATCAGTCCTATTACACAAATTTCAAAATCAAGCTAAAATTTTATTATTACTTCGGCTAACGACATAAATTTCGAAAAAACAAAAATCTAATGGTAAAAAAATTTCAAGTTGCTAGTGTTCTAGGGTCTTGGTAACTTTTTGCTATCATTGTCTTCAAGCCGATATGCCCTATTGCGAGCGACCGAGATAATTCTATAAAGCCCCTCTCAATTTAGGCCAAGTTTTCTTTTTCTGGGATCCTTCTTGTTGCCGACGACCTTCCTTAGAACGAAGTCCCCAACTTGAAACTCTCTTGGGTTGACTTTCTTATTGTAAGCCCAAGCAAGTTGTTGCTGGTATGTCCCCAGTCGAATTGCTGCTCTCTCTCTCTTTTGCACTCCCTGGGTTCTGATCCCTGGAATGCTAACTTCTAATGAGATAACTGCTTCAGTGCCATAAGCCATGGCAAATGGAGACTCCCTAGTTGATCTTCTCGGAGTAGTCTGATATGCCCAGAGTATATTGGGCAACTTTTCCACCCATTTTCCCTTTGCTTCTGCCAATCTCTTTTTGATCCTATCTAAGATAGTCTTATTAGATGCTTCTGCCTGACCATTACTCTGAAGGAAACTTAGAGTAGAGTAATAGTTCTTGATTTTCTACTTTGCACAGAAACTTTTGATTAACTTACTGTCAAATTGTGTACCATTGTTTGCTATTATTGCCCTTGAGATCCTAAACCTGGTAATGATGTTCTTCCATATGAAGTTCTTCACATCAATATCCCGAATTTTCGCAAGGGGTTCAGCTTCTACCCACTTTGTGAAATAGTCAGTTGCTACCAGCAAGAACTTTCTTTGTCCAATTGCTTAGGGTAGTTGTCCAACAAGATCCATGCCCCACTGGACAAATGGTCAAGGACTGGACACTAGGTTTAAATCTGCTACTGGTTGATGTATCAAAGGTGCGAACCTTTGACACTTCTCATACTTTTTGACATAGGTTTCAGCATCCTTCTATATGTAGGGCCACCGGTATCCCTGAGTAATGGCCCTATGAGCAAGTGATCTGCCCCCAGTATGGCTTCCACATACTCCTTCATGTATTTCATACAAGAAGTCTTCAACTTGGGAGGGATGCACACATCTCAAAAGGGGACCAGTAAAATACCTTATGTAGAGATGTCCTTCTGCTGTTAGGCTAAACCTAGCCGACTTTAGTCTGGTCTTGTGTGCTTCTTTACGATTATCTGGCAGCTTCCCATCTCTAAGGAACATTACTATTGCATCCATTCAACTTGGGTCCATCCCCACACACATTGTTTCGTACTCTGTGATCAGTGGCTCTACACTTGGGCCTGACAAATAACCAACAATTATTGTCATCACCTCCTCTAATTTCATTGCACTAGCCAGGTTAGCCAAGGCATTGGTATGGCTGTTATCATCTCGGCTAACCTGCTGTAGTCGGCCGTCTTGAAATAAGGCTAACAGTCTAACAACTTCTTTGACATAGGCTATCATTCTTTCATCTCGGGCTGCATACTCGCCTGTTGCCTGGTTCACTATAAGTTGGGAGTCACAGAAGAATACCACCTCGTCGGCTTCTATTGTTGCTGTTAACTTCAATCCTACAATCAGTGCTTCATATTCTGCTTCATTGTTTGAGGCTTTGAACCCCAAACGAATAGACTGCTCTAACATTCGCCCATCTGGAGATACCAATACCACTCCCGCCCTCGCCCCCACCCCCGCTCCTTGACAGTTTGAACTCCCATCAACAAACAGGCGGAAGGAGTCGTCGATGTAAATATCGTAGGGCTTGAGTTTCTCTGCTTTTTTCTGCTCTACTGTGGGGTTTTTCATTCCCAGTTGGGTCTCTTCTTGTTCCCCTGGACATCCTAAGTCGCGACTCACCGCAGCCCGACGTAGGATGGCTCTAGGTGTGAACTCGGCCACAAAGTCGACCAGAACCTGGCCTTTAATTGTTGTTCTGGGTCTAAATTTCAGGTCGTATTGGCCCAATATTACTGTCTATCTAGCTACCCTACTTGTCAGATCTCCTTATTATAGCAGGGACTTCAAGGGATACTCAGTTAATACCACAATCTTGTGGGCCTGGAAATAATGGTTCAACTTCTTGGAGGCCATCATTAAGGCCAATGTCAAGTTTTCCAAGGGTAAATACTTGGTCTCTGCGTCTGTTAGGGTTTTACTCACTTAATATGCTGCCCTTTGTTCTCCATTCTCTTCTCTGATTACCACTGCACTTGCTACATGCTCCGAAACCGCCAAGTCTAAGAACAGTTTCTCTCCAGGTACCGGATTTGAGATAATTGAAGTTGTGGTCAGATATTTTTTCAAGTCGGCCAAGGTGACTTCACATTCCTCTGTCCACAAGAAATCTGTGGCATTTTTCAACAGACTGAAAAATGGTTTACACTTATCTGAACTTCTTATAAATTTGTTCAGGGCTGCGGCCCTTCCAGTCAATATCTGCACTTGTTTTACCAACATTGGTTTTTTCAAATCTAGGATGGCCTTAATTTGATCTGGGCTTGCTTCAATGCCCCTTCTGGTAACCAAGTATCCCAAGAACTTACCAGATCCAACTCCAAATACACATTTTGAAACATTGAGTTACAGCCGATATGTTCTAAGGATGTCGAAAACTGTCTTGAAGTCGGCCAGATGATCCTCAGGTTCTTTGGTCTTCACGACCATGTCATCAATGTATACTTCTACTATTTTGCCAATTAGATGTCTGAACATCTTGGACACTAACCTCTGGTACGTTGCTCTTGTATTTTTCAATCCGAAAGGCATCACTCTGCAGCAATATAACCCTTTTGAGGTGATAAATACAGTCTTTTCTTAATCATGGGGTACATTGCTATCTGATGGGACCCCCTGTAAGCGTCCAGGAAGCTTATCCTTCCGTACCTTGAAGTGGCATCCACTAATTGATCGATCTTGGGGAGTGGGAAACTGTCTTTGGGAAAAACCTTATTCAGGCTAGTGAAGTCCACGTAGACCCTCCACTTTTCATTCTTCTTTTTTACAACCATAGTGTTAGACAGCCAGGTAGGGTAGTTTACCTCTCGAATGGCTCTAGCCTCTAACAATTTGTCCACTTCCTCCTCTATGGCCTCCATATGAACCAACAATGGCGAGTTTAGCCTACTTGTCTACATTCAGTTTGTAGCATGTAACCTCGGGTCAATGTTAGGCATTTCGTATAGCGTCCAGGCAAACACCTCTATGTTTGCTCGCAAGAATGCTTCTAACTCTCTTTCCTTATTCTCGGCCAAGCCTGAGCCAAGGAAGAAGAAGCGCTTTTCATCCCCTTGCTGGACTAGAATTCTCTTCAAAGCTTCCTCGCTTTTGTCGGCTAGCTTTTTGCTGACGTCATCCAGGACCTCCATGTCCTCGTCCTCAATCTCTACTGTTTCTGCTTCTCGTACGTTGCAGGTGGATTTCATTGCTGCCATGTATAACTCGCTTTTTCGCTCTTCTTTCGGAAGACGAAATAAGCCCTACAGTATCGGACTCCCGCGGTTCTGAATCTGATTCCACAATTGTAATGTAAAATAGATAAATACCAAAAAGTCCAAATCTAACAAATCTTTTGAAAATTTGATTTTGAATCAAATTGCCAAAAATGGACTGCTTTGCTAGATACAGAGTTGCCATCTAAATATATATATTTTTGGAAATTTAGAAATCCATGACTCTTGCCAAAGGCCACGTGTTCGTCATCGCCAAGATTATCTAGGCTCGGGAACTTGGGTACGAGAGGGGAAGGTCATGAATTGAGCACCCCCGCTCGCTTGATCAAAGATCAGCCTCTACTACTCATGATATGAATCTTATTTACATTATATGCTCTTGTTCGAATTATTAGGCTAGTATTACTATGTGATGCGCACACAAGTATAAACTAATTTTCACGAAAGTTTGAACATTTTGATTTCTGTTTGTTTTGAAAAAGTGTTTTGAATATGTACCACTTGAAGAAATGATCTTATATAGATACATTAATCAAAATATTCCAATTTCAGGAAATAGCCTTCATCCACAGGCATTCAAACAAGTATATCAACTAAGCATTTAGCCTCATGGTAATATGTTTGATATGGCAGCAATCACACTCATGCATTATACTAAAGCAAAAATACTTACCTCAAATGTCCGAAGGCGAGTCAAAAGAAAGAAAATAGTTAGAGAAAAAGAATGCATGATTCTAAATAATGTAATATGACTAATGTAACACATATAATGTGCAATTAATAGACTTGGCTACTAACATGGCATGTGAGTCAATCTAAGGCATGTGATAGCGCATGTATTTAAGTAAGGAGTTTGAAATTGACATTTGAGTAATATGATGAGCTGAACTTTTATGCATGCAAAACGAACAGATGCAATTCATGGAAAATTCTAAGGAAAACATGATGCTATATACTATCCATTATAAGCAGATAAATAAAAGGGAGAAAGAATAGGGGTTGGAAGACATACACAAATTATTACAAATTTGTCCTCGCGCAGAAGAGTCCGAATATCTGAGTGTCCGAATTAACCACTTATTACAAATCCAAATGAATTAACAAGCTAAATTAACTAATTATTACAAATTCAAATTGATCTAAGTAATAATTATGACATATTACTATTGAAGCATTAAATCAAAGGCATGGGAAGCGAGGAGCCGCACACATATGAATAAGAATATCCTCCCGGAAACTCTCTGTTTAGTGTCTAGTTTTTGTTCTATTTCGCAGTCAGAAAAATAATATGTTTTCATCCCAGTCTCTTTTCTGTTTTGCCATGAGAATGGCCACTGATTTTTGATACTGCCTTGCTGCCATAGAAAATAAATAAAGCACAAACAAAGTGTTTCCAATGGATGTTTATCCTTTCTGCTCCACCCTGCTAATGAAAGGATGAACTCCTTAGTTTATAAACTCCATCTTGATCACTCTCAAGTGTAGGAAGTGTGTTCTCAAATCTTCAGTAGCTATGGAAGCCTGGAAGTGTTTTGGCTCAAGATTGAAATGTAGACAAATTTTCCTCTTTTACTCTCTTGTTTCTCTAACTCTCTCTTGAATCAATTTGTTATTTTTTTGCTTCTTGAATCAATTTCTTTTGCCCTTGAAATCTCTCTATTTGGTTGCTTTATATAAGCAACAAATAGATAATATAATAATATAAATCTATATAATATATATCTATATGTAATATAATAATATAAAGTATATAAAGATTATACATATTTATATATGTTTGCTGAGATTGATGTCGGCAGCCGAGGGCTGACCGACATCAATATAATTTTTTTATTATTTTTCTTTTATTATAATATAGTATAATATATAAAATATATAATTTATACCAAAATACTAAACATATAATATAATAATATTAAACACATAATATAATAATATAACTTTTTTTATTATTTTCTTTTATATATATATATATATATTTTTTTATACCAATTTATATACAAACACCAAAAATATGAATAAACACATAAAATTATGCAAAATTATAAAAATATTAAACTAATAAAATATTTAGTATTTTAAAACAATTTGGCCATAATGGTGAAGGTTGGGATTAAAATTCAAATTCCATCTCTCTTACTGAGGATTCTGTGAGAAATACATTCTACTTGTCATCATTGGGTAATCAAAAGAAAGCGCTAAAGTTTTAGGGCCGGTCAAAATTGGGGTGTCTACACCATGGAGCAATTCTTTGCCTGCACCTGATCCCCTCTGACTTCCTCAATTCCATGTTCTGTTGGGAACCGCAACAGCTGGTGCAGTGTTGAGGGAACAACCCTCATTGCGTGCAACCATGGCCTCCCCAAGATAACATTGTAAGGAGATGGGGTGTCAATCACTGTGAACTTTGTACTTACCTTCTTGGTGCCTGCCTGCACCTCCAAACTTATTACTCCCAGGGGCCATATCGGCATTCCATTGAACCCAACCATTAGACTGTTGGATTGCTCCAAATCATCTCGGTGAAGGCCGAGCTCTTTGTAACATCTGACATACATGATGTCACAAGAGCTGCTTTAGTCAATCAGAATGCGCCTTACCTGGCATTCTCTAATCTTGAAGGATATCACCAGAGCATCGTTGTGTGGATGTTGCACTATGTCTAGGTCGGCATCAGTAAAAAACACCATTAGTCCTTAGTACTCGTCTGCCCTGGGCCTTTTTTGCTAGACCTAATACACATGTTGTAAGTGCTTTACCCTCTGAGTCTCCCCACGTATCTTGTTCTCATTGACCTTTGAGTGAATCACATTGATTACTCGAGGTCCGTCTGCTTGCGATTGTGGTGCTGGTGGAGGTGGTGCTGCCGGTGCCTGGGGCAGCCTTGCTTGTTCTTCCCTTGTTCTGGCCTCATCTGCTAGGTCTCTTAAGTGACCTTGTCTTACCAGATCTTCCAAATGTGCTTTTAGGACTCTACAACCCTGTGTCAAGTGTCCATTTTCATTGTGGTAAGCACAATGCTTTTCTAGGCTTCTTCCCATGAATTCGCTAGGAATCTTTTCTGGTGCTCTATAATACGGCTGGTTCCTGATTCTTTCCAGAACTTTATAAACTGAAATCCGAAATACAGTGGTGACTGCCTGTGCAGCCCTTAGTCCTGCCTTTTGCTTGTTATATCCAGTATTACCTCAGCTTCACTTCGGCGAGCCATTTCTCTTCCCCTGTTTCGACGCCTTTGTCCTTGGCATGTCTTATTTAGCTCTTGCATATTTCTCGATCCTGGCCATGAGTTCATCCATGATTTTTGGCAGCGTCTTTGCCAGTGACTTTCGAAACAGGTAGTCATCGTTCAGGCCATTCTTAAAAGATACGACCGCCAACTCTTGGTTGCACCCCGGTATTCAATTGAAAAACTCATAATACCTTTTGGCATAAACCCTAGGGCTTTCATCCTTGCCAATTCTCAGAGCCATCAGGGAGTCTACCCTCAACGGCTGCAGTTTATTTGTAACGAACCTGGCCACAAACATCTCGCCCAGGCCTTCCCAACTTTTCACAGTTCCTTTTAGCAACTTGTGAAACCAATCTAATGCGATTTCCTCAAAAGATAATAGGAACACCTTGCAAAGCAACGATTCGTTCCCAGCATACAGTGCCATTGAGTTCAAATATAAGTCGACGTGAAAGTTAGGATCAGACTTGCCGCCGTATATCTGGAATCTTGGCATGTGGAACCTTTTCGGGGCCTCAAACTTATCCAATTCTACTAAGAAATGGCATTATCGGCTTGACCAGAGATGTGATGTCGACATCTTGTCGCTTCCTCTAGAGGTAGTCCTTCAAATCCTCCTTAGTCCGTCCAGGAGCTTGGTTGTCAACGGATTTTAGCTTTTTTGGTGCGCTGCTACCGGTGTCGTTATGAGTCCTCTTGGACTTCCCTTCATTCATCGTGTCAAAACAAAGCTCATTCCTTTAAACATGCCGATGTTCCTTGACATAAGTTTCCTTGGCCCGAGGTGTTTTCTGAGACTTTCCTCTCATCGATTCTTCTCGTTCGTCCTCCGGTAAAGGTCGATGCGAATACTCCTTTGCCTTGTCATGCTGAGGGACTGCAGGGATTGTTTTTTGTCCCCCTTTATGGGCATCGTTATTGGCTGCTGGAATCGGCGTGTCCTCCAATGGAAACGGTGGCTGCATGATGTTGTTCTGTATTATAAAGTTGACAACTGATTGTAGGTCTGCCAACTTGTTTTCCATTCCTTTCATCTCGTCCTCCCTTCTTAGGCATTTATCTTTCCATATCTGGAGGTCGCTTTCGTTGTAATACCCGTCTTGACATGCTTTCTTCGGTGTGTCTCCCTCTTGGCTGACGTCATTTTCTCCGAGATTTTTATCCTGAGGTTCTTCATTACAGTTGTCCTCATCAACGTTAGGATCGGGGTTTTTATCACTCCCACTAGGGATGTTGCCCCCAATCTTTTCTTTCTGTCCGTCGTTGGCCATCTATTCACTTTACGTTTCCCACAGATGGCGCCAAATTATGGGTGCTAATTTTCGACCACACTGCCAAACAGGAACTCAACAGGAGAGCACAGACAAAATAGATCACGCCCGAATAACTTGCCACAAAAAGATAAGACTTCGGCGGTGGTTCGTCCACCCGGAGGGCACTTCGACGATCAAGTCAGTACTCAGTTATCTCTCAAAGATAGTAAATAGTGCTTAACTCACTAGCCAGAATACAAAAAGCGTACCTTAGACCCACGAGGATGCCTTACTTTTATAGCTACCATTAACCTGATCCCTATAGAAGCTTAGCTTCAATAGACTTTGGCTTAATGCTCATCTTGGACTCCCAACTAGATAGAGATAAACTCCCTAAGAGCTCTATCTTTATCCAGACTGAGGTCCTCCTCCATTTTAAGACTTTTGTCCCTTATCTATTCATCTCGGATTCTGATATCTCCGTAGATAACCCCGGCCTAGCTGAAATCACCTCGGCGTCATAACCAAGACATGTGGCACCTCGGCTGACACTTCGGCGTCACCTTGGCTACGTGTTGCCATTCACAAAATATGTCCCCACACAAACTATATGATTTTCAATCTCAAATTCTTTTATTCATCTTACCTAGTGTGAAGATAGTATGATATGCTAAAACAAGCACTCTGTTTTGTTTGTACAAAAAATATTTTTTTTAAAATTTTTTATTTATATATATTTTTTTATGTTTGGTATAATAAAAAATGGAAGTTAGTAGAAAATATTTTTTATGGTCAACATAAAATAAGTCTATACAAGTAGAAAATGTTTTACATCTTTAAAAGACATAAAATAATTTTCAGACTAAAAACTTGCCAATATCACCATAATATTACCGTCACTTCAGCCCACCATCACCACGGCTACTAACAGTATCACTGTCACTATCACCTCCGTCATTGCCCTACCACCATTCTATTACTTCTACTTCTACCTTTGGTTCGCCGCTACCACCAAACGTTTTTCGATAAAAAATATTTCTAATTAAAAATATTTTCTGTCAAAACAGATGGAGCGAAATTGTAAATGTAATTTAACTGTTTTATATATGTTTTAAAATATAAATTAGTTAAATAAAATAATAATAATTTTCACTAAACAAAATTTTAGATTAATTTTTTTAGAAATGTTGTTTGGCAACACCTAAAAAATAATAATTTTTTTCATTTTTTTGTCTTTAGTACTTTTAAAAAAAATTATGTCAAAATTTATTTATTTTTTAATTTGTCTTGCGTAGATGAATCTATAAAAAATTTCTTACTTTTCACTTACCTATTGTGTTTTCTAATTTTTTTTTTAATTTTAAATATTTTAATTTGTCTCGTCAACCTGAATATAAATGTTGTTAACAAAAAAAACATCATTATAGATGAAAAGAAATAAAAATCACCACGTTCGGAAAATTTGAGTTTGAGTTTGAGTTTGAGTTTGAGTTTGAGTTTGGATTTGGGTTTTTTTTTTTTGGGTTAAAATAATCATAAAAAAAATAAAATAGATTTTTTAGCTTAATAAGATAAAATATCACATCTAATTTATAATCATTATTTTCTTTCTCTCATAAAAAAATCAAAAAGTCATTCCCAAACGAGATTTTTTATTCTCAGACTAAAATTGTCAAAAAATAAAAAAGTCAAAAAGTCAACTCGCTTCCCAAACGAACCCTAAGTAAGAGATTGTTTGAGAATAATCTAAATATGTGCACTTACTTAGGTTATATTACGTTTGGGAATAAATTATTTTAGTAAATTTTTAATTTTTTTTGTTAAAATATGATGTAAAAAAAATTAAGTTTCGTTTGGAATGTAGGTTGACTTTTGACTTTTTTAAAAAGCCTTATTTGGGATGAGTTTTTTTACTTTTTTGATTTGTAGGAGAGAAAAAATAAAATAATTATGGTCTGGATGTGACGTTTTATCTTATCGACTTTTTAGTTTATTTTGTCTTTTTGTGACTATTTTAGCATTTTAATCCTAAAAATTCACATGTCAAACGAAAGCTTAGTATGTTTAGAATGATTTTTTAATTTTTTATGAAAAGATGTGCAAAAAATAGAGAGAAAATAAAATTTTTAAATTTTTAATATAGATTGCTGACTTTTAAATTTTTTTAGTAATTTTTAACCTAAAATAATAAATTGCCGAACAAGACCTAACTTTATACTTTTTCACGCAACTTTTTATAAAAAAAATATATATATATATATACTAAATAAACAAACCCAAACAATCCCTATATCTCAAGGGTCCCGTTTATTTGGGGTTTTAGGGAGAGAATTGAGATTGATATTGAGGTGAGACTACTATATGTAGTGTTTGTTTTGAGAGATGGTTTGGGGTTTTAGGGAGAGAATTGAGATTGATAGTGAGGTGAGACTATTATATGTGGTGTTTGTTTTGAGAGATGGGTAGGAGACTCCTAATCCCTTGGTATTAGTAAAAGCCTTGAAAGGGGGATTGAGAAAGAGGATGTAGAGATGGTATTAGAAAAATAGTGAGAGGATTAGAATTTTTTTTATTTTTTATATATTGGGAATTTTTTTTAAAATATTAATGTTTGATTTTTTATATTTCTTTATTTGTTTTATTATTTTATATAAAAATAATTTAATAATTCATCACTATTAATCCACTTACTATTAATCTCTTCACTATCAATTTTTTTCACTCCACCACTGAAAATAAGCGGATCTAAAGAGACACTAAGGCCAAGTTTGGGATGTTCCAAAAAAGCCAAAAAGCCAAAAAGTTACTCAAAAAGTTAAAAAGTTAACACTATTCACCAAAAGTCAACAATTACGGCTTGCACAACTCCCAATTCAAATTTTTCCCTACAAATCAATTTTTACAATTTTTTATTACACATTTTCCAATAAAAAGTCAAAAAGTTAACCCAAACATCCATATTTTCAACCTCAAATTTTTAGTCCAAAAAGACAAAAAGTACACTTATTTAGTCTTCTCAAACTTGGCCTAAAATTAGATCGAGAAAGTAACAGGACTGACTAAACCGGAAGGTAGCAAAAAAAAACCGAACCGACAAGAGATCCGGTTCGACATAAAACCCGGTGCGTTTCGAATGCTATTTTCACTCACTCACTCGAATTAACACCGTGTTACGTGTACAAGCCGCGGAACGGCAACACCTCATTCTCTCTTTCCAGGTGGAAGAGGAGTTTCACGATATAATCAAAAATCAATCTATGGCGACCTTGCGTAATACACACACCCACACCCACACCCACACCCACACCCTCACCCTGAAACAAAGACAGATACTCTCTCTATAGAGCTTTTATTGAGTTCTTCTAGGGTTTCATTTTTTTCAACCCGCGAATCAGCTAGGGATCTCTGTGCTCAAGGATCCCTAGTTCCGTTCAGCTTCCATACCATTCCGCCATGGACTCGTCCGATTCAATTCAATTTGATATTTATGAGATTTATAGACGATATCGTGGTAAGTTACCGATTTTATTTCAACCCATTTCATGTTTTTTTTTTTGTGATTAATTGTTCGGTGACAATCGATGTTTGTTTTGAATTAAAGCTGAAGCTTCGGAGCTTATATATGTAATCTTTGATGATGATTGTATAATTAATATTCGAATGTATCTTATCCGAGATTTGCACTTCGTTATTGCCATAGTGAAACAATTCTTTTTTTTGGGTCGGTGTGATTGTTGAAAACAAGATACGATTTTGAGCAATAAAGACTATCTAATTAGAAGGAATGATGTATTGGATTTAAGTAAAACACACTAATGATTTAACAAAACGATTAAGAAGAATGTTGGTTCTGTTTATAGGAAAATCAATGGAATTCTCTTTTTTATTTTTATTTTTATTTTATTTTTTATGATTTAATAAATTTGTACAAATCTGGCCATATATGGAGATGATTAATGAGAAATGATTTTTGTTGTCAACCCTTAGTAATTGTGATACTAGGCTTTCTTAGATTGAATTGTTTAAGTTGATCAAGAAATTAATCAAATATTTAGAGCTTGAGCGGACATTTAAGAAGTTTGAATGGTGTGCATGTTTGTTGTTTCCTTTTATATGTATAGGACAAATTCGCATTCATCATTATGCGTAGAGAATGTTTATCCTGAATTGGCTATATTGATGCCTATGACACTTAGTATTCTTTGGCTCAATAAGAATTTATAATTCTATGCAGTGAAATGGGTGCACTAAAGACACTCAATAAATTAATAATATAGCATGTACATGTAGTAATTTATAAGAAATAATGATGTTCATGACGCAGAAGTTTTTCTGAACACTGCATCTTGCATGGTTTTAGTCAATCAATCAATCAATCCTATTTAGTTTATGTGCACCTGTAGTCCATGGGTATCTCTTTTGATAGATTCAATTTATGAGCCGTCTTTTGCAGACATTACATCAGGTGCATATGCTTGTGGGGAGGAAGGCCACAGACCATGTGATGAATCACAGAAAGGCAATTTATCAAGAGAGGCATTGAGTCATCTCTTGAAATTGATGGAGTCAAGGGTGCATACAAGGTATGTCTGTGCATAATTGTGGAAACATGGAGGCTGATGAAGCTCAAAATTTAAAGTTGGACAGTTTAGGTGTGGTTTGACCAACTCAAGTTTCAAATGAGTTTTACAGGTTCAATTACTTTGGATTCATGATAGTTGATTTGAGTTCTCTGGTTAGGCTTGCAATAATAACTTTGAGATTACTATTTTTGAAAACCATTTAATTTAATTTTTAATTTTTTGCCGCAATGGGAGAGGTTTATTGAAATTAGTGTTGATAAGGTGGTGGATGGGGACAAATATTTGAAGTTTGATGAAATTTTTCGAATATTTATTTTTCTTTTCTTTTTGGCAGTAGGGAAAATTTAGCTTGAGCATGAAGAAAATTTATAGTTTTTATTTTAAATATACAACTAGCCAGTATTTATTGGGGGGTGGGGGGGATGTGGTTGTTGTATCACATGAAATAAATGTGTGAAGTTTCTACAGGATGTGGATTCAAATCATACGACTAATACAAATTTGTGGTTTCAACATATAGTATACTGTGCTGCATAATATGCGTACTAGCTTGCTCACAGCTCTGTTTTGGAGAGGATGTTATTGCGAAGAAATACATGTCAAATATGTCAAGAGATGAAGGGGAAATTTTATAATTTACGGAAGAAATTTGAGAGAACAAATTTTATTTTATTTTATTTTTTGAAAAGGCAGAATGGATTTTGTTAAAATGCAAAAGTAAGTGCTACAATTTAAGGAATTTGAGAATATATGAGAGTACTAACCAATCTTTGAGGCATCATTGTTGTCTTTGCGAAGATTTTTTCACCCAAAAATTTTGGACGAGTGAAAGGATTAGTGAGAGTATGACGTATCAAGCCAAATGCTTATCATGTGAAATATAGAGTTTAAAACATTTCCTATCTTGGATTCAGGTTAGTATAGAATTTTATTAACTAATGAAGAGGTTGGACCCATTAGGTTGAATTCCTTTTTATTTTTAAGTTAAATTGTTCTTGGACAAACATTGAAAATATGTGAACTTTTAGGATTTGTTCACATGTTTTTTTTTCCCTCCAATCAACATAAGTTGTTTCACTTTAAGTTACACGGACTTAGGTATGAATGTCGGGTAGGGCTGTTCACGGGTCGAGTTGGCTCGGGTTTACTGTCAAAACGTCACTCGACCTGACTAGATCAGGTATGGAAAAAAAGCACCCAATTCCGACTGAGCACTTGCCAAAACTACAAAGCATCGGATCTATCTTCAACGGTTGATTTTCGGTTTGGGCGAGCAACATCTGACATTTGTTTTAATCTTAGAAAAAGGTTGAGGATTGAGAAAAGGGGGCTTCAGGAGGGGACGTAAATTGTAGAGGGGAGGAAGTAGAAGGGGTTTCATGACGGTAGATGGAGGAATGAGATCAGAGAGTGAGAGAGGAAGTGAGTTAGATGTTGCCATCCCTCTGAGATTGCGTCAAGCATCGCCACAGCCAATCTTCTTGTTGCTTCGTCGCCACCAACAGTTTGTAGAGAGATGAAGAGTTGCTTGACTGCTTGTGGAGAGAGAGAGAAAAAAAAAAAAGAAAGAGAACACTATTTATCAAAAAAAAAAGAAAAAGAAAGAGACGCTTGAACTGAAAACTGAAAATTTATTTGTGAAGGAAGAGAAAAGGTTGAATGATTTGATATATGCGATACATCACATGGGTTTGCTTTTAAGACTTGCACTGATATTGGCAAAGTAATTAAGTGGAAGTGATAAGTGTAATACCCAAGGGCCAATAGAAAAATAGCAGATGTATTTAGTAATAATGTGCAACTTTAATTGCCAATAGAAAAATGGCAGATGTATTTTGTTCTTGGAACTGTTGACCGACTGAAAATCAATGGTTTTGAAAGATTTGAAACCATAGCTGACCATTTGTGGTGATGAAGCCGACCGTAGAGCGTTGGTTCAATTCAGATTGAGCGGGTTAGTCGGGTCAATCGCTTTTTTGAACACTCCTAGTGTCGGGTGCATGTGCTTATCTAGAGGTTGGACCCATCAAACTTAGAATTTAAGGGTATGCAGACTCGGTAAAATATGGTCATATTTTCATATTTTTAATCTATTATTATTATGTGAAAGAAAATAGTGTTACATGTGACATACAATATTTAACACTATTTTTAATGATAGTGTTAAAGAAGTGTTCAGTGGAAAGTATCAGACACATATCCTACACCCTTATCCTAGTGTCAGGTGTCCAACACGTTTGTTTAAGTCATTATGAAGAGTCCATGTAGCATGGCCTTGATGTTTGTGAAGAAGTATATTGAGATTCTAACTATTTTGGCATTATCTCCACCTTCGTCTTCTATTTTATTTGTGCATTTACTTTTGAAATTTTTCCTGTTAAATTAGCATTTGATTGCATTTTTTAAACAATTTAAAATTTTTTCAATTTTCATGAAAGACATTATTCTTGTGACAGGGTGTCGATTTTCGATGAAATCTTCCAGCTCATGTCAGGGCTAGACTTGATGGTGAGATATTGTACTTTGATATGTCTAGTTGAACATGTTTTTCTTTTATGCTTAATTGCTTTTTATTATTCAATATTCATTGCCAGTCTCACCTGAAGCATATCCACCATTGTCTCCTCTCTTTGTCTGTTGTATATCTCCTTTGGAACCCAGATGATATGCAGTAGTAGATTTTACCTGGACATTTTTTTTGTTTGTAGGTTGACTTTTCAGAGTTCTCACGCTTCTATGATTTTGTGTTCTTCATTTGCCGTGAAAATGGTCAAAAGAATATCAGTAAGTATTGTAATGTGTTCTTACCATCTGGAGTCAAAATGTGGGTTATAGATATCTAACTTGAACTGCACCCCACTCTTTCTCTTCTGAATATTTTTCAGCTGTAAGTAAGGCAGTAACTTGTTGGAGAATAGTGTTAGCAGGAAGGTTTAGACTGCTAAACCAATGGTGCGATTTTGTGGAGGTATGATGATATTATGTCAAAAAAACTCAATGTTCACCATATGTCTATAGAGATATGGTTAGTTTTATATTTATACGGTAAAAGATTAAAAAAAGAATGGCAAATTCTATGTTTGTCTTTCTTACATTGTTCTAAATATTTCCTCAAAAGTTCCATTGGCTGGTTAACGTCTTTTGCAAAATTATACTGATAGTTTAAATGCCTGCTGTCTATAAATATTTTGTATGATCATTGGTGATCTGTACTTGCCCTTTCTTTATAGAGTTTCATGTATGCAACCGGCATGCATATATCAAATCTAGTTGTTCATTCACTTACATATTCACAGTAGATCTTTCTCCTGTGGTATAGCCAACTATGATTTCTTTAATGCCATCATTGTGTCTTTTCTTCTCTTCACAAGTTAGATATCAGATCCCTCACGTTCTTTATACATGTCGGTTGTGAGTGTTGAAATCAGTACAGGTGCTAGGTATTATTTTCAATTTGGTGTTCAATTTTAATGAACTGAGTTAGGAAAAGATAAAAAGATAAAAAGAATTCGAGGACATGTGAGGAGTCTTTTATTTAAGATACATAATTAAAGGATTCATAGCATCTCCATCCCTTCACCAAATCCTTCGTCAAATTTAAGTTTGATGAAAATTTTGATGAAAATGAGGTCCAATCCTTTCGTCAAACTTGTATCAAATCAAGGGAGAAGCACTTTTTTTGTCAAATCAAAGATGAACCAAATCTTTCACCAAATTTCCGACAAGCCTTTTTTCACTTAAGTTTGATGAAATTATTAAAAGATAAGGATTGGAGATGGTTTTTTCACCAAAATTGGTTGGAGGAAATTTTTGGAATAGGCTCGGTATCTTTAAAAAGATTTGATGAAAATTTTGATTCTCACCATTGGAGTGAGCTATCAAATCAAGATAGAATTGTGTTTACGTTGAGATAGAATTGTGGTTTCAACTGGGATGGGAACATTTTTTAACATATGAAATGAATCCCAAAGAAATTAAAGAAAAACTACCAAGGCAAGAGCAAATCCATAGGAAAAAGATATTTATTCTAGATTTCGGCTTTCCTCTTAGGAATTGAAGGATGGGGATTTTTTTTTTAAAGATCTTTCATTTTTAATGGTTCAAGTGGGTAGCGTAATGTGGACAATATGGAAGCTTCAAAGCATTTTCCATGATTCTGTTCAATACCAAGTTGAACTTGAACCTCAAAAGTGTTTTGTTCGTTACATTTGGCTCAAAGAGATTATCTCTGGATTTTACATATTTTAGATTTAGAAAGTCCACACTACGACTGTAGAAATACTCTTGTGGTGGAGCTTACTATTTTTTGTGTATATCAGAACTTCAAAGCATAATGTTCATATGGTTGCATAACAAAGACATTGTTTCATGTAATTTATTTAATTTATAATACTCTAAACAGTGTGCCCAAATGTTATGCCATTTTTTCTCTGCATTTGGTGGTGTTTTAAACTGGGTTTTCTAGATGTTCTGTGCAAGTTGGGTTTAACCACATACCTGTCCTTCTGATATTCTCTCTGTTTTCCCCCTAGAAAGTAACAATCAGTTTATGAAATTACTAATTTATTGAATTTCTCTTAGAAAAATCAGCGGCATAACATATCGGAGGACACATGGAAGCAAGTTTTAGCGTTCAGCCGGTGTGTACATGAAAACCTTGAAGGATATGATCCTGAAGGTATGGTGCTTGTACATTATTTCACACTCATGTAGGCCATGTTGGAAACTTAGTCCAAGTTTGGCATACTCCAAAAAATCCAAAAAGTCAAAAAGTCACTATCCTATTTAAGTCACATCATCTTATTTAAGTCACATCATCTCTCTAATACATCACTTCAAACCTAACCCAAATCCAACCCATATTTCATAAAAAGTCAAAAAGTGCACTTATTTAGTTTTCCCAAACTTGGCCTAATCTCTCTTCATTTTATTTTATTAGCTGTTGTCAGCATTGCTTGTTTGGTTCTTCTATTTTGTGTACTGTTTTTCAATCACTTGACTGCTTTATATCAGCTTGTTTGCTTATATGTGATGTTTATTTTGGAAACTCTTTGACCGACACTTGTGTTCCTGAGTTTGATGGTTACTGTGGCACTTTAAAAGATTCATGTATGTAGACTTATTGAGGAGGAAGTACACGGCTGCTTTCCCTTCCATTTTTTGTTGGGCTGCAGGCAAAATTATTGATTGTTTTTTTTTTTTATCTTATTATTGGTCAGCCTATTTCATGGATTTTCCTTTTTATTGTTTCTTCCATGTTTTTGACTTCGTTAATTTTCTTCTTCTGTTGTTAGTTTGACTAGGGTTACTGTGGGAATGCAAAAAACAAAACCATGTTAATTTCATATGAGTCTTCAACTTAACATTGTTGTTTTTTCCTTTTCATCGATATTCAAAGGTATCACTTGCTCTGTGGTCTCTTCACAGATGTGAAGGTTGTGGTATGCCTGCATTTGGAAACCTTAGTCGTTTTCTCTTGTTGAATGTCTTGAACTAAATGCCCCACCTCCTCTTGGGGACCAAAGGTTGTTTCTCATCTCCATTGTAACATCGTTTTCATCAATAAGGGCTACCTTCACTAAAAGTTGAGTTTCTGATGAGGAACTTTGTTGCTGTGGTTGAAGTTGCTCAAATATTACTCTCTTATAATACTAGAACATTAATGGCTTAGCATAGAATTCCGTTTTAATATACAATAGAAAGAAATGTTGGATCTCACTATATTAGGAATGGAAGTAATGGTGCTTGTTTTCATTCCTTTTCTGCAGGGGCTTGGCCTGTTTTAATAGATGACTTTGTTGAGCACATGTATAGGTTTGATCTCTATCCATTGATCTTTTTCTTACAGAATTTGTAGTGTGTTCCTTTTATTGTTATTGTTGTCGTAACTGCTTTTATTGTTATTGTTGTCATAATTGCTTTTATTGTTGTCATTGTTGCTTTTATTGTTATTGTTCTCATTATTACTAATTCTCTGCTAGCTCTGAGAAAGGATGGAATCATTCGTTGATATTATGTGTTTGATTTGAAGATGTGATCAAAAGTGCATTTTCATAATTTTATATATTCCAAAGCAAAAAAGAAAAACAAATTTGACTGTTGGTTTCATTCAAAAGGAAAAAAAAGGAACAAACAAAAAGAGATAGAGAGAACCAGAGAGATAGATAGAGATTCTCTTCATTCAGATACTCTTGGCTCTTGATGCGAGATGGCTGCAGTACCCAATCTACCTCCTTCAACGTTGAATACAGGAAACCATAAATTTTGTCCCATAGAAACTGACCTTTATAGCAGCAGCAGGAGAAATAAAATATATAAGGTAGAGTTCTTCCCTATCGTTTTTACTTGTTCATGGAGCTCTTTATGCTCCAATGGCAAGACTTATTCTCATGTCTTTTGAACCTTAAAATTCAACTTTGAAAGATGGGTCAGCCCCAGCTCCATAAATGAATGGGATAAATGCCATTGAGGAATAGGCGATACAGGAGTATGAACTTGCGTATTGAGGTACATATGTACATTTTTTAAAAAAATATTGTATTATTTTTTAAATTATTTTTTTTGACATACATTGAGACATTGGCAACAACTGTCTGTATTGGCACTTGACACTAGTATCTGTATCACCCTAGGAAGCACGGGTGCGGGTACGAGTACGGTGCGGGTACGAGTGCGGGTACGCCGATACGGCAAAATCCCAAAAAAGTAGGATACGGGTACGGCTACGGTATGCCGATATTTTTTTTATTTTTTTATTTTTTATAATTACGGTTAAAAGATCCAACCTACAAATTGAAATTAAATATCAAAACTAAAAAGAGAACTATAAAACTAAAAGACAAATATTAATATATTTCAATTCAAAATAACCAACACCAATTCAGTCCATAATCCAAGCAAAGGAAAAACAACCAACACCAAAAGAAAAACAAGGCCAATTCAGTCCATAACACAAACAAAGAAAAAAAAACAAAAGAAAGCCTTATATATCTAAACTTGACACTTCAATGTTCACTTCCATCAACTTCATCATTGAATAAAATAGCTTCCATCTCTGGCTCATCAAGTGAAAGATTTGCAATTTCAAGGAAACCAGAACCCTCCAATGAATCAAATGCATCTCCCCCAACGTCCCATAACTTGGTCTCTCCTTCTGTGTATAGTTGACTCCTCCTTGATAAGAGGCGAATATTGGAGTGCACAAAAACCAAATCCTCGCACTGTTGTGGTGTCATTTTATTCCTCCTCATGGAGTGAATGAAAGAGTAGTTGCTCCAATTCCTTTCACAACATGATGAGGAACATGGTTGGCTAAGTAATTTCACTGCCAAGGATTGGAGCATAGGTGCAGAAGAGCCATGTGCCAACCACCAAACCACTGGTTCCATTACTCCTCTATCACATATTGAGTCAGAGTCACTAAAACTTTCTAAACAACCTGAAAACTTTGCATGCTCTGTATTAACAACCCTTCTCTCATCTGAATCAGGAAAGTATCTCTTAAAACACTTGATTCTCATCTCAAAAATTTCAATATCTTTGTGAGGAGGAACACGAATGGGATTTTCATGAAGCCACATCCCACTATAATACCTAGATTTCATAATTAGAAAAAAATAATAAGTAAATTATGCAATGAAAAAAATTAAAGTATAAACTATGAGTCTAATGTGAATTATATCTTGGATTCAAGGAATGAGCAAGGCAATGAAGAGGTGTGCTACTTTTTGTTCACCTTTCCACTAATATTTGATGCACTACAGAGTAAAAGGACGACTCTTCATTTTCTGACTTCCCTTCACGCCTATAGATGGATGCCTTCACTTGTTCAATCATTTAATCCATCTCATAAACCAAATGTAGACATGGCTTATCGGTGTCACAAAATCTAAGCATCTCATAAATAGGCAAATGTGAATGAGAGTATATATTCAATCTTATCCCACCAAACATCATTCAACAACTTTTCCTTTACAACAGCTGCTTTCCCAACATCATCTTCCTTGTAAGAAGCCCATTTGTCACTTATCACCATTGTTTGGAGACCATGATATATAAGTTTAAACTTTTTTAGCATAACAATTGCAGATGCAAAGCGTGTATTTACAACAGAAAGTAGCTTCAAACGTACAAACTCATTAAAAATAGCTAATCTCATAGAATGATTCATGATGAAATTTTTCACAAACATTACATCATCAATCACAGTAGTGATCCAATGGCATTCATCATAAGCATATGCAGCAACTCCAATTTCCTTTGCAGCACAAATGTTCTTAAGAGCAAGATTAAGAGTGTGCACTACACAAGGTGTCCAAAAGATCTTCGGATAATTACCTTGAATAATTGATCCAGCTGCACTACAAACAAGAGCATTGTCAGTGATTACCTAAATTACATTATTAGGACCCACTTCATCAATTACTTCACTAATTAATTTGGCAATATGATACTTGTCCTTGGTCTCACCCTCACAATTAACAGCTTTTATAAACATAGCTCCACCATTACATGTTGCCATAAAATTAATGAGAGGCCTCCTTTGTGCATCAGTCCATCCATCAGATACTATACTCAACCCCTTCTCATTCCATGACTCCCTTTCTTTTTGAAGTAAGGTAGTCCTCAACAAATTATATCCACGAGGGACATACCCGACAATTTGATTCTCAGCAGCATATTGAAAAGCATCCACAAAGTATGGATTCCTAGCAAAATGGAAAGGCAAACCGGCTGAATAGAACATACGAGCAATTAAAGAATGTAAATGTTCTCTAGCACTTTGATTGAATGCCTTATCTAAAGGACTACTCCTAATTGCCTTTCTCTTTCTTGGTGCATAACCTTCCATTCTAAATGTTCCAACATCTTCAATACCGCCGTGGCTAGCACTAATTTGAGAAGATAGAGGTGGTAAAGGAACATTTTTTGGCTTTGCCATTTTTTTCCGGTTCTCAGCTTCTTGATCTGCCTTTCGAATTTCATAAAGAAGATCACTTTTGTTCTTCACAATTGCACACACTCTAATTCCATGGCCAGTAAGTAGCAACAAATGGGCTCTAACTCTAGAATATGACCCTTGGTATTCAGTGTTACAAAAATTACACTTAAATTTTGTATTACCACTTCCTCCTTCTCCCCTTATAACTAATTTTGTAACATAGCCCCAAAGAGGAGCATTTTCATCTCCAGATTGATCAATGGAAGGAGCAGAAGCACTTGCAGCAGATGAACCTAAACTGCTTGACGAACTCATTTTCCTATAAACATAAAAAATAATATTTTTGATTATTAAAAATAATATTTGTGATTATTAACATTCTGTTGAGGAATAACTTTGTTTTAAATTTCTAATTAATTTTTTTGATTAACATTCTTCTGGTGAGGGATAATTTTGTTCTAATTAATTTTTTTGATTATTAACATTATGTAAGTATGATTGATTATTAATTTTTGTGTTCTAATTTATTAATTTTTTTGATCTAATTTTTTTTTTTGTTCTAAATATGATTGAATAACTTGGTTCTATACCTCTCTAATTTTTTTTGGTTCTACATTAGATTATACCTCTCTGAAGAAGAAACAAGAAACAAGAAAAAAAACAAAAAAAATAAAGATGAAGAGATTCTGACCAGGGGAAAAAAATGAAGGGACAAAAACAAGTTATTCAGGGGAAAAAAATTCTGACCAGTTATTCAGGGACAAAAACAAGTTATGCAACAAGGGACAAAAAAAACCAAAAAACAAAATCATATCAGTTGCTTGGTTGCTAGGTATGGCTGATATGCAGGGGACGAAAATAGATGCTTGCTGATCTCTGCAAAAAAAAAAAAAAAAAAAAAAAAAATGAGATAAAGAAGAAGAAACGAAGAAGATGAGAGAAGGCGAGGGTGGAAGATGAAACAAAGAAGAAGAAGGCGAAGAAGAAGATGAAGACGAAGAAGAAGAGGAAGAAGACTCACTGGAACTCCTTGCGTCGCCGTCACTGGAAGGGAATGGCGGGGTCGCCGTTGCCTCTTTGCTTCTATGTCGCCTCTTGGTGCTGTGTTGCTCAACTGATGAGAATAGGGCAAAAGTGATGAGATTAGGGCAAAACAAACTTCATTTGTATATATCATTTTTTCTTTTTCTTTTTTAAATTTTTCTTAATATTGCTCCGGTACCCCTCAATTCTCCAGAAAATTTGATTTTTGCCCCCAACGTACCCGAAACGCACCAAAGGCGTACCCATGCCGTACCCAAGACGTACCCATGCCGTACCCATTCCGTACCCGACCGAACCAGATGTACCTGACTACTTTTTGCCGTACCCGGTATGCGTGCAGCCATATCGGTACGCGTACCCGCACCCGGTAAGTACCCGGTACGTGTACGACACTATTTTCAGAGTACCCGTGTTTCATAGGTATCACCAAACCATAGTATCCACGTGACTGTTGGTTTCATCCAGTGCTAGGACACAATGAGAAGTAAGAAATCTATTTTGTGGGCAAAGCACTTTGAACTACTTGATTTTCTTGGCGGTTGCCATGATATGTATAGCAAGGCTGAAAATTTTTAGATGTTAAACCATGCACTGGCAAAGCTATGGTCTCCATTGATCTGAATGGTGAAAAGATTTGTGTAGTTGGCCCCTAGAGATGGCCTTAAACATACTGGCGCTGTTTGGGAAACAAGGGTTCAGGCTAATATAGCCTTAAATTAAAAATAAGCCAAAAAGCCCCACTGTTCAACCCTTTTTATTTAGGAAAAAAAAAAAAAAAAAAAAGGTGCAGCTGCCGGACAGTGTAGGCACAGCCTACACTGTCACATTGACAAATTGTTACATCACTTGGTAAATTACGATTTTGCCCCTTTACATCAATTTAAAAAATTGTAATTTTAGGGACAAATTTGTCATTTTAACTTCAAACATCATTTCAACACATTTTTCAATACAACAACTCAAATAAAAATCCATCTCATCTTCCCAAACACAAAAACTAAAATGGCCAAAAAGCCAAAAAGCCTCTAAAATAGCCACTTCCCAAACGAGGCCACTGTTAAACTGATTTTATGACAACTATTGATTGGCACCACTACTTTTCTTACACCTATCCTGCACCACCTTCATATATATATATATATATTTGGGTTTTCATTATTTTTAGTGATAAAATTGATTTGCCTGAAATTGTGCTTTACATTGCAGGATCATGGGATCCAATGACAATTCAAACTTATTTTGTAGCTGTGGTGTATCGGAAAACCAGCCATTTGAAGATCCTCTCCCTGGTATTCTGCCATTTTGGAAAATACATCATTTTTGCCACAAGTTGACTGTAATGAATTTTCACATATAAATTAGTCTTTCGACTTAACTACAATGTGATCATATGGCAGGGTTGAAAATCTTTCCAGGTTTGAAGAGGAAGATATCCGAAGACTTTCAAAGAGATGAACTGGAATCCTCAGATAAATTTGTTGGCTCCAAGCTCCTACTGAATTCTAAGAGAAGGCACACTCTTGTCACTGACAAACCAGTGAACTGGGTGGAGAATTTACTTGGGAATGCATCAGATGACTCCATGGACATTGTCAAACACAATGGCATGTTAGGTTGCTCAAAGTCTCCATGTGCCGTTGAAGGTTGTCTATCCAAGGGATTTGCGGGGCTCTTCTCAGGTCGGTCCTGTTTGCAGTTTGATAGGGAAAGGAGAGTCTCCTATACATAGATCTCCCCTCAGAATAAAAAGCATGGAAGTTACCTACTATGAGTTGATATGGTTTTCTTTATTTGCTTTGCATGCGTTTGTAACTTATATGTACTACATGTTTCATCGTTTGACTGGCAAAATCAATAAAACTATCCCCAATTGCCATTTTGTTTTAGTTTTCATACATTGAAGTTTGATTGTAATTACTAATATTTGGTGGTTGAGTGATTGCAGTCTGCTCTGAGGCTTCTTTGATGGATTTAGTTTTACCTTTTTCTGGATGGACACTGTCACTGTTTGTTATCAGTTTAGTTGGAGCATTGTTTTAATGATTGAATTCATGTCATGACTCATGTTTTCTTACCAGGCAACTATTTTTCATGCTTTAAGATTCTGAAATGTTCTTCCTTCCCTGTTGCATGCCCTTATAATTTGGTATGTGTTTTTGGCGAATAGGCAGAATAGAAATATGAACTTGTGGTTCCATTGCATGCTTATCAAAATTATCATCACTACTTTCAGTAACAAATTCAAGTTGCAGAGTATTTCATTGTCTTGTTTCCCATGCTACTTACATGATGAGAAATGGTTTTCGCTGATGCCCAGTGCCTGAAGGTCAAGGAAGCTGATGACTTGATGACAGGAATCAACAACTGAAGTCTTGGTGAACGGCAGCCGTTTGTCTGGTAATGTGGACTATCTGCACCTGGACAGAGTCCTATGCCCTCTGTTATGATGATACAGATTTGACGTCTTGGGTGATTTTCTGAGAGTTGTCCGGCATTGAGTGGTACCATACGTCATCCCAAGGAAAACTCGACAAGGCTCAATTGGCGTAAACTATCCATGGAACTTGTATCTTCATTGTATTTGTCACTTTCCTTGTGGAACTGGTCTCTTTAATGAAGTTTTCTTTTTGTGTTCTTGATTATTATTCAAGTTGCTGATTTATTTCAGCAATTTGATAGACATGGCCAGACCTCTCACTCAAAGAGGTAAGTATTGTTGCAAGGCCATTATGTGATCATCTGGATTAGAGATAAGAGTGGGTTTTGATAGTATCTTTGAAACATGGTTGCAGTATGACATTATTGATTATGCTCTGGTGGGTACGAGGGAATGAACTTTTACTGAATTATGTCTTTCTTTACAGAATTGAGTTTGTCAGAAGGTACCTCTCATGGTCCCTCCTAATTTGTTCGATTAGGAAATTCATCTTCCCCAGGGTTTCACTGCCAATTCAGGCTTGCATGCCTTGATTCAGTGGCCTAAGTCGAGCATAATTAACCGGATCTAAAGAGAGACCTTGATCTGAGTAGAATTAATATCAGTGCAAAATTTTGTTTGGAGGGTCATCAGTGAAGGATTTTCAATTATGATCTTGTACATAGGATGTGACATTTCAGTCAATATAAATGATAACAAACTACAAGTCTACCAGTCCACCAAGTGCACAGTTAGCCCTCTGCATGATCTCTTTATTAAAAAAATAAAAAGAAAAAAGACGACAGTAGTTGAATTGTGGCAGGGCTTCATTCCTCTAGAATTGTATGACAAGATAGTCAGTGGTCGAAAAGAACCCGGACAGACCTGTCGATTTACTAGCCTGGGAAAAAAACAGTGAAAGTAACGTTCTGACAATATTTACCCAGCAATCAACTATTGCTGTTTCTTTCCTTCACCAGTGGTACTTGGCAGCTACAAGGACATCTTCATATATCTCAGCAGCATGATCCCAACTAAGATCTTGCATCATTCCACGCCTCTGTACCCCCTCCCAACTCTTCTTGTATTCCCGGTATGTCAGTAAGCAGTTCCCCAATGCGTGAATTAGCTTATCTTTCTCAGCCCTATCAAATGTCCACCCAAGCCCCGACTCATTATAAGGATCAAAAGGCTGCACTGTATCTCTTAGTCCACCCACGGCATGAATGACGGGAACAGTCCCATAGCTCATTGCATAGAGCTGGTTCAGTCCACAGGGCTCAAATCTCGATGGCATCAGTAAAATGTCGGAACCCGCAGTTATCCGATGAGCAGTCTTTATGGAGAATCCGACCCATCCCCGGATTTTGTCATGATGTTGAGACTCGAACTGCCTGAGCATCCGTTCAAGGTCGGGCCTCCCCGAGCCCAACATGATCAGCTGCACATCCTGACCCATCATCCAAGGAACTGCCTCGGCTATTAGATCGACACCTTTTTGGTGATCTAACCTCCCTATGAAACCAATTAATGGGACATTATCATGAATGGGCAAACCAAGCTCCTTCTGTAATGCTGCCTTGCACTGGGCCTTTCCGCTCTGAAGGGTCTCGAGGGAGTAATTAGTATAACCATCGGATTTCAAGTGAACATCGAATTGTGGGTTCCACTCTTTTGTATCAATGCCATTCACAATCCCCTTTAATTTCCAGTCGTTCTCATTAATTATACCATGCAGACCCCAACCACCTTCAAAAGTTTTCACCTCCCAAGCATACCCATTACTCACTGTAACAATACGGTCAGCTGTCTTTAGACCAGCTGCAAAGATATTGAAGTGCTCACCTCCTACTGGATCATACAGTTTAAAAAGGTCCACGTAGTGCAGTGGAAGATCAACGTAGGAAAAATCATCCACCGGACCGCGACCCTGGATGCAATTACAGATCACTTATAACAGGAAATAGAAACATCTGGATAACAGAGAATATATTACTTTGAATTTGATAAGAGCTAAATGATGATGATTGCAAATTTGTTCAGAATATCCTGCAGATTAAATCAACAAGATGAATTTATTCTTTCAAAAGTAACACAGAAAACATCATATGATTTGATTGCTGCATGACCAAATATGACCTCAGTTCAATGCTACTTTAAAAATGACCGAGAATTTGAAAGAGGAATCTGAAGCAACAAGATCAAGATTATTACACAATTGATATTAACTTGAACTGCCTATGTTATATGAGACTTTTATAGAGAGGATATGCTTATAAAATAGTCCGATATCTTATGACAAGTTTAGAACATATCCTCAATATCACTAGCTCTGCTTTTCATTCTTGTATGGTCACTGTTCGGTTTGAAAACTAATTAGTACACATTAATGTGTATTTGGGAGGGGAAATATTGAGTACACACCTAACCTTTGGCATAATGCACAAAGTGGTGGCTCCAAAACTTGAACCCATAACCTCAAGGTTATGGAAACATCTATACATGATAAATGGTCAGAAAAATGAAAATAGGGTGTTTGAGGAAGATTATATAAGCTTGGCATGTTCACTCCTCACAACCATATTCAAGGGTGTCTATCAGTTTGATCTAAGGAATAGACAAACATTTTAGTGAGCTTGGCATGCTGACTGCATGGCACCTTATGCTACTTAAGGACATAGTGTAAGCCTTAGTAATACTAACACAAAGAAACTATAGGCCGCATTTGTTTGGGTGGACTGGATTAGATGAGATTAGCATTCCTAAAACATTCTTGGGATTATCAATCCCTTTGGATTGTATTACTTTGTTTGGATTGGCCCATAATTGTGAGGGATAGACACAATTCTATAAATTTTGTAATTTTGCCAATTAGCCTGAACCTCTCCTTAATTCCTCATTTTATATCACACCCGCCCTCTTGAGATTCAATAGTCTCCCATATAAGGGATATCATGTCCGGGTGGACTAGCCAAACATGGGATTATGGATTTTGTAGGATTATTGCTCCCAAACAAACAAGGCCATACAGTACATGTACAAGGAATTCCTTGATGATTATGTTGTGCATGCCAAAGAGATGATCAGCTAAACAAGGCCAAGCTCAGTACAGAATTGTGCATTTGAGTATAATGGACAATTGACAATGTTTAGGGAACAAACCTGGTGGGCTATATTATGAATCACAATGATGGACCTCGTATACTTCATTAATCCATGGTCACGATAGTATGCCTTTAAATAAACTGGTAACAATGCAGTGTGCCAATCATTGGCAACGAAAACCAAATTTCCATCTCCATAGCAGACCCCACCACATGGAACATGCCAAGGAACCTGAAAGTCACCAATTCTCCACTTCATATAATATTTGGGCTAACCAAAAAGTGGAAATGAAGAATTCCAATAGGGAATAAAGCCAACCACAACACAAATGCTAGACTACGTAGCATTAACATTGATACAAGACAGACTTTAAAAATATAAAGAGAAGGGGGAGTCATAGAATCTGTTATCCCCCCTCCCTCTAATTCTGGCGCAGGTAGTAGCAAGTTGATTGTCCTCCTTAGCAATCAATTGGTACTTCCATATATTCAAAAAATTGCAAATACCCATTGTTCATCATCTGCCCTTATGCATAAAATTATAGACAACTTCCTGATTCATATTCTTTGTGACCTAATCTAACATCATACCTCAACAGCTGCTTTGCAAAATAAAACCATACGTTTTAAAATGTCCTGCATAATTGAGAGGAAAGTTAGTTACAAAAACTATCTGAAATATTTAATCTTCTGAGTGCAAAGTGTCAATTGTCAAATGATGAGTTTGATGTTTAGGACCAAAATGCATAACAGTCAATTCCAAAAATAACAATAAAAGGAGGATCACCAACAGCTCAGGCTATGACTACTTCTCTTGGAGACTAATTAAAGATAACATCGCAAGAAAAGAAATCTTACCACATGGTTTCCTCCATATATATTATTTTCAATATGTCGAAAAACATGACTGTCAATAAAAACAAAATCTACACCATCAATATAGGCTTGGAAGTAGATCACCTCCATATCCTGCAGATTTAGACAACAAAGTAGCAATTAATTTTTAGTTATATAGATCATACATAAATAACAAAAAAAGTTAAATTCATGTGCAGCTGCAGTTGTTACCTGCCCATCCACCCTATACATTTTCCTAACACCTGTATCTTGAGGTTCAGCATAATTACCATACCGAGGTGCCACAACCTAAAAGTTCAAAGAAAAAAAGTAAATACATGGGAATAACACTTAATGCATCTCAACAAAACCAAGAAACTTGTAGCTACTGAATTGGTCCCAAAAATAGACTAAAATGTTGGAATGCAGGCTCTTCAAAATTCTCTTAAATCTTAATCATTTGACTTCCCTCATCTTGACAAACGAAAAGTAAAAGCCTTCTATTTTTTTGGGTAAGAAAGAAATTCCAACTTTTTAATACATTAACTATTTATTATCAAGATGGTAAGAATAGCACATTTGGCATGACTAAACATGATGAAAACAGTAACTTAAACCTAGTTTAGTTCAACCCAGTTCGGACTCCAAGGCTGAAATTTCAAAAGCATAGATTTTACCCATCTGCAACAACCAAGTTTCAATACAGCCATGTTATTGACTGTAAGAAGAAATTAGAGAAATTACCATAACCCTGTGTCCACGCTGAGCCAAAGCCTTTGGTAATGCTCCAGCAACATCTCCAAGCCCACCTAAAAAAACTCTCCATAAATCAATATCTAAATCAAATGCAAAAAGAGTACACACTTGTAGACCCAATTACGCATCTACGCAAAACAAAGACATACGGAGAGAGAGAGAGAGAGAGAGAGAGAGAGAGAGAGAGGGAGAGAGAGAGATTAAATACTAATAAAACTATAGTAAATAAAAATGAAGTAGGAGAGCCCAGCTACCACCTGAACATATTCAAACTTAATCGGATCTTTGTGATACTTGAAGAATGTCAGCCAAGGGTACTGGGATTGTTTACAAGCGCCATTCAAGCTCTTATTTTAGCAATTTTTTCGGTAGCTTATATAGGTATATCCATGGAAGGCTATCATTGACTAGTTTAAAAAATAGTCTATTTTAAGCCTATATTTGTATTTGGAATGTTTCTATTTATCGATAATACTGTTCTTATAATGTTATAATGAATCTTTATTTTGTTTTGCCTTTTTTCATTTCGGATTGCCTTAGCAATAATCCAAGAGAATGAATTATTGGGGCTAATATATATATATATATATATATCTAATTTTAGGTATGTGGATGAGGTATAGTGTATTGACCAATTCAGGTGTGAGCTGCCACTGCTGACGCAGATCTATCAGTATAGAGGTAAACTCCATCTCCATGTGCAAGATAGGGCTACACATGAGGGAGGGCTAGGATGCTGGATAGCTTCACATACATTATTATGCTCATTTTCTGACCTAGATACTTGCTTCCCATTTCCTGTCACCAAGGGGCATGCATGTTTGATAAGAAAGAGTTTGGGAGTGTCCAGCTTAGTAAACAAACATCGAGTATGGAGTCGTTGGCTCGTGTTAATAGAATTGTGCTAATGTATAATACGGTTTTGCCTAAATAGCAAGTACAAGGTGGAAGAAGTTGGCCATGTGGCAACGTACTTACATTGAGAGGTGCTTATCGCTATTATATTTCGTCTACATGAGTAGCTAGCTTTCCCTTAGTCAAGAGGGCCATATATTATGAAGGAGAGATAGGCAAGTGGTCCACGGTGTAGCACTACTACATAGGCTTTTGTTTGGAGCCAGTTTGAATATTTTGCGTCTTCCTTAGAGAAAGAAGATCAAACAATTCCCAATCTCATTGCGGATCAGATCAACCACTATGACATACAAAAATAAACTAAACTCCAGATATTCATATTTTTTAGGTCCCTTTTGTTCTGTATCTATGTCACTAGCACTGAAAACAATCTTTACGTTAGACAGTGTGTGTTTCGATGATCCCCAACTATGAAGCACTGACACATTTCCAAGGGCTTTGTACCAGCGTCGAACACGTGGTGGACATTGACACGTGTTCAACATGTAGTGGACACGTGTCCGACACGCAATCTGGCGTGTCTTTTTTTTTTTTTTTTTCTTTTTCCCCTCTTGGACTCATCTTGGACCATGTTGAGATTGCTCGAAAGCCTGAGAGATAGAGAGAGAGGGTTAAAACCCAACTTCGCGAAGCAAGTCAAGTCATGAAGCAAGATCGAAATGTGAACACTAGTCGCGAACTAGACTGAATCGAAGGAGAGTTGAAACCCAACTTTGCGAAGTCGATTCCACCCAGAAAACGACCCTAGGGTTTGATTCAAAGCTGCGATCCAGATGTTTTTAAAAGAGAGAGAGCCTGCGATGGAGAGAGCTTGAGATGGATATAGAGAGCTTGCAATGGAGAGAGAAAGAGCCATTCTCTTTTCTTTTTCGTTTAGTCTTCCAAGAAAAGTGAGAGGCTCAAGTGGGTTAGCGAGCGGATCCTCTAGAGTAACTCTCTAGAGTGATCTCCTAAAGTGGATGATCGGACGGCTGTGGTTAAGCCTCACCAAAACGACGTCGTTTTGGTGAAGACTTTCAAAAAAAAAAAAAAAAAAAAGAAAACCCAGATTCGGGGAGAGGAAGAAGAAGAAAAAAATTTGCAGAGTTGCAGAGTTGCAGATTGAGAGGGAGGAGGAAGAAGAAGAAAATGGATTTGAGAGAAACCGGAAGAAAACAGATTTGAGGAAGAAGAAAACTCTGGGTTTGAGAGAAAATTTTTTGGGTCTGCAATTTGAGGAAGAAGATTTGAGGAAAATTTGAGGAAGAAGATTTGAGGAAGAAGAAAATTTTTTGGGTCTGGCTCTGCAATTTGAGGAAGAAGAAAATTTTTTGAGGAAGAAGAAAACTCTGCAATTTTTTTTTTTTTTTGGGTCTGGCTCACAGAAGAAAATGGAAGTTCATCCATGGTGATGAACTTCTTGAGCGACCAAACCAAACCCATTAACCCAACACAGCAAAAAAACTTTTCTTCTTCAAATCCATTTTCTTCTTCCAGTTTTCTTACATTTTCTTCTTCCTCCTCCTTTCAAATCCATTTTCTTCTTCTTCTTCCTCCTCTCGACTCGATCTGCAGCAACTCTGCAATTTTTTTTTTTTTTTTTTTTTTTTTGGGTCTGGCTCACCAAAACGACGCCGTTTTGAAGAAGGATCATCTCAGCCGTTGGATACATTAATGGGACACGTGTTGCACCATAAGGGATCACTCTAGAGGATCACTCTAGAGGATCACTCTAGAGGATCCGGACCCCTTCTATTAAGCTTGAACAATAAATATATTAGAAAATAAAATATTTCCTCGTCTCTTTTGTTAATGTTCTTTTTCTTTCAATACCCAACACTTATTAAATTCTACATTTAATAGTGAAGTCCATTCTAATTTTTATTTTTATGATATATACAAAAAAATTATATATTTTGAGCGTATCTCCAACATGTCATGTCTTTTATTTTTTGAAAATTTGTGTGTTCGCGTGTCTGTGTCGTGTTCCGTGTCCATGCATCATAGATCCCCAACTTATTGACTAAAATAATTATTCCCTAATATCCTTCTGATTGGGCTAAGAGAATTGCTAGTTCTTTTATTCTATTATTCTTACACACAAAAGGGTTTAGTAGATTGGAAGTATAGATAAGTGAGAATTATTATCTGACAAAGCAACAAGAGGACGTGCAATAATGAAGTGATTAGAATCTCAAGCAAGATCTAGATACTCATACGGTGCTATTGCCCATTGGCTATTGCTAATAATACAAGGAATTTTGAATATGCAACATTATTAAATGATAACTATTTCAGGATTATAGGCCCCAAAAAAATTTGTTTTTGTTTTGGCTTGTGAGGAAAAATATATTTTCATTTTCATTTTATTATTTTCTCCATTTTTGTTTCACCCATTGTCCTCTTTCTCTTCTTTAGCTTTCATTTTCCTGTGAGCTTCATACAAAATATACCTTGATATTTGCTTTACTGATTTGTGATGGAGCCCATTGTCCAGTCATCTATAATAGAATATGGAAACAATTAGAAGGAGATTAAATTTAGTATTTTTTCATGCTGAAAATGTTAACTAGAAAATATGGAGTTCATGCAAGCCCAGCCTGTTTGGCACTGCTAATATGCTGGTGCACACTCTTGCTCCGTCCATTTACTTTGATATTTCCTCTCAAATGGATCACTTATATTGGTGACAGACATAAAAACTTTTCATACAAGAATACATTAAAAATGAAAAGACACATGCTTTATATAGCAGTATGAATATTGTGCAAGTATGATCATAACTAAAAATTCAGATATGTCCTAAAGAAAATGTGTCACTCATAATGAGGGAGGAAACTTTTCCTGAAATATATTTTTGCCATCTCAGATCGAGGGTTTAAGCTAAATTACCTGTTTTAGACCAAGGAGCACATTCAGCAGCTACCAATATGACATTCATGACATTGGGCCCAGCCAAAGGAGGGGGCTTCTCACCTTCACTTGTAGGCATATTTGCCTCAATATCCAACTCCTTCAAACTAGATTCTTTCAAATCTTCATGCTTTTCTTCTTTTATACTGGATGTTGCAGGTGAACTTGAAAGAAAGGATGGCAGCTCATCAGACCAAACTGTTTTTGAAGTTTTGTCTCTCAACAGTCTCTGGTAATCCAAATCTGAGGATGCCTTTTCATGAGATGAGTCATTTTCAGGTTCCTTTGTACCTTTACCAAGATCTTGACTAATAGCTGGAGGTAGGGTTTCCAGTGCATTATCTACTGTCGAGTTCACATTGCTGCTTGATGAAACACTACTAGTGTAATCTTCATTAGTATCTTTACCACCATCTGAAGTAGTATAAACTTCATCGCTTTCTAGGTTAATAATACTACTTTTTATAGATGAAACTAGTTTCCTTCTTTCAGCAATCTGCAATGGGCAGGGAAGCTTAATAAGAGCATCATTTCAACACTACATGAGAAAATTGTTGGAAAAAATGGTTTTATGGTGACTTTAATGTGAAATTAAAGTAGGTCCCAACCTAGGAAGCACGAATACGGATACGGATACGGATACGATACGGCGATACGACAAAATTTGAAAAACTAGGATACGGGTACGGCGGGGATACGTTCGTAAAAAATATTATTTTAACAATTTTTAGTAATGCAGTATGCATAAAAATAAAACTTAAAGCAAAATACAACTTGATAAAGAAGAAAGATTCCTACAAAACTAAGAGTCTTCAAGGTCAATAGCTTCAACTTGTTCCCCTTCATCAGTGAATAGCTAAAGCCAAAGCCAAAGCCAAAGCCAAAAAACCATTCTTAAATAAAAATTTCAGCAAATATACTTTTTTAAGTCATCAATGATAGCCTAGGAAGCACGGATACGAATATGGTGATATGGAGATGTGGATATGGCGATATGTCAAAATTTGAAAAAGTATGATACGGGTATAGCGGGGATACATTCATAATTTTTTTATTTTTTTATTTTAATAATGTAATATGCATGAAAATAAAACTTAAAGTAAATTAATAAATAAAGAGGGGGATTCCTATTAACCTAAAAGTGCTCAAACATTCATAAAACATCCAAAACTAAAAGCAAAAGTAAATGCAAATGCAAATTAAATATCATCCTTACATGCCAACACCAAAAAAAGAATGAGAGTAGAGAGAAGAAACGTGAGAGAGTGAGAAAGCGACAGAGAAGTGAGAGAGACAACAAGGATACATCAATTTGACAAATTCTATTACTTAAGCTCTTACTATATTCCTCTTATGAAAGAATTAAACAAAATATTATAAGTAATATGTAACTTCGAGTATCCGATACTTCAAAATTAAGTATCCGATACTTCAAAATTAATAAAAAATTAATTAAGAAGTATTCGATACGTATCCGCGAGTATCCGAGGAGTATCGGTATCCGATAAGTATCCGATACGGATACGTCACCATTTTTGAAGTATCCGTGCTTCATAGGTCCCAACCATTGTTTGAGGTGGGATTAAATGAATTTAGATTCTTTGTAACAAAATCTTTACACCACAAAAAGAATGACAAAAAATTATTAAGAATTGAATGAGAAATTGTCTCATAAAGTTGGCCTTATGAATGAGGCGTTGGGAATTGTGTATAACTACCAATCCCACATTGATTGTAGTGGAAAACTTAAATGGGTATTTAAATCTCAAAATTTTGATAAGGGCATGAGCCTTTTGGGGCATCTAAATTTTCGGAAGGAAGGGAGTTATGGATGCTTCAAGGATGGGCTTGGACCAAAACTATGGTCCAAGTTGGTTATGCAAAAATTGCCACACGCGCCCGCCCCGGACCGGATCTTGGGCTTGAGGAATGGGTTAGGTTTGGGTTGGGCCGAATTGGTGGTCCACCAATCTAATCTTTTTGGGCCAAGTCTATCAAGTGACTGCAGATAGGTATATACAAACGTGTATATTATGTGTAACTCACACATTGAATCTCCATCAGTTTTGTGCATTACTTCAACAGTTTTGCAGAAGTAATGGGCTACATTGGTGGCTATCCTTCATGGCTGGAGGCTCCTTCTCTCTCCTCCATGGTGTATAAATAGAGACCAATTTCTATGGTTGATGCACAAAATTTTTTACCTTTCATAGTATATAGTCAGTTTGCTCCTATAATCTTCTTCCTGTGTGAAAAAGTGCTGCCATTGTCGGTTCGCCAAAACTAACAGAAGGTGCTTCTGCGTTAACGGGGTCCAAGCCGTTGTATCTTGAGAGACAGACGCCGACATACATCCAGCACCCACGGGGAGGCGGCGAATATATCTTAAGGAGACTATGATATCGCACAGGCTTCGATTTGCTTTCCTTTACTATTTTATTGTATAATGTATTTCTGTTCAATCTAGGTGTACTTTCTAGCATGTTTTTCTTGGTCTATAATTTAATTTATTAACTATGAATTTATTTGTTTTATTTAATTGCATGTTTTCTACAACAATCTTAAAACAGATTCAATGTTTCCATGAAATTAACAAATAGATTCATATATAATTAGAATTGTACACTGTGTCATATTTGCAGTGTATAATAGATTAATTGATTTTATTATATTCGTAGTCTGCATCTATAGTTGCATAAGAAATTGAATTAATTTTATTTCCTCCTAGACTTGCTTATTGCTATTGCTATGTTTATTTTCTGGAAAAGCCAAGACGTGGTACAGTGTACAAGGCCACTGTTTTAAATATGAATTCATTACATGCCAGTCATAAAAGGCCACTGTTTTATATGTGAATCCATAATTAAAAATTCAATTATATTTGCATACTAGTTGTTTCTAACTATTAGTGTCTAATTCTAGAGTATTGTACTGCTCTTTTATTCAAGTACTTAAATGCGTGATTAGAGTGTTTTTTCCCCCCCTTCCATTACAGCATGTATATAGCTTTCAATAATTTACATGCTGGTTTTGACTTGACACTCAATTTAATAATAAGGTTACTGTTTGTGATATAAAGTGTTTTATTAAAATAATGAAATTAGTTACATGAACTTCATGCTAAAGTTGCATGCTTATTTGTTTCTAGTAGAATTTTATTTTATGAGCATGATGTTTAATTTCCTACCATGATTTGTATGTTCTTTTTATTTTATAATTTTATAATATAATTTACATGCTTATGAGTGTTTAAATTTTTTTATGTGAATTATTTTCTAGTTTCTAGTATAATCAACATGTTCAATAATTTTACATTCTAGTCTACTTCACATGTTTATTAGATCCTAGATTTGTAGGATTATTTGCATGTTCTAAATTTTCTAAATTTTAGTTTATGTTTATAAAAATATTTGCATGACCTTATTTCTAAAATATTTTACATGTTAAAATATTTTACATGTGTTAATTGCTAGAAACATTCACATGGTTATTGTTTTGTAAAAAAATTATATAACTATTGCCTATTAGATTTTTAATTTAAGTATTTGGAGTTATAAAATTTTATAACTTGTCTATGGTTATTTACATGTTTATTGAGTAAATTAAATTTTATATTTAATTGTGGAGTTTTAAGTATTATTTATGTAACTTGTATAGCATATTGCAAGAAGGGTTAAATACATTTGTTGCTTTTACAGTTTCTTTCAATTATTTGCTGTGTTTCTTTGCTAACTTTCAGGAATACCTATGCGCAAGGGAATGGAAAAAAAAAAATATATACAAATCCAATTGAATAAAATTTGGGATTGCAATAAAAATTTGGACTACTAATCTTTTTGATTGAATAGAAATACCTAATCGTGGAAAGAAATTTTGGATCTAATAGAATCTTCATGGATTGGTTACTTTTCTTTTAATTGAAGCAATTTTAACTGGGACATTGTTCCAATCTCGAAGCAGAACTGTGGGCTATTTACAGAGGACTCACAATCTTATTCCAGAAAGGCACCAAGGGAGTGGATATTGAATCTGATTTAGAACTGGCTATCAACCAAATACAGAAAGATCCATGCCTTAGCTCACCATATAAAGCTCTAATAGAAGATGCAAAATTCCTGTTGAAAAGGTGCAACTGCTCCCTGCGACATAACCCAAGGGAGGGCAACAAATGTGCTGATCTTCTTACAAATATGGGAGTTGCCCAAGATGAACATGTACTGGTGCTTGAAGAACCTCCTGAAGAAGTGAAGGCTCTGATCATTGATGACATGACTGGAGTTAGTGTGTTGAGGGATTAGTTCTTCATATATTTGTTTCTCTTTATTTTCCTGTTTCTGTTCTTTTGTTTGTTTGAACTTCCTTTGAATCAAAAAAAAAAAAGAAGCAATTTTTACTTGAGTTTTAATAGTGGTTGTTTACCAATTTGTAGAAGCAAGTTTTGTTTGCTTATAATTGTTGTAACAAATTTTTTTTTTTTTAATTGCTTGTAATTTTTAGCAATTTTTTAATTGCATATCAGTTTGGAATTTGGTTTGTTTTAACCTAGTTCATCCCCCTAGAAAATTTAATTCTAAAAATTATTTCTCATGGATTAGGAATCAACATACTCTTGAAAGTTTTGTCTAAGGTTAACTGTGTTTTAAGTGGGATCGATGTGACCCATCCAGTCTTCCTGAAAACATTTCTAACCATGTTCGATTCTAAGGAAGTGGTGAGGCTAGTTTTGAATTAAATTGCCAACTCTGGGATTTTCTAGTGTTAAGTTTAATTTTTGGAAAAGCAAATAGTGAAATTCTGATGTATTTTTCAAAAATGGCAACTGTTACCGATGCTGCTGTTGCTAATGTTGGTGGGGAATCAGAATCCTGGGGAAACTGGCTTGCCAACCCTTGCTACTGTGACCTTTGTGGTCAACCTTGTTGCCGCTCCTGTTGTTCCGGGAGACTCGTTTAACCATCATGAGCGCCCAGAGAAATTCACGAGAGTGAATTTCAAGAGGTGGCAGCAGAAGGTATTGTTCTACCTGACTACTTAGCCTTGCAAGGTTTTTGAGTAAGAATCCACCAGCCGTGGAGGACAATGAGCAAGACAAGCAAAAACTCATGGCTCTAGATGCTTAGAAGCAATCAGACTTCCTTTGCCGAAACTATGTTCTGAATGGCTTGGCAGATTCACTTTTCAACGTGTTTTATGCCAAGAAGTTGGTAAAGGAGCTGTGAGATGCTTTGGACAAGAAGTACAAGATTGAGGATGCTGGGACGAAGAAATTTGTCATTAGCCGGTTTCTGGACTTCAAAATAGTAGACTCAAAAACCGTCATTAGTCAAGTCCAAGAGTTCCAAGTAATTCTGCACGAGATTCATGCAGAAGGAATGTTTCTGAGTGAATCATTCCAGGCAGCTGCGTTGATTGAGAAGCTGTTTAATGGTTGGAAAGGGTTCAAGAACTACTTGAAGCATAAACAAGAGGAGATGACAGTCAAAGAGCTCGTTGTCAGGCTCCGAATTAAGGAAGACAACAGGAGGAAAGGGGGGAATACCTCCACTGTGAAAGCAAATGTGGTTGAGCATGGCTAGTCCTCGAGGGTAAAAAAGAAATCAGTGACAGGCAAAAGCTCAAAGCTGGAGGCAAGAGGCCGTGTCTCTAAAAGGCCGGTCTACAAGCCGCAGGAACCTACTTTTAGGTTCAATGAAAAGTGCTTCAAATGTGGAAGCGATGGGCATCGGGCGGTTGACTGTCGTAAGAAGAAGAAGCCCTACAAGAAGTACCTTCCACAGAACAAAAGCCGGGCTCACGTGGCTAAGATGGAGGATTTGTCTCAAGATATGAACAACATGCATCTGTCTACAGTCATCTCAGAGGTGAACACGGTGGGGTCCAACCCGAAGGAATGGTGGGTAGACACTGGGGCCACTCGCTACATCTTTGCGGAAAAGAAGATGTTCACAACTTTCGAATCAGTTTCAAACAGTGAGAAGTTGTTTATGGGGAATTCTGCGACCTCAGCTGTTGAGGGTAAAGGCGAGGTGGTCCTGAAGATGATTTCAGGAAAAGAGCTGGCTCTAAATGATATCCTATATGTGCCGAATATTCGTAAGAACCTTGTCCTATATTGTGTGTAACTCACACATTAATCCCCATCAATTTTATGCATTACTCTAACAGTTTTGCAAGAGTAATGGGTTGCATTGGTTACTAGCCTTCATGATTAGAGGCTCCTCCTCTCTCCCACATGGTGTATAAATAGAGACCAACTTCTTTGGTTGATACATAGAATTTTTTGCCTGCTGTCATTGTTAGTTTGCCAAAGCTAACAGAAGATACTTCTGCGTTAGCGGATTTAAGCCGTCGTATCCTGAGAGACAGACGCCGACATACCTCTAACACCCACGGTGAGGTAGCGAATCTGTTTTAAGGAGAATGTGGTATCACACAGGTTTCGATTTGTTTTCCTTTACCATTTTATTGTATAATATATTTATGTTCAATTTGGGTGAACTTTCTAGCATGTTTTTCTTGTTCTGTAATTTAATTTATTAAATATGAATTTATTTGTTTTATTTAAATGCATGTTTTCTACAACAAAAAAATGAATGAGGAGAGAATCTATAAAGCTTGGGATAATCAGATTTTGATTTCCTAATAGAAAAGGGAATTAAACTCTGTTTTTTTTAATGGAAAAAAGAGTATATTTGTTGAAAGGAAATCGATGGCCACCAGACTAGTAACCAGCAGCTGGAATACAATCAAGCCATTAAGGATAGCATTAGTGTGTCCATTCTCCCCCAATCTCCACCCTAACGTAAAGTATGGCTACAGAAACAAAAACAACATACAATCTACAGTGTTCAAATTCAGATGCTATCCTCACTGAGTCAAAATTAAGAAACAGATATTACAATCTTCATTACTGGAAAATGAAACAACCGTCTGAAATCTTGTGATAGATCATCATGAGAGTGTGACTGATACAATAGTAACATAATCTAACACATACTATTGGGTATCTAAACAACCAGCCAATGTTCTATGGCAGAACGTTAGTATTCAAGAAAGAATATTTTTTAGCATATGTTGAGATGGCTACATATATGAGTGATTAAAAAGAAAGGAGGGGCCATATTGCTTTGAATTGCACTTCTTTTACATGGAAACCTTAACAGAAATTCACTGCTCAAAAGCAATGGCCTGTGGTTCAGTTAAAATGAAACATTACAATTAGAGCGATGAAGAAAAGTACCTGTTGCATTAAGTCTCTTTGCATGGCTAGAGCCTTCTTGCTCTTTTCAATTGCGGCCTGAAGAGTATCCACTGGTTCGTCCCCATCCTCACCTTCCCCAGGCCCCTTCTCTGTTGCTTTCAAACGCTTCATGCTTCGCCGCCGTGTTTCTCTACATCCGCTCATCAATCTCGCATAGCACAAAGACGCCCCAGCAACATCTTTAAACAAAACTTTCGCATACCCAAATGCCGAAACATTCGAATCCGCAGAATCAAGAGAGCTCCTCAGCCGATAAGCAAACAAAGGTAACCTCGGACGCCCGTGATTCCCATTATGGACAAGAACTGAACTTTCCATGGTAAGAGACCCAATAGACCCCATTAACTGTTCAACGATTTGCTTCCGAGAGACTCGAAGAACTGAGACCACTTATTAGTGAGTAATGAAGCAGACCCAGATGAAAAAATTGAGAAATAAGCAAACCTGATTGATGGCTTTGGGTGTTTTTTGGGCAATAAGTTCTTTTTAAAAAAATTAAAATAGTATTAAAATATAAAATAAATTAAAATAACTAATAATATAAAACATCTATTAAATTTATAATTATTTTATTATTTTTATAAATATTATATTTAATTATAAAAAAAATTAATTTTTTTTAATCATAATTATTTTAATTTATTAAAATAACTAAAAATTAAAACATCTACTTCCGAGACAACCTGAAATTGAAAGCAGCGAAGAAGTTTGTTGGGTTTTTGGAGTGGAAATGGAAATCGTTGCAAAGGGTCCCACTGAAGGGAAAATCGTGGAGGTGGATATTTCTAGACCATGGGCCCGTAAGCTTTAGGCTTTTCCACTAAAAAAGGCTATCATCTTTATGAGTCCGAATCTTCGTCCACACAAGCCCGCGGCACTTCCAAAATGACGTTTTAAAAAAAATTTCAATTTAAAAAAAAAAGAAGGTAGAACAGAAATCAAAGAGGAGGGGAAGAAGAGAGAAAGGAAGGGAGAAGAAGAGGGGAGAAGAAGGGAGTGAACTGCAACTAAGTTTTGTTGGGCCTAAATCAAATTAAACAAAAAGAAAACATCATCAATCTGATTAGATTAAATCAACTAAAATAATTTGAAAAAACAAATATGAAAGTTATTGACAAAACCGAGATGCCCAGATCAAACAAATATGAAAGTTATTGACAAAATCGAGATGCCCAGATCAAACAACCATGCACATAGAGAGAGAGGGAGGAGACTAACCAGAAGACAATCTAAATTTGTTGGAAGGAGTTGTTGGGAGGCTTTCATTGGGATGATCTCTTTCATTATGAAGATTGGGTTTTTCATCTTCCCTTGAATCAAAACACGAAAAACAACCCATTTATCTTCTCCCTCCTAAATCTAAAACCCCTCTTCCAAAATCCCTTTTATTTATTTATTTATTTATTTTTCTTTCTTAAAATCAATTTCGATGTAGCTCAGAAATGGATAAACTCTTCTTCATATTCTCCTCCCACTCATCGTATCAAAAATGGATCGAAAAATCAGATGATTCATCTTCTCTCTATACATAAATAAATCTAAACCCAATAAGCTCAATCAAGAGAAAGAAAAACCCAAATCAAAATCAATAAACAAGAACAAAAGATGATAATGGAGAAAGATAATTTGCAGTGTTGTTGATGTGAGAAAGTTGTGGCCGGCTTTGTACTCGGTTTTTTCTAACATGGGTGTACTTTATACATACATATATATAGACAACCAAGATGGTGATAGAACTATTACCCATTAATCTATATTGTTCATTACATGACCTCGCCACCTTCCGAGGCCACTGCGCCTCCGGCGACTGCGGCGGCGCCCTCTTCCTTCTTCTCCCTTCTTCTCCCTTTCTCACTCTCTTCTTCCCCTCTCCTCTGGTTTCTGTTCTGTTTTTTTTTTTTTTTTAAATTGAAATTTTTCCCAAAACGACGTCGTTTTGGGGGTGCCGCAGGGATGGCTGCAGACTTGTGCGGCCGAGGATCCGAACTCCATCTTTATGGGAATCCTGGTACAGAGCTTTATACTATTTATGTTTTACTATTTTTATCAAGTTAAGTAATAAAAAGAAAATGAGAAGTTAGGCAATGAATAAGATGGAAAAAATTTATATTGTTTATTATGTTGGCGTAAAAGTCAATATATAGAATATCATATGGATACAAAAAAAATCAAAAATTTAATGCATACTTAACTTGGTTAAATTTACAGCCAAAGTTTGCACAAAATTCTAACTACCTAGTCAAATCTAGTCATAGGCTTTATAAAATGTCTTACATAAAAATAAATACAAACAGAGAAAAAAAAGTAAAAAGCCTATAATTATTTGCCATATTCTGACAAACTACAATTATATATACTGTCTACTCTCCCCGGTTTTCAAAGGAATAGATTGAAACAGATAAAATTTGGCTGATCTTTTCTGTCTTGTAGCGTCGGCTGAAAAGATTTGTCTGACCACTTTCCGCCTAATAATGCAGGTTGCTTCATGTGTCCTAGGTAAGGTTGGAGTCGATCAGGAGACAACTGCATGTGATAGTGGGGTCCATTATGTTTCCATCATGTTGATGAGATTGTGACACTCTTCATCATTCTCTGATGGAGGAGAATCAGGATCCTAACTGTATTGCTCATTCCAAAATGTTCTACATCATCCACGGTCATCACTAGTTCCAACGGAAGATCCAAATTATTTCTTTTTTTGAGATTTAATAACATGTCAAGAACCTCATTAATTTGTACAAGAAACCTTTGATATATTATGGGAAAGTGAGTTACAAATAATATTCTACCATCTGTGACGATAAATGGCAACGTTGCAAAGCCATGGATATTAGAAGCTGCTTGTGAAACAGAAGATTGTCTATCCAATATTCTGTTAAAGAAAGTTTTTGATTGGTTTCCAATCGCTTCCTCCTGCGATCTTCATCCAAATAATCATCTTCAAATTCAAAATCTTCAGTTTCATTAAGATACCAAATTTGGTATGGTTGGAAAAAATGTTCTCGTTCTCGCCAACCAACAGTGTTAGAGATCCAGAAAGTAAAATATTTACTCCATCGGAAGCCTTTTACTACCCATGAGAGCATTGCTTTTATGATCATTGGATATTCTATCCATTGGATTGGATCTAAAATTTGGAAAATAACTTGATTAGTTTACCATGAGGGTTATTTTGGGAATTCCATCTTTAAAATTTAATTTATCATAGGATCGTTCTAAGATTTGTCTAATCTTATCACGATGATCCTCAACTCGATTTTTTATTATCATAAAAATCTCCTTTGGAAGCAAAGTTTTTGCTTTTTCAAAAAGACAATTTTTTTTTATTTGTTCAAAAATTGGATTAGAAAACTCATTTGATATGAGGTCTGATAGCTAAAGAAAATTGTTTATTTTTTCAAAATTAAAATCTTCATTCCAATTCATTTGTTTAAGGATATTGAAACAAAGATTTTGCAAATCTTTTAATTTAGTTGTTTGCTCAACTAATTTGTTGGCCAGAACTCCCATGTGTTTTCGAAATTTCACTTTGTTGTCTACAATGTGAGTTTTCCAAACTCCATTAAATTATGTATAAATTTCTCTGGATATACCAGGGTTGAGAAAATCTTTTATCTCAGATTCATCTGGTTTAGATGTCTGAATATTAGTTGGAACTAGGTTAGTTCTTATTTGACAAAAATTATTTTGATAAAGCTTTTTTTAGCTTTGAACATACTATCATAAGATTTATAGCTTGCGTTTTGCAATCACTCCACTCTATGTAAATTCCAGATTGTCTTCCTGAAAAAACAACATAAATTTTTTCTTGTCTGGGGATTGCTTTTTTAGCAATTGTCTCCCAATCTCCTTGAGCAGATTATTTACCCTTATCCATTGTTTCCTCTTTGTCTAGAGGTCTTTTGTAAAAATTAAAATTACTTGTTTAGTAATTTAATTTTCTTGAAACAATTCCTACTAAGAAAATCTGCAAGAAAATTGTTAGTACTTTTAAGATGTTATACCTCAAAAGTATATTCAGAAATTTTATCATACCAGGCTAATCTTCTTCCTTGCTCAATAGATTTTTTATTGATCAAGAAATCTCTTGCTGCCTTATTATCAGTGCGTACAATAAAATTTTCTAGGGCTAAATGAATATGAAAACTTTTTATTGCCAATTTTATCGCAAGCAATTCTTTTTCAAAAACAATACATTTCTGTTCATTTCGTTTAAATGTTCTAGAATTATATCCATAAATTAATTAATTTTTTTTTTGTAATTTTATGTGTATTGAATTTTTTCTTGGTCTAATCTCATTTTCTAATAAAGGTATCTTTTTATCATGTCATAAATTACTTGGTATTGCTTTAAGAACACATCCCCAGCATGCTTCTGAGGTATCTGTTTCTAAAATTGATTTATCACCTGTTTTAGAAAGATAAACATCTGGTAGAGTTTTAACATTTTCTTTAATTTGTTTAATTAAAGCAACATCTTCTGCTATCCATTAAAAAAAAAAACATTTTTCCTTAATTTGGTGAACCAAGGAATTTCTATTTTTGAAAGATTTTTGATAAAATTTTGTCTATAATTTAAAATACGTAATAAACTCTGTAATTGTGTTATATTTTCAAGAGTATCAGGAAAATCTCGTACTTTGGACAAAATATGTTCTTGTAATTTTAAACCTTTTTGGTCTAAAATTATTCCCCAAAATTCAATTGATTCTTTTTCTTGTTCAATCTTTTTTGGAGACAAAATAATTCCATGTGCTTGGAATTTTCACAAAGTAATTTTAAATATTTCTTATGCTCCTCCCGGGTTTTGGAGAAGATAAGTATATCATCAATATAAGTTATACGACAATCTTTAAGATCTTTAAAAATTGTATCTATCCACTGTTAAAATACCGGTAGTGCTATATTTAACCCAAAAGGCATAACATTCTAGTAGTAATGTCCTCTAGGTGTATTGAAAGCTGTCAATTTTTTTGACTCTTCAGTCAATTGAATTTGCCATAATCTACTCTTACAATCAAATTTGCTAAAGATTTTTGATCATTTGGTTAAGTTAATCAAAACATCTTTTCTTGAAATAAAATATCCATCAAATTCTAAATTTTCATTTAGCCGTTTATAGTTAACTACCATTCGGACTTTTTTTCTTTTAATTTCAGTATGGTTTCTTACCATAAAAGTTAGATTAGAGTGAGGGCTTCTAGTTTCTTCGATTAATTTTTTGTCTAAAAGTTGCTGAAGTTGAATATCAAATTAGATCATTGGTCTTACTCTAATGATAACATTATGGTCTTTTAATTTCAAACTACAATAATGCAGACTTCGTTGTCATAGTTTTAATGGATGTTCACTAAAATTTTCTTCAAGAATTTTATAAATCCAATGTGATTCATTAATAGTTTTAATGATGGGAGTTAAATCACCACGCGGAACGGGAATGATACACTGAGGCTATATTTTTAACCAAATAGCTATATTTTTAGTCTTGAATTGTATGGAAGTATGGTTGCCATCAATTCCAGTAATCAAAATTGAATATTTCATTAATGTCCATTTTTCTTTTGGGATGACATTCCATTTACATAAGCTGATTGTAGCTCCTGTATCTATGAGAACACTGTGGCTATAGGGTTTATAACCCATAAAATTAAATATTCCCAATACATATGTGTATCTATTTTTTCCTTGGCTAGGAGAAAAAATAATATCATCATTTTTTATTTGAAAATGATACATATATGCAGACTTAATATGTTCAGATTGTCTTCTTGTTCTTGGAAAAATAGGAATTTGAACATTTGTTGAAGTAATAGATTCTTGATTAGAATTATTACTCGATTCACTAATGCTTAAATTTGAAAATGATTTGTTAGGAAAATCTTTTTCAAATACAGATATTGATATTTTAATTTTTGAAACTGTATTTTGAATATATAATTTTTTTCCTGACGCTTGTATTTGCATTTGTGCAAGATTTTTTGTTTTAGAAGATTCTCCTTGTTCCACTAGGTCATGGATTAACCATTGTCGAGGGATTTCTAAATCACTCCAATTCATAGATACATGAGCTACAATCATCTCATTTAAATGGAATGCCATCCCAAAAGAAAAATGAATAGTGTATATAATTGTAGTTTGTCCGAATATGGCAAATAATTGTAGTTTTTCCTTTAGACTTTTTTGTCTCTTTATATTTATTTTTATGTAGACATTTTATAAAGCCTATGACTAGGCTTGACTAGGTAGTTGGAGTTTTGTGCAAACTTTGGCCATAAGTCTAACCAAGTTAGGTATATATTAAGTTTTTGATTTTATTTGTATCCATCTTGTATTCTATATATTGGCTTTTACACCAACATAATAGACAATGAAAATTCTTTCTATCTTCTTTGTTGCCTAACTTCTCCTTGATCTCTTTTTGTTGCTTAACTTGATAAAAATAGTAGAACAGAAATAGTATAAAGCTCCTTTCCTTTGGTATTAGAGCTTGGTGAAGAGCTTTTAAAAGCAAAATCAAGCTATGTAAGTATTTCTATATATATATATATATTGATATATATAAGTGTGTATGGTGTTCTTAATGATATAAAAAAAAAATTCAAAAAATATTATTCGTCAAGTTTAGTTTTAATTGTGTGTCCTTTGTATTTTATATCTTCAGGGTTAATTGCCATTATAGATTGTTATTGGTACCTAAGACCCTTCTAGTGTATAATCTGGTGCCTAAAACCTCTCTTTATGATCTTAAAGACTTAAAAATGCCTAATTATGGCCACTAGTCAAAAATGCCTAATTGTTGTTAGTACCTAAGACCCTCTTAGTATACACTAAGCATATATGTTTTACAACAACTATAAATGAAACAAATAATTATGAAGATATAAAATACTTTGGAAATACAAAAAATAATGTTAATAATAAACATGACCATAGTTTGCATACTACTAAAGAATCTGCAAATAAAAATAGTGTGTGTTCTAGTTTAAGTAATATTACTGATATTAAGTGTTCTTGGTTTTCTAAATTAGATAAAAATAAAAAAATAAATCAAAATTATCTAGAAACCAAAGTTGAGTCTATAGAATCTAAAATAGACAATTTAGGTTCTATAATAAATATTGACTTAAACAAAGAAGCAAAAACCAAATAAACAATTTGGTGACAAAATTAGAAACTATACCCTTCATAAACAATGATGGAATGAATAGTACAAGACATAACTCCATTCCTAGGCTATTTTATGGTACAAAAGATATTATGGTACTTCAAACCAATACCTATAATAGGACTGAATATGAAATGTTGTTGAAATATTGGATTATTGGAGAAACTTATACAAAGATCCAGAGTTAGGTATTGATGAAAAAAATAGGCTACTAGATCAGATAAGAGAAACTTGTCTAGAACATGAAGCCCTTTTACAACACTTTAATTATGATATTAATATGTCAATTAATGATGATGACAGTCAATCATCCTCATCTGAAGAAATATTAGATTAAGATATTTCACCAAAAATAAATAAGGGGAAAAGAAAGGCAGAAGAGTCAATTGATCCCAAATTATTTGGCACATGGGGAGATGGAGAAAATTTTGACTTTATTCAAACAAATGAAGTTAAAAATGATACTAACACTAGAAGTACCTTCAATCCTACACCTGAGCCAATAATATCGAGAAAAGATAATAATCATAAGTATCCAATAACTCAAAATGGTACTTATTTAGACTTGTCTCATGTTTCATTTAAGAATCAGCCACAAGCAATTGATGATTGGGCACAATCTTTGCCATTATTACCAATTACAAAAATAGTTAGTCAAAGGAAAAATTCCTTAATTATATTGCACCAACTCTCTAGGGAGATGTGTTGCAATGGTTAGTGGGAAAAATCTAAAATTGAAAACAGTCAAAAAACGGCTTTGTTAGCAAATTTTCTCACACTTGACATAGTTTTAGCTGAGTTTGCAAAAATCACAAAAGAAAACTTATGTGGTTTTGCAGGAGACACGGATTTGCAAGCAGATACAAATTATATTTTGACTAAATTAGAACTATGTAATATTTATCTTTTTGAAGATTATGTTCAAACTTTAAAAAAATATTATTATCTTATTGATCCACCAGCGAATCAACCTTGGTTAGATCAATTTTTCCATAAACTTCCTAATCTATGGGATGAGTTATGTATTAAAACATATCATGGTTTTCACATTAATTATGTTCTAAGACTAATAGCAGATCGATGTCTAGAAGCAAAGGTGAAAAAACAAATGAAAAATCAAATTTTCAACTCACAATATAGTCAAAAATGTTGTGATAAAATTTTGAAAGAAAATTGAAAAATTGGTTGTAATACATTTCCCAAACGAAAAGGATTTTCTAAAAAACGCAGAAAATATAAATAGAAACCTTGGAAAAAGAACAAAACTTTCAAAAAAGAAAAAGTATATTCGAAAAAAGAAACCAACAAGTGTTTCGAAAAAGAAAACTTGTAAATGTTACATTTGTAACGAAGAAGGTCACTATGCACCCGAATGCCCAAAAAGGGAAAAAAGTGCAAAAAAAATTATCACAGTTCTTGAAGAACAAGATTTTAAAATAATAGAAATTTTTGATGAAGAAGAAATCTTGTATGAAATTTCTAGTGATGAAGAAAGTTCAAATGAAGAATTAATCTTCATGATGACTAACATAGATAGTCAAAAAATATCTCAAGAAGAATTATAAGCAATTCAACTTGGAGATGTAATTGGAGAAAAAAAAACTTTTACCAAAGAAGAACTAACAAAATTTGAAAAAATGCAAGAAGTTGCTGTGCCAGAAATTTATAAAATTTCAATATTCAACTTCTTTTCAACAAGAGTGTTTGAACAATACAGTAGCAACACTTAAGCAAAATGGTCAGAAGAAGGAAATATTGATATTCCTTTTTTTGATAAGAAGAAGGTTGCAAGATGGAAAAGAAATATCCTGAAATTCAATATATTCATATTGGATTAATTCAAGTAACCATAACAACCTTATTTTGCCAAGGGATAGATACTCCTATTTTGGCAGTAATTTTTGATAAAAGATTTTTCGACCCAATGAAAGCAATTATTGGAGGAATTCAATCTAATTTGGCTAATGGAGTAGTTTGGTTTAATGTTAGACCAAATTTCTTTATTTCCATAAATGATCATAATCTTGAAGACATAGTCAGAATAAGAATTAAAACACAAGGATTCAAAATGAAATCAAATTCTCATAATTTGGCTATTCGTTGGAAAACAATTCACGAATTGACCAAATTTCCTAAAACCAAAACAAGATCAAACGATAATAAAATCGTGGAAATCTTTGAACCTAGACCATTTGACACGATAATCCAACCGCGTCTAATGAATTGGAGTGATTTAGAAGTCCCTCGACAATGGTTAATCCATGACCTAGTGGAACAAGGAGAATCTTCTAAAACAAAAAATCTTGCACAAATGCAAATACAAGCGTCAAGAAAAAAATTATATATTCAAAATACAGTTCCAAAAATTAAAATATCAATATTTGTATTTGAAAAAGATTTTCCTAACAAATCATTTTCAAATTTAAGCATTGGTGAATCGAGTAATAATTCTAATAAAAAATCTATTACTTCAACAAATGTTCAGATTCCTATTTTTCAAGGAACAAGAAGACAAAATAAAACATATTTAGGAATGGCAACGGGACGGGACGGGACAGGGCGGGGCCGGGGATTACACTCCTCGTCCCCGATCCCCGAAGGCACAAAAGTCCCCGTCCCTGATCCCCGAAGGCACAAAAGTGCCCGTCCTCGTCCCCGATTCCTGGTGAGGAACCCATCACCCTCTCTGCTCCCGCCCCTGTCCCCTAATTGGGATCGGGGATCCCCGACCCCAAAAAATCCCCGTACAAAAATAGCATCCACAACAAACAACCACAACCACAACAGATCAACAACCACAACATATACAACAGATGAACAACCAAAAAAAAAAAAAAAGGATACTGATACGCACTTACACACATACATGTATGCATATACATGGATCTGTGTGGATCCCGCACGGATCCATGTGGATCGACTCAGATTTACGCTGAAACATGGTTGAAACTGCCATATCTCGAGGCATTGGCTAGGGTAGGGTTTCACTGTCGGAATTGAGAGAAAGAAAGAAGGGAAGGAGAGAGAAAGTGAGAGGAAGGAAATGAGGAGAAAAGCGAGAGAGGAGGTGCCACGACAGTGCTGCGATGGAGGATGAGGAGGAAGTGTTGCGACGGAGGACGGCAGAGCGACTGTTCTTGAGGATGGCGGATCTGTGTGGATCCCGCACGGATCCATGTGGATCGACTCAGATTTACGCTGAAACATGGTTGAAACTGCCATATCTCGAGGCATTGGCTAGGGTAGGGTTTCACTGTCGGAATTGAGAGAAAGAAAGAAGGGAAGGAGAGAGAAAGTGAGAGGAAGGAAAGGAAGAGAAAAGCGAGAGAGGAGGTGCCACGACAGTGCTGCGATGGAGGATGAGGAGGAAGTGTTGCGACGGAGGACGGCAGAGCGACTGTTCTTGAGGATGGCAGAGGAAGTGGTGAGGTGGTACTGCGATCGAGGACGGCGGAGCGGCAGTTCTTGAGGATGGTGACCTTGGCAAAGGTGGAGACGCACTGGATCTGGTTTGGATCGACATGGGTTTGAGATTATGGTTGTGAGAGAGAGAGAGAGAGAGAGAGAGAGAAGGGTATATATATAACATGAATAGATAGAGGGTATAATAGTAATTTCAATTTGGGGGGAAACGGGGCCGGGGACGGGGCCGGAGAACGCATCATCGTCCCCGGCCTGAAACTTGTCGGGGATGCATTTTCAAATACCATCCCCGACCCGTAGGGGATATTTTTCGGGGAAAAACTGTTCTAATTAGGGTCGGGTCTCTGTCGGGCCGGGTTCAAATTGCCATCTTTAAACATATTAAGTCTGCATATATGTATCATTTTCAAACAAAAAATAATGATATTATTTTTTCTCATAGCCAAGGAAAAAGAAGATACACATATGTATTGAGAACATTTAATTTTGCAGATTATAAATCTTATAGCATCAGTGTTCTCATAGATACAAGAGTTACAATCAGCTTATGTAAATGAAATGTCATCCCAAAAGAAAAATGGACATTAATAAAACATCCAATTTTGGTTACTGAATTGATGGCAACCATATTTCCATACAATTCAAGACTAAAAATATAGCTATTTGGTTAAAATACAATCTCAGTTGTATCATTCCCGTTCCGCATGGTGATTTAACTTCCATCATCAAAACTATTGATGAATCACATTGGATTTATAAAATTCTTGAAGAAAATTTTAGTGAACATCCATTAAAACTGTGGCAACGTAATCCACGTTATTGTAGTTTGAAATTAAAAGACCCTAATGTTATCATTAGAGTAAGACGATAGATCTATACTAGACAAGATATAGATGAATTTGATATTCAACTTCAGCAACTTTCAGACAAAAAGTTAATCGAAGAAACTAGAAGCCTTTACCCTAGTCCAGCTTTTATGGTAAGAAACCATACTGAAATTAAAAGAGAAAAAGCTCAAATGGTAGTTAACTATAAATGGCTAAATGAAAATTTAGAATTTGATGGATATTTTATTCCAAGAAAAGATGTTTTGATTAATTTAACCAAAGGATCAAAAATCTTTAGCAAATTTGATTGTAAGAGTGGATTATGAAAAATTCAATTGACTGAAGAATCAAAAAAATTGACAGCTTTTAGTACACCTAGAGGACATTACCACTGGAATGTTATGCCTTTTGGGTTAAATATAGCACCACAGGTATTTCAACAATGGATGGATACAATTTTTAAAGATATTAAAGATTGTTGTGTAGCTTATATTGATGATATACTTATCTTATCCAAAACCCGGGAGGAGCATAAGAAACATTTAAAATTACTTTGTGAAAAATTCCAAAAACATTGAATTATTTTGTCTCCAAAAAAGATTGAACTAGAAAATGAATCAATTGAATTTTGGGGAATAATTTTAGACCAAAAAGGTTTAAAATTATAAGAACATATTTTATCCAAAGTACGGGATTTTCTTCATACTCTTGGAAATATAACACAATTACAGAGTTTATTAGGTATTTTAAATTATGGACAAAATTTTATCAAAAATCTTTCAAAAATAGAAATTCCTTGGTTAACCAAATTAAGGGAAAATGTTATTTTTGAATGGACAGCAGAAGATGTTGCTTTAATTAAACAAATTAAAGAAAATGTTAAAACTCTACCAGATATTTATCTTCCTAAAACAGGTGATAAATTAATTTTAGAAACAGATACCTCAGAAGCATGCTGGGGATGTGTTCTTAAAGCAATACCAAGTAATTTATGGCATGATAAAAAGATACCTTTATCAGAAAATGAGATTAGACCAAGAAAAAATTCAATACCCATAAAATTACAAAAAAAAAATAAATTAATTAATTTGTGGATATAATTCTAGAACATTTAAACCAAATGAACAGAAATGTATTATTTTTGAAAAAGAATTACTTGCGATAAAATTGGCAATAAAAAGTTTTCATATTCATTTAGCCCCAAAAAATTTTATTGTACGCACTGATAATAAGGCAATAAGAGATTTCTTGATCAATAAAAAACTTATTGAGCAAGGAAGAAGATTAGTCTGGTATAATAAAATTTTTGAATATACTTTTGAGGTAGAATATCTTAAAGGTACTAACAATTTTCTTGCAGATTTTCTTTGTAGGAATTATTTCAAAAAAATTAAATTACTAAACAAGTAATTTTAATTTTTGCAGAAGGCCTCTAAACCAAGAGGAAACAATGGATAAGGGTAAACAATCTGCTTAAGGAGATTGGGAGACAATTGCTAAAAAAGCAATCCCCAGACAAGAAAAAGTTTATGTTGTTTTTTCAGGAAGACAATCTGGAATTTACATAGAATAGAATGATTGCAAAACGCAAGTTTGAGGATTTTCAGGAGCAAGCTATAAATCTTATGATAGCATGATCAACGCTTAAAAAGCTTTTTACAGTGCGCCAGCTATGCCTGTTTATCAAAATAATTTTTGTCAAATAAGAACTAACCTAGTTCCAACTAATATTCAGACATCTAAACCAGATGAATCTGAGATAAAAGATTTTCTCAACCCTGGTATATCCAGAGAAATTTATACATAATTTAATGGAGTTTGGAAAACTCACATTATAGACAACAAAGTGAAATTTCGAAAACACATGGGAGTTCTGGCCAACAAATTAGCTGAGTAAACAACTAAATTAAAAGATTTGCAAAATCTTTGTTTCAATATCCTTAAACAAATGAATTGGAATGAATATTTTAATTTTGAAAAAATAAACAATTTTCTTCAACTATCAGATCTCATATCAGATGAGTTTTCTGATAAAAAAAAATTGTCTTTTTGAAAAAGCAAAAACTTTGCTTCCAAAAGAAATTTTTATGATAATAAAAAATCGAGTCGAGGATCATCGTGATAAGATTAGACAAATCTTAGAACGATCTTATGATAAATTAAATTTTAAAGATGAAATTTCCAAAATAACCATCATAACAAATCATGACATGTGGTTTTTTGAAGACATAGATTGGGGAATAACTAATCAAGTTATTTTCCAAATTTTAGTTCCAATCCAATGGATAGAATATCCATTGATCATAAAAGCAATGCTCTCATGGGTAGTAAAAGGCTTCCTATAGAGTAAATATTTTACTTTCTGGATCTCCAGCACTGTTGGTTGGCGGGAACAAGGACATTTTTTTCTAACCATACCAAATTTGGTATCTTAAAAAAACTGAAGATTTTGAATTTGAAGATGATTATTTGGATGAAGATTACAGGAGGGAGCGATTGAAAACCATTCAAAAACTTTCTTTAATAGAATATTGGATAGACAGTCTAATATCTGTTTCATAAGCAGCTTCTAATATCCATGGCTCAGCAACATTGTTATTTATCGTCAAAGATGATAGAATACTATTTGTAACTCATTTTTCCATAACATATTAGAGGTCTCCTACACAAATTAATGAGGCTCTTGACATGTTATTAAATCTAAAAAAGAGAAATAATTTGGATCTTCCGTTGGAACTAGTCATGACTGTGGATGATATAGAACATTTTTGGAATGAGCAATACAGTTAGGCTCCTGATTCCTCTCCATCAGAGATTGATGAAGAGTATCACAATCTCATCAACAGGATGGAAACATAGTGGACCCCACTATCACATGCAGTTGTCTCCTAATCGACTTCAACCTTACAGAGTAGGGGTGGGCAACGGTTTATCCGATCCGCAAAAACCGCCCAACCCACATACAAATGAATGGTTTCGCAAATACAATGCGGGCGGATGCGGTTTGAAATATGACATCTTTGCAGGTTGCGGGCAGGTTACGGGTTTAACCCGCACTCGCAAGAAACCGCCCGCACTTTATATATTAATTTATTTTTTTTTATCTTAACTATTGATTTCGTTTCTATATCCCACCTATATATTTTTGTCCAAACAAAACACCCTTTATTTTTTGAACTTACTCTAGCATTACATTTGCTAATAGTATTATATTAACTGAAACTGAATAAATACTGATCATATTATTATTGTTACATAACTGAACTTGTCTCGGATGAAATGTGATTTGGAATTTTAAATTCCTTAATGAATATGGAGTTATAGTTTAGGATTTTGAAATATATGCTTGTGTTAGTTTATAATTTGATTTAAGATTTTTAATGATTTGTTTGTCTTACGAATTGATTTTGTTGTATTTTTAATTTTATAAGTTTTAATTAATTAATTATTGATGTTGGAGCATTTTAGAAAATGGGGAGAAAATGACCCAAAATAAATATTTACAAAATGGGAAAAAAATAAGGCTCAAAAATAATTTTTTGAAGAAAAAAATCCAATCTGCAAACCGCCCGCACATCCACGAACCCTATCCGCACAAACTGCAAACCGCACTGCGGGAGGTTGCGGGTTGTCTTTTTCCCAAACCGCATAGATGCGGGCGTGTCCAAACCGATCCACAAACCGTCCAAATCTGAACTGCGAACACCCCTGTTACAGAGGACACGTGGAGCAACCTCCATTATTAGACGGAAAGTGGTTAGATAAATCTTTTCAGCCAACGTTACAAAACAGAAAAGATCAGCCAAATCTTATCTGTTTCAGTCTATCCCTTTGAAAACTGGGAGGGTAGACAAATGCATAAAATTGTAGTTTATCAAAATATGGCAAATTAATGTTATTTTTCCTTTAGACTTTTTTGTCTCTTTGTATTTATTTTTATGTAGACATTTTATAAAGCTTATGACTAGGTAGTCGGAATTTTGTGCAAACTTTGGCCGTAAGTCTAACCAAGTTAGGTATGCATTAAGTTTTTTGTTTTGTTTGTATCCATCTTATATTCTATATATTAACTTTTACACTAATATAATAGACAATGTAAATTCTTTCCATCTCTTTCGTTGCCTAACTTCTCCTTGTTTTCTTTTTGTTACTTAACTTGATAAAAATAGTAGAATAGAAATAGTATAAAGTTCCTTTGCTTCAGTTGGCTTTATCAGTTTTGGGTTAGATTTTGTTAGTTGGTTGTTCAATTTAATATTTTCTTTTCGGGTTTTTTTAAACAAATATTTTATCAAAAAAATTAGAAATCATCTAAAAAAAGTCAATTTTAGTTTAAGTCTAAAATTGATCCATTAACTAGATCATTTTGTTCCTGGCGTAGCTTAAGACTAATTCAAACAACTTGAAAACCAAATATATATACATAAATTGCACACAATTTTATATGTAATGTATATATTTTATATAATTTATTGTAATCATTTATTATTGTGAACTTTTCTACACTTAATTATGTGATCTAATTTTTATTTATTTATTTATTTTATAATGAGTAATTTATAAACAAAAAAATTTAAGGTGGAACTTCCATTCCACCCCAAACCAATTACTCGTGTTGAGTTTCTTCACTGTTTGTTTGGGATGCGAGTTGGCTTTTTAACTTTTTTATCTTTTGGCTATTTTAGCTTGAGATTAAAAAGTCTCATTTGAGATGGACTTTTTGACTTTTTTAACTTTTGTGAGAGAAAAAATGAAATGATTATGAGCTAGATGTGATATTTTGTTCTATTTGGTTAAAATGTTCTATTTGGTTAAAATAGTCCATTTTGTCCTATATTATTTTAGCCCAAACACTCATTCCAAACAGGTAGGTTAGTTTTGTACACAATTTGCACTAAAAATTTCATTCATAACATAACTAAGATCAGCTTGATTTATAATATATATATGTATATACACATCACAAAAGCTCATAACTAAAATTGCTTCAACTCATAATTAAACGCCACAAATTTTATTACCAGACAAATATGGAAAATGCTAGAGGTCCCAAATTTTCTACCAAATAAATGACCAAATGTCTCACATGGGTGTGGGACCCACAAAATTGCGGGCCCCACACCCATGTGAGACATTTGGTCATTTGTTTGGTAGAAAATTTGGTGTCCCTAGCATTACTCGACAAATATTAAGAAGATGGAAACAGAGAACATGTACATGTCCTTGTAACTTTTCCTTCTTTGAACTCTATATTATTGAGCTTCTCTTGGCACCATTTGAGTTGAGCAGTGGAAATCATAGACATTTTGAGCACCCTTGCTATCAACTTTATGTCTATCATAGTAAATAAAATTTCCTTCTTTTGAGATTCTTCCATAGGTTTTACTATTCTTTTCAACCTACACCTCTTCTTCCCTTGCAAGTCCTTTAGCCATAGCTCCTTCTACAGAACAGTAAGGTCACTTCAATTAGTATGTTGATCATATCCTCAATAACAAGGAAACCAAATTTTAAAAGCAAATGATGAAAAAAACAAACAAGCACTAATTACTCTAATATGGTCTTCAATGCATTTGTTTGATAGCATTTTGGTCCCTCATATTTCAATTGGCAGTACCTTTTGGAGTGTCTTTGTGAGATCTGATAGGAGTTCCAAGTCTCTAGGGTCTTCCAATGGTGGACAAGTCCATAAGAAACCCCTCATGATTTTCCACCAAGGTTTCTTCCTGTCTGTCTTTACAAATATCCAGAAAGTCTTTATGCATTTCTCTATGCCCTTTAACACTTCTGTTGCCCTCATGGAGACCTCTCCCTTAGTTTCATCTTCTCCTTCCTCCATATAACCTTGCAAAGGGACAAGAGACATTGTACAAAATTTATTAAGTGGCATGTGTGAATAGATGGTGTGCGTGGACAATGCCACACATGACACTGAATAATCGCTCGCTTTAGTATATACTTTAATAAACTTGATTCCATTATATTACAAAGTTTAGGTATTTTTGGGAAAAATACCTGAAACCTGAGGAACTTGAAGTAAACCCCTCAGAGATGATCTTCTTTGAACATAATTCCAATACCTCTTCTTGCCCTCACACGTCTCATCTTCCATAAATCTCTCTAAAAGTATTTGAAACTTCTGGAATCTCCCTGCAACGTTATCGCAAAAGGCAGCATTTTGAGAAGCAGAGCGTGCAATTACAGCCCTAACCTTTTGGTACTGGTAATGGAGTGCTTCCCAGGACAAGCACGAGTGAGCCACATAAACTAATTCGTAGTCATTTTCCAAGCTTCTTAAGAGCTTGCTTCTAGACATCTTGCTCCATGAGATGTGTGGGATGGAGGTCAATTCCACTGGCTGCTCTATGCTCTCAAATGAACATGTAGGAGGCAATTGCTTGTTCAGAATTGCACCTACATAATAACTAATCAAAATGCTACTAAAGAAAATCAAAAAATGGTGACTAGTGGTGAATTCTACCACAAAAGCCTAATGTGCTTGTGCAATATGTGCATAATTTTATTAGCCATGTTTAGGCAATAACGTCCATGATTATGAATACTTACTTATACCACATGTTCTGTCATGATTGAATAAATCAAACCATCTCATCCTGTCAGTATACTTCTGGTAGAATGAATCTAAATCTGCCTCTCTGCTCTGATCATCAATCGATTCTCGTCCCATGACGGCTGAATCAGAGATGCACACCGATGGCAAAGACACATCCATTTCCACATCTTCAGTGTGTGAATCAGAACCACAATTGGATGATGAATCCTTAGTAATATTCACATCTTGAGTGTCTGAATTGGAACTGCAATCAGAACACACATACTCCTCCAAGCTTATATCTTCATCAACATGCACATTTGGTTCTCTTACAGTCTCTTCCACTAGAAGTGAATTGTCATGTACAGTTTTAATATTGTTCAATCTAATGAATGAGAATAGAGAGATGATACCAGTTATAAACCTGAAAATGCTCGAAGCTACGAAACAAGTGGTTTGAATAGGAAGAGAGACAATGGGTAGAAGCCATGTTTGTAGCAGTTTGATCCATAGGAAGATCTGACAGAGAAAGAGCAAACAAGGGTGGATGTAGAAGCTCAAACAATACCACTTCAGAAATTCATCTGGGATGATGATAGATTCAATGATGAGCCAACAGGATGTGAGCAAAGCCATCCTCAAAACTCAAACATCGCTTGACTATCTCTTATCTTGGAGTTTTAGTATTCTACTTGCGTGGAATTGGCTCACTTTCTAGCACATATCAAGTTTAAATTTATATTATAAATTCAAATCTTGAGCACTTCACTGAATATTTTTTATAGATCATAATATTTTTGTTTGAACTCATAGGGTGGTTAATCAATTGAAACATTAATGATACTTCTAATTTGTGTATTTTAGAAATAAAAAATAATATTTTGTTGGTGGGTCATGAAAGTTTTTATCAAGGATATTTCACTTTATTTTCAAGACAGACGAAACTTGGCAGTTGGAGGAGTGTTAGGACAGCAAATGAAGTTTTAGTAGATTGGGTTTTGGGTGAGTGATTTAACTTAAATTACAGATTTTCCTTTTGATGGTTTTGCTATGATCATGAGAAAATGAAAGTTCAACTCTTGAAAAGAGAAGAGGAGTGAATTATAGATTGAAAAGAGCAAACTGCTGGTTAGAGGGCCAAAGGAGAACATAACGGGAGTAATCATTAATTTGAATCTCAAATGGCTTCTACGCCACACTTCACAGTAACCACCCACCTAAACCCAGAATATAAGCTTTCTTAAAACAAATATCAACTTGGACATTGACTCTAGTTTTAAAATCCACCAGTTATATGAGTGAATTCTTAACATACTAGTAGTACAAAAACCAATCATAGAATTGAACATAACCATCTTACATGGGTGTGAAACCCATAATCATTTTTGGTGTGAAAATATTAAAAAAAAAAAAATAAAGCGCACTAAATGTAGCGTTGGAACGTAGAAGCACTGCATTCATTCTGATGGAATATAGACTGCATCCAAAATGAATGGAATGATGTTGGCATACATTTTGTGTAATGTTTTAAATATAGAAAAAAAAAATTTGCATTTGTATTGTTTTCCAAACCATCTTACTAAGCGTGTACGCTTTAAGCAAAGAACTTTATGTGTAAACCACCTTAAACACCGGTGATTATGTTAAAAAGTAATTAGTTTTGTAAGATAAATTAATAGAGAGAGATATAGAGAGAATGAATTATGTATTGATGTTATGATTGATTGATTTGTATTGATGTGTGTATTTTGTACAATGGTTCAGGAGCTCCTTATAAAGGAGAAGTTTACAAACAATGCACCCAAAAGCAACCGAAAGCAAAGACATCATGATCAGCTAGGACACACTTTACAGCATAGAATGCACTAACAATATAATGCACTAACAGCCCCCCTCAAACTCAAGGAGGATAGGAACTAACCAACTTGAGTTTGAAGAGAGTAACAAAATAGAAAAGTAAACTGATAAATAAAAAACAGGATAGGAGACACGGTATGGTCGTGTCAGACCGATGTAGCAGACAGTTTATGGGGTCATGTCGGACCGTTGTAGAAGACAGTTTACGAGGTCATGTCGGACCGATGTAGAAGACAGTTTACGAGGTCATGTCGGACCGTTGTCGGGACAGTTTACGGGGTCATGTCGGACCTTTGTAGAAGCTGACCGGAATCAAATGTCGGGACAGTTTATGGGGTCATGTCGGACCGTTGGAAAAGATTGTGATGATGTACCAAGGGGGCGACTTAGGGAGTGCGCCATGAGTGACTTATACATGATACTGTGTATAACCCCCCCTCAAACTCAAATAGGTTGGAAGAGAGAAACCTATTTGAGGTTGAAACAAAGGGATTGAGAAAGCTGCCCAAAAGAGATACATGGATATATACATCAAACTCTCAAAAGTCGTGCCTCAAAAAGGCGTGCCCGCACCCTCAAAAGGCGTGCCATCAAAAGGCGTGCCATATGCATCAAAAGGCGTGCCATGAAAAGGCGTGCCAGGTTGTCGGCGTCAAAAGGCGCGCGATGCGCGTGGCTGTCTCTGTGTCATGGTCTTTATAAACCGAAGCGGAGGAGGCAGAAACTGAGACAGAAAAACTGAGAGAAACCTCTGAAAAATTCTTCATTTTGCTGAGAAAGAGAGGTCGTGTTGCTGAGAGAGATAGTCTGTAACACTCTGTTGCTGTTGCCCAGAAAATGGCTTCGTCGTCCCGCGGGCTGCTCACCCTCTTTCCCGACCTCAACGAGTCCACAGGAGAGAGAACTGGTGCAGTGGCCAGTGAACCGCAACCAAACACTGCTGGGTTTGCTCCGCTGAACTTTCCGATGCGGTCTGTGGAGCAAAAAATGGCGGTGCAGTCGGATGTGGAGGCCAATCAGTATACGTTGAAGACATGTGTGGAGTCCATGACGGCGGTTACAAATCTGTCGCACCGGCTGCAGAGTAGGACAAATGAGGTGCAGCAGTTAAACTCCCAGCTGGCTCTGCTCCAACGCATGTATAAGGATGCGCGAGCAGAGATAAGCGTGCTAAGGGCAGAAAACAAGGAGCTGAAGCGGAAGGCCACCGTGATGTTCCGATTTGGAGGGCCGCCATATGTTGCAGTGGAGGAGCAGGGCGTAGTGATGATGCCCAGTGGAGTGGGAAACACGGAGGCAACACCGGCAAGGGCCGCCCAGGACGGAGGCAAGAAGAAGAGACCGGCGGAATAGGCGAAGAAGTGAGGGCGGTGGGTGGCCGGCTGCAGAAAAGAAAACAAAGCTTTGGGTGTTTGTTTGTGGTTGTTTTTTTTTTTTTTTTTTTTTTTTTTTTTGTCTTTTGTGTAAAAGTGTGATCGGATTTGATCCCGATATAAAGAAAGGATAAGTTTGTGAAAGTAAAACGAGTTATGTTTTTTTTTTTTTTTTTTTTTTTTTTTTTTTTTTTTGGTGTGAAATCGTCCTTTGGCCTTGGGTAAGATATTATAATAAAATATATATACATATATATGAGTAGTGAGGGCATGATGAGGATAAGGTGGTGTGGTGGGTGGAGGGAGAATCATTTATTTTAAAAAGAGAGTTGATGGGAAGGAAAAGACAATGATTTTGAAAAAAGAGAGTGGGAGTGGGGAACATGGACGGAAGGGTATAGGATAAAGAGAATAAAAAAAAAGTAAAATAAATAAATAAAAGAAAAGGTGTGCTAATGGTGTGAAAGAGTGCTAGTGGTGGATTTGTGAAAGGAATAAAAAATTAAAAAAGGAATGTGAGATGCAAATGTACTTGGACGGGGCCGACACTAATGAAAAAGGGAGATGAAGGGTGTATGGTTCGTTTTCTGATCAAAAAAGAGGGAGTAAAATAACTATAAAAAAAAGAAAAGAAAGTGGAGACCATGAGGAGAGAGAAAAGTACTGATCCCTTGCTCATATTTGCAGATATGAGAGAGATGCTCTAAATCTGTTAATCGCGTTTGGGAAAAGAGAAAATTAGGAGGGGGTTTCTGTCTGTCTGATGTGATGAAGAATTGGAGGTCGGAGGCGTGGCGGAGCTCCTGCAGGAACTGGCGGCAATGGCCGCAGGGGGCGGCGGAGACCAGGGAACTCAAGGTTGACGCTGACGAAGATCCGACCGTCGGATCCTCAGCCGACGGCGCCGACGTGGTAGGCGGATCTGGGCACAGGGGCGCTGTACAAGGCGGCGTCGGGGCCGAGGTCGGCGGCGGTGGCTGCCGCGATTGGCGGCGTGGTGGAACCAAGGAAAAGTTAAAAGAGTTAAATGATTTAGCCATGCGTATGGAAGTTCTTCTACAAGATGCAAAAGAGCAGAAGTTGGCTTTGCAGAAAGTTCCTGCCTGGTTTCGGGGATGGAAATCTCCTTGGCAAGGAAAGCTCAAGGGAGGTGAATGAGGAGGTGGTCGGGATTTTGTGCAAAGAAGCATCATCCGGGAAGGGGATTCAGAGGATTGATCTTTCAGGGCGTCTGTTACGTCTGCTTCCAGAGAGACCCAACATACACACCCCGGAGAAAGAGAGAGAAAGACCATGCCCGAGGGAGGGGCTAGGACAGTGACTGAGATAGAGGAAGCTAGGGTATGTGTAGAGGTCCGGCGGGCGGCCAAGGCGAGGCTGCCGCCCGCCGGTGAAGCAGAATAACCAGGTTCTTAACCTTGCTCTGATACCATGTAAGATAAATTAATAGAGAGAGATATAGAGAGAATGAATTATGTATTGATGTTATGATTGATTGATTTGTATTGATGTGTGTATTTTGTACAATGGTTCAGGAGCTCCTTATAAAGGAGAAGTTTACAAACAATGCACCCAAAAGCAACCGAAAGCAAAGACATCATGATCAGCTAGGACACACTTTACAGCATAGAATGCACTAACAATATAATGCACTAACAAGTTTGATAAGATGGATCAAAAATTTAAGATTGTGATTAAGCATCTTGGGTTTTGATTGATTCTTTCCAAAAATAAGCAAAAGTGACTAAATAAATGAATATCGTATATAGAAACAGGCTTGTTTTAGTGGATTGGATTGGTGTAGTTTGGACCTGCATGTGAGCCTATTATAGATCTCATTTCGATAATTTAATTTGTTTTTTTGTTTTTAAATCTCTATACATAAATTATTCATAAAAAAATCAGATTGATTTGATAATTATAACCACTTGATTTATTAATTTCATCTTAAAAAATGAATGCTAAATATAATTTTATTTAGAAATAAATATGTTAAATTATATATTAAGTTTAAAATATTAATTTAATTTCTTTCATAAATAATTTACTCATAAACTCATAAAATAAATAATTTAAATTATCAAAATATAAGCCGTAATAGCTCACCCAAACCGCACTGCACGCGTCCAGTTCGTGGGATTGTCTACGCATGTGACTGCTGCATGGTGTGACAACTATTATTTCAGCATTTGTAGGAGATCTGATATTTGTAAAGGAAAACAAATTGGAACCTCTAAATTAAGAGTTCTAATAACTTTAATTGGTGTGTGAGTCTAATGTGATGTAATGTTTTGACTTTGGTTTTTTTTTTCTTTTCCTTTTTTTTGATTTTTCACATCATTAATATTCTTTTAGAACTCTCAAATTAGAGGGATGTATCATTTCTGTTTGTAAAAATAGAGCTTATACCTGTAATGAATCAGAAAATAATAATTATTATTATAAAAGAAGCCCAAAATAATGGAGAGGCATGACTTCAATATTTGGTTCAATAAAATAATGGCTCATTTTCATATTTAACCAAATATCATAAAAAATATTAAGCTGCTAAGTTTGAGCCCGAATATCTGACTTTAACCCAAAGAGTTTGGGTTAAGCTTGGTTGCCCAAATTCAAATAAAAATATATATATTTGTATTTATTTAACTACCATATCTCACTTTTTCAAAATTAAAAAATATATACATATAAATATCCGACAAGAAAGACTTTTTTTTTTTTCATCCCAAAACCCAATTGTGTGTGAATTGAACCATCAAAACATTATCTCAAGTTACGGCAAAAGTCTTTTCCACTCTATTTTAAATTCTCAAATTCAAAGCTCATTCTTTGGTTCGGAGGACTCACATGTCAAAAAAGTCATAAGAAGAAAAAGACATATTTTTCTGCACAATCTTATAGTGTAAATATAGTTTATCAAATATAATTTCAAATATAATTGTGATTTTGTTTCCTCCTGCAACGTTATAAATGACTTAAAGTTATTATAAGGAACAGTCAACAACATAAAACATTATTAAAGCCTTACAACAACAACAACAACAATAACAAAAACAAAATAAAAAACAAAAAATGGAATTTTGCTGAGTGAAATGATATGTTATTTTTTTATTTTATTTTGTTATTCCCCCCTCCAATTGGCCATTTCTTTCCTTTAATTTTCTTGTTAGCACTATGTTGATTGTTTGTTGGTTCCTACCAACATGCAAGGTGTGTTGGACCTTGGTGAGCTCACCTAATTAAAATTGACAAGTGCTAGTAACCAGTTGTTTGTGAATAATTTTACTCATAAATTTTGTATGATCGGATAAATTTTTAACGACTTTTTGAAGTAATTTGAACTCGAGATTTTTGAACTTATTTTTAAATCTTTACTACACAATCAATTCCTTAGAATTGTCATGTTTATATTTAAATTATTTATATTTTTTTGAAAACTAGAGGAAAACGTTTTCTTTTATTATTGTACTATTTCAAAAAAAAAAAAAAAATTAAACTTTTGGTGCAAGGCCCCAAAGACATGTTCGGGTCATTAAGGTATTGCTCCAAAAAAATACTAAATAATTTTTCCATTTGAACTCTCAAGGTTACCGTGCGGCATAAAATTCTTTGCCCACTTTTTGGGAGTAAAATTCTTTGCCCTGAGAACATTCCAAGTTCAAAGTCCCCTCGTTTAGGAGACCACAAAAACTTGTAAAAAAGTATGAGAAAAGAGGGTTGAAATATATAGAAGTGTAGACTACTTTAAACTTGTGATTTTGAACAAGTCAATGCGTGGAAAATGCGTTGCACAGGGTCTAACATGTGACCTTTGTTTGTGGGTAATTGCTCCTGGTTGAGGTCAATTCAAATAGAGCAATGCTAGTCTTCTTAATTTTTTTTAACGATGTAACATATAATTTTGAAAGAAGAAAATTGATTGATTGATATTTTTTGTCACATTATTAGAGAGAATGTAGAGATAAAAAATTATGAGAATGGAGCATTTTTCATTTAGGCCTATTTTGAGAATTTTTTTTTTGTTTATTTTTTAAACGTACAAAAAAAAAAAAGAAAAAAAAAGAGATAATATGATATAAATAAATCAATAAGTTAATAAATTAATTTTTTTTTAATTGCCAAAATAAGTCTTAGGTATAAATCTATCGCAGGGACTACTCAAAAAAATTCCATGTAACTTCAACGTACTTTCTTCTTTCCTTTTGCTCCTCCAAATCCACCAAATGACAATCTCCACGGTGGCTCAACAAATTTTTTAAGTTCCAGGCAAACATCAACTTGTTTTGTATGATGTTTATTTTTTATTTTAGTATAATTGTGTTTTAATTTCTCTCATAAATATCAGTTTGACATTAAACAATAATAATAGGAAATGATTTGCCTCCAATTAAAATTTTAATTAGATCAGACAGTTGAGATCTCTAACCGATAAGATTTGTTAAAAAAAACACGTTTACCTATAAGAGTCATCTGTTTAATGACTCTTACTGATTAGAGATTTCAATTGTTTGGTTCAATTCAACTTTCAACTGAAAACAAGTCAAATTCAAAATAATAATATAATAATAACAATATTTTTATATTACATTAATTCGCTTATGAAGAAGTTTTATCTTTTAATTAGTGTGCGGTGTTTTATTGTATGTGTAATTTAAAGATTAAAAAATCTTTATGAAGCATTTCATGATATTTTTTTTTATAATACCTAACATTAATTAGGTATCATAAAATATTTCATGAAAATTTTTTATTCTTTAATTAGTGTATGGTATTTTATTATATGTATAATTTAAAAATAAAAAATCTTTATATATTTTTTTATGAAACCTAATATTACTCCATTACATTAATTTAATGCAACGATGACCAACTCACACTGTAACTTTTTCTTTTGTGTTTTTTTTTTTTTTAATTTTTTTAATTTTTTTTTTAGTGATCATTTTAGCTTTGCTACAACCTTAAATATCATAGGATATTATTTATATAATATTTTCAATTAATATAATAATAATTAGCATGTTTGATTTTAGTTTTTTAAAAATTAAGTTTTTTATTTTTCATGAATATTTTGTTAAATTTTAAGTAATTTTTAATTCTTTTAGATGCACCTTATTTAGATGTATTTAAATAGTAAAAAATATTTGTAAAAAAATATTTTAAAAAATTAAAAAATACACAAAAATATTAAAAATGTACTTAGTTTTCGTATTTTTTTTATATTTTTTGGTATTTAGTACATTTTTAAAGATTTTTTTCACAAATATTATACTTTTTAAATGTATTTATATTAGGTGTGTCTAAACATTTAAAAAAACTGCTTAAAATATTAAAAAAAATTCATTAAACATATTAAAATACAAAAAATAAAAAAAATAAAATCTTTTAAAAATCATTTTCTAAAAACCACAATTAAACAAGCTGAATAATATTTTAAGATAGCCAACCTATCTCATATAGTGTGTTTCCGGTTTGTCATTTGTCACAAGTAATATAACCTCTATCATATAATATTCTAAATTTACTTAATAATTGCTCATATTAGACTTCTAAGGACCAAAATGATTTGTGATTAATGTATAAAATAATTTTATTTTACAATATAAAAATAAATGAAAACATTACAAGATTCTAATTGATAAGAGAGATTTATTTCTCTCCTTATTTATTAAGATTTAAATTCCCTATTACTCAAGTAAAAATCCGAAAATTTAAACAAATTAACTAATTTTCTCCCGTTTAACTTGTAAAAATGTATTCTAAAAATCATCAAAAAAATAAATAAATAAAATTAGACAACTAAAATCAGGCCAGCATGCCCCCACCGCCTCAATTCTCAAGGGGGCAGCAGCAGCACCCAAGAAACTTCCATTCCTCAACAATTCTTCATGTTCTCTCCACCTTCTCTCCTCCTTCCCCGAATTGCCGCCCTTCCAAACACCGACTCGACTCATCTCATCATCCCCATATAAACCCCTCCAATCCCAACATCTCTCTCATCATCAATACAATTCATTCCTAATATCTAATTTCTATTTTCTTTCCTCACAGCACACAGATTATTATTTATTATTATTATTCGCCATGTCTCTCATTCTCAGTTATCCGAACCAATTTCCCATCGAAAACGTATCGATAAAGAGTTTAATTCCACTATTTTGCGTTGTGTTTTGTATGTTTCAGTTCTTCTTGTTGAAAGTACTTCTCAGCCAGCTCAGAAGATTTTATAAAATTTTATCAACATCTGGGTCTTTCATCAAATCCAAATTCGCTGATTTAAAACCTCATCAGGCGGTGAAGAATAAGATTCAGGATTTTGAGTTGTCGAACTCCAACCACCTGGCTTGCTCTGATACTGAGAAGATTGAAGATGAGCATCTGTGCAGAGAAGATGTTGAGATGGTGATGGCGAGGTTGGGGATTTTATGCAACCCTGAAGATGAGAGGCTTGTGGAGAAGTTGGGCTCCGATGACCTATCGAACTTGTTTGAAGAGAAGGAGCCGAGTTTGGAGGAATTGAAGGGAGCTTTTGACGTGTTTGATGAGAACGGAGATGGATTCATTGATTCGAAGGAGTTGCAGAGAGTTGTGTGTGTTTTGGGATTCAAGGAGGGATCGGAGATTGGGAATTGCAGGAGGATGATCAGTGCCTTTGATGATAACGGAGACGATAGGATAGATTTCGGTGAATTTGTAAAATTTATGGAAAACACCTTCTCTTGAATTATTCTTTTTCACACATAAATAAATATTTTTTTATTAATTTTTGTATCATTAAATACAAAAGGGGGGAGATCTATACATTATTAAAATAAAATGTACTAACAAGATCCTACCTTTGTAATTAATGATAACAAAATTAAATAAAACAAATTCGTTATGTATGACATTTTCATGATTCTTTTTGAAAAAATTAAAATTTATAGTAAAATGTACCAAATTATTGATTACAATACTGTGTAATATTTGATGTGTATAAATGTTTTATTCAATTCTACGTTAATGATTAAGTTAAATTGCATTAATTTTTTTTGTCTCATTTTTTATTATTATTAAATGGATCTTCTTGAATTGTTTAAAATGATGTTGACTTTTCCTATCGGATAAATTCGAGTGTATTTTTACTTTTCCACCTTTAACTATTTATTATTCATTTACTCATACAAAATTAAAATTTGATCAAAGATCTATACTGAGCTTAATAACGCCTACTCGCCAACTATTTTTAATATTATTCATCTCTTTATTACTCATCCCCATCACAAGTCATGCCACCCACCTACATAACATAAGGGTGTAATTTTAGCCCGGCGGGTCAGGCCCATGTCGGGCCTTGCAGACTTTCGTCAAAAAATCAGGTCGGGTTGGGCCAGTCCACAGGCCAGAAAACTAAGTCCATGGATATTCAGGTTTTGGACGGGTTAGTGGGTCGGACCCATGGGCTTGGGTCTGGGTTCGGGCTTTGGGCGGATCTAAATAATTTTTTCAAATTTTGTCCACCAAAATTTTATTATTTTTCATTAAAAAAAAACTAGGCATCGGTGTGACCGGGCAGGCCGGGCTTCAAAACGATGGCTCAAGCCCTAGCCTAAAGCATTGGGCTGGGCTTGGGCTCGGGTCTTAACGGGCTGGGTCCACCTCGGGCTTTGGGCCGCCCGCGGGCCATGGGCCAAAATTACACCCCTACACCTACCTATCTAACCCCATCATTCACGACCACTATCACCATTACGGCAAAACTCATCCCTTAGACCATCTCCAACGGTTCATCAAACCCAGCATCAAATTTAAAATTTGGTGAAAAGGTTACTGTTTGATGCTCCAACGGTTGCACCAAATCGATATCAAAATGAGATTTCACCAAACATTTCATCAAACTGAGAACAGGCGAAGCATTTCACCAAATCATTGTTACTGACCGTTGGGTTGATACCAACCGGTCGACCAGCCGGTTGACCAGTAAAAGATTCAAACAGTTCAAAAACAGTTCAAAAAAAATTTCCCTAACCGGTCCACCGGCCGGTCGACCAGCCGATCGACCACCTGGTTGTCCCGGGACAGATTTGGTGAAAGGTGAACTGTTGGAGCATTTGGTACCAAATTTGGTGAAATGAGTCATTTTTGACTCAGATTTGATGAAAAGTCTGATTCACCGTTGGAGATGCACTTACACCCACCTCCATCTTTCACAAACCCTCCATCACAAACCTCACATCTATTGCAAGCCCCACTTTTATTGCCTATGATTGCCACCACATACATCCTAGTAATTCATAGTCTATCCAAATCATTCATCTACACTTTTTTTTTTTTTTTTTTGAACGAAGAACAAACTATATTGAAAATGATAAAAGAGATAACAAAGCATCAAGAGGGGAAAACATCCAATTACAAGGAGGACACCTCCCTAGACAAGCTTACCCCATTTGCTTTCTTAGAACACCATGAAAAAGACAGAGAGGTGTACCTAATCATAGACCTAATATCAGCAATAACAGAGCTGCACTCCCAAGGTGGTGCATCATCAGAGACACAATTAGATAACCTGCCTGTTATCCCCTTCAATTTCCACTATGGCCTGATTCAAAGAGGAATCCATAAGACATGCAAGTCTAACGGCCAAAGCCTCTCCTTGGGTTGCTAAAGACACTGCTACCATACGAACCATATCATCCACAAGGCTTCCATGAGCATCTCGCATGACCACTGCAATAGCTCCTCTAGAAGACCTTGGCATCACTGCCATGTCACAATTAAATTTAAACAAACCAGAAGCTGGGGGTCTCCACTTAGAAGGCGCCTCATCTCTATGACTAGACTCAGCACTGATAGAAATAGATAAGGACGATTGTGCTACATTGAATTCCACATCATCGCTGCGCACCTTAGCTACCACACACATTGGAGGAGCTTTTCCCAAAATAAGTTAAAATAGCAACTTATTTCCCAAATTAGGTCTAGTTTGGACAAAATTCTCAAAATAAGCTGAAACGCTATTACAAATCACGCTTTCACCATATTTCTGGTCCAGCCACAGAAAATTGGTAAAATTGTAAAAGCGTGGTTACAAACCATGAGTTTAAGAAAATTTGCTTTTAAATAAAATTTGATTTTTTTTTTCAGAAAACGTGATTCGCAACCACGCTTTTACTGTTGACTAAAGAAAGCATGGATGATAACCACGCTTTTAACCAAAATTCGGTTTTAAAGGAAAACGTGGTTCGTAACCACGCTTTTATAATTGCAACCACTCCACCACTGTTGATTATTATTATTATTATTATTCAATCCACATTCTATAATTCGTGCAGTCATCTTATAGATCCCTATATATAAATTATTCATATAAAATATTGTATTGATAAACAATCTTAACAACCAAATTTTATTATTTTAATATTTAAAAATAGATTATGTAATTTTGAAATTATGTTTCGCATCCATTATTTTTTTTTAAAAATGATAAAATTATATGTACGATTATTAGATCAATTTGATATTTATATAAATAATTTATACATAAAATTTTTAAAAAATAAACAGCATGCATTGTCTAAAGAGTAGTGAATTGTGTAAAAAATTTAAATTAAATATTTGCTTAATTTACCTGATATTTTTTAAATTGTTATTTAAATATAAATTTTTAAATAAATTTTTATTTTGTTATATAATTCAAATATAATTTAAAAAAGATCGATGATGAACAAAAATAAAAACAACAAATAAAAAATTAAAAATTAAAAAAGAAGAAGAAAATAATGGCTTCGAGACACGCACCCTCCCAGAGAACATTTTGCTCAGTTTCGGAGAGATTTTGTCGGGGCTTTTCCCAAACTAACCCCGATTAATTTATTTCCCAAACTAAGCCTACTTTTGCAAAATTTTCAAAACTAAATATTTGTTGTTCCTTTAAATTTTTGTTGCTAAGAAATATTTAAATAAAACTTCACACAACATATACAAAGTATCTAATTTGCTAATTACTACTGTGAACAAAAAAATAAAATAAAGGTATGACTATAACACCTATAACACTTATAACACTTTAGAACGCTGAAACTAGTTCAAACATAAGTATCCTACAAAAATAATTTGTAGAAACATTCATCATAACACAGAACATAAAATAAAGCGACGAGTACAATACTTAGCAGTTACATAGACAAATATTAGACAAACCTTTCACAAACTCATTGTTAAAAGAGTTATTTTAACACACACAACACATAATTATGGATAACCTAATATAATTTAGTAGATAAATAGACGCCTAATCCTCGCTCAAATTGGCAATCTCAGAGTCCGAACAATCAGAGAGCTCAGGGTCAGAGAGACGTGATAGCCTTGATAGCCACAGCATTTGGTGTTGTTCCATTCTTCTTGGCATCCGACTTAAGTATAGATAGTTTCATATCGCGGGCTGACCTACGGCTCATTTGAGAAATCTCAGGTCGAAGTCTTTCACATAGTCGATCAACATTATCTGGATCTTCCTTTTGGATCTGAATTGAACGTGCTTTCGGCACCTTCAATCGATTTTCCCGACATAATCTTTCCATTTGTACTCGCTCTATAAATAGTGTGGGCCACTTCAGAAGTTTAGCGTCTGCTAAACCATATCCTGTTTTATTATTAGATGGATCCTCCACGAAACCACATGGATCTCGATAGTACTTGGGCATGACAAAATGTCGCTTCCCAAACCTATCATGATAAGCACAAGAGGCATCTAACAAAGTAAATGGTGTTTCATTTTCAGCATCGCCACTTCTCCTTCCCGTTCCTCTTTCTCAGCATGAACTCTCACCTCTTTCGAAGTTCCTACCCCCTGCGAGTCCCCTCCTGCTCCTCTTCCTCATCATGAACTCTCACCTCTGCGATTCCTACCTTCTGCTGTGAATCTATACTCCATTTGATTTTTTCTCAATAGATGAACGATAGTTTCCTAGGGCGAACTAAGTGGAAAGGTTGTGTGTTTATCATCACTCCTTCAGTCCTTTATATAGTTGTTTGTCAACACTATTGCCATGTGGTTGTATTAATGTGACTTAGATGAATTCTAAAATGTGAGAAAAAAACAAAGCATCTAAGTCGCGTTGCACAAAGTCACATGCATCACTGCATCACTGCATAAAGTCACATGCATCACTGTAGAAAGTCACATGCATCACATGCATCTGAGGAAAAAAGTCACATGCATCACTGCATCTCTGCACAAAGTCACATAGCATCTAAGGAAAAAACAAAGCATACAATTTATTACGTCTGTTAAAGTCACTGCATCACTGCATCACTGAGAAATGTTGGACGTATCACTGCGCCGAGCTACAATTTATTACCGTACCATAGCTATTGTGCCCATGTGAATTTCTGCAATTCATAATGGAATGAGGGGGTGTCAGAACAAAACAACAAAACAATTAGACCCTTTGTGTTTAAAAAGCCACCCTATGCAGCTCAAAATAGATTCATAAACCTTGAAGAGAAAATATTATAGAGTTAGAATGTATTGAAGATTAATTTGTAATAGAGTTAAAATGAATGGGTTTTTCGATGTATAGAACTAGAAAGTGTTACAGATAAAAGCTAGCATAGTATGCAGACAAGAACAACACCGACTTAAATCAACACATAGTTAACTTGAAATTAAATTTGTCAAATTTCTCCAATTAAATTAAATTAAATGTGTAAGGTGAAAAGTGAAATTAAATATATTGTCAAGGCAAAATAAATTGAATTATATTTGTAAGCGGAAAAGTGAAATTAAATTTCTAAGCGAATTTGAACTTTGCTTAAAACCTTCAGATATGCACTGAGTAGTAAATAAAAGTCAAAGTGACAACTCCTATAAAGTTGATACATAGTTGTTCAGGTCATAAAAGTTGACGTGACAACTCTGATGCATAGTTGTTTACAAAATTTCAAACATACAACTACCATGTGAACTTTCTAAAGTATCAGTACTTCATTGTCGGTATGTGAGTTTAGAGTTTATAAGACATGAATACTTGTGTCCATCTCCATTTTGAATTTGTGCATGTTACAACAACTGTGTATATGTGGTATAAATATCGTATCATACCACAACAAAGTTTTATAGCTATTTCGAGCGATATCATCATGAGATATACGGTGGTTGATCTATATTCAGTAATGGGTCGCCATTGGGTTGTAGATAGAGATGAATTTCAATACCCATTAAATCCAAATTTGCGTTACTCACATGCCGCCTTCAATACCATGAGAGTTGAGTGGGAATTTCGCATAACTCAAGCAACGTTCTCGTTGAGCTATGTCGTGAAGTTAATATTAAATTTTCTCGCCGGTTAGCCATGCGTATGCCAACTGACACTCCACAGTTGTTGCAAAGGGCATTGCATCGTATCCGTGACGAAGTTAATTGCATGACCCAACGTTTGCAAAGGTCCGAACTAATGAAGACTGCAAATGAACATGTCGAAGATAGGTTAATGGATGATGCGCACCAGTACTTCACCTGGAGCATGGATGCTATGTATAAATCTGATATTGAGATGACAAATGATGATGATAATGAATGAAATTGTTTGGATGAATGACCAAACCATTTATCTTGTAATGGATTTGTAATGCTTATCCACGATTTATCAATGAAGGGAGAAATTTCAATAGTTTTTGAATAGTTCTTATAGTTCTACAAATAACAAATACCTTTGTTTTCTCTTCATTATTGTTATTTTGAAGAACGCTAATTGAACTAGGTTTTTAGGATTTCATGCATTATTGATGTGAAATATAATGATGATTGTAGACATCCCATTTGTGACCGTCCTCAAGACTTGGATATCCTTGCAAGTACATCCAGCGACAAGTTTGATTTCTCGCCGAGCGCTTGAATTCCGCGACGGAACGCTCCAGGTTTGATCTTTTCAAACCCTGTTTTCATTCTGTCTCATATTTGGACCATGTGTTGGTCTTTGCATAGTGATATTCTTGATGGTCTGCCGGCCATCATTGAGGGATGCCGACCATGGGCTTTCCTCTGCCGGCCATTGATGTGCCCTGCCGACCACCAATGCATCAGTAGATATTTTTGTAGATATTTTGATAGCTGTTTGCACAGGTGAGCCCATCTATTTACACGTGGATGAATGGATCTTTACAAGAGGCTTTTGTATCTTCTATATATAGAGCTCATCTATATGCATGCAAGGGGTTACAAAGTTTGGCTGAGCAAGATTTCTCCTCCTCTCTCTCTAGAATCCTTTCTCTCTATATTTTGTGCTTGAAAGTGAGCTTTCTCTACACATTTGCACTAGCACCCTTAGTGTAACAATCCCGATCCATAATTAATTACTAATCAAGTGATTAAAATAATTCTATGTTAGTTGCGTGTTTTTGCATACTATTTGATTTTCTATCTGTTAATCATAGTAATATCTGTTGCAATTTCCGCTTAGAATATTAAATTAATGGCCTGAATGACGTCAGAAATGGGAATTGACCGCATGGATGAACTAATTAGAATTTTTAGAACATTATGGTAAGTTTAATTAAAAATTGATTCAATTTGGTAAAATTAAGTTGTGTTTGGCTAGCCAAATGTTCTAATTATAGAATTAAGCCACTACAACTATAAATATAAGACTTAAGCTCATGTGAGCTCACATCTTCTTCATTCCTTAGTGCAAAAATATGAGATTTCATTCTAAAGAGAGGGTGAACTCTATCTTAGAGAGAGAAAGTGTAGAGATTCAAGAAAAGTTGGAGATTTTGCTAGAGTAGCTTAAGTTTGTGCTAGAACAAGAGTATTTGAAGGCTTTTGGTGAGCATATAACCCTTAATTCTTGGAGAGTATATGATTTAGAGTTGAATTTATGAACTATATGAGATTACTTGCATGTTTTTAGTTAAGGAATGCCAAGAAGAGGAAGTAGCTAACATGCATGTATAGTTTTGGCATGATTCTTTAGTTTTGATCTTGAATATGTTGTTTAAATTGAGTTTTGAAGCTAAATTTCACATGCATTCTTGAATTGAGTTAGTTTGAAGTTAACCTCCATGATTTGTAAGATTTGAAAAAGAATTTGAAGTTGAATGTATCATACATGGTCTTTGAAGTTAGAATTCTACCATCCATGTTTATAATTATAAATGTCTTGGTACATGCATGTTGAATTATCGTGTTTTGAACCTTGATTTCATGTTTTGGAAAATAATTTCTTATATGCATGGAGCTTATGAGTTCAAGTTTGTTAAATTCATAAGTTTTGGAGAAAAGAGTTGTATGTTTTACATGCATGAAAGTTTTGGGTCTAATTTTGGTAAATTCATGAGTTTTGAGTAAAAAAAGTTTGTGAAAATCATATATTCATGTTTATGAATAAGTTTTCCAAGTTTATGAACAAGCCATGCTCGAATTTGCCATTGAAATTACATTTGGAAGCTCAAAACTCTGTTTTGGAAATCCAGAATTTTTGAAGGTCGCTCGAGCGGGGGATTTGCCGTTTGAGCATACATTTCGTGCATCCAGTAGTTTTACAGGCTATCACAGCCCGCTCGAGCGACCACTTGGACGCTCAAGCGAACCCTTTGTATATTGTTGATCTGCTCGAGCGCAGGAGTTGTGGCTCGAGCGTAGATTGAGACTAGCCAGTACATTTGTAAACAGACCAGTTCGCTCGAGCGGCCAGGCCAAATTTAGCATATTTTCGAAAGGCATTCAGTGTTCATATTTTTGTTCCCATCCTTTTCTAAGCATATTTAGGCATGAATTGTGAGTCATTTAAGAGTATTGAGCCAAGAAATAACATGAGTGATTGAATTAGAGAAAAATACGAGATGAATCCGAGAATTGATTCACGTGTACGAGTCTTAAGTACTGAACTGAATAAGAAAGCTAAGCCATAATGGCCAAGTGAACATGTATAATGATAAGATATGTTTGTGTTACGTACTTTTGTGTTTGTAGGTCAACATCCGAAGATTGATTGACCGTTTATGGGAGCCCACTGTCAGTAACATTTCTGTAAAGATATGTTCATATGAATTATGTTCCAAATGTTATATGTTAAGTTATGATTTCTGACATGATATCTGTTTACGTGAATGAATGTCCCATGTTTGAAATCTATTATGGCATCCATAGATAGTCCCAAGTCATGGGGAATGGCATATTAATGCGGGTCCATGACATATATGTGATACGAGATCACGTTAGCCACTTCAATGTGGTGATATGTGTTTAATCGGTATCTGGGACCGATTACTCTAGTCGGAAGACGTTATGTGATGTATTCTATGGGATATACCATTATTATGTTCAGATATGAGAATGATTATGTTATGGTTTGTTTTACGATTATGATATGTTCGGAATTCGTTCACTAACCTCTTTACCTTAATATTATTCACTGGGCTTTAGCTCACTATGTGTATATATATGTATAGGTGAGCATTTTGGGAGATCGAGCCTGAAGGCTTTTGTTGGATCCGTGTTTTGTTGTCAGCCAACCACTGTGCCTCACGTGGAGGTTCCGGAAGCGTCACGTATTTGAAGTTCTGGTTGTTTTTGTATGCGAGACTTGTTTGTTTTGTTGGTTGTTCATATAATGCCATAATGTGTATAGGTATAATGTAAGAATGACTTTTGGATGTGTATATAAGGTTTTAAATATTTTGTTTCTTATAAGTCAACACAACTCATTGGACAATTATAATTATGTATTTGCTTCCGCTAGCCCCTTATTTCTGTTAATTAGTTTAGAGGCCTTCGGTAATCCAAGGATTACTGGCCGGTTACGACGCTAAACCTATAAGGGTGGGTTTGGGTCGTGAAAGAGTGGTATTGGAGCACGAGTTATACCGCACACATGTGTCCATATGAGCTATAGGATGTCTTAGAAAAGAAATAGGGGACATTGCATTATCATATATGAGTATGTGTAAATTTTTTGTATATGTTTGAGAAGAGAATGAAATCAATGAGGACTTTCCCTATGTTAATGATTTCCCTATTTATGTATAGACAAATGGAAAGAATAGGAAATGTAGATGAATCTGAATCTTCTTATGCTAGAATTAACCGACTAGAAAGAATGGTCAAAGCCTTAACCGAATCTTTGAGACAACAACAACAAAGGCAAATACATGTACTTGAATCAGTGAAATATGATATGATAACTCTGATACAAAAATACAATAAAATGAAGCCACCCGTTAAAAGCCGAGGCTTGGATTTTAGAAACCGAGAAAATATTTGAAGTATTCCCTTGTACTAAGGCACAAAAAGTTTTGTTGGCAACATTCACACTTAAAGAAGAAGCTAGGAGATGGTGGATGTCAGTGCAGAACGATAATGAGGGTATAACATGGGATAGATTTAAAGAAATTTTCTTTCAAAAATATTTTCCCCAATGCATCTGAGATAGAAAAGTATCTGAGTTTGAACAACTGAAGCAATGTGGCATGACAGTGGCTGAATATGAGGCAAAATTTACTGAACTAGCTCGATATGCACCCCATATAATAGACACTGACTACAAAAAGGCTAGAAAATTTGAAGGTGGGCTTGACCTAGACGTGTTTGACCGAGTTGGTGTTTTAAAATTGTCAAAGTATGTAGATGTCCTTGATAGAGCACTGATGTCTGAGGCAAGCATAACATCATTGAAAATATCAAAGTCAACATTATCAACTGAATCAGAAGGAAAGAAACAAAAGAAACAGAAAATTGAAATGACCAGTAATTTGTTAACCTCTGTAAATGAAAAATCTAAGGCAATAACTTTTGACAATGAAAGTTGGGAAAACAATGTGAACAATGATATACCTATTTGTAAAGAATGTGGGAAACAACATTGGGGTATTTGTCACCGCCTATCTGGAGTCTGTTTTAAATGTGGAAAAAGAGGACACTTGGCTAAATCTTGCCCGCAAACTCATCCGAACAACAATAGGCGTAATGCTAGTACAATTGATTCTATTCCTATACCCTAATTCTAGAAATGCTTGGAATACTGAAATGACTGACGCATGTATTACCTTAATTATGTGCAAATGTTTGTGTGGGAATTTGTGTGGGGATCATATACTCCTTAACTTAATATGAATTGTGGACATGTTGATTGAACCAATTGAATTATTCGCATTATGAACTCTAGTTATTAACTGTCTTGAAGACTTACTACTTGTTGTAAAATTTTATGTGAGATATCTGAAACTCTATGAATTTGACGAATCACTCGTGCTACGAAAATTGTTGGGACTTGTGAACCGTGAGAATCTGCTGGGCTAGAACTTTATACCGTATTGCAACAATTTAATATGAACTATTGTGTCTAACCTTTTGAACTATGCTCGAACTGTTAAACATGGGGACACACTATGATTGACTGTATATGGAACATGTTTGGACCTACATATATCTATACCTTTGCGTGGGATGTTAATTGATTCAAACTCGACACACTCTTAGTATCCGCTGCATTTGTATCTAGACTGAGTAGACTTATGACTTGTTGCCTTAACTATCGTATCTAGAGAAGCTGTTTTGTGTTCATCTTTACATTGAACTTGTGAATCCGTATTGGGAATGTTATTAGATTCTGAACATGCACATACATGATTATACCTTTGCTTAGAATGATTGATATATTATTTGTATTGTTAACTAGACTATTGGGACTATGACTCTGGGATTGTGTGACTAAGTAAAGACCCCAAGTGATAAACTCTAAACTGTGTACTGTGATTGCTGAAAATTGACAAGACCATTTGACTAGACCAATGAGCCTATGCTTTAGTGACTGTATAACTGGTTGGGAACTTTTGTATGACAATTTCCTATTGTGTGCCACCGAGAAACTTTATATGATACGCTGTTGTACACCTTATACCTACAAGAAAGACTTATTTGGGAAACTACTATATTGACTATGACACTTACCTCTTAATATGAACAACTGCATGCCTGTGCACCTACATGTGAATTTAGTTGGAGAATGCCACGTTGTATATGTATATGACCTGAAACTCTTCGATATGAACTATTATGATACATGACTCTGATGTGATTTTGAGAACTGTTGAACTTAGAACAACTGTAGAACTATTGACTATATACCTAAGCGAATGGAGTATGAACTATAGAACCGAATGTACTTTGTTTGAAAATGATGAGGATAGAACTTTTACCTGATCTGATCTAATAGAACTTTGGGTTGATGAGACCTTTGTTTGAACTGATGGAACTTGTGTGTTTAATGACATATGCTCTGAACTTTTGTTTGATGTGACTCGATAGAACTTTCATTTGATTTAATCTGAAGAGACCTTTACCTAATTTGAGAACTTTCATTTGATTTGATTTGATTTGATTTGTTTGAATGAACTTGGTTGCATGTATGACCAAACGTTTTCATTCATTGTAATGGCTTTACAATGCTTAGACATGAGTTATCAATAGAAAAAGAAATTCGTAACGAATCTTGACATGTGTACTTATAAATGTAGTGATTTCATAAACTTCAGGTTCATATAACAAATAGTTGAAATACATCCGTAAGTTAGATAAATAACAACATTGTCTTACACTCCAGTAACGAAAATACGACACAACATACAAACATATATGAAAGATAAAGGTGTTTTATTTCTCATTCCTCATCTGACATGTAGTAGTCAGAGAGAGATTTTTCATTGTTTAAGACATTATTTCGCTCAATCACTGTCAATTCTCTGTTGCTTGCTTCTGTCATTTCGGTGGCTAGCTAAAGCATGAAATGTCGACATCTAAGCATCAGCATGAAATGTCAACATTTTGCTTGGGCTCCCATCTCGTCAAAATGTTTTACGAGCCGTCGAAATGTAAACTTAACCATAGCTGAAATAGATAAGTTTCTTGCACTTTTCAAGTCACTGTTGAAGCACTCTACGTCATTGCTGGTCAATACCTCCCACCGATATACACCGTCATACGCAAGGACCCACTTCACAAGATTCATCTTGCGGACCCAATCAATGGCATCTTGATTAATGGCCTGTATCTGTTCTAAGTAAGCATTACACTTTCGTCGTTGATGAGCACTCCTTGCTTTCCATAAAAGTTGTTTCAGCTCTTTATTTTTAAACTTTGTTTTAAAGTTACTACAAACATATCGAAGGTAGTGCAGATGATATCTAACAAATTGGAGTGAGAGATTTAGCCAATGCTGCCTCACAGCAACTAAAATACTCTCAGCTCAATCAGATATCAAAGTCACTCCCTGCCGGTCCATGACAATATGTTCCTTGACATTTGAAATGAAGAATGACCAAGACTCTAAACTCTCATTGTCGACAATAGCGAATGCAAGGGGCAATACTTTGCCATTGCCAGTGACGATCATTGCTACAAGTAACACACCAGTGTATTTGCCGTATAAGAATGTACCATCTATGGTTATAACAGGCCTACAATATCTGAATCCATCAATGACGGGTTTGAAAGACCAGAAAACAAAGTGGAAGACGGGCATAATGGTTCTACCTCCGATATATCTATGCTTCCATTGAATGATGGTGCCAAGATTAGATGTTTGTAATGCGTGCATAAATTTAGGCAACTGCCTATATGATTCATCCCAATCTCCGAATACCATTCTAATTGCCTTTGCCCTTGCATGCCACGCCTTCTTGTATGATATACTATAGTTTATGGTCTTTTTGATATCTTCGATGACATTCTTAATTGGCATATCAGGTTCATTCTGCATACGACAATCAAATATGAGTTGGATTATTTGGGTGTGAACACTATAAACAAACCCTCATATATATATATATATATATAAATTTATTTTTTATACTCACCGCAACTTGTCTCAAAAGATGAGAAGCAATGTAATTGGAGCTAATATTAGTGTGGTCCCTATTCATTAGTGGATATAAACAATGGTGAGGACCCCTATACTGTTTTATTTCAAAAGACCATGTTTCCTACTAAGAGATGCATACAACCACCAACTGCAATCGTGCTTACAAGCAGACACCCAAAGGTCTCGCTTGGAGGTTACGACCTTATAATTTCAATTATTTGTTGCATGGTACAATTTCACAGCATGTACAAGTTGCTTCTTATTAACGAAAACCATTCCTTTGTCCAACTCTGGATTTTCAACATTCCAGATTCGGTTACGGGGGACGACATCACGGCTACTCATGTCAAAATCACCACCCATGTGAATGTTCTCATAGAAAGGGATTTCAAGTCTAGGTGGAATATGGACATTTTCAGGATCAACGGGGCGTCGACATCATTTTCTTCATCATCATCATCTGATCCGGCCAATAAATTTTCTTCATCACATATTTCATTCTCATCATCATCTAGGGCGACATCAGGACTGTACATGTCATTGTCAGTAATATTGTTAGCAAATTGCACATAGTTCACCGTTTTCGCCATATTACCAGCAACTTCAACTGGAGTGGTATGATGGCTGCACGTGGGCACATCTTCTGTGTTATTGTGAAATTCATAATCATATCCACCGCATGAACTTGGTTCCACACTATGGTCCTCAAATGCCTGTTGTGTGTAGCCCACTGAATGACATTTATTTGGTGCATACATAGGAGACTGAAATGCTGTCGTGTCAATCCCCTGTGTAAGCAATGTAGTGAAGGGACGAATTTGGGACATTGTGTACAACCTCTTTATCAATGTACACTTCCAAACAATTTGGTGGTTGGAAACTTGCACCGATACTTAATACGGTGTTCAACGTCTCATCGTCATTGATCGGTAATGTCTTGTATTTGCTGATTGCTTGCCACTAGCGATAAGGACATCTACATTTGAAGTTCAATTGGATACTTTCTCCGTAACATGCCACCTTGGACATGAATATCTCCTCCAAATTGCTAAGCATGGTGCCAAGTTGCACCCCATATATCCCTTTCAACTTAGCATCATATGACACACCTTCATCGGGATCCCGAATTATGTTTCCCCCCCAATAGAAGATAATTGGAACAGTCTCCATATACTTGCTTCAATGAAACAAAAAACATTAAAATATTAACAATATACTTATATCGGATTTTACTTCTAAAAGAATTATATGAATTTTAACTCATTCAATTACAACTACTTGTGAGGCAAGAACTTTATTTAAGTAATCAGCAATTGTAATCCAACAATCATTATTGATTTTTTAATTAAAATATGAGTTAAAATAATTATTATGTTTTGGATTTTTTAGCTTTTTAAGAAAAAAGCTTGCAACACATAAAGAATGTTGGTTTGTTTTGACATAACTGTCTATGGAACTCCTGTGTTCTGCTTTTTTCATTATTTATTACCATTAACATATGCTCTTGTGCACGGTAAGTGTAAATTTTTCTTTTTCCATGTTTCTTCTTCTTTGTTTTGGTAATATTTCAGTGTTGATTTGATTTTTTTAACTTAACCTGCTTTTATTTTTGTGTTGGTTATTTGAATTTGTTTAGGTGGACACTTGGTGGAAGGAAGTTGTGGGAGTCAAAAGACAATTTATATTTTCCTATAAGTAACATTAATATCATAAGTGACATTTTCTTATAAAAATTAGCCCTCTTATTTTTGTCAATTTATATTTTCCAAGGTAGAAAGAACTCTAGAGGTGAAACATTACTTCAACACCATTAAACATTACTTCAATTTATGTTTTCTCCCATTTTTATTTTTCTCTCTATTTGTTTATTATTGTTTATTTTCTCATTTTTGTTCACTTATTTTTATTTATATAAAACAATGGCTAAGGTTTCATCTCTACGTGGAGTTTTTTTCACACCCTATGTAGAGACTCGTATCTTTTCTGCGTGAAGATTCTTTTTCTCCATTTAGGATTTATTTTATATTTTGTACTCAGATTTATTTTATTAGATGAGTTATCGTTTAGATTTATAATATATTAAATCTTGTGTTTTCTCATAAAAAAATTAATATAAAAATAAACAATTAAGACTTGTACTAAAATTTAAATTTCATATTGTAATTTTGACACAAATAGACAAGCAATGTATTCTATTATTTAAATGAAGGATGTCACTGTCACGACCCGCTCCCCGTACTCAAGGGTTAAGTATCGTGATGGCCAGTAATTGAAGTTATCTCCGGCCAATTCTTGAACAAATTAATAAACGCGAGCGGAAGTAATATTTAAGTGAGGGTACCAAAAAAATCATCAGAGTTTCTATTTTTATTACAAAATTTATTGACCCAAAAGGCTGATATTCACATATAAAGCATATCATAGAAGTGTTGTGTGTGTCTGTTCCGCAACCCTGCGTCTAAAATTTTCCAAAAGCTATATCTGAATTGTATTGTTTGCTGAAAATTGGTAAACAGCTATAAGCACATGGCAGAGTAAGAAACATTATGCCAAGAGTATAAGAACACAAAATAACCATGGATAGTTATGTAACTAAAATATTTAAGATAACTTAGTCTGAACAAATAATCATTTAAGTAGCAAAACTGAGATTATGTAAATAAATAACCATAACCACAGTACCGAACAGAACAGAACAGAGGTCACAAGAGTGACAGTCAGAACAGGGATACGGATTCAAGAGGTGGCTCGTACAGATTATAAAGGTGGCTCCTACAATAGTGTAGCACTTATCTCCGCACAGTACTTTGCTCCGTACAGAACAGAGGTCAATGGATCCATGACAATAGAGGGCTACAAAGTGACCAAACAAAGGCCAATGGTTATTTAAGTTCCCCAAGTCATGGGACTCCTGTGGTGGTACTTACAAAACATAATTGTTTATAAGGTCATAGTCAAATAATCATTAAAAGCTAAACAAACATATCTATGCGTTTCATTTTAGCAAATAAAGTTCAGAAAATAACCCATGTAATTGAAATATTAATATAATATATAATAATTTATAAAACATAACTTGTATAAAATAAATATGGTAAGTCAAAACATACGTAAAATATATTATGATAACTCAATGTATAATATAGCTCACCTTAACTTTAATACCTCACTCTTTCTTTCCACTATCAAAGACCCTCTCGGCTTCCATTATTTTTTTCTTCATTTTCTTCATTTCTTTCCCTTCTCCTTTCTCTTTTTTTCCTTTTCCTTCCTTTCTTTCTTTCTTTCCCTTTCTTTCTTTTCCTTTCCACATAGATCACATCCTTCCTATTTATAGGGAGGTAAGAACGTTATCAGCGCGAATCTTCACACAGATTCGATCATAAATTATATAGATTGATACTTATCTTTAATAAATATTTAAGATAATTACACTTTGGCCCAGTTTTTTAATATAAATATATAAATAAATTAATCCCTAATTAAATTACACTCTATCGTATACTAACAGAAAATTAATTATTTATTTTACTGCCACACCCATTATTATTATTATTATTATTATTATTATTATTATTATTATTATTATTATTATTATTATTATTATTTATTTATTTATTTATTTACTCTTACTTTTATATTTATTTATTTACTATGTTTAACTTTAATTTGGCCCAACTAGTATTATAATTTCATATTTCTGTTAATTTTGCCCCAAATAATAATCCCTAATTAATCTCATATTTGATAATCCAATGTCAAATTAGATTCTGTATTTATTATTATTTATTTAATAATATATTATCATATACAACCATAATACTAGTATAAAATTTAAGGGACAACTTAAATTTTCGGGTTGTTACAGTCACATTTAAAAATAAAAGCAAAAAAAAAAGAAAAGAAAAAAGAACGCTCCCTGCATACAATCACTATCACATTTAATATTTGCTTAAGAATTTATCAAAAATTATCTACAAATTTAAATATAAAATTATAAATTCATAACATTTGCATCTACTTCTGAGTTACATGAATTAGGTATATTTTACATTTGTTAGAAAACTGGTATACTACCAAAAAAAAAAACTCCCTTTTTGTCCACTTCAAGAACTTTTATGGTAAGAACTCATCATAGGTCCACGTAGAAGAGAAATCTCAATCCAACCCATAAGAACACACCACACTATTCAAATATAATAACTTAATTGAGTTTTAAATAGAGATGGTAACTTTCCCCAATATCACTTCAATGAGAAAATAGGGTGGGGACAGGGAAATTATATTTTCACACACTTAATTAATTCAGTACACATCTTTTTTTTTAATTTTTTTCATTACATTTCTATCATTCAATCAAATTACCAACACACCCCTCCTTTTCTGCCTCCATCACTCCCTCCCTCCCATCCAACTCAACCCAGTCCTTTGCCATTTCTTACCACTGGCAGTCACCTCCCTCCCTTCCGATCATCACCACCTTCATAGCATTCCTCTCATCTTTCCCAACATCCATTACATAGACCATCTCCATTATACTAATCAAAGTTTTAATTTGTGTATGGTGTAAAATGAATAAATGGTATATACTAACATCAGTAAGGATGTTTAAATAGAATTACCTGTGGGGACGCATTTTCCTGCTCTCAACCCCTTCTCCATTATACTAATCAAATATAGTTTTATATAATATATATAATTTCATTTTTTTAAAATACAATAAGACTAAAACACTTAAATATTTTACATTTTATACTAAGTTCAAAATTAAAATATTCTTAATAAGCCTCACTCAAATGAAGTCCAACTCTAAAAGGTCCAAAATTATCAATTTTAATTCAGCTAGCAACCAAACCAAAAAAATAAAATAAAAAAGAGTAATGTTTAATTAGTAATTTTGCAATTTATTATATTATCCATTGAAAAGGATATAATAGAAGAGTAATTTTGCAATTAAAAATTAAATAGAGTAATGTTTAATTAGTAATTTTTTACGTTTAATTAGTAACTTTGCAATTAAAAATATAAGAAGAGTAACATTTAGGTGAAATTTTGTTGCATTTAAATTATTGTTTTCAGATAATTTTATATTTTTAAAAATTATGTACTGAATTTTGGTAAACTATGAAGTAACATTTAACAAAATATATGTATTGATATTACCAATATGATCATATTTATCAATCAATATCCGACAATGTCAGTTAATATATTGATAAATAACGGTATTCAAAATGTGAAATCTAAAATCTCGACACTAAATGGGTTAAATAATGACTGATAATTCAAACCCTAATTGTGCTAGCGATTTATACCTATAATTACATATTATTTCCACTTGGAAAGGCCGAAACATGGACATCACTAACTCTCAAAATTTTCCCAACTTTTGTTCGATACAAACAAAAAATGAGAAGCAAAGAAAAACAAAGGTGTCATTGAGGAGGGAGACAAATTTTTGAAAAATAATAATAAAAAAAGGATTATTTGTAACGTTAACTAATTTGGAATAACGAACACAATTGAAACGATCGAACAAAACGTTGACTGATTACGTAATTTCAAATGTTTTTTATTGAATATAAATACGTGGGTTTAGGATAGTGATGAAAAATAATATGATTATGTAGACACCCCATTTTTGACCGTCTTCAAGACTTGGTTGTGCTTGCAGGTACATCTAACAACTAGTTCGATTGCTCGTCGAGTACTCGAATGTCGCGGCGGAACGCCACAGGTTTGAGCTTTCCAAACCCTGTATCCTTTCTGCCTTTTTTTTGGACCATGTATTGGCCCTTCCAGCTTAATTCTCTTGGTGCACTACCGGCCCCATTTTGGCCCTGCCGGCCATGCATTTGTTACTGCCGGCCATTGATGAAGCCTGCCGGCCATCATTGAGCCACTTCCGGCCACTGCTAATGGCCGGCAGAACCCTTGTCTCAGCAGGTTTCACGCCAGATCTTTTGAGCCAGCTGATTTTCACTCCTTTCCCCTCCATACACGTGTATGGAGGGATGAAGCTCTTGCCAAGCTTGTTTAACAAGCTTCTCATTGTTTTTCTTCTATATAAGGAGAGGCCCTCTCTCCTTAGTAGAAGTTCAACCATTTTAGAGAAGAAAGACCTCTCTCTCTCTTTATTTCTCATTCTCTCTCTGTATATTGCATAGAATAGTGTTCTAAAGTCCATTTTCCTTGCACTTTTACACTACAACACATAGAGATACACCACCATCTTTGGGCTGAGATTCTTGGGAGTGTTACTTGAGCTCTGAAACTTGGTTTTTCGCCCCTAAGTGTCACGACCCAAACCCGCCCCTATGGGTTTAGTATCGTAACCGGCCAGTAATCCGAGATTACCGAAGGCCTGCTTAATAGAAGAATAGTAATACAGAGTACAGGGGCTAGCAGAAGCCAATACAGTAAGTAAACAATGTCCAATGAGCTGTGACAGTCTGAATGCCAAAAAGACTTTTCATACACATATACATGAATAGTACAGAACAGTATGTACATATATACAATCATTTAGTTCAGGGACCTAATCCCTATTAAACAGTCCAGTAACAGTCTATACAGGTATACAAAACAGATACAAAGACAGACGGGGAAAATAAAACACCCCTAAGCCATAACTTGACAGGCTCAGAACCTCGCAGTGAGGCACAGTGGTTGGCTTGACAAAACTGGAGCTTAATCCCGACGCTTCTAGCCGCTGTCTGGTGCCTGTACACCTACATATATATATGAGCAGTGAGCTAAAGCCTAGTGAATAATGTAATGCGTAAAGAGGTTAAGAATGAATGTCCTTACAATAATGAAAACAGTTCGTTAATCCAGTCTATCAGTTATTCAGTCATATGTGGTACATCCATTAGTATAACAGTACAGTAAACAGTAGGTCTTAAAAGACCGAACAATAAATGATGGCCATCAATCAGTAAACAGTAGTGGTTCCAACAAGGGAACCGACAGAGATCTCTGTAACAGTAACAGTAAACAATAGTTGCTAAGGATGTCACAATACAGTTCAGAATATAGGACATACATTCATTCGATTAACAGTATCAGTTCAGAAGATAATCATTTTGAACATATCTTTACACAGCTGTTACTCACAGAGTTCTGGGCTACAGTAAAGCTAGAGCGCGTCCCCAGTCGCCAACCCTACACAGTTACAGATTGAACACATACTAAGCTATACAGTTGGAAAAGATAATAATTTAATCCCTAATTTGCCTCGTTGTGTTCTATATCTATATCCTCATTAAGATGTCTTAAACTAGGCCTAAGAATGCCTAGGATGGGATGAGGATGCAAAGACGCATTCAGAAAATATTTTCAGAATTTTTAGAAAACAGAGGTCCCGCTCGAGCGTAGGTTTACCCGCTCGAGCGGACATGCAGACAAAGGTATCCGCTCGAGCGTAGACTTTCACGCTCGAGCGTTCTGCAAAATAGGGCAAAAGTACTGGATGTGTGAAAATCACGCTCGATGGGCGCTCGATAGCCGCTCGAGCGTGAGACACAAGGTCCCACTCGAGCGTCAATTATTCTGCTCGAGCGGACATCAAAACAGTGCAAAGTACTGGGAGCACGAATTTCCCGCTCGAGCGAGAGTTCAAAATCTAGAATTTCTAGATTTGAACTTCCAAGCTCAAACCAAGTTCAAATGCATTAAAACCAATTCCTTTGGGCCCTTTTTCCTGGAAAACATTTGTAAATACTTAGAATAACATGATTCAAAGCTCAATTCGTAAAATCAAGGCCCAAAAGGAAGATCAATTCAACTCAATTTGAAACTAATTTTCATGAACATAAATCAAACATAACATGCATGAATTTAAACCATTGCAAAGCTTCAATTTCATGCTCTAATGAACCAATTCTTCCAAGGACAAGATGAAATCATGGACTTAAACATAATATGAACATGCATGTAACATTTTACCATGAAATCAACTCACAACTCAACAATTCAAACATGCATGCATGAATTAAGCTATAATTCAACATGTTAGAACTAAATTATGACTTAGCTCCTCAATTAGACATGAACCATGCAAGGACTAGCTCGAATTCAACAATGAGAAGGTGAAATCCTTACCTAAGTCTTGAATTAGAGGTATGGAGGCTCAATGTTGCAAGTTTTCTACAATATCCTCAAGATTCCAAGCAAATCCCTCAAGAACACATTAATTCTCTCACTCCCTCTCTCTAGATTGGTTTTGTGCTCAAATGAGGCTGAGGAAAAGTTTGTCTAATTGTGTACAAGGCTCAATATGTTGAGGTAGTGGCCACTAAGTGGCACTAATGTAATTAAGTCAAACTATGCAATTTAACACCATTTAGCCTAATTTAATCATACCGAATCGATTTTCAGATAATTACACCATTAAATCACATAAATTCTACTGATCATGAAACATTAGACAATTTCTGGTTTGGCCGCCGATAAGGCCTTCAATTTGTAGTTAAACACAAAGGCATGAACAGATAATCAAACAATCAACAGATAGACATACAATTAAATAGATATACTTAATCAATTCAGTTCCAGATTCAGTCAGTCAGTTGAATTACCAATCATAATCATTCTCATTTTAGCAATAATCGATAGTTAATCGGTAAACAGTGACGAGGGTTGTTACAGTCTCCCCTCCTTAAAAAGAGTTTAGTCCTCTAAACTCGAGTTACCTTCGTTTTGGAAGAAAACAGGATTCAGTGGAAACAGTTCAGGATATCTTTTAGCCATGTCATCTTCCCTCTCCCAAGTGGCATACACGCCGTCATGGTTTTGCTAGTCAACTTTCACTAACGGGTTCTCTTTGTTTCTCAACTTCTTGATCCGTATGTTTACAATCTGAATAGGCCGTTCCTCGTAAGTGTAATTATCACTCAACACTACACGAGTAGGCTCTATCACGTGGAAAGGATCTCGGAGGTAATCCCTCAACATAGAAATGTGGAAGACGTTGTGCATATGCTCTATTTCATGAAAAAGCGCAACTTGATACGCCACCGGATTGATTTTCTCAATAATCTCATATGGTCTGACGTATCTCGGCGCTAACTTGCCTTTGACTCCAAAACGAGTCTGGCCTTTCATCGGTGTCACTTTCACAAACACGTGATCACCCACTTCATATTCTCTATCCTGTCTTCTGACATCAGCATAGCTTTTCTGTCTGCTCTGTGCGGTTTTCAGTCTCTGTTGTATCAGTTTTACTTTCTCAGTCGTTTCGTATACAATCTCGGGCCCAAGCAAAGGCCCATCTCCAACTTCTGCCCAGCAAATCAGAGATCTACATTTTCTGCCATACAATGCCTTGAAAGGCACCATACCAATACTTGAATGATAACTGTTGTTGTAGGCGAATTCAGCCAATGGCAAATGGCTTTCCCAGTTTCCCTGAAAATCAAGGACACACATTCTCAGTAAATCCTCCAGAGTCTGGATGGTCCTTTCTGACTGGCCATCGGTCTGAGGATGATAAGCACTACTCAGTCTCAATTCAGTACCCAATGCAGTCTGTAAGCTTTGCCAAAATCTCGATGTAAACTTCGAATCCCTGCCAGAAACAATGGACACAGGCACTCCATGCAGTCTAACAATTTCATCAATATAGAGTATAGCCAATTTGTTCGCATTATAAATTGTCTTAACAGGTAAGAAGTGAGCAGATTTAGTCAGTCTATCAATAATAACCCAAATTGAGTCCATACCATTACTAGAGTGAGGCAATCCCACAATAAAATCCATGGTGATATGTTCCCATTTCCACTCCGGTATGGGTAAGGGCTGCAATAAGCCTGCGGGTTGTTGATGTTCGGCTTTAACTTGTTGGCAATGAAGACCTTTCGATACAAAATCAGCAATTTCTTTCTTCATTCCCGGCCACCAAAAATTCAGTTTCAGGTCTTGGTACATTTTCGTATTCCCCGGATGGATGGAAAATTTTGAATTGTGGCTGTCTTGCAGAACTCTTTTTTTCAGTTCAGTATCATTTGGTGCACATAGTCTTTCTTGAAATTTCAGTACATTACTTTCAAATTTGAAACCCGGTCTTGGTTTAGTTTCCATTTCTTCGATGATCTTCTTCAAGAAGTCATCCAGTTGCTGTTTCTCTTTAATCTCTTCAATCAGTGCTGGTTGAGCAGAAATAGCAGCTAAGGTTCCACCTTGTTCTCGCAAAACGATTTCAATTTCAGATTTTTCAAGGTCACAAAGCAATTCCTTCTGCCCGGTAAGCAAACAGGCTAAATTTCCAATCGATTTCTGACTCAGTGCATCGGCAACGGTGTTGGCTTTTCCCGGATGGTACATAATCTGTAAGTCATAGTCTTTAATCAGTTCTAGCCATCTCCACTGTCTCATGTTCAGTTCTTTCTGTGTGAAGAAATATTTCAAACTCTTGTGGTCGGTATATACTTCACATGTCGCCCCATATAGATAGTGATGCCAGATTTTCAGTGCAAATAATACTGCAGCAAGTTCCAGATCATGGGTCGGGTAGTTCTTTTCGTGCGGTCTCAGTTGTCAGGAAGCATAAGCAATAACTCTCCCATTCTGCATTAAAACACATCCCAAACCCTTATAAGAAGCATCACTATATACAGTAAAACCATCCGTACCTGATGGTAAGGTAAGAATCGGTGCAGTTACAAGTCGAGTTTTTAACTCTTGGAATGCTGATTCCCTTTGGTCAGTCCAGTAAAATGATATCCCCTTCTGAGTTAACTGAGTCAATGGTAAGGCAATTTTGGAGAAATCTTTGACAAATCTTCTGTAGTACCCGGCTAGTCCCAAAAAGCTTCGGACTTCTGTCACATTTGTTGGTCTAGGCCAGTTTACTACAGCTTTAATTTTCTGCAGATCAACAGAAATTCCATCTTTGCTAACAACATGCCTCAAAAACATAACATGATCTAGCCAAAATTCGCATTTGGACAGTTTAGCATAAAGTTTCTGTTCTCTTAGGGTCTGTAGGGCAAGTCTCAGATGATATTCATGTTCTTCTATACTTTTGGAGTAAATCAGTATGTCATCAATGAATACTACAATAAAGTCATCAAGGTATGGTTTAAAGATTCTGTTCATGAGGTCCATAAATGCAGCAGGTGCATTGGTAACTCTGAAAGGCATAACTAAAAATTCGTAATGTCCATACCTCGTTCGAAAACAGTTTTGTCAATGTCTTCTAGTTTAACTTTCAACTGATGGTATCCTGATCTGAGGTCGATCTTAGAGAACACTTGAGCACCCTGTAACTGATCAAATAAGTCATCAATACGTGACAATGGGTATTTATTTTTCACAGTTACCTTGTTCAGTTCACGGTAGTCAATACACAGTCTCAGTGAGCCATCTTTCTTCTTCACAAATAAAACAGGAGCGCCCCATGGCGAAGTGCTAGGCTTGATGAACTTCTTATCTAGCAGTTCTTGCAGTTGCACTTTCAATTCTTTCAGTTTAGTTGGAGCCATTCGGTAAGGAGCTTTAGATACTGGCTGCGTTTTCGGAATCACATCAACAGTAAATTCAATCTCCCTGTCAATCAAATCCCCTGGCAGATTATCTGGAAAAACATTTGGGAATTCTCTGACTATAGGAATACTGTTCATGTTAGGATTATCATCAGTAGATACTGTCAATACAGAACACAGATATCCCTTGCACCCTTTTCTAATCAATTTAACAACTTTCACAGATGAAATCAAATACTGAGGAGGTACTACTCCAACTCGATGGACGGAAAACTACTTGTTTCGTTTCACAATCTATGGTAGCATGGTATTTCGTTAACCAGTCCATTCCCAATATTACATCAAAATGATCAATGTTCAGGGGCAGTAAGTCAATAAACAAATGTGCATCTCCAACAATAATTTCACAAGCAGGGTACATATATGCACAGGTCATAGATCCACCAATGGGTGATGATACAGCTAACAGATAATTCATGGGTTCTAATGGTCTATTCAGTTTTTGCGAAAAAGCATGCGACACATATGAATGCGTAGACCCCGAATCAATCAGTACATAAGCATTTTGAGTACAAATAGAGAGAATACCTGACACAACGGTCTCGGTATTCTGCACGTCTCCCGGTACTAGGGCGAACACTCGGCCCTGCCTTATGGGCTCTTTCCCGGTAGCTTTGGGGTTCGATTTTGGTGCAACAGTTGATGCTGCCACGCTTGGTGCAGCTTTACTATTGGCTTGTGGAGCAGAGGGGCAGTCTTTAACCATGTGGTCCACCTTGCCACACCTGTAAAAGGCTCCAGATATTTTGTAACAGACCCCTTTGTGCTTCTTGCCACACTCAGAACAGGGTGGTATGAAACCACTCCCTTGGCTGGGGCTAGTTGTTGACCCCGTATTCTGTTTCTTGTTCAATAGGTTATGCTTGCCTTTCTTGAATTTAAAGCCTTGCCTTTTACCACGCCATTCAGACACTGGTGTTTCAGTTTTCAGTGCCTCGATGTTCGATTCAGCCATCAAGGCTCGGTCAAGAACATTTACATAATTCGGTAATTTCAGAACATTTATTCTGTCGAGTATTGCAACATTAAGGCCGCCTTCAAACTTTCTGGCCTTCTTGTAGTCAGTGTCAACCATATGCGGTGCATATCTAGCAAGCTCGGTGAATTTCATTTCATATTCAGCAACGGACATTGTGCCCTGTCTCAGCTGTTCAAATTCAGTTACTTTTCTGTCCCAAACACACTGAGGGAAGCACTTTTCAAAGAAGGCTCCTTTGAATTGAGCCCAAGTCATAACAGTATTGTCATCACGGATAAGCATCCACCACCTTCTAGCTTCTTCTTCCAGAGTAAAGGTGGCCAATAGCACTTTATGTGCTTCGGAGCACGGAAAAACCTCAAATAATTTTTCTGTCTCGAGAACCCATGCTTCAGCTTTTAACGGCTCAAGGCCTCCCTGGAAGGATGGCGGTTTCATTTTGCTGAACTTATGGGTGAGAGCAATTATGTCCCCATCATTAACATTCACATTCTGCTCCGGCTGTACCGAAGGAGGAGGTGGGGGCTGTTGATTTTGTTGTTGATCTAGTCTTTCAGTTATTAGTTCCATCATTCTTTCCAGTCTTGCCATTCTTGCCTCAGAGGATGAGGATTCAGATTCATTTGCAGTTTTCGGATTATCCATTTCACTATAGGCAGTTATAACAGTTACCAACATAGGCAGTCATTTGTTTAAACAGATTAACCCATTAGTATATATTCAGTCATGTCATAGCCACACACTTATCATGCTCATGTAATGCCCTAATCGCTTTTCTAGGACATCCTATAGCTCATTGGGACACGTGTGTGCAGTATAACTTGTGGTAAGTATCGCTCTGATACCACTCTGTCACGACCCAAACCCGTCCCTATGGATTTAGTACCGTAACTGGCCAGTAATCTGAGATTACCGAAGGCCTGCTTAACAGAAGAACAGTAATACAGAGTACAGGGGCTGGCGAAAATCAATACAGTAAGTAAACAATGTCCAATGAGCTGTGACAGTCTGTATGCCAAAAAGACTTTTCATACACATATACATGAACAGTACAAAACAGTATGTACATATATACAATCATTCAGTTCAGGGACCTAATCCTTATTGAACAGTCCAGTAACAGTCTATACAGTTATACAAAACAGATACAAAGACAGACGGGGAAAATAAAGCACCCCTAAGCCATAACTTGACAGGCTCGGAACCTCGCAGTGAGGCACAGTGGTTGGCTTGACAAAACTGGAGCTTAACCCCGACGCTTCTAGCCGCGGTCTGGTGCCTGTACACCTACATATATATATGAGCAGTGAGTTAAAGCCCAGTGAATAACGTAATGCGTAAAGAGGTTAAGAATGAATGTCCTTACAGTAATGAAAACAGTTCGTTAATCTAGTCTATCAGTCATTCAGTCATATGTGGTATATCCATTAGCATAACAGTACAGTAAATAGTAGGTATTAAAAGACCGAGCAGTAAATGATGGCCATCATTCAGTAAACAGTAGTGGTTCCAACAAGGGAACCGACAAAGATCTCTGTAACAGTAACAGTAAACAGTAGTTGCTAAGGACGCCACAATACAGTTTAGAATATAGGACATACATTCATTCGATTAACAGTATCAGTTCAGAAAGCAGTACAGTTCAATTGTTCAGAAGATAATCATTTTGAACCAAGGTTTTAAAAGCCGGACCGGTGAACAAACCGGAAAAATGATCGGGTGGACGGGTCACCGGTTCAACCGGTGAGTTGAACCGGATCGAACCGTGACGTCATAATTACGTCATAAATATTTTTTTTAAAAATATTAAATTTTCGATTTTTTTTTTAAAAAAATCTTAAATATTTTTAGTGATATTTTTCTATACTTCAAAAAAAAAAAAATCCTGAATATAAGCCATAACACTTCACATACTAACAACAAATTAAAGATGAAAATTTAGCCATCAAAAACAACAATCATAGTAATAAAAATTATGAAAGCATCCAACTAAAGCAATCCATAAAACATAAGTCACAAAAAAGACAAAACAAAGTCCAAAGTTTCCAGACATAAACAAACTAAGTCCAAAGAAAAAAATTCAACACAACACAACATAACATAACATCACAAACAACAGCCGAAATCTCCTAGGGACGATAATTTAGCCAATCATCATCATCATTTTCGTTCGCATTTGCAGTAGAGCTCGGATTGTTTGATCTATTATCAATGTTCACGTCACCAAAAGATCCCAAGTCGATATCATCTCCAAGAAGTTCTACCTCCATATCATCCTCAACATCATCTACAATAGTTAAAATAAAATCATTAATGATAGATAAAAAAAAAATGTGTTGCATAATGATGAAACATTATTTTCTAACCATCTCGTAGACCATGACATTGCTTCTTATATCGCGGAGGCTCATCTTCTTCATAAAGCATTTTTTCGAGCTCATCATAATCAATCAATGGAGGCTCCTCTTGTTCTAAATGGAGTTCACAGCATTGATTAGAATACAAGTATCATAAAACAATTTGCCAACAATCATATGTGCTCTATGTATGGCTTCTTTAGTTTGGAGAGCACTTTTGATAGTTGGTTGAGAACCCGGAGTGGTCCTTGGTGCAAAATAATCACCAATTTTTGTTGGTTCATGTTTCTTCCCCTTCCCTTTGTGTGTCATTGGTGCTCTACTCTTATTCCCACTTCCAGCTCCTTCATTGATTGAAATGCCCTTATTGTTCCGAGGAATCGTTTCCACAACCTCATTATCATCATCAACATTAATGTAAACATCATCACCCTCAAATTGAAAACCACCTGGACCATAAGGATTTAATTCATCATAATTTTCTACACTTTGCTTCTTCTTTTCATCAAATGCTTTCAAAGACTCATGCATTTGATACTGAATATCTGGGGAACTTTTTTACATGGCCCAACCTCACCCGACTTCTTTGCAAGATGTTGCTTCATTCTATTAATCCCTCCACCTTTAATAGTTTTCCCACAATACATACATGAGTAAGTCTTCTTCCCATTAACATCTCGTCCCTCAATAACATGTGCCCATGCAATATCAGATTTTCCCCTTGTGGCTTGGGTGGAATTAGCTGTTGAATTTTGGCCAGATGACATCTCTCACAACTACCAGGTAGAATAAGAACAAATGAACAAAAGAAAAAAGAAAAAACAATACTCCTATTCAAATTAAAATTCCACAAAGTAAGATTTATTACAATACAATACAATACAATACAATAATCATAATAAAGTTAAAAAATTATCCAAAAAAAAAATGAATGAAGAGCCTGAACTTCAGAGACTTAATGAATCATAATAAGATTCATTACAATTTAGAGACTTAATTATCCACAAAAAAAAAAAAAAAAAACAGAGCCTAAACTTCATCATTAATAAATTTCAAATTAAAGCTAAAATTAAAATTAAACATCTTAAAATGACGTAATTTGATTTTAATTTTAAACATAGACTGTTAAATTATCACAATATAACCATTACAAAAAGATTCATTGCAAAGAATTTTTATCCATATCTTAATTATACTTTGTCTGTTTTAAATTTGCTTGTCTATTTTACTGTTCCAGACATACCAAGAAATCATTTATATTTATATTTTTTTAATAATTTAAATTTTCTATATCTACGATAATTAATTGGAATAGTTTAATTTATATAAAAATTAATTAATTTTCTAAACAAAAATACATTATTTATTGATTAGATTAAAGGACAGAAAAGTAGAAACCAAACAAACAATTTAAAATGAAAGGACTGTAATTTATTTATAATTTATAATTTTAATTTTAATTTTAAAATGAAAGTAAGAAACCAAATACAATTTTAATTTTTTTTTTTAATTTTAGCTTTAAATCATAATAAATTTCATCATTAATAACTAACTTAAATTTCATCCTAAACAGAGCATAATAAATTTCATAATAAATTTCATCATTAATAATAAATTTCATCTTCTTCTCCTCTCTAAAAAAAAAAAAAAAAAAAAAAAAAACAGAGCCTTCTCTTGTTTTATTTGAGATACCTGTGTGTGTGTTGATTCAAATTAAGTGATGGAAAAAAACAGAGTTCGGAGCCTTCGATTCGGAGATACCTGTGTTGATTTAATCAAGTGTTGATTTTGGTTATGTCAAGTGTAGACCCAAAATAGAGATCAAAGATCAAAGATTGGCTGTCGGAAGATCTGAAAATAAAAGAAGTGAAGAAAAAAATAGAGATCAAAGATCAGTGATCCATCAATGCAATCAGTTAATGGTGGAAAAAAATAGAGATACAGATAGGAAATGAATGAAGAGGAAAAGAAGAGAATAGTACCTATGTGAAGAAGGGATTCGGGAAGCCCTAGCCGCTACTGCTGAGAATGAAGAGCAAAAATAAAATAAGATCCGATTTTTTTTTTTTTTTATATATATAGAAAGCAAACCGGACCGGTTCGATTGACCCGTAACCGGGTCAACCGGTTTGCCGGTTTATCGGTGGGTTGAACGATTTTCACTAAATATCCTGGTTTTTTATGCTGGCCGGTTTAGGAGGGTTGACCGGACCGGAACCCCATCCGGTCACCGGTTCAACCGGTCGGTCCGGTCCAGTTTTTAAAACCTTGTTTTGAACATATCTTTACACAGTTGTTACTCAAAGAGTTCTGGGCCATAGTAAAGGTAGAGCGCGTCCCCAGTCGCCAAACCTACACAGTTGCAGATTGAACACACACTAAGCTACACAGTTGGGAAAGATAATAACTTAATCCCTAATTTGCCTCGGTGTGTTCTACATCTATATCCTCATTAAGATGTCTTAAACTAGGCCTAAGAATGCCTAGGATGGGATGAGGATGCAAAGACGCATTCAGAAAATATTTTCAGAATTTTCAGAAAACAGAGGTCCCGCTCAAGCGGACATGCAAACAAAGGTATCCGCTCGAGCGTAGACTTTCACGCTCGAGCGTTCGGCAAAACCGGGCAAAAGTACTGGATGTGTGAAAATCACGCTCGATGGGCGCTCGATGGGCGCTCGATAGCTGCTTGAGCGTGAGACACAAGGTCCCACTCGAGCGTCAATTATTCCGCTCGAGTGGACATCAAAACAGTGCAAAGTACTGGGAGCACGAATTTCCCGCTCGAGCACCACTTCCCTCGCTTGAGTTGGAGTTCAAAATCTAGAATTTCCAGATTTGAACTTCCAAGCTCAAACCAAGTTCAAATGCATTAAAACCAATTCCTTTGGGCCCTTTTTCCTGGAAAACATTTGTAAATACTTAGAATAACATGATTCAAAGCTCAATTCGTAAAATCAAGGCCCAAAAGGAAGATCAATTCAACTCAATTTGAAACCAATTTTCATGAACATAAATCAAACATAACATGCATGAATTTAAACCATTTCAAAGCTTTAATTTCATGCTCTAATGAACCAATTCTTCCAAGGACAAGATGAAATCATGGACTTAAACATAATATGAACATGCATGTAACATTTTACCATGAAATCAACTCACAACTCAACAATTCAAACGTGCATGAATGAATTAAGCTATAATTCAACATGTTAGAACTAAATTATGACTTAGCTCCTTAATTAGACATGAACCATGCAAGGACTAGCTCAAATTCAACAATGAGAAGGTGAAATCCTTACCTAAGTCTTGAATTAGAGGTATGAAGGCTCAATGTTGCAAGTTTTCTACAATATCCTCAAGATTCCAAGCAAATCCCTCAAAAACTCATCAATTCTCTCACTCCCTCTCTCTCTAGATCGATTTTGTGCTCAAATGAGGCTGAGAAAAAGTTTGTCTAATTGTGTACAAGGCTCAATATGTTGAGGTAGTGGCCATTAAGTGGCACTAATGTAATTAAGTCAAACTATGCAATTTAACACCATTTAGCCTAATTTAATCATACCGAATCGATTTTCAGATAATTACACCATTAAATCACATAAATTCTACTAATCATGAAACACTAATCAATTTCTGGTTCAGCCGCCAATAAGGCCTTCAATTTGAAGTTAAACACAAAGACATGAACAGATAATCAAACAGTCAACAGATAGACATACAATTAAATAGATATACTTAATCAATTCAGTTCGAGATTTCAGTCAGTCAGTTCAATTACCAATCATAATCAGTCTCAGTTTAGCAATAATCGGTAGTTAATCGGTAAACAGTGATGAGGGTTGTTACACTGAGGTTGCTGGTTTCGAAGTTGATCTTCAAGAGTGAGTGTATTCCCCATTTTAGCATTTATTTGTACCTCATTTTGGCCATCCTTGCATATTGTTTTAGGCCTTGCTTTCAACTGAAAAAAGTTCTATATTTGAGTGCTTTTGATGATTGTTTAAGATCTTCTTGTTGTTAAGGGTGCACAACCCTCTTGTTTTCCTTGTTTGGCCTTGTTTTGTACTATGCTTTAAGGCCTTTGAGGTAGTCTTAGTTTGGCCTTTTAGCCATTGAAATCCAGTGGATTTTTAGTGGTAGGCATGTGGTTTTGAGGCTTAAAATCAGAGGGGGGTTACCCCCTCTCTTTTTTTTTGTTTGCTTGAGTTTTTGGCCTATCAAAGGAGCATGTATCCCTATACTTTTGAGCCTTGGTTCAGGCCCTTTTTTGTGAATTTTAGGACATGCCTTGACTCTGTCCATGGCTGGTTTGGTCATCTTTTGCATGCTTCTTATATGTGTAGTGTAATCCCATTTGTGGCTCATCAAAGTAGCATGTTTGCCTAGCTTATGTTAAGTTCATTTCAGCATGTTTTTGGTGATGTTCTTCTATGACATAACTCTATCTAAAGTTGGTTTGGTCATCTTTTGCATGCTCCATATACTTGTAGAACAAATCTTGCTTACTAGCCTTATGTGCATGTTGATTTGACTCATCATTCTAGCATATTTTGGCTTTGCTCCAGCATGATTTTATTCTTATTTTGGGCTGTTTTAGGATTTTTTTGGGCTTCCATGGTCATATCACTCATGTTTTGTATAGCTATAGTGTAAATGTTTTGGCTAGCCTTGGGTTTTGAGGCCCCTACTATGCCATACATGTGATGTTTGCATGCTTTGCCATCATTTCGAATGTTATTTTAGTCCATGAAATTTGGTCATATAGCATTTGACATGCTTTAAATGCCTTGAAGAGTTTGTGTTTTATGCCTCATGAATGGATCATTGTGCATGCCATTAAGACTAGGCCTTTGGGTCATCATATCAGTGCATTTTGGATCTTGTTATACCATGATGTAACTCTGTTTTATGCTGTCCAAGTCATGCCATGTTTGGTTTTAATAGGTGTAATGTAATACCCCTTTTGTAGCCTTGCATGCTCTATGTTTTTTACATTTGTTCTAGCTTGTATTGGCTAGGTTCAAGTATGTTTTTAGTCTCACTTTGACCGGCCTAGGGACTATTTTAGGTGCTCTGAGTCCTTCGGGGCTTGCCTTGTATGGCCATGGTTTAAGTCCCTTTGTTGGCTTCATACTTTGAGCTTTCTTGCATGCTATGTTTGACTTATTTAGGTGGTTTGGCATCACTCCTTGCATGATTTCAGAGATTACCTCATTGCCACATTATCATGATTATCACTCTTTGCTCATGTTTGAGAGTTGTGTCCTTATGCTTTAATTCTTGGGCTAATGCATTGTGCACGTATACCTTGCTTTTGTGCCCTCATTCCAACACTTTTGGCCACTGATTTGGGGCATGACTGAGGTCTACCCCCTTTTTGGTTTAAGTCCATTTGACATGTCCACTTGCATGTTGCTTGTATGCTTATTTCACATTGCATTGAGTATGCCATATAGTTGCATGTTTGCATGCTTAAGTCATATTGCATGTTTGCTTGCTTGAGTCGTATTGTGTGTGCCATGCTTGTGTTGCATTGTCATTTGGATTAAAGTGTTAATCCGAGCACGAGGAACGAGGGACGTTTCATGCTTCAAGTGATGAAACGTGTCTCAATTCTCAGTCATCGACGCTCTTGATGATCCATGATAGAGTTCTAGGCACTTATGTGTTTTTCTTGCGCATTCATTTCTCATTGATTTGCACAAGTTGGATCTTTGGCCATCATGCATCGGAATGCGTGATTGATAGTCGTGGATCCGATTATGTCTCTCCCTTGATGTTTGGAAGTGATATGGAGTGGCATAATGCGTACATACCCTTGGAAGACCCTCAATTTTCTCTATTTTGTGCTTTGTTACAGCTTGGTGTCACAGCACACCAGTGGCCGGCACCTTCTCATCCTTGGCTGGCAGTGTACCATCTTTGGCCGGCAGGGTGGTTGGCAGTAGCTTCTCATGGCCGGTTGGCCACTGGTGCATTCCTCAGCCTGGTTTTGGTAAGATCTAGTAGCTAAATCTCAAGGACACCCTGCGGACAGAGCCTCTAAAGAGCATTTGGAGAGCTTTCGGGATGGGAACCGAGCATGCATCGCTAACTTTTTCAAGGCAGAGCTGAGGCAGCCTTGTTTACATATTTCAATCCTTACTTGTTAGTTAGCTTCAATTTGTAATTTAATTAGTTAATTTGTTAATTAATTAAGTGTTGTAATAATTAGTAAGTAGGTTGATTATTATTCAATTTGGTTACGTAATAATTAATTAGCTTGTTAGTTAGTTAACTAATCGGTTTGTATTATTCATTCAGACCCTCCGTCGAGAGGGCATATGTTGTAATAAGGGTGCGTGTGTGTGTGCATGTCTTCCAACCCCTATTTTTTTCTTCCTTTTACTTAACCGCTTTCAATGGTTAGTTTAGGGTCATTTTCAAATTAGCATCCTTATGCTATGCATGTTTGCATCCATTCATCTGTCTCGCATGCACCGGGCTCGGTGCATCATACTAACTGCATTGTATTTCAATTCCAATTTGAATACATGTATCAAGTGTAGCATTCACATGCCATTTTAGAATAGTCGAGCCTATTTCTAGTTGCATGTTACATGTGTTGCATTAGCCATTTTAACATAGCTAGAATCATGCATGATTTCTAACTAGCTATTGTTTTGGCTCGGAGTACTAGGTAAGCTTTTATGCTTTAGCATCTTGCATGAGTATGAGTGTTGCCATGATAGCATGCTTGCCATGAGGCTAACCGCTTATCTGATATAACTGCCTGAATGCCTATGGGTGAGGGTTGGATTGCTTGAATTGAAACAATTCATTGAAATTCCTGATTTAGCCTACCTGCGAGTAGCACGTTCAAACCATTTTCACAAACGAACATGCAGTGTTTTGTTCTAAATTAGGTGATCTAGTCTATACTTGTATGTTGTATGCATCACGTAGTAAGATTAGCTAATTAACCGGAATAAGAACATATGTGTTTTCAAAAACAATATATCATGCTTAGTACAGGCCGATCTTTGATCGGGCGAGCGGGGATGCTCATTACATGACCTTCCCCTCTCGTTCCCAAGTTCCCGAGTCGATGCAACTTTGGTGATGACGGACACGTGGCCTTAAGTACGAGTCAGGGTTTCCTAAAGTTTTCCCAAAACAAAATATTTAGGTGGCGACTCTGTATCTGGCAAAGCAGTCCATGTTTGACACTTCTTTATAAAAATCAGTTTTCCAAAACGATTTGCCGGATTTGGACTCTTTGGTGATTTATCGGTCTTGCATTGCACTTTGCGAGATCAGATTTAGAACCATGACATTTGAGTCCAAACTGTAGTAGTAAACCCTGATTCGGGCGCGTCTACAGTTTCTGGCGACTCCGCTGGGGAGTTAGAGAACTTGACTCGAACTCATAATATCTTGTTTTGACTACAATTATGTGTTTCTTTGCATTGCATTTGCATTGGTGTGCCTAGGACACTATGTTTGCCGTATGCTATTCCTGAACGGTTTGCCGGAGATTTGCTTTGAGAAACGTGCCATAAGGATGACCGGTTGCAGGCTCTGCCATGACGGGAACACAAATCCCAGTTTTTACCGGGGCACCCTTTTTGACCATTTGACCTAGTGCATATCAGAATCCATAGTGACTATTCCAAGCTAGGACATGTTGCTTACCTGATTATAGGTTATTTGAAACCGCTGTGTGCGTAGTGAAACCCTAGTTCCTAACATAATAGGACAGGGAAACCCTACCCCAACATAGGGGTGTATTGGCTCGCATTTACTTGCTATGTGCTTTTAGAGTGTGCCTCTACAGGAATGCACGTATCAGTTTGCAAGTCTGGGTATCAGGCCTGAGGGCATCAGTATTCTCGGGATCAGTTTTACCTGAGGGTATTGTTTACAGGTAAAATTTTGGGCAGAATTCAGCAAAGAGCACATTCATTCAGTTATGCTCATATCTATTCCAATGAAATCAAGCTGAGATGCTGTCTGTTTTCTCTTTAGCAAGGTAGTCATGGAACCATAGCTTCGGAAGGCTCAAATATCCCCCGGGTACATTGGACTTGTTGTTGATAGCTTTGCCAGGTCAGAGATCCAATCCAAGGACAACCAGTGTTCCACTCATTACCCCCGGCTGTTAGACGGAGGTCAGGAAGGCGCAGTGTATCAGTACAGCGATTGCCAAATCAGTGGTCCTTGAGTAGTCGGGCTGAGATTTCCGAGTCTACCACAGAAACAGATATACCAGTTGTTCAGATAGATCAGTACAATATGGTAGGTATGGAAAAGATGATGCGTCAACTCCAGGAAAGTTTGCAAGCCATGCAGCAAGATGCTGCCCGTCAAGCAGAATTTGCCGCACGTCGGGCAGAGGTTATGGCCTAACAAGCAGAGTTAATTGCCAGGCTACAGTAGCAAATCGAAGCATCTGCTTCACACCCAGCTCCTCCCCCACCAAGAGTTCTAATACTCAGGGAGACCATAAACGTCCAGGAAAATAAGGACGTTCCAACAGGGCCAGCTCCGCCCCCGTTCCTACCCCAGCTATCCAAAGCATAGGCCAACCTAGGGGATATGCCGTTTGAGTTCGAAGTGGATCTGACAACACTAAAAGTGAGCAAGCTAGAAAAGCTGTTCAAGAAGTCTCAGGGAGTGAAATCTATCCCGGATATAGAGGATGGATACATCGATTCGGCCGTGACTCTGCAGGACCGGTTCAAGATGCCACATATCTACCGCTTCGATGGCTCTGGAGACCCAATGGTGCACTTCCACCTATTTTCTGAAATACTGAGGCCAATGGGCTTGACCACAGCCCAGAAGCTGTCACTATTCGGTCGAACCATGTCTGGGATAGCCGCAATCTGGTATGCGAAATTGGAGAACTCTGTGAAACAGAACTAGGAAGAGATGACTGAGGCTTTCATCACTCAATACTCCTTCAACACACAGATTGAGGTCACAACTCGTCTTATTGGCCTCGGGGTACAGATTGAAGACACAATGAAATGAGGTCTGATTGACCATGAAAGGGAGTCACCTAAGAAGGGTTATACACGTGGTTCGAATGCGACCACTAGTGGTGACGCAGCTGCAAGATCTTCTGAAGTCGGAATGGTCACCACCACTCCCAAAACAGCCACCCTCTTTGTTGGTACATCCAATCCAAACCCCCGAACCTCGGACTATCTACCTCGAGGCAAGAGGATTTTCACCCCACTTTATATGCCTTTGTCTAAAGCTCTGGGGGTCCTACTTAGAAAATGACATCTGAAACTGTTAGAACAACGGCCTCTATCCGATCTTCTCCCTCCAAAGCATGACCCGGCTAAGTACTGTGCTTTCCATCAACAAACCGATCATGACACCGACAGTTGTGTCCGTCTTCGCCATGAGATACAAAATTTGATTGACAACAAGGTCATCGCCGCACCAGTCTCGCAAAGTCTATTGGCACTGGATCAGTGAACTTGGGAGATAATGTGATGTGATCGGCGGATGAACCACTTGCGGGCGGCACTCAGTTTACTCCAGATGTGGCGTATGACACACACTATTTTGAGCATTTGCAAATGCTAGCTTTTGTACTTTCTAACTTGGGTATTAAGTCAATTCTGTTGTGTTGTATAGAGTCAGTCTTTTTGTGCTGAGTCAGTCGGGTCTGTCTTGTTGTATCGAGTCAGTCCTGTTTTGTTAGAGTCAGGTGATTTCTGGGGTGTTCCCTCGGACATCACTATCTTGTTTTGTGTTTGTCTTTTACACTCTTTTGAGTTTGTTTCTGCCTTGGAGCCAGTTGTGCCAACAGATTTTGAATGGAACAGCAGTGATTTTCACACTCTTGTGTTTGCTTCTGCCTTGTGCCAGTTGTGCTAGAAGTTCTGATAAGATGGCAGTATTTGACTAAAAACTGTGTCTTTTCTGTGCCTCAAAATCATTGCATTGACCTAAGTTTTTTAAAACTTTTTGAACAATGTATTGAAAACGAAGAAGAAGGAATTCCTTGGGATTTGCAAAAATTTGATCAATTGAGAGAAAGAGAGGCATGCTAAGCCCTTAATGAATGAGATCATGTTTGTTAATGTGAGTACTGAGAAGGATTCTGGCTTGATTTAGATTGGTTCTACACTGTCTTCAGCGAGGGCAACTAGTCGTTTTCTTAAAAGATTTCAAAAAAATGTTTTGCGCGATCCTGCGAAGCCCTGTGTGGAATCGCTTTTGAGATTGTGCAACCTAGGATCGCTCTCAGCCTCGAGACCCGACCCTCTTTGCTTTCAAACCTTGAACCTTAATTTAGAATGTTCAATAATCAACCACAATCTGAGGCCTGTATGGCCAGATCAGAAGCAACCCTTGAACTAGGGACTAGGGGCAAGAAGGTCAAATATGATCAAAATGAAGCTTGCGAAGCTAGATCAGAAGCAGCCCTTGAACTAGGGGCACGAAAAATGTCAAATGTGCTCGAAGAGTCAAGAATTGGGACATTTCTCAAGCTGACGAAGATCAGCAAGAATGCCAAATCCCAGAAGGGAGGAAAGAAGAAAGTATTGCTGAAGGATAACCAAGTTCCTATCCATAACACCAGGGGCAAATTCAACCCCTATTGGATGGACTCCTACATCATCAGTGAGCAACAACCACTCTCCTAGATCCAGATGGCTTCAAGATCTCAAAACCATTTGACATGGACAAAGCTACACTTTTACCCTTGAGGGGCTCGCTGGGCCGAAAACCCAGAAGGGCGACCCAGACAAAAGTTAAAGCAAGAAAAAATGCAAAGAATGAAAAAAAAAAAGAAAAGAAGAAAAAAAAAGAAGAAATGAAAAGAATTGAAAAGAAAAAAAAAACAAAGCTCGCAAGGTTGAAAACCCGGAAGGGCAGCCTTGGCAAAAGTTAGAGTGCAAAAGGAGAGGTTAATACCCGAGTGTACCTTAACCTGAACTACGTAAGGCTTGATTCCCATGTCTGGGATATGTAGGCAACTTCATTCTGAAGTCCACCCATAAACACTTCCAAATTGACTATGTCCATGTAATGGTTTTGATCATCTTTGTCTTCTCTGAATCCGGGAGCTCGGTTGTGACCGTCACTTTGAGGACTGATTACAGTATGTTGCGGTATTATCCAGACAAGAGGTAACTTTTCGTTGCCATATGGTGTGCTGTGGTGCTATTCAAACAAGGAGCAACTTCCCGTTGCCATATAGTGCCGTCCAGACAAGGGGCAATTTTCCATTATTTTTGGATTTGAGGTTGTGCATCTCAAGAGTCAATTCCACGTTGGTTAAGCAGTGGCTATTTGCAAAAATAGTTTTTGAGAATTTTTACTGAGGTTGACTAATTTTCTCGAAAATTATTCCATCTTTTCCAAAACTGGACCATTTCTTGGACCCAAAAAAGGAAAATTTTCAGTGTTCATAGCCTGACTTGCATGATTTTGAATCAGAAAATCGAACAAGTATGTTAATCTAACTCTCATATTGGTCAAAATTATTTTAGTAGAAAGCCAAAACAAAAAATGGTCAAAATGATGAATTAGGGGCACAGTTGAGCCAGGTGTTCTATCTTTTACCCCATTGTCATCATACTTGCCAAAAAGGGCACTCTACCTGCCAGAAAAGGGCACAGCTGAAGCTAACAGCAAAATGCCGAAAGTTATCTCATCCTCCGAGCAACGAGGTATCTAGCCAAGTGCGAAACACGAACTGGAATGGATCTAGATATTCCACTCCCTCGTCTAGACACATCTTATCACGTCCAAACTCCCTAGCAGGCATCATCAATCGATGTCAGCTGCAGATTTGCTACACACCCAGTTGTAGCACAACCCCTCTGTGGGAAAATTCACTGTTGTGAGCAGAAGAAGAAGAATCTAGCGGAATGCTAGGGGCAAGAGCCCTCAACTTCCCGTTTATCCATCAACCACCCAGGGGAGGGATAAAAAAATGAGAGATTGAAGAATAGAGAGATGTGAGCTGAGAGAAAAAGTGAGAAATGGGTTTTTTCAGAAAAACAGAGCCTGAGGGCCGAGTGATGTGAGAATCACAAATGAGAAAATGTGGGAAACAATACCTAGAGGAATTGGCTCCCTGTGAACCGAGAGGTCTCTTGCCATTGGAATATGTCTGAGTGTCGTATCTTTTGTTTTGTTTGTCTTGATTCTTGTTTTAAGTCGTTTTGAGTGCTACTCAATATGTTTAGGTTATTCACCTTTTGTTTTCTGTTGTTGAGTCGTTTCGACTGTGGTCAGTTGTTGGCTCGATACCCAGTTGAGAACTCCTTTCAATTTCAAAAAGGAATCGTTTTGTGCTCAGAGTGCTGTGCCATTCTCTACATTTGTGCAAAACAGGATTTGTTCTTTCATAAAACTGCAGGGTTCAACCCAGGTCATGTCAGAACCGTAGAACCAGGATCTATCTGAAGCTATATGGGTTCCGGACTGCGAAGCAAAAGAAAAGAGGGAAAATGTCGGGCATCTGAGTTTGTTTCAACTTCAGTAAGTTCCAAGGTTGCATTCCGTGTGTACCTCTTCAGGTTTTGCCAATGCTCCGAAGTATGAGCGTGCCTCTACATAAAGCGCACGATCAAGCCTGCTTCAAAGCCAGAATGACAATCAGATGTGCTCTCCCTGAGTACCATTCCCCGCCAGAGTTACCTTGGCTTTGCAATGAGGGAAAGTGGTGAATATGATTAGGAAAAAAAGCTTCATTCGTGGTTTCCCCAGCAGATGTTGCTCCTTGTCAGTATATCAAAACCCTTGTACTGTGAGTTGAAGGTAAGTGTTCGAAGAACACAATGGAGGGGAGATCCCCGTCAGAGTAAAGCGGTTTACCGCCACTCACTCCATGAGGCACTTTCTAAAGTGCTGTTTTGTTTATTTATTGCATTCCCTAAGCATCATGCACTGCATTGCTTGTATCATATCATCACACTCATTGCATTCATTTGCATCTTGTGTTATCTTGTATCGTTTATCCTTTTACGCTAAGCAACGTTTAGGATCGTTGTCCTCCGGGGCGATCTCAGGTTGCGTTGTGCGCTCACCTGGGTGGTTGTTTTCGAGCCTCTTCTCACGATTTTACCATGGTCAGAGTGTTTTTTTCCTCACACGATTTTAGCGTGTTTGGAATTCATCTTAGGTGGCATTGTCATGCACACCTTTTCACTTGCGTTGTCACGCACATTCCACTTACATTGTTATGCACCTCACCACTTGCGTTGTCACGCACATTCCACTTGCATTATCATGCACACCTCTTCACTTGCGTTGTCACGCACTTTCCACTTGCATTGTTATGCACCTCTTCACTTGCGTTGTTATGCAGATTCCACTCGCATTGTTATGCACCCTTTCAATTGCATTGTTTTGCACGCTCATTCTTTCCGAAACACCAGGATACGTCACTATGTTTCTCCTTCTTTCCAAAACACCGGGATACGTTCCTATGTTTCTCTCTCTTTCTGAAACACCAGCATACGTCCCTATGTTTCTCTCTCTTTCCGAAACACCGGGATATGTCCCTATATTTCTCGTTCTTTCCGAAACACCGGGATACGTCTCTATGTTTCTCCTTTTTTTCGAAACATCGGGATACGTCCCCATGTTTCTCTTTTTTCTCGAAACATCGGGATACGTCCCTATGTTTCTCCTTCTTTCTGAAATACCGGGATATGTCCCTATACTGAGATACGTCCCTATGTTTCTTCTTTTTTCCGAAACACCGAGATACGTCCTATGTTTCTCCTTCTTCCCAAAACACCGGGATACGTCCCTGTGTTTCTCATTCTTTCCGAAACATCGGGATACGTCCCTATGTTTCTCCTTTTTCTGAAATACCGGGATACGTCCCTATGTTTCTCCTTCTTTCCGAAACACCGGGATACGTCCCTATGTTTCTCTTTTTTTCCCAAAACACCGGGATACGTCCTTATGTTTCTCCTTGTTCTTGAAACACCGGGATACGTCCTTATGTTTCTCCTTCTTTCCGAAACACCAGGACACGTCCCTATATTTCTCCCTCTTTCCGAAACACCGGGATACGTCCTATGTTTCTCCTTCTTCCCGAAACACTGGGATACGTCCCTATGTTTCTCCTTCTTTCTGAAACACCGGGATACGTCCCTATGTTTCTCCTTTTTTCTGAAACACCGGAATACGTCCCTATGTTTCTCCTTCTTTCCAAAACACCGGGATACATCCCTATGTTTCTCCCTCTTTCCAAAACACCGGGATACGTCCCTATGTTTCTCCTTATTTCCGAAATACCGGGATACGTCCCTATGTTTCTCCTTTTTCCCAAAACATCGGGATATGTCCTTATGTTTCCCATTCTTTCCGAAACACCGGGATACGTCCCTATGTTTCTCCTTCTTTTCGAAACACTAGGATACGTCCCTATGTTTTTTCGTTTTCCTGAAACACCGGGATACGTCCCTGTGTCTCTCCCTCTTTCCAAAATACCAGGATACGTCCCTATGTTTCTCCTTCTTTCCGAAACATGAGGATACGTCCCTATGTTTCTTTCTCTTTCCGAAACACCAGGATACGTCCCTATGTTTCTCCCTTTTTCCGAAACACCGGTATATGTCCCTATGTTTCTCCCTCTTTGGTTAAGAGCATTTGAAATACGTTCCAATGCTTATAGCTTTTCGAAACACCGGAATATGTCCCTATGTTTCTCCCTCTTTGGTTAAGAGTATTTGGAATACGTTCCAATGCTTATACCTTTCTGAAACACCGGGATATGTCTCTATATTTCTCCCTCTTTGGTTTAGAGCATTTGGAACATGTTCCAATGCTTATACCATTCCGAAACACCGGGATATGTCCCTATGTTTCCCTCCCTTTTTTTAGAGCATTTGGAACATGTTCCAATGCTTGTACCACTCTTTTTCCTTTCGCGTGCAGTGCGTTGGGATCTTGTTTGAGACCTCGGGTGTCCCCAACGGTCGCTCTTAGTCTTCTCCGCGTGAGACGCAGTGAGAATTGTTTAATTTTCTTACATCCTTTCTGCATGAGATGTAGTTTGGTTCGTGTTTACTTGCTTGCATAGCATTCGCTTAAAACGTTGCATTTATTTTGCATAATTGTTTCGTTACAGCTCTCTTTGCATGATCATAAGCTATGCTCTTGCATATTGCATGTCATTTGCATTGTGTCCCTGAACTACGCTAGTTTGATTCCTTACAAAGGGATATGTAGGCAGCCTGAGGGTGCAACCTTTTATTTATCTGTATTTTGTTTGTTTGTCTAAGTCTTCGGTCTTGTCAAAAATGGGTCGTCTCTGGGCTTTGACATTCACTCCCGTCGCTTCTTGACTTTCGAGTTCTGTCAAAGAGGGACAACTGTAGACATCCCATTTTTGACCGTTTTCAAGACTTTGTTGTGCTTGCAGGTACATCCAACAACTAATTCGATTGCTCGTCAAGTACTCGAATGTCGTGGCGGAACGTCACAGGTTTGAGTTGTCCAAACCTTGTATCATTTCTGCCCTTTTTTTGGACCATGTATTGGCCCTTCTAGCTTGATTCTCTTGGTGCACTACGGGCCCCATTTTGGCCTACCGGCCATGCATTTGCTACTGTCGGTCATTGATGAATCCCGCTGGCCATCAATGAGCCACTACCGGCCACTGCTGATGGCCGGCAGAACCCTTGTCTCAGCAGGATTCACCCTAGATCTTTTGAGCCAGCTGGTTGTCACTCATTTCCCCTCCATACACGTGTATGGAGGGATGAAGCTCTTGCCAAGCTTGTTTAACAAGCTTCTCATTGTTTTTCTTCTATATAAGGAGAGGTCCTCTCTCCTTAGTAGAAGTTTAGCCATTTTAGAGAAGAAAGACCTCTCTCTCTCTCTCTCTCTATATATATATATATATATATTGCATAGAATAGTGTTCTAAAGTCCATTTTCCTTGCACTTTTACACTACAACACATAGAGATACACCACCATTTTTGGGCTGAGGTTCTTGGGAGTGTTACTTAAGCTCTGAAACTTGGTTTTTGGCCCCTGAGGTTGCTGGTTTCGAAGTTGATCTTCAAGGGTGAGTATATTCCCTATTTTAGCATTTATTTGTACCTCATTTTGGCCATCCTTGCATATTGTTTTAGGCCTTTCTTTCAACTGAAAAAAGTTCTGTATTTGAGTGTTTTTTATGATTGTTTAAGGTCTTCTTGGTGTTAAGGGTGCGCAACCCACTTGTTTGCCTTGTTTGGCCTTGTTTTGTACCATGCTTTAAGGCCTTCGAGATAGTCTTGGTTTGGCATTTTAGCCACTGAAATCCAGTGGATTTTCAGTGGTAGGCATGTGGTTTTGAGGCCTAAAATCAGGGGGGTGACCCCCTCTCTTTTTGTTTTGTTTGCTTGAGTTTTTGGCCTATCAAAGGAGCATGTATCCCTATACTTTTGAGCCTTGGTTCAGGTCATTTTTTGTGACTTTTAGGACCTTCCTTGACTCTGTCCATGGCTGGTTTGGTCATCTTTTGCATGCTTCTTATATGTGTAGTGTAATCCCATTTGTGGTTCATCAAAGTAGCATGTTTGCCTAGCTTATGTTGAGTCAATTTCAGCATGTTTTTGGTGATGTTTTTCCATGACATAACTCTGTCTAAAGTTGGTTTGGTCATCTTTTGCATGCTCCATATACTTGTAGAACAAATCTTGCTTACTAGCCTTATGTGCATGTTGATTTGACTCATCATTCCAGCATATTTTGGCTTTGCTCCAGATGATTTTATTCTTATTTTGGGCTGTTCTAGGACTGTTTTGGGCTTCCATGGTCATATCACTCATGCTTTGTATAGCTATAGTGTAAATGTTTTGGCTAGCCTTGGGTTTTGAGGCCCCTACCATGCCATGCATGTGATGTTTGCATCCTTTGCCATCATTTCGAATGTTATTTCAGTCCATGAAATTTGGTCATACACCTGCATTTGACATGCTTTAAATGCTTTGAAGAGTTTGTGTTTTATGCCTCATGAATGGATCATTGTGCATGCCATTAAGCCTAGGCCTTTGGGTCATCATATCAGTGCATTTTGGATCTTGTTATACCATGATGTAACTTTGTTTTATGTTGTCCAAGTCATGCCATGTTTGGTTTTAATAAGTGTAATGTAATACCCCTTTTGTAGCCTTGCATGCTCCATGTTGTTGACCTTTGTTCTAGCTTGTATTGGCTAGGTTCAAGTATGTTTTTAGTCTCACCTTGACCTGCCTAGGGACTATTTTAGGTGCCCTTAGTCCTTCGGGGCTTGCCTTGTATGGCCATGGTTTAAGTCCCTTTGTTGGCTTCGTACTTTGAGCTTTCTTGCATGTTATGTTTGACTTGTTTGGGTAGTTTGGCATCACTCCTTGCATGATTTCAGAGATTACCTCATTGTCACATTATCATGATTATCACTCTTTGCTCATGTTTGAGAGTTGTGTCCTTATGCTTTAATTCTTGGGCTAATGCATTATACATGTATACCTTGCTTTTGTGCCCTCGTTCCAACACTTTTGGCCACTGATTTGGGGCATGACTGAGGCCTACCCCATTTTTGGTTTAAGTCCATTTGACATGTCTACTTGCATGTTGCTTGTATGCTTATTTCACATTGCATTGAGTATGCCATATAGTTGCATATTTGCATGCTTAAGTCATATTGTATGTTTGCTTGCTTGAGTCGCATTGTGTATGCCATGCTTGTGTTGCATTGTCGTTTGGATTAAAGTGTTAATCCGAGCACGAGGAACGAGGGACGTTTCATGCTTCAAGTGATGAAACGTGTCTCAATTCTCGGTCACCGACGCTCTTGATGATCCATGATAGAGTTCTAGGCACTTATGTGTTTTTTTTGCGCATTCATTTCTCATTGATTTGCACAAGTTGGATCTTTGGTCATCATGCATCGGAATGCGTGATTGATGGTCATGGATCCGATTATGCCTTTCCCTTGATGTTTGGAAGTGGTATGGAGTGGCATAGTGCGTACATACCCTTGGGAGACCCTCAATTTTCTCTATTTTGTGCTCTGTTGCAACTTGGTGTCACAGCACACCAGTGGCCGGCACCCCCACATCCTTGGTCGGCAGTGTACCATCTTTGGCCGGCAGGGTGGTCGGCAGCAGCTTCTCATGGCCGGTAGGCCACTGGTGCATTCCTTAGCCTGGTTTTGGTAAGATCCAGCAGCTAATTCTTAAGGACACCCTGCAGACAGAGCCTTTAAAGAGCATCTGGAGAGCTTTTGGGATGGGAACTGAGCATGCATCGCCAACTTCTTCAAGGCAGAGCTGAGGCAGCCTTGTTTACATATTTCAATGCTTACTTGTTAGTTAGCTTCAATTTATAATTTAATTAGTTAATTTGTTAATTAATTAAGTGTTGCAATAATTAGTAAATAGATTGCTTATTATTCAATTTGGTTATGTAATAATTAATTAACTTGTTAGTTAGTTAACTAATCGATTTGTATTATTCATTCGAACCCTCCGTCGAGAGGGCATATGTTGTAATAAGGGTGGGTGTGTGTGTGCATGTCTTCCAACCCCTATTTCTTTCTCCCTTTTACTTACCCGCTTTCAATGGTTAGTTTAGGGTCATTTTCAAATTAGCATCCTTATGCTATGCATGTTTGCATCCATTCATCTGTCTTGCATGCACCGGGCTCGGCGCATCATACTAACTGCATTGTATTTCAATTTCAATTTGAATACAGGTATCAAGTGTAGCATTCACATGCCATTTTAGAATAGCCGAGCCTATTTCTAGTTGCATGTTGCATGTGTTGCATTAACCATTTTAACATAGCTAGGATCATGTATGATTTCTAACTAGCTATTGTTTTGGCTCGGAGTACTAGGTAAACTTTTATGCTTTAGCATCTTGCATGAGTGTGAGTGTTGCCAATATAGCATGCTTTCCATGAGTCTAACCACTTATCTAATATAACTGCCTGAATGCCTGTGGGTGAGGGTTGGATTGCTTGAATTGGAACAATTCATTAAAATTCCTGATTTAGCCTACCTGCGAGTAGCACTTTCAAACCATTTTCACAAACGAACATGAAATGTTTTGTTCCAAATTAGGCGATCTAGTCTATACTTGTATGCTGTGCGCATCACGTAGTAAGATTAGCTAATTAACCGGAATAAGAACACATGTGTTTTCAAAAACAAGATATCATTCTTAGTACAGGCTGACCTTTGATCGGGCGAGCGGGGGTGCTCATTGCATTACCTTCCCCTCTTGTACCCAAGTTCCCGAGCCAAGGCAACTTTGGTGATGACGGACACGTGGCCTTAGGCACGAGTCAGGGTTTCCTAAATTTTCCCCAAAACAAAATATTTAGGTGGCGACTCTGTATCTGGCAAAGTAGTCCATGTTTGGCACTTCTTTATAAAAATCAGTTTTCCAAAACGATTTTCCGGATTTGAACTCTTTGGTGATTTATCGGTCTTGCATTGCACTTTGCTAGATCAGATTCAGAACCGTGACATTTGAGTCCAAACTGTAGTAGTAAGCCCTGATTCGGGCGCGTCTACAGATTAGAGTTTAAATTGATAAGGAATATATATATATATAGATGGGGATAGAGATTGGTGTATAATATTGTACAATGTCATTGTAATTGTTTTCATTTGGTGAGAGGGTGTTCCATTTAAAATTGTCATTTAATGTAATTTTACCTCAGCATATAATTGTAAAAAAATAAATGAGTGAGAATTGAAGGATCTAAAGAAATTAGGTAGATGTTAATAACAATACTCATTTTTAAACTTTATAAATTATTTTGTATATGTATTAAGTAATATTGTGTACTAAGAGTATTATTAATGTATAAATAAAATCACCCAATTTAAAATTCTAATAATTTTCTAGTATCTTTTATGTTACCCTAACTTTTCCATTTAGTTTAGTTGAGACATCTTGCCACAAGTAGGTGTTTTCTTATGGCCAAAGTGGTTGTGATTGGATAGTATGAGTATAACACACATGTCGACATGGCTGGGAAATGTTTTCTAATCTTGATGAGGTAGACATGTATATTAATAATTTTTTTTTAATAATGAACTACAATATTATTTTCTACTAACATAAGAAGTAAAAAAATAATATAAAAAATATATAAAGAGTTTTTTGAAATCTTATGAGTAGGACAATCGTCCCTCTTACTCCACTCTAGGTCCATTATTGCTTCCTTGATCATTGTTGATATGTGCTTCGTGTACCATGTACAATTTTACGATCACATCAATAAGGAAATATTAAAGATCGTGTAACATGTGCAAGTTATGTCATTTGTAAATTTCATCATTATAAATGACATAATTTTTTGTGGGAATCCTAATTAAAAATAAAATTTGAATTATAACCGAATATCAAATCAAGCATAACTAAACAACTCTTAGATCATAATTAAAATAATGTCATAATTGACATCACAATATGTTATAACTAATCACAATATGTCATAATTCAGCTAACTTTTTGTTCTGAAGATCTTTTATTAATTTTGGATAAATTTTACAAGAGAATTATAATTTTTTATGATAAAAATTATAATTATTAAAAGTGTATTATGCTATTCTGTGATAAAAATACAATGATGAATCTATGGTGTGTGATAAAACAAACATAATTTATTTTAAACCCACTGGCCATTTCATTCTAAAACAGCCTAAAACTTTATTGCAAGTGATGAGGATGACGATTAAGGAATCAAACAAAAGATAACAGGTTATCGAGTCAAAAATTTATTAAAAGCGGCAACCTACACAAATATTAATATGATATAAATCTAGAATTTGTTAAAAATAGCCACACAAAATAATAATAATAATAATAATAATAATAATAATAATAATAATAATAATAATAATAATAATGAATGTGAATTGGATATAAATTTATTTTTTTAGGAGCTTCAAACCATGTCAATTTTTGAATCTTTTAAGTAATTAAATCAAAGCTCTAATCTCTTTGACCAAACAGACACAATTTATCCAAAAAAACAACTATCTATTGCAACTTATCGTTTGAAATCAACCTATCTCTTAAAATTCACCAAACTAACTATGTGTTAAAATGTGATAAATGCCACTCATTTAACACCATATTTGTTGAATATAATACATTTCTCTACCTCACCATCACCACTTGCCACCGCAGGCCACCGCCGACTTTTCCGGCAACTTTTTCAACAGCGTCAACAATTTTCACCTTGTCCTTATTACCAAACAAGATTTTACCTTGGATCTAATACTTTATACCCCTTTGAAATAAATTTTTCACCAATTGTCTCTACTATTTAAGGATGAAATTAGACATTTAATAATGAATTACTATCCTGTCAAGACCAAAATTTTATTTTAAAAAAGGTATATCATTTAGCATGCAATTTTTTGGTTCTTAAAAATACATTTATTAGTGGCATCTTCAAAATTTAGTCACTAATGCTGTATTTGGTTGAAGAATTTGGAAAGGAACTTGGAAAGAGAAAGAAAAAGAGTAATGCTAGAGACCCCAAAAATTATTTCTTTTCTCTTTTCCTTTCCAAATCTCTTCTCCAATCTCCCAACCAAATACAACTTAAGAACTTTTTTATATTTCCTTTTACGTTTCGTGCCCACTCACATGATGAGTGAAATTGGACTCTAATTGTATTTTGCAAAAAAACCTTTACTTTTGATAGTGAAAAAGTTTAGTTCCTGTGATCAGTTGTATTTTTGTTTTTCAAATTTTTTTTGGACATTTTTTGGTTGATGTTATTATAACATAATGAAGAACAAATGGGGACCACTGTGAAAGTTTACAATGCCAAATGCCACTATTATATAGTTTTTATTTATTTTTTATGCCATCGCGTTACGTAAAGTCTCATATGGTTATGGATTTTATATGTTAATGGGTGCATGTACACTGAATATGTGTTTGTTGGTCCCTCTTTATGCATCAATTGTTTTATCTTTACAAAAATGTTTCATGCCCCATTTTCCCTCCACCCCCTTTGACCCCCCCTCTCTCTCTCATTGGTTACATTTTCTTTTTCCTTTTTCTTTTTTTCCTGCTCCTCCAATCACCACCCGCCACGTATCTGTGGAGGTTGTGGGGGTGGTGATTGGAGGGGGTCTCTATCATATCTCTTATCTTTATTACCCATTATGGATATGGATATAAATATGAATGGAAAGTGTTAAAAATTGTTTCTCCAAATATTTTTTTAATATTTAATGTAGTAGTGGCCTTTTGATCACAATCTAATAAAAAGTAAACCACAATGGACTATGATGCAAATTAACAACTATACTTTGTATAATAATTACAAAAATCATTTGGTGAGTTAAGAATTTCAACGTGATTTATGATACAATAACATGATCATTTTTGCTCTTATTTTTTCTAAAAAATTTGTGAAATGTTATACTATGTTATTGAGTGACATATAATCATGTTGTGTTTTCATAATTCTAAATAATTTCTCGTATACTATAGCAAGAGCATCTCCATAAGACTTTTAGTCATATTTTTAACTTAAGAGTTACTTTTTTTTAGTATTTATTTTAGCTAGTCATTTTAGGAAACAATAAAAAGTTCTTTCCTAATTTTTAAAATTATTTTTGCACTAAAATGGAAATTAGATAAGTGTGCCAACCTTTCTTTAATTTTGAATAATAATAATAATAATACCAAAAAAATCAAATATACATATAGATACGGATATGAAACCCTAACCCTAGAATTGTCAGACAAATTCAAACAAAAACTTTGGGTTAGCCCTAACCCTAATTTTTGATTTCAAATTCAACTGAAAACCCTAGAACATTTTCACAATTCAAAACCACAAGATTTTACCAATGCAAAACCACAATTTCAATTCACAAAGCCTAGTCTACCCACAATTGATATCAATTTGAATTCACAACATTTTCACATTCACAAACCCTATTCTACCAATATTTTCATCAATTCACAACATTTTCACATTCACAAGCCCTATTCTACCCATATTGTACCCACATTTACATTTTCACAAACACAATAAACACATATAAAATTCAAACTGAGAGAGAGAGAGACAGACAATCATACGAGCGAGAGAGAGAGCAGAGAGCGACCCACAGAGAGAGAGAGAGAGAAAGAGAGAGCAGAGAACCCAGGGACGGAGAGAGAGAATGAGAGCAAAGAGAGAGAGAGAGCGAGAGCGAGAGCAAAGAGTAAGAGAGAGCAGATTGGAAAGGGGAAAAAACGAAGTGTAAAAAGCGTGGTTGCAAATGAGGGGAGTGGGTGTTTTATATAAGTTATGAAAACGTAATTACGAACCACGCTTTCCTTTAAAACCGAATTTTGGTTAAAAGCATGGATGATAATCACGCTTTCTTTAGTCAAGTAAAAGCGTGGTTACGAATTACGTTTTCTGAAAAAACCAAATTTTATTTAAAAGCGTGGTTCATACAAAACAAATTTCCTTAAACGCGTGGTTTGTAACCACGTTTTTACGATTTTACCAATTTTTCGCGGTTGGGCCAGAAATATGGTGAAAGCGTGGTTTGTAATAGCGTTTCAACTTATTTTAAGAATTCCGCCCAAACTAGATCTAGTTTAGAAAATAAGTTGTTATTTTAACTTATTTTGAAAAAAGCCCCAACATTGGGTCCATAGAGATTTGGTTTAAAATAAAATCATTCATTGCCTTCCAAAATATTCCAGCGGAGCCACACAATCTGACAGAGTTGCAATTTACAAAGCTCAACATCCTTGACGCCTTCTCTACACTTTTGAATCAATTAATTACCACCTAAGTTAGTTAAAATCAATAATATCCACTAAGAATGCATTACCCTGTTTGGTAGAGTTGTGGGAAAGTACTTATAACTTATGCCTCAACAGTTTATAACTTATAACTTTTAGCTTAAGCTGATTTCCAGTTTATTCTTAAAGCATCTCCTGCCCCACTCAAAGAATAAGCTGATTTCTGACTTTCAAAAAGCTATAAGCTATAAGCTAAACTAAACACATCAAAATAGCTTAAATTAAGCTGAAAGCTGAAATAAACTGTAATTAAGTTCTGCCAAACAGGCAAATTAATAAGGGAAAATATTATAAGGGGTTTTTGGAGTATCCTAAATAAGTATACTTTTTTGTCTTTTTAGATTAAAAAGTTGAGGTTAAAAATATGAATGTTTGAATTAACTTTTTGACTTTTTATGAAAAAATATGTATTAAAAAATTGTATAAATTAATGTATAGAGGAAAATTAGTATTGAAAATTGTACAGTCGTAATTGTTGACTTTTGGTGAATAGTGATAACTTTTTAATTTTTTGAATAATTTTTTAACTTTTTAATTTTTTTTTTTTTTTTTGAGACTTATCAAACTTGCCCTTAGTTAATTTAAGCGTTTGATGGACATGCTTGGAGCTACTACGTGGTATTTTTTAATGAGCTACTAAAACAATCACATGAGTGTATAAACTTTTATTATGAAGCGTGACAAAAGAATTTAAAATATTTTAAATTTTGTGTTTTATATAATAAAATAGATATATATAAAATAAATTATAACATTCTTTAATAATTACTCAAATTTCAATTGAATCTGTTAATATAGGAAAATTATACCAACCTCTTATAACATTTGAATGTATTTTAAAAAATTCAAGATCGCTCAACTTTAAGATTGAGATCAAGTTTGGCATGATTGAGAAAAGATAAAAAGTCAAAAAGTCACTATCCTATTTAAGTCACATCATCTTATTTAAGTCACATCACCTCTCTAACACATCACTTCAAACCCAACCTAAATCCAACCCATATTTCATAAAAAGTCAAAAAGTACACTTATTTAATCTTCCCAAACTACGCCTGAATTTCTTATTTTGCCTTTTAAAGAATTTTAGCCAAAAGAGTAAAAAGTACTACAAAAGTGAATTCATTTTCTTTGTTTTTTTTACATGATTTCTCATAAAAAATTAAAAAATTATTAAAAGAAATTAATTTTAAAAACAACCCTAAATTCCATATTGGGTTAAAAATGGGTCAACTCGCTAAAAACGGGCCAACCCGTTAACTTTCCCTCTCCTCTCCAACGCGTTAGTTACCATCCCCTCCCCCGCCCACCCAGCAGAAGAGCTACAACAGCAGCGCCTCCGTTGACAGCCCCAACCCTGTCGAAATCCCCAACATCTTTGACGATTATTATTCCTCACCAGGTCTCTCTCTCTCTCTCTCTCTCTCTCTCTCTCATATATATATATGCGGGTGTGAATGGATATATGTATGCGTTGCCTGTAATCTATTTCATCATACATTTTTGAGCATATATATCTCAGATTCTCTGTTTTTTTAGGATTTGATAAGACAATTCGTTTGTATAAGAATTAGCCTTGATAGTTTATAATTTCCTTGTGATTTTTATCTCTGGGAATATTGAAAGAGAAAATATTTGATTTGTTTACTATAAAAGTGTTGTAATACGAAGAGGGGAGTCTCAAATTAACTCCACAGATAACAGGCATCATTTTCTTTGATCACCACCTGTAGTGAGGTTGAATTATTGTTTCAATTTGGCACTTAGTTGTAATAATTAAAGCATCTAAAGCCCATGGCAAAAATATAACTTTTTCCCCCCTATAGATTGAAGTTGAATTACTTCCCAGTCATGAAGTAAATAATAAGGGAAAATAATTATCTTTTCTCTATTTTGGCATTTTCAAATCTACTTTCATCCAATCTACTTTTCCTTTTCCTTTTCCTTTTACTACGATATTGAAACGTAAAGTTTTCTTCTTTTGTATTGGCCCTCCATATTTAATTTATTTGTTTTCTCCTGTAGAAGATTACTATAGTTTATAACGAATCTTAAACTCCATAATTAAACCAAGGAAGAAGACATTGATTTGACGTTCTCATCAAACATGAGGAGTCCATAACATTTTATGATAATGAGATGGCAGATCTGGATCAAATTTTAGGTGCTGAGGGGCCGGGGAGGACTTATCAAATCTAATGATCAATGAGTGTACTTCAAGCTAGAAAAATGGGGCTTCCCTCGATGAAACTTGGTAGATTTAAGGGAGTACCCATTTTAAAACAACTATACTTGGAGGAGCAGCTGCTTCGGACCTCTTCTGATAATTGGTGCATCATAAATGATGGAACAAATGCTCCAACCGTTGTCATGGGGCTGTCCGGGTAAATGAGTTATTTTGTCATGGTTTCAATAATGTGTTATAGGTTTTGATCATTTTCTCAAGTTTATTATTTTAGTGTTCTTTCATTTTAGAGCGACATGCTGTAGCTTGTCCAAGCTCAGCTGCTTTGACCAAAGAGAAATTTGGCGTCTTGTGCTACTTAATATCACTTAATGAGTTCATCACAAAGTTGCAAACAGTGTAATTCAAACTATCTGTTTGACTATATATTGATGCCAGGGATGGAGTTTTAAAAAGTGACTAGTTGATCTGCAAACTGGAGTGATTTATAGTTCCGTTAAATATTTTACTGGAGAATCAAGTGACTTGATTTTATCATTTTGAATTGAAGCAGTCCTTATATCACTGGAAAAAGTGTCTGGATGATGGGAATTTTTTTATTATTAGTCCACACTACGCATTGATGATTTTCTGATTGCTTAACATTTCTGTTTTGGCAGGGTTTGAAATCAGTGTTTGAAGCATGAGTTATATATATCCCACACTACTTTAACTGTTTTTGATTACCTTCCAACTTTGGTTGCATAATTTGACTTTTGAAATATGCATATGGGGGAAGTAATGTGATTTTTGGTTACTTTATGTAGGAAACCTTCTGAACTCCTTGAAGTTGGGTCTGTGTTACAAGATCAGGTTCCTGTAATCAAAAGGTTTACAGGGGGAGGCACTGTTATTGTTGATCCTGGAACAATATTTGTCACTCTTATATGCAACAAGGATGATGTTCCTGGTGTGCAGCCATATCCCCGCTCCATCATGTATTGGAGCAGGCTGCTGTACAATGAAGTGTTCAAAGAAATTGGTGATTTCCAACTCCGTGAGAATGGTACGAGGACTTTTCCTTTCATTAAGAATGCATTTTCTTTTAAGTTAGTTTTAGGCAGAAGATTTACATGACTATAGGAGCTTTCCACCTATTTATGATTATTGTGTTGAAACACCTGTTTGCATATCCAATAAATTGTCATGTCTTTGGATGTGTACAAGTGCATTCACTTTGTTGCTTCTAAAAAGTGTAGTAAAATGCCTATAATATGTTTTCCACAATAACAAGTTGAACTCAATATTTCATTGTTTGGTAATGTAGAGTTTTATTTATCTTTTGTGTGCATTGACATGTATAATAATTGTTTAGGTTATTGCTATTGGCTAGTGTATTTTTGTTTTACTGTGTCAATGCAAGGTACTTCTTATTCTGACCAGGATCATAGCGATTGGCTAGGATAGATGCCTTTTTGTTGTCACAAACATGCATATAGAGACAGTGTTCTGCAAAGGACATAAACAAGTACACGTGTCTAGCCTGTACACTTTGGTTGTGGGTTGTTCCATTATTAATGTGTCAAGTACAGCACTAAGTTTTACAACTATGCATTCACAAAAATATTGGACAGCACTTAAATTTTATTGGTGGACTAAAATAGCCAAACAAAGTACCGTGCACAGAAAGTGATTGACTAGTGATGAGGATGTGATGGTAGAACCAGAGGGTTTAGGGCAACCAAACGGGGCTATTCAAATTAGGGGTTGGTGGAAAAATGTTTTGGGTTGATTAGGAATTTATTGGACTAAATTTTGAAAATAAAATGTAGGGTTTCTGAGGGCTATAAATTTTGAGAATAAAAAGTAGTGTTTGTCGAAGTGAATAGTAAAATATTGATTGCAGAAAACTCAAAAAGAACAAGAAGAATGATGGAAGTAAATTTAGGAATCACATATCTCTGTAGTTAGATCACTCTTCTATAACATAGCCATTAGAGGTGGCTAATTTTTTTCAGATTTACTTCATATAGTAGAGGGCTGTTCTTTGATCTGGTTTGCTATATTTTGAATTAGTTTGCAGTCATTATTTCTGTGTCCTGTACTTCTAAATAACTTTTCAGTTTGTTTTACACTGACCTGGTACATGAACAATTGTCTAGAGAATAAATAACTAAAGTTGACAATTTATCAGTAATAGGATTTTTTTATTTTTTATTTTTTCCTTCCATTTGCATCTAGATTATGTCTTTGGTAGTCGCAAATTTGGTGGGAATGCTCAATCAATAACCAGAAAACGGTGGATACACCACACATCATTTTTATGGGACTTTGAAGCCGGTAATATGTCCTACTTGAAGCTGCCTACGAGGGCTCCAGAGTACCGATTGGTATGCATTTATTTCTCTTTTCTTTAATATTCTCATTAGTATTACATCTCAAGATATGTGTACTAACTGAACGTTGTTTTTATTTATTTATTACATTTCAAGGTCTCTTAAGGAGATCATGCCAAGATGTATATCTATTATTTTTGAAAAGCAATATTTTACTCTCCGAAGGTCATCAACTTATAAAGTTGACATCAATCACAAAATTAACTTTTGAATTTTAATCTAGTAGGCAAGAAGCCACATGGAATTTGTATGTCGAATGAAGGACTACATGCCAAGATCAGTTTTTATTGATAAGACAGTAATGGCTATCGAAAACCAATTCTCGATGAAACCTGTTGATTTGGATGTTGATGCTGCAACTCATGACACGGAATTTGTTCACTCCACTAGGCTTCTGTTGAAGCGGGAACTTGAGGAAGCTTGAGCAAAATGGCACTCAAGGAATCTGTTAGTTAAGTTAATCATTGATACTGAAGAAATTTTTATTATTTGGTGGGTTTTTTGGACCCTGGCATTGTCAAGAAATTTTATTTTTGCCATGCTATATTTATTCTTATTTCTTTCAGGTGAATTTGGCTCCTGCTTTGTTGGGGTTCAACAACTCTAATAAAAACCCTTAAATGAATGACAATTTTGTGGCGACCCATGTTTTCAGTTTCACATTGTACTGATTTGAGGTTTCAACATGAAGTGATAAAACCTTGTCTATCATGGTGGGCTTCACCGGTGATGCGAGACATTGAACAATTCAGTGAGCTGGAGAGGACTCAAGCATTGAACCCAACCCTTGTGAGGAAAATGCTTACCTCGTATATTTGTCGCAGAATTGTTTAAGAAAACATAAATTGGTTGTACACTCTGAAGTATGAGGATTGGTATTAATACAATAGGATATGTCGATACGATTAAATTTTTTAAAAAATAAGGTATGATTTGGTATGTTTGTAAAAAAATATTTATTTTTAATTTAGAATAATGTAAAGGTCTAATTTACAATTAATATTTAATGTCAAAAGTAAATGTATAAATTAAAATTAAATGCCAATATATTAAATAACTTATAAATCATAGTTTAATTTTAAAGTTATGCTAAGTATAAAACAAAAAATAAAAAAGAAGTCTGATGGAAGAAGTTTTATCTCTGTAATAGAAAAAAATATTATTTTAACTATGGTATGGTACGATTTGGATATATATTAGGTACGTATAGGTACGTCATGAAAATTTTAAATACGTGTTTCATATATTTAATATATATACAAAAGTAACATACAATACAACATATTTTTTAAAGTGCTCATACTTCATATATTCTGGAGCTTGAAACCAAATATATCTACATTGCTGGTAGCACGAGATGTTTTTGAAAGTGAAGTTTGTTAACCAATCTCGTAAAATATTATCTATACATATGGTATTTATTTTTATGTTTGATTTTTGTGTTTGTAATGTAGCCGGTGTGTAGTGTCAGTCACATTGACTGTGAACTTGTGCAATGAAACGACAGCCCTGATGAAAGAAACCCAACGTTTTGGCCGAAAGCAATTAAACAACCGAACAAACTCTGAACCGCCAAGAGCATAGATTCTGAGAAGAATTATGCTTTGTGTGTGTGTGAGAGTTAGAGAGAGAGAGAGAGAGAGAAAGAGGGAGAGAGCAGAGAGCAGAACTGAAACTGGCATAATGAATGTGGAGGGGGTAGGGTAGGGGGAACCAAGGGATGCTGTGACTTTTTAAGTCACAGCAGCAATATGTGGTGTTCTGGTGGAGATTTTTTCTGAATTTTTTTTTTAATAATTTTAATCGTTCATATTATAGTATTTATTGAATAGATCATTCATACAAAAAATTAAATTGATTGAAAATTTATGACTCTATAATAAGAGCATATTTATTTAAAAAAAAATAAAAGATTAATATAATCTTGGTATTTTTTTAAAACAATTTAAATCTGATTATGGAATTGTTGATTTCTGATTAACTTAATTTTTTATATAAATGATATATTTAAGGAACCCTACAATATAAATGATTTAAATTATCAAAAAAAAATTCAGAAAAAATTCCACGGAAACAACACCACATTTCCTCCCTGCTGCTGTGACTAGTCACCGCAAGATCCCAAATCCTGGTCCGGGTAGGGGGTGGGGGAAAGTTGGTGCTCACAAGTAAGATCTGTGCCTGAATTCTGCAGGCTCTTGAGAAAGTGACCTTTTCTTCTTCTATTTTTTTGGTGTATGGTCACTTGTTAACTTATATTGGTATATTAGGGAAAATTATTTTGTAATATTGAGACAAATTTATGTGATGTTTTAATTTGATTAGTTAAAATAATAGAATTTAATATTTTTTGTTAAATTTTAGGAGATAATTTGATTTGTGTGAAGTGGTACATAGTATAAAATAATATTCCAAAACTATCACATAATTACTGATTACAGCCCTCATCTCTTTTTATGGATGTATAGAAGTTATTTCATGCCCAATAACTTATGTGATTTGTGAAGGAAGTGAAGATTTTATCGTTTTGTATTAATGATAGAAAAATAATAAATAATATCATATATTGTGATTAATCTGTAACACTAAATAATTTTTTTCTCTCACATACATTCCCAGTCTAATAATAAATAAATAAATAAATAAGTGGTTATAATGTCTCATCCAAAGAGCTGCAATATTATATTCTAACTTTTGGCTACCCAAAATTGGGTCTAACCAACCATCCAACTAATGGAGGATATAACTAATGGCATATCCTATGACTAGTTAGGAGAAAAATAAAATTTGGCGTACCCACACACCATCTAGTGGTCAGAAATGATTGGCCCTATAACTTATCCCACTATTTATCTCATCCTAACTTAAACATTGAATAATATATAATTCTATCAGAGAAATTTAATCTTGGAATTATCATGTATTATTTTAAGAATTAGTTATACCTCTATTCTTATTTAGATTAAATAAAAACTCTAAAGAAGATAAATATAATAAAGAAAATGCTAATAGTAACCCTTTGGCTTGTAAATTACAATAAAAAAATGTATAATAATGTGTTAAAGTTATATTGAAATTCAAACTTTGTTGGCCTTTTCTTCTTCTAGAAGCACGACCCTATCACCCCGTTTGTTTGGAGTCATAAGAAGGGAATTAGGATTGATAGTAAGATGAGACTACTGTATAGGGTATTTGTTTTGAGAGATAGGAAAGGGACTCCTAATCCCTTGATATTAGTAAAAGCTTTGAAAGGAGAATTGGGAAGGAGGAGGTAGAGATGGTATCAGAAAAATAGTGAGGGGATTATAATTTTTTTTATTTTTTTTAAAAATATTAATGTTTAATTTTTTATATTTTTTTTATTTATTTTATTATTTTATATAAAAATAATTTAACAATTCTTCATTATTAATTCTCTCACTATCAATTTCTTCACTAACAATCCCTCACTATCAATCTCCTCCATTCTATCTCTAAAAACAAACGAGACCGATAGGCGTAGACATTGATTTTTCTATGCAAATTTTCCCATACTTTTAGCATTATTGAGACAATAAACTATGGCACTTCTCTATCAGTCTCAGCTTTGAAAATGATTTTAGGTCAGAATGGTTACAAAGATAATTAAAGATTACAAGGAAATGATACAAACTGATCCTGTGTCACCATTTCATGAACAACTATTCTTTCTCTTCACCTCTAATGATATGTCATACATTTTTGCACCCAAATCTTTTCCTTCCAGTTTTGAAAACTCTTTATTTTTTCCAAGTAGTTCAAGTAGCTCCAACTCCAAGAAAGTCTATAAATGGTGGAGATATGGTGATCTCAAAATGGCTTCTTGCTGTGTTAGCTGTGTTATCTGCTGCAAGTAAAGATGGTGATGATGATGATAATTTAGTGACTGAGACTTGAGATGTTGACACCGTGGTATCTGATAAGCAAGAAAGCTGATTGTTACAGCTAAGCAATGAGTATTGCATAGCCAACAGCTGTGAAGGATGGTGATCATAATCATCTCTGGACACTATTGGATCCCAAAACTTGTTCGGGCTACCAATGCAGCTATTCATGTCATTAACCCTCTTCAAATCTGCAAAGAATTGGGATGTCATTACAACATTGAAAACTTTTTGAACAAGGCTTGTTTGGCATCAACCTTTTGGCTTAAAATAAAATAAAATAAACTAAATAAATCAATAAAACAAAATTTCACATTTAAATCATAATTATTTCACTTTTTTTTTATAAAAATAAAAAAAACCAAAAAAGAGTCAAATCAAACAAACTCTTAATCCGAAACTAAAATAGCCAAAAAAAAATCTATTGCCAAACCACGACTAAGAATGCATTTGGGAAAAAAATTCTAAAAATAAAGTGTAGCCAAATATTTTGAATGTGGCACACATTATACAAAATTTGAATTTATACTATGTATTTTATTTTTAGGATACTGTGCTTTTCTGAGTTTTTTTCCCCCCAAAAAAACTGTTTCGATGTTGAATTTGAGAACAACATTGTGTGCACAAATTTATGCAAAATTTTTGATTCTCTTGGAGCATTGTTGAAAAGATAGAACTATAAAACTACTTACTTTACACTACCTTTTATGCAACTTTTTGCATAACTTAACTTTGTGTGTAGACCATATTCATCAGGGACGTTGCAGAGTTTGAGCAAAAAGTTGTTCAAAAAATCGTGTTTCTATAGCAAAGCTGATGTTCATAAAAAGATGTATTGGGCTTTTGAAATGACAAGTGATCATTTAGAAGAAGCTAAAACACATACAGAATGTAGGAAATGGAGGGATATATCTAGAAGACAAACCAGTAAAGAAATCAAAAGGTGTCTGTCCGCAAGGATCAAGAAGCAAATCTCTTCCACTTGACAACACTGCCTCTTCATCAGTACCATTGCTCATGCTGTGGAGAACATTAAACCCACCAATGGGAACGTCAAATGGGAAGTGATTTGAACTGATAAAATTGCCACCATAGAAACTGAAAGTGTTTGGCTCTGATCCAACAACAGAATGGCTTAATTTTCTCCTCCTATAAGCAATAGAATGTTGTCTGTATTTCCTAGCCATGACAACATGCCAGTGATTCTTCACAGCATTATCAGTCCTACCAGGGAACAGCCTAGCAATCATTGCCCATTTGTTGCCATACACTCTGTGAGCTGCCATTAGCCTCTCCTCCTCTTCTTCACTGAATGCTCTTCTGTTGATCCTTGGGTCCAACTGGTTAAACCACCTCAATCTGCAACTCTTACCTTCAAAAAAGAAAAAAAATACCCATTAACAAGACCAAAGGTGGCTATATATATACGAGAATAGTAGTGATTAATTAGTACCTGATCGACCTTCCAACTTGTCAGCAATGAGGTTCCAGTTCTGAGGGCCGTAAAGAGCAACAAGTTGTTTAAGTTGAGAGTCCTCTGCTGGCTTCCAATGCCCTCTACCGCAAAGCTTATTCGACTGCTGCTTCCCACCTTCCATTTCCTTCTCCTTCACTGATCCATTATTTGGGTCATCGTCATCTTCCATTGGAGCTGTTATTGTGCACAATCATGGTTTCAATCACACAATAAAACCCATTAAAAACAATATAAAATATTTTGAGAGGCCCTTACCATTATCATCACTTCCCTCACTGTTAGTGGTGGTGGTGGTGGTGCAGATTTCTTTGAAGGAAGAGGGCATGTCAAGCTTGGACTGGTCATGCGACTTGTTATAGTAATGAAGAAGGTGTGAAGCTGAGGAGGTAGTGGGGTGGTTGAGTGAAAGAGAACCCATGTTTGGACACAAGGCCATTGATGAAGGTGGAGGAGGAGCAAGAGGAGTTTTATAAATGACATTATTGAATTGAATTGAAGCACAAGTAGTAGTAGCAGTGGGGGGGTTTTGGTTGGACATCCCATCATTTTCTTGGTGACAGAAGAAGGCGATGTTGTACTGCTGCAGGGTCATCTTTACTGGCCACAAAAATGGAAAAACCTAAAACAAAAACACACACACACAGTGAGAGAGAGAGAGAGAGAGAGAGAGATTTGAACTGTACGTGTTAGCAGAAGAGTGTTTGTTTGTTTGTTCTAACAGAACAGAACAGAACGGAAACCCATATCAAAGGTCAATCTATTTTCAAGCCCTTTTATTCCACGGGCCAAAACATTAAAAGCCCATCACCATGTTCTCTCTTTAAAAAAAACTTTTATTAGTCACAATTTTTTTTAATCACCCTTCCAAATCACCTTTTAATTATAATTTATTTCTTTGTTCAGAGATATTATTAAAAAATTAAATAATATTTGTGTCATGTAGGATTATTTTGGAAAGTGAGTTAAAAGTTACTGTCCAGTTTTTAACCCACTTTCCTCTTGCACAAAAAAGTTAAAAAAATTCAAAAAATAGTTTTTAACCATTTTTTCAAAACAACCTATAATTCAGTGATACAAAATAATAAAAAATAAGTGATAATTATTTCACATTGGATATGTTTCATCAATTTATTTTATTATATATAAAAGAACATTAACAAATAACAAATTCTCTATATTATTATGTAAAGTGTACCATGAATAATTTTTTCAAATAATTTTAATTCTTAAATATTTCATAATAATATTATACTTTCTTTAAATATTTATGTTGGCAAATAGTTGCTACAAGCATCAAAAACTAAAATAACTAAAATAATAATTGTTATCCACTGCATAGGAAGAAGTTATTGGTTGCCACTAGTATTTTGTTAAGTTATTGAAGAATATTAAAAAATATGATAAATTATGATTGATATGAAATATAATTAGGTGGCTCTCCAACCCCAAACAATGCACTAGACTTTCACTGTCAACTCCCTCTCACAATTTCCAACACTAGGCGTGCACTTGTTTATAAATGCTTAGAGGAATGAGTGAGAGCATTAATTATTATTATTATTAATGATATGGTAGTTGGTCTCATGTATTGTCATAATATTGTTGTTTTTGTTTTTTTTTTTAAAAAAATAAGTATCACATCATTAGTGATTGCTTTAGAGCATCACTTTTAGTAGTCTTTATCATTACTCAAAAGCTTATTTTAAAAAGTGGATTAATTAAGCCTTTGTTTGGCAAGATGGTTTTCAGGCTTTTTTGGTTGTTTTAGCCACAAAAAACAAAATAGGCTATTTTAGCCATAACAAACAAAACATCACATCCAACCTATAATCATTACATTCTTCTCTCACAAAAAAAGTCAAAAAAGCCAAAAAGCTAAAAAGCCCTTCCCAAACCAAGTTTTTTAGCCCAGGCTAAAATAGCCAAAAAAGTCAAAAAGCCAAAAAGCCAACCTACTTCCCAAACCAAGCCTAAGTCACTTTTTAATTTTTAATTGACTTCCTCTCTCACAAAAAAAAAAATTTAAAAATTAAAAGAAATTAAAAAATCAACTTTTAACTATCTTTTCAAAACAATCTAAAATGTTAGTGAAATATAATTGTTAAAAATAACAATAAAAATAAAAAAAATTGGAAAAAAGTTCATAAAATACACAAAATAAAAATTGTTGATGTTTTTGAACATTTTTTTAAAAAAATTACACCCCTTTCCAACACTGTGAGTGCACTTTTAATTACGATTCAATCTATTTTTACCTAAATGTAAATAAATTTAATTTAATATCATTATCTTACAATATTCATATGGAAATAGGCTAGTGTAGTGGGGAGTGTAGGAGAGAGCAAAGTTAAGTTAATGCGGACTGCAAAAGGCTTTATAGGCACCAAATTCATCAATTTTCATCAGAGAATCAGAGAGGGTCAGCAAACTTGACAAAACATCTCCTATCCCATCACTCAAAATCCAAACAATAAAATAGACAAGAATAACAAATCAGTTGAAAATTTTAAAAAAAAATTAGGATTGTGTTTGGTATAACTTTTAAATCATGATTCTACCATTTCGTTTCAGCGCCATGTTTGTTTACGGTTTTCAAAATATATTTTTACACTTGCGTTTGAAAATTTGTGTACCCGAAAGTCCCTCCAGACGTTCGGTCGGTTGACCAGAACAGTGTTCTTGAATTATTTTTATTATTTATTTATTTATTTTTGCACTTGTTATTTTTATATGTTAAATAAAAAATATTTTCAATTTTTTTTTTTAATTTTTTATGAGTTTTGAATAGAATTTTAGGTTATGTTTTTGGTTATGAGTTGTAAATTTTTGTATAAAAATTATGTCACATCACTCAATTTAAAAATTCTTGTCAAATTTTTTTGCAAAACTCATTCACCAAACAAATTTTCTACACTCAAATTATAATTTCAAAACTCACAAACTTAAAACATAACTCATATTTATAAAACTCTATCAAACGCAACCTAAATTAATCGTAAAATTTATAAATTATAATTATTAAAATTATAATTTTTTCTCATATGTAATTATTTTTAAAAAGTTGACCTAATTTATAATTTTCTCATAAAAATATGTATGTACATTTTTTTTATTTTGACTGTATATATGATGACATCTATTATAATAAAATACAACTTTCACTTGAATTGTTCAATGTATTTTATGTAACTGATTTTATATGGGCCTTCATAATTTCTCTAAAAACATTTTTTTTGTTGAGGTTGCAAATTTATTTATTTTTGGTTTTCATTTTCGAAAGGATGTGTATTCTTTAGGATTCTCATCACCATATTAGGTGGATCATTTTCCTCCTTTACAAAAGATGACAGGAACTCTCCTACAAGAACATCACACCACCGTCTTCCATCTGGGCAAATCTCCTTAAACCATTAATGTAGCACTTTTTCATTTTCTACCTTAGAAATACTCAGAGTCACCCGAATAGTTTGCATTCTCATTCTTAGAAGTAGAGAAAAAGAGAGAATCCACCTTGAAAGTTTTTCACTCTTTCAATGAAATTCTGATTGAAAATTGATTATTTTAGTTGATTTATTTTTATTATAAAAGAATGTGTAAAAAATGAAGACAGTGTTAGAAATTATGATTTTTATAAATTTATTTTGGACTAATTTTGAGTCAAAATTTGAGTGAGGCCCATACGTTTTTTGGGATTGATCCAAAGAGGTGACGTGTTCCTTACCACATGACAAGTCATACAGTGCAAACGATTTGTCAAAACCATTTATGAGTGAATGTGAACTTGACATCGTTTTCAAGAAATAGGAAGTTGAAGAGTTAAATATGAGTTTCCTTAAATTAGTTATCCCGCATTGAAACTTTAAGAGAGCTTATGTGAGTATATAAGTTTTAAGTAGACATACTTGGGTTAGGTCTCAAGGGGAATCCCAAATTTATAGAAGGGAGGAGTTATAGATAAAGTGAGCTTTGCCTCCACCACCACACGTGCGCCTTCACCGTCTGGTCAAGCCGGGTTGTGGGTTAGGCCCTAATATTAATTTTTTAGACAAAATTTATTTGAATTTTTTCAAATTCTTGCAAAAAATTATTTGAATTTCTAAACAAAATTAATTCAAATTTTGTGCCAAATTTGAATTCAAATTTCCTATCCAAACAGTGCTTCTTCCAATCTAAAAATCTCTTCATTTTCTAGTAAATCAAACTATTTTCAAATAGATTTGAATTCTGTACCTGTTCAGTTCAAACTGCACCTATTCGGCTCTACATATTTGAATCTGCTCTTGTTCAGTTCAAACTGTACCTGTTTAGCCCTTCCAAAAGGTCACTACTTAGCCTATAAATACAAGAATTATTCCAGTAGTTTCACAATCCGAAAATTCCCTTGTTTCCTTCTATTTTGCTCTCTTGTATATATATATATATATATATATATTCTTCATATTAGTTCTAGGAAAATTTCTGAGAGTATAGAACACAGGTTCTGGTTCGCCAAAACAGATTGTTTTTAGTGCTACTACAACTTGTGCAAGATCATTGTATATTGGGAGATAGACGTCATTATTCCATAAGCACCTGAGCGAGGCGAATCTATCTTAAGGACAAAGTGTCATACACTCGACTTGATCATTCTTGTTTTTAAGTTGTTTTGGTAAATAAATTCTGTAAGTAATTTATTTTGGTTATTTGATTTGTTTCAAGTTATTTATTTTACATAAAAAATTGTTCCAACAGACAGTGAATAATAATTTATAATATTTTTTTTACCAGTGATGCTAGGAATACGAAGAAATTTACTAAACACTTACTTTTTAAATACACCCTCAATGATGTGACAAAGAAGTAAAACCCCCATATACTTGAATATGTAATAAATCAAAAGTTGACACCTATTATTCCATATAACTGTAGGTGAAATTGTAAAAGTTTTATTAGAAATCTCAAATATTTGTCTATAAACATTTGACATATGTTATGATAAAATATTTGAGAGCTCTAACATATTTGTTACCTAATACCACTACTAGAAAAAGGGGCATTTGACACGGAACTATTTGCGACAGTTTAAGTGTCGTCGCAAAAAAAGGGTTTTTGCGACGGCACTTAATGAAGTCGCAAAATTATTTTTGTTGCGACGGAAAAACTAAGCTCATGGCAAAAAGTAAGGTTATATGCGACGGCACGTTAAACGTCGCAAAATTTTTTTGGTTTAATTTTTTTTTTTTTTTTTTTGCGACGCTCTTTGGCAATCCATCGCAATTTTCTTTTTTTTTTTCTCATTCACTCGCAACGGGCCTTAATATCGTCGCAAATAGTATTCCTAAATTTGCGCCAAAATCCTCTCACACTCTCCTTCTTTCCCAAAATCCCCAAATTCTCTGTAATCTGTTGGGATCAAAAAAAAAAAACCTTCCTCTATCTCACTGCTCTCTCCCTTCGACACTCTACCCTAATCTCACTGCTCTTTTCCTCCCTCTCACCCAGTCGTCACTCTATCTCTCTTGCAACGGCAACAGCTTCGTCTAGGTAACCCTCTTCTTTTCTCTCGCTCTTGCTCACACAAACCCTCTCTCTCACCCAGTCGTCGTTCTGTCTCTCTTGCAGCGGCAACAACAGTGTCACTCTAGTTCGCCCTCTGGCATCCAGGTATAGCCTTCCTTTGCTTTCCTCTACTCTCCTCTAGCCTTCTATCGTCTGTTTCTCCCTACTCATCAATTCATTGAAACTCTTTTCATTAAGAATAAAATAGTTCACATGTGTGTGTGTGCTTGATTTGTGCAAAAATTGATTTTCTGTTGGTGTGTGTTTGATTTATGCAAATATTGATTTTGTGTTGGTGTGTGTTTGATTTCGACTCTGCATTGTGATAAGCCATAGACTTGGTTTCTGGCTTGGTCATAGTAAGTGTTAATATAGCCATTTAGGATTGTACCCTTGACCAATTGAGGCAACAAGTAATCAATGTTTGCTAATATTTGATTATTGCCTATGTTGGTGTTTGTATTGCAAAACTGGCCTGAGGGATTAGTGGATTCTGCAGGGGAAGTGCAGAGGAAGAGTAAGACTAAGAGAAGAAAAAGACGGCATAAGAAACAATAAGAAACAACCCTTGTTTTTGTTTTTGGTTTTTTGATTATAATTTGAAGCTCTCTTACATGGGTTCCTTCTTATTAAGCTTGGGATTGGGGGTGGGGAAATGAAGTGGGGGTTATGACAAAGCAGGAATTATTGACTTTGTGACACTCTCGCCACTATGAGTGGAGGAAAATTCAACTGTTTCTGGAAGAATATCAATTTCCTTAGTAGGATTAGTGCAATTATTGTTCAAAATCATATCAACAGCTCACACATTTAAATTTTAGCTTTACTCCACTTTGTTTCTAATCCTTATTCTAGGCTTGAAAAACATCATTAGCTAACTATCTAATGAGGGAGTGCCTTCTCACAGATATTGCAAATTCGTAGTTGTACTCTCCAGATGAACTTGAGTCATAATTTTATTCTAGTTTTATTAAGAGTATAATCGTAAGGAATTAGTTACTCAGAATTAGTAAGCAAGAGTCTTGCCCGTCTAAGTTCATACTGTTAGATTCCTCACTAAATAGAAACTTCTATGATCATGTCCAAAGAAAATTATAACACATTGGTAGCCTCCTCTTACCTTTTTCTGTAGCAAAAAATAAATAATCTAACTAGCTTCCCCCATGTGAAGTAGATTTGTTAAGAAACAAATTTTAAGAAACATGTATATATTTTGGGTATCTTCATAAGAAAATAAAACTGAAAGCATTAAAATTATCACTCAATTATCAGCTTTATTTGAAAACTATGTTAATATGTCATGCCCAAAGAGAATTGTACCGCATTAGTTGTCTCCTCTTACAATTTTTTTTAGCAAAAAAACTAATAATCTAACTAGCATCCCATGTGTAGTAAATCTGTTAAGAAACAAAGTGAAACTGAAAACATTAAAATTTTACTCAACAATCAGCTTTATTTGAAAACTGTGTTAATATGCATATTTAGGAGACTTTTGAAAGAGAACAAATCAAGATGGAATGGAGTAAGATGGACTGCCTTATTTTGCTGGTCTGCCTTACTCAAGTGTAAAGGTATGCTGCTGTTGTAGGAGGATGGACTGTTATGCAATGCTAGTGTCTTTTTTTGCTCTGCTTTGTTTTTCAGTGTTGCTTCAATTTATGCTACTTTGGCTCAGGCTCTATTCCTCTGCCTCAGCCTGTCAGTTTGTTTCAGTTTGCTTTGTGTGTGTATGCAGCTATGTGTGTGTTTGCTGCTTCTGTTTTGTTTGTATGTTGCTGCAGTTGAGAGTTTAATTTAGTTTGTGTAGTTGCTAGGTTTGATCAAATGCAAAATACACTTTAGTTTGCTCAAATGCATGACAAGGCCTTATTTTGCCTTAGAAAGGGCTGTCTGGAGGTTTTTGCTATTGGGACCTGGTGTTACCAAATCTGCAGAGGATGCTAAGAGTATTATTCATTTGTTTGGTTATTGCATCCTTTGTAGCAAAATCTGCCCCATCAGTAATAGTCTTAGTAATGGAGTTGGTTGATTATGCATTCATAATATCAATAATTGCTTCAATATATGATCTACCTCTGGTTGCTGTTTTGGGGTTTTGGTGCTGGTTGGTCTATTTTGATGAATGGTTGGCAACTGCTGGCCTATCTGGTTTGATGAATGTGGAGTTAGTTGTTCGGTAGCTGCTGGTACAGGGTTGTGAACTGTTGTTAGTCAGCAGGTGTATGATGTACGGTGTGTATTACTACTATGATGTCTGCTGGTGTATGAGAGGTGGTTTTCTGATAGATTTTAAGGTGTTTGCTGCTATAGGGTGTGTATTGCTGCTGGTGTCTGATGCTATAGCTTGTATGATGTCTGGTATATGTTGTATTTATCTTGTTTGTTCTCCTGTCTCTTGGTTGGTTGCTCTCCAACCTTGGGGGTGCTAGCAAATGATAGGATGGGTTTTTTGGTGTCAACATAGTTGGGATGATTTAACTCATCGTGATGCTTTTGCACTCCCCTTTCTTTTTTGATGTTTGTTGTTTATGTAGGTTGTACATTACTCTTACATCAATAAAGTTCTTTCTTTGCCGATCAAAAAAAAAAGATGGAATGGAGTAGGGCACCATCAATGTTTAAAATTCCACATTCTAAAAAGTCTTTTGAGACCAATTGACTTTCAATATGGGGCTTTGTCTCTTGTATCTCACTACTCTTCCTTATGCTGTGTGGCACCATCATGCAGTTGTATATGGTACTAGGTGCGAGATATATGACTCTTATACCCCTACAGTTTCTCTTGTTTGTCTCGATTTGTACTCAAAATTTTTTACTTTTATATTTTAATATGTATTTTTAATAGCAAAATTATATTTCGAGATTTTTATTACATTGAGTGGATGAATATGCCATGTAGTATTCAAATTTTATTTTCTTTTATCTTTATACTCAATATTGTCTTGATTGAATTTGTTATTGGTTATCCATTGTTATGTTTGTTATGTCTTAAACATTTTTGTATCTCTTCCTTCCTTCTTTATTTTTTATTTTTTTATTTTTTGGGTGGTAATTTATTATTATACTTGGGACAGAAGATCCCAACCCTTCTAATATGGCAGTTTGACCCTTGAGGAGTTGGCTAAATGATCTTTTTTGCTAGTGGGTTAGTTTTTAAAATTTATGAAAAGAGTTGGGTCAAGAATACATAAAGTTTTAAATAAAAATTACATAAATGTGAGATAACAAATATTTAAATATGTAATTATGAATGAATCAAATCTATATATTTTATATTGAGAACTTTCTTTGTTTTTGGACCTTTTATGTGTGTGTGTGTGTGTGTGTGTGTGTGTGTGTTGTGAAAGTGAGTTATAACCCACCAACCAATGTGAATCACCATCTCTTTTCAAATAGAATTTTTTAAACGGCCTTATTAATTAGTGTTCTTAACATTTAAAGTATAAAAAATATAATATTTGAAAGATATGATTTCAATAGTTTTTCATTGATTTTAAAAGTTGTTTGCATTTTTATTTATTTCTAAAATAATTTTTATCTAAATTCTAATATTAAATAATGTTCCAGACTTGTTAGGATTTAAGGTTTGTGACTTTTAGTATTTGTACAATAGTAACCTAATCACCTTGAGGTAAGGAATGTTGTTTATGTGAATCACCTTCTTCCATATAGGTTTGTGACTTTTAAGATTCTTTTGGTGAATGATGCATTGAATTGTTACGTGGTCTGGTTTTTATTGGTAATGATACAATCTGATCATAATGAAAATTTCCATCTTTAACTTCCATTTCTGTCTATGATATATTTGCTCACCTATTGGAATGTTTGCATTTTTGTCCATGATATATTTGCTCACCTATTAGAATGTGTGCATTTATGATGTATAAACTATTAGAATTGTTGTTATGGTTAATTAATATGCATGTTCATGTATATAGAATATATATTTAGGAGAAGTAAACAAAATGGACAAGAGTTGGACTGATTTGCCAAATAGGATGTCGAGAGAATACATGAATGGGATCGATTGATTTCTAGTGTTTGCATACACCAATAGGGCTACAAGTTCGATGATTTGTTGTCCATTTAGGAAATGCGAGAATCGCTATCGTCTTGTCCAAGATAGTGTGCGAGAGCACTTGATTTCAAATGGCTTTTTAAACAAATACAAACATTGGATTAATTATGGAGAGTCGTATACTTCTGTGCATGGTAACCGAGATAATAGAGCCTTAGTGAATGAAAACATTAGGGATGATATGGTGGGAATGATACACGATGTTACTGGTATTTCAGTTCCTAGTACAAGTGTTGTAGTTGGTGAACCACAGGCACCAACTAATCCCAATGTAGCAGAACCACTTGCAACTGATCCGCAGTTAGGTCCAGATGTAGAGACTATAAATTATTTCAAACTTTTAGAGGATGCTCAGAGTGAATTGTATCCGGCTTGTTAGAAGTTCACATCTTTGTCGTTCATTGTTCGACTTTTACATATGAAGGTGCTAAATCAGTAGAGTAACACTTCTGTTACCATGTTACTTGAGTTGTTGAATGAAGCTTTCCCTGAGGGTGCGAAACTTCCTAATTCTTACTATAAAGCTCAAAAGATCACTACAGATTTGGGCTTCACATATGAAACGTGGGATGTATGCCCCAATAGTTATATGTTGTTCCGAAATGAATACATCAATCTTGATGAATGTGTCATATGCAAAAGTTCTAGGTGGAAACAAAATGGAGTTGATTGTTCAAATGTTCCTCGTGGAGGTGGTAAACATATAACCTCTAAACAGATGAGGTATTTCCTTTTGAAGCAAAGATTGCAGAGGTTGTATATGTCATTGAAAACTACCAAGCTCATGAAATGGCATGCAGAGGAACGGCAAGATGATGGTGTCTTAAGACATCCTACTGACTCCCTTGCATGGAAAGATTTTGACCGTCGAAATACTGACTTTACTGATGATTGTCGAAGTGTAAGGCTTAGGTTAGCATCTGATGGTTTTAACCCATTCAGATCGATGAACATAGTTCATAGCACTTGGCCTGTTGTTCTCATTCCATACAACTTACCACCATGAATATGCATGAAATAACCATTTTTGATTTTGTCTACACTTATCAATGGCCCAAAAGGACCTGGTGACAAAATTGATATGTATATACAACCGTTGATTGAGGAGTTGAAGGAACTATGGATTGACGGTGTCTCTACATTTGATGCATCAACAAATCAAATGTTTCAAATGCATACAGCTTTGTTATGGACAATTAATGATTTTCCAGCATATGCGAACTTGTCAAGATGGAGCACGAAAGGAGAATTTGCATGTCCATGTTGCAATAAGGAAACTAGATCGTGTTGGTTGAAACATGGTAGGAAACATTCATATTTAGGTCATCGCAGATTCCTATCTAGTGGTCATAAATTTCGAAAGGATAAAGTATCATTTGATGGTATTCGGGAATTGAGTCTCAAACCGAGATTGTTATCTGGATCAAAGATTTTGCTACAAGTAGAATTTGAGGGTAGTTTAACCCAATACAGGCTGGATGACCTTAAAGAGAGGCATAGGAGACAAGTGGAAAGGGAGAAAGTTGGACCTCGCACTCATAGTTGGAAAAAAAAAAGAGTATATTTTTTGAATTGCCATATTGGGAGTACAATCTAATAAGACATAACCTTGATGTGATGCATATAGAGAAGAATGTGTGTAACAATGTATTGTGGACAATACTGGGGGTTGTAGGGAAATCCAAGGATAATGTCAATGCTCGGCGCGATCTGCAAGAAATGAATATTAGAAAACCCCTACACTTGCAGTCAAGAGGGACGAATAAAGCTTATTTGCCACTAGCACAATTCACAATGACCAAGGATGCAAAATATTTGTTCTTGAAAATGCTTAAGGACGTTAGAGTTCCTGACGGGTATTCATCAAATATCTCTCGTCTTGTACGATTACAGGATGGAAGCATTTCGGGTCTAAAGAGCCACGATAGTCATATTCTGATACAACAACTTATTCCTTTGGGTGTACGAGGATTGTTGCCTAAGAATGTTGTTCAAGTCTTGATTGAATTAAGTAATTTCTTCAGATAATTGTGTTCCAAAGTAAATCGTCAAACAGATGTAGGATATATCCAAGGTCGTATAGCACTAACACTTTGTCATTTGGAGAAAATATTTCCACCAGCTTTTTTTGATATAATGGAGCATCTGCCTATACACCTAGGTGATGAAGCATTGGTGGCTGGAGTGGTTCAATTTTGATGGATGTATCCAATTGAGAGATATCTTCTTACTTTAAAGTAATATGTACGTAATCGGGCTCATTCAGAAGGTTCAATGGCTAAAGGTTATCTCATGAAAGAATGCATGAATTTTTGCGCTCAATATCTGAATGATGTGGAAACGAAATTGAATCGGCCTGTAAGGAACTACTATGGTGCAGCTAATATGGGTCGTGCTATTGGCGAAACCAAAACTTTCAACCTTGGTCATACTTCTTATGTACAGTGTCATCGATATATCTTGTTCAATACGAAAGCAGTTGAACCATTCCTAAAGTAGGTACCCCTCTTACTCAATATTTGCCAAGTTTTTTTTTTTTTTTTTTTTTTATTACATTTCAAATATTAATTTGTAATTGATAATTTTTCAACATATATAGGAAACACCTTGAAGAACTTAAGATGAAAATACCTCGTGCTGATGATCATCAACTCCGAAATGAACATTTCAAAACTTTTCACACTTGGTTTAAAGAACATGTATGTATGGACAAATCTAGCTATCTATTACAACTTAGGTCGATTTGTGTTTTGAATTTGCTTTCATGTTTTAAATAGGTTCACACTTTGCGAAGGACTGATAATGTCACATTTTCTGAAGAGATTCATACATTGGCAAATGGTTCCTCATACCAGAGCAAGAAGGTTCACCGGTTACAAAACTAATGGGTTCCGTTTTTGGGTAAAGTCTATGGATGACCGTCGAGCTAGTCAAAATTCTGGTGTAGCTTTGAAAGTAGATACTATTAGTCATGCAAGCTGGAAGGACAAAAATCCTCGTGTAGGGGCTGTGTACTATTATGGACAAGTGACAGATATCATTGAAATTCGGTACACCAATGCAATGAAGTATGCATTGTTCAAGTGTGACTAGATTGACAATGTTCAGGGGAAGAAAGAAGATAATTTCAAGTTCACGTTGATTAACTTCAACCATTTGTTGTATCGAGATGATCAAATCACCAATGAACCTTTCATCTTGGTATCCCAAGCTGAGCAAGTTTGGTATGTTACAGACCCTATAGAATCAGATTGGCAAGTGGTTGTGAAGATGTCTCAAAGGGGTTTATTTGATATGTATTCTACTGATCCAGAAACTGAGCCATATATGAGTCAACAATTAGAAGAAAATATAATGGTCCGTGATGAAGAAGTTGGCTGGGTGAGGGAAGTCATAGAAGGAGAAACTATTGATGGTGAAATGAGAGAGAATTAAGATATTTTGTAATAATTTTTGGATTCTGTAATGACACAGTAAATTGTCATGCTTTAATGACTTGCATATTTGGGCATGTTACTTTATGTAACAATTTTATGTGCTTCCAAGTTATTTATTATGTTTGTTTTGTATTTACATTATTAACTCCAAACTATTCTCTATATTTTCAATTGTATTTGTTACAGCTTGTTATGGCACGGAAGAGGAAGCTTAATAATCCCTCTCGCCCTATGGCTGATGTTTTGCGTATGCAGGCACAATCACCACCACCATCACTGTAGGAACCCACATTTTATGTTCTCATCATGTTCATGAGCATCTGTGTGATTATGATTTGTTAAGTTTGCATGTGTGTGTTGTGATTTGTTTCGCTTGAGTTAATGTGATCCATGCCTTGTTTTGAAGCCTTGTGATTTGTCTAAGTGTAGTATGCTTGTCTTGTTCCTTCCTTGATGTGAAACTTAGGTCACGCCTTGCCTGAGTTATACTAGCCGATGTTATTCCAAGCCGAGGTCATCCTTAGTCTAGTAGTAGTATCTTGGAACCCCTTGTCGACCTCCGTCCTTGCCTTGACCACATTAGCCGAGATGTTACCTTGCACCCAAGTGATCTCGTCCTGGAGTGGTATGACCTAGGCCGAGGTGTGGCGCATCTAGGCCAAGATGTGGCACAGCTTAGTCAAGTGTTGTCCTTCCTAGCCGAGGTCATTGTCACCTTAGTTGCCGAAGTCCTTTGTTAGCCGATGTCACCCCTTGCCGGAGTGCCATTCCGTGTAGCTTGTTAGATACTCCTTGTTGTTAGCCGATGTCATTGCCCCGTCAGAGAGCCCATACCGCTTTACTTGTTGAACACCCTTCCACCATGCTTTGTCTGGTCTGTCAGCCACCTTTTCAGGTAGAACCCAACCAGTCGCCGCCACGTGTCTCAGCAGAGGGTTAACCCCAGAACCGGGTATAGAAAACCATCATTTGGTGTCATAACCTTGTCTTGTAGAGAGAGAAGCTCTAGGAGGAAGAAAGAGTTTTAGAGTGAGGAAGTAGATCTTCAAGCTTGATTCCTAGAAATCTAACCGTTAAATCCGTGTTCTAAGGTTAGATTCTTGATCTGCTCATGATGTTCTCTATATTCATGTTGTTGCATTGCATGATCGGATATGATTTGTAAGCCATGCATCGTTTTGAAGCTCGATTTTAGAAAGAGAAAATGACATTCATGTGTTCTTCAAGAAAAGTCTTGTTTTGATCCGAAAGCTTGCATAAAGAATCATGTTTTGTGTTTGTTTCCGCAAGAATTCCAAATACGGGTACCCAGGTCCATGTTTTCAAACTCATAGCACGAAAACCCCAGATTTGTGATGACAGATTATGATTGAACATCCATATTTTTCATGTTTTCACACTCATGTTCTTCACGTTCATCAGCAGAGGGATACCCAGAGTTTCCCGACCTCTTTTCCTTGCATGAGGCCCTCAGGAACACACCTCGGCGAGGAGGTGTGGAACCTCGGCCTAGACCTAGTTGGTGCCCAGCATGTTTTCCGAAACCATTTGTGTACATACGAAACTTGTTGAAGGTGCATTCAATAGGCTTTGCCCTGTGTTTGTAGGGCTTGGGCTTGTCTCGACCCCGACGTGTGAAGAAACTATGTGAGTGGTATTTTTAATAAAGTTATGTTATAAAGTTTTGACAAAGCCTTGCTTCGTTTTAGAAAAGTATTTGATCAAGCATGAATGATTATCCCTATTTGTATATCAAATACTATCTTGTTTTGATGACATGTCTTGAAAGTCCTTAGCTGCAGGGGACTATAATGCAACTGCACTCTTGTCTTGAAAGTCCTTAGCTGCAGGGGACTATAATGCAACTGCACTCTTGTCTTGAAAGTCCTTAGCTGCAGGGGACTATAATGCAACTGCACTCTTGTCTTGAAAGTCCTTAGCTGCAGGGGACTATAATGCAACTGCACTCTTGTCTTGAAAGTCCTTAGCTGCAGGGGACTATAATGCAACTGCACTCTTGTCTTGATATGTCATCGCACTTGTAATATGTAGATGTAATAACATCCAAGAACTTGAAAGGCCGGCAATGAACTTGTTTTCCCCTTGCTTGGAAAGTATGCTATGTATTGTTTTGAAAGAAATCTTGGATATCAATCATGCAAAACCTTTATTTCTAATATCATTCACTGAGTATCTAAGCTCACCCTCTCTATATATATGTAGGTGACGAACAAGAAGGCATTGAGGCCTAGACGTGATGCCGATGTGTTTTTGGATGCATTGCCGACATGTTTTGGATTATCATTTTGTACCGTCTTGAAGATCATGCTTCTCGGCTTGTTTTTCATTTGTACTTGTATACGTCGGCTTGAGAAGCCTTTTGGTCAAGATGTGTTTTGTATCTCATTTCCTTATTGTATTTGAGTTGTAAGACTTTATAAAGATGTATGTCATTTCATCGGACTTATGCACGGCTCTCATGGACTATTTAGATTCTGTATATGTATATATATATATTGCTTCCGCACTTGTAAGCCCCATATTTTATACTCTGATTGTGTGTGATTCTTGTAAGTCGGCCTTCGGTAATCTCGGATTACTGGCCATCACGGCACCAAACTACTAGGGGCGGTTTGGGGACGTGACAATCACAGCCACCGATACAGCCACCACCACCATTACACCCATCGATACAGCCACCACTACCATCATAGCCACCGATACAGCCACCACCACCATCACAACCACCGATATAACCACCACCATCATCACAATTGTCTCGACCAACGTTGTCTTCACAGGCCACCACAGGTATACAAATTTGTTATATACTTAAATTATATTGATTAAATTATTTCATTTTCACTATACATAAACTTTCTAATTTCATATGCTAGTACCGACGACTTCTTCATATCTCATCTTAGGTACAGGTTTGTTTTCATGTATTTAATTTATGCTTTAATTTATATGTTGTTTATTATATTCTTATATAATTTGTTTATTCTTATAATGTGTTCCAAATCCAGCGACTGATTCACAAGCCAACACAGGTATAACAAATGGCTATGTATCTAATTACATTAATTTAACTACATGTTATTTATTATCAATTTTTGTAATATGTGTTTTTTTTTTTCATTACTCCTCACATGCCCTACAGTTTCTTTATCTTCCCCCCGAGGTCGAGGATTTGCGAAAAGCATTAAACATTGGGGTACGAGCAAGAAGTTGGCCATTGATTTTGACGCCGACTTCAATCCTACGGGAGATAATGAGTCTAAGTTAACTAGCCAACTTGGGTTCATGGTACGTAATGGGAACATTGTTTCTTTTACGTACGTTGATTGGACCGAAGTGCCTATTGATGTTCTTGAGTCAATATGGGCGGATGTTAAGGTAAAAGCATATTTACTAAATTGTTCAATTATATTATTAATTGAACTAATGATTTAAATTGTACTATATGATAATTTACAAATTTGTTCGGAGGGGAACAAACCACGTTTCTTGAAAAAGTGCAATGACTTGTGGAAGGATGACAAAAGCAAGATCAAGAATAAATATTTTAAGCCTAACAAGGATCATACTAATATCAAAGACAGTGCCTCCACAAATTGTTCCAGAACAGTAGTATGATCTTGTTGATTATTGAAAGACTAAGAAAGTAGAGGTATATAAATAAGTTAATTACAAAGCACGTATCTTTAGAAAAATTATTAACTTTGTATACTTGCAACTTACTTTTATGCAAACTTTATAAGACATTGCAGTCCACAATGCTGGAAGTCGGTCCTTTCATTATATTAATCATACGACAGGACGTACTTCATCCACTCAGATTTGAAGGAAGGTATATATTATTTAGGTAGATATCAATATAAATGTAAATTACTGCGATAATAATTAATTTTTGAATTTTCAGATGATTGCTGAAGGGTTGCCCACGGATAAAATGAGCATTTGGAAATATACACGCAATCAAACTGACCCTGATGTTAGGCAAACCATGGTATTTTCAAATCCTTAAATTTGTATTTATATTTGATTTTATTTGAACTACCTAATTATGTATATGTACTTGTTATATTGATTTGTAGGATGAGTTTGAGCGCCAATTGTCCATGTTGCCTGAAGATTACCGCATTACCGAAGATGCTCGAGATTGTGTTTTCCACGACGTGGTCGGTGAAGATGGGCATGGATATTGTCGTACTTATGGCAAGGATGTGCCTTGGAGCATGGTGTATGGAGATAAATCTAAGTCATCACAGTCAGGATCTTAGTCATCGATTGTTGCCGAGATCACAAAGCAGGTTCGTACGGAGTTGAGACAAGAGCTGAGGGATGAGATTAGAGAGGAATTGAGGGAGGAGATGCGAACAGAGCTTTCAACACAGATACAAGAAATGAAAGTTGAAATGTTGGCTATTGTGTCCCACAAAGGGAATACAAATCACAACAAACAGGTTCGGTATAAACAAATGTTTTATAAATATCTAATTGTAGCACAATTGTATCATTGAATAAAAATACGATTAACAAAGAATACCATGAATATCATAGGTACCAGATGCATTGAGTGGACATCGTGAACCTACGGATTATGATGCCGATGAGAACCCACATACACCACCACCAAATGATGAGGTAAACTTTCAAACAATTTGAAAACTTGTCGTTTGTAAAAATTTGTCATTTTGTAACTTTTTCTCCAAACCGGTTGACACACTAAAATGCTCAAATAGGTTCAAATGTCAACAAAACTTGACACACACAACTTACTAGGCACACATGCCTTGTAGGAGAAGACGGAACTCGAAACCGATTCCCGATTTCGAATCTAGAGCTTAATTTCAGTTTATGAAAACTTATTAGTTAATAACTCTTTTTCAAATGGGATGACGCACTAAAATGCTCAAACGGGTTCGGATGTCAACGAAACTTGACACGCACAACATACTAGCCACACATGACTTGTAGGATAAGACGGAACTCGAAACCGATTCCCGGTTTTGAATCTAGAGCCTAATTTCTGTTTATGAAAACTTGTTACTTAATAACTCTAAACCGGTTGAAACACTAAAATGCTCAAACTGGTTCGGATGTCAACGAAACTTGACACGCATAACATACTAGGCACACATGACTTGTAGGAAAAGACGGGACTCAAAACCGATTCCCGGTTTTGAATCTAGAGCCTAATTTTCGTTAATGAAAACTTGTTACTTAATAACTCTTTTTCAAATCGGTTGACACACTAAAATGCTCAAACGGGTTCGGATGTCAACGAAACTTGACACACACAACTTACTAGGCACACATGACTTGTAGGAGAAGACGGAACTCGAAACCGAATCCCAGTTTTAAATCTAGAGCCTAATTTCCGTTAATGAAAACTTATTACTTAATAACTCTTTTTCAAACTGATTGACACACTAAAATGATCAAACGGGTTCGGATGTCAATGAAACTTGACACGCACAACTTACTAGGCACACATGACTTATAGTAGAAGACGGAACTCGAAACCGAATCCTAGTTTTGAATCTAGAGCCTAATTTCAGTTTATGAAAACTTATTAGTTAATAACTTTTTATCAAACGGGATGACACGCTAAAATGCTCAAACGGGTTTGAATGTCAACAAAACTTGACACGCACAACATACTAGCCACACATGACTTGTAGGATAAGACGGAACTCGAAACCGATTCCCGATTTTGAATCTAATGCCTAATTTCCGTTTATGAAAACTTGTTACTTTAATAACTCTAAACCGGTTGACACACTAAAATGCTCAAACGGGTTCAGATGTCAACAAAACATGACACGGACAACATACTAGCCACACATGACTTGTAGAAAAGGACGGGACTCGAAACCGATTCCTGGTTTTGAATCTAGAGCCTAATTTTCGTTAATGAAAACTTGTTACTTAATAACTCTTTTTCAAACCGGTTGACACACTAAAATGGTCAAATGGGTTCGGATGTCAACGAAACTTGACACACATAACTTACTAGGCACACATGACTTGTAGGAGAAGACGGAACTCAAAACTGATCCTGATTTTGAATCTAGAGCCTAATTTCTGTTAATGAAAACTTGTTACTTAATAACTTTTTTTCAAACCGGTTGACACACTAAAATGCTCAAACGGGTTCGGATGTCAACGAAACTTGACACGCCCAACTTACTAGGCACACATGACTTGTAGGAGAAGATGGAACTCGAAACCGAATCCCGGTTTTGAATCTAGAGCCTAATTTCAGTTTATGAAAACTTATTACTTAGCCTCTGTTTGGCAAGATGGTTTTCAGGCTTTTTTGGCTATTTTAGCCACAAAAAACAAAATAGGCTATTTTAGCCATAACAAACAAAACATCACATCCAACCTATAATCATTACATTCTTCTCTCACAAAAAAAGTCAAAAAAGCCAAAAAGCTCTTCCCAAACCAAACTTTTTAGCCCAGGCTAAAATAGCCAAAAAAGCCAAAAAACTAAAAAGCCAACCTACTTCCCAAACCAAGCCTTAATAACTCTTTTTCAAACCGGATGATGCGCTAAAATCCTCAAACGGGTTCAGATGTCAACGAAACTTGACACGGACAACATACTAGGCACACATGACTTGTAGGAGAAGATGGAACTTGAAACCAATTCCCGGTTTTGAATCTAGAGCCTAATTTCAGTTTATGAAAACTTATTAGTTAATAACTCTTTTTCAAACGGGATGACGCGCTAAAATGCTCAAATGGGTTCGGATGTCAACGAAACTTGACACGCACAACATACTTGACACGCATGATTTGTAGGATAAGACGGAACTCAAAACTGATTCCCAGTTTTGAATCTAGAGCCTAATTTCCATTTATGAAAACTTGTTACTTAATAACTCTAAACTGGTTGACACACTGAAATGACGGGTTCGGATGTCAACAAAACTTGACACGCACAACATACTAGGCACACTTGACTTGTAGGAGAAGACGGAACTCGAAACCGAATCCCGATTTTGAATCTAGAGCCTAATTTCCATTAATGAAAATTTGTTACTTAATAACTCTTTTTCAAACCGGTTGACACACTAAAATGCTAAAATGGGTTCGGATGTCAATAAAACTTGATAGGCACAACATACTAGGCACACATGACTTGTAGGATAAGACAGAACTTGAAACCGATTGCCGGTTTTGAATCTAGAGCCTAATTTCCGTTAATGAAAACTTGTTACTTAATAACTCTTTTTCAAACCGGTTGACACATTAAAATGCTCAAACATGTTCGGATGTCTACGAAACTTGACACGCACAATATACTAGGCACACATGACTTGTAGGAGAAGATGAAACTCGAAACCGATTACCGGTTTTGAATCTGGAGCCTAATTTCTGTTTTTGAAAACTTATTTTTTACAAACTCTTTTTCGAGCCGGTTGACACACTAAAATGCTCAAACGGATTCGGATGTCAACGAAACTTGATACGCGCAACATACTTGGCACACATGACTTGTAGGAGAAGACGGAACTCGATAAAAACTTCTTCTTTACAAACTTTTTTTGTATTTATTCAATTATTGTTAGATTATAGCTCAAAGTGTACAATCATTGCCTATTTTTAATAGTATTATCATCATTATAGGATGTAATTAAAGTTTCTTTGGAGAGTTCTGTAATACCAAGAGTCCAATTGGTGGAGGGACTTCTTATTAGTGTTGATCCATTGTGTGAAATTGATGGAGTTCCGATTGGCCCTGAATTTTGCAAAGTTTTTGTTTTCAAAGCGAACAAGCCGAACGCTATTTTGGAAACAACATCCCGATGTCTAAGAACAGTTGGAGAAGTTGTGGGAAGATACATTGTGTGGCGCTTGATTCATGTATATGTTGCAATCTTATTTATTTATTTATTTATTGAAATAAATATCAAATGTTTTACATTTTCTGTAAGCTTGAAATTAATTATATTGTAAATGATTTTTTTTTTTTCCAGGTGTAACCCTTTTGAGTACGTGATGATATCTTCACATATCGATATTAGAGTTTACAATCTTATTTATTTATTTATTTTTTGAAAAAAATATTAAATGTTTTACATTTTCTGTAAGCTTGAAATTAATTATATTGTAAATGATTTTTTTTTTTTTTGTTTTTTTTTTTTGTGTGCAGGTGCAATGCTTTTGAGTACGTGATGATATATTCGCGTATCGATATTAGAGTTTATAATCTTATTTATTTATTTATTTTTTGAAAAAAATATCAAATGTTTTACATTTTCTGTAAGCTTGAAAATAATTATGTTGTAAATGATGATTTTTTTTTCTTTTTTGTTTCTTTTTGTAGATGCAAACCTTTTGAGTACGTGATATCTTCGCATATCGATATGGGAGCTTACTATTGATATCAAAACAAGCTACATTATATTTGTTTTTATTTTTTTATTTCTATTTTGGATGCTAAAAATTTGAGTTCTTGAATTTCAAAAATTATTAGTATTGTTAGAGGTTATTTTATATATTTTTGTAAATAATATTTGATTGACAATTGTTACAAGGTGCATATATTATTCTTGGTATATGATTTTTTGGATGTGAATTTGGATGTGGATGTGGATGTATTTTTAAAAATATTAATAATTTGTATAGGGAATATTTAATAAAATATGATTTTATAAAAAATAATTTTATTGCGACAATAATAAACCGTCGCTAATGTAATTCTCACTTCTTTATATTTTATTAGTGACGGGTTAACCTGTCGCATATACACATTAGTTCCAATCTGTTGCGACGGTTTCAACTGTCGCAAAAGAATCTTTTGCGACGGTTTAAACTGTTGCCAGTATGGTATTAAATTAATACTACTTTTTTGACAACGTTTTAGACCGTCGCTAATAATACTTTTGCGACGGAAAACACCGTAGCTAAAAAAGGTTTTTTGCGATGGCAATTAACATTGTCACTAAAAATGCCATTTTCCCCCCCCTTTTTTTGTGTCGGGCGAAACCATCGCAAAAACTATTAATTAGCCGTCGCTACAAGAAAGCGACGATTTGTTACCGTCGCAAATACTTTTTGTCATGCCCCTTTCCGCCACCCTCTCATTTTTCGTCGTTGCTCTGTCGCAAAAAGTCTTTTGCGACGATATATGGACCTTTTGCGACGTTTCAAACCGTTGCAAAAAGTCTAATTTTTAGGCCTTGTTTGGGAACCCTCTTTTTTAGTCAAAAAGTTAAAAAGTTACTAAATTAGCCAAAAAGTCAACAATTCATACCAAAAAGTCAAAGATTCTCTTTTCTCTCTACTTTTTGCACATCTTTTCGTAAAAAGTTAAAAAGTCATCCCAAACATATTAATTTTTTTTAGCTCATATTTTAGTCAAATAATAAAAAATTACTAAATTAACTTGTTACCGAACAAGGCAGTAGTGTACCAAGTGACAAATAGCTGTCAAGCACACAAAAATCTCAAAATCGTAATCCATTCTTTTCATTAATCAAGATAATCTTAAAACATTACGGACCATGTCTTGAAATTAAAAAATAATTAGTTGATTTTAGAACGTCACAGAGTTATATCCCACATTAATTATAATTTATTATATTTTCACATATATTATCATCATTTAGCATAAATTTATTAAGAAAAATGTTTGGGAGTTCTAAATTGGAAGCACTAAAGTAGTTCTAGAGAGTGAGTCTCACTGATTGATGTGATGTTTTGGCCTTAAGTTTTTTTTTGTTCTTTTTTTTTTGAATTTTCACTTCATTAATGGTCCATTAGTGCTCCTAAATTAGTGAGATGTATCATTGTTGATTTATTAATTCTACGTTTTTTTACTCATTTTAAGTCACATTATTTCTCATATTTTTTACACAAAAAAAGATAAAATTAATTTAAAAATTAATTTTTTACCAACTTTCCAAAACACTACTTTCATTAAAACCACCGAATAACTTCGTTCATAACCACCTTTAAAAAAACAAAAAAAAACAAAAAAAACTTCGTTTATAAGTACATACTACACAGATAGGCTTATACTTTTCAGCAGTGGTCACCCCTATCTACAGTTTAAGACATCACGTGGCACGTGGGTCATGTCAGTTGTTGCTTTACTTGCACGTACAAACCCCCCTTCAGAAGTTATAAAGAACTACGGGCTATTTTGGGTAGTTTCTTGATTTTTAATCCGCTTCCTCTATCAAAAAAAAAAAAAAAAAAATTTGAAAAATAATTAAAAAATAATTTTTGATCATCTTCTCAAAAAATATTTACTTATTAATAGATTTTGTTGCCATCTAGCAACAAATTTTTTTTTTCTAAATAAGTATAAACATATAAACTAAGTTAAATAAATTAATAAAATAAAATATTATATCAAAAAATTATAATTTTTTTTCTCTCACAATTATCACATTCAAACCAAAAAAAATTATTATTTTTTTTAAAACAAAAGCTAATTTCTAGCTATATTAATTAAAGGGCAAATTATACTAATGGTTCATATAGATTTGGGCTTGTATCACTTTGTTTCTTGACTTTTCAATTGTGACATATTTGACTCTGGATTTTGAATCTTATTCCGAATAAGGACAATTGAAGATACTATTGCTTAATTTCAAGAGCAAAATCATCAATTTGATAAAATATAAACTAATTTGATAAAAATAAATGTCAAAAAACATATTCTTGAATTTTAAAAAATTATTTCTACTCACTAAAAATAAAATTATGTAAAATTAACAAATTTTTTGGACAATTTTTTTTTGAACTAAATTAATTTTTATCATGTGTTTGGATAATGATCATGTAATAGGTGGTTATTTTTATTTTCATTAAATTAGTTTCTATTTTTCTATAAGTCAAATATGGCGACAACTTTAATATCATTATTAAACCAATCCATTAATTCAAAAAATCTAAAACTAAAAATATTTTATATATTAAATATATCGATTACACATTAAAATCCTAACAACTACTTATTACATAATCATCATCCAAACACTTAATAAAAATTAAAAGTAATGCTAGGGACCCCAAATAATCTACTAAATTATGTATCAAACCTCTCACATGGGTGTGGACCCACACACATGTGGCTTTGTGTGGATCTCACACTCATGTAAGAGATTTGATAAAAAAATTGATAGATTATTTGAGATTCATAACATTTTCCAAAATCAATTTGGATAAATAAATAAATATCTAAAAGATTTATTAATTTTACATAATTTTATCTTTGATAGGTATAAATAATTTTTAAAAAATTTAAAAATATTTTTTGACATTTATTTTTGTTAAATTAGTTTATATTTTATCAAATTAACGATTTTGCCATTGAAATTAAGCAATAATATTTTCAATTGTCCTTATTTGGAACAAGATTCAAAATTCAAAATCAAATATATCACAATTAAAAAGTCAAGGATCAAAGCGACATAAGCCTTAAAGTATACGGACGGTTAGTATAATTCGCTCTTAATTAAAAAAGTAGACTTAGTTTTTTCCATACGTAACCTTTATTTGACCCAATTCCAATTCCAATTCCAATTCTAATAACAGACACATTCTCTAATTTAGTAATGATTTAGAGCTCTAAATACGGAGCTCTAAATCCACCATCAATGAGGTGAAAATTGACAAAAAAAAAAAAAAGCACAACACACACTGTGCCAGTGGGTGGGACCCACTACCACATCATTAGAGCCATCACTAATTGGTGGTCTAAAGCATTTTTGTTTCAAATTAGGGCCTCATTGGAAATTTGGTTATTTTAATTAATTTTTTAATTTTTAAACTATTTTATAAGATAAAAAAAATTATATTTGAAATGATTTTTAGATTTTTTTATAATTAAATAGATAGTTGTAAAAAAATGATTTATTAATATATAGAATCTAATATTGTATTTTATTAATTATTTTAATAATTTTTATCTTTATTAATTATTTTAATCAAAAAAATATTTCCAAACAGCGCCTAGATTTTTCTAATTTTAGCAACCCCAATTCTGTTAAACGTATAGAGATCATTAAACAACTATAGTCTATACCATATTTACGTTTAAGAATGGAGAAGTGTCATGAATCTCAAATATTTTATTAAATTTTTTACAGATGGGACTCACACAAATTTATATGTGTGTGAGTTTATGCTCATGTAAAAAATTTAATAAAATATTTAGTAAAATATTTAGGATCCTTACTATGTAGTGTTTTGAGAAATTAGTAAAAAATTAATTTTTTAACCTTTTTAATCTATTTTATTTTGTTATGAGTAAAAATAAAAAAAAATAATGTGACCCAAGATAGGTAAAAAGTTAAAAGATAATTTTTTTTGGCAAATTACAGATACCCCTGAGGTTTCAAAAATTACATTCCGCCCTCTAGGGTTTGTATTTTCATAACAATTTATCTTCTGAAGTTTAAATTTCATAACAAATACCTCCTAATTTGTTATGTAAATATAGCACTTAGGGAAAAATTTATAATTTCTCAAGAAATATTTGTAATTTAGCCAAACCTAAAAAAGTATATGTAATTTGCCTTTTTTTTTTTTTTTTTTTTTTTCATCCCAAAACACCCCTATAACTCTTATGAATAAAGCTGCCCCTCCGGTTCAAACTTGGCGAGGGTGATCAAAGTTTTAGGACTTATCATTTGACGAGGTAGATTTATTATTTAATAAATATTGTGAGAGTCAATTATTGTGTTTGGTGTCAGATTTATTATTTAATAAATATTTTTTTTATTTTTAGTGAATATTTTTTAAATTTTAAATAATTTTTTTTATTTTTTTAGATGCATCTTATTTAGATGTATCTAAATAGTAAAATATTTGTGAAAAAATATTTTTTTAAAATTAATAAATACACAAAAATACAAAAAATGTACGGAATTTTTATATTTTTTTGTCTTTAGTATTTTTTTTAAAAAAAAATTCACAAATATTACATTTTTTAAATGCATTTATGTAGGTGTGTCTAAATTTTTTTTAAAAAAAATTACTTAAAATATTAAAAACATTCATTGAAAATATTAAAATACAAAAAATAAAAAAGTAGAATTTTTTAAAATCTATTTTCTGAAAACTAAAACTAAACAAGCTGAATGGTTTTTTTTTATCAAATACTATTAAAAAAATCACTAATTGTTAATTTTCAGAGACAATTAAAAAAATTTGTAGAAAATATCACTAATTATAAGTTTTTGCGACAGTTTAAAAAAATCGTCATAAAAAATTACAAATTTTTAACTATTAGTGACAATTTGAAAAATTCGTTACAGAAAAATCAATAATTGTAAGTTTTAACGACAATTTACAAAAAACGTGACAAAAAAAAGTCGTTGATTATCAATTTTTAGCGACACATATTAAAAAGTCACCAAAAAAAATTTGCTAACAAATCAAATTAATTAAATATAAGTTATTGCATGTCATATATATAAAAATGGATAATTTACTTGTTTTGCTCCAATTTATATTTTTTTTTTGTCTAATTTTAAGTAGAAATTAACTTTAGAAGTAAATAAATAAAAATTTGAAATTTTAAAATAAAAAATTAATTTTAAGAGTCAAAATAAAAAAATAATCAAACAAAATACAAGTAAGAGCCCCTCTAACGGTGTATCAATTTTTTTTTTATCAAATGTGAGTAAAAATTTAAAAGCTTCACTTGATATCAAATGCTTCAATGGAGAGTTTTGATTTTTTATCAAACCACCTGTTGACCGAGTAGACGATCGGCTGGTTGACTGGTCAGTATAATTTTTTCATAGATTTTTGTCTTGAAGTGGTCTTCCAATGGACGATCGAGAGGATATCCGATAACGGCAATGAATAGTGATTTAATGTAAGAAATATTATTTTCAGTTTGATGAAAGAAAAATAAAATTCTTAATTTAATATCTATTTAATACAACTCTTAGAGTAGGAAAATAATTCATTTTTTGTCAAATTTAAATTTAATAAAAAATTTAAGTAATCATTAAAAATGGTATAAGATGTAATTTATTCTTTTTTTTTTTTTTTTTTTTTGTCACTATTCGACTTGAATAATTTCTTCAAATCAAAAGATAGATGAGAGGTGTCACGTCATGTCTGATCCACATGTCATATCCACGAAAATTCAAGACGTAAACATAACAATGAATTTTGAAAGCGTCGAAAAAGCAAATAATGTCTATTAAGCGGTGTTTGACATACAACAATAATTCATTCCATTAAAAATATCACCACTAATAGTATTAATACATTAAAAAAGTAAAAAAAAAAAAAAAAAAACAACTCTAAGACCAAAACATCACATCATTAATAGCGGGACCCACTGCCACCTAATTAGTGGGAGCACTAATTAGTGCTCCCAAACATTTTTCTTTGGCATATGGAATTTTTGGTTAAAATAGTTAAAAATTTAAAATATCGAATCATATCATCCTTTTTAATTTTTTACAGGTATTTTTTAAAATAATTTTAAAAGCTAATTAAAATAATTAATTTTCAAACAAACTAGACTCTTATCGTTAGTAGTAACACGATAAGAGATTGTTTATGAATGATTTAAATAAATACACTAAGGCTATGTTGGGGATATTATTTTGGGCTAAAATAGTCATATAGGATAAAATTGACTATTTTAATCAAATAGTATAAAATGTCACATCTAACCTGAGAGGGAGATTTTATGTGAATTAGGCCGAACTAGTCCCAGACATAGTAATGGACCGATTTGTGGGCCGAGGTGAAAAGGGCTTCGTAACTGGACCTCGCTTCTGTTAGCTCGATCAGAAATGGCTGCAAATTAGCTCGGTCTATGTATTCCGAACCGAGGTATAGTTGAACAATGATCAAGCTAGGCATCGCCCATGAAAGCACCGAGTTGAGAGTGTCAGAAGGCTAGAGATAGCTCGGTTGTGCTGTTATTCTACCGTGGTAAAACCATTTCACTTGGTTAGGCAGTGAGGAGGGTGTAGAAAGATGAGCATTATCTTTCTGATTCCTAACAGGACTCTACTAAATAAGAGTTGAAGTCCTATTAGGATTATGCCATATGAATTCTATATAAGCTCATTACAGACCTATGTATAGTATCACAATTTTTACTTTAGAATAAACAGAGCTTTTGTGTCTATTGTCTATTCGCTGACTTAGGCATCGAAGAGGTTTTCGGCCCTCACCCACCGGCTAGCTCACATTTGTGTTTTCAAGAAGTAAAGCGACACGTTTGAAGGAGCCCAAACTTGATCAACAGGATTCTACGAGAAAATTATTTCGCACTCGTACAATTGGCGCCGTCTGTGAGAATACACAAAGAACAAAACCTTTTGATCGAGTTTTCCTCTCTAGTTAAAATCAATGGCGCACAATGAAGACTTGCCGCAATCTGCTATTGACGGGCAAACCCTAGAGGGAGGTGGGAGGCGCGAAGGTTTACCTTCTATCCCATCCATGGCAGAATTAGAACCTCAGCGACAGAACTCCCGGAGGGACACACGGGAGAGACGGGACACTAGTCCTCGTCGCTCTCAAAGTCCTGAAAGACAGAGGCGAAGGTTAGATCCTCAAGTTCTAGAGGATCGCGTAAGGGAGCAAAACGAGTTAATAAGGAGGATGGTGGCAGACATGGAGACTATGAAGCGCCAAATAAAGAAAAAATGGATGGCGACAGAAGAATGGCGCAAAGGCAACACGCCCTCTTACCACTCGGAAGATCGTGACAGACATGTCATGCCATCGCAAGCAGATAGTCGGAGCCTTAGAACAGGCGACACTCAATCGAGGACTTCCAGGACTCGTTACTCCAGGTCTGAGAGAACGAGGACTGAAAGATTGTATACAAAGGGAATCAGCTATCAGCCCTCGTACACGCACCAAACGACATCTAGGCACATAGAGTTACCTAGGTCGGCAGATTTGCGAACAGCGCTCGAGGAGAGGGCCCGATGGAAAGAGGACACTAGGGCTCGCGACCCTCGCAGATTTCAGCCTTACAGCGATTGGCCCCAATGACACACAGGAGTGTCAAGGAAGAGATGTCAATACCGCGCCTTGCTTATGAACCAACGGATAAAGTATTAGCAAGGTTACAAAGCTCGCCGTTTGTTCCGGCAATTGAAAACGCACCACTACCCTCAAGCTTCCACCAGCCCAAGTTCACCACTTATGAGGGGAAGTCAGACCCCTACATACATTTAAGCCACTTTCGCCAGGTTATAGCAGTATACCGGAGAAACGAGGCTCTAATGTGTATCCTGTTTCTATCCAGCCTTGGCGACCTAGGTCTAACCTGGTTCGAAAGGCTGCCAGGAGGCAGCATAGCCTCATGGGCGCAGTTGGCAAAAGCGTTCGTGATTAGATCCGAACGAATACCAAGACACCAGTGGAGATTGACCAGCTACTCTCCATTGACATGGGCGAAAATGAGACATTGAGGTCTTGCAACAGTCGATATTTGGAGACTTTCAACCAGATTGGGGATTGCCCTACAAATCTCGCCGTCGCACAATACAAACGAGGTTTACCAGTTAGTAACAAATTGAGGGACTCAATGACAATGATATTACCCCTCACGATGGAGGCCCTAATGGAGAGAGTACATTAACATTTCCGAGTAGAGGAAGATAGCGCCCATACTAAAGCAAAATCTGGCATAACAGCGATGCCAGATAAAAAGACTACAGCAAAAATCAACACGGTAGAACAACCAAGCCAGAGTGGACGAGGCAGGCGAGCTAACAAAGAGAACCCAGAAAAAAGGAAGTTAAGAATCTGCACTGTCATTACCACAATATTCAAGAAACCTATCTACGGATTCTTAGCGAGATACGTGATGAACCCTTCGTACGGCAGCCAGCCAAGTTGGGAGAAGCACAAAAGGGCTATGATGAGAGGTCCCGTTGCACTTTTCATTATGAGAAGGGGCACCGCACTGAAAATTGCACACCACTGAGGCAACATCTGAAGGAGTTAGTAGCTGCTGGACACCTGGACCAGTAGATAGAAAGAGGAATACAGCCAGCCCCCCAAGACCTCAACAGACCAAGCGGGATGCCGATCGACGATCCACCCCAAGGCGTAATCAACGTTATACATGGGATCGTCGAACCTAAGCGAGTATATGAGCTCAGGGAGATGATCAAAAAGGCTGAGCACTTGAGAGAGGTATTAAGTGCACAACCAACCATTAAAAGGGGCAGAACAGAGGCTACAAACGAAATATCCTTTTCAGACAGGGATCTAGCAAGGCTACATTGCCCCTCACAATGACGCGCTGGTAGTCACTTTGCGCGTCAAGAATTTCGACATTAAGCGGATTCTGATTGACCAAGGAAGCTCATGCGAGATAATGTACTATGAGGCCTTCAAACAACTGAAATTGGAGGACAAAGACTTGGCACCTGCGACATCTCCCATTGTCGGTTTCAACTCAATACAAAAGTGGCTAGTGGGCAAGATAATCCTCCCAGTCAAGGCAGGAACCATGACAAAATAGGTGAAATTTTGGGTATTGAAGGTTCCTTCCACTTATAACATAATCTTGGGAAGGGCATGGCTACATGCCATGCGCTCAGTGGCGTCAACCTACCATCAGGCATTACGATTCCTTAACGAAGCCGGCATGATTGAAGAAGTCTTAGGAGACCAAATCATGTCGAAGTAGTGTTTCGTCATAGTAAACAGCAGCCATGCTGCAAAAGGCTTTGTTCAGATAGTAGAAGAGCCAGAAAGCAACGAACTGTTTGCAGATGTCGACAAGGCAGTAGAGCAAAAGGCAATGGAAGACTTGGTTAAGGTAAAGATAGATAAAAAGAACCCAGAAAAGTTCTTTTTGCTCTGTTCATCTTTGTCCAGCACTGAGAGAATAGAAGTCGTGGAATTCTTAACCTCTAACATCGAAGTGTTTGCCTGGACACCATACGATATGCCTGGTATTGATCCAAATTTCATCTGCCATCAACTTAATGTCCACCCAACTGCAAGACTAATTATTCAGCGAACTCATCGATCGACACTCCACCACGCAGAGATAGTGGCAGAAGAAGTAGGAAACCTACTGGAGGTAGAAGCCATCAGAGAAGTACACTATCCCAAGTAGATCTCCTACATTGTAGTAGTGCCAAAGAAGAACGGCAAGTGGTGCGTTTGTGTGGACTACAAAACGGTCAACAAAACATGCCCAAAAGACAGTTTTTCCCTACCACGGATAGACCAACTGGTGGACCTAACGGCAGGGCATAATCGACTTAGCTTCATTGATGTGTATCGAGGTTACCATCAGATTGCTATGTATGAACCAGACCAGGAGGTCATGTCATTTACAATGCCCAGAGGATTATACTGTTACAAAGTCATGCCCTTTGGCCTAAAGAACGCAGGGGCTACGTTCCAACGGATAATCACCAAAATGTTTGAACCATTGTTAGGCAGAACAATGGAGGCTTACATAGATGACATGGTGGTCAAGAGCAAGGATGAGAAGGACCATCTCAAGGACCTAGATGAAATGTTTCAGATTTTGAAGTCCCACAAGTTACATCTAAACGTATCTAAGTGTGCATTCGGTGTAGGATCAGGCAAATTCCTAGGCTTTCTAGTGACCAACCGGGGTATAGAAGCTGACCCCTCTCAGATCAAAGCAATCCAAGATCTTAAGAGACCCAACACAGTCAAAGAGGTACAATATCCACTGGCCTAGCAACCGCGCTCAACCGGTTCATAAGTCGATCGTCAGACAGATGTCAACCATTCTTCCAAGCACTGAAGGCCAAATTTGAGTGGGATGAAGAATGTGATCGCGCCCTAGAAAGCTTAAAAGACTACATGACCTCTCCTCCACTGTTAGTAACCCCGGTACTAGGAGAAGAGCTCTTTTTGTACTTAGTAGTTTCACAGCATGCAGTCAGCGTAGTGTTGGTCAGAGCGGAAGGAATCCAACACATGCCTATCTTTTATGTCAGCAAAACCTTGTTGGGCGCTGAAACAAGGTACCTATCATTGGAAAAGCTGGCATTAGCTTTGATGATGGCCTCAAGAAAGTTGTCACACTATTTCCATGCCCACATCGTGATCGTCCTAACGGCTTTTCCATTTAAGGCCTTGTTTGAGAGGGCAGATTTTTCTAGACAAATCTTGAAATGAATGGTGGAGTTAGGGAAGTTTGATATCCAGTTTCAACCCAAAACAGTAATAAAAGCCCAGGCTTTAGTAGACTTTGTAGCTGAGTTCACACCAGAAAGTCATTACATCTACCCAATTGATTTGACCGATGCAACCGAAGTAAGGGGGAAAGTGCCGCGGGAATTGCACAATCCCTAATGCAGGATGCCCAGCCACATTGCAAGCCACACAGGATTGAGGAAAGAAATGAAGGAGCAAATCATGTTATTCCCATTGAGGACTCATCAAAAAGTAAAGACTTAAGGAAGTCAAACAGTGAAGATCAAACCCCAACAGCAGGCATGGACTTGAAAGAAAACATTAGCAACATTCATGATCCCAAGACATCATCCGATCCCTCTACTTGCTGGAAGCTATTCGTCAGAGAGATATGGAAACTCTTCGTGGATGGAGCATCCAATAGGCACGGTGCAGGACTTGGCGTAGTCCTCATCTCACCGGATGGCCTAATAATTGAACAAGCAGTTAACCTTGGCTTCCCAGCATCCAACAATGAGACGGAGTATGAAGCACTGTTAGTAGGCTTAAAATCAGCACTTTTCATAAAGGCCACCGCGATAATGGTTTACAGTGACTCCCAGTTGGTAGTAAACCAGATTTCAGGCGACTACGATGCAAAAAATGAGAGGATGGCTAAATACCAAGAGTTAGTTAGAAAGGAGATCATGAAGTTCGAAGTAGTTCGGATAGAGCAAATCGACCGAGAAGAAAACAGTAGAGCAGACGAGCTGGCAGGTTTTGCTTCAATGGCAGATACATTTATCCCACATCCATTACTGATCGACTTCCTACCTAGACCAAGCATTGAAGAACCCAAAGTAGCTGAGGTATGTTGTGCCGAACTGGGCCCTTCTTGGATGGACCCCATCATAGTATTTTTAAAAGAAGGCATCTTGCCTGAAAAAAAAGAAAGAAGCCAACAAAATTAGAGCAAAATCACAGCGATTCTGGCTCTCTTCATCACTGGCATTGTATGAAAAATCCTTCACAGGACCTTACCTGAAATGTGTCCATCTCAACAAGGTCGAGGCATTTTTGTTCGAGATATACGAAGGCGTATGCGGAAGCCACCAAGGAGGAAGATCATTGGCTTACAGAGCAATTTCACAAGGATATTGATGGCCATACATGCAGGCAGATTCAGAGAAATATGTTAAGAGGTGCGAGAAATGTCAGAAGTTCGCACACCAAATACATCAACCAGCCAGAGAGCTTCTACCATTAACTAGCCTATGGCCCTTCGCAATGTGGGGCCTGGACATAGTGGGACCACTTCCAACTACACCCGGCAACATAAAGTTCTTTCTTACAGCAACAGACTACTTCACAAAGTGGGTGGAAACAAAAGCACTCGCATTGATAAAGGAGAAAGATGCTAAAAAGTTCGTTTGGCAGAACATCATAACTCGATTCGGCATACCCAAGGCTCTAATATCTGACAATGGCACTCAGTTCGATGGCAAAATTTTCAGGGGCTTTTGCAAGGAATACAAGATAAAATTCTACAACTCTACACCAGCATACCCTCAAGCGAATGGCTAGGTAGAAGCTTCGAACAAAGTCGTCTTAGACGATTTGAAGAAAAGGTTGAAGAGAGCAAAAGGCAAGTGGGCAGAGAAACTTTCTCATGTTTTATGGGCTTACCGTACCACGACTTGGTGATCGACTAGAGAAACACCTTTTTCCTTGGCCTATGGCATGGAGGTGGTAATCCCACTGGAAGTAGGCCTCCCCACTATTAGAAGTGAAAATTTTGACCCAAGTTTGAATGAATAAGCCATAACCTTGGAACTCGACCTCGTAGAAGAAAGAAGAGAAAGAGTACTAGTTCACATTGCCTCATACCAACAGGAGTTATCCAGAAAATATAACAAAACAGTGCATCCGAGGCAATTCAAGATTGGAGATTGGGTACTGCGCAAAGTAATGGGAAACACTTTGGTACCCGGAGATGACAAGTTAGGACCGAACTGGGAATGACCATACAAAGTGGTTGATTTAGCAGGAAAATGGGCATATCACTTGGAAGATGGAGACAACAAAGCTATTCCCAGGCCATGGAACATTGCCAACCTCAAACTATTTTATTTTTAGCTTTTCCTTAAAATATTTGTAATTTTTTCTTTTTCAAATAAAATAAGTAGTTTCTTTTTTAGCATAATTCTTTCTATTGCAAAAGTTGTTCTTAGTCATTTCCAGCGATGGGCACTCAAGAAGTTGGGCAGGATTGTCCAAACATTCAGTTCTCTTTTTCAACCGAGATAAGGATCTAGGCTGAAGAAGGTTGGCAGGTATGACCAACATGTTCTCTTCTTCTGCCAAGATAAAGATCTAGGCTGAAGAAGGTTGGCAGGTATGACCAACATGTTCTCTTCTTCAGCCGAGATAAGGATCTAGGATAAAGAAGGTTGGCATGTATGACCAGAATTTAGCTCTCTTCAACCGAGATAAGGATCTAGGCTGAAGAAGGTTGGCAGATATGACCAACATTTAGCTCTTTTCAGCCGAGATAAGGATTTAGGCTGAAGAAGGTTGGCAGGTATGACCAACATTTTCTCTTCTTCAGCCGAGATAAGGATCTAGGCTGAAGAAAGTTGGCAGGTATGACCAACATTTAGCTCTCTTCAATCGATATAAGGATCTAGGCTGAAGCAGGTTGGCAGGTATGACCAACATTTTCTCTTCTTTAATCGAGATAAGGATCTAGGCTGAAGAAGGTTGGCAGGTATGACCAACATTTTCTCTTCTTCAACCGAGATAAGGATCTAGGGTAAAGAAGGTTAGTAGGTATGACCAACATTTAGCTCTCCTCAGCCGAGATAAGGATCTAGGTTGAAGACAGTTGGCAGGTAGGACCAAAATTCAGCTCTCTTTAGCCGAGATAAGGATCCAAGCTGAAGAAAGTTGGCTAGTATGACCAACATTTAGTTCTCTTTAGCCGAGATAAGGATCTAAGCTGAAAAAAGTTGGCAGCTATGACCAACACGTAGTAAGGTTAATAGATTACAGGGCTCTTGGACCGAGATGGCTATCTTAGCCATAAAAAATTAAGACATGACAGCCTAGAAAAGAGTTCAAGACATGCAAATCAAAGTTGAAGGGCAATTACAACTAAGAGTGAAACTGAACTAAAAAAAAAAGGAAAAATTACAGATTTTATTCCATTTGAGAAAATGACCACTACAAGAGGAGGGGCTTAAGCCCCGTTACAAATTCTTTCAAAAGTGAACATCAAAATAAGAAAAACAAGATCGAGCAAATAGATCGTCCAAATCTGCATCCAGGTCAACCCCGGTTTCACCACTCGGTAGCCCAGTTCTAGCAGGTAGGTCGATCATAGGCGCATCATCAACCGTACTTGGCACCGGTGGCTTCACCCGAGCTGACTGAGCAGTCTGGAGACCGTGATCATTGGTAGCAGGTGCGACATTGTTTGGCTCTGGGGATTCTTCCTCCTCCTCCCCCTCTTGGAGTAACTTTTGTTGAATGGCATTGGCGTAGTCCGCCATATAACTTGGAATGAAGTGAGGAGGAGGGTTCTGGAAGACCTCGATTTCTTGATCATAATCAAGCTTTGTTGCCGTTGCCTTCCATCCGCATTTGAAAAATATGTCTTTTGTAGCTTCATACTGCAGGACATAGGTGGCCTCCCCTTTTTTATAGCCACGATCTTCAGCGTCCTCCATCTTCTTCTTAAGCTCGGTGATCTTTGCATCTTTTTTCTTCTCGAGCTTGGCCAGCTCACGCAGATAGCGGTCTTTCCTTTCGACCAAAGCCTTCTGCTTGTCCGCTTCTGCCGAGTTGACCAACTCGGTGAGCCGGGCGATTTTAGAATGGAGCTCGGTCATTTTTTGCTTGGCCTCGTTCAGCTCGACTGTCTTAGTGTTGGCGTCTGCCACGGCCAGTTGTGCTATCTTACGCAGCTCCAGCATACGCTTATGAGCAATATGGTTCTTTTGCATGGCCTACAGAAGGAGAGATAGTGAGTATAACTAAAACTGAGCAAACAGATGTGTAAACTGGAAAACAAACAAAGGGAGCACTTACAAGCACCATTGACTTACTGGCCGAGCATATGGCTTTGAGCTCGGTCAAGTGGTTATGGTGCTCCATGTCGGCTGGCAGACACACATTTTTGGCAAGGTTGAAGGCAAGCGTGTGGTCCTTGTTTGCAACCACTGAATCTGTGTTCGAGATAACGCAGTTCTTGTAAGTCATTCTTGGTGCCCATTTCGAAGGGCTTGCTCGATCAAAATGCACAGGCTTAGGGCTCGGCATCTTGGTGTCAGGAAACACGGTGTCCTCGTCAACTAGGCGTTACGGCTCGGCTGAAGCAGTTCGTGCAAGCTTGCTCGGCCGAGATGTGGAGGCCTTCGCAGTTGGAAGGGCGACCACAATATCGCGGGGGTTGGCCAGATGGCTCTAGCCCGGTTTGCGCTTCACCTGTGGTCTGCTCGGTGATAAGGGCTTGCACGGCTCTCTTCTTTGCCATTTCTTGTTCTTTTGTTAAAGGGATCAAGTTGATTTGGGAAAGTGTGGGATCTGGTTCAGGTGATGGTTCAAGGAAAAAGTCTGTCACCCTGGTCTTCCTCCTTTCGCTATATCGGTAGGTCGGTTCGAAGTTTAGTAGCTCGGCTCAACCGCGATGACGGTATCGTAGCGCGGCGCAAAGGGCGTCTGGGTTGGCGTATGGATACTGTGAATTTAGTTGGTTTAAGTCTGCACAAAAGAAAGACAAAATACAGTGTCAGCACGGTGTGGAATTATAGCATGGAATAGCGAAGCAAAAAGAAAATTGGACCGAGGTATTCTTACCAGCAGTCCCCTTATTCCAATTTATGTTCTATCCAGGTATCTTGGCTTCCTGGTCTTCAAAATTGCCCGAAAAAATCGTCGTCATTCAAGTCTTTGTCTCGTGTATTTTTATGATTTTCTCTCAGCCTCTTCTTACTCTTAAATAATACACCCAACCGTCATCATTTTGGCCGAGCGAATATTGGTGGAATAGCTCAGCCAATTCGAGGTTGAGGCCAAGCCGGCGATTTAGCTCGACGATGCCGTTTATTATCCTATAAGTATTAGTGCTGAGTTAGGTTGGGCATAGTCTTGTTTGCTTAAGGAACTCGCATATCAGCGGCTACACAGGGAATCAGAGACCGGCCTCTACTATTGATATTACGGTAAAAGGAACGAAGCCCAGTTTTCCCCAGGGTGTGGTATCTAGTTCGGCTAAAGGTAGATGGACATCGTCAGGAATATTATAGTCCTTACGGAATTCGGAAATGGCCCCAAGTGAGTCTACCAGAATCCAGTATTTACCCATTTTAAATTAAATTGTGTACAAATTAGCACGGTAGCCTAGCTCAGTGTTGAGATGACGTTGAATGTCTCGATTAAGCGATAGTGCAAAGGTGTGCCTGGCCAACCTAGTCGAGTCTGCAAAGTGGAGATAAAAAGTGTTATGCCAAGATCACTGGACCGGGGTAAAAAAGAAGGTAAAATAAATATAACCCTAGTTCGGCTAAATGGGTTACAACTGGTTCTTAGTATGGTTGTAGCACAAAATTTTTAGCTCGGTTAATGAGCAAGAAGATTCTTAGATCGATCGTAACACAAGGTACGGCTCAAGGTTTTAGCTCAGTTATTGGGTGAGGTTTTCTAATTCGATCGAGTACGCGTCTATCGCAAACAGGTTCCTAACTTGGTCATGGTGTTATTTTGGATAAAAAAGATTGCATTCCAGATTGATGGAGAATCCAGCTAAAGTGTGATTGAGGGGTGGTCATGTGGTTTTTGGGGATTTAGTGGTTTTTACCCATTTATGAGAAAAATATAGGAGTGCGTTTTGAAAAACATATGTATATATATATTTCTATACAATACGTACTCACGAAATAAACGGAAAAAGAAAGGGATTAAACCACTTACAGTGTTAAGATGAAAGGACGGAGATCAAGACAATGAGGATGCTAGCTAGAACGAGCTTTGCAGGTGCTATGGTCATGAAAATGGAGATTCAGAAGCTAACGGAGAGAAGATGAACAGTGGAGTGTTTGGCTCAAAAGTGGGGTTTTTTGTATAAAGCACAAAAATGGACGGGACTGTTCAAATTTTCGTGGTACAAAGACGGCTGTGACAGGTGTACGTGACCAGTGGGAACAAGCCATGTGTCCAAGGGAATAGATAACGATTCAGACATACTTGAGAAGCGGAACGACATGCAGAGTAATTGACAAGACGTTTTTGGACCGGGCCAAATCGGTAGCCCGGTAACAAATAAGCTCGGTTGGAGGTTTGAGCCTTTAGCTTGGCTGGTAACAAGTAATCCCAAATCATGCGTTGTAAATGGGATTAAGGGGCAATTGAAAGGGAAATTTTTTGTGAACTAGGGCCGAGCTAGGGCCAATCATAGTAATGGACTGATTTATGGGTCGAGATGAAAAGGGCTTCACAACTGGACCTTGCTTCTGTTAGCTCGGTCAGAAATGACTGCAAATTAGCTCGGTCTATGTATTCCGAACCGAGGTATAGTTGAACAATGACCGAGCTAGGCATCGCCCATGAAAGCGCAGAGCTGAGTGTGTCAGAAGGCTAGAGATAGCTCGGTTGTGTTGTTATTCTACCATAGTAAAACCATCTCACTTGGTTAGGCAGCAGGGAGGGTGTAGAAAGATCAGCATTATCTTTCTAATTCCTAGCAGGACTCTGCTAAATGAGAGTTGAAGTCCTACTAGGATTGTGCCATATGGATTCTATATAAGCTCATTACATACCTATATACAGGTATCACAATTTTTATTTTAGAATACACAGAGCTTTTGTGTCTATTGTCTATTCGCTGACTTAGGCATCGAAGAGGTTTCTGGCACACACCTGCTGGCTAGCTCACGTTTGTGTTTTCAGGAAGTAAAGCGACGACGTTTGGAGGAGCGCAAACTTGATTAACAAGATTATACGAGAAGATTATTTCGCGCTCGTACATAACCCATAATTATTTAATTTTTTTCTTACAAAAGTCAAAAAGTCTGTCCCAAGCTAGACTTTTTAGCCCCAAACTAAAATAGCTAAAAAACCAACATACATTCTGAACGAAGACTTATTTCATAAGTGTATTTATTTAGATTATATCATTTCTTTATTTTTTTACGCATCTTTTTATAAAAACTTAAAAAAATACACTAAATAAGCAAACTCCAAACAACACCTAAAATCTAGTGATTAAATAGTTGTATTGGAGTATTATTTTACATCATTTATTATTTAATATTTATTAAATTATCTTTTATGAAATTAATAAAAGATATTAAATTTTACTGCTTCAACCAATGAATATTAAGCTTTCGTTTGATAAAAAAATTTTAAACTTAATTTTTTGACTTTTTTAACTTCGCTAAAAAAATTCATTTAGGATGAACATTTAATTTTTTTGTAATTTTATGAGAAAAAAATAAAATAATTAATATAACATTTTATCTTATTGATTTTTCAATTTATTTTATATGAATTTAACTTTTTAATCTCACCACCTTGCCAATTATATGAATTTACCTATAATCACCAAAAAAAAAATTCATAAAATCGGAGAGTACACAGCCAGTGAGCTACCACCACCACTCAAAATGCTCACTACGAGCAAAATTATTGAGGATTGGTTTAGGAAGTGGGCTAATTTTTTAATTTTTTGACTATTTTAGTCTGGAGTTAAAAAGTTTCGATTTGGAAGAATTTTTTGACTTTTTTGACCTTTTGTGAGAGAAAAAATATAATAATTATGGATTAGATTATTGGGCTAAAAAGTCTATTTTATCTTTTTGTGGCTAAAATAGCCCCAAACCCAACCCAACCCAACCTTTCTTCCAAACGAAGCCTAGGTGTTTCGGAGTCACCACATGTCTATCTACAACCAATCACTAATTGTTATATTTCATGATCAATAATAATTAGCAAATCCCACTTATTTTGGGGAAATTATTTAATAATCTTGAAATACCACGTGGTCATACACTAAGCCAATTACCAATTATTTAGCTCACATGTTGTTCTCTCATTCACAACATAAATTGTGGGCCCCCACCCTTCTCTACCAATCAAAACCTTATGGAGCACCACGTGTCCGTACTCTAAGAATACTGAATAATCACCCCTCTTTTTATCAGTCGCATTTGATTTAAGACATCAAAGTGGCCACACCCTGATGCACCAAATAACTTCTCATTAAGGCCGAATTGTGCAACATTGAGGCCGTTATTTAGGATCTCTTAATTTTACTTGCTTGACAAACTATACATTTTATGTCTGTTTAATGTCAATCAGGTTTGTACATAGTGGGAACATAAAATGAGTAGAAAATTCCTTCCTACACTTGCAGAGGCCCATTCTCGCACGTGCGGCCTTTACCTCACAGCCAAACAGTGCCTTAGCTTTCTGCACGTGCAAAGGGTTTTTCCCGCACGTACAGCTGTACCTCGGACTTTGTACCTCTGTTTTGAACCTGTTTGAAAGACAGCCAAGGTATAAAAAGAGAAAAAATAGATGGGAATAGGGTTCTGAAATTTTGAAGGAAAAAAAGGAGGCTAAGGTTTGGAAAAGATGATTCTCAATCTTTAAAGCAAATTCCCATAAAGGGTTCCATCTTTTCCACCTCTTCCCACTCTTCCATGAGTGGCTAAGCTCTTCTTTTTTAGGATTTTGATGAAACCCTAGCCATGTAAAGGGATTTTTCTTAAGCTTTGATTATGAAACGGTTTGAACAAATGTATAGACGTTTTAAAAGTTTATAATAATTGTTCTTTTCATCTCTTCAAGTATTTTACTCTCTGTGATTGTTTAATGCTTTCCATACATTAGTTTTCTTTGTGTTTATGTTCAAAGTACGAGACGAGTCATGCTATGAGAGACGGGTCGTGTTGCTACCATAGTTTAAAGCAAATGCCTCATGCTACTTAGGATGATTCATGCCTGTACCTTGAATGCAACAACCCTCTTGATCAATATTCCAAACTTGTAATTGTGAAATATTGGGTATTTCAAACCAGATTGCAATTAATGGCCAATGTTAAATATCATTTATGTGGTTAGTGGTGAATTCTTTGCCTTAGGATTTTTTTCAAAAATTAATATCTCAAACCCTAATTTTAATTATCAATTTAATTATTCAATTTCATTTAATTCTTGTTTAGTCATAATATCCATCAATCTTTTTAATCAAAATTAATTTAGGATTCTAGCAATTAAATTAGTTTAATTTCTTATTTGTCCCTTTGGATTGATACCTGGACTTGCCATTATTTTGAAAGAATTTGGTATAGTTTAGTGTTTATTTTTGGTATGTGAATCGACCCATCAAATTTTGGCGCCGTTGCCAGGGACTTCTGGTGAAATTGAGTAATTTATAGTTACATTCCTATTTTAATTTTTAGTCTAGGATTTTATATTTTCTGTGTTGCTAAGTGTGCAAAGTGTTTGCAAGTGGAGCTATCACCGAAGTGCAAGCGGAGCGCAACCGAGCTTTAAAAACAAACTGCAGCACCAAAGTGCTTGAAAAATAAAAGCAAATATTCGCAAGCAAAGCACCAAAGTGCTAAAACTAGCGAGCTCATGTGGAGATTGGGATAACGTCTACACGTCGAGCACTCGCAAGATAAGTAAAGCGTTTTCGTTAAATCACTGATATGAGTAGACGGCTATCCACCCGGACCTCCAAAAAGGCCAGAGGTTCGTCCTCCTCGGCACCACCGCCGCCACCGTCACCACCATCCTCGCCACCACCACCGTTTAAGTTGCCACGACCGAAGTGGGCTTCACGTTCGTTTCACAAGCTCACACAGTTTAAGCTCAACTATTTTCAGAATGACCCGATCACTTCTTAGGCCGTTGAACAGCTTCGCCTCCGGCAACAGTTAGGCCTTTGCACTGTTACAGCGCCCACTTATCCTCGTTTGGTATGACTCTTCTACCAGAACATGTACGAGTCACTCACTGAGGTAGGACTACTGTCCACTACTGATGGTCACTTTGTCAGCATCACAGAATCTATGATTGCCCAAGTGTTGGGGTTCTTTTCCAAGATGGACCAGTATCCATTCCCGGAAGTTAAGGGCTGACAACCCCATATATAGCCTCATCCAAGAGTACTTCCCGGGGGCCCACAGTGACGCAAGTTATACGTGCTTGCGTCGGAGCAAGCTACCTAGCCGCTTGTTGTTCATTGACTTAGTGATATATAATAATGCCCTTCCACTTGGGCATAAAACTGAGCGCCGCTTGGAGTTTGTTCAGGTCCTATATGTTTACCAACATGGTTATCAGGTCCCACTTGCACACATCATCTGGATGCATATGCTCAAATTTCTGCAAACGGCCGTTCAGCCTCAACCTATGCAGAACCTGACTTGGCCCCTGTCATTTGCCAACTTGCTCACACTTGTCTTCGAGTTGAACGGCTTCCCAATTGATCCGACTAAGAAGATTGGCACAGCTTATCTGACTTTCGGGCAACTGGAATAGTAGCATAGCGTATCCTGCATCCCGCAACAAGTTGGTGCCCCGGTTGATATGGACCAAGACCTCATCCATGACCAACCACCTCCTCCTGCCTCCCTTGTGCCACCCTAAGGGAACCCATTATATATGGCTCGTGAAGAGTACTTACAGCTTCAGCACACTGTGGATCAAGTCCATAGTACTCTTCACGATCACCACCAGATCCTCATGGGGTTGCGCACAGATTTTCAAGCGCATCGAGTTTATTCTCAGGCGGTTTTTGACCAACTCAACGCTCGCCAGCTTGACATTCAGCAATCAGTTGCATCACTACAAACTGACTTTTATACATATCAAGAGTCAAGCCAGCAGCGTTTTGACCAGCTCGGCGCCCGGGTTCAAAACGAAGCATTCGAGACGCGGTCCTTGATGAACGCCTTGTTTGCCTAACATTTCCCCCCTCACCACCACAGGTTTCTCCATAGTACCAGATTATCTTTTTCTTTGTCCCTTTTAGCTATGTATTTTCCTTTTAGTTGTTTCTCTTTCCAAAAAAAAAAAAAGGGTGCGTGTGTGTGTTACTATTTGCCTATCTGGATGTGCACCTACAATCTCTAGCAATATTCTTTTTTTTTCTATTTACTTCGCATTTGCTTCCATTGAGGACAATGTCATATTCAAGTTGGGGGATGAGGGTATTTTATTTTGTGCATTTCTATTTGGCTTATAATTCATGCTTATACTTGCTTCACGTGATTGCACTACTTCACTTGATTGCACTACTTCACTTGATCTTGATTTGTTGCTAGTAGGGTGACGAAATTTACATATATTAATTGGGGAGCATAGTAGACTTGTATGAAAAGGATTTATTGGGTAAACATTTGCATGTGATGTTTGCACTAAGATAGTTGTTTGTGGATGTGATATTAGTACACTTATCATAAGTATACATTGACTCACATGAATACACTATCATAGCGGTGACCTCTCTATTATAATCTCTAGTGTACATCATTAATAAGTGCTAGTGTTACAGGAAGGAATACATGACTAGTCTTAATTCTCAAAATAAAAATTAAAAAAAAAAAACACTTGACTCGTTTAGGTTCATTCATAGCCTCTTTAACTTGAGTAATTAAGCCCGTAGAGGTGTCTCCACACCTAGTGTCCTAAAACCGTCTGGTTTGGGAGCCATTGGCCCAATACTTGCTACATAGGTTAATTAGAAAGCTTAAGGGACCTAGACATTGCACAATTAAGAAAAATAAGGAAAAAGACTTGTTCGGATTCGTAGCATTTTCAACTCAAGTTATTAAGCCCGTAGGGGTGTCTTCACATCTAGTGTCCTAAAACCGTCTGGTTTAGGAGTCATTGGCCCAATGTTTGCTACAAGGGTTGATATGTCGTTACACACACCAAAAATAAACACTAAACCATACCAAATTCTTTTAGAATAATGGCAAGTCCAGGTATCGATTCACAGGGACAATTGTGAAATTAGACTAATTTAATTGCTAAATTCCTAAATTAATTTTGATTAAAAAGATTGAGAGATTTTATGACTAAAAAAGAATTAAATTGACAATTAAGAAATTAAATTGACAATTAAAAATTAGGGTTTGAGATATTAATTTTTGAGAAAAATCCTAGGGTAATGAGTTCACTACTAGTTGCGTAAATAAGGTTTCAAATTGAAATCAATTATGTTACGGTTCGAACGAAATAATGCTTCGCAACTACAAGTTCAAAGCATTTAACAAAAAATCATCACGTTCAATATACGAGTACGAACCATCTCAAGTAGTACGAATCGTTCACTCTAAACTAGGGTAGGGACACGACTCGTCCCTCATAGTATGGTTCGTCTTATACCATGAATGTGAAAGAATAGAAAACTATTGTATGGAAAACATTCAACAATCACAGAAAGCCGAATACTTGAAGAAATAATAGAAAATATATATATATATATATATGAAACTTCTAAAACACCATAAAATTGTTCAAACCTTTACATAATTAAAAATCAAAAAGAAAACCTAATTACATGGTTAGGTTTCATCAAAACCTTAGAAAAGAATAACCTAGCCACTCATAAAGGAGTGAGAAGAGGTGGAAGAGACGGGAGATATGGAAGCCCCCATGGAAGTTTTTTTGAAAGCCTCTCTCTTCTTGCCTATTTATCTTCTGCTGCCTTTCTAACAGGTTTAAAACATCGGGTCCGTTTTCCAAGAAAAATCAACACACATGCGAGAAAGTCAACGCACGTGCGGGAAGCTATTTTCTCTCCAAATTCTGTCTTTTTGCCCATTTTATACTCTGATTATGTACAACCTGATCGACATTAAACACACATAAAATATACAGTTTGACAAGCAAGTAAAGTTAAAAGATCCTAATTAACGGCCTCAATGTTGTACAATTCGGCATTAATTACATCCCCTAACTTACAACTTGCTAATCCTCAAGCAAGTAATAAAAATTAAATTAAATTAAACAAAATCTAGCTATTTCTTCTTTCGTGGGAAAATGGTTGCATTTAGCATATGCAACAAGCTTGTAAACCACAAAATTACCCCAAGTGGACGAGTAAAGTCTCGTGAGGATTTCCAGAAATAATATCCACAAACATTAACATATTCATATATGCTTAACAACAATTAACCACAATACTCCACCTAACAATCAACTTATATGCCGCTACAGTGTAATATTGAGATATAATGAGTCATTAAAGGCACAGTGGACAAGCATGAAGGAACCTATTGAGTCAAAACCACAATTCAGTTAATACAAAAGTAAAGTCTCCTGTACTTGTGCATGCTAGTAGACAAATCATCAGTACCTTTGGTGTAAAGTGCAATCTCCATATTAGTTAACAGTCCACTATAATAGCCTAGTGTAACTCATAATAACACCCAACATATACAAAAAACTAAACTGTTGCAGCCAAGATTCTCAAAAGTTTTATTTATTTATTTATAGATGATTGTGCAATGTCCTGATCCATTAAGCTTTCTAATCAACCCATGTAACAAGCATTGGACCAATGACTCCCAAACCAGACGGTTTTAGGGCACTAGGTGTGAAGACACTCCTACGGGCTTAATAACTTGAGTTGAAAAGGCTACGAATCCGAACATGTCATTCTCCTTATTTTTCCTTAGTTGTGCAATGTCTAAGTCCCTTGAGCTTTCTAATTAACCCATGTAACAAGTATTGGGCCAATGACTCCCAAACTAGACGGTTTTAGGGCACTAGTTGTAGAGACACTCCTACAGGCTTAATAACTCGAGTTAAAAAGGCTACGAACCCAAACAAGTCAAGTGTTTTTTTTTTTTTAAGAATCTTGGTTCCTCATTTATTCTTTTCTGTAACCCCAACTATTATCAATGATGTACACCAGAGATTATAATAAAGAGGCCACCACTACGATAGTGTGGTCATGTGAATTAAGGCATACACATGATAAGTGTACTAATACCATAAACACAAACAACTCTTCTAATGGAAACATCACATGTAAGTATCTACCCAATACACCCTTTTCATACAAGTCTACTATGCTCCCCAATTAATATATGCAAATATCATCGCCCAACTAGAACCAAGTCACATCAAGTGAAGTAATGCAATCAAGTGAAACAGGTATAAGCATGCATTATGAGCCAAATAGAAATGCACAAAAGAAAATACAACCCTCACCCCCCAACTTGAATATGACATTGTCCTCAATGGAAAAGTAAAGAGAAATGACAGAATATTATCAGAGATTGTAGGTGCACATCCAGGTAGGCATATAGTAACACACACATACACTTCACATATTTGTTTTTTTTTTTAAAGAAAAAAATAAAAATAAAAGAGACAAAGCAATATATAGGCTAGTACTACGGAGAATCTGGTGGCGGTGGTGGCAGAAAATGCTAGGCAAACAAGGCGTGCATCAAAGATCACGTCTCAAAGGCTTTATCCTGAACCTGTTGGCCGAGCTGATCAAAACGCTGCTGGCTCGACTCTCGATATGTATAAAAGTCAGTTTGCAGTGATGCAACTAACTACTGAATGTTGAGCTGGTAGGTGTGTAGCTGGTTGAAGGCCATCTGAGAATGGTCTTGATGCGCCTAAAAATCCATGCACAACCCATGAGACTCTGGTGGTGATCATGAAGAGTACTGTGGACCTAATCCACAGAGTGCTGAAGCTGTAAGTACTCCTCGCAAGTCATGTAGAATGGGTCCCCTTGGGGAGGCACATGGGAGGCAAGATGAGGTGGTTAGTCGTGAACAGGGTCCTGGGCCTCGTCAACCGGGGCACCAACCTACTGCGGGATGCGAGATATGCTATACTGCCATTCCCGCTGCCCGAAAGTCGGATAAGCTCTATCAATCTCCTCAGTCGAATCAATGGGGAGGCCGTTCAAAACGAAGACAAGTGTGAGCAAGTTGACAAATGGCAATGGCCAAGTCAAGTTTTGCATAGGTTGAGGCCGAACTGCCTCCCGTAGAAATTTCCGCATAAGCATCCAGATGATGTGCGCAAGTGGGACCTGATAACCATGTTGATAACCGTGTAAGACCCGAACAAACTCCAAGTGGCACTCAGCTTTATGCCCAAGTGAAAGGGCATTCTTATGTATGATGGAGTCAATGAATAACAAGCGGCCAAGTAGCTTGCTCCAACGCAAGCATGTGAAACTTGTGTCACCGTAGGCCCCTGGGAAGTACTGTTGGATGAGGCTGTGTATGGATTGTTGGTCCTCAACTTCCGGGAAGGGCTGGTATTCCATCTTGGAAAAGAACCCTAACGCGTTGGCAATCGTGGATTCGGTGATGTTGACGAGATGGCCATCAATGGTGGACAGTAGTCCTTCCTCGGTGAGTGACTCATACAGGTTCTGGTAGAAGATTCGTACCAGGCGAGGATAAGTGGGCGCTGTCACAGTGCAAAGGCCCAACTGCTGCCGGAGTTGAAACTGCTCAACGGCCCAAGAAGTGGCCGAGTCACGCTGAAAATATGAAATGTTAAATTGCGTGAGCTTGTGAAGCGGGCATGAAGCCCACTCTGGCCGTGACAAGTCATTCGATGGTGGTGGTGAAGATGGTGGTGACGGTGGCGGCTGTGGCGCCGAGGAGGATAAACCTCTAGCCTTTTTGGAGGCCCGGGTGGATAGCGGTCTACTCATATCCTGCACACACCAAAAGCAAATAGACACAGACCTGTAGAACCAATCATGAGAATAAAGTAAAACATTAAAGCACAAGTCTGCCCACTAATGTACAACATGTAATTCTCAATTTTTTTTTTAAAACAAAATGAAATAGAATAATATAAACTTACATATTAACATTTTAACAACTATTGAATTAAACTAATAAGTAATACTAAGAAAATAGAACACATCTAAACAACTACATAAATAGATGGAAAATACAATGAATTAGAAAATGTAGGTATTAGATTTTATATATATATATATATATATATAAATGAAAAGAAATAAATAAATGAATAAAAAATGACATTAAATTAAATTAACTATTGAACAACAGTACAATTTTATTGAAGTAGCTAATGACTAAATAATTAAAATAACAAAACTAAACTATTTGAATAAACTAAACTATCAAGTAAAGTAATAAAATAAAATAACAGAAAAATAAGCAACTAAATAAATAAATAAATAACCTATGAAGTAAATAAATAAATAACCAAAGAAATAAACAAACAAATAAATAAATAAATAAGCATGAATTTTATTTTTTTTATTTTTATTTTTTTAAAATAGGGCTATTTTATTTAAGTAACTAATGATTGAATAATTAAAATTATCAGAACGAAATTATTTGCATGAATTAAACTATGGTAAGCAAGCCAAATAATAAAAATAACAAAACAAAACAAATTTTTTTTTTTTTTTTTTTTTTTTGAGATGAACCATAGATCATGATTTAAACAAAAGTAAAACAAAACTCTACTTCTCTACTCTTACACCCACAAATCTAAACAAAAAGTAAAGTTTACCTTGAAAAAATAGAGAAAGAGGAAGAAAGAATGGAGATTTGACGGAAAAAATGGTGGTTGCCGCAGATTCGACAGACGGAGAGGAAATAGTGATGCTTCAGTGAAAAAGTGGTGGTGAGGAAGAAGGGGGGAGGGGTGAGAGTTGAAGGGTTGGTGATGGTGGGGTGTGATGAGTTGGTGGGTTTGTGGGGTTGTGAGAGAGAGAGAGAGAGAGATAGATGATGAGAGGCAGAGAAAGAGTGACAAAATATGTGAGTGATTATGATTGTAGTGGGTTAGGTTTTAGATGAGATCAACTTTATTTATTTATTTATTTATTTTCAAAAACGAAAATAAACTGAAAACAATAAAAATAAATAAATAAATAAATAAATAATAATTAATTAGATTAAAAAAAAAATTTAAGACGCTGCTCTGCACGTGCGGCTTCACACTCGCACTAGGTCCCGCACCTGCATATAAAGCAGGCCCAAAAAGTTTTGAAGAAATTTTTCCCGCACGTGCGAGGCCTAGGTCGCACGTGCACCACCCTTGCGCACCTACATTTAAAGCAGTGTGCCACTTTGATGAAATATTTTTGTCCGCACGTGCGGTGGGTAGTGCTGCACGTGCGGTAATTTTTTTTATTTTTTTATTTTTTATGCAACCCAAATAAAATTTATAACGAACTACAACCCAAGTAAAAATTCAAATCAATTCTACCTTAGTTTCGCATCTGAAGTAAATAAAGCATAACAAGAATAACTACATGCTCACCAAAGGTATGATCTTCACGTGAAACCATGGGTACTATTTTTCTCCCTAACTATGTTTGTAACATTCCCTATTTTCCAACAGGGTGACAGACTAGGTTGATTTGGTATCTAGAATCGAGGCGCCTAAGGCTAACTCGACCTATGGGGCTGCCATACAGAGTTTAAGCCGAGGTGGTTTTGAAGCAATCTCTACACCCCTGGGTATTTAAACTAGACTTTAGTCTTGGAAATTCCAAACCTTTGCGTCCTAGACTTTGCCGTTTGAACTCTAGTTTCCACCATCTAAGTTAGTCTCCTAGGAACTCACTATAAACACAGTTAGGTGGCTATACCAAACCGTCAAATGCCGTTCGGGCACAGCTAACACCAAAGGAATTACACCTTTAGAGAATTTAAAGTCTCCTAAACGCAAATAAAGCGCAGCAAAAATAAAGAAAGATAGAATAGAATAGAAGGGAAAGAAAAGAGAACAAGACATCAATCTCTCAATCATAGTAAAAAGGGTCCATCAATGCAATGGACTCAATCATATCCCCATTCCCAATCCCCTCTATATATGGCTTCAGTCTTTGGCCATTCACTTTGAAAGTGCGGCCATGCTTTGGATCTTGCACCTCAACGGCGCCATGAATAAATGCCTCTACAACTACAAAGGGACCATCACATCTTGATCTAAGCTTACCCGGAAAGATTCTCAATTTTGAGTTAAAAAGCCACACTTTTTCGCCGGGTTCAAAGGATTTTTTATTAATGTGCCTGTCATGGAATTCTTTAGTCCGAGCTTTAAAAATTCTAGAACTCTCATATGCATCATTCCGAATTTCCTCCAACTCATTGAGTTGTAATTTCCGGTTGAGCCCAACCGCGACTATATCAAAGTTAAGCTTCTTTATGGCCCATAATGCTCGGTGATCAAGTTCAACCGGGAGATGGCAAGCTTTGTCAAACACCGCCCTATATGGTGATATCCCAATGGTTGTCTTATAAGCAGTGCGGTAGGCCCATAATGCATCAATCAAACGTTGTGACCAATCTTTCCTATCTGGCCTCACCGTTTTCTCTATTATGTGTTTTACCTCCCTATTTGAGACTTCCACTTGGCCACTAGTTTGAGGGTGGTATGGAGTGCCAACTTTATGAGTGATACCCTGATCACTTATTATGGCTTTAGGAAACCCAAAACGACTAAAGATGTTTTCATGAAAAAATTTGATTACAACTTTATGATCGTTTGTTCAGATAGCTATTGCCTCCACCCACTTAGACACGTAATCTACTACAAAGAGAATATACTCAAATCTGAACGACGACGAGAAAGGGCCTAAAAAATCAATCCCCCAAACATCAAGGATCTCTACTACAAGAATAGGGGACATTGGCATCATGCCACGCTGAGATATCGAACCCATTTGCTGACAGCGCAAACAAGGTCTACAAAATTGATGGGCATCTTTAAAAATTGTGGGCTAATAAAACCCGCTTTGTAAAATATTGGTAGCCGTTTTCTGCCCACTAAAATGACCACCACATGCAGAAGAATGACAAAAAGTAAAGATGCTATGCACCTCACTCTCCGACACACACCGTCGGATCACTTGGTCGGAGTAATATTTAAACAACTCCGAATCCTCCCAAAAATAGTACTTGACCTGCGAAAAAAATCGGTCTTTGTCTTGCTTACACCAATTTTGAGGAATTTTCCCATTGGCCAAGTAATTCACAATATGTGCAAACCACGAGGGGCTCGCTCGTGACACCACAAGGAGTTGTTCGTCAGGAAACGAATCATGCAAAATTAGAGGGTCACTAATATATTCAACAAGGATTCGAGAGAGGTGATTTGCCACTACATTCTCAGATCCTTTCTTATCTCAGATCTCTAGGTCAAATTCCTGAAGCAACAAAATCCATCTAATTAACCTAGGTTTGGTCTCCTTCTTTGATGGTAAATACCGCAAAGCGGCATGATCAATGAAGACTATGACCTTGGAGCCTAGGAGATAGGACCAGAATTTATCTAAGGCAAAGATCACAGCTAGCAACTCTTTCTCAGTAGTAGTATAATTCAATTGTGCATCTGAGAGAGTGCGACTAGCATAGTATATAGCATATGGTGCCCTATTGACTCTTTGACCCAACACAGCCCCAATAACATAATCTGAGGCATCACACATGATTTCAAAGGAAAGAGACCAATCCGGTGATTTCATGATTGGGGCGGTGGTAAGGGCCATTCTCAGTGTTTCAAAAGCCTTCAAGCATGCCCCATCAAAGATAAAAGGCGCGTCCTTAACAAGTAAACTACACAAAAGACATGATATTTTACTAAAGTCTTTGATTAACCTACGGTAAAAACCTGCATGCCCTAGGAAAGAACTAATTTGACGCACAGAATTGGGTGGAGGAAGGCCTACAATGAGGTCAACCTTAGCCTTGTCTACCTCTATACCTCGAGGGGACACAATGTGTCCCAACACTACACCCTCACGAACCATAAAATGGCTCTTCTCCCAACACAAAATTAGGTTTGCCTTAGTACATCGTTCCAACACTTTAGTCAAGTTTCTAAGGCATTCCTCAAAAGACGGTCCAAACACCGAAAAATCATCCATGAACACCTTTAAGAATTTCTCCACTATATCGGAGAAAACAGCCATCATATACCGTTGAAAAGTCACCTGTGCATTACATAGCCCAAAGGGCATGTGCCTGTAAGCAAAAGTGCCAATAAGGCAAGTGAATGTGGTCTTTTCCTGGTCAGCGGGGTACACCGGGACTTGATTATACCCCGAGTAGCCATCAAGAGAACAATGGAAACCCTGCCTCGCTAACCGCTCTAGGATCTGGTCAATAAAAGGTAAAGGAAAATGATCATTCCTAGTCGTGAAATTCAGTCTCCTATAATCAATGTACACTCGCCACCTAGTTGTGGTTCGTGTGGGGACTAACTCTCCTCTCTCATTCTCAACAACAGTGATGCTCGATTTCTTAGGCACCACTTGTGTGGGACTCACCCACTTGCTATCCAAGATGGGGTATATAATACATGCATCCAATAATTTCAATACCTCATTTTTCACCACCTCTTTCATATTAGGATTAAGTCTTCGTTGCATTTCACGAGAAGGTTTGGTGTCCTCCTCTTGGTACATATAATGAATGTACATAGAGGGATCTATCCCTTTTAAATCAACCACCGACCACCCTATACCACTCCGATGTACCACGAGAACACTCATTAACTGACTCTCCTACTCTGTAGTCAAGTCAGATGCAATGATGGTGGCCGAGTGGCTTCACCTCAAGTGTAGGTGGTGTGACCAAAGATGGTATGGCAGGCTCTCTCGACAGAGGAGGAAGTGACTCAAACCGGGCTTTCCAATAAGGAAAATATGGTGTAGAAGAAACATTAAGCAAGGCATTCACCTCTTCAACCGACCCGTCCATATCAAAATTTTCAAACCCAAAATGAGCTAGACAAGCCTCTAGAGGGTCCTTTATAAGAATAGAGGACAAAGCTGCCTCCACAATCCCATTCACAACATCCATAAATAAGCACTCCTCTCTCTCATGGAGCTGTTGGGATGCTTGGAAAATATTAAGTTTCACTTGCATGTTACCAAATGAAACTTCCATAACCCCAGTACGACAGTTAATGCATGCATTGGCCGTAGCCAAGAAAGGTCAACCTAAGATCACCGGGATTTGTTTCCTAAAACTAACTACCGGTTCCATATCTAACACCAAAAAGTCAACAGGAAAGTAAAACCTATCAACCTTTACTAGCACATCTTCAATCATGCCACGTGGCACTTTGAGGGACTGGTCAGCCAACTGAAGAGTAACAGTAGTGGGCTTCAACTCGCCAAGCCCAAATTCTTCGTACACAGAGTACGACAACAAATTGACACTAGCCCCTAAATCTATTAAGGCGCTATCAATGAAATGGTCCTCTATAATGCATGCAATGGTTGGCGCACCCGGGTCCTTAAGCTTAGGGGGTGTGTCATTCAACAAGATGGAGCGTACTTGCTCCGTGAGTATGACCTTTTGGGACACGTGTGCCCGTGCCCTAAATTTACGTTTTTGCGTACAAAGGTCCTTCAGAAATTTAGCATAGGAGGGTACTTGCTTAATCGCCTCCAACAGGGGGAGATTGATTTTTACCTGTTTAAAGACCTCCATCATTGCTTCTATGGATGCCGTCTTCTTATTGAAAAGAGACGATGTCTCAAGGCACTGGGGAAAGGGTGCCTTAGGCACATATGGTTCCTTGGGCTCATGTGAAGTGCTAGGGACTAAGTCATCCCTCTTAAGTGTTTCCTCCTCACCCTTGCTCTTCTTAGGTGTACCACAGTGGTCACCCTTCTTAGCTCTAGTTGCATCAGACGCAACTGGCCGACGCTCTAACTCCCTCACATTTCTCAAGGTAATCACAGCTTGCATCTGCTCATAGTGCTTTCCATTCCCACTCGAACTTTCTGCCTCATATTGACCCTTAGGGTTGACTGCAGTCTGACTCGGTAATTTTCCATACTCCTTCCTATTCATGTTGTTAGCAATTTGACGTAATTGGGCCTCTAGCTTGGCAATAGAGTGAGCATGGGAGTGAACTACCGGTGCTAACCCCTTAAGTTCTAAGAAAACTTCCAACACCTGAGTCTCAAAGGCAGAGTTGCCCTAAGGAGCAGGCGGGCGTTGTGGTTGTCGGTACGGTTGTGGGGGTCAATAAGGTTGCGGTGGTCGGTAAGATGATTGGTTGGCAAAATTATTAAAATTCTGCCTTGGTGGTGGAGGATTGTAAGAAGTGCCTTGTGGAGGGGGTCTCCATGAAAAATTAGGGTGATTTCTCTATCCCGGATTGTATATGTTGAAGTATTGGTCATTACCGAGGTTGGAGAATCCTTGAGCCGCATTCACATACTCTTGGACTAACTCCAAAAATTATGATGCCGAAGGGCACTCACTCAAGTCATGAGCAAGGCTTGCACAAATAGCACACGCCTCGTGAAATTGAAGTTGATCTTACAGTGTATGGGCATGTCCCGCAACAAATAATTGGTCCATTTTATGGGACAATGCCTCTACTTATTGGGCTAACTCTAGGTTTTGCCCGACCTCATAAATACCCCCTCTCTTCGGGGCTCCAACTACTGGTTACCGGACTTGCCAGGCTGTGGAGGCATGGTGAAGGAAATTATCACTTAAGTTCTCAAATAATTGCCATGCCTCGGCATTATTTTTGGACATGAATGTCCCACCACAAGATGAATCCACCATTTGGCGGTGAGACTCAATTAAGCCATAGTAAAAAGTCTGAATAAGTTACCAATCAGGCACTTGGTGGTGGGGACACTATTGGAGAAGGTCACGAAGTCTCTCCCATGTTTCGTGAAATTGCTTGCCATCAATTTGAGCAAAATTGGTGATGGCTCGCCTAAGTTGGTTGGTTTTACCGATGGAAAAGTACTTCTCCAAGAACCGTTGTTGTAATTGGTCCTATATTGTGATTGAATTAGCAAGTCCGGAGTTCAGCCAGTGTTTGGCTTTGTCCTTTAACAAGAATGGAAACAATCGCAACATTAATGCCTCATTTGTGAAATTCTGGATCCTCATTGTAGAGCAAAGTTTTGGAAATTCATTCAAATGTTTATAAGGATCATCATGAGCTAGTCCATGGAATGATGGGAGCATTTGTATAGTGCTGGACTTAATCTCATAATGAGCAGCAGTGGTGTCGGGTAATTGGATGCATGATGGTGATGTATATTCAGTGGGTGTGAAATTATCCTTAAGGGTCCGGTTGGGCTCGTTCGAGACATTTGGATTTTCCATCTCTAATGGATCAAAGTATGGATAAGAATATTCAAGCATAGGAACACGGAAGAGGCTCTAAGTCTCCTAAGAGTCCTTTCTAGTTCAAGGTCCAAACTCCACAATTCAGGGCGACAAGAACGGTGCCCCTGCATACCCTACTCACTCACACACACTAAGTTCTGACTCTGTGCACTAAGTATGAAAGCCAAATACCAAAGGAAGAAATACTCACAGCGAGATAATGAAAACGCTTTACTCGTCTTGCAGGTGCTTGACGTGTAGACGTTGTCTCTAACCTCCTTGTCTTTCTTCTTAGCACTTTGGTGCTTTGCTTGCGAGTATTTGCTTATTTTTTCTTTTTTTTAGCACTTTGGTGCTGCGGTATTTTTTTTGTTTAAAAACTTGGCTGCACTTCGCTTGCACTCCAGTGATGGTTTCAATTGCAAATACTCTGCACACTTAGAAACACGAAAGCATAAAATCCTAAACTAGAAATTAAAATAAGAATATAACTTTAAATTAATTAATTTCGCCAAAAGTCCCTGGCAACGGCGCCAAAATTTGATGTGTCGTTACACACACCAAAAATAAATACTGAACTATACCAAATTCTTTTAGAATAATGGCAAGTCCAGGTATCGTTCCACAGGGACAGTTATGAAATTAGACTAATTTAATTGCTAAATTCCTAAATTAATTTTGATTAAAAAGATTGAGAGATTTTATGACTAAAAAGGAATTAAATGAAATTAAGAAATTAAATTGACAATTAAAAATTAGGGTTTGATATATTTCTTTATGAGAAAAATCTTAGGGCAATGAGTTCACCACTAGTTGCGTAAATAGGGTTTCAAATTGAAATCAATTATGTTACAGTTCGAACGGAATAATGCTTCACAACTACAAGTTCAAAGCATTTAACAAGAAAATCATCACATTCAATATACAGGTACGAACCATCTCAAGTAGTACGAATCGTTCACTCTAAACTAGGGTAACGACACGACTCGTCCGTTGTAGTATGGTTTGTCTCATACCTTAAATGTGAAAGAATAGAAAACTATTTTATGGAAAACATTCAACAATCACAAAAAGCCGAATACTTGAAAAAATAATGGAATATATATATATATATATATGAAACTTTTAAAACACTATACAATTGTTCAAACCTTTACATAATTAAAAATAAAAAAGAAAACCTAATTACATGGCTAGGGTTTCATCAAAATCCTAGAAAAGAATATCCTAGCCATTCATGGAGGAATGGGAAGAGGTGAAAAAGATGGGAGAGATAGAAGCCCCATGGAAGTTGTCTTGAAAGCTTGAGAATCCTCTTTTTCCTCCAAACCCTAGCCTCTCTCTTCTTGGAATTAGTTTCAGAACCCTAATCCAGCCTCCTTCTTGCCTATTTATCCTTCTGTTGCCTTTCAAACAGGTTTAAAACATAGGGTACGTTTTCCGAGAAAAGTCAACGCACATGCGAAAAGCTGTTTTCTCTCCAAATTCTGTCTTTTTGCCCATTTTATGCTCCGACTATGTACATCCTGATTGGCATTAAACACACATAAAATATACAATTTCACAAGCAAGTAAAGTTAAGAGATCCTAATTAACGGCCTTAATGTTGTACAATTCGGCCTTAATCAAGGGTTGATTAGAAAGTTTAATGGATTAGGATAATGCACAGTCTTAAAAAAAAAATGAGAATCCTGATTGCAAAAGTTTAATCTTGTCTGTATATGTTGGGGGTTGTTATGAGTTACACTGGGCTATTATAGTGGTCAGTTAACTAGTTATGGAGATTGCACGTTACATCGAGGTTACTGATAATGTGTTATACTAACATTCACAAATACATAGAACTTGATTTGTGTAATACTGAATAGCAGTCTTTACTCAATAGATTCCTTCATACTTGTCTATTGTGTCTTCAATGACTCATCATGTCTTAATATTGCACTGTAGTGGCACATGAGTTAATTCTTGAGTGGTGTAGCGTGATTGATTGTTGCTGGATAGATGTAAATATGTTAATGTTTGTGGGTATCATTTCTGGAAACCCTCACGAGACTTTACTCGTCCACTTGGGATAATTTGTGGTTTAAAGGCTTGTTGCATATACTAAATGCAATCATTCTTCCCACGAAAGAGGAGATAGTTAGATTTTTTTTAAGTTTATTTTTCTTTCTTTGTTTTTCCTTGCTTGAAGACTAGCAAGTTGTAAGTTGGGGAATGTGATTAAGGCCGAATTGTGAAACATGAGGCCGTTAATTAGGATCTCTTAATTTTACTTGCTTGACAAACTATACATTTTATGCTTGTTTAATGTCAATCAGGTTTGTACATAGTGGGAGCATAAAATGAGCAGAAAATTCCTTCCCGCACGTGTGGTGCCCACTCCCACACGTGCAGCCGTACCTCAAACTATATGCCTCTGTTTTGAACCTGTTTGAAAGACAACCAAGATATAAAAAGAGGCAAAATAGGCAAGAATAGGGTTCTGAAATTTTGAAGGAGAAAGAGGAGGCTAAGGTTTGGAAAAAGGTGATTCTCAATCTTCAAAGCAAATCCCATGGAGGGTTCTATCTCTTCCAACTCTTGCCACTCTTCCATGAGTGACTAAGCTCTTCTTTTTTAGGATTTTGATGAAACCCTAGCTATGTAAATGGATTTTTCTTAAGTTTTGATTGTGAAATGGTTTGAATAAATGTATGGACGTTTTAGAAGTTTATAATAATTGTTCTTTTTATCTCTTCAAGTATTTTACTCTCTGTGATTGTTTAATACTTTCCACACATTAATTTTCTTTGTGTTTATGTTCAAAGTACGAGACGAGTCATGCTACGAGAGATGGGTTGTGTTGCTACCATAGTTTAGAGCAAACGCATCATGCTACTCGAGATGATTCGTGCCTGTACGTTGAATGCAACAACCCTCGTGATCAATATTTCAAACTTGTAGTTATGAAATATTGAGTATTTCAAACCGAATTGCAATTAATGGCCAATATTAAATCTCATTTATGTGGTTAGTGGTGAATTCTTTGCCCAATGATTTTTTTCCAAAATTAATGATGTAGGCCGAAAGATACCACATTGAGGCCACTTAAATTACATTTTTAGGCTTTCAATTTTGTTTATTTGGTGAAGATGATGTGTTTCATGCACTTGTACAGATTTGGCAAGAAATATGAAAATTCAATCAAAAAGGGCGCAAAAGTAGATCCTCCGTGCGAGAAGTGAAGAATCCGAGCTAGCCAGACCCCTGCACGTGCGACCAAGCTTCATTGCACATGCAGCCCACCTAGGGACACGTGCACATAATTTTTAATCTGTTTTGCTGAGAATAAAAGAAAGAAAAATAGCTAAACCTAGGGTTTGAAAATTAATTCAAAGAAAAGTGAGGCTAGGGTTCTAAATAGGGATATTCTCCTAAAGCTTGAAGGACACTTCCATGGGTGTCTCTTCCTTATCTTCTTCCTCTTCCCACTCCTCCATGAGTGGCTAGTCGTCTTTTCTAGGGTTTTGATGAAACCCTAGCCATGTAATTAGGTTTTTCTTTTTGATTTTTAATTATGTAAAGGTTTGAACAATTGTATGGTGTTTTAGAAGTTTTATATATATATTTTTCATTATTTCTTCAAATATTCGGCTTTCTGTGATTGTTAAATGTTTTCCATACAAAAGTTTTCTATTCTTTCACATTCAAGATATGAGATAGACCATACTACGAGGGACGAGTCATGTCACTACCCTAGTTTAGAGTGAACGATCTGTACTACTTGAGATGGTTCGTGCTCGTACATTGAACGTGATGATTTTCTTGTTAAATGCTTTGAACTTGTAGTTGCAAAGCATTATCCCGTTTGAACCAAAACATAATTGATTTCAATTGGAAACCCTATTTACATGACTTGTGGTGGACTCTTTGCCCTAGGTTTTTTTCCAAATCAGTAAATCCAATTTTATTTATAATTGATAATTTAATTACTTAGTTTAATTTATTTGTTATTAAATTAGGTTATGAACAATCAATCTTTTCATCAAAATTAATTTAGGAATTTAACAATTAAATTAGTTTAATTTTACAATTGTCCCTGTGGATCGATACATGGACTTGCCATTATACTAAAAGAATTTGATGTAGTTTTGTGTTTAATTTTGGTGTGTGTAACAACGCATCAATTAATATCTCATACCCTAATTTTAATTGTCAATTTAATTATTCAATTTCATTTAATTCTTGTCTATTCATAATATCCATCAACCTTTTTAATCAAAATTAATTTAGGAATCTAACAATTAAATTAGTTTAATTTCTCATTTGTCCCTGTGGATCGATACTTAGATTTGTCATTATTCTAAAATAATTTGGTATAATTTAATATTTATTTTTGGTGTGTGAAACAACCCATCACTAGTGTCTCTGATACAATAGCCAAATCACTTTAATGCATTAAAAAATACTCCGTACAAATAAGTTTTACAATTTTTTTTTTTTTTTTTTTTTTGAGATTTTATGTAATTGAGTTTGTACCAAATCAGCTTTTTTCTCTAAATTAGAATTAATAATGACATAGATAATGACGGGTTAAAATTTTAATTTATTACAAACTCTATCATTTGAAGTTTAACTTTCACTATGTGATTTTAGATAAACTAGTGGTTGGACACGTGCATTGCACGTAGTGTGTGATTTTTTATCAATTGTTAATATTGTAATTATGCGTGTCTCTTAAATTAGTATGTGATATGTATACAAAGTATGGAGACTTATATGGATAAATTGATTTGTATCCAAAATATAATTAAATAAGTAATTAATACATACTTGGCTGAATAATTTAAATGATAAATGATAAATTTTATAAATATAAACATTAATTTATAACTCGATTGTTGAGATCACAATCTTATCTTAAACCATAAGCATGTCCTTTAAACATATAGTATTACACAAATCTTTTTCTTTCAATTTTCCACTTTAATTTTTCGTAATCCGTACATGTAATACAATTGAAGGTATGAAATTAATTACACAATTTTTTTAATAGTTCATTTCATAATGCAAATTCATTGAACCCACTTTTGTATATCAAAAATAATAGAGGCCCCAAAAATTCTACCAAAAGTTTTATCCCACACGCATGTGAGACATTTGGTAAAACTTTTGATAGAATATTTGGGGTCTCTAGCATTACTCTTTGTATATTATTTGCATACTCTTGGTGTAAAAATGCATTAATATCAATAGATAATATATTTTTATACATCAATAGTTGTTGAGTCTCGTTTTCTGTGCCACGAATATCTTGCATGATGATAATTGTAACATTAGTTATTAGAATATTTTCATTTATAGAAAATAATAGTTTTTTTATTTATTTATAAGAAAATATAATGATATTGTAGTTTAACATTTCGATTGATATAGGAATTTCATAATTGTTTTCATGATATTTATAGATTCATGCTTGTAAGTGTTTGCAGGGTCACTTTCATGAAACTATTAAGTTACATAATTTATTATGTCATCTATAACTAATCAACATATGACAAAAATTGATCCAAAATTTTTATTTTATATATTTACTTTCTACATCATTGAGTTGCTATGATAATGTTTGAGTATCATTTGATTTATTTCCTTGTAATTTGACAAAAATGTGTGCATGAGGTACATTGATTTTCTTGAACTTCATAACAGATAGAACAATTCTTGCTTCAGCTCTTCTAACTTTGCTTGGAGAGTATGTCGCAATAGATGTTCTGTAATTTTTGTTTCATCATTTTCTTGTTTTTCTTCTTACTCACCATTATAACTCATTGTAATAAAAATATTTTGATGTGCAAAAGTTTAAGGCGATATCATATTATTATGAATTTTAAAATCTATTTCTCCTCAATTATGTGATTTTTCTGTAAGGGAAAAAAAAGTACAATTATTGTCGTGATGGAGGTGTTTTGCAAAATTTTGATTTGTTATTGAAAGTGTTTATTCTAGACACTTGTTTGTATAACATGTATGTATATATATATTGAATATAAGTTGATAAAAAGAAATACATAATTGTGCAAGTTTTTCCTAGCAAATATAGTTATATTATCAAAGCGATATACATGTTAGAAAATTAAAGTATCCAATGGTAATAGAGTATTGCAGATTGACAATGTATGAATATAGTAACATATATAAATTTATATTTATATTATATATATATATATATATATATATATATATTTATAGATGTATACATTGACATATATAAGATATCATAAAAGTAATATTTGAAATCTTTTATAACGACATAATACAGGTAACAATGAGAAATTAATTATTCATAATTAAATAGTTGATCATAATGTAGATGTTTGATGTTACATTTATGTATATATGCACCATTTTTTAATTATATTATTAAATTCACATAAAAATTGAAACAAATTTGTGAATAATTTGTGTAAAATTAGAGATTAGTAAATAAATATTTGAAAAAAGAGAGGTTTATAGTGTTTGGTTTGGTTTGTTTTTTCAAACTTTTGTTTTGAATTTTTAGTTTTCATATTTTTTGTCATTTGACACTATTTTTTTTAATAATCATTTTATTTTCTTTTTAGATTCACTTAATTTAATACTTTTTTTTTTTAATTTTACATTTAGATTTAGATTCACTTAATCTAAATATACTTGAAAAATAATTTGTTGTGTATCCTTTTGGAAAAAAAATTATTAATATTAAATAATAATACTAACAACAAAAAAATATATACAATAAAAAATAGTGCATGTTTGAATTTATAAATGTTTTTTTACCAATATTTTACTTTTAAATTCTATTTAAATTATTAGATATTGGATTTTCATGTAAAAGTATAATATAAATATGAAATATGAAAAAATTCTAGTATTTTTAATCACCAAAACTGAGAAAATATGAAAAATCAAAAATTGAAAAACAGATTTAAAATATAAAACCTACTAAAGTGGTTCTTGTTTATAATTTCGATATCATATCTTGGTTATTAAAGTACTATCTAAAATATTACACTTCATAAAATATTATTTAAACAAAAAGAAAGTGTATGAAGATAACGCATGCGTTTTCCTCTGTCTAAATTTGAAAAAATGCATATAACTTTAAGATTCAATCAAAATTATGCACAATGATTTGATTCATGATGAACAATTATAAATATTATGTATATCAATATAGAAGAAGACACAAAAAATAATAAAGAGTAATTATTTTTTATTTTTTAATTATCATTAATGTAAAAAATAGGGAGACAAATTATTTTTTTATATAAGAATAGAGACGGTTTATGTATATTTATATAGGACTCTTGAAAAGTACAGAGATAGTTGATTTATATAAGATTTTTCATGATTATTAAAAAATATAATAGATTTAAAAAGGCGTAAAATTAGAATTTAAAAAAAATAAAAAAATATGCTGGTTGTTCACACTTTTATAATAATAATAGATTAATAGATAGATTATAAGGTACAGTCAATTGTAGATTACTGTCCCTCCATATAAAGACATGGGAAACTCAACAAATCTTTGGTTGGTTTGAGTGCAGCAATTGAAGCACCTGGCAATAGGCGTAGAAGAAGAACACAGTCAATCCGACCTCCCCCCCAAAGCAATGTTACTGATCGATTAGATAGCAGTCTATCCATGTTCAAAGTTAAGAAAGAGAGAGAAGAAGAAGTTTAAAAAAAAAAAAAAAAGAGCAATCCAGCAAAGGAATAAAAATGCAAAAGAGATGCTATCTAGGCAAGTCTGTATGACATTTTTGCTGACCTTAATGTTGTGTTTGATTGAGGGATTTGAGGAGGGATTTGGAAAGGGAAATGAAAAAGGTAGGTGAAATGTGAAAAAAATATACCTACATTTCACATAGTTTCACACACCTTTTCCCTTTCCCTTTCCAAATCCCTCCCCAAATCTCCCAACCAAACACAGCATAAATGGTTCTGATTGATTTTTTGAAAACTAAGTTTGATTTTTTTAATTTGTTAATTTTTAGTGAATCTTTTAAATATTTTAAGTAAATTTTTTATTTTGTAGATGTACATAACCTAGTTGCACCTAAAAATTAAAATATTTTTGAAAAAATATTTTTAAAATTCAACAAATACACAAGAATACGAAAATATATCGAATTTATATATATATTTTTTAATGATTGTTAAATATTTTTTTTCATAAATATCATACTTTTTAAATTTATCTAAGTTAGGTGCATCTAAAAATAAAAAAATTCTTAAATTCTTAAAAAATTTAACTAAAAAACAAAAAATTAAATTTTTTAAAAAGTAGAGTTAACTTTTTGAAATCAAATAAGATGAATATTTGTACCCTCCTCTCTATCTTTTTTTAAATATATCTAAGTTAAGTGCATCTAAACATAAAAAAATTCTTAAATTCTTAAAAATTTTAACTAAAAAACAAAAAATAAAAAATTTAATTTTTTAAAAAGTGGAGTTAACTTTTTGAAATCAAATAAGATGAATATTTGTACTCTCTCCTCCATCTTTTTTTAAGTAATATGAGAAATTATTTAATTTCATTTTTATGAGAAACAGTATGTAACAATAGTACAATTGTCAAAGACAAGTGAGATGTCAAATCTCTTGTGTTCATCATCAAAGAAAATTTGTAAAACACAAAAAGTCAATCAACTAATACACACATAAGAACAAGAAGAAATTAAGACGAGACTTGAAGAAATTAATTTTATTGATTATATCTTCAATTTATTAAAGTATTTATTAAAAAAATAAAAATAAAAATAAAATAAAAGTTAAAATTTATTCAGTCAACCTAATCTTTTTTAACGTTCAGACGGTGAAGTGAGAGGGGAGAGGGGAAAAAAGGGAGAGGAAGGCCTGACATATTTTTATTTATTATTTTTATAAAACAACTAAAAATATATTAACAACTAAAAATATATTAATATTTTCCTTGCATAAGTTATTCACATTTTAAATTAGTACATAAAATTCAAATGTCAATTATTGGATCCGAAACCTTGTCAGTATGTGACCGTTCATATTATTGGGCCTTCGACACAATAATCCATATGTTGGGCCTTCCCAATCGTTTTGTGGGCTTACAGTGATTGATATTTCAACAATGTGACACGATCATGCTTGTGATAAAAGCCCATCCGATCTTATCTGTATGTAATCATATAAGAGTATACACCAAAATCTTCAAATTTTTAGTCGAATTAAAGTTATTTCATTATTTTAGTTAGTCACTTTTTAGCGCCAACTATATCAAACTCTTTATTCTAACTTATTCTTATTAAATATTATTTTTTGTTGTGTTTGTTAGTCTTTTTTTTTTTTTATTGAATTGATAGGTTACCAACCAAACAATTCTTTAAAAAAAGTCAAAAAAAAAAAATTGCCATTGACCGGTTGACCGGCCAGACTTTCAGGTGGACATCCGGTAATACACAAGTAGCAATGAACAGTCGCTTCTTGTAATGAATTATTGTAGCCGTCGTAAATTTTGATGAATTACAAACGAGTTTGATAGAGTCGATTTTTTGAAATTTTTAGTTAAAAAATGATTTTGAAGAGCTTGATGGGGATGATCTAAGGAACCAAAATGCATTAATTGTCTATATTGTACTTTTTTATGTGGCCCTCTTTTCTAGGTTGATTATTGGGCTGGTTTTGAATAAAATAAATAAAAATAAATAAATAAATAAAATTATTGGGCTGGTTGAATCCTATCCGTAACGTTCTTTCAATAATAGATGATAGACTATAATTGTTCTGTTATAATTCTATTTATATTACAAATAATTTTCTATCAATTTACATAAAAAACCCCATCTAAAAAAAATTAACAAAAAACAAAAGGCTACCTCTAATTCATTTTATTACCGATTAAGTCTTATTAATAAATTTTGATAAATTTATCAGTCTCTCTTATTTTTATGAATGAATTTATAGTGATAAATTTTTCAGTCAGGATCTGTAGATAAATAAATCTAATTAATAAAACTAATTGGTAATGCTTTTGTGATTTAGCCACAATTTATTAAGTAATCTTAAAGTATCAAATGACATTGTATCTATGATGCTGTCTGCACATAAAAAATTATAAAAACACTTAATCATTTTTTATCCCTCAAATTGACATTGTCCTACTTACAAATTTTTGGAAAATATTTGGTAGCTCAAAATTTTGTGGCTCAAATGGCTCAAATCTGTCAAAACGACGTCGTTTTACACTCAAAATCTGTCAAAACGACATCGTTTTGAGTGATTTGAGCCATTTGAGCCACAAAATTTTGAGCTACCTAGCATTGTTGCAAATTTTTTGAGTTACGTTATTAATTGAGCCACCATGTAGACAATAATGTATATTACAAACGATTGCCCTAATAAAGTATAGCTACTGCTTCTGATGTAAAATATATCAATTCTGCTACAAACCCCAGTGGAACATGACTCCCAGGACCCCTAGTGAGCTGCTGATGTGGAAGAAGAGATACACGCACGCAACTGTGAAAAAAAAAAAAAAACCAAAGATGGATATAGCAAGAGCCCAAACCCAAAATCGTATTCCTTAATCTGTCGTCGCCATAGCTCTCTGCCATCCTCCTCCTCCACCGTAGCTCTCTGCCGTCGACGATGGCCATTGTAATCGCAAAGCAAACCACAAGGCTAGCATTATCTCGACCTACAAATCCATCGGTGTTCATTTTTGTCCACCCAAACTCTGGCTTTTCCCATATACACAATCCAAATGATCTTGCGACTAAGGTAGATGTAATCTTCGGCTACATCTTTGTCTGTCGTTGTCCTCAATCTTTGGCTGCGTGTCTGTGTCTCACTCTCCGTTTTCGTCTTTGTCTCTGTCTCTGTCTCGCACATACTGTGGATCGGTAGTTTATGAGGTAAACCTTTTCCTCCAGCTCTCCAAGTAAGAAATCAGTAGTAGCAGTTAAACAAAACATAACTTCCTATAGCAATTTATGAGGTAAACGATCAATTTCATTAACTTCCTATAAGATTTCCCAAAAAAATCAGTTCCATATATGACTATCCCCAACTTCAAGTGGCTCAATTTGGACATTCCCTAAAAATCAATTTGAACAAATTTTATGTGATAAGGGGTTAGGGATAGTCACATAATCTCAAATTTGAATATGGTCACTTGGGGTTGGGAATAGTCACATAATATTTGTTGAAATCAGTTCCATTTGTTAATATTTGTTGAAATTAGTATTTGTCCTCAATTTGGGCATTGTGTTAGGGAACTGATTCATTGTGTTTGTTTGGGCACTGTGCTATATAATCATTCTGAAATCATTTAATTGTTATTTCATTATGCGAACTGGAAGAATAGAGGTTGATTCAAATATTGGTGACAATCCTGCAATAAATGAGGGTGGAGAAGTTGAAGAACCTAAGAAGAGTATGTGTTTTAGCTCAAGGGAAGAAGTGTACACATTTTATGGCAAATATGCTAAGCATGTTAGATTTTCTATAGCTTATAGAGCACAGCATTTTGGAGATGATGGGCAATTAGAAAACTTTGCAATTGCATGTTCTCGAGCGGTGAAGAGAAAAAAGAAATCAGAAGTCAACCATCTAAGGCCATCTTTGTCTACAAAAATTGGTTGCAAAGCAAGCGTATGAGGAAGTGTACAAAAGGATGGGAGATATAAACTAACCATAGTTAACCTTATGCATAATCATGATTTGATTCCCACCGATTCACGTCATTTTGCAATAAATAAGAAAATTCTTACTCCTGTGAAGAGAAGATTAGAAATTAATGATCAAACAGGGATTGGGGTGTCTAGGAACTTTTATTCAATGGTTATTGAAGCAGGGGGATACAAGTCTTTGACATTTGATGAGCAAGATGCAAGAAATTACATTGAGAGAGCTAGAAGATTGAGGCTTGGGGAAGGTGATGCCGAATTACTTCAAAATTATTTTATGAGGATGCAAGCACATAGTGAGAGATTTTTTTGTGTGATTGATGTTGATGAGAAGTTTTGCATTAGATACTTGTTTTGGGTTGATGCAAGGAGTCGGACGACTTATGAAGTATTTGGAGATATTGTTTCATTTGACACAACTTATCCGACGAACAAATATGACATGCCATTTGCTTCATTTGTAGGAGTTAATCACCATGAACAATCCATTTTGCTTGGTTGTGGATTGTTATCTAGTGAAGACACTGACACATTTGTTTGGCTATTCAAGTCGCGATTAAGTTGCATGTCAAATCATCCTCCAAAAGCTATCATAACTAATTAGTGCAGAGCTATGCAAAATGCTATAGAAATTGTCTTTCCACAAGCTCGACATCGATGGTGCTTATGGCATATCATGAAAAACATTTCAGAGAAGTTGAAAAGGTATGCTCAATATGAAGGCATAAAGTTGGCTATGCAAAATGCTAGGGCTGGGCATAGGGTTATCCGACCCGCACAACTCGCCATACCCAAACCAAACCGCTCATGTATGGGCGGTTTCGCAAATTGAATAAGGTAGGGTGCGGTTTGAAATATATAAGATTTTCAGGTTGCGGGAGGGTTGCGGTTTTGAACCGCACCTGTCACAACCCGCCCGCACTTAGCCAAATATATATATATTTTTTTTTTTTTGAAAAAAAACATGGACCGTTTGTTCATTATCTAGATCTATCTATTCTATCCTATCTATTTCACATTGTTAACATTACTCCCTCATTGTCTCAATGTAAGCTTGTTCCTTTCTCTTGCTATGTTCACCAATTGATAATTGGATGTTTCTACTTGTGTGGGTAATTTTCTGACTATACTGCCCGCCTAGTAATCAGCTGGAGAGCACCGGCAGAATAGATGGCTTCAGCAAACCTGCAACAGAAAGAAAAGGATCCGGCGGTGGCTCTTCCACCCGGGGGCACTCCGACGATCAAGTCAGTATATCTCTCAAAGATAATCAAGTGTTAAACTCACTATTCAAAGTGTAAAACTGCGTACCTTAGACCCACGGAGGTTCCTCTCTTTTATAGCCAACTCAATCCTAGTCCCACTAGAAGCCTGACTTCTATGGACTCTCATTCAGTGCTTACTTTGGATTTCTCAAGAGATAAAGATAAACTCCCTAAGAGCTTTATCCTTATCTCAGTAAAGTCTTCTCTTTACTCTAGGATTCTTGCCCCTTATCCATTATTCGCTTATCTCGGATTCTGATATCTTCGGAGGCAACCTCGGCCTAGCTGAGATAACCTCGGCGTCACGACCAGGACACGTGGTACCTCGGCTGACACGTCGGCGTCACCTTGCCACGTGTTGGTATTCAGAAAATACATCCCCACAACTGCCCCCTAGGTTCTATTACCTCGGCATTCTGAGGTGATGGAACCTATATTTGTATTGTTTTCTAGTACCTCGGCGTAAGAACTCTTCGGCCGAGATCATTCATGTCAAGCCGATATGTCTTGTTTTCAAGAACAAGAACAACAACTCAAATGAACTTTCCCACACGCATGAGCTGTCATGTATCACTTCTCAACCATTTCTCTTAGGCGTCTTTACCTTATTGGTTTGTGTTTGTGACGCGCTTGTAAGCTGTCTTAATCTGTCTGCGCCGTCTGACGCATGCGGTTTTCCAGGCGCAATAAATGCCTTATTTTGCCGTCGCTTCACGTTTTCAACAAAGACATTATCTTTGCTTTCGTCTTTTCACTTTGTGCTTTGATTCACTTGCTTTCTTCTCTCTCTAAAACTCTTTCTTTCAAATCCGTCATTGCTGAAGCTCCAAGCTCTGTATTTGTCTTCCTGGTGGAACTTTCGTCGTTCTGCCACATCTGTAACTACCGACTGACTTCGACAATCCTCACATCGGCTTCATTTTTTCTGGTAAGCAACTGTTCCTTCTGATTTCAATTCTTGACCGTTTCTGGAATCTCCTGTTATTACTGCCTTGCTCAAATATCTATTTTGTGAATCATACATCTGAATGTGTTTACTCCTTGATTTGGCCCTTGCCTATATCTTGAACACACGCACCGTTGCACCACTTCACTGTATTTTTGCCACTGATCTTGGTTCTTTATTTCTCGTATTCTTCATGTTCTTGATAGCCCATCCCTGTTCTTGTTTCTGAAACTTCGCCTTTATTTTCTGTTTTTTGTGTCTTTGCCAGATCTTTACCTTCAATTTTTGCTTTCAATCTTTGCCTTCATAGATTTAGGTTTGGGATTTGTCTATAGAACCTATCAATCTTTAGGAAAAAACTGAAACAATCCTTACCAGCATATACCTAGGGTTTTGCCGAGGTCCTGATAACCCCTTAAGAGCATCTTTTTCCTGAAACCTAGCCCTCTGATTTTAGGCCGACATTATGGGTATGTGGAGACATAGGGTAGACACCCCGACCAAACTTGAGTACTTTAGGCGAGAGTTCTCTATTCCTGCCGACGTCCATCTGAGGCTAGCTGAAGATAATGACTCCATCATGCCCACAGATGATTCAATGCCCTTTCTCATAGTAGCTTTTACTGAGTGTGGACTCCGGCTCCCACTTAACATTCTCTTTCGCGAAATTCTTCACTTTTACAAGTTGAACCCTATGCAACTTGCCATAAACTCTTATCGAGTGATCAATGGCATCATAGTTTTAGCTAGACAGGAGAACGCTAGGATCACCCTTGCCGACATCCAGTACTGTTATACCATATGCCCCCTTAACCTAAAGGAAAAAGGCTTCGTTTATTATCTTAAGCCGAGGTCGACAGAATACAAAATCGTAGCCGACCTCCCAGACTCCAACAAGGGGGCTGGAGACGATTATGTTATTGCTTCGGGAAATTTGGAGTTTGGCGCAGATGAGGACACCCATCTCTACCCTCTTCCCCGATCAGTTAAAGAGGGCAAGGGTAAGAGTCCAGTGTTAATACTTTAGTTGTTTCTGTTCAAGTCTTTAATACTTTATCTGTTTCTAATGTCTGTTTCTTCTTGCAGACGTTCGTAAGCCACCAAAAGACTTTCGCCAATCCTACGTTCCCAGCAAAGACTTAAAGAGGCTCCTAGATCTGCCAATCTAAAAGCGCAAGGCTCCACTGGTACTGAATTTTATTCCGACGTACAAGTCTACACTGCCCGACGTCCCGAAAAGAAAGAAGAAGAGCTTATCTCCTCCCTCTGCTACTACTCTACAAACCGCATCAACATCTCGGGCTGATCAAGGGTCAACCTCTGATCCAGCCGATCAACCATCAACTTCAGCCCCATACTTAATCCCAATACCAGAAAGAAAACGTCGGCGACGACTTGTCAAAACTGCTGAGATGGGTCGCCCGAAGCCTGTTGCCCAAGATCTCCTAGCCGACCTTCCTACGGACGTTGACGCTCAGCCAACACAAACCATGCCCCAACCAAAGCCGAAGAGAACCAAGAAAGCCCAGCCAAAGGCTAAAGTGACTCAGGTTGAATCTGAGGACACTTTACCTATATCCAAACTTGCTGAGAGTGGAAAGACCGCTTCGGTTCCCACAAAAAGGTCTGCTGAAACACAACCATCAGAGTCTACTCAATCAAAAAAGCCGAGGTCATCGTCTGCAACGACCTCGGGTTCCAAAATACCAAGAGTTCCCTAGGTGCCTGAAATCACCCTGGAAGATAAGCATGTTCTAGCTTGTGATAGTGCCGATGACATCAATGTCGGTGTGGCACTCAGTACTGCTGTTCTCCTTCCTGGCGATCTTGAGCGGAATGCCAAGATAAGCGAGTACGAGAACTACGCCCTCATGCTCCAACGTTCTGTACAAGTAAGTTCCCTCATTTGGCAACTTGCCTTTCTGCCTCTTTTTCTATACTTGTAAAGTTTATGTAATAACTTTTCCCTTGGGTTCTTTCAGGCCATTCAACATGTCCATTCTCTCTCCATGCAAGCTTTTGAAACAAGGGAGAAGTTGGCCGATATGAGGCGGGAGGTTTCTGCCCTAAAAAAGGAAAACAAAACTTTCCTGACAAAGATGAAGAAGCTTGAAGACCAGGCTGAGGCTGCCACCAAAGCCCAAACCCTAGCCGAAGAAAAGGTCGAATCTTCCGAGGCTATTAAGAAGGTCGCCGAGGCCGAGAAGAGAGAGGCCGAGGACAAAAAGGCCCAAGCCGAAAAAGAACTTCAAGATGCCTTATCTACTAAAGACGCCGAAATCAAAGCGGCCGACGAAAAGGCCTATGCTCAAGGAATGGCCGATGTTACAGAGGAATACAAACTATAAGTTAGGCAGACGTGCAACAGGGGCTTCTCCCTTGGTTAGATGGCCCTTGCAAAGAAACTTAATCTTCCTGATAACTCACCACTGCGCCAAGCCGACGTTATTCCTCTTCCATTTCCTTCACCTCCTCTGCCAAGCCAAGCTAAAGATGAATCTGAGTCTGAATCTGAGGATGAGGATAAAGATGATGATGAGGCTTTGGTAAGGAAGCCCAAAGATGTTAGCGAGACCAAGTCCCCTCCTCAGGATGATCAAGTGCTAGACTTGACTCATGAGGAGGATGAGGAGGTTATCAAGGAGACCGCTCCTGAGCAAGCAGCATCTGATGTTCCTCCAGTTGATAGAAGTCTTGATCAAACACTTGCCGAAATTGTTGCTGAGTTGGCGGCGAAAAAGATTGCCGAGGTGGTTCCACCACAATCCTCCGAGGTTCCAGCCCATCCAGCTGTTGATGCTGAAGGAGCCTGACTCCAATGTCTTCACTTGTTAAAATTTGAACATTTTTACTTTTCTGTTTTCTGGACGATGTAAGCTTCCTTTTGTGGCCGATGAGCCTATCTCTGTCACTACCGAGCAATTTGCTTTTGGTTAGGCCGTAGTGCCTTCTTTGTACACAACTGCAACTGTTTTTCTCTGAATGCTTTAGTTTATATTTTCTCTTGATTGCTTCTGCATGGTTCTATACTTAGAATATTTGGCATGCCTTTCATACTTTGCCTCTTTTGTGCAATCTTCTCGGGGTTAAAGACCTCGAGTATAGTAACTACAAGCTTTACTTTGGCAAGATACTGACCTGCAAACTTTTCATAAATTTCAACAAGTATACACTATTCAATGCTATCTTTGAAAACATTTCTCAAGTTATAACAAGTGCTTAAACAATGATCTACTTGTAAATTGTTATAAATTTCAACAAGTGTTTAAACAATATACTTAGCTTTTATTTCAACCTGTAAATTGCTGCAAATTTCAACAGATGATCACTTGTCGGCTTAACGTTATCTTGTAAATTGCTACAAATTTCAACAAGTGTTAAGCATCTTCTTTAGGTTTAACCAACCTGTAGATTGCTATAAGGGTTTAAGCAACGACCTCGGCTTCATTTCAACTTGTAAATTGCTACAAATTTTAACAAGTGAAGAGAAACAGTAATATCGACTTAACTGCAACTTGTAAATTGCTACAAATTTTAACAAGTAAAGATAAAGAATAATCTCGGTTTAACTTCAACTTGTAAATTGCTACAAATTTCAACAAGTGAAGATAAGGAATAATCTCGGCTTAACTTCAAATTGTAAATTGCTACAAATTTTAACAAGTGAAGATAAGGAACCAGCTTAACTTCAACTTGTAAATTGCTACAAATTTTAACAAGTGAAGATAAGGAACCATCTCAGCTTAACTTCAACTTGTAAATTGCTACAAATTTCAACAAGTGAAGATAAGGAACCATCTCAGCTTAACTTCCAACTTGTAAATTGCTATCAATTTCGACAAGTGAAGATAAAGAATCATTTCAGCTCAACTTCAACTTGTAAATTGCTACAAATTTCAACAAGTGAAGATAAGGAACCATCTCAGCTTAACTTCGAACTTGTAAATTGCTACAAATTTCAACAAGTGAAGATAAGGAACCCTCTCAGCTTAACTTCCAACTTGTAAATTGCTACTAATTTCAACAAGTGAAGATAAGGAACCATCTCAGCTCAACTTCAACTTGTAAATTACAACAAATTTCAACAAGTGAATTAAGTGTCTCTGTCTTCTCTCTGCCCCCAATGTGAACCTGAGTTCTACTTGGGTTCTCATTATTCATGTCTCCAAAAATACCAATATGTAACTATATCAATCATATGTGTTTAAAGAAAAGGGAAAAGATTTTATTGATGACCTCGGCCAAAAATAATGTACATCTAATGATAGAAGAATTTCAAATTACAAGTGTTCCAAGGTCTTAGTAGTGCTTTACCCTCGTTATCCTCAAGCCGATAAGCTCCATTGCCTAATACCGAAGTAATTCTGTAGGGTCCTTTCCAGTTTGGGCCAAGCTTGCCCTCTTTGGGATCCTTCTTGTTGCCGACGACTTTTCTCAGGACTAGGTCGCCGATTTCAAAATCTCTTGGATTGACCTTCTTGTTGTAAGCTCTTGCAAGCTGTTGCTGGTATGCTGCGAGCTGAATTGCAGCTTTCTCCCTTCTTTCTTCTAAGAGATCTAGATCTCGGGCTAGAAATATATCATTTGTGCCATTCTCTACTCCGTCAGTTCTGATCCCTGGGATGCCGATCTCCAGAGGGATGACTGCTTCTGTGCCATCAGCCATGGCAAAGGGGGTTTCCCCTGTTGATCTTCTCGGCGTAGTCCGATATGCCAAAGCACGTTGGAAAATTCGTCTACCCACTTCCCTTTTGCTGCCTGCAGCCTCTTCTTTATTCCATCCAAAATTACTTTGTTGGATGCTTTTGCTTGCCCATTACTTTGGGAAAAACTTGGTGTTGAAAAGTAATTCTTGATCTTGAATTTCGCACAAAAGTTCTTGATGAGTTTGCTGTCAAACTGTGTTCCGTTGTCGGCGACTATTGCTCTTGGAATGCCAAATCTGGTGATGATGTTTCTCTATATAAAGTTCTTGACGTCCACATCTCGGATTTTGGCAAGAGGTTCTGCCTCTATCCACTTCGTAATCAGTTGCCACCAGCAAGTATTTTCTCTGCCCAGTTGCCAACCCCAACAAGATCCATGCCCCATTGGGCAAACGGCCAAGGGCTGGACACTAGGTTTAGGTCAGCAACTGGCTGATGTATCAAAGGTGCAAACTTTTGGCATTGTTCACACTTCTTCGCGTAGGCTTCAGCATCCTTTTGCATGTAGGGCCACCAATACCCCTGGGTAATGGCCCTATGGGCTAATGATCTGCCCCCAGCATGGCTTCCACAAATTCCTTCATGAATTTCATATAGGAAATCTTCAACCTGGAAAGGGAGTATGCACCATAAAAGGGGTCCAGTGAAGGACCTTCTGTAGAGGTGTCCGTCTGCTGTCAGACAGAATCTTGCCGATTTCAATCTAAGTTTGTGTGCCTCCTTACGATCTTCTAGCAGCTTTCCTTCTTTCAGGAATGCAACAATTACATCCATCCAGCTTGGCCCCATGTCCACACACATTGCTTCCTGCTCTGTGCTCTCTAGTTCTATGCTCGGGCCCGACATATAGTCGATCATAATTGTTCTTGTTTTTCCAGTCTGCATTGAACTTGCCAAGTTAGCCAACGCGTCGGCGTGGGTGTTGTCATCTCGGGTAACTTGGAGTAGTCGGCAGTTCTGAAATAGGGCTGCCAATCTGATGACCTCTTTTGCATATACCGACATCCTTTCGTCTCTGGCTGCAAATTCTCCTGTTGATTGGTTAACAATAAGTTGTGAATCACAAAAAACTATTACATCATCTGCTTCTGCTGCTGCTCCCAGTTTTAGCCCTGCAATTAATGCTTTGTATTCCGCTTCATTGTTTGAGGCCTTGAACCCCAAACGGATGGACTGTTCTATTATTTTGTCATCTGGTGATATCAGCAGTACTCCTGCTCCCGCTCCTTGTCAGTTCGAACTTCCATCGACAAATAGTCTGAATGAGTCGCCGATGTAGATGTTGCAGGGTCTGAGTTTTTCCTTCCTTTGCTCTTTTGCCTTAGGCTGGGCTTCTCCTTATTTGCTTGAACGTCGTTCATCTTGGCTCAATGGAGCCCGATGTTCGACGGATTCTGGTGTGAATTCAGCCATGAAGTCGGCCAAAACTTGGCCTTTAATTGCTGTTCTCGGCCTGAACTCCAGGTCATACTGGCCCAGGGCTACTGCGCATCTTGCTATCCTTCCTGTTAAGTCTCCTAGTTGCAACAAGGACTTCAGTGGATGCTCTGTTAGGACCACAATCTTGTGCGCCTGAAAGTAATGGTTCAACTTCTTTGAAGCCATTACTAAGGCTAGCATTAATTTCTCCAGTGGTAGATACCTTGTTTCTGCGTTGGCCAAGGTTTTGCTTACATAGTAAACAGCCTTTTGCTCCCCTTTTTCTTCTTGGATTAGTACTGCACTGACTACGTGTTCTGAAACTGCCAAGTACAAAAACAGTTCTTCCCCTGGTTCTGGATTAGAAAGAACCGGAGTTGTGGTCAAGTACTTCTTCAGGTCGGTTAAAGCGGATTTGCATTCTTCTGTCCACAGAAAGTCTGTGGCTTTTTTCACCAGGTTGAAGAAGGGTCTGCACTTATCTGAGCTTCTACTGATTAGGGATGGCAATTTGAAACCGGCCCGACGGGGATCCCCGATCCCGACCCCGATTTAAGCGGTTTTTCCCCGAAAAATACCCCCGACGAGGAGGTGACGGTATTTGAAAATCAATCCCCGATCTGTCACGGGCCAGGGACGGTGATCAGTGTTTGATCCCCGGCCCGGCCCGATCCCCGTCCCCGCCCCCGTCCCCGTCCCCGTCCCCGACCCCATCTCCGAATTTCCCCGAAGTGAAATTACTTTTATACCCTTTATATGTATATATATAATAAACCCCTTAATTATAATTTATATGCATATATATATATATATATATAATATATGTGATCTCACTCTTTATTTCTGACTCTACTCTCTCTCTCTTAACTCTATCGTTCTCTCTTTCCCCGAGTCCCCGACCCCCTCTCTCACTCCACTTCGTCTCTCTCTATTCTATCCTCCCTCTCTCTCTTTCAGTAGATCAAAGGGACAATCGGCGTCGGAGGCGATAACGAAGGGACAGTCGGCGTCGGAGGCAGTCGACGTCGGAGGAAGCAGTCCGATCGTGTACAGGGGGAAGCATCGGCATCGGAGGCAGATCTCAGATCTGTTTGTGATACAGATCTCTCTCTTTCTCTCGTCCACTCTCTCTCTCTCTTTCTCTCTCTCTGTGACACAGATCTCAGATCTGTTTGTGTTGTGTCCATTTTTTAATCTGTTTGTGTATCTATCTGTCCATTTTTTTTATTTTTTGTTTATAATCTGTTGTTGATATTTTTGTTGATATGTTGATGTTGGTGTTGATGATTCGGTTGACGTTGTCAATGATGATGATTCTCTTGTTGTTGTTGTTGTTGACGATGGGGGTGTTGAAACAGATTTGGGGGCAGGGAATTTTCGGGGTCGGGGAAACCCGATCCCCGGTAGGGGCGGGGATGGGGAGGGTGGTAGGTTCCCCGTCGGGGATCGGGGCCGGGGCCGGGAAGATTTTCACAATCGGGGATCGGGGATGGGGAGGGTGATCCCTGGCCCCGCCCCGCCCCGCCCCGTTGCCATTCCTACTACTGATGAATCTGTTTAAGGCTGCGGCCCTTCCAATAAGCATATGAACCTGTTTTGCCGACGTCGGGCTCTTCAGCTCTAGGATGGCCTTGATTTGGTCTGGGCTGGCCTCAATGCCCTTTCTTGTTACTAGATACCCTAAAAACTTACCTGATCCAACTCCAAACGCGTACTTTGATGCGTTGAGTCGGAGCCGGTATGTTTTGAGTATATCAAAGACCCCTTTTAGGTTGGCAAGATGACCCTTAGATTCCTTGGTCTTCACGACCATGTCATCGATGTAGACTTCTACCGTTTTGCCAATCAGGTGCTTGAACATCTTTGTTACTAACCTTTGGTAAGTTGCTCCTGCATTTTTCAACCCAAAAGGCATTACCTTGTAACAGTACAGGCCTTTAGGGGTGATGAACGCGATCTTCTCCTCGTCTTGAGGGTATATGGCAATCTGGTGGTACCTCCTGTATGCATCCAGAAAACTCATTCTTTCATGCCCTGAAGTACATCTACTAGCTGGTCAATCTTGGGCAGAGGAAAGCTGTCTTTGGGGCAGGCTTTGTTGAGGCTGGTAAAGTCTACACAGACCCTCCATTTGCCGTTCTTCTTCTTCACCACTACTGTGTTGGACAGCCATGTCAGGCAGTGAACTTCTCGGATGGCCCTGGCCTCCAGAAGTCTATCTACTTCTTCTTCTACTGCTTTGACGTGCATCAACGTCGGTCTTCTGGCTCGTTGAATCACAGGTTTTGCCGACCTGTCGACATTCAGTCTGTGGCAAGTGACCTCGGGGTCAATACCAGGCATTTCGTAAGGTGTCCAGGCGAACACCTCAATGTTGGCTCTTAGAAAAGTTTCCAACTCTTTCTCATCTTCTTTGGCTAAGCCTAAACCGGGAAGAAAGAAGCGTTCTTCATCCCCATCCTGGACGACGATTTTCTTTAGCACCTTTTCGCTCTTCTCAACTGGTTCTTTGCCAACGTCTTCTAGGGCTTCCACGTCCTCATCTTCAATTTCTGCCTTCTTTGGCTCTCGTACGCAGCAGTTTAGACTTCATTGCTGCCATGGAGCAATTTTTTGCCTGGAGTTGATCTCCTCTGATTTCTTCAATCTCATGCTCTATTGGGAACCGCAGTAGTTGATGCAATGTTGAGGGAACTACCCCCATTGCATGCAACCATGGCCTTCCCAAGATGATGTTATATGGCGAGGGTGTGTCAATCACCATAAATTCTGTCTTGATCTTCTTAGTACCAGCTTGTACTTCCACGCTTGCTGCGCCCAGTGGCCACGTCGGCGTTCCATTAAAGCCGACCATAGGATTGCTGGATTGTTCCAGGTCGTCAGGATGAAGGCCCAGCTCCTTGTAACATCTGACATACATGATGTCGCAAGAGCTGCCTTGATCAATCAGGATGCGCTTCACTTGGTACTCCCCAACCTGGAGGGATACTACCAAGGCATCGTTGTGCGGATGCTGGACCATTTCTAGGTCAGCTTCAGTGAAGGCTATCATCAGTCCTCGGTACTCTTCAGGCCGAGGTCTTTTGTGTCCGACCTGGTTCACGTGGTGCAGGTGTTTTACTCTTTGGGTTTCTCCCCGTATGTCGCTTTCGTTCATTTTTTAGTGGATTACATTAACCACCCGTGGTCCTCCTGCCTGTGGTTGCTGTGCTGGGGGTGGCGGTGCTGCTGGTGCTTGAGGCAATCTTGCATGTTCTTCCCTTGTCCTGGCTTCATTGACCTGGTCCCTCTGGTGGCCTTGTCTTACCAGGTCTTCTAAGTGTGCTTTTAAGGCTCTGCAACCCTGAGTTGGATGTCCTTCTTCATTGTGGTAAGCACAGCGCCTACCAACGTTTCTTTCCATAAATTCCCCTGGTGCTCTTGTCGGTGCCCTGAAATAGGGTTGGTTCCGTATTTGATCCAGGACTTTATGGATAGGGATTCGGAACATCGTCGTCACTGCCTGTTTACCCTTCAATTCTGTTTCTTGTTTGGTCGGCCCATTTTTACTTCCACCTCGCTTCGGCGAGCCGTTTCCCTTCTCCTACTTCATCTTTTTATTTCCCGACGTATCTTCCTCGGCTCTGGCGTACTTCTCAATTCTCGCCATGAGTTTTTCCATACTTTTTGGCAATGTTTTTGCCAAAGACTTTCGTAGTGGGCAGTCATCTTTCAGGCCGTTCTTGAAAGACACGACCGCCACTTCTTGGTTGCATTCGGGTATTCGATTGAACACCTCGTAGTATCTCTTCGCGTAGGCCCTAAGGCCTTCTTCCTTGGTGATTCTTAAAGCCATCGGGGCGTTGACCCTCAAGGGCTGTAGTTTGTTTATCACAAACCTGGCCACGAACATCTCGGCCAGACCTTCCCACGTCTTTACGCTTCCCTTCGGTAGTTTATGGAACCAATCGAATGCAATTTCCCCAAAGGATGAGGGGAATACTTTGTAGAGCAACGGCTCGTTCCCACTATATAATACCATTGAATTCAGGTATAGTCCAACATGAAAGTTGGGATCTGACTTACCATCATAAATTTGAAATCTCGGCATACTGAATCTCTTTGGCGCTTAAAATTTGTCCAGTTCCACCGAGAATGGTGTCCTCGGCTTAACTGGGGAAGTTACCTCGACTTCAACATTTTGTTGCTTCCTTTTGAGGTAATCCTTCAAGTCTTCTTTACTCATACCTGGAGCCCGGCTATCTCTGAACTTCAATCTTTTTGGCATACTACTTTCGGCCTGGTAGGGGGTCCATTTCGATCTTTCCCCATGGGTTGTGTCAAAGCAGAGTGCTTGCCCTTGAACATGTCGATGTTCTTTGGGTTCTGGGTCCTTCGTCTGATATGTCCTTCGGGACTCTTCTCGTCTTGGCTCTTCTCGTCCGACTTCCCTGGAAGGTCTGTGAGAGTGCCTTCCACTCCTGGTGTGCAGATGGACTTCGGGGATTGCTCTTCTTCCTCCCTTCTGGGTGTTAGTTGCTGGCATCGGCGTATCCTGCAGCGGGTATGGTGGTTGCATGACATTATTTTGCATCATGAAATTGACGACCGACTGAAGGTCTGCCAACTTGTTTGCCAGGTCTTTTACTTCCTCATCCCTCCGAATGCACCTATCCCTCCATACCTGAAGGTTGTCTTCGTGATAGTACTTGCCTTGGTCTGTTCTCTTCGAAGTATCGCCCTCCTGGCCGATGTCTTCTTCACCGTGGCCTTGGGCATGAGTTTCTGCATTATGGTTGTCTCCTTCAACGTCAAGGTCAATTGGTCTGCCACTCCCAGCAGGAGTGTCGCCCCCAATGTTTTCCTTTTGTCCGTTACTGGCCATCTATTCTTCTAAGATTCCCACAGACGGCGCCAAATTGTGTGGGTAATTTTCTGACCACACTGCCCGCCTAGTAATCAGCTGGAGAGCACCGGCAGAATAGATGGCTTCAGCAAACCTGTAACAGAAAGAAAAGGATCCGGCGGTGGCTCTTCCACCCGGGGGCACTCCGACGATCAAGTCAGTATATCTCTCAAAGATAATCAAGTGCTAAACTCACTATTCAAAGTGTGAAACTGCGTACCTTAGACCCACAAGGGTTCCTCTCTTTTATAGCCAACTCAATCCTAGTCCCACTAGAAGCCTGACTTCTATGGACTCCCATTCAGTGCTTACTTTGGATTTCTCAAGAGATAAAAATAAACTCCCTAAGAGCTTTATCCTTATCTTAGTAAAGTCTTCTCTTTACTCTAGGATTCTTGCCCCTTATCCATTATCCGCTTATCTCGGATTTCGATATCTTTGGAGGTAACCTCGGCCTAGCCGAGATAACCTCAGCATCACGACCAGGACATGCGGCACCTCGGCTGACACGTCGGTGTCACCTTGCCACGTGTTGGTATTCAGAAAATACATCCCCACACTACTATTGTGATAGTGCACCCAGTTTGATTGCATAGAAAATTGAAAGAAAGGGAATAAATAAGGTTCAAAAATGGGATTTTGTTGTTTTTTAATTTTATAAGTTTTAATTCATTAATTATTAATGTTGGAACATTTTAAAAAATTGAAAGAAAATGACTCGAAATAAATATTTACAAAATGGGAAAAAAAAACTCAAAAGTTAATTTTTAAAGAAAAAAAATCTAAACCGCAAACCGCCCGCACATCTGCAAATCCTATCCGCACAAACCGCAAACCGCACTGCAAGCGATTGCGATTTGACTTTTTCCCAAATCGCATAGGTGTGAACAAGTCAAAACCGAACCGCAAACCGCACAAAACCGATCTACGAACACCCGTACAAAATGTAGTTTATGACTGTTTGATAGGAGTTGAATTTGAGAATAAATGGGAAGAGATGCTTGCAACATTCAATCTATATAATAATGAGTGGTTGGGGTTACTATATGATGAGCGACATCGATGGGTACCTGTTTATGTTAAAGACATTTTTTGGGATGGCATGTCAACTACACAACGAAGTGAAAGTATGAATGCATTTTTTGATGGATATGTAAATCCAAAGACTACATTGAAGCAATTTGTTGAACAATATGACAATGCCTTGAGAAGTAAGGTAAAGAAAGAAAAGAAAGTAGACTTCAAGTCTCAACACAAATTGTTTGACTGCCTAACCATATATGTTTTTGAGAAGTAATTTCAGCAAGCCTACACCAATGCAAAATTCAAAGAAGTTCAAAGAGAGTTGAAGAGATTAGTTTGCTGTCAGCCATTGTTTCTGGAAAAGGAGGGATCAATTTCTATATATAATGTCCAAGAAGCGATGGTAGTTTGTGAGAAGGTGAAGCATGTGGACTTTGTTGTCTATTTTAATTCAACTGAATGTGAAGTTCAATGTATGTGTCGGTTGTCTGTTTTAATTCAAGGAGAGATTGTGGTCTGTACCATGGGGAGCTCGAATGATGATAAAGCAACTATGGGAAATGTTGTAAGTAATGGATGTGGAGTTAGGGTCATAGTTGTTGATCCAAATGATGTGAAGTCTACTGAAATTTATGACATCCCTCCCTCTGTGATTACTCCCAATGAAGCAAAAATGCTTCAAGAATACTTAATTTCAACAAGGTAAGTTTGTTATAAATAAATATATGTTAATTTCAATCCTTTGGTTTGATGCTCAGATAAACCTCTAAGTTACATATATGTTAACTTTAATCCTAAAAATGAGGTACCTGTCTATTTATGCTTACATATATGCTCAGATAACCCAAGTATATCTATGTTAACAATGAGATGAATGGATTGGTTTTTCACAACCGATCAAAAAAAATTAAAACTGTAATTCCCTACAAATAATTATAGCTAGAATCAATGATCATAATGTGAGAGGAAAAGAGAGACAGTCTAAGTCATGTTAGGACTTTTTGATTTGGTTAAGGAATTTCATCGAGCATGTGGTAGGCAAGGTAAAACTCCAAATCAAAATGCCAACCTGATAAACAAATCAAAAGCCCAAATTCAATTCCCAAATCAACAGTCCTAAATCCAAACATTCAATCTAATTTCTTACTCAACATATGCAAATACATATATACACAGCCCTAAATACATATACAGAGAGATATATATAAGCAAAGATATATATATATATATACATATATACACGTACGCAGATAGATAGATATATATAAACAACTATACGTCTTAAGCGTACTTCGTCAAATGAGAGGGAAAGATAGACAATCTGAGTCGAGAGTCAGGAGGTTTACCTCTTAATCATCCTTGGTCGGATGAAAGGGAAACAGAGACAGAGAGAGTCAAGAGTTCGGTATCGGGAGTCCGGCATCAGAGTGAAGTTTTGGAGCTGTCAGCCATCGGAGTGAATGGAAGGAGTTGTCGCCCTCTCGCAAGATCGTCAGAGTCAAGGTTTTGGAGGAAAAGGCGAACAGATCTGTTTGTGTTTGGGGGAGATTTTGAATTCTCAAGTGTGGTCTATGACACATGTGCATATCATGTGACTTTCCACATCAGCTAGGGGTGCGTGGGGATTAGCCAAACTAGGGGTTCGGAGCATTTTTGAAAATATATATATATATATATATTATTAATGTTGTTTATCAACTACTGCATTAATGTTTTAGGTTGTTTACAAGTCATGTCACAAGCTGCTAACCAAACAAACGAAACTAAAGCAATTTAAATTGTTTTATTTATTTTTATTTTAGAATTCAATATCAGATTGTTTTGTTATAATTTTTATTTATAGTTTACGCATTAAAAGTATAAATTAAAGTGAAAAAAAAAAAAAAAAAAAAACCTTATTTATGGGCGGTTTAAAATTCTAACCCCAAGGTATGGCCTAGTCAGTGTTCACCTTCTTGTGTTTGGATAGAGCAAGTCCCTCCTTTGCAGCAGAAGGTGGATTTGGAAAGGTCTATTTAGTAACCATTTCGTTTTTAGTTTATATTTATAAAAATTTTAAACACTGGCATAAAAACTTATTTGATAATTGTTAGGTTTTTTTCTTGGCATTCCCGTTTGACAAAACTCCTTTCAGTTGTATTTGTTTTCGCACTTTTTATTTCAGTGAGGCTATGAGTTTTTAGATGCGAATCCAACCCGAATTATGCTTTACAGAGAAGTTTGTGATGTTAATGCTTTCAAGATTGCCACTTCGCTGATTATGACGGGGATCGAGCTGCCCGGTCAGCTCGCGAGGGTGCAAGGGGCAGCAAGGGGCAGCGCCCCTTGGCGGGTTCGGGGCAGCGCCCTCGAAGCAAAATGCAAAATTGCATTCGAAGTTGCATGTCCGTCCTTGCTCGCTCGAGCGAAGGCTGAGTCTGGCAAAAAAACCTGAAAGAGATGAATGTACGCTCGAGCGAAGGGTGCGTGGCTCGAGCGAAGCCACTTATGGAAAACACGCGTTTTTGGTTCCTCGCTTGAGCGAGAGAGTCTTCGCAGTCCCAGATTTCTATAAGTACGGATTTCTGTCAGATTTTAGGATTACTGCTCCAGATCTTCTTTTTGGATATTAAGGTTTATATATGGGGATAGTTTGTTAATTTTCTTTGATGTTTTGATTGAGTATTCAACTCATGATTTAAAGAGTATGCATCCAAGGATTGTTTGTTTGTTCATTCTATACAAAAGAGAGAGTTGTTCTTCGGTGGATTCTGAAGAATTCGAGCCTGAAACTTTGGTGGATTCTGGAGTGGCTCATCGTCAAGACAATTCCGAGGTGAAGACAGGGTTAGAAGAGACACATAGAGGTTGGTTCAATTCGGGCGTGGATTCGCTAGGTAATTGAGAGTATACATGTGTAATTCTTTTATATCTTCTTAGTGGATTGTTTTGTGATTATTGCCCGTAGTTTTTTTATCACAATTGGAGGTGTCCAATTGTGATTTTTCCACATAAAATCGTTTTGTCGATTTGTCTTGATTGTTTGATTGGGATTGTTGTTTACTACTTAAAATTGATACATAATCACAAATCACCATCTAGGGGATTTCTAGATTTTTCAATAATTTTGTTAGTTTATAAATGGTTGTCTCGGTTTATAAATTTGAGAAAAAAATGTAAACTCAAAAAATGAGTTTACGTTAGTTTTTAAATAGAAATTTAAAATTTTGACTAACAAATTATTTTTTTCAATTAAATTTTTTTTCAATTATAATATGTATGATCCCATTGTCAGAAATAATAAAAAATATATATAAATATTTTAAGACTGAGCAAACATATTTTTTAGTTTATGTTTTTAAAATTTTTCAAATATTTTATTCAAACCAAATGCGTTTATAGTTTATATTTTTCTCAAAATAAATAAAAACTAATTTATAAAATTTTTGTTAATATAAATAAAAAAACGAGAACGTTACCAAACCTCACCGAAGCAACAGTTCTTGCTTAGCTTTGGTTTCTTTTCTGTGTTTTTGATGTGCTTTCTTTGTGTCTATGTGGCTTCTACAGGCCTGCAGCCACCTAAAAAAAAAAAGTATGGACTGGTCAACGAAATTTTGGACTTGAGGGTTTTGTTTCTTTTAAGATCTGAGGTTAGTAAAAAAATTTGGCGCCACGAATCATAGGATTTAAAACCTTATTTTGAAATACTTGTTTTGAAATGTTAGTTCAGGTTATAGGAATCTGGTGTGTGCAAATTAACTTAGAATATTCTTCATATAAAAAAAATTAACAAAAAATTAATGGCTCAAATTTAAAGTTAATAAAAAAAATTAAAAATCTTTATCATTTAAAAAAATCTAAAATAGACATGTGAAATCAACGTTTTTGTAAATTTTGATTCAATTATGCAACGAAATACGGTGACATCAAGTCCACATTTCATTTTCCATTGGAATGGAATGGAGAGAGATAGACCGGAATATCAACCTGACGACCTCCACTGTCTCTCTCTCAACGACCTAACAAATTTGATAAAAACAGTCCCGGATTTTGCGCGTTTGTTGACATGGTATGGTGACATTGAAAAACCAAAGGAAATTATTAGATGAATGAATGGACAATGAAATATGGTGTACAGCTTAGTTTTAGAGACAGACAAACTAGATTTCGTAACAAAAATAAATGAGTTATTAAATATTTTATATGGTATTTAAATAAATATGGATTAGTATTATATAAAATATTTGATAATTTTTTAAAGGTTCTTAACATTACACTTTCGTGATTGATTTAATTTGACATTACGAACATAAAAAGAACAATATTAAATGAAAATTTTTATTTTAGGTGTGTACCATATGTCCTTATGACATCGGTAATATTTAGTTATGATGTATTAGAATGTTAATTATGACATTAAATTACGAAACTAAATATGAAGACATCAAAATCAACCTTTCATCTTGTTTTTTCCATTGCAATGGTAATGGATACACGGGCATCAGACATCAATAACAACAAATTGATAGAAACTGCCCTGATTTTGCGGGTTTGTTGACGCGATGACAAAGAGGCCAATGGAGAAAAGTGTTATCAGATCTAGATAGGCTATGAACTATGCTTTACAGCTTAGACACAGATGTTTGGAATAGTTGTTTGTTGACCACTCATGTGGTTATTGTCAATGGTGGATTCATAAATTATTTAAATGCAGAGTAATATGTAAAATTCTTTAGATTTTTAGGTGTTCAATTAAAATTATATTGATTTGCAAAAAAATGTTAGGTTTTATTATAAATACGAAAATAGCATGGGTCAAATGAGACTTTTGTGAAGCTGCCAGTGCCACGCATCCGCCAAAAAGTTGGTTGGAGTGTTCTGAAAAAGTTAATTTTTTTATTAAATAATCAAAAAAATTATTTATCATTATTTTTTTTAAAAAAAATCAAATGGCTACTCAACTTTTCAAACGCATTATTAATTTTTGTAAATCCTATAAAAAATTAAAAAAATATTTAAAAAGTTAACCTCAAACAACTATAGAATTTGATTGTATTAACAAGATAAAACCCCTAAGATATCTCTGAGTCACCATTTATCTTTCAAAGTATTTGGAATGATTTGTGTATTTTTTTTTTGTAATTAAATAGATGGTTGTGAAAGAAAAAGTGATTAATTAATGGATAAGATATAATATTTTATCTTATTAAATTTTTTAATAAAAAAAAAACTTTTTTTCAAACAGAATCTCAATGACTTGTCACGTTATTTCTTAAAAGAGTGTCACAAAATAACAACAATAAAAATTTGCATAAATTACATTGACACTGCTGAGATTTGTGTTTATTACAGTTCTCCCCTCACCTTTTGAAAATTACATCCCCCTCCCTGAGGTTTAAAGTTTCATTACAGATTGCTCCCTCTAGCAATTTAATTTTTTTAAATATCAATTTTGCTCTCACTGGGTAAATTACATTGACACCCCCTCACATTTTAGAAATTACAATCCCCTCCCCAAGGTTTAAAGTAGCATTACCAATTGTCTCCTCGGTTAGTATTAGTTGAAAAATAAATTCATTGAAAAAAAAATTAATTGGAAAAAAAATTAATTGAAGAAAAAATTAATTAAAAAAAAATTTGTTAGTCAAATTTTTAAATTTCTGTTTAAAAAACAACGTATACTCATTTTTTGAATTTTTGCTTTTTTCTCAAATTTACAAACTGAGACAACCATTTATAAACCAAAAAAATTATCAAACAAGTTTTTATGACAGTTTTTCAAATTTTTGCAAACATGAATTGAAAACTAAAAATGAAATGGTTACCAAACAGGTCTTAGATGGTAAAAATATCGTAAAATTAATAAATAATTAAATAAGTTACTAACGTAAAAAATGACTTATCAAAAGATTCTTAGGCTATGTATGGTTTGATTTTAAAAAAAAATTTAAAAAAATTAAAAATTAATTTGGTTAAGAAATAAAAAATAAAAAATAATTATAATTTTTATATAATTTTTATCTTTCGAGTGTAATAAACATAAACCTCAAGGGGTGTCAGTGTAATTTTTATCTTACGTTGGTTTTTAAACAGAAATTTAAAAATTTGACTAACAAAATTTTTTTCAATTAATTTTTTTTTCAAATAAATTTTTTTTCAACTAATACTAACTGAGGGGACAATTGGTAATGCTACTTTAAACCTTAGGAAAAGATTGTAATTTCTAAAATGTGAGGGGTGTTAATGTAATTTACCCAGTGAGGGCAAAATTGGTATTTAAAAAAATTAAATTGCTGGAGGAGCAATCTGTAATAAAACTTTAAATCTCAAGAAAAAGGATGTAACTTTTAAAAGGTGGGGAAAGAACTATAATAAACATAAACATCAGAAAATGTCAATGTAATTTACCCTAAAAATTAAATTAAAGCTAGGCCTTGTCCGAGAAATAAATTTTCCATGTTTTTGGGCCTAACTCAACTACACCTGTACCTGCGCGAAGTCTGTGGGGCCCCTACCCAGTAATTGGTGATTACTATTACAATAAGGCTTCATTGGTAAGTTGAGGTGATTTTTTTTTTTTTTTTTTTTTTTTGATTATTTTAACTATTTTAAATCAGGTTAAAAAGTTTGTTTGGGTTAAAATTTTTAATTTTTTAATTTTTAAAATTTTTTTAAGAGAAAAATGAAATAATTATAATTTAGATATTATATTTTATCTTTTTATATTTAATTCAGTCAAAACGTCAACCCAATTCAATTGCCAACTAACAAATTAGCCTTCGATTGGGAAGCCTAAACTTGGGTTTTTTTGACTATTTTAGTTACAAAAAATAAAATAGATTTTTTAGTTTAATAAGACAAAATATCATATCAATCCATAATCATTATATTCTTTCTCTCACAAAAAAGCCAAAAGCTCTCCCCAAACCAAACATTTTAGCCTCAGGCTAAAATAGTTAAAAAAGTCAAAAAATCAACCCACTTCCCAAACGAAGGCTTAATAACATCGTATCGTACAAATGATAGCGTGATGGGAGAAGTTATTGGTTGGTCCAGGATAGTATTACGTGATACTTTACATGTATTGTGATTGGTAGAAAAAATAAGACTCACAATTTTGTGTTGGATTATTGAAAAACATGAAAAGACATAAAAATTTATAATTGGCCTAGGACATTCACGTGTTGCCCCAAGAGCAACCAATAATTTTTCATACTATGGAGATTCCAATTGCGACACGTAAGCTTTATTTTTTTCGACTTCCCCAATATGCCCCGAGAAGTTATTTGGTGGTCCGGCCACGGCCACGTGGTGCCGTAGGCGTGTTTTTATTGATGGAGAATGTGAGATTTACAATTTTGTGTTAAGTAATTGACGAACAGCAAGAGACATAGTATATGATGATTGGTGAAGGGCACGAATATGTGGCGTCTCAGAAGCACCAAATAATTTTTATATGTCCCATGGAAATTGATAATTTACCACCTCATTTGAAAACTTAACTATTTTAATTGATTTTTTTTTTCTTTTTTAGTTATTTTGTAAGATGAAGAAAAGTTATGTTTAGAATGAGTTATAAAAAAATTTATAGTTGAATAGAGGGTTGTAAGAGAGAAAAAAAAATTAATAAGTAGAATATGACATTTTATTTTATTAACTATTTTAATTAATTATTTTAGTAAAAAAAAACTATTACCAAACAGTCCCAGCTGCCGACAATTGTAAACATAAAAATGCATACAAATACATTAATAACGAGAACTCAATAAATAAATAAATAAATAATACTCTTTCCAAACAGTCCCAGCTGCCGACAATTGTAAACATAAAAATGCATGCAAATACAATAATAACAAGAACTCATCAGAAGAAGAAGATCTGCAACCGTTGATGGGTCGTAGTCAAAGGACCCCATTCTATACTCGTAACCCATTATCTTAAGAATTAGGGAAATTCTAAAGGTATATGACATGTAACCTTAATTATATTATTTTTTTAATTATGATTAATTTTATTTTAATTATAACTAATGAATACTTTCATATTGTGTTTAGTTATGATATATATATATATATATATATATTTTAAATTATGATTCAAAAAATTAAATGTATATCATTTTTCTTTTTAATTATAAGGTGTATATGGTGCATATCCTTTAAAAGGTATGCACCATAGTCTTTTCCTAAAAGTAATATTATATAAACAAAAAAATTTATACATAATACTGTATTCATATATAATGGGTTAATTTGGGAATTTGGCTATTTTAATTTTTTTTTTTTTAAAAAAAAACTTTTTTACTATTTTTGGGGTACTTACATATAGGTCCTAATAGGTAGACTTATTGTCTAATAGGTCCTATGGAAAAAATTTGTCATAAAAAAAGTCACTAATTGTAAGTTTTAACGACAATTTATAAAAATCATGATAAAAAAAGTTACTAATTATCAATTTTTAGCGACATATATAAAAAATTGTCACAAAAAAATTATTTTTATCAACAATTTTATCAAGGTTTATTTCCAATAGGACTCGATGGGAATTAAGTCTAACTATTAGGACCTATTGGTAGTTTACCCTCTATTTTTTTATTTTATCCTAACTAAAAAAAAAATTGTATTTGAGAAGATAGTTGATTTTTTTTTTTTTTTGAAGTTGATTTGATGGTTTTGAGATAAACTAAAATGATTATAATTTAGATGTCATATTTTATTTTATTGACTATTTTAGTTTATTTTTAGCCTAAAATTCAACTTCCCAAACAAGTCCAATGATGTGGCTTATTATGAACTATTCATTTCAAAACAAAACACTATTGAATATGAATTTATTTACAAAAATAGTATTGTAACATAATTCTTGTAGAATTTTTTGTACGAAATTTATATATGAGTAGAATTTTTTAATGGGCCATTTTTTGATAAGTCCTATTTATAACTGTTTTGTTCCATAAAACCCAAACTGTTTCTGAATATTCCATTAGGTCCATTAATTGTCAAAGGACGAAATAACCCTCTCCGCCTCTCCCGCGTGAAACCGATTCTACAAAAACCCATTCCTATTCGAAATATTCAATTCACAAAATTTCCAAAACAAAAACTCAATCGACGAAACGATACTGATATTGCCTCCAGTAACCCTAGATTCCTCTTCGTCTCACCACTGCGAAGCTTCACATCGGAAGGAGGGTGCTTCGTCGTTCGAAGATTCTTGTCACCCCATTGAGTTTATTTTATCCACTGAGTGTGATCCATACCCACCAACCATGACGAACAAAAGTAAGGAATACCATTCCTCATTCTGCTTCTCAATCATAATGTCATCAAACATAGATGTTTTCGGAATTAATTTTGTAAAAATATATGTAAACATTCACATTGGCCTCTAACTGTTGTAGTTTTCGGGATTTGTTTTTGCACACATGAATGATGTGAACATTCACATTACTATTGATTACTGGGTAAATTTAGAGTAGTACACACTGATGTAAACACATTAATGTCAGAACACCCAAACTTCACTCAACACTATGCTGAAGTATGATTTAAACATTGACATTGTGACATCAATGCCCAAGTTGTTTGTGTTATTGGGTGTAGTTTGGCGCTGTTGGTTCCCCCCTTTGATTTTTAGAAAATTATAACATAATGTGATCACCCATGTAAGCATTCACATTGGCCAGTAAATGTTGTCGTGTTCGAAATTTATTTCTCAAACATGGATGATGTGAACATTCACATTACTATTGATTACTGGGTAAATTTAGAGTAGTGCACACTGATGTGAACATTCACATCATGTGAACATTCACATTAATGTCAGAAACCCCAAACTTCACTCAATACTGTGATAGAGTATGATGTAAACATTCACATTGTGACATCAATGCCCAAGTTGTTTGTGTTATTGGGTGTAGTTTGGCACTGTTGGTTCCTCCCTTTGATTTTTAGAAAATTATAACATAATGTGACCACCCATGTAAGCATTCACATTGGCCAGTAAATGTTGTCGTGTTCGAAATTTATTTCTCAAACATGGATGATGTGAACATTCACATTACTATTGATTACTGGGTAAATTTAGAGTAGTGCACACTGATGTGAACATTCACATCATGTGAATGTTCACATTAATGTCAGAACCCCCAAACTTCACTCAATACTGTAATGGAGTATGATGTAAACATTCACATTGTGACATCAATGCCCAAGTTGTTTGTGTTATTGAGTGTAGTTTGGCACTGTTGGTTCCCCCCTTTGATTTTTAGAAAATTATAACATAATGTGACCACCCATGTAAGCATTCACATTGGCCAGTAAATGTTGTCGTGTTCGAAATTTATTTCTCAAACATGGATGATGTGAACATTCACATTACTATTGATTACTGGGTAAATTTAGATGTGAATGTTCACATTAATGTCAGAACCCCCAAACTTCACTCAATACTGTGATGGCGTATGATGTAAACATTCACGTTGTGACATCAATGCCCAAGTTGTTTGTGTTATTGGGTGTAGTTTGGCGTTGTTGGTTCCCCCCTTTGATTTTTAGCAAACTATAACATAATGTGATCACCCATGTAAACATTCACATTGCCCAATAACTGTTGTCGTTTTCCGAATTTATTTTTCCAACATGGATGATGTGAACATTCACATTACTATTGAGTACTAGGTAAATTTAGAGTATTACACACTAATGTGAACATTCACATCATTTGAATGTTCACATTAATGTCAGAACCCCCAAACTTCACTCAATACTGTAATGGTGTATGATGTAAACATTCACATTGTGACATCAATGCCAAAGTTGTTTGTGTTATTGGGTGTAGTTTGGCGTTGTTGGTTCCCCCCTTTGATTTTTAGCAAATTATAACATAATGTGATCACCCATGTAAACATTCACATTGCCCAATAACTGTTGTCGTTTTCCGAATTTATTTTTCCAACATGGATGATGTGAACATTCACATTAGTATTGATTACTGTGTAAACTTACAGTAATAAACACTGATGTGAACATTCACATCACTGTATAATGATGTGAATGTTCCAATTACTGTCAATGCTGGTTGTTGAATGTTGTTTGGTGCTTCGGGTTCCATCCTCTGTGTTTCAACCAATTACATGTGCTCATTTGAACACACAGGTCTTCCCCATAAAGTTGATGGCAAGCGAAAGCGAGGGGAATCCCGTTTCAAAACCAAGCCTGATCAAACAGCTGTTCCTGAAGAAATGAACATGAAAAAAGTGAACTACCGGTCAAATATAACTGGATTGGTCAAACTGTTAAAGGATACGAAATTTACAAGTGGCCAATTGAAGTGCCTTAGAAAAACACCGTTCTGGCCATTATTTGATAGCTTGATCAGTAACGAAATCGACCTCAACCACTGCATGAAATATGATGATGTCATTGTGCGTATAGTACAAACATTCAAGCAATCTAGTGGAAGGTTTTACATTGGGGATAAGAACATCCAGATTTTTAGAAGCGACGTATCACTGATTTTTGGGGTGGACTGCGGCACCAAGTCGATGGACCTCTCTTATGGTGCAAAACCAACAACTGGCATCATACACCGAATGTGCAAGGATGTTAGTCGGTTAAGTGCTGCCAAAATACGAGAAATTCTGAGGGAAGCATTGAAGGGCATAAAAAAACATGACAATGAGGAGGTCGCAAGATTAGTTTGCATGTATGCATGCGTCAAGCTATTCTTTTCTACATCCGGAGAAACAATTGGATGGGTTTTCTACTCATACATGGACCCATTACACAAGATGATCGAGTATGATTGGGCTGAGAGCATCCGGGCAACCTTGATGGGTTCATTGGGCCAAAACTGTGGAAAACCAGGACGAGTCACCGGATGTGTGATGTTGTTAATGGTAAATCAAATCTCATACAACTTATTCTATGTTTAATATGAACATATACGGGCTCTGAACACTCTGATGTGAATGTTCACATTTCTCAGCTTTGGTGTGGAAGTTGACAACATTGATGAAAACATTCGCATTATTGTTTCAGTAATGTACAAACACACATTAGTAGATGCTGGTGTAAACATTCACATTAACAGATGTGAACATTCACATCAGTTGTACCACTCACATTACAAGATGTGAATATTCACATCAGTAACATCACTCACCATTAGCAAAATGTGAGCATTCACATAGTAATAACACTGACATGAACAGATGTGAACATTCACATCAGTATCATCCCCCACCATTAGCAAATGTGAACATTCACATCAGTAATAGCACTGACACTAACAGTTGGGAACATTCAGGTCAGTAATATCACTCACATTAACAGTTGTGAACACTCACATCAGTAGTATCACTCAACATTAGGAAATGTGAACATTCACATCAGTAACATTACTCCACATTAGCAGATGTGAACATTCACATCAGTTTTAAGTGATGTAAACATTCACATTACTGGCCTAGTGGTGCACTGTGAACATTCACATTACTGCACCAATGGTGTAAACATTCACATCAATGTTAATTCATATCCACATTCAAATTACTGATATTTGTTATTTGTTTCAGTATTGGCTGTGTGAGCATACAACAATCTTACAACCCCGCAACCCCAATGCCATTCCACGATGCGTAAAATGGGACCTCACAGCCTTACATAGCAACATGAAGTCCATAACTCTGGCTAAGCTAGGTTTAAATGAGGTAGAAGTACAACCAAATATATTGTGCTTATTCACATAGTGAGACGAGGAACTATCTAACTAACATACTGTCTCGAAATGCAGGTATATGGCGGCGAGCTAAGGGCATCACCAACTGAAGCGAAGATGTATCGTCATACAAAATTGAATGTGGAGCCAAAACCTGAGATTTTGTCAAGTGCAGTAGCAAAGAAAGATGAAAGCAATGAGGATCAAAGCAAAGACAGTCAACGCAGTGATGACAGGGATGCATTTTCTGTCGATGCAGTGGACCTGAATGATGTTGGACATTATATCAACCCCAGCTGTAGCACCCCCCAATGCTGAGAAAGGAATCATCATAGCACAACCAACTGAGCCCGACATTGTGGAAGTACTCATGAAAGAAAACCAAAAAGCTTGGGCTCTTGTACGGCAATGGGAAGCGAAATACAAACAGTTGGAAGAATCATGGGAGTTGAGGGCAAGGGTGATTGCTGTCCTTGAAGCCAAACTATTTGACCAATCGGGCTCATCCAATATGGACATGGACATGAAGACTTGCATGGAGTGGAAAGATACAGAAATTCAGCGGCTGACAAAGTTGGTCATCAACTTGGAATGTGAAAAAACAATACTTCAAGACCTTTTTGATGATCAGTCTGTACACATCATCACTCAAGTTGAAGCACAAAAGGCTCATAACAGCCTTAACAACAATCCCACTGCAGCATTGGAACACATTATCAGCCCCCCATCAAGGGTAAAGCACATAAAGCAGAAGGTAAGGAAAGAACACAGGTTGGACGAGTTTGAATACCCCAACCTGCCTAGTCAGAAGAAAGGGAAAGAGGGAGCCCAACAGAAATCACATGCAGTCCAAATTGCACAAGATTTAGACAAGCAACCACCAAAAAAGCAGCCAACAAAGTCCAAGAAGTTATCCTTGAACAACAAACTAAAGGTCTGGGCTAACATGAACAAACTCAACAAGCAAAAAGTCCAAAATTTGCACAAGAACGGCGGTAATGAGTAAGTGATCTTACATATCCCCAACTGTTTTTTTTTTCCATCATGTTCAGTTCACATACATACTTAATGAATTAGACCATTTCATAAATTTGCAATGTTGACATTAACATTTTCTGTAATCACAATGCACAGGTTGCTAGTGTGGCGAGGGGACTCAAAGACTAAACATGTGTATTTTGATGACATCATACACCTCATCAAGGAAGAATCAATAACCAACAACGTATGGCAACTGTAAATGTGTACAAAACACACACACACACACACACGCACACACACATACACATAGAGTAAAGACACTGTAAATAATGTACTGCCACCCCTCCGGTTCTGCAGGTGATAGATGCTTATGGTGAAATTCTACTTGAACTACAAGGGCTAGTCAACCCAAGTTTGGAAGATTCATCATTCATCTTTACAAGCACATGTTTGGTAACCACTAGACTTTAATTTTGATTATGTTTCAATACATGTGGATGTTATTCTCAACATTACATGCTTACATTGTTAATTTAAATAATAGGCAGATGTGAATGTTAACAAAAACATAAAATGACCTTTGAGAAGATTCACATTGACAGATGTGAACATTCACATCATTCGCATTGAATATTATATGCTTATTATGTTGATAAACTTAAATGATACACACATGTGAACATTCACATCAGTAATATAACTCATAGTAACAGATGTGAACATTCACATCAGCAGTATTACTCACATTAACAGATGTGAACATTCACATCAGCAGTATTTACTCACATTAACAGATGTGAACATTCACATCAGTAACATCACCCACCATTAGCAAATGGGAACATTCACATCAGTAATAGCACTGACATTAATAGATGTGAACATTCACATCAGTAGCATTACTCACACTAACAGATGTGAACATTCACATCAGTAACATCACCCACCATTAGCAAATGGGAACATTCACACCAGTAATATCACTGACATTAACAGATGTGAACATTCACATCAGTAGTTTCACTCACCATTAGGAAATGTGAACATTCACATCAGTAACATAACTCCTCATTAGCAGATGAACATTCAAATCATTAACACCAAACATCGATATAAAGACTTGGTACATCATTGTATGCCCTTTGTGTGCAGAAAATCATTGAACAGTACCCCCCCACAAGAGGAATAAACTAATTGATGTACACATCAAGGAGTATCAAGGCCAGAGATTCTTAATCTTCCCAATACACGACAACTTTCACTGGACAATTGTTGTGTACGACGTGAAAGAGAATGTATGGAGGCATTATAACTCACTGCGCCCAAGGGAAGGCATACATGACCCACATATTGACAAAGCACAAATACTGGTAAATGGCTGACAAAAACAATACTTGTCGTGATGTGTAATATTTGAACTTGGACGTATGCCCTATGTTGGTTGGTGCCTAATATGAAATTTCATTGTTGGCAGAGGGACTACATCACAACTTTGGTGCACAACATTGGACCGTCATCACCATTATGGACCAATTTATCAAGCCAAAATACTTCGAAAACAATCATATCAGTGGACATCTGTCCTCAGCAAGCATCAAATTCGTAAGCCTAAAATCGATTTCTACACATGTTCCACAACCTTTACCCACCTAAATTTCAAAATCTAACAAGAAGTTTGCATTTTCAGGGTGGATTGTGGGCCTGCAGTTTGTTACATCATGAGGGCGCATGTATATCGTGAAGACATTGTTGCCAGCCTAGATCGCTTTGAATGGTGTCAAATAAGAGACTCATTAGTACACCTTTTCCTGAACCACAGAAAGACAGTGCAATGTGAAAACCTATAGGTGGGGGGTGTCCACCTATCACTGTTACCCAAATCTGTTATCCACATTTAAGACAATTTAGTTTCACTAGCTTAATTGTAAATGAAGTCTATATCACTGCTTGTACAGATACTTTTCAGTCAATATATGTATATGCATTTTCAGGCCTATCACATGATGTCAATGTTCACATCACAGAATGATCGTACACTTTCTTCTATTTTAAACCATACTACATGGATGTGAATATTGCTTAAAGTGTTCATGTAACACAATATGACAGGTGTGATTATGATATTTCTTAACACAAGTCAATATTCACATCTAACAATTTGATGATGTGAATATTCACATCATAACTTCTGATTATGCGAATGGCAACAATGATGTCATGAATATTCACATCTTATGAGTTGATGATGCGAATGGTTACATTGATGTAAACATTGTTGTTAACAGTAACAACAATGTGAACATTCCCACCACAGAAATGTTTGAAAGTTGAACAATGTGAACATCCACATAATGTGAATGTTAACAGCATGCATTCATCCAAAACACAACCAACATAAATGTCATATTGGTACCTTAAAAAAGTAAAAATAAAACACAAATCAAACACTAATGCATTATTATGTTTGCCAACGCAACGTAATCTTATCGCAACCCAATGTTTCCCAACACAACACAATCTTATTTCAAAAATGAATATAAGAATCCAATGTAAAATACAATGTTGAAATGAAAAAAGGTACATCTTATATCGGCTTCGTGCATGATTTTCGATTATGGCTCCCCAACTTATCACATCTCCCGCACCTTATTTGCTTCAGTTTCTCACCCCTTGATGGGATCCTATTCTTCTTCGACCTTCCGGGTGGTCTTTTCACGGTAGGCGGGTATATAGTAAAGTCCGTGGGATCAAAAGGCGGCTTCTCCACCGATGGTATAGGGAATATGGCTCCCGAATAGGCTGCACGATATGTCTCTACATGAAAGTAATGTTCTACACAATCATTGAGATTGTAGTGGCTCTTCTGAATGGCAATAACAGCATGGTCACACGGGAATCCGTTGATTTGCCATTTGAAGCATGAACATGTACGCCTCGCAACATCAACTGTAACCGATGGTATCGAATGAACTTCAAACACATCCTCGTTGGCTTTGCTAACTTGCCAAGACTTGCTGTCATTGAACGAATCCATAAGCCTTGTTTCGAATGTCGGACAAATAATCTCATTCCATTTGTTTGCTTGGTCACGCCGTGCAGACATTTGCCGCATCAACTGAGTACGAATTTTGTCCACCATTTGAGTGATAGGAAGATTACGTGCTTCTTTAATCCAGTTATTAAATGACTCCGCCGCATTGGATGTCATCTCCCCATAACGCATGCCCCTGCACAGTATATCACAAACATTGTACAATACGGATTTAACAGGCCTGACCATTAATGTTGCCAGATGTGAACGTTCACAGTACTACCATTAGTATACACTGATGTGAACATTCACATCAGGGTATAATAATGTGAATGTTCACATCTGCTACCAGGTTTTAATAATGTGAATGTTCACATTACATGGTTATTACGTTGTCAACTTAAATGATAGACAGATGTGAATGTTAACAACAACAACAAAATATGACACGTGTCAACATTCAAATCTGTAATACATTGCATGACTATTTGACAAATTAACAGATGTGAACATGACATCAGTCATCATTGGCATCTGTGAACATTCACATCATTTATATTGAAGATGAAACACAATTCGAAGATTGTCACCATTATAAACTGAAAATTCACATCACTACCATTCTAAACTTAAAAAATGGAACACCTTAGGAATCTATTATTACCTGAAGTATGAATTTGCCCAGTACTCAGGTGCTAAGTCCTTGAAAAAATTATGAGCTCGTTGTTTACCCTCCTCTTTTAATTTTGCAAGCTTTTCATGGAACCCTACCACAGTTGGCTCGTAGGCACAGTCACCCAAACTCCTTACTAGGTGATCCCTGAATCCATTATCAATTCCTTTCATCCGGTCTCTTAAATTGCTCTTCAAGTGTTGTAAGCAATAACCGTGATGAGCCGATGGGAACACCTTTGGCATAGCTTCTAACAGACCAAGATTACGATCCGAAATAAAAGTAATATGGCGCTTCCCATCAACAACCTTCCCAAGTTCATGCAAGAACCACAACCAATTAGCCGTGGTCTCCGAATCAACAATTGCAAATGCAACAGGAAACAGGAAACAGACCTACAACACAACACCAATACACAACTGTTCACAATATTCCAAAGTGAATAGAAAAATAGTATAAACGAAACAGGTCATGTGAATGTTCATATGTACATTGCCCTCTTTACTATTGCTGTTTTTGGATTCAGGTTCGTAAACATCAACGATGTGAACATTCACATTAACGACCATTAATAATTCATTGTTGCTTGTTGAGTCACTGAAAATGTTAACATTCACAGTACTGTTCATTAATAGATCAACTAACATTAGTATACACTGATGTCAACATTCACATAAGTCTGTAATAAGTCTGATGTGAACATTCACACCAGTCTGATGTTAACATTTCTGTCATTAGCATACAAAGGTGTGAACATTCACATCAGTGCATACTAATGTCACTGATGTGAATGTTCACATTACTTATAATTTAGCAATCACTCTTTCGTCCAGACTATGCTGCTCAGAGCGAATATTGACATGGATAGACAGGTAAAAAAAACTTCTAACCATTGTTCCCGTCTTTCGCCGTTGCCGCAAGTAGCTGACCTTTGTACTTTCCTTTGAGGAATGTTCCATCCAGGAATAATAAAGGCCGACAAGCATTGAACCCAGAAATACACGCAGCGAATGACACAAAGAAGCAACAAAACTGTTGACTACTCGCATTATAGTCAATATTGACATAACTCCCCGGATTGTACCGCATCACAGCATCCGAATACCACCGCAACTGGTCAAACGATAACGAGTGATCTCCATGGATACCAGCCTTTGCTTTCTCCACACCCAACCATACGACATGGTAACTCATATCTAGCCCATAATCCCTCTTCAAAATAGTCACCACTTCACACGGCCGAGTCAACGGCTTGTCCCTCACAATTTCAGATATGGTGCTCGACACCAAATCCGAACTAACTCGCGGATTCTTCGATGTTCGAACATCCGTACCACAAGTATGCACATCACTAAACCTCTTGATGTAGAAAAAATCATTTGCTCGTTGTGCTCTACAATGTATAGCCCACAAACACCCCCTCTCCTCCCGCATCGCACATACAGCAGTAACTCTTGTTGTCTCGTTCTTCACGTATGTGAACTTAAACCCACATTGGATGGCATACTTACATAAAACATCACGAAATTCTTGTGCACCTCCAACAAACCGTTGTCCTACATAAGTAATACCATTTGCCCAAGGGGCTGACAACAACACCTTCTTCTTATGGTGGCAAAATCTCCGTAGTGCATCAATTTCATCCTCAACCCCCACACGCAGCAATCCCAAACTACTTGACTGACCAATATCACCCTTCAACTCAACCACAACTTCTACATGTTGTACCCCCATTGATTTAGCAAGCAGTACCATGTTCTGAAATTCTTCCTCATTGTCCAAATGACACTTATTAATCCCAGGTAGTTTACAGAACAATGAAATAGAACCAGCAGACAACTCATCCCATTTCTCACACAAACACTCCACCAAACGAGAATAACACATTGCGCGGGCAACATTTATTACAGTTGTACTACAACCATATGTACACACCAATAGCATAAAGGTATCCATCTCCTGTAAAAACACAAAAACACAACAATGAACAGTAACGAAAATCGATATGAAAATTCACATTGTGCAAAAAATAGATGACTACATGTACATTTCAACTGCTAAATCCATAATTCACAATATGAAGATGTGAACATTGACATTACTATTAACAAGATGTCAACATTAAGCAAACATCAAAGTCCAATGACAACATCAACAATCTTCACATAATATAATGATGTGAACATTCACATCAGTGTATGATGATGTAAACATTCACATCAGTGTATAATGATGTGAACATTCACATCAGTTTATGATGATGTAAACATTCACATTGATATTAACAAGATGTTAACATTAAGCAAGCATCAAAGTAAAATGAGAACATTAACAATCTTCACATAATTATTAACAATCTTCACAGAGCCTCATTAAGCAAACATCAATTTAAAATGAGAACATCCACATTCTTCACATATTCCACATTCACAAAATGTGCAGATTGACATTGATATATATACTGATAATCAAATCATCCACACAGAGTCTCATTACGCATGCATCGAAGTCAAATGAGAACTACACAATCTTCACATAATACGAATGAACTCCCCTCCACATAACCACGTAAAATGCATATAATTGAAAAAACAGAGCATTCAATCCATATAAATCCAAAAACAGAGCATCTGATCCATTATATGAATGAAACCATAAACTGAACATGTATTCATAACCAAATTGATACTAACCTTGATCATGCAATCCTACAATCGTACAGAAAGTTGAAAAAAACTGATTTGAACTAGTTATAATCCGGCAAATGTAACAACCGAACACCCTCCTCTTCGTCGTCTTCACTCGCAAACCACAGAACCAGACTCCAACAGCAAGGATGAAACCCTAGCACAACCAATCCTTGCAACGAGCATGCAAAACATAAACGTAACTCTCGAAATTGGATTGATGATGAAAAGCGTAAAATAGAAACTGCCAAACTGCATGAACGAAGAAACAGGCACCTATTACGTATTAACACTGTACATATATATATATATATATATATATATATATATATATATATACAGGGGCAAAATAGTCCAAGAAATTATATTAAATTAGAAAAATGGACTTTATGGAATATCCAGAAAAATTTATGGGACTAATTAGGTTATAATATACTTTAGTGGACCTAATGGGTTATAACAACTCTAGAATGGATTTATCAATAAAAATCTCTTTTTTTTATCTTAAATAAAAAAAACTATACAATAATCTCAGAGTGTTTTATAAAATAATATTAAGCGTTCATAAAAATATTTGATAATAAAATTATGTAAATTATTTCATAATTTTTGTGCAACTTATATTATTTTAAATTTTAATTCATATCATACATTTTTATTATTTAAAAAAATAGAAGTACCTTTCTATGCCACATAACTTTTTCTATTTCAAAATAGTTTGAAAATGCATTATTTTTAAATATTGGCCCCCATTGGGGAGTGAGATAAAGAGCCAAACGAAGGCTAAGTACATTTGCATTGAATTTATTCTCAACTTTTAGCTATGAAAATATTAGAAATCATAAAAGATTTACTAAAAACCATCTACAGTAGCCTTCCTAAAGGGTTTCTCAATTTAACAAATGCTACAGTGAATCTCTCAATTTAGCAAATGTCACTGTTCATTCACTAAATTTTTTTGGCAATTTTAGCCTATTTTTTTAACCTCGTTTGGGTTTTATTTTTGACTTTTTTAACTTTTGCGAGAAAAAAAGTGTAATGATTATGATTTGGATGTGACATTTTATCTTATTGACTTATACAATTAATTTTGTCTTTTTGGCAAAAAAATCACAAAAGACAAAATTGACTTCATAAGTCAATAAGATAAAATGTCACATCAAAATCATAATCATTATATTTTTTTTCTCACAAAAATCAAAAAATCCAAAATTAAAAATCAAATGAGGTTAAAAAATTCAGGCTATTTTAGCTCTTCCTAAATGAAAACTTTAATTAATTTCTTTTTCCTCTTTTTCTATTTACTCTCTAATGTAATTGTTAGATCAACTTTTAAAATATAAGTTTAATTGAAAAAAGAATAATGAAATAATATGTAAATAAAGTAGAGAAAGAATAAGGAGTAATGTTGGAGAAATTAATTGAAAAAGTGATCACCTAATAGAGAAGTAAAATTTTGAAGAAAAAATAAGTAAGATTGGTGGGGATGCTCTAATTTGTTAGCTACAATTTATTCACATTATTTGAGGAGAAAAAAAAAAAGAAAAAAAAAAGCAGAAGAAATATAGGTCTGTTTATCTTTTTTATTTTTGGTGAAATTGAATTACATGAAAAAAAGAAAAAAAATTCCCAATGTTTGGCAGAAACGCTTTTCAAAACTATTTTCCATTGTTTGGTGATGAAAGAAAATCATGGTAAATTCTAGTAACTATCATACATTTCTTCCATGCCATACCAATATATATATACACAATTCATCAATGGATTAAAAATTGAACAGTATTATTTTTTATATATTTATAAATCGGATCTAATGTTTTTACCATTTTGCATCCATCACTCTCGTTGAGTTTCATGACATGTGATGCTCATTTGGAGCATGGGTCAAGCATCACATGTGATTTGTTTTTTCAGAAATTGTTTTCGAAAACGACTTCAGAGAAGATGGATCCATAAGTTGGTTTCATTGGAATCAATTTGGTGTAAAAATAAATTCCCCTTAAATATTCTCTTTCTCTCTCTCTCTCTCTCTCTCTCTCTTATTTTTATTTTTTATTTTATTATAGTTAAGTGTACATCCAAACACCGAATAGGATGAAAAGTATATTTACAACTAGGGGTGTTCGCGGATCGGTTTTGTGCGGTTTGCGGTTCGGTTTTGACCCGCCCGCATCTATGCGGTTTGGGAAAAAGTCAACCCGCAACCGCCGGCAGTGCGGTTTATGGTTTATGCAGATAGGGTTTGCGGATGTGCGGGCAGTTGCGGACGGTTTGCGGTTTACACTTTTTTCTTTAAAAATTAATTTTTTAGTTTTTTTTCCCCTCGAATTTAGGCATCAGATTCATTTTATATATTTGTGATTATTTGACAACAATTTTCTGATGAGTTTACAAATAAAAATTGAATATCAATGCATTAAATGAAAGTACCTAAAACAAAGAGACCCTACACTAGCATTTTTGCCATGAAAAAAATGTATATCGATGCATAAAAAAATATATATCAATGCATTAAAGGTTGTACGCAATTATAATTGCCAGTTCAGTAATCAATAATCAAACTAGAAGCTCCATCGACTACCAGAAGGAAAATTTTATTAGAAAAAAGTGGATGAGTCACCAATGAAAATATATAAGAAATCAAGTTTAGGACTTGATAATTCTACGACATTAAGAAAGTTGAAAAATACTTAAAAATAAGGATCCTAGTGTCATAGAGAACATAATGGGGCTCCTGTTAAAGTTACAAAGTTGGTATATAAAAAAAAATAATAATAACAATAATAATTAAAGTGCGGGCGGTTTTTGCGGGTTGCGGGTTTAAACCGCGACCCGTCCGCAACCCGCAAATTTGTCATATTTCAAACCGCATCCGCCCGCATTATATTTGCGAAACCGCCCATTTATATGCGGATTGGACGGATTGGGCGGTTTGAGCGGTTTGAACGGTTCGGATAAACCGTTGCCCACCCCTATTTACAACCCTTGTTTCTTAGAGCATCTCCAACGGTAGTAGGCATTTTACCTATCTAAATATTACTATAAAGTATATATTTTATTTTGCCTATCAACTGTTTTATGTTTTTACTCCAACCATGCTCTTTATTTTAGCTATTTATCCAAATACTATTAATTTTATAGAATGCCACGTCAATAACAAAGATGGAGGGAAATGATCCTAATGATTGAACACATTTTGCCTAGCGTTGAAGGCTAGCTACATGTAGCTAGTGAATATGAGTTGAGCCAAAATGCCTAATCATATGCCTAGTGCATTGGAATTGAAAAAAATAAATCACACTAGGCATTTTAACTAACAAGTACTATATGCCTAGTGCATTGGAGATGGTACATGTCTCTTCCTAACTAAATATTTCCATTTTTTTTTTTAAACAAATCATTAACAAGGAAGACTCACAAAAGCCATGTTCAAAGATTCCCCTTTGTATTTGCTTGCTTATTTACAGACGCTCTGTCTGAATAATTAATTTAGATAGAGATTTAAAAAAGAAATGATAAATAATAAAAAATATATATCTTTCATTCATTCACATTATTATTATTATTATTATTTTTTTTGTTTCTCTTTTTAAATTTTTACCAAAATTCATAGGGGATTTTTTTTTTTTTGAGGTCCGTAGTATTAAGATTTAATAGCATAAAAGACACTCAATATTTTCATAATGTCTAAGGTCCCACAACATCAATCCAGAAAAAATTCGATTTAGAGAATTTCTCTGGACTAATCACAGAGAAAATTTCAAAATTTTCTAGACACATCGCAAAGAAAATTTTACACATCACCCGCACGAAATTTCTCTGGACACATCACAGAGAAATTTTACACATCTCCAACACTAAATTTCTCTGGACACATCAAAGAGAAAATTTTACACATCACCAACACCAAATTTCTCTAGATTCAAATCAGAGAAAACTGAAACTTCTCTGAGTTCAAACTAGAAAAAAAAAAAAATTTCCTTTTCCTTTTCTTATTTCAACTTCTGTTTATTAACAATACTGTTGTTGTTGACCATTACTCCATATCTAGTTTATGCAACCATTTATGTATAAACTAATATTTTTACAAAACCCTTTATAATGACATTAGAATTAAACATTCAAAAAATACAAGGACCAACCAACATTCCAATCCTTAGTGAGTATTTTGAGTTGTATGATTTTCCTACCTAGCTAAATCTGAATAAACTTGGCTGCATTTATCTCACACATCTCTAAACATCAAAAGAAATGAGTTGAACCCTTTAGATGAAGCCCCGCCCAAGATCCACAGTAGCAAGTTACTAAAGGAATTCATGGTCCCAGCTCTATTCACAAATTTTTTTGGCTTTGTTCACATCTGTAGATGCACATCTTTGACCAGGCAGATGTTGCGTTTTCTTGGCGAGATTGTCTTTTACTTTTGTACATAACGATCGCTGCTTCTACTTCGTGTATTGGATTGATTTCTTTGGTTTGGACTAGAGAAATTCTCTGGTTTGGACTGAATTTTCTCTGGGTTGGTCCAGAGAAATTCTCTGGTTTGAACTGAATTTTCTCTGGTTAGTCCAGAGAAATTCTCTAGTTTGAATTGAATTTCTCTGGTTTGGTCTAAAAAAATTCTCTGGTTTGAACTGAATTTTCTCTGGGTTGATCCAGAGAAATTCTCTGGTTTAGACTGAATTTTCTCTAGTTTGGTGCAAAGAAATTCTCTGGTTTTGATTAAAATTTCTCTGGATTGATTTGAGGGATCTTAGAATTCTCTTTTTGGCATTTCATCAAACACCTTCTTTGTTGAATCCATGTCCCCAGCTCCCGAATGCATCTTTTTATGTAGATTTCTTCATTAAATGTTGTATGAAGATTTTAAGATTTAGTTTATCGAGATCAACAATAAAGACAATGAAGAAGAAACAAGAAAAAAGTAAGAAAAGCAATGATGAATAAAGCACTATTAGGAACAACAATAAGGACTAGTGCTCTGCTTCATATAATTTTTGTTGTATAAAGCACTATTAGGAATTTTCATACAAATCGACGATTTCCATCGGCAAAACTTTATAAATCTTGCTAGTGTGAATTCCTCTGTCGTAGTCAATGCCAATGAAGCTTTGAACAATGTTGCAGACAAAGAGGAGAAAGAGAGAAGAGTTGTTTGGTGCAAGAAGAGAGATGAGAGAAAATGAAAAAATGGGTGTTATATATGGGTATGAGTAAGGGATCTTAGACTACAAAAAAATTTATTATAGATCTCTTCTATTACTAAAAGTTAAAAAGGAATATTAGGCCAATTTTTCCTTTTAAAATCCAAACTCAACATTACTATTCCCACATTTTAATTTCAATCAGGCAACATCATGTTATCGTTTTTTGTTATTAAAGTTTTCACATGTTTTGTCCTATCCTTGTTTTCGCATGTTATCGATACCACTTTCTAAATTGTCTTCCTTTTTCTCTCATTTTCCAATTATTTCTTTTTCGTCACTATAAATTTATATCCAAACATAACTTGAACTAATATTTTTTTTAGGAAAGTGATTTGTAAACACAAGAGGGCAAATTTTACCAATAATCCCTGTAATTTTCTTCAAATTTTATTTTGATCCCTATTATTTTAATTATAACAAATTAAACCCTCAAGTTTGTACAATATATCAATTGAGAACAATCAATAATGGAAGTCAATATTTTCAAAAACAAATTCTGAAAATTAACTCAAAAAAGTGGAACGCAAAAGTGCATTGGCACATGGAGAAATGTTGTTCCATTTATTACAAAATACATATGACCAGACAAGCTGGAGATTTATAATTCAAATTCTCACAATAGCTTAAACCAACAGGGACTATATATATGTATATTCAGCTTAAGCTGATTACAATTTACACTTACCTCATATTAGAAAGTAAAATGGCTTACTAATGGAGCTTCTCAACGACATATAATAAATTTAATGTAGTGGCAGTGTAGTAAATTTTCACCACCTCCAAAACTATCTTTATTTGGGCACATGATTCCTCATTCCAAATTCCTCAGTTCCCCTTGTTCTAAACACTCACAACCGAATTACGTTTCGAAATTCTCATTCCTCAAGATTCTCACACGATTGTAAATATTTTGGGACTTTCGTAGAAAAATTTAAAGACAGAAGATCTTTTGAAACGTAGAACTTCTGTCTCTCTCTCTCTCTCTCTCTATCACACATGAAAAGTGGCCATTGTAAGGTCATAAACATAATAACTACCCTATAGCTCTTATCCATACACACACACACGGAGAATGTCTAGCGAAACTGGCGTCCGGAAAATGTCTGGCCGAAGGACCAGCTGGGAGAGGCAACGTTATAGGAGACAACATATCGGCCATCGCTTGTTACGACCTTAAAAGAGAGGCTTTGGCCGTTGAGGTAAGAGTTGCTCTGCCAGTTCTGGCCCCAGTTTCTTGACATGGCTTGCCAGCCAGTTCTTGAGCCCTTGATGTACACAGCATGCACATCTCCAGCACCACCGACATTGGTAATGAGTACAAGGTTGAAGTAGGAGTGGCCATTGATGGTGAACCTGATTCCTCCCCTTCTCCTGCAGGGTACCCTACACAGCACGTGAAAGAAAAGGACTTAATATCCAAGATTTCAACACACAAACACACTGCATTTATGGCCCTGTTTGGTATGAAAAACTACTTATAACAATTTTGGTTTTTTAAGGCAAAAATAATTTAAGTAAATTGAAAAAAGATAGGCTTTTAACCTTTCGTTTTCTTATTATTAACTTTCAACTTGTTAGAAGTTTTACCAAACAAGCCCTATGTATATTAGAAGCGAAAATGTTGAACCATCACTTGAATTGATAATAACTTACTTGTAAGTTATGATCACAATAAATCACATTATTGTGTATGACAATTATGTAAAAATTTTATATTTGTATAACACTACTCATGCTAGAAATAATATAATTGTAGCAGTTGGATAAATTTTACACCCTATTTAAAGTAAAATAAAATATTTTCAAAGAGTTAAAAAAATAATTTTTGTGGGAAATTTTAAAAATGAAACAAGCGTCAACAACAAATACCAAATTGCCTAATTCACTTTATAATATAGTATTGATGATAAGTAATTAGAGCAAAGAACTACCTTCTGAAAGCCACAGGGACAATTCCAGCTCGGTATTGAGCAATGTGAAGGAAAACAGGCTGAGAGAGATCAAAGTGGAGGTTGGGAGGGTCACACCAACCGCCCGGCGGGCAGAAGTTGGTGGCAGTGACCGTAATGGTGCCGGGCAGGCACCACTGTGGATCATTCACACACCTAATCTGATAACAAGCTCCACAGCTCAAGCCATTGTTGAACATTGCTGTGCTCAATGCTGCTGTGTTTGTTCCATACCCTTGGCTGTACAAGTTCCCATACCCACAAGCCCCCCCTGCCAAAAAAATAAATAAATAAATGAAAATCACATTTACTAAAAATTATGTAAAATGTTGCTTTCTGTGTATGGTTTCTGTGTTCGTAGACAGTAAGTTGTGTGACATACCCATTGTGCCGGAAGCATCACCTCCTCCATAGAAGGTGGCATGAGCATTAGTCCAACCCAAATAATACCCATCAACACACCACACCATGGAGATGAAGGCTGCTAATACAATCCCTATAAGTGCCATTTTGAATTTCCTGCACAAAACAAGAGTTTTCTAAGCATTTCTTGAAAGTGTAGTGAAAGTGAAGCCCATAATTGACACTAAAACTGCCAAAAAAGGAAGAAAGAAAGAGAAAGAAAGTTACAAAGAAGATGATGATGATAATGATGATGATGAGTTTGGAAAGGAGCTGTGAGGAAATGAAGAGAACTTTTGATGGGAATAAATAGAGGGGTTTTGGAGGGAGGTGGGGACATTAGGCTTAACAACATCAGCTGACAATCGGACAAGTTTCAGCCGGTGCTTGGGATCATAACAGACTGTTAAAGTGGTGTTTGAAGGGTTGTTAATGAGGAAAAAAATGCAAGCACCTAATGGGGGGTTGAAAGGGGTTTTTGCTTTGTGGGTTAAATCTGTAATCTGAGAAATTTCTTCAATCCAATGTGTGGGTCAGAGTGAACTCTCTGGCTCTAGCGGTGGTAAAACTTTTACAGGTGAAAAACAGAATGAAGACTAGTTCTTGGTACATTGACAAATATGCATACAGATTTACGAAAATTTCACATGGGTGGGGTTCGTTCTACAATGTTATGCGTCCAACTTAAATTTGTCCAGTTCTCTAAATGATAATTTTTTATTTTTTATTTTGGTTGCTCTCTGAATGAATTTTTTATACGTAAAAAAAAAAGGTAAATATATATTTGTGAATAAATAAGGAAGACCAATGGTTTGGCGTAGGAGATAAAATGCTTCTCCTAATGATATTTGAATTCGAGTCTCATTTGTTGCGTAATGTAATTTCATTTATTTCCCTCCAACCTATTGTGAAAATAATAGAAAGGGTGGTCTAAATGCTAAGAACATTTTTGTTAGTAATATGTTATTTATTCTTATAGTTGTAATTTTATGGATATAGCTTCTTTCAAGTTGGAGAAAAACCCGGTCTATTATTGTTGAGTGTGTAGCTTATTTTGCTTCTTAATCTAAATTGTTTAGTTTTTAAGTCTTTGTGTACAAATTATCAATGAAAAAAATCATTTCTGTTATTTGTAATTACAAAATTTAACTAAATTTATCTTTAAAAATCGAATAACAAATATGATAAAATTATACAATTACAATTATTAGATTAATCTATATTTTTTTATGAATAACCTATGTATAGAGACTTAAAAAAATGTATAATTCAAATCATTGAAAAAAACCCATAATGGACTCAAAAACCCAACAGGAGTGTACTGGACTGAACATCCCCTCCAATTGTGGAGAAATTAAATCCTATTTTTATATTTCAATGTGACAGCCTAAATCAAGTCGTGTCATTATCATTTTTTTAGGGAAAATATTATACATCTTAAATTTTTTATCAAATAAATGATCAAATGTGGTGTGGATCCCACACTATTGTGGGCTCCATATCCATATGAGATATTTGATCATTTATTTAATATAAAATTTGATATCTCTGACATTATATTTTTTTAATAGATAAAAGCATAGGTGTCCCTACAGTCTCATAATGGGGTTGAAGATGCAAATTCATCTATTGATATGCCCATCATAAATCCAAAAATGATTTGGACTCCCAATTTTTCAAACCCCCAGTGACCCCCAGTGTTTTCTTATTGGCTGGAATTTTTTTTTTTTTTTTTTTTTTCTATCTGCCAATCACAGAGCCCCATGTGGAGTGGGGGTGCTGGGGTCACCCCCACTGGGGTCCCCAGCACGGTTGATCATAAATCATAACACTGTTTTAATTGCTGACAAATATTTATAGTGGCTTTTATAGACAATTCCGTATAAAAATTAAAACATGTACTTTGAAAGTAATCACTAACCTTCTACTATCAAAAGAGGCCCTTTCATTTCAAAATTTTAAAATGAAGCTCCGTTTGGAAAGTAGATTGCTTTTTAATTTTTTGATTTTTTTATTATTTTAACTTGGGGCTAAAAAGTCTGATTTGGGAAGGACTTTTGACTTTTTTGACTTTTTTTGAGAGAAAGAATGTAATGATTATAGATTGGATGTGATATTTTGTCTTATTGAATTAAAAAGCTTATTTTGTTTCTTGTGACTATTTTAGCCAAAAAAAAAATCAACAAACCAACTTCCCAAACGGAGCTTTTAAGCTTAAATGTTTGTGACATAGAATCAGCTCAAAAAAGCTCACTCATAAGTATATAGATTGCTATAAATTTTACAAGGTTGTGTGACGTTATGTATACAGATACAGTTGATTCTGTGACTGATTTTGTGGATGTAGAATAAAAGCTTGTGAATTTACAATAAAAAAGACATAAAAATTATTCTAAAATGATGTGATAATGATATTTTGTAATTGAAAAAGAGGAAATTGCAAACCAGTGAGACAATGAATAAATAATTGCACTTTAAATAGAATCTTTTTTGGTGTAACTCTAATACATAGGAAGAACTTACACCAAACACATAAATGACTTGCACTATGTACAAGAAAATTTCTATCACCATAAAGATATAAATATTCCTTCGGAGAGTTATATGTAGGTATTAATAAGTGGACTTATTGACGTTTTTCATTAAACACTATTAAAAAAACATCATTAACAATAAATTTTCAGGGACAGTTTAAAAATTGTTACAAAAAATATCACTAATTATAAGTTTTAGTGACAATTTAAAAAAATTGTCACAAGAAAATATCACTAATTTTTAACTTTAGCTATTGCTTGAAAAATTCATCACAGAAAAACATCACTAATTGTAAGTTTAAGTGACAATTTATAAAAATCATGACAAAAAAAGTCATTAATTATTAATTTTTAACGACATATGTAAAAAATAGTCATAAAATTTATTTTTAATAACAATTTTTCTAAAATTTATGTTTAATAAGATTTTATAAGAATTATATTCCATTATTAAGACATATTAATAGTTTATCATATTCTTTTATTGTCCTATTGATTAACAACTTTTCCATTAAAAAAATGTTTAAAGACAGCCTTCAAGACTATCATTAGTTTTGAAATGTGTATAAAAAAAATATATATATATATATATATATATATATATATATATATATATATGTATATATATGTGTGTGTGAAAAGTGTGTTACAATTTGTAAAAGTGTTAAATAATATTTAAAAAGTATATTAAAATTATAAATATTTTGCCTATGTTTGATTTAGTTTTGAAAGAAAAGTTTTTGAAAAGAATTTTTAAAATTTAAAAATTTATTTGGTTATATATTTTGAAAATAATTTTACAGTTTTGTAGTTCTAGTTCTGAAGTTTGGGATGATTTGTAAATTTTTTTAATTGAATAGATAGGTGTGAAAAAAAAAAATAATTGATTGATGTATAAGACGTAAGAAAATAAGAGAAAAGATAGAAAAAGTAATTGAAAATAATTTTAAAAAATTATTAAGGGTTTGTTTGGCAAGAAGAGTTTGTGGCTTTTTTAGCTATTTTAGCCACAAAAGACAAAATTGGCTATTTTAGCCACAAAAAACAAAACATCACATCCAACCCATAATCATTACACTCTTTTCTCACAAAAAAAAGTCAAAAAAGCCAAAAAGTCAAAAAGTCCTTCCCAAACCAAACTTTTTAGCCCAGGCTAAAATAGCCAAAAAGGCCAAAAAGTCAACCCACTTCCCAAACGGAAGCAAACTAAATAAATTTTGAGTTTTTTGCTCTCAAAAATGGTTTTCAAAACTAAACCAAACAAACCTTTGACTTTATTTCTTTGTCATTGACCGCCTTATAGCTGTCTCTTTGTAATTACTAATTAGCTCATTCAAAGAAAAATGCTTGGGAGCACTAATTAGTGCTCCTACTAATTAGGTGGCAGTGGGTCTCACCATTAATGATGTGATGTTTTGGTCTTAGAGTTGTATTTTATTTTATTTTTTTTTACTTTTTTAATGCATTAGTGCTATTAGTGGTGATGTTTTTAATGGGATGAATCATTGTTGCTCACTCAAATGCTAAATTCATCAAAACATGACTTTTTTTCTTCTTTACGAAAAAAAAAAAATTACAATAATATTAGGTGGCTCAAAAAATCATAATTTGAATTGCTCAAATCATTCAAAACAACGTCATTTTAAGGATAAAATAATATCATTTTAACACATTCGAATCATTCAAACCACATAAATTTAGGTTATCAAACATTTTTCAATAAAATAACTTTTTTTTTACACAGCTTTGAAGATTGATGTGCCAAGTGAAGTGACCTCTAATTAGATACTTGTAATCTTGAAATAAAAACCATAAAATCATAATTGTTTCTACAGTAGTGATTGGGGGCCCGAAAACGGGACCCCCCGAATGCCCCGATTTTTTTTTTTTTTTTTTTTTTCAGCAGACGAAGAAGAGAAGGAGGGGAGGGGAGGGGAGGGGAGGGGAGGGGAGGGGGAGGGGGAAGGGGGAGGAGGAGGAGGGGGAGGAAGGACTGGAGGGGGCCTTAAAAAATGGAGGAAGAAGACGGAGGAAGAAGAGGTGGCGATCGGCTACAGAGGCGGAGGCGCGGCGACGAGCAGAGGCGGCGATCGGCGACGGAGGCGGAGGCACGGCGACGAGCAGAGGCGGCGATCGGCGACGGAGGCGCGGCGACGCGATCGGCGACCGGCGACCTGTCTTCCCTCTCTCTCTCTCTTCTCTTTCTCTCCCTCTCCCTCTCTGTCTCTGCGAAGAAGACGAAGAAGAAGAAAATGGCGGAAGAAAAGAAAAAAAAAAAAAAAAAAAAAAAATCAAAACCCAAAACGACGTCGTTTTGGGTTTTGAGCCAAATTCGACCCACGAATTTCGGGCCCTCAAACATTACTCTTGTTTCTAATGGACTTTCTAATCATCATGTAATCATCCCTAAATCCAACATTAATTCATGAGATCTTTTGTAAGATCTATTTGAAAATGAAGCCCAATTAATAAAGTTAATCACATGGGGCCACTGATGGGGACTAATGTGATATAAAATCAGTTTTTTTTTTTTGGTTTTTTTGTTGTTTTTTTTTTTTTTAACAACACAATTTAGAATTGAAAATTAATTTTTTATGTTGTCTAAAAATTTTAAGCGATACAATTGTCAATTTTGTTTTTGTGTGAAAATTGATTTTTTTTTTTTGATAACCGAGTCCCGGGCCAGCACCCCTTCGGAGTGACGCACCTCGACTAATCTCGGGGCCCTGAGCCAATCGACCGGGCAAAGACGCAGTGGCCCGCCAGTAGCCAGCTGGGGATGAGATTTGAACCTGAAACTTAGAGAGTGTGAAAATTGATTTTGACAACTCGAAATTTTTTCAGTGCTTCATAAATTAAAAATTGAAATTAATTTATCAAACAAATTTTGTTTCTTGAAATTTGTTACAATTTTATCTGCCGCAACACACTCATATATGTACACAACACATGCAAATTTTAAGTCCCGCAGATGTTTACCAACTGAATTTGAGAAGTAAAACAATAAGAAGTCATGAAACCACAAAAGAAAATATAAAAAATAAATAAATTGTCAAAACATACAATTCTTATTAATTTGATGGCCTTGGTCCAAATGAGATTTTTGCAAGGGGATTGTTTGTCAAACTCAGCCTTAACTCTTGCATATGTTATGTTACAAATTGTTTTACTTTTTGTTTTTATACTTTCTTTTATTTTTGTTTTTATCTGATAATGATTTTATTTTGGTATGTGAGGATAAATATACAGAAAATGCCATAATAAAATTTTATATCTTTCTTTGTTTGTGGGTATATATGTAGAAATATTTGAAATTTTATTATAGAGCGGCCAATGGATTAGGTTCAAGCAGATTTGAGTCTGCCCAAATTTGGTTTTGATTGTTAGTGTGTTAGTCCACATATTTAGCTTATAAGCTAAAACCATAATAATAATTTGAGGTGTACTATGTGGAGTACACAACACTTAGGATGAATTTGAGTTATAACTTACACTTTTTTCTTTTTCTTTTTTTTTTTGTATTAATTTTGGAAAAAATTAGTCTAAAGTCCCTATTCCATTTTTAATAATGGAAGAAATCCACAATATTATTTTATAATGTCTAAGGTCCCTCAACCAAACACCCATAGATCACAGAGAAATTTGACATACCAGTGAGTTGCTCTCCCCCCACGCCTCTCTCCCTCTCTCTACAGCACTTTCCCTCTCTCTCTCTCTCTCTCTATAGACTATATTGATCATCTCTTCCTCGCCTCACAGATATGTCTTCTCCACCATAGCTAGGGTTTCTTCGTCATTTTCTTTAACACCCCATCCCTTCACATGTCATCGATATTGTCCGCTTTGAGCCACACCCGTATGGATTTGTTCTTCCCAGTAGGTCACCCATCCCAAAACTATTCCAGCCTAAGTACGCTTAACTGGGGAGTTCTACGAGGGATTTCACCACTCGGGAAAAGGCCTCGATGGAGGAAGAGTCCTAAGTTATAAAAGTAAAACCCTTATATAGTATCGAGGCCTTTTCCAAAATAATGAAATCCCTAGCAGAACTCCCTAGTTAAGCGTGCTCAGACTGGAGTAGTTCTGGGATAGGTAACCCATTGAGAAGAACAAATTTCTGCGGGCGTGGCCCAAAGCGAACAATATTGACGACATGTGAAGAGTTAGGGTGTTAAAAATGGTATCAGAGCCGACTCTTCGGAGTACTGAGTATGGGCCCTTGGCGTCTCTCAGTGCATATAGGTTGGCTTGTGAGCTGGCAAGCTACTGTACGAGGATGTGCAGCCCTAAGGGGAGTGGATTGTAAGGTCCTGGTGTCCCATATCGGGAATGGAAAGAGAGTTCCTAGGCTATAAAAATAAAAACCTGGACCCTTGTATAGTATCGTGGCCTTTTCTCGAGTGGTGAAATCCCTATTAGAACTCCCCAATTAAGCGTGCTCAGGTTGGAGTAGTTCTGAGATGGGTGACCCACTGGGAAGAACAAATCTGTACGGGCGTTGCCCAAAGTGAACAATATCGATGATATGTGAAGGGTTAGGGCGTTATATCTTCAGTCTCCTTGTCTTCCAATGTAACAACCCCAACCCATGATTAACTGATAAACCATGATTAAGGATGTCTAATACGTCATTACGATAAAATTCTGAATTAATAGCATGTGTGTGTTGCATAATTTGCATTTCTATTTGTTTGCGTAGGAATATCTGTTTGTGTTTCTATTTGTAAATTGAAAGCTTCATTCGCACCCGATTATGAAATTGACTTGGTTTATGTGTTAATTGGAATTTTTAGAACTTTATGGTAGATTTAATTGGAATGCGATTTGGAACAAATTAAATCAGAATAATTAATGGCAATTTGATTAACTTAAGTAAGCCTTCTTAATTGAGCCTATATAATGCTAATTTGACCCCATTAGTTCATTTTACACCTTCATCTCATACTCCTTAAGCTCAAAACGTGGGGAAGAGAGAGAGATAGAGAAAGAGAGTAGAAGATTGAGATCAAAGCTAGAAAAATTGGAGAATTGCTAGGAATTATCGAAGCATTGAAGACAATTTGGAACTTTAGCCAGTTTTACACTTCACATCAACCTTAGGTAAGAATTTAACTCACATTTTGTAATCTAAAGCTCAATTACATGTGAAATCAACAAGGAATTAAGTGTATTGCATAAATTCAAGAGATTAAAGTGTTTAACTTGAGAATTGAGCTAGAAATGAAGGGATTTGACTCATACATTTCATGCATGCATAATTCTCATGAATTTGAAGTTGATTCGAAGTAATTCTTCCATGCATGTCATGTTTTTGACTTAATCATGAGACCTCATCATGTTTTCCATCAATTTCCCTTGTTTGAGCGTCCTTTGAAAGGTTTAAATTTGAATAAATTTCATGCATATGTATATCATAAATTTCAAGTTTAATGTTGCACATTTGGCATTCTTTTAGGCCTTGATTTTGTGAAATGACTTTGAATTCCTAATGTTTTCCAAGATTACACAAGTTTCCTCGAGTTTTTGGCCCAAGAGAACATGAATTTCAACATTGAATTTGAGTTTTGAGCTGGGAAGAGCAATCTGGAAATTTTAAAATTTTGCCTCCCCGCTCGAGTGACCACCTTTATTTTTGCACCTTCGTTCGAGCGACAAATGGTTAGCTCGAGCATAAAATGCATGCTCCCAAAAGTTTACATGTTTTACAGACCGCTCGAGTGACAAAAATTATGCTCGAGTGAAGATCTCAATCACTGTCACGACCCAAACCCGGCCCTATGGGTTTAGTACCGTAACCGGCCAGTAATCCGAGATTACCGAAGGCCTGCTTAACAGTAATACAGTAAAACAGAGTACAGGGCCTGGCGGAAGCCAATACAGTAAGTAAATAGTGTCCATTGAGCTGTGACAGTCTGAATGCAAAAAGGCTTTTCATACATTATACAAAAACAGTACAGAACGGTATACACAATATTCACATCCATTTAACTAGGGACTCAACCCCACATAACAGTACAGAAAACATTCCGTCTGTACAAAACAGTATACAAAATTAACAGTCACACAGTACAGGGACCTAATCCCTGTATAACAGTACAGTAAACAGTCAGTCTATACAAAACAGTGAAACAGTACAAAAAGGGGGAAATTCTAAAACACCCCTAAGCCTTAACAGTAGGCTCGGAACCTCGCAGTGAGGCACAAAGGCTGGCTTGACAAAACTGGAGTAACCCTGACGCCTCTAGCTGCGGTCTGGTGCCTGTACACCTACATATATATATGAGCAGTGAGCTAAAGCCCAGTGAATAACATAAAGCGTAAAGGGGTTTAGAATGAATGTCCTTACAGTAATGAAAACAGTTCATTTCAATCAGTAATTCAGTTGCTCAGTACAGTAAACAGTCATATGTGGTACATCCATTAGCATAACAGTAACAGTAGGTCTTAAAAGACCGAACAGTAATGATGGCCATCAGTCAGTAAACAGTAGTGGTTCCACAAGGAAACCGACAGAGATCTCTGTGACAGTAACAGTAACAGTAAACCGTAGATACTAAGGATGCCACAGTACAGTTCAGAAATAAAGGACATACATTCATTCAGTAAATAATACCAGTTCAGTAAACAGTTCAGTTCAGTATTCAGAAGATAATCAGTTGAACATATCTTTACACAATTGTTACTCACAGAGTCCTGGGCTACAGTATGCTAGAGCGTGTCTCTCCAGTCGCCAACCCTACACAGTTAACAGATTGAACACACACTAAGCTACACAGCTGGGAAAGATGATAACTTAATCCCTAATTGCCTTGGTGTGTTCTACAACGATATCCTCATCTAAATGCCTTAAACTAGGCCTAAGAATGCCTAGGATGGGATGAGGATGCAAAAATGCACATTTAAAAGCATTTTCAGGATTTTCAGAAAAACAGAGTCCCGCTCGAGCTCAGGTTTCCCCGCTCGAGCGTACAGGCAAACAAAGGTACACGCTCGAGCGCAAACTTTCCCGCTCGAGCGTACTGTAAAAGTACTGGATGGGTGAAATCCCCGCTCGACGCCCGCTCGAGCTTGAGACATGACTCCGCTCGAGCGCCCAATACTCCGCTCGAGCGGACTGTAAAACAGTGCAAGATGCTGGAAGCTCGATTTTCCCGCTCGAGCGGCACTTCCCCCGCTCGAGCGGACGACTGAAATCTGGAAATCCCAGATTCGAGCTCCAGGTTCAAAACCAAGCTTAGATGCATAAAATTCGATCCTCTTGGGCCAAATTTCTGGAAAACTCTTTTAAACACATAGAATATCATGTTTCAAAGCTCAATTTTAAGAAATCAAAGCCCAAGGTGTTTAATTCAAACTCGATTTAAACCATTCTTCAAGAACAACATTCAAACATGACATGCATGATCATAGATCATTTTCAGAGCTTCAATGCTGTAACAAAAGAGCTCAAACCTTCAAAACAAGATGAACTCATGGAGTATGACCAAAAGATGGACATGCATGTGAGGCATTATGAACTACAACCTCAAAACTTCAACGAAACTAACATGCATGCAAGGATTGAGCTTCAATCCACCATTAATGAACCGAATCATGACTTAGCTCTACAAATTAACATGAACCATGCAAGAATCAAGCTCAAATACACAAACAAGAGAGTAATCACTCTACCTTAGGTCTCCAATGCAAGGCTAGAGGCTCAAATTAGCAATCTACACTTCAATTACCAAGCAATTCCACCAATGAACTCAAACTCAACTCAATTCCCTCTCACTCTCTATTTCTCTCTCTCTAGTCGGTGCTGTGCTCAAGAATGAGCTGATGAAATGTGTATGTATGAGTGTAATGAGATGAGCCAAGTAGTGGGCCACTTAAGTGGCATTTAGGTAATTAAGTTCAACTCTTTAATTAGCTTAATTTAATCTAATTAATCATACCTAATCAGTTTTCAGAAAATTATACCATAAAATCACATTAATTATGAGGGTCACGGAACATCAATCGGTTTCTAATTCGGCCGCCGATAAGGCCTTCAATTAGTAGTTTAAACATATAAACATGAACAGATAATCAGACAATCAAACAGATAGAATGCAATTAACTAACATATACTCAGTCAATTCAGTTTCAATTTCAGTCAGTCAGTTCAGTACTTTAATCAGTTCAATTATCAGTCAAAATCAGTCTCGGTTAACAGTAATTAGCGGTTAATCAGTCATAAATCGGTAAACAGTATGAGGGTTGTTACAGTCTCCCCTCCTTGTAAAGAGTTTAGTCCTCTAAACTCGAGTTACCTTCATTCTGGAAGAAAACAGGATTCAGTGGGAATAGTTCAGGATATCTTTTAGCCATGTCATCTTCCCTTTCCCAAGTGGCATACATACCACCATGGTTCTGCCAGTCAACTTTCACTAACGGGATCTCTTTGTTCCTCAGTTTCTTGATCCGTCGGTTTACAATCTGTATAGGCCGTTCCTCATAAGTGTAGTCATCACTCAGCACTACATGAGTAGGCTCTATTATATGGAAGGGATCCCGGAGATAATCTCTTAACATCGAAATGTGAAAGACGTTATGCATGTGCTCCATTTCAGGAGGAAGCGCAACTTGATACGCCACCGGATTGATTTTCTCAATGATCTCATATGGTCCGACGTATCTTGGTGCTAACTTGCCTTTGACTCCAAAACGAGTCTGGCCTTTCATTGGTGTCACTTTCACAAAAACGTGATCACCCACTTCATGCTCTCTGTCCCGTCTTCTGACATCTGCATAACTTTTCTGTCTACTCTGTGCAGTTTTCAGTCTTTGCTGTATCAGTTTCACTTTTTCAGTTGTTTCATACACAATCTCGGGCCCAAGCAAAGGCCCATCTCCGACTTCTGCCCAGCAAATCGGAGATCTACATTTTCTGCCATACAATGCCTCAAAAGGCGCCATACCAATACTCGAATGGTAGCTATTGTTGTAGGCGAATTCAACTAATGGCAGATGACTTTCCCAGTCTCCCTGAAAATCAAGGACACACATTCTCAGTAAATCCTCCAGAGTTTGGATGGTCCTTTCTGATTGGCCATCTGTCTGAGGATGATAGGCACTACTCAGTCTCAGTTCAGTACCCAGTGCAGTTTGTAGGCTTTGCCAAAACCTCGATGTAAACTTCGAATCCCTGTCGGAAACAATAGACACAGGCACTCCATGCAGTCTAACAATTTCATCAATATAGATAACAGCCAATTTGTCCGCATTATAGATTGTATTGACAGGTAAGAAGTGAGCAGATTTGGTTAGTCTATCAACAATAACCCAAATTGAATCCATACCTTTTCTGGAGCGAGGTAATCCAACGATAAAATCCATCGTGATATGCTCCCATTTCCACTCTGGTATGGGTAGGGGTTGCAATAGTCCGGCAGGTCGTTGATGTTCAGCTTTGACCTGTTGGCAATGAAGACATTTGGATACAAAATCAGCAATTTCTTTCTTCATTCCCGGCCACCAGAAATTCTGTTTCAGATCTTGGTACATTTTCGTATTCCCCGGATGGATAGACAATTTCGAATTGTGGCCTTCTTGCAGAACTCTTCTTTTCAGTTCAGTATCATTCGGTACACACAGTCTTTCTTGAAATTTCAGTACATTATTCTCAAATTTGAATCCCGGTCTCGGTTTAGATTCTCTTTCCTCGATGATCTTCTTCAAGAAATCATCCAGTTGCTGTTTCTCTTTAATCTCTTCAATCAGTGCCGGTTGAGCAGAAATAGCAGCTAAGGTTCCACCTTGTTCTCGTAAAACAATTTCAATTTCAGATTTTTCAAGATCACAAAGCAACTCTTTCTGTTCGGTGAGCAAACATGCTAGATTTCCAATCGATTTCCGGCTCAATGCATCGGCAACGGTATTGGCTTTTCCCGGATGGTACAATATCTGTAGGTCATAGTCTTTAATCAGTTCCAGCCATCTCCGCTGTCTCATATTCAGTTCTTTCTGTGTGAAGAAATACTTTAAACTCTTGTGGTCGGTGTAAACTTCACATGTCACCCCATACAGATAGTGACGCCAGATTTTTAGTGCAAACACCACTGCAGCAAGTTCCAGGTCATGGGTCGGGTAGTTCTTTTCATGTGGTCTCAGTTGACGGGAAGCATAAGCAATAACTTTCCCATTCTGCATTAAAACACATCCCAAACCCTTATGAGAAGCATCACTAAATACAGTGTAACCATCCGTACCTGAAGGTAAGGTAAGAACCGGTGCAGTCACTAATCGGGTTTTCAACTCCTGGAAAGCAGATTCTCTTTGGTCAGTCCAGTCAAATAATGTCCCCTTCTGAGTTAACTGAGTCAATGGTAGAGCAATTTTGGAGAAATCTTTGACAAATCTTCTGTAATATCCAGCCAATCCCAAAAAGCTTCGGACTTCAGTCACATTTGTTGGTCTAGGCCAGTTCACTACAGCTTCAATTTTCTGCGGATCAACAGAAATTCCATCTTTGCTAACAACATGCCCCAAAAACATAACATGGTCAAGCCAAAATTCACATTTAGACAGTTTAGCATACAGTTTCTGTTCTCTTAATGTTTGTAGGGCAAGTCTCAGATGATGTTCATGCTGTTCTATACTTTTGGAGTAAATCAATATGTCATCAATAAATACTACAATGAAGTCATCAAGGTATGGTTTGAAAATTCTGTTCATGAGGTCCATAAAAGCAGCTGGTGCATTCGTGACTCCAAAAGGCATAACTAAAAATTCGTAATGTCCATACCTCGTTCTAAAAGCAGTTTTATCAATGTCATCTGGTTTAACCTTCAGTTGATGATACCCCGATCGGAGATCGATTTTAGAAAACACTTGTGCACCCTGTAACTGATCAAATAAATCATCAATACGCGGTAATGGGTATTTATTCTTTACAGTTACCTTATTCAGTTCACGGTAGTCTATACACAGTCTCAGTGAGCCATCTTTCTTTTTAACAAACAAAACAGGAGCACCCCATGGCGAAGTGCTAGGTCTGATGAACTTTTTGTCTAACAGTTCTTGCAATTGCACTTTCAGTTCTTTCAGTTCAGTTGGAGCCATTTGGTAAGGAGCTTTAGAAACTGGTTGTGTTCCGGGAATCACATCAACGGTAAATTCAATCTCCCTGTCAGTCAAATCCCCTGGAAGATTATCTGGAAAAACATCTGGAAATTCCCTGACTATAGGAATACAATTCACATCAGTTTTAACACTATCGTCAGTAGACACAGTCAGTACAGAACACAGATATCCTTTACACCCCTTTCTAATTAATTTAACGGCTTTCACTGACGAAATCAAATACGGAGGAGGTACTACTCCACTCCCATTAAACACAAATTCAGGCAAACCAGGTGGACGGAAAACAACTTGCTTGGTCACACAGTCAATAGTGGCATGATATTTTTGTAACCAATCCATCCCCAATATTACGTCAAAATGATCAATGTTCAATGGCAGTAAATCAATAAACAGATGCATATCCCCAACAATAATTTCACATGCGGGGTACATATAAGCACATGTCATGGATCCCCCTACGGGTGATGATACGGCTAGCAGATAGTTCATAGGTTCTAAGGGTCTATTCAATTTCCGTGAAAAAGCATGCGATACATAAGAATGCGTAGACCCCGAATCAATCAATACATATGCATTTTGCGTACAGATAGAGAGGATACCTGACACAACGGTCTCAGTATTTTGCACGTCTCCCGGTACTAGGGCGAACACTCGGCCTTGCCTCACAGGCTCTTTCCCGGTAGCTTTAGGGTTAGGCTTTGGTGGAGCATTTGATGCTGCGCCGCTGGCTGCAGCTTTGCTATTGCCTTGAGGAGCAGAAGGGCAATCTTTAACCATGTGGCCCACCTTGCCACACCTGTAACAGGCTCCAGATAATTTGTGACAACCCCTTTGTGCCTGTTGCCACATACAGAGCAGGGTGGAATGAACCCACTCCCTTGGCTGGGGCTAGTCATTGATCCCGTGTTCTGTTTCTTATTGGCTGGGTTGTGCTTGCCTTTCTTGAATTTGAAACCCTGCCTTTTTCCATGCCATTCAGTTGTTGGTGTTTCAGATTGTTTCACTGCTGCAATGTTCGACTCGGCCATCAATGCCCGGTCGAGAACACCCACAAAGGTCGGTAATTTCAAAACATTTATCCGGTCAAGTATTGCCACATTAAGGCCACCTTCAAATTTCCTGGCCTTCTTATATTCAGTATCCACCATATGCGGTGCATATCGGGCAAGTTCAGTAAATTTCGTCTCATATTCTGCAACGGACATTGTGCCCTGCTTCAGCTGTTCGAATTCAGTCACTTTTCTATCCCTGACACACTGAGGGAAATACTTTTCAAAGAAGGACTCCTTGAATTGAGCCCAAGTCATAACAGTATTTGTATCGCGGATCAACATCCACCACCTTCTAGCTTCTTCTTGTAGGGTGAAGGTAGCTAGCAATACTTTATTCGCTTCCGAGCACGGAAATACTTCGAATAATTTTTCTGTCTCAAGCACCCAAGCTTCAGCCTTTAGCGGTTCCAATCCTCCCTGAAAGGATGGCGGTTTCATTTTGCTGAACTTCTGGGTCAGAGCAATAATATCCCCATCATTCACATTAACATTAGGTTCCGGCTGTACCGGAGGAGGAGGAGGTGGGGGCGGTTGGTTCTGTTGTTGTTCAAGTCTAGCAGTTATCAGTTCTATCATTCTTTCCATTCTTTCCATTCTTGCCTCGGTAGACGAGGATTCAGGTTCATTTGCATTGTCCATTTCACTATAAGCAGTTATAACAGTTTTAAACATAAGCAGTCATTGGTTTAACAGTTTACCACATTAGCATGTATTCAGTCATAACATAACCACACACTTATCATGCTCATGAGATGCCCTAATAACTTTTCTAGGACACCCTATAGCTCATTTGGACACGTGTGTGCGGTATAACTCGTGGTAAGTATCGCTCTGATACCACTCTGTCACAACCCAAACCCGGCCCTATGGGTTTAGTACCGTAACCGGCCAGTAATCCGAGATTACCGAAGGCCTGCTTAACAGTAATACAGTAAAACAGAGTACAGGGCCTGGCGGAAGCCAATACAGTAAGTAAATAGTGTCCATTGAGCTGTGACAGTCTGAATGCAAAAAGGCTTTTCATACATTATACAAAAACAGTACAGAACGGTATACACAATATTCACATCCATTTAACTAGGGACTCAACCCCACATAACAGTACAGAAAACATTCCGTCTGTACAAAACAGTATACAAAATTAACAGTCACACAGTACAGGGACCTAATCCCTGTATAACAGTACAGTAAACAGTCAGTCTATACAAAACAGTGAAACAGTACAAAAAGGGGGAAATTCTAAAACACCCCTAAGCCTTAACAGTAGGCTCGGAACCTCGCAGTGAGGCACAAAGGCTGGCTTGACAAAACTGGAGTAACCCTGACGCCTCTAGCTGCGGTCTGGTGCCTGTACACCTACATATATATATGAGCAGTGAGCTAAAGCCCAGTGAATAACATAAAGCGTAAAGGGGTTTAGAATGAATGTCCTTACAGTAATGAAAACAGTTCATTTCAATCAGTAATTCAGTTGCTCAGTACAGTAAACAGTCATATGTGGTACATCCATTAGCATAACAGTAACAGTAGGTCTTAAAAGACCGAACAGTAATGATGGCCATCAGTCAGTAAACAGTAGTGGTTCCACAAGGAAACCGACAGAGATCTCTGTGACAGTAACAGTAACAGTAAACCGTAGATACTAAGGATGCCACAGTACAGTTCAGAAATAAAGGACATACATTCATTCAGTAAATAATACCAGTTCAGTAAACAGTTCAGTTCAGTATTCAGAAGATAATCAGTTGAACATATCTTTACACAATTGTTACTCACAGAGTCCTGGGCTACAGTATGCTAGAGCGTGTCTCTCCAGTCGCCAACCCTACACAGTTAACAGATTGAACACACACTAAGCTACACAGCTGGGAAAGATGATAACTTAATCCCTAATTGCCTTGGTGTGTTCTACAACGATATCCTCATCTAAATGCCTTAAACTAGGCCTAAGAATGCCTAGGATGGGATGAGGATGCAAAAATGCACATTTAAAAGCATTTTCAGGATTTTCAGAAAAACAGAGTCCCGCTCGAGCTCAGGTTTCCCCGCTCGAGCGTACAGGCAAACAAAGGTACACGCTCGAGCGCAAACTTTCCCGCTCGAGCGTACTGTAAAAGTACTGGATGGGTGAAATCCCCGCTCGACGCCCGCTCGAGCTTGAGACATGACTCCGCTCGAGCGCCCAATACTCCGCTCGAGCGGACTGTAAAACAGTGCAAGATGCTGGAAGCTCGATTTTCCCGCTCGAGCGGCACTTCCCCCGCTCGAGCGGACGACTGAAATCTGGAAATCCCAGATTCGAGCTCCAGGTTCAAAACCAAGCTTAGATGCATAAAATTCGATCCTCTTGGGCCAAATTTCTGGAAAACTCTTTTAAACACATAGAATATCATGTTTCAAAGCTCAATTTTAAGAAATCAAAGCCCAAGGTGTTTAATTCAAACTCGATTTAAACCATTCTTCAAGAACAACATTCAAACATGACATGCATGATCATAGATCATTTTCAGAGCTTCAATGCTGTAACAAAAGAGCTCAAACCTTCAAAACAAGATGAACTCATGGAGTATGACCAAAAGATGGACATGCATGTGAGGCATTATGAACTACAACCTCAAAACTTCAACGAAACTAACATGCATGCAAGGATTGAGCTTCAATCCACCATTAATGAACCGAATCATGACTTAGCTCTACAAATTAACATGAACCATGCAAGAATCAAGCTCAAATACACAAACAAGAGAGTAATCACTCTACCTTAGGTCTCCAATGCAAGGCTAGAGGCTCAAATTAGCAATCTACACTTCAATTACCAAGCAATTCCACCAATGAACTCAAACTCAACTCAATTCCCTCTCACTCTCTATTTCTCTCTCTCTAGTCGGTGCTGTGCTCAAGAATGAGCTGATGAAATGTGTATGTATGAGTGTAATGAGATGAGCCAAGTAGTGGGCCACTTAAGTGGCATTTAGGTAATTAAGTTCAACTCTTTAATTAGCTTAATTTAATCTAATTAATCATACCTAATCAGTTTTCAGAAAATTATACCATAAAATCACATTAATTATGAGGGTCACGGAACATCAATCGGTTTCTAATTCGGCCGCCGATAAGGCCTTCAATTAGCAGTTTAAACATATAAACATGAACAGATAATCAGACAATCAAACAGATAGAATGCAATTAACTAACATATACTCAGTCAATTCAGTTTCAATTTCAGTCAGTCAGTTCAGTACTTTAATCAGTTCAATTATCAGTCAAAATCAGTCTCGGTTAACAGTAATTAGCGGTTAATCAGTCATAAATCGGTAAACAGTATGAGGGTTGTTACAATCACACACTCGAGTGACCGTCAAGCGGCTGTCAAGCGGAGAAATCACACAACCAGTACTTTTGCAGAGTTTACAGACCATTCGAGCGAGCACTCACATTTTGGAGCATTCGCTCGAGCGAAGGAAGTTACGCTCGAGCGAGTCCCCTGTTTTCAACATTTATAACTAAGTGTTTTCAAGTGCATTTTGGCATCCTCATTGCATCGTAGGCATTCTTAGGCCATAATTAAGCCACAATAATGAGGATAAAACTTAGAAACACACTAAGAATGAAATGAAATAAGTTAAAGACAATCCAAGCGTGTGTTTCAATTTGTATATCTGTTATATTTGTGTAGGTCACGTGTCGTGAGTTGTTGATCCATTGGTTGTTATCAAAGCTATTTGTGATTAATAACTTAGTAAAGCTACGTTCAATCTTGTTTATTTTCTGTATGATGAAATAAGATTTGTTTTATAAATGTTCTTAGTTTTCTAAATGCTATGCTTTGTATGAATGAATGATTGTCCAACTTTCTTTGGCATATAATTGTGGTGTCCTTAGCAGAGAACCTCGCCCAGGGGACACAGTACTGTGGCTTATAGTCATAAGGCCCTTCTCCGGAGGAATAATACCGTGGCCCATGTAGGAGATATGTTATCCGGTACCAGAGGTTCCATTATGGAACTCAATATGCTTGACCAAAAAGATATATTAATGCTAATGGATATCCCACACAAGATTTGAAAATGACTATGACTCCGTTTCTGATTCAAAGATACCTATGTTTCTATTTTGATAAGAGAATTGAAATCTAAATCTGTTACGGGCATCATTCATTAAAATCTTTATTTTATTATTATTCACTAGGCTCCAGTTCTCTCTCTCTCTCTCTCTCTCTCTCTCTCTCTCTCTATATATATATATATATATATAGGTTGTTGTTGTTGCTTATTTGGGTGATCGATTTGTGTATTGCACATTGTGATTGGGAAGGCAATCTAGAGAAAATCTCTAGACTAAAATTTAGAGAATTTCTCTGACCTTCCCAAAATTTCTCTGAAGAGAAATTCTCTGGATGTATATGTATATTGGTTGTTGTTTCTTATTTGGGTGATCGATTTGTATATTGCACATCGTGATTGGAAATGTAGAGAAATTTTTTGGTTTGAACCCAAAGAAATTATTGCGAAAACCAGAGAAATTCTCTAAAAATCCAGCGAAAATCTCTAGGCTGGAATCCAAAGAATTTCTCTAGCCTTCCAGAGAAATTCTTTAGAAAGTCCAGAGAAATCAGAGAAAATTACGTACTAAAGAGAGTAATTTTCTCTGGCTGGTGATGATAAGGTATTGAAGCTTGAGATTGTGAAGAATTTTGAGAAAGATGTGATTTTCTCTAGGAATGAATTCTCTAGGAAGAAATTCCTATCCAGAATTTCTTTGGATTCCTAGAGAAATTCTCTGAATCGAGTTTTATTTAGATCGATATTGATGAACCTTAGACATTATGAAAATATCGAATACCTTTTATGTTATAAAATCTTAATATTAGGGATCTTTAAAAAAAAAACCTTAATTTTGTGGATATAACCAGAAACAAAAAATAAAATAAAAAATTCTGAGACTACTATTACTTAGGAGAAGTGCCCACAATGTGAAATTACATTTTTTTTGCAAGTTTTTGTTGGGTCTATCAAGAAATTAAATTGATCAATATTTGTAGAGCCTTTTTAAAAATTAAATTGATTCGATAATTGTAGTTATATAATTTTGTTATAATTATCTTCAAAAAAATGAATAAATATGACTTTAAGAATAAATTATCTCTATTTTTTAAATACAAAAAAATAAAATTATGTAAGTGCAATTAGCAAATTAATTAATTTATAAATTTTTAATATTGATCATACACACGAGTCCATAAAAATCAATTGCTCAACATTTACAAATTGAGATGACTCCAAGCACTTTTACAGGAATCTGTACACTCACCAATCATTAACTCAAATGAGACTTGGATACGGAGAACCCTTTTCAAGGTTTAAGCAGCAAAAGCAAAAAATCAAAGGGACAATTATAAAAAGAAAATAGTTTTATAACAATAATAAATTAAATTTAATATTTTTAATTTTATCAATTTAAACTTTAATTATTTAATTTGATATCATTACAGCTTTATGATTGTACCTCATAAAATGGTGTCACTATCACATTCACTTGTCTCTCTTCTCTTCTTTGTAAATGAAAATGTTTTAAAGTTCTAATTACAGCTCTATTGAATTGACAATAAGCCCCACTCACTGATGATGTGATGCATGTATTTTTTTTTTCTTCGTTCCACGTCAGTAGAATTATGATTAGAACTTCAACAAAACTCTGATTAGAATTTCATTATTAGAGCTCTGAATCATAGTAACCCACATTGGAAAAGGGAAGCGAGGACTAAGAGTGGGGAACAATAGGTGGTGGGTGTGCATGTCTGAGTGGTGGGTAAAAAACCTTTATTTTAAATATTTTAAAAATAGAAGGTGTAAAGAGACCCCAAAAAAAAAGAAAAAAAAAAAAAGGTGTAAATAGAAAAATCTTGTCCTGTGTTTATGGTTGATTTTGTTTTTGTCTTGTGTATTTGCCAGAGACATTTTGAGTCAATCACACCCACAAAAGTGAATTTCTTTTGCACATTTGCTCTGAAGAAAATACAATATATCTAAAGAATCCAACGAGCCCTAATCATTGATTTTTTTTTTTTTTTGGGTGCTTCAATTGGATCACCCGTGTGAGTTTTAAGAGTCACATAGCGCTCAAATGGAGGCAAGGCTCTCTTCTCTTTAATTTTTATGATTTTTTACTTTTACATAAATATTTTTTAATTTATCTTATCTGCAATTTTATATATGTTTTCCTAGAACTCCTACATTTCATTTTTTTTAATAATCAAAATCCTATTAACTTTAAATAATTATTTTTTAAAAAATTTTCCTCATATACATGCATAGAAACACATTTTTTTTTTAAAAAAAATATATATATATATATATATATAAGTTCCAATAATATATATATATATACATACATAACAGCTTTTTTTTTTTTCTTTTTTCTTTTTTTTACTGTATCACGCCAACTGTCTGAAGACTGGGGGGCTGTGGCCCCTGCTAAGCTTCACAAAATCTTATACATTATATTTTGTGTTTCTTTGTATGTATATTTCTAAGGAGTGGCCCCTCAACTAAAGGCCAATTGAAGTCCTTAAATCGCTTTTTTCACATACCCATAAAAGATGTAGCTATAAAAAAAATATATTATGTTAAATTTTTGGAGAATGCACTAATAAATACCAAATTAATAACTTATCCACTGTTTAATCCTAAAAGTTTTCTTATAGACTGAAAAGTCCCATTACAATGTTTCAAATATCAGATTAATGTTTCGAACATTAGATTTTGAACATCAGATTAATGTTTGGAACATTAGATTTCGAACATCAGATTAATGTTTCGAACATTAGATTGATGTGCAAATGGGACTAAATGGAGCATAAGAAAACTTTTAGGACTAAATGGTTCAACTTTTCAGAAACTAGGACTTATGGGTAAATTTTCCTAAATTTTTTTAAAACTGATAAATTTTTTATTACAATTATGATCATCATGTAGTAAAAAATCATTTATTATTTTCTGTGTTATCATTGCATTGATAATATATACGAATTATATAACAACTATGATTAATTAAATTGATATAATGGTGATAAATGAGATGATAAATAATTTTTGATATGTCAATATGATCATTATAATATTAATTTTGAAGTTTACTCCAAATAGACTCTCATCATAATATTGGTAATATGTATGAGATGATTATTTACGTCTATTGTATAAGTTTTTATAAAATACCAAGATGAAAATAATTCTTTTGTTATATACAATGAGCCCATTTGACAAATGACTATTTTAATCAACAAGTTAAAAACAAAAAATTCAACTCATATTAAAAAAAAAAAAAAAAAAAAGTCAAATATTTCTTACCATTTACACTATATTTTATACATTTTTCTTAAAAATCAAAATGTCATTACCAAATATATTGATTTTTTTCATCTCATATTTTAGTTAAAAAATAACTAATAAGTCATTTCTCATATGAACCCAATGTAGAAAAAGTATCATTATTCTCTGTTATCTGAAAATTTTATGATATTTTACAATTTTTATAGTTAAAATATATTTTAATACAACTTATGTGTGATGAGTTCGTTGATGAATGAAATAATTAAAATTTTACTATCAATTTCTTACACATAGTTCAATCTTCTCTAGTTAAAATTCCGGCGTTCGCCACTGTCTGATAAAATTCCCAAACTCATTAAATTGAAATCTGACTTTGTAACCAAATTTCTTATGTTTTGTCGAGCACTTTCATTCATTAGTTTTTTTAATTTTGTATAAATAGTAATTATTTATATGAACTTTTAGAAATTCTTGAATTTGTAAGATTGAGTATTTTTTTTAAATTTATTTTTTATAATAAGTACTTGTACAATTAATAATGAACAACAATTCAAAACCCAACTCAATCCAACCCATTACTTAAAACCAAATTGAATTGACTCAAAAAATTTGCATCATCTAAATAGATTTTCTATCTCCGTCACTATCTCCACCAATTATACTTGCATGCTACAAACTTTTAAAAAAATATTTAAAGAAATAAAGAGTAAATTACAACCAAGGAATTGGACAATTTAACGACCACAATTCAGTGTAAGGATTGTTAACAATGGTACAACATGATGAATTTGGATCTCAATAATCGATCTCTCCATTGGAAAATGACATAGCCTAAGGCCTTGTTTGGCATGCAACAATTTTAATCTAAAGTCAAAAAGTTATTAAAAAAAATCAAAAAATCTATAACCTATATCAAAAAGTCAAACATTTCATTTTCTCTCTACTTTTTACATATCTTTTCGTAAAAAATCAAAAAATCTTTCCAAATATACTAATTTTCTTTACCTTATATTTTAACAAAAAAATTAAAAAATTACTAAAATAATTTATTCCCAAACGAGGCCTAAGTTGCTTTGGGGCCTGGTGTAGACAATCAAAGATTTTGAAACAAAGTACATGAGAAAAAAATGGGGACGTAGTAGCAATTGCACATGCTTGTGAAGTTGTAGGAAAATGATGTAACATATTTTTGTTGTTGTTGATGATTAAAACATCAAAAAAAAAAAAAAAAAAAAACAGAAAAACACTCGAGTCTCAATTTCACTGCCCAAAATGCTTCTTGGTGATCATTTCGAGTTGTTATCAAAACAACCACATTATGCTGCATATCGACACTCAGCAGTAACTAATGTTGTGTTTTGATTATAAATTTAGATAGCGATTTACTGAATTACTATATACTTACATGTGCGAAATTTTTTGAGAAGGGGGGGGGGGGGGGGAGCCATTTCCATTTGCATGTGGTTGGGTTACCAACCAGCATCCAGGAACCATCCATCAAGTGAAACTATGTTTAGGTGGCTGCAGGGTTAGATCAGAGAGAGAGAGAGAGAATTGTTCACAAGAAAATTTCTTGTTTGTGGTTTTACAAAAGTGGACCATAAAAACTATAAATACGACAACTATCCAAGGGGACAATTGTAGAATTATGCATTCAATGAGGACTATTCTACTGGCCCTCTCATTATCTGTCCAAAAAAATAAAGGGGAAAAACATAAAAAATCCTACATATACAAATTTCTCATCTAATTTTCTTACTATTAAATACAAATATATGAGCCTACCATTACTTATTGTGTAATGATATTCAAATAACAAATTCTTACAAAGTTTTTGTACAAAATAAAGCGACTACCTTTCACCTTGAAACAAAATGCAAATGAAGATTTTTTTTTTTTTTTACAGGAATGATACATCATTCTTCTCATAATTTCTTGTACAATTTTTATATATGAATAGAGTTTTCTTTTTTCTTTTTTTATTTATTTACTACTATGAACACCTTTGAATCTAGTAGAGACCATACGCAAATGATTTTTTCGCTAGTTTTTTAAAAAATTGTAAACCAGTTTTACCTACATACAAGGTCAAGATATTGGGATTTTTTTCTTTAAAAACAACTCATTTTTTAAGAAACACCATGAGTCTTTAAAATAAATTTATAAGAAAAAAGAAACAATATGGAAACATAAGATAGTTTTGAAAATTTCATTACTTCTAGTTTCTGAAAACATAAAAACAAAACAAAACAAACCACCAAACATCCCAAATGAATTATATAATTGAAACAATATGATGTTCCAAAATCGGATTCGAAGTTGTGGACATGTTTTTTAAAGTGAAAATAGGATAAGAATGAAAGAAAATCTTCCCAACTTATTAAAAACCACATCAAGCGATACAGACTGATGATGCAAAGGACGTTGAATAAAATAGGAGTTTAAATGAATCCAGCTTTAAACCACTCCTGACGTATACGTGTTATAAAGACACTGTGTCTATATGTCCCAGTAACAAGATGGTGACTAAATAGACCATACGATGGAAAAGCAACCCAATTCAATAATAATAAAAATAAATTAAATTAAAGCCTTTTGTGGAGAACAATTAGCAAACTGTTTTGACATTTTTATGGATGAATAGTCTATGGTAGTTTATACAAGTCCCAAGTGAACCCCGCGTGAAATTGTAGAACATACCCATTAAGCTAGATTTTATGGTGAGTTAAAATAGCACCCCTACCTACCCGATTTTAGACCACATAAAAATATCAAAAACAAAAACATATGCCTGTCAGTTTCACCCCTACATAAATAATTTGAATATTTTCTTTGATTTTATTTTTATTTTTATTTTTTACTCTCTTTTTTTCATCTCACACAAACTATGTTGAGAATTACTAACGATTAACACTACCAAAAGACCAAGAGATTGGAACTGCAAATAAGGCTCACACTTATTAGGCCTGGTAACCGGATTTGAATCTTACCAGTAGACTATGCAACTTTTTCATCTATTCCCCTACCCCTACTATTAGCTTTAAAAATTAAAAAAACTAATTAGTGAATTTTAAACCGGATTAAAATTTTCTACAATAATCTTGTAATAATAGTTTTAAGTAGTTTAAACTTAAACACAATCAATGGTGGATCAATTAAATGACTTACCCAAAACACAATTCAAAATGAAAGTTGAAAATGTATTGAATCTGAAATTTGAAAAGAACTTGAAAAACTTCCCAACAAAAAGGCTTATAGACAAATCTCAAATTGATTTTAGTGAATCCAATTCAAGTGAATAATGAACCTTTTAAGTGATGTCGATACAATTTTTTAATGAGAAATCCACTATTTTAGGCCAGTCATGAGTTGAGACTTTGGTAATGTGTGAACAAAACCATCTTCCATTTTTGTGCAGCTTTGGTTTTCAAAAATTACTCCATTATTGTTCCAACCAAAGACTATTTACTTGGCTGAGATAAGTTCACGGTCTAGGTCCAGCATAGCATATGCTTTTGACCTCCATAGGAGCTTTGATGAGTATTGCTTTTGGCGAGTTAAAAAAAAAAAAAAAAAAAGGTGAATTACACTAACGGTTCATCTAGTTTGGAGCTTATATCATTTTGATCTCTGACTTTTTATTTGTGACACATTTGATCCTAAATTTTAAATCTTATTCCAAATAAGGACAATTGAACATACTATTAATTTTTTCAAGGGCAAAATCGTTAATTTGATAAATATAAATTAATTTAATAAAAATAAATATCAAAAAATTATTTTTAAATTATTAAAAATTATTTCTACCTACTAAAGATAAAATTATATAAAATTAATAAATCTTTCAGACATTAATTTTTTTTACCAAATTATTTTTTATTATATATATGAATGATGATCATGTAAAATTAATTTTTAAAAATTAATCATGTAATTTTTATTAATTTTATTTTTGGTTGGTAGAAGTAATTTTTAAAAATTTTAAAATATTTTTTTGATATTTATTTTCGTCAAATTAATTTATATTTTATCAAATTAACAATTTTGCCCCTGAAATTAAACAATGCTATATTGAATTGTCCTTTGGAACAAGATTCAAAATTCATAGTCAAATGTGTCACAATTGAAAAGTCAATGGCTAAAATGACAGAAGCCTCAAACTATAGAGACTGTTAGTGTCATTTACCCAAAAAAAAATAAACACCCCCCCTCTCTCTCTCTCTCTCTCTCTCCACCCACACACATGGTGATCACATGGCTACAGTCCACAAAAAGACCCCTAAGAAATAATCCACAAAGCACCATGCGTGTTGCAGAACACATGGGGCCAACCACCATTTTTAGTCTTCACTCCAAGCTCTTCGCTACACACCACACCACACTACAGAGGAAGCCCCCCTTTATACGAATCAACATCCCCCATTTTGATTGCAGATCGTAAAACGCCTTTACTTTCTCTTTTTTTCTTGCCCTCTTCTGTTTGGTTCATTCTCTGTTTGAATTTATTATTTTTATTTTTTATTTAACACGACCTAAACTTGAAAAGAGGCTTTCCAAGTTTAAAGCAACCACCTAAAACCTACCTTCCTTGCTTAGCCCTGCGGATAGATTATTTCAAGTCAGTGTTCAACCCCACCATTAGACTCAGAGGGTATAGGCACACCACAATTTGGTGTTACCACATCTTGAAGCCGCCATGTTTTGTCCAAACAATAAAATCTTAATTTAGAAAGGAAAAAAAAAAAAAAAATCCCCATATCCCATAAATAACTCCTGGCAATTACAATCCATCTTCCATAGTCTGTATCTTGGAAACTATATCAATATCCACATACATTTCGTGTGCCTCAAGTCTAGTAAATATATATACGTGTGTGACACGGGTAATATTATATATGTATTATTCCCCTTCTCCTCTTTAACAAAACAATTGTAGAAGAGGTACCAAATCCTAGTTAGGCTAACCAAGCCAATCAGACTAGGTAGTTAGATGCTACGATGTGTTCACTCTGCTTTATTGCAAAGCTTTGAGATTCCCACGATACTTGTCTTGTGGATTATAAACTGAAAATTGGTTCTTTCTAACAGACAAGTCCCCATCAGAAATTTTTCTTAATCTTCCGTGGGTAGTCTTCAATCAGTCGTTAGCAGAATGTGACGATGTCAATGTATGTGTCGGTGGCATTGGACATGGCTAACAAGAACATGATATATTTATCACAGTTCAAATGGGACCAATATGAGCAGATCTATGTGGATGATGTAAACCATGTTCTATTGTTCACAACCACATTCTCTAATGGTCACTTGGACAACGACGTAAACCCTACCCCCAACACATACATAAAGAAGGTTTGTTTCACCCTTTTTCTTTTCATGTCACACACGCATGCGCGTGCGAGAGAGAGAGAGAGAGATCCAGCATATTCAAAACAATAACAATAATAATAATAATAATAATAATAATGAATATTTAAAAAAATGATGAATCCTACCTGTAACCATTATTTTATAGGATGGGGTAAGCCTTACACGTAATGACATTTGCTTTATGAAAAATAAATAAATAAAATATATCAGGAAGACAAACATTTATTTTTCCTAAAAAGTAGTGACTTTTATGACAACAGATGCAGTTACATATTTATATCAATGTGCATGCCATTTAACTTAGATATGGATATATGCTTAATTTATGCAAAAACATTCTATTGGTAAAAATTCTAGATCAAACTCTAATTCAATTGGATGCCAATAGGATACCTCTTTGAACTTTTGATTTGCTGCTTTATTCTATTTTGTTGCTCATGTGTTTACATTCTTTTGACATCTTTAAACTGTGTTCGGATCATCTCGTGTTTGGATCATGAACTTGTAGAAGAAAATATATATATATATATCTCCAAAAAATGAGGTGAAAGGCAAATTTTTTTAACAAAATTGTCTTTTTGTTTAATATATACTGCAACATTTTCTGGATTTTGTTTTGTTTTGTTTAGAATTAAGAGAATACATATGCTTGGATTGGAGAAATGGAAAGTGAGAATCTTACTCCATACCTTCATAAATCTATGGTGTAGGTGCATCATCAAGTTACTCCCAACCAAGCCAAGTGAGAATCTCATTCTCATACTCTATGGGAATCTCACATTCCTAAATTATTTATGAACATAGAGGAAAGCTACGCCGGCAATTTTTACAAATCATTGTGAAGTATGGCTCCTTACCCATGTCCTCCCAGCAAAAAAGTAGGAAATTTTCTTCTTTTCCCGCTATAGTTTTCCTCACAAGAACTGTTAAACCCTCCCCCAACCCTTACTTTCTAGCTGCTGCCTTTTCTCCTAAGCCTAATTGGCATTCTAATTTTCTTTCCTCTATTTTAGAAGGATATACAAGATTCAAAAACTGAGAAAGAAGATGAGAACATCTGCTAACAACTCATTTATACCCTCCGAATACAGCAGATGGCAGTAGGATGTTAGCCTGTAGGATGAAAGCTTATAACCTAACTAAAAAAAACCTTTGTAGCAATCTTGTGTCCCAATCAACTAGGATGATTACATGAATTATTTTTTTGTCATTCACTCTGTCAAGAGCTGTATGCTTGGTTAAATGAAATAAATTCATACTTGTTTTTTTTTTTAATTACTGCAACCCAGATCAATTTAGGTTTTCCCCTACCCATACGAAACATCTCCATTTATGGTGATCATATCACTCTTACCCCTAACATGACAATTTAGGTCTTCCTCTTCCATTTATGAGTTTGGGTTAAGTGGGGTTTGGACACTTGAAGTTTCTTTTAGGGTCAGGTTTTGGATGGTCAGATTAGGCCCAATAATGCTTGGGTGACCTATGTTTCCTTAATATACAATGCAAACCTGGCCTGACCAAGGCCAGCCCATGTCCACCCCTAAACCACATTAATTGCCATCTCAAATGAAAGTCAGAAGATCAAAATTTTCTAATGCCACATTTAGAGCTAAACATAAAGAATACAAGCTAGGATATCATCCAGTTACAGAACAAAGCAAGAGAGAGACACGAGACTTTAGTAACTGCAAATTAAACAAAGGCAAAAATAAATTTTTTTGTGCTTCAAGAAACATTCTAGGAGGAAGAGGTAAAGGCTATAAAGCACAGTATCTTCAAGAGAGAAACAGATACAACTTACTAACCATAGTAAGGAGACTGACCTGGAGGCAAAGAACCACCAGGTCGCATATTGGGCTGATGCACAGGCTGAGATACTCCCAGGGGAGACATAGTGGGACTGATTTGGCCTGATTGCACAAGGGGTGATGAACCACCAGGAGTTGATGCAGAAGCATAAGCCTGAACAGAAGACAGAGCATATGTTTGGCCAGGAAATGTTCTAGGAACCGAGACAAAGGTTGGTCTGCCAGCCTGCATGTTTGGATCCCATGAGGGCACTCGTCCCACAGAAGATTGAGCCGGCATAGCACCACCACCAGCAAACTCACTCCCAGGAAACATTGGAGAGGCCTGAGGATTCTGCCAAACTGTTGCTGCTGCAGGGACACCCGGAGCCTGTTGCATTGCAAGCAAACCTGATTCGGGAATCGTGTAATCTCTACTCTTGTCACTGTATGCCTAGAACAAAACAAAAAAAAAACTAATCCAATGCAAGGGAAAATATTTCCATGGATAATAAAATTAAAGGGTGAATTTAAGTGTCAAGAAGCATACATTCAAGGACAAATCTTTTTTCGATCAACAACCGACCCACTTTTTCTTGTAACCAAGTCTATATTTTTTCCCTCTTAATTTTTCTTCATGAACATCAACTCAAAAGCACATATTTATACCTTCACATTGAGATCAGTATGACGAGAGTATGATAGATGAAGCTTACAATAGCCACCATCATATATGCAGTGTCCCTCTAAAGCATCTTTCGCAACTGCTGCAGTTGTGACATCTGCACATGTAACAATTTATAAGTCAGTGACCAGGCTCCAACAAAAAATAAAGGGTAAAAGAAAGGCCAAAAGCACAAAGAGAGATAGTTGCTCTTTGACAATGAAAACGATATTGCATAAATCGTAAAAAGTGAATCGAATCATGAATCAATTGTGAATAGTGAGATTCATCATAGATTCGTATCAATTTTTGATATCACAAATCATAAGATTCTAATAACAGAGATGCAAACATAAATCTCCTGACTTCTCGTGTAATTGAAGAATCATATTCAGTCCAATATTATACAAATTTTCTATCGCATATCCGAGAGTTAACATTCATAGAATATCTAATGACCCCACAAAGATTGTTACGGTCTAAAGTTCAGAAGTTGTCTTGTCAACCAAGACAATAAATGGTTGAGAAACTAACGGAGTTTAGAACACATCTTAGTCCCTAGTATGCAAGACACTTCAATCAAGAATTTAAACAAGGGGACTACAACTTCCCATGAACAACAAAATTCTTACATTAACTTTACGATGTCTAGATCAGTGGAGTCTTGAAAAGGACCTACCAGGATATTGAATAAGCGCTTGGGTCCCCCCATTCTTCTCAAATATGGCAATTTTCTGAACAGTGCCAAATGCAGAAAACACCTGAAATACAGGAACCAAATTGTACAATACAATACAACAAATAAAATATACTTACACATAATGAAGTCTCAAGTACAATTCATTACCGTGTGAAGGACATCCACTGTGACAGCGTACTGCATATTTTCAATTGATGCAAGAAGCACATTACTCTCGAGTTCTTTTTTCTTTCCATCAGGACCTACCGCAGGCTGCATGTTACAGCTTGTTAGTGTAAGCTTAAACAATCCGTAATACAGTGAACATCCAAAATGTAAAATCATACCTGAACAAACCCCTCAATAGCAGTAGGATTAACAGGAAGATATGGATTTGTATAATCCCTGTAAAGTTTAAAAAGATAATTAAAAAATACATGTATCAACCATTACTAAAAACAATGTAATAAATTCAAGGGACATTAAATCTCAATTAAAACTCAAAAAATAACAATCACAAAGCATATTCAAAGATGTGAAATTTCAGAAACTAAAAAAGAAGCATGTCACTATTGTCAATAGCAAGAAAGAAATATAAGTTCTCAGATCAGAAATGCCACAATGGTTCAATTTGTTGACTGTCGGAGTAAATGTGCATGAAATGATGAAGCTAGAGAGGCAAGTAGTCACAGAAGCAACAAATTTGACAACAAGGGAAGCCATTTAGATAAAACCAATCAAACATAGATAATTAGAACCTAGCAATCTGGAAAATTATCACAAGGGCGTGGCACATTCTGGCTGCCTTCTAGGGTGTAGCATCTAGAAAATGCTTTCATGACAAACACTGCACATAAATTAGAAATGAGACGAAAAGAAACCATTTGTGTGCTTCAAGTACCAAACAATTGTAAAAAGAAACAATATGCAATCTCGTTGAACGCATAAAGGTTTTTTATTTGACTATTATGTCTAGAATGTAAAAAAAACTAGAATGTTAAAAAAATGAACATCTGCCAACTAATTGACAACACGAAGCTTTCTTAAAGAGTGGTTGCCTTATTAAAAATGTGAAAATATAGACCACCTTCAACATACTCCACATGTGACAATTCCACTAGACTCTGCAAATGTAATTGCATGAGAAAAAGTACAAACAAGGAAACACACATAAATTAAAGCTGATGGTCGGTGGAGCAGGTTTTTTTTATAACAAGGGATCTGATATCAAATCTCTCAAATAGTTTTTTGCACTCAGGCCTCGTTTGGGAACAGGTTAATTTAATAACTTTTTGGCTATTTGGCTAAAATATGAGCTAAAAAAAACTAGTATGTTTGGGATGACTTTTTGGCTTTTTACAAAAAAGATGTGTAAAAAGTAGAGAGAAAAGAGAATCTTTGACTTTTTAGTATGGGTTGTTGGCTTTTTGGCTAATTTAATAAATTTTTAGCTTTTTGGCTTTTTGGCTTTTTGGATAAAAAGTTCGGTTGCCAAACGAGGCCTCAAGCAAACCATAAAATTTGCTTATGAAACCTGATTCAAAAACCAATAACAATGTGGCATCCTATTAATCATGGAAACAAGATGTTTGTTTAATAAGAGACAAGAGAAACAACAAAAGCACTAATAACAAGACCAAAAGAACAAGAAGTACAACTAAAATTGAAGGTGTCCTTTTGAAAATAAGCAAATATTCATTCAATTGATTTATTACATACAAACTAAAGCACTCTAAATTTTCAACTAAAGTGAAATTACAGGAACACATTAACCCCACTACAAAAAGATGAAGAAAATTACTAAGAGGCCATGAAAAACACATCGGTGTTATAGCTGCCGAGCTTCACTAACCCCTATATGACAAAAACCACACGCATAAATTAGCAAGACCTCAATTGCTAAAATCAAAATCAAAATCACAGAAGCAAAATTAATGATGAAAGAGCAAGTGTGTACACAGATAAGAACTAAGAAACATGATACTAATGGCTCAACAGTTTCCTCATTACCTGCTCCGATGAGATTGGAATTTAATATTCAGGTCTGTATGCGCAGAATATGAGATGCGCAAGTGGCATGAACCAACATGTTCTGGAAGCAAGTACCTGAAATTTGTTACATGCCAACCACATATCTACCAAAGTGAGAACTCCCAATCCCGAACTTAGCAATTTCATAAAAAGGGAGAGAGTAGGCACAAATGGGCAAGAATAAGAGAACAGAGAGGGAGAGCATGCCTGGGTATGCTTCTTCCATCTAATGCTTCCCTTGCTGAAGATGCAGTCACAGCATCACTAAATTGGATTAATGCCTGCCAATATACAAAGCAAGGCAGCAAGTTCAGAACGGCAAAAACAGAAAAATGCAGTCTGCCAATCAAAAGAATAAAAATGCACTTTTCGACTTCACACCTGAAAACCTGCAGCCTTCTCGAAAGTAGCAATCTTGTGCACAAATCCAAAAGCTGAGAACACCTGAGAAAAATTTCAAACAGATCTGAGCATGCCGCAAAAGAAAAGGGTAGAAAGTACAAAATGGTTAGCCATTAAAAACCATCCCAGTTATCAATGCAATGGGACAAGAAACAAAATATCAACAGATAAGTGCAGAGTGACACCTGTATATGTAAGCGTGAAGATAGACCTTAGAAAGGAGTATGACGCACATGATAATATATCCAGACTGTTTCCAACAAAAGAATCTAAATAAGAACCATCATCATCTGTGATTTAACCAATTTCAAACAAAATTGACACATAATTTAATTGGGATTCTACTTCTAAGAATGAGTGAACCCATAACATCGTAACTTGTGCTAAGGGCCAAAAACACTACCTGAATTTGGGAATTGAACACTTAAAAAAGGAAAGAGATGGTGTGAAAGTAATCAATGAGCAGTGCAACCAGGTTTGAATGATATGACAATTTGAAAAATAAAATAAATATTTGTCCCCCGAATGTATAAGAGAGAATGGGCAGTAAGGATGAGATTAGCAAAATAACGGGATAAGTTTCCCACTGCAATAAAGCAGGGTGGATTTTCAGGTGAGAAGCTACTGGATTATGACTGTACCTTCTTCACAATAGAAGTTTAGAAAACATATAATGAGGAAAAAAGTAAGTATTTCCCATGTAAACATATACTCCAAGTCCAAACTCAAACCAGCCAGTCTATACAACTTAGATCAGCTAAACAAAACAAGGGTCTGCAATATCTGATAAGAATCAATCTAGCAAGCTAATAAGTTATGGGTGAAAGGCTCTTACCAAGTGAATAACATCAATGCTGACATCACCAGCTTCTACTCCCTCAATAGTAACCAGCAAGACATTTCCTGGAACATCTCCTGGACCTTTGTTGTTGACAATTTCATGTCTATTAGAATATTGAATGTAAACAGTTTTCCCACGAACCTGTGCTGGTTCTGAAGATGAAGCATAATATGTAACCATGTTAATGGCCTGATTTAGGTCTGCCTGCAATTAAAAATCAAATATTTCGGCTGTCAACATAAAGCTTCCTCCGAATAAACAAGGACAAAGCAAGAAAAAATGAATCCACAGTGTTTAAAGCAAACAAAGAATATTAAACACTGAAACACACCCAGCGAAAAGTTCAGTCCTGTACTAACCAGCTTATACAGTCCACATCCAAAGTCCAATACATAGTTTAAAAAATCAGCCATTACCATAATTAATTCCAACACAAAATGGTATGGCCAAGATCCGATACTAATACTGGTAGGCAAGGATGAAGGGAGGGCGGCATGTGCCCCTGAAAATCTGAGAACTTTTCTATATATGTTATATGCAAGGATGGAGGGCGGGAGACCTGCCAAGAAGTTCCTATATACACTGTTATACATCTGCTGTGTTATATATATGTGTACTATTGTTCCTAACCACCCATTGTGGTTGGAATCCTCTAAATAGGAGAGCAATGAGGCTTCTAGTTCTACACATAAATCAACTCTTGACTTTTTCAACTGGTTGCAGATTCCCAAAATATTTAATATTTTAAGATTCCCAAGCTATTTAATATTTTAATATAACCAACTCTTAACTCTGCATCTCTTTACAGAAGTATGGCATTGCCTCGCATCTAGTAGCACGAACCTTCTTGGTAGCTTATTCAACTGCAATATCACCAAACATCTAATAATATATGGTTGTATCAATATCTCTCAATTTCGATTGTGATCCTACTGTAGAAAAGTGCGTACAGGCCAATAACAGAAAGTATTTCCTAAAGACCTATTTTCTCCTTTTTTTGCTAATTTCTCCTTCTTCTTTTTTTCTCATAAACTTGTATTCAAGTTCAACGCTATATCATGTTTATGGTTGTAAGAGCACTGGACAACAACACCAAATCTAACATCACTTGAGATCGTAGAATAATATGCCTAAGATGGTACCAAACCCTAATTCATCAAATTCAATTCAAAGTTACACATTAAAACGATAGAAATACTCACGAATTCAACAAAGGTCCGTTTGCAATTACCTATCGATAAGCACATGAATTTCCCTATGCATCCCAACACAAATCTAACATCGCTTGAAATCATAGAATAATCCACCCCTCTATTGTACCAAACCCTAATTATACATTTAAAAAAATAATTAAAAATAATTAAAAAAATATATAGAAATACTCACGAATTCAACAAAGGCCTGATTACGATTGGCGCCAACATTGCACTTGGTATTGACGATCTTGCCGAAGGGCTTGCAGAGCTCGATGAGTTCCTCTTCGATGCACTCCCAAGGAAGGTTGCGCAGATGGAGGACTTTCGATGGCGTCTGGGTGTAGCGGAACTGAGGTTGCCCCGACGTCGACATCGGCCGATTACAGTTGAAGGATCGAATCGGTGCGATGTCAGGCTAAAATTAGTGAATTAGGGTTCGATAATTTAGGTTTTAAACTGCCGGAGATGTTACCGGTGGTGGTGGTTCAGAAAGATCTAGCAATCGTTTTCCCCCTTTCGTGAGTTCTCTCTTTCCATCCTCTTTTTTTGAACAACTCTTTCCATCCTCTTCGATTCGGTAATTAGTTCTTTCTCCTGCGCTTCGCGAGCGTTGTGCTGATGGCCACAAAGTCACGCCCGTTTATGGCCCGTTTGGTACCACTGTAATAAATTATGATTTTAATTAAAAATTATTAATTTATTTGATATAATTGTTAAATTATAAATTTAAATTATTGAGTAGTATTTGTTAAATAAGTTATAAAGTAATTTTTTCAATTAATTTTTATTTTTTGTTATTTACTATTTGTCTATATTTCTCATAAAAAATAATAATAATAATCTATAGTCCATTTGGATCTTTTTTCTATTTAAAAAATAAATAAATATCTAAGAGTATAATTGTAAATTAATATATTCATAGCATAAACTGAAAATCAGAAGTAAGGGGTGAGCAACTTCTTAGAATCAACTTTTTTGAGTTAAAATAAGTTGTTATAATAAAAAACTGTTTGAAATAAATTTAACCAAACAGTCCAAAATAACTTTTTCATAAGAGCATCTCCAGCAATATAGCTACTCTCTCTTTTCAGTCATAGAAGCGAGCTTGGAAGTTTGAAAGACTGCTCAAGCAGACTCGCTTAAGCATCGCCAAGGTGGTTGTGAGCTACAGTACTTCGCCAAGGCAAGCGGGGGTACTGTTCATAGGCCGTTCAATTTTTTATTTATTTTTTGCCTCCTAAATTTTGTTTTTGGCGGTAAAATTTTTTTCCTATTTTGGTGCTAAAAGTTATATCAGTACCTCCCTAACAAATCCATAGAGAAGGCATTTTAAATCTCACAAACTCTCTCATCCTCTGTATCTTCTTCTCAAACTTTCTGCTCAAGGGAGATAATAAATTTTGTCATTTCTATTTGTTTATGCCATGAATAATGGATAAAAAATTGGAGAATATGAAAGCAAATGTTCAGATTGTTGCATTCTTATTTCATTATTTGTTGATGTTGGCAAAAATATTACACATTTGCTTTATCATTTGTGATTATAAAAAGAAATCCATGTGAATGTATTTGTATTGCACTCCATGTGTTCGTTGTAATTTTTGTTATAATAGATCTTATAAATTGTACCTAATTTCTATTAGAATATATATTATAAATTGTACCTAATTGTACCTAAAGTAAGAAACAGTTTCTTAAGAAATTGTATGTATCAAGAGTTAACCGACTTATTTGATGAAACTACATATTAGCTTGAACATTGAACATAAGGACATGATATAAAATTGGGCTAGTAAGCTCCAGAAAGTTTGAATGCAATTTCAAAAAGGAAATTGAGCAAATAAGAGCAGTTAGTAGAACATAACAATGCACGTGAATGGATGGAAGTAAAAATGCAATGGCAGAAAATTTGAAACGCTTTATCTGTCTCGCTCTCTCTCTCTCTCGGATATAGAAAAAATAGGCAAAATTAAGTGGCCCACTGCACAACAAAATTAAAAAAGGGAAGAAGCCATCAGTGTATAACCTACAAGGGTGCTGGCAAGGGATCCACCTTAAAAACTTGAAGGCTTGAGATTAAAAAGGAAATTGTTCTTAAGCAACTGCTTGTTGCTTGTTGGGTTGCTTCTTCATAGATGAGGACGTTATGGACGGCTGCCTGGAAGTCCAGCCGATCAATCGGTCAACGCAAATTTTTTTTTTTTACTTGTTGGGTATTTTTTTTAAAACATTAATATTTAATGTTTTTGTATTTTTTTTGTTAAGTAAAAATCATAATTTTATTTATTTTTGCCATGTTTAATGTTTGGGTATTTTTAAAAAATATTAATGTTTAATATTTTTGTATTTTTTTTGTTAAGTAAAAATCATAATTTTATTTGTTTTTGCCATGTTTAATGTTTCGGCCTTAAGTTTATATTTTCAGCAGTGTTTTCTTCCTCTTTCTGAGAGTTATTCTTAGCTTGAAAAAATATGGAAGCTGTCTTCCTTCCAGTACTATTCAAATTGTTGCAGCTTGCTATAAGCTCTGTTTTTTAAATTTTAATTCTTATATATTATTCAATCATAGGTATAGATTCACAACAAGATGGTTACTTTACCAATCTTTTACAAGAAAGGCCCAACATTGATGAACATTATCTAATGGAATCTCAATATTTGAATGAAAATACTCTCAAGTCTTTGCCCAGGAGTCTCAATTTACTATTGAAATTGAATCTTTGTTGAAGAAACCTCAACGTGGATGAAACTTCGCAATAGAAGAAGACAAACTCCTTGTATCGGCTTAGTTTAATATTAGTTTAGATGCGGTACATGGGAATGAGCAAAAACGTTTAACCTATTGGAAAAGAGTGTAGGATTTTTTTCCATGAGCATAAGAAATTTGAGTCTAATCGAAATGAGAATTCTCTTATGAATCGATGGTCAACCATTCAGTTTGCATGAATAAGTTTTGTGGGTGCTACACCCAAATTGAATCATTGCATCAAAGTGGCATAAATGAGGATGACAAGGTATTGAATATTGTACATTTACAATTATTATTATTTGTGAAGTTGCTAAATATCATTTATTTATTTAATTTTTAGATTTGCAAGGCGAAAATTATGTACAAGGAACTCAAGAAATCTACATTCCAATTCGAATACTGTTGGATTACGTTAAGGGATCAACCAAAATGGGTGGTAGAGTCTGAAAAGAAAAAACAAACAAAAAGACCAAGAACAGGGACAACCTCTTCTCCTTGTAATCCGGATTCGATAAATATAGAGGAAGACGATGTCTCACCTAATGCTTTTGTAGACTTAGAGAGACTAACCGGTAGGAAGGCTGAAAAGGAGCGATTGAATAAACGAAAGAACAAAGAAAGTGTACATTAGAGTATTACAAAGACTTTGGAGGACATTACGGAAGACAAAAAGAAAATGATGGAGAAGAAAGTTGAAATAATTGACAAAGTATACTTTCAAAAACAAGTGGAACTTCGTATTATGCAAGAAAAGCATGAGGTGAAACTTGAAAAGCATGAAATGGAACTTTTCAAAGAGAACGAATGAGTTTTTTGATGGATCTCAGTGGCTTGCCGGAAATCCAACAAGAATTTTATCGTGCTCGGCAAATGGAAATCATTAAGAAAAGAAGAATGAATAAATGAATTAGTATTCATTCTCTCTTTGCTCCTTATGATATTTTGGCTTTTGTCTAGTAGGCTAGAAACTTGATATATGGTATTTTGGTTCTGCTAGTATTTTGGTTATGCTTTTATCTAGTATTTCTTTTGGTTCTGCTTTTGTTTAGGATAGATGTTGAACTCAGCAATGTTTTGGTACACAATGTTAGTTGTCTAATCTTATGCTATTTGTGTTGTGTTGTTCTGTTGCTCTTTGTGTTGTGTTGCTGCCAAGATTGAAACATTAACACCATATTTCCAAACATCATATGTGCTGTATAGATTATGCATTGCTAATTATTTATATATATATATATATATATATAAAGGCATATAATTAAAATGAAAACCATATAATTAAAAGGCATATAGAATTATAAAATTACACATAAATCAAAAGCATATACCGATTACACTCAAAACTAATAACATGCTACATAAAATGAAACTTCAAATTCAAAGCTTTTACGACTCGCTGTGTAATTGCCACAAGTATTCGACAAGGTCCGATTGGAGATGAGAATGTGTTTGCCTGTCTCTAATGTTATGATGACATTGAATGAATTTCATAAGTTCAGTAGTTCTCTCCTGTAACACCGTTACATGGGAACTGTCATCGATTTGATCATAATTGAAGTATTTTACTCCATTATCATCTCGCTCATCCTCAATGATCATATTATGTAGAATTATGCACGCCTTCATAATATATTTAAGCATTTTAATATTCAAAAAACATGCTGGTCAACGCACAATTGCAAATTGTGCTTGAAGCACTCCAAATGCACGCTCTACATCCTTTCTTGTCGCCTCTTGAGCTGCAACAAAAAGTTTTTTCTTATTTCCCTAAGGAGAAGGAATTGTTTTCACAAATGCTGACCATTGTGGATATATACCATCGACAAAATAGTATCCCATTGTATATTCATTACCATTTATGGTTTAATTGACTGCAGGAGCACGCCCTTGAGCAAGTTCGGTAAATACAAAAGACCTTTCTAGCACGTTGATATCATTATGAGACCTAGATAATCCAAAAAACGCATGCCAAATCCAAAGATCATACGATGCAACAACTTCCAAAATAATTGTTGGTTCATGAATGTGTCCAGTATACATACCTTTCAACGCAGTCGGACAATTTTTTCATTTCCAATGCATACAATCAATGCTCCCTAGCATCCCAGGAAATCGACGACTTTCACCAACTACTAGTAGTTTTGCGATGTCATTACTGTTTGGTGACCTCAAATACTTATTGGAAAAAATATCAACAACTGCTTTAACACAATATTTTAAGCTTTCTATTACAGTGCTTTCTCCAATTCTCACATATTCGTCCATAAAATCAACGGCTACTCCATAAGCAAGCATCCTAAGTGCAACATTTATCTTCTAAAGAGAAGACAAACCAAGCTTTCTAGCACAATTTCTTTTTGAAGAAAGTATGAATCGTGCGCTTTTACCGCAGCTTGAATTCGAAGAAAAAGTGAACGCTTCATCCGAAACCTCCTTCGAAATAGCTCAGGAGGATATACAGGTGATTCAGCAAAATAGTTGAGAAAAATCCTTTCATGACCTTGAATATGGTCACGATGAATGACTTTACGACCTCGAATAAAACCACGACGTGAGCTTGATCCTATCTCACTATCTAGTAGTTCTTCATCCATAGTAACAGCTTTGAGCATCTCCAAATCATCATCAGATTCAGAGAAGTCAGAGTCATTTACAAGCATATCATAAAGAGAATTGGAAGTCATAGAGAGAGATATGGAAGTTTGGATGAAGTAGAAAATTGAGTTGAGGGTAAGGTCACATGAGAGGGAATGTCTTATTTATAATTGAAAAGTTAAAAAATATGACCATTGTAAAAATATGACCGCTGCAAAAATATGACCGTTAAAAAAATACGACCGTTGTAAAAATATGACCTGTACGGGGAGCAAATATTCCGGCGTGCCCGTATTCCTTTCTTCCGAGCTCCGTCGATATCCGATCACCTGCGAGCAAATAACGGTGAGCTACCCGGCGGTGTGTGGCCGGAAACACCCTCCGACGGTCAAATTAGCACACACCTTAGAGGGAATAGAGAGAAGGGAGAGAGTGTTTGAGTGTAAGAAATTCCTTACAGAGTGTTCGTCTGTCGCGTATGGGGGGCGCAGACATGCTTATATACCTTCTGAGCCCCATATCCACTCCCTGTCATCTCCTGACACGTGGCTCTACTATCCCATCTGTCAGCATAAACCATGCCATTCATCACCTGCTCTCAATTGCCTGTCAGCACAGCTGGAGCTCGGCAGCCGAGCTGCCCTACCTCGGTCGTACCATGCTTCATACCTTAAGCGCCTAACCGGATAAACAAACGGAGGACCGGGCTAAGCGGCATCCCGGCCGAGCCTAGCCCGGATACTTACTTTGATCGGCCTTCCTGCCGACCATACAGTCTCCTCGGCTGACCACGCCTTTCCGGGCACCGGCCACTCAACTTCCTTGGTTGTCCATGCCTTCCTGGCCGCCGGTCACTCGGTCAATCCGGCTTTGGCCATCTTCGGACCGGGCACCCTGGTCCGACCGAGCACTGCCTTACCGAGCAGTTTCTGTCCGGTCCGGGGTGACACTCAGCCCGTACTCTGCCCGGCCCAAATTCTGGCAGCCCACTTTGGGCAAAAAGTCGATCGTCTCGCACCTATGCACCGTTGGGCCCTCAACTTGCTCGGCCGTTACCTCGGCCCAACTCCAGATCACAATTCACCCTCTCATGACCGTTGCAAAAATATGACCGTTAGAAAAATACGGCCATTGTAAAAATATGACCATTACAAAAATATGACCGTTTGAAAAATACGACAGAAGAAAAATGTAACTTTCACAAAAATATAATTATATTTAAAAGAATGAAAAAAATAATAATTTGAAAGAAGTTAGTTTTTTTTTTAGATGGGAAAGTAGGTAGTTAGAGTATAAGAATATTATAATAAAAGATAGTTAAAGTAGATAGCCTTGTTAGAGTGTATATTAAAAAAATGACTAGCTAAAATAATAAAGTGAAATTTTGATAGCCATTTTGACTATCCTTGATGGAGATGCTCTAAGTTGGCTCAAAAAAACCTAAACAAACACCCCTTATATAGATGTCACCCTGTTATAGTTCTGTTTAAGCCTTCGTTTGGAATTTGGAATATGGTGGATTGATTTTTTATTTTTTTAGTTTGAGGTTAAAAAGTTTTATTTCATATAAGTTTTTTTTTTAAATTTTTTTTTGACTTTTATGAGAGATTAAAATGAAATTATTATGATTTTGATGTGATATTTTGTCTTATTCAAATTTTAACTTTTTTTTTTGTGACTAAAATAATCAAAAAAAAAAATACATGCCAAACATACCCTAAATAACAAAAATTAAAAATAAACTTATGCTTTATAGGGGGTGTTTGGAAACCCAAGTTTGAGGCTAAAAAACCTTAAATACTGAAAAAACCAAATAGCTTCAAATAGCACTCTAAAATAATGATTTGTATATATATATATATATATATATATATATATTTTTAAAAAAACAACAACAACAACAAAAACAAAGCAGCCGATAGTGGGCAGCTTACACTGTCATGTTGAGTGTAGGTACAATATAGTGCCAGCCTAGTCCCAGTAAGGGTGCAACTTGGGCCGGCTCAACCTGAGTAACCCAAGTCCAATCCGAATTTTTTTAGAGGTTGGACAAGATATTTTCAAATTTGGTAGGGGCTTGGGCAAAAATTCAGAAGCCATAATTAAATTTGGACGGGCTTTGGCAAAAATGTCAAACAACCCAAGCAATCTGAAACTCGAATTATACATATATAGATATATAAAAATATTAAATATACATATAAATTATTAGTCATTACATTGTCGCGACCCGCTCCCCGTACCAAAGGGTTAACCATCATGATGGCCAGTAACTGAAGTTACCTCCAGCTAATTCTTGAACAAATTAATAAACGCGAGGGGAAATAATATTTAAGCGAGTGTACCAAAATAATCATTGGAATTTCTATTTTTATTACAAAATTTGTTGACCAAAAAGGCTGATATTTACATATAAAAATATCATAAAAGTAATGTGTGTGTCTATTCCGCAGCCCCGTGTAGGGATGGTAATTTGAACCCGGGCCGACGGGGACCCAACCCCCCCGTCCCCGATAAGAATGGTTTTTCCCCGAAAAATACTCCCGTGGGGACGGGGATGGTATTCGAAATTAAATCCTTGGTGACATTCGGGCCGGGGACGGTGATACATATTTCATCCCCGGCCCCGGCCCTGCCCCTCGCCCGATTAGCCCTGACTTATATATTTTATATATATATATATATATATATATATATATATATATATATATATATATATATGTTTAGGGTTTGGTTTGGTCTCTCTTTAAATATTATATATTTTATATATATATATATATATATATATATGTTTAAGATGGTCTACACAGTGTTGACTACACTCTCTCTCTCTCTCTTATCTTCTCTCACTCTCTCTTCTTTCCAGTGGCGATGGCGAGTCGATCTCCTCTTTCTAGTGGCTATGGTGCGATCTCTCTCCCCAGTGGCTACGGCGAGTGCGATCTCCTCTCCCCAATGGTGAAGACGTCATCTCCTCCTCCGCGGCACACCCTCCTCCGTCGCCGCCTCCTCCTCCTCATCCTCCTCCTTCTCCGCGCCATCGCCAAACCTTCCTACTCCGGCTTCGGTTCCCACCACGACAGATCTGGGCAGATCTGAGTAGATCGCATCTCGTCCACACCACCACAGATCTTACATCTCACATCTCAGATCTGAGAAAATCAGATCCCGCTATTTACGTATATACATGTATGTGTATTTGTCAATGTGTGTAATCTGTCTGCCTCCATATTATTATTAATTTTTTTTTTGTGGTTGATGATGTTGCCGTCGGAGCTACGAGTCTGTATATTATTAATCTGTATATACATTTTTTTTTTTTTGTAATCTGTCTGTCTCCGTTGAGGATGTTATTGACGATTTATTATTGGAAGAGAAAGCTAAACAGAGAGAGAGGGAGTTATGGGGATTTTCTGGGGTCGGGGAAACCCGATCCCCGTTGGGGGTGGGGGTAGGGGGTGATGTCGTCCCCGTCGGGGATCGGGGACGGGGACGGGGAGGGCGATCCCCGGCCTCGCCCCGTCCCGTTGCCATTCCTAGCCCCGTGTCTAAGACTTTCTAAAAGCTATTTCTGAATTGCATTGTTTCCTAAAAATTGCTAAACAACTATAAGCACATGGCAGAGTAAGAAATATTATGCCAAGAGTATAAGGGACACAAAATAACCATGATTAGTTATGTAACTAAAATATTTAGGATAACTTAGTCTGAACAAATAATCGTTTAAGTAGCAAAACTGAGATTATGTAAATAAATAACCATAACCACGGTACCGAACAGAACATAACAGATGTCACAGGAGTGACAGTCAGAACAGAGGTACGGATTCAAGAGGTGGCTCGTACGGATTATAGTGGTGGCTCCCACAATAGTGTAGCACTTATTTCCGCACAACATTTTGCTCCACACCAGAAATCAGAGGGTCAATGGATCCATGACAGACAGAGGGTCACAAAGTGACCAAACAGAAGCCAATGGTTATTTAAGTCCCCCAAGACGTGGCACTCCCATGGCAGTATTTACAAAACATAATTGTTTATAAGGTTATAGTCAAATATTCTCTAAAATATAAACAAACATATCCATGGGTTTCATTTTAACAAATAGGATTCAGAAAATAATCCACGTGATTGAAATATTAATATAATTAATAATAATTTATAAAATATAACTTGTATAAAATATGGTAAGTCAAAACATACGTAAAATATATTATGGTAACTTAAGATATAATATAACCCACCTTAAAAGTAGTACCTTACTTTTTCTTTCCACTACCAAAGACTCTTTTGACTTCCGTTATTTCCTTCTCCTTTCTTATTTCCTTTTTCCTTTCTCCCTCTCTCTTTTTTCCTTTTCTTTCCCACAGGGTGATCAACTCCTCCTTATTTATAGGGAGGTAAAGTATCATCCGGCCAACACGTGGCAGCTCAAAGATTTACTCGTAACTCATAAGATTTATACTTATTTTAATAAATATTTAAAATAATTACACTTTAACCTAGTTTTCTAATATAATTATATAAATAAATTAATCCCTAATTAAATTGCACTCTATCGTATACCAACAATAAATTAATTATTTATTTTACTACCACACCCTTATTATTATTATTATTATTATTGTTATCAACATTATTATTTATTTACTCTTACTTTTATATTTATTTATTTACTATCTTTAACTTTAATTTGGCCCAACTAGTATTATAATTACATATTTCTGTTAATTTGGCCCCAAATAATAATTCATAATTAATCTCATATTTGATAATCTAATGCCAAATTAGTTTCTGTATTTATTACTATTTATTTAATAATATATTATTACATACAACCATAATACTAGTATAAAATTTAATGGACAACTTAAATTTTCGGATTGTTAAAAACATGATATTAAAGTAATTTAGATTATTAAATCAAATTGAATATATATTATATATACAAATAACATAAAATCTTACCTTTTTTTTATTTTCAGTCATAAATTATAAAGACTGCTATAACGGTATCTCTCTTACATTATATAAATTATTTGTTTTTTATGGTATTAATGATTTTCTATACAAAAAAAGATGTAAATATAGTCAAATTTCAATAATTTAATAATGTAGCTGCAAAAAAAAAATGAAATTGATTTACAATTCGGGCAACTCAGGCAATTCAGGTTTAACTCGAGTCGGTCTTGGGCAGGAAACCTCAGGTTACAATACGGGCCTGGGCGGGGTTAGGCAGGTCTCAGCACAACTTGAGTTGGGTTTAGACAATCTCCCAACCAGACCGAATCCGTCCGAGTTGCACCCCTAAGTCCCACATGCTGAAATAATTTCGCTCCTAAGACCAATTTTGGAAAAAGTGAGGTTAAGGACAAATTTGTCATTTCAACCTCAATATTATTTCAAACACATTTTTCAATACGACAACTCAAATAAAAATACATCCTATCTTTCCAAATACAAAAACTAAAATAGCCTACTAAAAATAGTCAAAAAGCCTCTAAAATATCCACTTCCCAAACACCCACATAACATGCATTTCTTTTAATTTTTCTCTTTTTCTTTTTCAATTGCATGATTAGTGAAATTGGGGTTTGTTTTGTTGATGCCTTGTTTTTGTTTTAGTAGACAAAAAATTTTAACCTTATAGATTCTACTTGATCAAAAGAATTGAATTTTTATTTTTTAAAAAAAATAAAAATTTACGAGGAAAATTTAAATAGTATTTTTTTTCTTTTTATTTTTTAAAATTCATCTACTGAACGCGAAAACAACAACAAAAATTGACATAATTTTTAAAAAGGACTCTTTTTTGATAAATCCCATTTATAACTATTTTGTTCCATAAAACCCACACTATTTCTGAATATTCCATTAGGTCCATTAATTGTAAAAGGACGAAATAACCCTCTCCGCCTCTCCCGCGTGTAATCGATTTTGCAAAACCCATTCCTATTCCAACTATTCAATCCACAAAATTTCCAAAACAAAAACACAATCCACGAAACGATACTCACATCGCCTCCAGTAACCTTAGATTCACATCGCCTCACCAACGTCCTCGTCGTCCACCGTCGACCATCGACCCCAGATTCCTCTTCATCTCACCATTGCGAAGGTTCACATCGGAAGAAGGGTGCTTCGTCGTTCGAAAATTTCTGTCGTCCCATTGAGTTTATTTCATCCACTGAGTGTGATCCATACCCACCAACCATGACGAACAAAAGTAAGGAATACCATTCCACCTTCTGCTTTTCAATCGTAATGTCATCACCGATGTATACATCCACCTTCTGGTTTTCGGATTTGAATTTGTAAACATAGATGTTTTCAAAATTGATTTTGTAAAAATAGAAAAACACCGTCTGACCATTATTTGATTGCTTGATCAGTAACGAAATCGACCTCAACCACTGCATGAAATATGATGATGTCATTGTGCGTATAGTACAAACATTCAAGCAATCTAGTGGGAGGTTTTACATTGGAGATAAGAACATCCAGATTTTTAGAAGCGACGTATCACTGATTTTTGGGGTGGACTGCGGCACCAAGTCGATAGACCTCTTTTATGGTGCAAAACCAATAATCGGCATCATACACCGAATGTGCAAGGATGTTAGTCGGTTAAGTGCTGCCAAAATACGAGAAATTCTGAGCGAAGCATTGAAGGGCACAAAAAAACATGACAATGAGAAGGTTGCAAGATTAGTTTGCATGTATGCATGCGTCAAGCTATTCTTTTCTACATCCGGAGAAACAATTGGATGGGCTTTCCACTCATACATGGACCCATTAGACAAGATGATCGAGTATGATTGGGCTGAGAGCATTCGGGCAACCTTGATGGGTTCATTGGGCCAAAACTGTGGAAAACTAGGACGAGTCACTGAATGTGTGATGTTGTTAATGGTAAATCTCATAAAACTTATTCTATGTTTAATATGAACATTTACGGGCTCTGGACACTCTGATGTGAATGTTCACATTTCTCAGCATTGGTGTGGAAGTTGACAACATTGATGTAAACATTCACATTATTGTTTCAGTAATGTACAAACACACATTAGTAGATGCTGGTGTAAACATTCACATTAACAGATGTGAACATTCACATCAGTAGTACCATTCACATTAACAGATGTGAATATTCACATCAGTAACATTACTCACCATTAGCAAAATGTGAGCATTCACATCAGTAATAACACTGACATTAACAGATGTGAACATTCACATCGGTAGTATCACTCACATTAACAGATGTGAACATTCACATCAGGAGGATCACTCACCATTAGCAAATGTGAACATTCACATCAGTAATAGCACTGACATTAATAGTTGTGAACAGTCACATCAGTAATATCACTCACATTAACAGATGTGAACATTCACATCAGTAGTATCACTCACCATTAGGAAATGTGAACATTCACATCAGTAACATGACTCCCTATTAGCAGATGTGAACATTCACATCAATGTTAATTGATGTAAACATTCACATTACTGCCCAATGGTGTAAACATTCACATCAGTGTTAATTGATGTGAACATTCAAATTACTTATATTTGTTATTTGTTTCAGTACTGGCTGTGTGAGCATACAACAATCTTACAACCCCGCAACCCCAATGCTATTCCGCGATGCGCAAAATGGGACCTCACAGCCTTACATAGCAACATGAAGTCCATATCTTTGGCTAAGCTAGGTTTAAATGAGGTAGAAGTACAACCAAATATATTGTGCCTATTCACATAGTGAGACGAGGAACTATCTAACTAACATACTATCTCCAGATACAGGTATATGGCAGCGAGCTAATGGCATCACCAACTAAAGCGAAGATGTACCGTCATACAAAATTGAATGTGGAGCCCAAACTTGAGATTTTGTCAAGTGCAGTAGCAAAGAAAGATGAAAGCAATGACGATCAATGCAAAGACAGTCAACGCAGTGATGACAGGAATACATTTTCTGTCGATGCAATGGACCTGAATGATGTTGGGCATTATAACAACCCCAGCTGTAGCACCCCCAATGCTGAGAAAGGAATCATCATAGCACAACCAACTGACACAACCAACATAAATGTCAGATTGGTACCTTAAAAAAGTGAAAATAAAACACAAATCAAATACTAATGCATTATTATGTTGGCCAACGCAACGTAATCTTATTGCAACCCAATGTTTGCCAACACAACACAATCTTATTTCAAAAATGAATATAAGAATCCAATGTAAAATACAATGTTGAAATGAAAAAATGTACATCCTATATCGGCTCCGTGCATGATTTCCGATTATGGCTCCCCAACTTATCACATCTCCCGCACCTTATTTGTTTCAGTTTCTCACCCCTTGATGGGATCCTATTCTTCTTCGGCCTTCCGGGTGGTCTTTTCACAGTTGGCGGGTATATAGTGAAGTCTGTGGGATCAAAAGGCGACTTCTCCACCAATGGTATAGGGAATATGGCTCCCGAATAGACTGCACGATATGTCTCTACATAAAAGTAATGTTCTACACAATCATTGAGATTGTAGCGGCTCTTCTGAATGGCAATAACAGCATGGTCACATGGGAATCCGTTGATTTGTCATTTAAAGCAAGAACATATACGCCTCGCAACATCAACTATAACAGATGGTATCGAATGACCTTCAAACACATCCTCGTTGGCTTTGCTAACTTGCCAAGACCTGCTGTCATTGAACGAATCCATAAGCCTTGTTTCGAATGTTGGACAAATAAGCTCATTCCATTTGTTTGCTTAGTCACGCCGTGCAGACATTTGCCGCATCAACTGAGTACGAATTGTGTCCACCATTTGAGTGATAAGAAGATTACGTGCTTCTTCAATCCAGTTATTAAATGACTCCGCTGCATTGGATGTCATCTCCCCATAACGCATGCCCCTGCACAATATCACAAACATTGTACAATACGGAATTTAACAGGTCTAACCATTCACGTTGACAGATGTGAACATTCACAGCACTAACATTAGTATACACTGATGTGAACATTCACATCAAGGTATAATAATGTGAATGTTCACATCTGCTACCAGTTTATAACAATGTGAATGTTCACATTATATGCTTATTATGTTGTCAACTTAAATGATAGACATATGTGAATGTTAACAACAACAACAACAAAATATGGCATGTGTCAACATTCAAATCTGTAATACATTGCATGACTATTTGACAAATTAACAGATGTGAACATTCACATCAGTTATCATTAGCAGATGTGAATATTCACATCATTTACATTGAACATGAAACACAATTCGAAGATTGTTACCATTCTAAACTGAAAATTCACATCGCTACCATTCTAAACTTCACAAATGGAACACCTTAGGAAACTATTATTACCTGAAGTATGAATTTGCCCAATGCTCAGGTGCCAAGTCCTTGAAAAAATTATGAGCTCGTTGTTTACTCTCCTCTTTTAAATTTGCAAGCTTTTCATGGAACTCTACCACAGTTGGCTCGTAGACACAGTCACCCAAACTACTTACTAGGTGATCCCTGAATCCGCTATCAATTCCTTTCATCCGGTCTCTTAAATTGCTCTTCAAGTGTTGTAAGCAATAACTGTGATGAGCCGATGGGAACAGCTTTGGCATAGCTTCTAACAGACCAAGATTACGATCCGAAATAAAAGTAATATGGCGCTTCCCATCAACAACCTTCCCAAGTTCATTCAAGAACCATGACCAATTGGCCGTGTTCTCTGAATCAACAATCGCAAATGCAACAGGAAACAGACATACAACACAACACCAATACACAACTGTTCACAATATTCCAAAGTGAATAGAAAACAGTATAAACGAAACAGGTCATGTGAATGTTCATATCTACATTGCCCTATTTATTATTGTTATTTTTGGATTCAGGTTCGTAAACATCAACGATGTGAACATTCACATTAACGACCATTAATAATTCATTCTTGATTGTCGAGTCACTAACAATGTTAACATTCACAGTACTGTTCATTAATGGATCAACTAACATTAGTATACACTGATGTGAACATTTACATCAGTGTGTAATAATGTGAATGTTCACATTACTGTCATTAGCATACACAGATGTGAACATTCACATCAATGCATACTAATGTCAATGTTCACATTACTTATAATTTACCGATCACTCTTTTGTCCACTATGCTGCTCAGAGTGAATATTGACATAAATAGACGGCTAAAAAAACTACTAACCATTGTTTCCGTCTTTCGTCATTGCCACAAGTAGCTGACCTTTGTACTTTCCTTTGAGGAATGTTCCATCAAGGAATAATAAAGGCCGACAAGCATTGAACCCAGAAATACACGCAACAAATGACACAAAGAAACGACAAAACTGTTGACTACTTGCATCATAGTCAATATTTACATAACTCCCCGGATTGTACTGCATCACGGCATCCGAATACCACCGCAGCTGGTCAAACGATAACGAGTGATCTCCATGAATACCAGCCTTTGCTTTCTCCACACCCAACCATACGACATGGTAACTCACATCTAACCCATAATCCCTCTTCAAAATAGTCACCACCTCACACGGCCAAGTCAACGGCTTGTCCCTCACAATTTCAGATATGGTACTCGACACTAAATCCGAACTAACTCGCGGATTCTTTGATGTTCGAATATCCGTACCACAAGTATGCACATCACTAAACCTCTTGATGTAGAAAAATCATTTGCTCATTGTGCTCTACAATGTATAGCCCACAAGCAGCCCCTGTTCTCTCGCATCGCACATACAGCAGTAACTCTTGTTGTCTCGTTTTTCACGTATGTAAACTTAAACCCACATTGGATGGCATACTTATATAAAACGTCACGAAATTCTTGTGCACCTCCAACAAACCGTTGTCCCACATGCGTAATACCATTTGCCCAAGGGGCTGACAACAACACCTTTTCCTTATGGTGGCAAAATCTCCGTAGTGCATCAATTTCTTCCTCAACCCCCACACGCAGCAATCCCAAACTACTTGACTAACCAATATCACTTTTTAACTCAACCATAACTTCTACATGTTGTACCCCCATTGATTTAGCAAGCAGTAACATGTTCTGAAATTCTTCCTTATTGTCCAAATCACACTTATTAATCCCAGATAGTTTACAGAACAATGAAATAGACCAGCAGACAACTCATCCCATTTCTCACACAAACACTCCATCAAACGAGAATAACACATTGCGCGGGCAACATTTATTACAGTTGTACTACAATGATATGTACACACCAACAGCATAAAGGTATCCATCTCCTGTAAAAACACAAAAACACAACAATGAACAGTAATCAAAATCGATATAAAAATTCACATTGTGCAAAAAATAGATGACTACGTGTACAGTTTAAGTGCTAAATCCATAATTCACAATACGAAGATGTGAACATTCACATTGATATTAAAAAGATGTCAACATTAAGGAAACATCAAAGTAAAATGAGAACATCAACAATCTTCACATAATATAAACAAGATGTCAACATTTATATTAACACATACACTCTGAATTATATCACACAGAGAGCCTCATTAAGCAAACATCAATTTAAAATGAGAACATCCGCATTCTTCATATATTCCACATTAACAAAATGTGAACATTCACATTGATATATATACTAATAATCAAATCATCCACAAAGAGCCTCATTACGCATACATCAATGTAAAATGAGAACTACACATTCTTCACATAATAAGAATGAACTCCCTTCTACAGGACCACGTAAAATGCATATAATTGAAAAAACAGAGCATCCAATCCATATCAATCCAAAAACAGAGCATCTGATCCATTATACGAATGAAACCGTAAACTGAACATGTATTCATAACCAAATTATACTAACCTTAATCATGCAATCCTACAATCGTCCAGACAGTTGAAATAAACTGATTTGAACTAGTTATAGTTCGAAAAATGTAACAACCGAACACCTTCCTCTTCGTCGTCTCCACTCGCAAACCACAGAATCAGACTACAACAGCAAGAATGAAACCCTAGCACAACCAATCCTTAGAAGGAGCATGCAAAATATAAACGTATCTCTCGGAATTGGATTGATGATGAAAAGCGTAAAATAGAAACTGCCAAACTGAATCAGCGAAGAAACAGACACGTAATACGTATTAACACTGTACATATGTATATATACGGGGGCAAAATAGTCCAAGAAAAGCATATTAAATTAGAAAAATGGACCTTATGGAATAAAAAGAAAAGTTTATGGGACTAATCAGGTTATAATATTCCATAGTGGACCTAATGGGTTATAACAACTCTATAATGGATTTATCAATAAAAATTCCTTTTAAAAAATCAAAAAAAGAGGTCGCTTGTTTGGGAGATCCCAAACAGCCACTTACAGATTAAAAAATCAATAAAAGTTACAATGTGATAAAATAGTAAACGATTCCGTTAACAATTATTTAACTATTTATTGAAAATTTATCAAGTTTACAAAATAATGATATTTTACTAATTTTCAATTTTATAATTTTTAATTATAATTGAAAATTGTTACTTATAATAATATTGAAATTTCACAAATTTAACATGATAAAATTTTACTTTGTTTAAGAGTTATAAAAATTTATTATTGATAAATTTCACTAAACATGAAATTTCAATTCTTTAAAACAGTCTTAAGAAATTGTTATCACTAACAAAATGGTAGTCGTTGAAATTGGGCACCAATATTGCCGATGTGAATCAAAGATAGTATTTGTTGAAAGTGATAAAATAATAGAATTACATTAATTAAGGGTACTTTTGTTAAAAAAAATTAGCATTTTTTAATTACAAGAATATTTTAATTATTGTTAGTGTTGGTGATAATTACAAATAAAATACTAGAAAATACAAATCATAAAAATTACAATAATTATTGAAAGGGCTGAGGCGTGGAAAATTCGCTCTCTTTAAGGAGATTCAAGCCTTCTGCGGTTAGGCAAAGCCTCACACCGGTGCAGCAGAAAAAACCTTGACTTGTCCCCCCCAGGATACAACAGCCCGACTAAGTCGTATGGTTCACCAATACTGCACAATTGGTCGAACCCAAAGCTTTATCACACACACCCTTTTTATTTGCCTGATAATCTCACTCGAGACATAACAACACAACCAAAACTTCTTCTCTCGTATGTTCTAAGATATAACATAAGTTCAATATATATAGAAATGAAAACTTCTTAGGCAAGGTTCTTAATGGATAAGAATTGGTGGACTTAACCAAGACCTTGGATGGCTTACCTTGGAAGTCTTGGAATGGATAGGAATGGGAAGACTGGGAAGACTTATTTAGGAAGTTTTGGAGACTAGAATGGGAAGCAAACTAGGTAGAAAAGAAAAGAGAAACAACCTATAACACATTATAATATTAAAATATCTGTTAACATTCCCTTACCTATTTTAATATTACAGGTAACAAAAACTAAGATTATTAGGCAAACAAGGATATTATGCATCATAGTAGGTGTGTTCTGCATTGAACCTCCATTACTGAAACAATAATATCTACTCCAGAGCCAATAGTATGCTTAGTATTGAACTATGACTACTTAAGGGAAATAAATAATTATTGCACACACATAATACCCCAGGTGTTCACAAAAGCTTTAAAAGCTAGCACATTACGGCCTTGTGCGACCCAAAGATTCATGAGTGTGTTTGAGAATTAGCCCAAATCTCATAGATAGCGGCCCTACTACCACACTCACATAGGCGAATTTTGTCAAGGGTGCTCCTGTAATTATGACACCCCACTCAATAAGAGCTACAGAAATTCATTAAAAGTTTTTTTAATAACTCAGCCTCTACAACGTTACAAGATAAATGCACTTACATCATAGGGATAGGAAAAAAGTAATTTAGTGCATTTCTCACGGCCATCATATGATCGTTTTTCTCATTGAACCCAGTTACAGGATCTCTGGTCCCTGGGTTGAGTATCCTCATACATGGCTCCTGCTATATTCAATGGGCTTCAACCCCATCCCCCTCAATGTATTCCAGACTCTATCTCTTGCTAAGGCCTTAGTTAATGGATCTACAAGATTATCACCAGATTTAATATAATCCACATTTATGATGCCATTATTCATATAAGATCTCACAGTACTGTGTTTTATTCTGATAGGTCTGAATTTACCGTTATAATAACGGTTATTAACTCGACCAATTGTTGCGGTGCTATCACAATGAATTAATATAGGTGGAATCGGTTTTTTCCAACAAGAGATTTTATTTAACAAATCTCTTAACCAATTTGCTTATTTACTAGTTGTAGCTAAAGCAATAAGCTCAACCTCCATTGTTAAATTAGCAATAATGGTTTGTTTTTTTTATTTCCAACTTATAGCACCACCTCCCAATGTAAAAAAGTAACCAGTGGTTGATAATGAATCACCTGACAAGGTATTCCAATTGGCATCACTGTAATCTTCAAGTACTATAGGATACTTATTATAAAACAAGCCATATTTTATGGTACAAGAAAAATATTTCATAATATGCTCAATGGCTAGCCAGTGATCATTGCCAGGCTCGCTAGTAAACCTGCTAAGTACTCCAACTGCATAGGCAATGTCAGGTCTAGTGCAGTCAGTCGCATAACGCAAGCTACCAGTCATACTAGCATATTCCTTTTAATTAATTACATCCTCATCATTTTCAATAGGAAATAAATGCACATGAGGATCAAAAGGAGTAAGAACATTCTTGCAGTTATAAAAATTATATTTTTTCAAAATTTTCTCAACATAATGCGACTGATCAAGAAATATACCATCACAGGTTTTGGTAATTTTCATTCCCAAAATATAATTAGCCTCACCAAGATCTTTCATATCAAAATGGCTACTAAGCATATTTTTAGTTTTCACGATGATATGCAAATTAGAGCCAAATATAAGTAGATCATCCACATAAAGGCTAATAATGACATGTGAATTTTCTTCAGATTTATTGTAAATGCATTTATCACACTCATTCATCACATTCATTCGTTTTATAGCCATTCTCAATCATGCAGGAATCAAATTTCTCATGCCATTGTTTAGGGGCCTGTTTTAAGCCATGTAGGGATTTAACTAGCTTTCACACTTTGCTTTCTTGATCGGGTTCCACAAAACCCTCAGGTTGATCCATATAGATTTCTTCACCCAGGTCTCCATTTAAAAAAGCTGTTTTAACATCCATTTGATGATTTTTTAGATTATGAATTGCAGCCACTGCAATTAATAATCTAATGGATATAACTTTAGTAACCGGAGAAAATGTATAAAAAAAGTCAAGATCTGCTTGTTGTTTAAAACCTTTTGCAACAAGTCTTGCTTTATATTTATCAATAGTTCCATTCGGTTTAAGTTTTTTTCTCAAAACCCATTTACAGCCAATAGTTTTACAACCTAGTGGTAAATCTACTAATACCCAAGTTTTATTGGATAATAATGATTCCATCTCATCATTTACAGCCTCGTTCCAAAAAATAGAGTCAGGAGATGCCAAAGCTTCTTGTAAAGTTAATGGTGTTTCCTCCACATTAAAAATATGATAATTAGAGCCAAAATCCTTTTCTAATCTGGCTTTTTATTCCTTCTCGGTTCAAAAACTACAGTATCTTGGTTTTGTAAAAGAGGAGTAGAGGAACCGTTTCAAATAAAATATTTTCTTGATAATTTTGACCCCCACCATTTTTAGATTTAAAAGGAAATTTTTTTTCATGAAAAATTGCATCACCTGATTCAAAAATTATTTTGTTTTCAATATTAAAAAATCTATAGGCTGTACTATTTGTTGCATATCTAAGAAAAGCACAAGTGGCAGCTTTCACACCTAATTTAGGTCTTTTAGGGTCTACCAGTCTTACAAAAGCTAGACAACCCCAAACCCTCAAATATCTCAAATTTGGCTTATGCCCTTTCCACAACTCAAAAGGTGTAACTTTTATTTTTTTATGTGGCACTCTATTCATAACATAACATGCAGTTAAAATTGCTTCTCCCCACAAATTTGAAGAAGCACCTGCTTCAATTAGCATAGTATTTGTTAAATCAGTTAAAGTTCTATTTTTCCTTTCTGCTATACCATTTGATGCAGGTGAATATGGTGGAGTAGTTTCACGGATTATTCCCAAAGACTGAGCAAACGAGTTAAATCCAAAAGATTCCTACTCCCGGCCTCTATCACTCCTATACCTTTTAATCTTTTTACCGAATTGATTTTCAACTTCAAGAAGGAATTCTTTAAATTTTTTAAAAGCATCACTTTTATTTTTTAACAAGTATACATAAGTGTATTTTGAAAAATTATCAATAAAAGTGATAAAATATTTATTTCCACCACGTGTTAAAATTCCTTCAAATTCACATAAATCAGTGTGAATTAATTCTAACAATTCAGTATTTCTCACCACACTTTTATGAGGCCTTTTAGTTATTTTTGCTTGACTGCAAACTTCACATTTCTCAAACTTATTTGTTAGTCTGTGAATTAATCCTAAACTACTCATGACTCCCACATATCGGCTATTAATATGACACAGACGAGCATGCCAAAAATTCATAGAAGACAACATGTAAACAGAAACATGTGCTTTCTTATTCTCAACATTTAATTTAAACATTCCATCACAGGCATACCCTTTCCCCACAAATATGCCTTTTTTAGTGATTACATATTGGTCAGATTCAATAGTCAGTTTGAAACCAGCTTTGTTGAGCAAATAACTTGACATCAAATTTTTTCTCATGGACGGTGTGTACAACACATATTTTAAAACAAGCACATGTCCAGAGGTAAAATTCAACTCAACATCCCCACACCCGAGCACCTTGGTTAAACTGGAGTCACCAAGCATAACAGTCCTCTCCTCATTAAAAGGAGTGAAATCTTTAAACCAATCTTTATCATAGCAGACATGCCTATTGGCATCAGAGTCTGCCCACTTCCCTTCTACAGATTAAACCGTAAAAATATATGTGATTATAGCCACAAATGGTTCCTTGGTAACATTAGCCTGTGGTCGAGACTATTGTTTCCGAAATTTGTATGCTCGAGCAATATGCCCACTTTTGCCACACACAAAACATGTAATTTTTATTTTGTGGCCTTCCAGTATTTTTTCAAATTTTCTTAACTGGCTTCAAATGACTATTTTTATGAAATCGAACTTTAGGTAAAGTATTTCCAGAAGTTAAATTTACCTTTGCAGTGGAATGCTCTTGTGTCATAAGCGCATCTTGTCCTCGTGCTTCTTCCTCCACCCGAATCCGTGTGATTAGAGTCTCCAAGGACGTCTCTTTTTGCTTGTGACGCATTGACTTCTAGAACTCCCTCCAAGATGACGGAAGTTTGTCAACAATACCTGCTACAACAAGATTGTCTCCAATTTTGATGCCTTCATATCTAACTTCAGCTACTAACATCTGAAAATCTTGAACTTGTTCCATCACTGATTTTCCATCTATCATCTGATAGCGAAAAAAACGACTTGCAGCATATTTTTTAGCATTTGCCTCTTCAGTGTCATATTTGTTCTGCAAGGCTTTCCAAATTTTCTTGGCAGTGGTGTAAGTAGTATCATAGTAATCATAAAATTGATCTGAAAAACAATTCAAAAGATAGTATTGACATTTATACTCATCTGTGTTGTATTTTTTGAGTTTTTCAAGATAAGCAGCATACTCCTCGTCAGTCATCTCTTGAATGGGGACTTTGTTCAGATTTTTCTCGGTCAGGATATAAGCCACCTTGAGGAGACTGAGGTAGAAAAGCAAATTACCTTTCCATCTCTTGAAATGAGCTCCCTTGAACTGGAAGGGCTTGTTGAGATCACGCGGTATTCTCGTTGGGCTTCTCCAGTACTGGCTCTATGAACTTTTGCTATTTGAATCTCCTTAAAATTGTTGGTGATAATTACAAATAAAACACTATAAAATACGAATAATAGAAATTACAATAATTATTGAAAGGGCTGAGGCGCAGGAAATTCGCTCTCTTTAAGGAGATTCAAGCCCTCTGCGGTTAGGCAAAGCCTCACACCGGTGCAGCAGAAAAAACCTTGACTTGTCTCCCCCAGAATACAACAGCCCGACTAAGTCGTATGGTTCATCAATATTGCACAATTGGTTGAATCCAAAGCTTCATCACACACACCCTTTTTATTTGCCTGATAATCTCACTCAAGATATAACAACACAACCAAAAATTCTTCTCTCGTATGTTCTAAGATATGACATAAGTTCAATATATATAGAAATGAAAACTTCTTAGGCAAGGTTCTTGATGGATTAGAATTGGTGGACTTGACCAAGACCTTGGATGGCTTACCTGGAAGTCTTGGAATGGATAGGAATGGGAAGACTTGGAGGAGACTAGGAAGACTTATTTAGGAAGTCTTTTAGACTAGAATGGGAAGCAAACTAGGTAGAAAAGAAAAGAGAAACAACCTATGACACATTATAATATTAAAATATCTGCTAACAGTTAGTTACATCGACATAGGTGCTAGAAAGAATTAAAAAAAAAAATAGATTGGACTTTTTTTGTACAGTTTTGATTTGGATTTTAGTTTTTTTTTTTCACTATTTAATGATAGGGTAAATTACAAACACATGTTTACTTAAATTATAAATTATCCCTGTAGTTCTAGAAATTACATTATGCCTCCTAAAATTTATAATTCCATAACAAATAGGTCCTTTTATTAATAAATTATCAAGTTAATTAACAATTTTTAATAATGTTAAAATTTTATTTCAATTAATAATTCAGATAATTTTATTATTGTATAGGTGAACAGTTAAAATTTTACTTTTTCAATTAATTTTGTTAAATAAAAAATTCTGACAGGAAGATATTTGTAATTTTTCAAACTACATAAAACAATTCATATTTTAAGCAAACCTTAGGAGTGTTTGTAATTTACACGTTAAAGAAAAACATCACTTTGATTTGAGTAATATACTATTTACCTTATTCACATTTGAAAATGATTACCTTATTCACATTTGAAAATGATTACATAGTTTTTATGTAATTTGTAAATTTCAATGCACTGTTAAATACTCTATTTAGTAAATGTGAAACACATAACAAATATAACGAGATTATTTGCTTATTTTTAAATTTCAAGAAAATAAATCACATATGAAATAAAATATATGACATTAAGGCCTCGTTTGGCAAGTGGCTATTTTAGTCAAAAAGTCATTAAAAAATAAAAAAGCCAACAACTCATACCAAAAAGTCAAAAATTTCATTTTCTCTTTATTTTTTGCATATCTTTTCGTAAAAAGTCAAAAATTCATCCCAAACAAACTAGTTTTTTTCATCATATTTGAGACAAAAAGTCAAAAAGTTACTAAAAAAACATATTCCCAAACGAAACCTAAAGTGTATTTTGTCTTCAAAACAACTAACGAAAATACATAGATATTTTAGTTTTTTTATTAAATTGTTAACGATTTTAACGATACATTTCGGTTCACAAATTATAAAGAAATTGATCATTTTTAAATACTCATTCTGTTCTAAAATAATAGTTAACTTTGGGAAATCTAACTTTTTGTTTTGTAGTACAATTATTGTACTATAAAAAAAATTTTTTTTCAAAATTACCGTTTGATAGTACAGTTTTTGGATAATATCAACTGTCATAATTATACTTTTTGTGTTGTTAATAATTTTTTTTAAAAAAAATTAAAAAAAAAATCATACAATTTTTGTCCTTAATTTTTAAGAAGGGATTAATATTTTGAGATAATAAAAAATAAAATAATAAACTAATATTTTAAAACGGAGCAAGTATTAAAGAATAAATTATACTTAACCCAAACTATAGAGAGTAAGCCTTCATTTGGGATGTGGATTGACTTTTTGACTTTTTAATTTTTGTAGCTTGAGGCTAAAAAACCTCGTTTGTGATGAACTTTTTTTTACTTTTATAATAGAAAAAATGAAATGATTATGATTTAGATGTGATATTTTATCTTGTTAACTTTTTAACTTATTTTGAAATGGTTTGGGATGTTATAAATAAGTGTATTTTTTGACTTTTTATAGAAAAAAAAATTGTATAGAAAATTAAAGAAAGTGGATAGAAAAGTAGAGAGAAAATGTTGATTGATGTGATCCAAATAAGTGTATATATGTAAAAAAATGCATTTTTTTAATGCATGCCAATGTGACGACTCTCACCACTGATTAATGCTAATCAATGATTAATGCTAATCAATGATTAAGCATGTTAACTGACTGATTGACTTGATTGAGTGTATTAGTTTAAATGCATGTCTATCTGTTTAACTGCTAAATTATCTGTTCGTGTATTATGTTTAAACTGCAAATTGAAGGCCTTATCGGCGGCCGAATCCGGAACCGATTAGTGTTTTGTGTTAATTAGAATTTATATGATTTTATGGTATGCTTAATTGAAAATTAATTTTGTATGATTAAATTAGATTAAATAATGTTGAATTGCATTAGTTGAATTTATTTACCAAAATGCCATGTTAGTGGGCCATCTCATAAAACATTTGAGACTTAAGTCATATCTCTTCCTCATCCATTCCTTGACCCAAAACCGACTACAGAGAGAGAGATAAGAGGTAGATTGGTTTCAACTAGGAGATTGGCCTGGAGGCTTAAGAGATTGAAGGAGTCTTGCATATTTGAGCTTCTACACTTGAAATTCAAGGTCTAAGGTAGGAGAACCATCTTCTTGAGCTTGCATTTGAATTATATCATGCATGATTCATGGAAGTTTAGTGAGTTGAGTCTAGAATTGGCTTAATGAGTTGAATTGAGGCTTAAATCATGCATGCATGTGCATATCTTGAAGTTTAGAGTTGTTTTCATGGAAATTATTGCATGCATGTTCATATTTTTGGTCTTGATCTATGAACTCACCATGTTTTGAAGTTAAACATTACATTTGATCTTGTTTTGTAGCATTGGTGTTCCTATGAACCCATGCATGTGTTGAATTTGCATTGTTCTTCATGTTCATGAAAACTTCTTTGAAATTGTGTTTAATTGAACTACCTTTGGGCTTTGATTTCTCAAATTGATCTTTGAAACATGTCATATTATGAGTTTACAAGTGTTTTCCATAAAATTAGCCCAAAAGGATTGAATTTGATGCTTTAAAGTTGAGTTTTGAGCTTGAGGTTCAAATCTGGAAATTCCAGATTTTGGACTTACGCTTGAGCGGGGAACTCCACGCTCGAGCGTACACACTGAGTTCATGCGGTCCGCTCGAGCAGGGAAAGGGACGCTCGAGTGGGAAATGCGTGTATCCAGTACTTTGCCCATGTTTACAGTCCGTTCGAGCGAGGGAATGCACGCTCGAGCGAGGACTTGTGTCTCACGCTCGAACGGGGATCGAGCGTCCGTCGAGCGTGAATTGCATGCATCCAGTACTTTTGCATGATTTTATAGTCCGCTCGAGCGGGGGAAACCATGCTCGAGTGGAGCTTCTTTGTTCTACATGTCCGCTTGAGCGTAGAAAACCATGCTCGAGCGTGGACCCGTGCTTCAGCAAATTTTGAAAAGTGTTTTTAAGTGCATCTTTGCATCTTCATTCCATCCTAGGTATTTTTAGGCCTAGTTTAAGGCATCTTAATGAGGATATTGATGTAGAACCACACCGAGGCAAATTAGGGATTAAGTTATTATTTCCCAACTGTGTAGTTTAGTGTGTGTTCATTCTGTAATTGTAGGGTTGGCATCCGAGGACGCTCTAGCCGCTTATAGCCCAGTGCTCTGTGAGTAACAATGCTGTAAAGATATGTTCAATCATGAATATTTTCTGAATGAGTAACTGTACCGCTTTCTGAAATGATATTTCTTACTGAATGAATGTTTGTCATATTTGTGAACTGTATTCGTGGCATCTATAGCAATTTACTGTTACTGTACTGTACTACTACTGTCACAGAGATCTCTGTCGGTTCCCATGTTTGGAACCACTACTGTTTACTGATATGATGGCCATCAACTAACTGTTCGGTCTGTTAAGACCAACTGTATTATTTTGCTATTAGATATACCACATATGACTATTATAGTTTCTGAATGACTTTTATGGCATAAATTATGAGTCACAAACTGAATGACTGATATACTGATAAATAACTGTTTTCAATACTGAAAGGACATTCATTCTTAACCTTTTTACGCATATGTTATTCACTAGGCTTTAGCTCACTGCTCATATATATATGTAGGTGTTTAGGCACCGGACCGTTGCTAGAAGTGTCAGGCTAAGCCCTTGTTTTGTCAAACCAACCTTTGTGCCTCACTTCGAGGTTCCAGATCTGTTCAAGCTAAGGCTGCTTTTGGGGTGTCTCAGATTCACCATATCTGTCTCTGTTATGTATAAACTGAATGATATTTGTACTGTACTGTTATGGTGGGGATTTGGTCCCTACCTGAATGCCTATAAATGATGTATGTATATACTGTTTTTGTTCTGAATGTGAATATGATATGAAAAGTCTTTTTGCATATAAACTGTCACAGCTCATTGGACATCTTTTAATTACTGTTTTGGCTTCCGCCAGCCCCTGTACTCTGTATTACTGTTAAGCAGGTCTTCGGTAATCTCGGATTACTGGCCGGTTACGATGCTAAACCCATAGGGGCGGGTTTGGGTCGTGACAGCCAAGCACCTATTTTATTTTATTTTTGTGATTAAAACAACCAAAATATATGTGATATTTTATCTTATTAACTTTTTTACTTTATTTTGAAGTGGTTTTGGATATTATAAATAAGTGTATTTTTTGAATTTTTATAAAAAATGTATAGAAAAGAAAAGAGAAAATGTTAATTGATGTGATCCAAATAAGTGTATATATGTAAAAAAAAAAAAAAACACTTTTTTAATACATGTCAAATACATATCTTATTATTTATTTATTTTTTGATTAAAACAACCAAAATAGCCCATGCCAAATATGTCCTAAGGACATCTCCAATGGTTTGCCATTGGAGCTGTCATTTCTATAATATAACAACTGTGTTGAATTTTGATGCTCTAATGGCAAAACATAGCAGCTGCCAAATTTGAGAAATGCCAAACACAAGCTTTGGCAGCTACCATTTATGCCAACTCAGTCAAAACCAACTGTTTCCCTCCCTCCTTCCTTTATTCTGTCCCTCTCTCCCCCAACAACTGTTTCACCATTTTTGTGTTTCAGAATTCACCAAAAAATTTCATGAAAAATGCAACGTTTTACCCGAAATCAAATGGTAAAAAAACAAATTCACAGAAAAATTATAGATTCAAAAATTACAGATTCATCAAATGATTCATCAAATTCAAACAGATTCGCATGGAAAAAAAAACAGATTCATAATTCAGATTCGCAAGGAAAAAAAAACAAAAAAACAAATTCAAACAGATTCGTAATTCACCATTCTACCTGAAATCAGCACATTCAGATTCACAAAACAGATTCACAAAAAAAATTTAAACAGATTAACTGAAAATGAGAAATACCTGGTTTTGAGCATCTTTTTGTGCATATATCGTCGCCGGTGGCTGATTGTCTTTTTGAGCATATACCGTCGTCGATCGAAGATAGAGAGATGAGAGATAGAGTGGCAATGAGAAAGAGGTAGATCTGGATAGCCGATCGAAGAGAGGGGAGACATATGGAGACAGAGTGAGAATGAGAGGGAGAGAGAGATAGAGTGAGAGAGAAGAAAGTGAGCGTGAGAGTGAGAGACGAATCTAAGAGCGAGTGACAGAGTGAGAAAAGAGAGGGAGAATATTCAAGGTTCTTCATCACCAATCAAAGAGAGAAAGAAGATACTGAGAGGGAGAGAGAGACGAATCTGAGAGTTAGAGAAGAGAGCGAGAAGATTCAATGTTCTTCATCACCGATCGAAGAGAGAGAGAATAGAGTGAGAGTGAGAGAAGAGAGTGAGAAGATTCAATGTTCTTCATCACCGATCGAAGAGAGAGAGAGAGAAGTGAGACACGAATTTGAGAGTGAGAGGGACATGGAGGAGAAATGAGAGAGATAGTGAGAGGGAGAGGAAGAAAATGTTGATGATTTTACACAAATCATCTCAACCATTCAAGACCAACATGTGGACGATGGGGATGGCATTTGATAGAGCCGTTAGGCTCTGTTTGGCTTTAAAAAAAAAAACTCAATTTGATTATAAACTTAATTTTTTATAAATAGAGCTGTTGGGCTCTGTTTGGCATTTGATAAAGCCGTTGGGCTCTGTTTGAATTTTTATAAATAGAAACTCTTTATCTGAATTTTTTTTCACAGTAACCATTGCACATTTCATTTTTTTTCTTATCTTTTCATCTCAATTTGATTTCATAATAAACTTCTGAAATTATATTATTTTTAGTTTTTTCACACAATCACTATGGAAGGTTCATCAAAAACAAAGAAAGGAAAATCATTTACTACTGAAGAAGATGTGACAATTTGTAGAGCTTGGTGTCACATTACTGAAGACCTAATTGTTAGAAGTTCGCAATCGCATACTCATTTTTGGGGAATAATTTTTGAAAATTACTGCTCGCTGCAGAATGATCACTCAAGAACACAAGTGACTATCTCATCTCAATGGGGTGTAATTATGAAATGTTGCAACAAATTTTGTGGGTGTCTAGCACAAGTCGAAAATCTACATCCAAGTGGGGCGTCACAAGTTGATATAGTAAGATTTCATTTTTATTTATTATGTTAGTCTTTTTATTTTGTCTTACATAAAAATTAACTAATTAATTAATTTAATATTTTATTGATATAAATGCTTCAAGCAAAATTGTTATACCATCAAGATGAAACACAAACATTTTGTTTTTGAACATTGTTGGCCAATTTTGCAATGCAATATCAGGTGGTAAGATGTAACTCCTATGAACACAGTGAAGTCAATAATACATAGACCGTTTTTTCCTAATTCAACCCTCGATTCCCCTATGGATAACTGCATTTCTCTTGAAGATGACACCAGTCCTAAGTGTTGGTAACAATCCAACTGTTTGTGAGGGCAGTGTCTCTGCAAAAGGTAAAAGGCCTATGGGTAGGAAAGCTACAAAAGAATTATTTTAGAAAAATCAAGTCCTTCAAGTTGAAGTTCAAAAAATGAGCACACAATTGGACACATTTAACCAATACCTTGCTGAGAAGGAAAAGAAAAAAGATGAAAGAGAATAAAAAATGATTCAAGCACTGTAGGAGATGAAAGACCTTGAGATGAAAAAACATAACTTTGAAATCAGAAGACAAGAATATGAGATGAAAAATGAAGAACATATGATAATGACTATAGATATTTCTCATTCATTTCTCATTTGAACCCTCAGACGAAAGCGTATTACACAATGCGAAAAAATGAGATTTTTGTCAAGTGGTTCTCAAATGTTAGTAGCCCAAATTACTATTTTCCCTTGCTTCCTGATGAAATTTCATATTTGTTTTTATTTTTGAGTATTTTCTATAAAAGAATGTAATATTATTTTTGTAATGTATAATGTAGCAAAATAGTTTAGTATAATTTAATTTTTTCAATAAAGTATAATGGGAAAATATTAATAAATATATTTTTTTAAATGAAGGCAATAAAAAGATAAAATTTATTTATTTTTTCAATTTTTTTTCATTTTTTATATTTGTCTAGTTATGAATAATATAAATATATAATTTTTTTTTACAAACAGTTAAAAAAAAGTCATAAAAGACAAAATAAATAAATAAAATAAAATCACAAAAAAATTTATATCTAAACAACACCTATAAATTTGGAGGCAAAATTAGTTAAGATTTGCCAAAATAATAAATAATTATTAAAACACTATTTCTGTAATTTAACAAAATAATACTATTTATTACCAAATTATAATAATAGCACTTAGGTGAAGTTTGCATTTGATATTATTCCCCCAATTTATGGACCGATCCTCCATTCGATAAAAATCTGGGGGCCGTGGGGGTGCACAGCACATAGTGCGTAATATAGAGAGGGAAACATGACCGTGCACGACGTGTCCGGTCAAAACCCTAGAAAATCAAAATTACGACCTTCGCACAACATATTATATCCTCAATACTTGTTCTCTTTCTTCTCTCTGTTGCTTGGCGATTCCATTCTGAAGATTTTCCTGTAACAATCCAAGGTATCACCAAAGTCTCATCATCCTCATAATTCATATCCTCCCACATATCAATGTTGATGTGTATATATATACTTTATTTACTTAGTATCTCTCGAATTTAGGTTATATATATGCATTGTTTGTTTAGATCTGGTCGATCTGTTTGTTTCCTTGGAGAAAGATCCTGCGAAAATTGTCTTTCTTGTGGTGTTCTTTGTGGCAATGGTAATTTTATTGGGAAACATGTGAAAATTTATTATTAATCTTCATTTAGCTTCACCAAGACGTATATATTTGAATTTTTTTGGTGTTGCTTTTTACTTTTAAGGCTATGGAGTTGTTGTAGCTTATATCACTGTGTCAAATAGGATAAGATTGTTGTTTCCGAAAAGATATTTTGAGGCACTGGTGCCAAGTATGTTAATATGTTTTTGACATTTGGGAAACTTTAATTGGATTTACAATGGCTGTCTACGATATTCTGCTGAGATTTTCTTCTTGTTCTCTCGATCTCTTTCGTGAAATAGTAAAAAATTGTGTATTGTTCGCGATAAGATCCGCTATAGCAAAATTTTGGCTCCACCTTGAGTGCCATCTTTCTAGTACGACAATGTTCTTATATCATTGAATGCAAATTTACTATGTCTAGATTGACTTAAAAAATTCAAATTATGATTTCTTAAGTTGACAGTGTATCTTCACTTTCATTGGTCTAGGGAAATTAAGCATTTCAAGAAAGATTACCTTTGGGATTGTGAGAATTTTACCCTTAATACCGTCTATTGCGCTACTATTACTGTTCAGCGGATGCCCTTTAGTGAATTTGTGAGGCTATGGCAGTTGCTTTTTGTTTGTACTAAGTTTGTGTTTGATTTTGATTTGGTACGCAAAATATAGAAGGAGTAAGTTCACTCGAACATTCACATCCTTGCCAAAGAAAAATCTATCTTATTATTTTATCACATATGCTTGCTTATACAGTTTTTTAATGTGAAATACATAACCTATATATGATAGGAAAATGTATATTTTTTTTGAAGATATGTTGATCACTTGATCCCTCACATGTTTCTGCTTCTCATATTGTAGTATTCAATGGTTAATATATTGAATGTGTAACAGATTTCAACTCCAATGGCTGGGCAGAGGAATAATTATGGAAAGCGTACTCATTCTCAGTCTGACTATGGTGATAATCGGGGAAATAAAAGGAGAAATTTTGGCGATGACAGAGATGTTTTTTCTATCGGATCAGAAGATACTGTATATCGGTACCTGTGTCCTGGGAATAAGATTGGAAGTATTATTGGGAGGGGAGGGGAGATTGTTAAGCAATTAAGGGTAGACACTAAATCAACAATTAGGATTGGTGAGACAGTGTCAGGATGTGATGAGCGTGTTATCACTATCCACAGCTCAAGTGCAGAGACAAATGTTTCTGGTGACACTGACAATCGTGTCTGTCCAGCCCAGGATGCACTCTTCAGGGTGCATGACAGAGTTGTTGCTGATGACTTGGCTACTTATGATGATTCGGAAGGAACCCCACAAGTTACTGTTCGGCTTCTTGTACCATCTGATCAGATTGGATGTATTATTGGGAAAGGTGGATTGATAGTTCAGAACATACGTAGTGAAACTGGTGCCACAGTTCGCATTTTGAAAAATGACCATTTACCTTCTTGTGCTTTGAGCTCTGATGAACTCGTGCAGGTAAGAGGATAAATTTTACAGAGTTTCTGTTTTGCTTGCATGATTGTATTCCGTTCGGTTGTCTGTGGTCTTGAATTGCTATATTGAACCCATGCTGGGTGGTAGTTGCATGCATTTGAAAATTCCTTTATTTACAAAATGTGATGTTGCCCGCAGAAAATAGCGCCATAGCACCATCTCATATAGTCACTTTATTTTTAAATTCATTTCATATTGAAGATTAATGACTTTAACAATCCTCCCATTGTGGCGCATAACAATGGTTTCACTTATTTGACTGTATTGCTGGTAATATGCTACAAGGGGACTTGTGATTCATATCTTAATACAATTATTTATTTATTTATATAACTACTTGTAGGGTTCAATCTGGTTTTAGTACAAGTTCATGTTATGTTCTTTAATTTTAGTATTGCTAGCCGAGCAGTTTTCAATATATATATATATATATATATATATTTTTTGGGATTATTAGTTGCGCCTATTTTTGGTTTGCTTTAGATATCTGGTGAATCTCACGTCGTGAAGAAGGCTCTTTATCAAATTGCATCTCGTCTTCATGATAATCCATCTCGGTCCCAGCAAATGCTCGCTTATGCTGTTCCCAATGTGTATCATTCCAGTGGTTCACTAATGGGTCCAAGTGGTGGTGCCCCAATCATGGGATTAGCTCCAATGGTGGGTCCTTATGGAGGATACAAAGGTGACAGTGGAGATTGGTCACGCTCTTTTTACTCATCTTCAAGGGATGAGGCATCTTCAAAGGAATTTTGTTTTCGTTTGGTTTGTCCTACTTCAAATATTGGTGGTGTAATTGGCAAGGGAGGTGCCATAATCAATCAAATTAGACAAGAGTCTGGAGCAATGATCAAAGTTGATAGTTCGACTACTGAGGGAGATGATTGCATAATATCTATTTCAGCGAAAGAGGTAAGCAATGAACTGTTCTGTGAGATTTTGCTTCTGAACATTTAAGTACTGGCTCTTTATAAATAATGATATGCCATACATCTGCCATTTCAGTTCTTTGAAGACACATTCTCTCCAACTATTGAAGCAGCAGCGCGCTTGCTACCTAGGTGCAGTGAGAAAGTTGAAAGAGATTCAGGTCTTATTTCATTCACAATCCGCCTACTGGTGCCAACCTCTCGGATTGGCTGCCTTATTGGGAAAGGAGGAGCTATAATTTCTGAGATGAGGAGAATCACTAAAGCTAATATTCGCATTCTTTCAAAGGAAAATCTTCCTAAAGTTGCAGCCGAAGATGATGAGATGGTGCAGGTAAATGAGTAGCTGAAATGTGGCTATGTAATTTTGTGAACAGTGTATTACTTTGCACATTCTTTAATCTTGATATCATATGTAAACTGTACATGCAAATTTTTTTTTAAAAATTATTTTTACATTTTCATATTTATTAGATTTCTGGAGAACTTGATGTTGCTAAGGATGCTCTCACACAAGTAACTTCGCGGTTGAGGGCAAATCTTTTTGATAGGGAGGGTGCTGTATCTGCACTTGTGCCAGTTCTTCCTTATCTTCCCATGCCAACAGATGGTTCAGATGGTTTGAAGTATGATAGTAGAGATAGTAGAAGGCATGGACGGGGTCATTCTTATTCTGGTGGATATGGCGGCACAAGTGATTTGCCCCCTATTGATGGTTATGGAAGTTATGGTGGTTTGCAGGTACTATTAACTTTTATTCGTGTGTAAATATACATGTACCTATCTTAAATATACATCTAATTTTCTTTGTGATTGTTCAAAATTTATTTTTGTAGAATTTGTCATGCGTCATTTGTAGAACTCTTTCTACACATTCATCATTGTAGTGCTTTGGTGTTCAGTTACATTCATGGCAAATTGATTTATTTTCCTTCTTTCTTGTAAATTTAACACATGCTCATGGTATTTGGCAGAGTGGCAGTGGTTATGGATCTTATGGCTATTCTTCGGGACGTACTGGTAGCTCTGGGTAATAATTTTTCTTTTGCCAGTTCCATGTTTCTACTTTTGTAGCTATTTGTCAAGATAATTTATTTTCATCCCGCTTGTTTAAATCTTGATGGGACTGTAAATGAACTGTTCAGGCTTGGTTTGTTCAAGCTCTTTCATTTACTAAATCAACTCAATAATCATGAGACTATTTTTTAAGCTAGTTTCACAAAAGCCCAGTCTGAGGTGGTCCAAGTTCAGTTTGGTTGGGCTTGTGAACACAAAACCCATAATGGTAATGTCATTTACCCAATCTTGTAGGAAATTGTCGAATACATAATTATTTTGTGGTTAGATCCACAGCTCTTCCTCTCACAATCACAAAGGCTATGTGGATTTATCAGTCTTCATCTTTCAATGGCCTTTCCATCTTTTTTGAGAAGTCGAGACCTAACCATAAAATCAACTGTTTTAACTGGACATCTTTTACACAAGGCACATCATCTTCAACTTTCTTTACATGATTTAAAATTTGAACTTCCAGCCAATCAGAACATTGCATTTGTTAAATTTGTTTCTTTAATTCCAGTTTCTGTTGAAAAAAAGGAAGAGCTAGTTTCTGAACGGAGCTGAGAGTGGTGAGTCAAGCTCCAGCTCAAGCTCTCCAAGCTTTGCTTGAATATGAGCTGATTTCAAAAAGATAGAATATTACCGATCTCAAATCATGGATGAAGGTTGCAATAAGTCGATCATGGATGAAGGTTGCAATAAGTCGATCATGGATGAAGGTTGCAATAAGTTGATGGGCCATGTAATAGATTTAACATATATAAACAATAGAGTCACTTTTATACACCCCATGGTTACTATATATGTGGACAGAGTATCTATCATACTTGAATTGGATGTTTCTTTTGTTTGTCATACTTAAAATTTAACTTTGATTGTTGCTGTTTTAAAATTCCTTTTGTCCCTGACTTCTAGCTTCTTTTGCTAGGTTATCTGGGCAGAACCCGGTTTCCCGGAGGAAAAATTATGGTTACTAAAATTAATGGCGACCTGCAGGTAGATTCTTGTTCTCTTCAAAATTTTCTTCTTGTTGACTTGGTTGGCAATCCCGTCTAATATATGCTACTGAATATTAATATATGACAGTGTGGTGTCCTAACCTATAGCCTGTATCCCATATAACATTCTGATTCACTTGTTTCCCTTTGTTTCCTTTCCCTTCCACTCCAAACAGCTGAGATCCTTGACGCCTGAAGCTAGCCTACTGCCTCTTTGATGAAGCCTCCTGCCTAAACCAGAAGACCAGATGAAACAAAGTTTGGAAAACTCATGGCCAACCTTGATGCTTTGTTTAGGAGGACCAATATCTGAAGATCTTACTCACTACTTAAAACTTGCCATATCCTGATACCAAATTTTACCAAGCTTTATATCTTGTGCTCCCTAGAAAACCTGTGTAGCCAGAATGCTTTCGTCCCATGATGCTTTCTTCCTCTGGCAGTTGTATTTTGAGCAATGGTTTTAGTGTGTTTACAGTTCTCAGCTGTGTGCCTATGAGTTATATGGCTGTTTTAATTTACATGGGATATAGTACCTTTAGTTATCTATTATACCAAGTATTAGCTGAACTTGTATTGTGAGATTTGCGGGATACTGTTGCTCATTTATGCTATGTGTGCAATGGTTTTTTCCATTCTTGGAACCAACCTGGTTGTTGCCTATAAAATCTAATGCTTGTGTTTCTGCAGTGTTTTATTTTTCAGCTTCTATGATATTGCCGAAATATTTATGACAAATTTTAAATGCCCTCCAGTTTTGTTGGCCTGCTTTCATGATAAGAGCTAATCAAACACTTACTAGTTACTGGTTTCATCAAAAATTATTTTCAAGCTGCTGTTTATTAGAATAGATTTCTGTCAATATGGGATGTGAGGAGCTCAGAACCAGAGCAGGTACGATGGTTCAAACTTCTTAAATGACAGGTGTATTGTCATCAGGTGTAGAGGTTAGTTTTGGATACTGTTTCCTGAATGAAATTCCTCAAGGCACAAGAGTGAGTTTGACCTAAAAGCATAATCTTATGGACTATTCTGATGTGTTCCACTCTAGTTACTATTGGGATCATGGAGGCTCATCTCAAGATTTGTCGGGAAGTGTAGAAACTTGAAACTAATCTGGTGGTAGGTTTCTTTTACATTATACATTTCAGCCTGCTAGAATTTCATGCTAAAGTCGATATAAGTCTTGTTTGCAATGGCAGGTTCTGTGGATTTTGTTTTCCTTGGCACATAAAACAGGTAACTTCTGTCACAGGTAAGTCTACCCATGTGGGTGAAAGCACTAAAGCTTCGTTAAATTTGTTTGCTTCTGTGTGTTATTGTTATCTAAGCTCTGCTATCTTATTATCTGTTGTGTGTGTAATTGAAGCATCTTTCTTTGCATCATACTTGTATTTGTTAATTATCTATTTTAAGTTATTGTGAGAATGCTGTAACTTGATTATGGATTCGGTAATGAGAATTGAATTGTTTTTAAGTGCTTATGTATAAGAATAAGAATGCTGCTAGTTGCTTTCTTTCTGGAATTAGTTTGATGTTGTTGCATGTAAAGATGCCAGTTGTTTTTGACAGCAATACGGTCTGCATTTCCTTCTGTGCCAGGTGTAACCTTTTTAACTTCTTTAATTTTTTTGGGGATAGGGATGCAAGGTGTAGCCAGCCATACAAGCTAATATTTACTTTTGTTAAAATTCGGAGTAGATTATAAAAAATTAAGCAACAGTGGATTGTTTTGAAGTGCGTAGAAGGATTAAGAATGATGCTAGTTGCTTTCTTTCTGGAACTAGTATGATATTATTGCATGTAAAGATGCCAGTTGTTTTTGACAGCATTATGATGGTCTGCATTTCCTTTTGTGCGAGGTGTAGCCTTTTTAATTTCTTAATTTTTTTTGGGATAGGGATGCAAGGTGTAGCCAGCCACGTAAGCTAATATTTACTTCTGTTAAAATTTGGAGTTGATTATAAAAAATTAAGCAACAGGCATTACTGTGTTATGTATTGTTGGCATCAGAAGGTAATAATTCAAATTTGATTGCATGTAAAAATTGCCAGGTACTGATAGGGAATAATATTAGATGAAGAATCAGAAAGATTTGTGTTGATACAGACTCTAGAGTTGTTGGTAATGCTGGAATGTGGGGGATAAAGTAGGCATAAATTATACATAGTCATTTTGATCTATGAAGATGACATTGCTATTTTATTGAACATGTCAAGTGTAGTGAATACAGGAAAGAACATCAGTGTTATAATCTAGTAAAATAGTGTGAATATGTATATGGATGGGGTGCACTTGAGAATATAAGATGAAGATAGGTTGGCTACAGTTACTGATTTGGAATCAAAGCTCGGTTGATTGATTTAATCCTCTTTCATTGAAGTTTATGCACAAAAACAATTTAAATTTTCTCATGATGTATAAGTTTTTACTTTTTACATGAAAAGATAGGAAGTGTTTCGTTCAAGAAAATAGTTATATGATTTATATTGTTCTGCTACAATTGACTACACGTACTGGAAAAGAAAACCGTTTTTATTCTCTTTTTCTTTCCCATCAGTTCAACACTTTGCATAATAGGTTGTCGGTGTTAATATTATGACATTTCAAATATGGCGAAATTAAAATATGTACTGAAATGTCATTTATTTGTAATCTTGTAAGTTGTCATGTAATCTCATTTATTTACCAAAAAAAAAAAAAAATCTAGAATTTCGCTTGTTTTTCAAATTAAATCTTAGGATTTCAATTGTATTAATTTAAATCATGAACTTTTTTTGTTTTATTTCGGATCAAACTTAACCATCTATGCATCTCTGTTAACTTGTTTGATAGTGGTAAAAAAAATTAATGCACACGACACATTTTCATTTGTTCGTTTCACTTAATATTAATATTATATTTAAACATGATCACATCAAATTAATACCACCAAATGTTTATCATCTATTACATCAAAGCCATTCATCATGTACTTACCATGAATTTCAACCTAATTTCAACCTATTGTGTCAAAACCCATCCATCCATCTCCTTGACATCTCTACTGTTGCCTCCTCCTCACCTCCACCTCTGCTTCCTGCACGCCTCACCAATGACTCCAACTCCGATGACCGATTTACACTCTTCTCTCGCTGACCCGACTCTCTAGCAGCTGCTCGTCTCTTCCTAGTGGTGGCCAACTACAACGATTTTGACGAGACTGGCAACTTTCTCTCTTCTCCCTCCCCTTTTTTTCCCTCTACCACCTCCCCGCCATTGCTGCAAGCCCTCATCCCATCTTCTTGCTCCTTTCTCGTTCTCTCTAGGTTCCTAATCTAAGAGCTTATAAATTGTTCTCAATCAAGGTCACCTTAACAAAGACATCAAGGGCTAGTAACATTTTGATAGATTCAAAATGGGTCTATGAAGCTTGCTATTTTGACGTTTTGGTGTCAATTTTTTTATTCGAATCTGGCATAAAGGTCAGCATCAATGGCGAATTCCGTGTCTCGGATACTCACCGATGTCACTGGAATGCCGTATTGAATAGCACCGGAGGTGATCCACTCGTATAAAGGGTATAGTTTCAACTTGAAACTTTCAAGGCTAATGGTCTTATGGGATTACAACACTTGAATTAGCCTGTGGAAGATCTCATCAGTCTCGCCTCCCTTGTTCAAAGTTACTGAGGATCACAAAATTGGAACTTTTGATTTTTGATTTAATTTTTCTTAAATGTTCTGATGAGGATCACAAAACTGAAGCTTATGCATATAGAGCTAATGGGTGCTCATATATTGATCTGTACGTATATATATGTAATGGCTAATATGGAGCAATGATCCAATGTAATGGGTGTTCATATAGTGATCTGTATGTATATATATGTAATGGCTAATATGGAGCAATGAGAGGTACTGTGATGAGCTGGTAGGGGTGGGATTTTGCGACTGATTCTGAGGTGTCAGTGAGTGGCAGTGGCAAGTTGGGGTCATGGTGGGGTGGGGTGGGCTGGGCTGGGCTGTGAGGGTCTTGGTGGTGTGGGTTGTCAGAAGGATGCCGAGACGAAGGAGAGGGAGGACGCCCGGCGGCTGGCCAGAAAGGGAAGGCAAGTCATGACTGTGAAAAGCTAAGGGAAAGAGCGGAGAGATAGAGGTTTATCCTATGTAATGAAGCTCATTGGTGTTAATGATAAGTGGTTCAGATTTATGCCACTCGTGTGTTTCAAAAAAATTTCTTTTTTTTTTTCTGTGTTTTTGAAAATTTCTATTAGATAAACTAATAGAGTTAGATGCATGGTTAAAATTAAAATGAAATAAATTTAGGATTTAAATTGATATAATTGAAATATTAGAGTTTAATTTAAAAAGTATGCGAAATTTTAGAATTCTTCTTGTAATTTGTTTCCCAAAAAAAAAAAAAAAAGAAAGAAAGAGAAAGACATGGAAAATGGAGTAGTAAATTGAGCCACCTAATTCAAACGTCCTGAGGGGCAGAGAAGGTACAAAAGTGGATGGACACCGCACCGGTTCAAAAGTTCATAGGGGGGGTTTCAATATATCTTCAATTCAATCAGATTTGGGAAGCCTGGTCAGAGCGTAGATGATTTGGATTGATCTGTGCTATTTAATTTGTCTTGGTTTTGCCACCCATGCAACGTCACATCACTCTTTCTCTCTCTCTATTAATCCTCAAATTTGAAAATAAAATTAAAAATTTGTCTCAAAATTTTTAAAATGAAAAATAAAATTAAAATTACGGGTACATTATTATATGATAAGTGTAATGATACATATGGATAGAAAATTTATTTAGAATTTTTATATAAAATAATATAATTTTTTAATTATAAGAATAGTATTATCATATTGAGGGCTGGTTTGAAAACCATCAAAATAAGCAGTTTATTTGTTAATTTAACTTTAAACTTCCTCGGAGTAATATGGATTTTTTTTATTTTATTTTTACGGGAGGACAATATGGAGAATTTTACAATGCATATCTCATATGATATGTATCATTCGAGGGAGTGTTTATTATAGTCACCCTTGAGAGGGTGTGTATCATAATTTTTCAGAGTAATATTAGAGATCCACCCTATATCATTGGATATCACAGTGGGATAGAATTGCGGGAGTTTTTTTTAGAGTATCAAATAATTTTCCAGTCATATTTTTTTATTTTCCCAATATTATATTCTTCATTAATTATTCACTGCTGTGAGCTAAGAGCGTAGACTCAAGAAGTTCAGGAGAGAACTCATGCATTTATCCGATCTGGTCTTGACGGCACAGTCTAGGTCCTGCAAAGCTTGGTTGAAGAGTTTGTCCCTTGTAATTTTACGAGCTCATGATAATAATATTCTAAGACTATGAAGATTCATATATATATATATATATATATGTATATATTCATTACGAATACTTGGGGTGTACTACTTTTTTATCTAAATTGTCCACACTTCTAACTTCAATTCTTGCATGTTTTACCAAACACTGTGATGCAAATTAGCATCAAATATGCTGCATAACTTTATGAATAATAACAAAGAATTAGGTTGAGTGAATTGTTTTGGCCACTGAAGTATATTTAGCCTCTGTTTGGCAAGTTGGTTCTTGGGTTTTTTTGGCTATTTTAGCCACAAAAGACAAAATAGGCTATTTTAGCCATAACAAACAAAACATCACATCCAACTCATAATCATTACATTCTTCTCTCACAAAAAAACTCAAAAAAGCCCAAAAGTCAAAAAGCCATTCCCAAACCAAGCTTTTAAGCCCAGGCTAAAATAGCTAAAAAAGCCAAAAAGCTAAAAAGCCAACCCACTTTCCAAACGGAGGCCATTGTTAAATTGGGATGTGTATAAAACCAATCCGGATAGTTTTTCTATTAGGAGTTGTTCTCCATTCCCTCTAGAAATTCATTTGTAAAAATAGCAATTACCTATCACAATTTATATAAATTTAAAATTTGAAAAAAAAATACAGACTTCTTTACCCGTTAATTCAAATTTACATCAAATTGATTTTTAACCATTTTTTTATAACCAAATCAAGGGGGAGTGGAGAATTATCTTTTGTTTTATAGGAATTTTATATTGACGGTGTGTTTAATCAATAATAAGAAGTTAAGGTCTCGTTTGTTTGGAGAGTTAGAGGGAGGATTGTGATTGGTAGTGAAATTGGACCCACTAATATTGTGTTTGTTTTGAGAGATAAAGAGGGGATTGATAGTGAACTCCGGATTAGGATAGGCCTCCCCAAGGGGATTCAGATGGGTCTCTAGGACTTGGTATTAGAAAAATAGTCCGGCGGACTAGAAATTTTTTATTTTTATTTATTTTTTACATGTCGGGCATTTTTTTTTTTGAATATTAATGTTTAATTTTTAGTATTTTTTGTTAAGTAAAAATCATTATTTTATTTGTTTTATTTTTTTCTGAAAATTTTTTATTTTATTTTTATTTTTTTAAATTTTTTTAAATGTTGGGCATTTTTTTTAAAAACATTAATGTTTAATGTTTTTGTATTTTGTATTTGTTTTATTATTTTATATAAAAATAATTTAATAATCTCTACACTAACAACTATCATCAAAATAAACACAATTTTACTTAATCCCCTCATTATCAATCCCTTCACTAACAATTCCTTCATTATTAATCTCCCTCACTATCAATCTCCTTTCATTCTATCTCTGAAAATAAACGAGGTTTAAATGAATACATGATCTTAATAACAAAAAAAAATTATAAATAAATTATAATATATTATGAATTGAGTACATAAACACGTGATTTTTTAACTTGTTAGGCAATTTTTACATTTTTTAACTGTTTTTTATAACTATTTTTTTCTTGCATATGATTTTTACCCATTATCAATCAACAACAACAACCAAATTTTCTCTTTATTTTATTATTTTTGGATGCCCAGACCTGTTCTATACATGTCTTTATGACTGATGTGAGTCAGTAAATTGGAGAACGTTAGCGGGTTTACATCCCATTTTCACTCGAATGTGGTGGTGTTTCGGAAATCTTGAACTTAGGTTTTTTTTATTTTTTTTATAAAAGGATAAATTTTTTGTAAAATTAAAAAAAATATATTCAAATAAAATATTACATTTAATCTCATAATCATTTCATTTTTTTTTTTATAAATATCACATCTAATCACAAAAAAATCTAACTATCTTTCCAACATAATTTTTTTTTTCTCCAATAATATCTTACAACTAAAAAAAGTTATATGAAAACTCGCTTCCCAAACACCCAATGTAAGGAGTTTTGAACTCTAGTAACAAAGAAATGAGCACACTACTTTAGAGGGGCTACCTTAGTGGTTCTGTATTTAAATTTAAGGATAAATTACACTTTAATTCCATTAGTGCTTTTTTGAGAAGCTGGTAAAAAGTCAATTTCTAATTTTTTACTAATTTTGAGGCACATCACCTCCCACATAACTTACTCATAAAAAGACAAAATAAGTTAAAAAAGTCAAAAAGTCAATTTTTTACCAACTTTTCAAAACATCCACAGAACTTTTTATAATTTCATTTGTAACACTTAAACTCCTGAATTTTATATCAAAGTGTAATTTTAGACGAAATCATTTGTAATGGCATTAAAAAGAAAATTAGAGAAATAAATGAGAATAATTTAGACTTTTTACAACTTCTGTTATGTCTATCTAAAATCACACTTTGATATGAAATTTATGAATTTAAGTGTTACAAATGAAGCTATAAAAGGTTCTGCGTTTTGTTTTGTTTTGTTTTGTTTTTTTTTTTTTTTTTTGGGGGTAAACTACAAGGGTTGAAGTGTATTTTACCCTAAATTTAAAGAGTAGAGAATTATTTAGGTGCATCTTGGTGCACAATGTCACACAGAAGATAATGGCAACGATAGTACAGATCTAAAGCTGTGTAGTGGTGTACGAAAAGGCAGCATAATTAATACTTGAAGAAGATTGTCAATTTCTTTATAAAAAACACAAGTGAGAGCCATTGCTTTGCTTCAAACCCTCATTCGTCTAAAAACCCTGTCAAGTGGGTCTTAACAGTCCAATCGCCTTCTTCTTCTCTACCTGTTTTCACAGACTCTTCCCTCTTTAGGACTATCCTTGGTTTTTTCTTAGCTTATAAGGGAAATAAAGGCAATTTTTTTGTTCTTCATTCAATATGGAATGTTGTCTTTCTCCTTTGGGAAACTTTCTAGACATTTCTTTGAGTTTAGGGCTGTTTGGGCTTTGTGTTTTTGTTTTTTGAAATACACAAAGTATTTGGTCCTGTTTTGGGAAAATTTCCTCAAAACAATTCTTCAAATTTTTTGAAAACTCTTTCATGCAAAAATGAAAATGATATAAAAAAAAAAAGATGGGTATGTTTTCAACTTTTCTTTGATTCATTTGTGAAAGTACAAAAATGAACATCTTAGTTTCATTTCAGATCCCGCAATAGTGAGAGGCTCGTGGTGTTAGTTACTTGTTAATTTTGAAGGCTTTATTCATCTAAGGTCTTGCATGTGGGAATGAGATTATGTGATGCAGCCAAGGATGACTTGCCGGCAAGCTTGCCATGTATGTGTATGTTTGTTCCAAGTGGCATCTAGTATTATTGTATATTATGAATCCACAAATATGCCTATAGGTCCGTCGGATACATAAGTTGATCGGCAAGTCGTTTTTGGCTACATTTCTGCCTTGTTTTCTCATGCTAGATTTATGATGATAGTGACATAAATCATAATAATGCTAAGGGCAAAAAAAATGGTGAGGACAATTACATTTGGAGAAGCAAACGGCTGCAAGGTTAGTAAGGTAAGGGCCAAGCGGAAATATTTTTTTTAGAAAGTTATTTTAACATTTGCATATTTTGCAGGTGCCCAGTAAGATGTGTTGCATGCATTGCTGTGGTATTTCAAGCTATAGGCGTCAAGTCCGCATTTTTAGTGTTTTGGAAAGTTAGTAAAAAGTTAATATTTTAAATTTTTTTTGGATGGTCTTTTGACTTTTTTGTGCTAAAACAACTAACTTTTTTTGTTATTTTTTCGGTTAAAAAAAGTTAAGAAGCCAAAAAAACTGATTTTTTTTACTATGTTTGATTTTCAAATCTTTACATAGAAACGTGAAAATATATTCATATACATACATATTCTTAAAATTTTTAAGATAAAATGGTGTTAAGTGTTATATGAAATTTTATGCATAATCATATATGTTAAACAACTTGAATTACTAAATATGTTTGTTATGTGAATATTAAATTATGTTAGGCACATATCTCATACTTCAATTCAATTATGGAATGTCTAATAGCCACCTCAGTTAAGAGTAGTTGCCTTTTGATCTGTGTGAGGAGTCAGTCGGTTGTGCAATGATAGAAATTGACCTTGTAATCTTGTTTTATTTTAGTTTCTTTTTAATAATGATTATTGTAAGAAAAATGCTATACATAATTTCATTTTGCAGTATATTTTCATGTACGAGCACGTGTATATCAATGTGGTTATTAATGCATCTCACATTATCATGTATCTTTCAGACTACACGTCATTTTTTGTCTCGCTAGTTGCTTTCGATCAGAGTAGGATTTGAAGTCCTAAAAATGTTAGAGGTCCCAAAAATTCTACTAAAAGTTTTATCAAATATCTCATGGGTGTGGGACCCACATGGGACCCACATTGTGTGGGTCCCACACTCATGTGAGACATTTAGTAAAACTTTTGATAGAATATTTAGGATCTTTAGCATTACTCTATGAAGTCCACCTACTCGAACTCACCTTCTTTGATAAATGAAAATGAAAAACGTCGAATTCTATGAATGTATAGGACAAAAGTTAATGGGCATTCCGTGGCATGTGATGGCTCAATATTTAGTTTTTTTATTTTTATGTCATTAATTGTTAATTTTAAATATTTTTATTTTTCTAGTTGTATTTTGTAGGTACAAGAAGTTATTTGTCCCAAAACAATTCAAGCTATTTATTCATCTTAACAGTTATAAATGACTTGGAATGTTTTGGTATAATGTCACATGGGACATTAAGGCCTCGTGTGGGAAGGGCTGGTTTAGTCAAAAAGTCAACAATTCATACGAAAAAGTCAAAGATTCTCTTTTTTCTCTACTTTTTTCACATCTTTTCGTAAAAAGTTAAAAAATCATCCCAAACATACTAGTTTTTTTTAACTCATATTTTAACCAAATAATTAAAAAAATTATTAAATTAGTTTGTTTCCACACAGGCCTAAATATTCTTCTTATTCAGTGGTCCTACGCATGATTAGATGGATGGTATCTGAGAGTGTTTTGGTGAAGAAAATTAAGTTTATAATTTTGTGTTACGAGATGAGAAGAGACTTGACATTTGATAATTAGTTGAGCAAATAAAGACACATGGTGCCCGTAGAGCATCTAATAATTTTTTTGATTTTGAGACAAAAGGATGACTCAACCCAAGAAGTGAGATCCTTTGTACCCAAAGTTTGGGTTTCGAGTCTCGTCCCCCCTCTTCTAATTTAGATTATACCCTCATGTTGAAAATACTTTTATGTATTTAAGAAAAAAAATTACCTTGTGAACTGTTAATATTTTTTTAAAAATAAGTGTCCAGTCACATCATTCTATGAGAATAAATTTTAAATATAACTCGTAAGATTGAATAATTTGAAAATTTATAAATATTTTATTGTCAAATTTTTTTATTTAACAAAATTAATTAAATAAATAAAATTTTTAGTTACTCTTCTATATAATAATAAATTATTTAAAATATTAATTGAAATAAATTTATAAAATTATTAAAAATTAAAAATTTATTTGATAATTTATTAATAAAAACAAGTCATTTGTAATTAAATTAAAACTTCAAAGTATTTACCAAAATTATAAATAGCAATGTGTATTTTAAGTAAATTAAGAAATTTACTTTACATCTTGTATAAAAATTCGACAAGATTATCATTTTTCTTCCTTTTATGGATGAAAAGGTCACACAAATACCGTGAACTCGCATATAATGAGTCGACTCATAAAATATATGACAGATATACAACTATTGTCTTGTATAAACCAACAATATCAAACACAGGTCATATCATAGATGTACAAGAATGGAATTTAAAGCAAATGAGAGTCCTCTGTAACCTCTGAGTCTTGTGATTTCAAACAAAAAAGCTTATATAAAAATTGAAAATATAATAATAATATTATTGTTATTATTACTTGAATTGAAGTTCCAAGCAAAACAAAGACAAAATTAATATATACCCACAAACAAACAAACAAAAAAAATAAAATTACAAAACAGACATATGAGATAAGATAAGATGATTGAAGAAGACTAGAGAGGGATGAGACCTTCCCTGATGAGAAGACCAAACAAGAGGACGATGAGCCCAACTGTGACACACTCTGTCGGAGATATTAGGGTTTGTGAGTAAGCAGACAAGGTTATTGCTGCCCCAATTAACCCAATCATCAAAGCACTCATGTTCTGATTCATCTCTCTCTCTCTCTCTCTCTCTCTCTGTTCTTCTTCTCTAATTCTTGTTCCTTTGATTCTGGAGGAATCAATCGAACCTCTACTTTCGCTAATATTCTTGTCGGTTGCTCCAAAAGTCTGCTCAAAAGCAAACGAGAAAGTCAACTCTTTCCTTGGAGAGAGAGAGTGAGAGAGAGAGAGAGAGAGATCAATCCGGAGACTTCTTACACTGATTTTTATACCCCCTTTGATCACATCCTTAATTATAACAATAAACATTTTATTAGTTGGAATTCAGCTATGTCCAATGGCTTGAATTTGTATTTGTCAGTCTATCATTCGGATTATTGGGTGAAATATTTACTTATTGTAATTATTACCTTATCAATTGTAACTATCAACTTTTTTAATGAATAATCGGTCAAATGACCTACAAAATAAAATTTGAGCCATTCAAAATAAATTCAAATTCAAATTACATAACATTGTTTTGATTATAAATGTAAGCAATTGTCATTTAATACAACTTATTACAATCACTTCATTTAAAATGAAAAGCTTGGGTTGTCTCATGATTTACAACTATATTATTGTCCAGTAAATTATATATAAAAATTCGGATGGTGTCACATTTTTTTGTAATTATATATTCAACCCCAATAAATATGGACTAATTTAATTATATATTTTTTGGCCTCTTGTACCAATGCTATGTTGTTTGGGAGATTTCTTTTTCCTGACGTTTGATATAATAAAAAATAAAAATTAATAAACAAATTTTATTTTAATAAAAAATATTTTTTATTTCTAAAAAATATAAAATAATTTTTAAATTAAAATCTTATCAATATCATCATTATATTAGCACGGCAACATCATTATCTTCCCCTCACCATACTACTATCATCATCACTGTGGCTATCACTATTGTCATCATCCCACTATCATACCACTACTTTAGTACCACTGCCACCACTCCTAAACATAAAAAAGATATTTAAAAAAAAAATATCATAAAAAATGTTTTTTACCAAAATAAACAGAGCATGAATTTATTTATTTATGGGAGAGGGAGATGGATAGAGATGGAAAAAAAAAATTCCAAAACTGGATACTGGACTGGTGACCTGGGGCTTGATACTTCTCCATTTTGAGAGTGAGACAGATATCACTTAAATTGAACCAGTCATCGCTATTGGGCCATTGATCTGCCCATATTTCAAGTTCTCCTGGACCGACTGGCCCAACCAATATTGTTCACAAGTGGGCTACAAAATTGGACTTAGAGGAATGCGTTCAGTATATCAAGTTCGTACTTGGGTTGACCCGAAGCCTAGGTTTCTTTTGCACTTCTGCGCTTGAGCCCTAACCATCACATAACTGTCAAAAAAACAAAAATAATTTTCATAAATAATTGGAACAATTATAAAAAAAAAGAATTCAAGTTCATAGAGCATCTACATCAGGCTCTCTACAATGGCGCGAAAGATATAAATACGTGTTCCATCAGACTCTCTCTAGCAACCATACATTTTGACTTTGCTACAGTGCCTCACTTGATTAAGCGAGACACTGTTCATGAGTTAATCTATTTTTTATTATATTTTATGGAGCAAAGTTAGGTCAAAAAGCCATGGCCAGTCATCAACCCCGATGTCCCATGAAAAGAAGGAAAATGCTCAAATTTGGCTTAACTGGTCGACTGCTCGTCAATGGGTTCGGCTCTCCTGTGTTACTATTACTTTGGTGTTGATCTGTTATTATCTTGGGCCTTATTTTATGCCTATTTTAACATCAATTGGCACTCCAAAAATATGGTTTCTATTGGATGCTTTCTTTGATTTCACCTCACCCAGAAAAATAGAAGAAAAAATGGAAAAGAAAGATAATTTTGTTTATACTTGTTCACAATTTTTTTTTGCTTTATTATTTTTCTCTAAGTTTTCGTCACTGTCTCAATTCACACCTTTATCTGTTCATTTCTTTATTTCCTTCATTATGTTCTTTTCACACCATAGTTTTTGAAAAAGATTAAAGAATAAAAAATAATGTTTAATGAAATAGAATTTTAAAATAGAGAGTTTGATGGAGTTTGCATATAAAAAAGAGGCTAGTTAAAATACAAAAGTGGATTTTGAATTATAATTTGATTCAAAATTTGCTAAGGCTGATGCTGATGCTCTTAGTTTTGTAACAAACTAAATTTAATTTTTAATTTTGTTAATTTAAATTATAATATTTTTATTTATTTTCAATTTAAAATATTTAATTATTTTCGTTAAGTAAATTAATATTTTAATAATTAAATCAATATAAATATATATAAAATGTCTAAAATACCATTTTTAGTGAGTTTAATAATTAAAATATACTTTTTTTTATTAATTTTGACGTGGGTAGTCCCATAAAGGCCATAATCTACTATGAACAACCCAAGCCTACCACTTAGGGCCCAATACATAACCCAACTGATAAGGCCCAGCACAGCTGGAAGTCAACATGACTTGAAGGACCAATGATATTCAGACACGTAGCAGGTAAAGGACAAGCCACATCAACAGACAAAAATCTGCAAAGTTATTGCCACTACACATCGCCATTAATGCAGCCCCTCACAGCATTTATTACGACAACACCTCTCCGTCGGGACAGCACGCCCTCACCCTGAACAAGGTAAGCTACAGCATAGACTTTTGGCCAAGGTGACAGGTCGGAAGGGACAACGAAATGATTATCAAAGGATATAAACAGACGTTGATGACAAGAAGAAGGTTAAGCTTTTCTATCTCTGTTCCATCTCTACACTTTACTTCTCTCTCTAACTTACTCGTCGGAGGGTTCGCTGGCGGACTCCCCGTTCCCCGTTGAACTCTTGTGCAGGTCTTCAGGTGGGCTTGGTCCTTCGGACATAGGCTTAAGGAGTGTGGATCAGTCCGACCCGTTCTACCATCACAAACTGTCTCATCAGTTGGCGCCGTCTGTGGGAACGCTTTGCTCTACGCGCCAGTTGTGCTCATTGTTGCCGTAGACCCTGTTCCAATAACCCTTTCCTACTAACCATTAAAGTGTATGGTCACGACTAGATCCATGGCTTCTCACCAAAATGCTACCGACCACCAAGCTGACCCCCCCAATCCAAACAACCTACCACAGTATTTCATCGAGCTTACCAACAGCATTAACCGCACAGCCGAACAAAACCAGGACCAATCCGTTATCTACGGTTCCTAAAAAATTGGAACCAATCTAATCCATTTAAATCGTGGAACCAATCCGAACCAATCCATTTAAACACGGATTGGATCGGTTTAGGACCACAGATTTACATAATTAAATAACAAAAAAAAAAAAAATTTAACACTTTAATTTCATAAAAATATAAATATAGCACCATATTAGTTTCACAATAACATGTCTTTTTCATAATAGCGACATACTGTTCTAGAATTTAAACAACCATAAGAAAACTGGTTACACCATAAGTATTTAGATCATTACAAATTAATATTAAAAACTAGCAAACAAAAGTAATAAAAGGAGATACTATGCGAGTTTAGGTTTGGATTTAAATTTTATATAAAATAAGAGAAGACACTATATAGGAGGGTGTATAATAAAAATATAGATTATTTGTATACAGTCCGGATTGGTTCTAATCCGGAACCGTGGGGTTCAATCCGGAACCAATCCGTGAATTACGGATTTTTAATTTTTTAATCCGGAACCGAACCACGGATTCAAAAAACCAATCCAAACCTACTGGATTGGACTGGACTGGACTGGATCGGATTACGGATTTCACGGATTCCTTGCTCAGCCCTACTGATAAATGCCCTACTCCAAAGAAACCTTCCTATGCCTCCTCCACCACCTCCAGATATTCCGCCCAACCAAGAACGAGCCCCGAGCCATACTATCCCGCAACCCTATCCACCAAACTTGGAAGGCTTGCAACCTCTTCCTCCTAATATAAATCCACCACTCCGACCCCCGCATCCATCGGTCCTGGCACCAACCCCTGAAGGGGAAGCCAGTAGCGTCCAACCCCCGCTGCCTTCTGGTGGTGATAACATCCCTCTCTGGGATGTCGAACTCTGAGCCATGAAGCTCTAACTCCAAGGGGTCATGCAGAACATCCAGCATAAACCCTCTACCACAGCAAACTTACCATTTGTTGCCTCCATCTGGGATAAACCTCTACCCCCTCAGTTCAAAATGCCCACCATCGACTCTTTTGACGATACGACGGACCCAGTCGACCATCTGGAGACCTACAGAACCCTCATGATCCTCCATGCATTCCCTGACAAGATGATGTGTCGAGCTTTCCTTGTGACACTGAAGGGGTCAGCTCGGCTGTGGTTTAGCCAGTTGCCAGCAGACTCCGTCACCATTTCCAGCATCTCAGTGACTCCTTCCTCAGCCATTTTATTGGAGCCCAGCGCCAACGCCGTCCGGCAACCCAACTCCTTAATATCCGCCAGACCGAAGGGGAGTCCTTGCGCAATTTTGTTACCCGCTTCAACACCGAAGCCTTGCAGGTGGCGAAAAACGATGATAAGGTCATCCTTATGGTTTTCATGGCCGGACTACGGTCGTCTGATTTCCTCTTCTCCCTCTCTAAAAACCCCTCACCTCCATGGCAGCCTTACTCTCCAAAGCCCAAAAATACATGAACGCAGAAGATTCCCTAGCCGCTCGCCAAGGCCTTACAACGAAAAACCCGACCCCCCCGAGAAAAGCGAAAAGACTCAGAAGCCAGAAACACCCAGAACAATAACCAAACACCGCATTATATTGACCGACCCCCCCGAGCCGATCGGTCGGCACCAGTCCGACCACCCGGTCGGTTCGAGCGTTACACACCCCTTAATTCTCCCATGGAACAAGTCCTCCATCAGATCCAGCGGGACTACCCCCTAAAATGGCCCTAACCATCATGGACTCCTTCCAATCGAAAAGACCAGTCCAACTATTACCGTTTCCACCAGGATCACGGCCATAATACTGGGGAGTGTATTAACCTCAAAGATCAGGTTGAGGGCCTAATTCGTCAAGGACGCCTCAGCCGATTCACGGATACTCGCCCTCAGCAGAGGCAGTGGACTGAGCCCATCAGAAACAACCGCCGGCGCACACCTCCCCGACAACCAGCATAACCTAACCAAGGTCATGACCGCCCTCCGCAGCAACCCCGGCACCAGGTAACCTGCCCCACCTGTTGGAGAAATCAAAGTTATTGCTAGCGGGCTGGCTTGTGGAGGCCCATCCCGTTCGGCTCAGAGGGCAGAACTCAAGAAAATAAGACAGGGCTCAGACAAAGAGGTTGCCACACTAGACCGACCCTCCAAACAGCCCAGACAGTTTACCAAGCCTATCACCTTTACGGACGCTGATTGCACAGGCATCCGTTACCCCCATGACGACCCTCTCGTCATCTCCGCCTTACTCTCCAACTACAAGGTCAGACGAGTTCTCATCGACAACGGCAGTTCTTCAGACATCATCTTCCTCAACTGCTTTTGCTAGCTCAAGATTGGGGAGGAAAGTCTGTCTCCTCTCCAAACCCCTTTGGTCGGTTTCACTGGTGACCGGGTGGCCTCCATCGGCTCCATCGATCTTCCTATCACAATCGGTGAGTACCCGCGGCAGACCACAAAGTTGCTCACCTTCCTTGTCGTTGACTGTCCCTCCGCCTACAATATCATCCTTGGCCGCACCGCCCTAAATACTTTTCAAGCTATCACATCAACTTACCACCTTGCTGTTAAATTCCCCACTAATTTGGGGGTCGAGACAGTAAGGGGAGAGCAGACAGTTGCCAGGGAATGTTATGTTGCCTCACTCAAAGAAGTCAAGCTGAAGGAGGCAATGATCATTGAAGGGTTTGACGTCTGAGATGAGGACGAGTTGGTCAGAGGGGAACCTGTGGAGGAGCTCGTTGAAGTTCCCATCGACCCCGCCAACCCGACAAAAACGGCCAAAATCAGCAGCCAACTATCCCCCCAAGCAAAGGCCGACCTTACTGCCCTCCTGATCGAGCACAACGATGTATTTGCCTGGACCCATTCAGACATGCTGGGAATTGACCCCTCATTCATAACCCACCGCCTCAGCATTGAACCCCATTTCCGACCTTACTGCCAGAAGCAGCACATCTTTCATCCGGAGCGCAACACTCTCATTGCCGCAGAGGTCGACAAGCTCCTTGAGGCATAATTCGTCAAAAACATGGACTACCCTAGATGGTTGTCAAACGTCGTCCTGGTCCGTAAGAACAATGGTAAATGGCGACTCTGTGTCAACTACTCCGACCTCAACCGAGCTTGCCCTAAAGACAGCTATCCTCTCCCCCGCATAGATCTGCTGGCTGACGCCACGGTCAGTCATCAAATGCTCAGCTTCATGGATGCTTTCTCTGGGTATAACCAAATTCTGATGCACCCATCTGATCGTGAACACACTTCATTCATTACCGATCGAGGTACCTACCATTACCGTGTGATGCCATTTGGACTGAAAAATACTGGGGCCACCTACCAACGGTTGGTCAATGCTGTCTTCCATCATTAGATAGGTCAGAATATGGAAGTATATGTCGATGACATGCTAGTCAAGAGCAAACTCTCCGCTGATCATCTGACCGACCTGCAAGAGACCTTCGTCACCCTACGAAAGTACCAAATGAAGCTCAACCCGGAGAAATGCACCTTCGGTGTAGGATCTGGAAAGTTTTTGGGTTTCATGGTCAGTCAGCGGGGCATTGAAGCAAACCCTGAAAAGATCAAGGCCTTGATTGAAATACAGTCACCCAGAACGGTTAAGGAGGTTCAAAGACTCACTGGCCGAGTTGTCGCCCTCAACCGCTTCATTTCCCGCGCAACGGATAAGTGCCTCCCCTTCTTCAAAGTTCTTCGGCAAACTTTTGAATGGACGACCGAATCCGAAGAGGCTTTTCAGCGGTTGAAACAGTACATGACCAACCCCCCTCTTTTTACAAGCAATCACGGGCGAACCCCTCTTTCTCTATTTAGCCGTATCAAGCACCGCAGTTAGTACAACTCTTATCAGGGAAGACGGCTCTGTCCAACGACCGGTCTACTACATCAGTCGGGCTCTTAGGGAAGCGAAGCAGAATTACCCACTGTTAGAAAAATTGTCCTTGGCCTTGGTCACCGCCTCCAGACGACTCTGTCCTTACTTCCAAGCCCATTCCATAGTGGTCCTCACCGACCAACCCTTGAAGAAGGTAATGCAGCAACCAGAACTCTCCGGCAGACTCATGCAGTGGTCAGTGGAACTCAGCGAGTTTGACATCTCCTATCGGCCTCGAATAGCGATTAAGGGGCAGGCTGTCGCCGATTTCATCCTGGAATTCACTAATCCTACCCCAACCACGACCCCTCCACCTCCACCAACCCTTACCGACCCAGAAGACCCTTACTCTTAGACTCTCAACGTCGACGGATCATCCCGCAGTGAAGGTAGTGGGGCTGGTCTCATCCTCACCGCCCCTGAGGGTGGTTATTTCAAATGTGCTCTCCGTTTCTTGTTCGAGGCCAGTAACAATGAGGCCAAATATGAGGCATTGATAGCAGGTCTCTGCCTAGCCCGGGATATTAGTGTCAGCCACATCCGGGTGTTTAGCGACTCCCAACTCATTGTCGGACAAATTACGGGAGAATTCGATGCCAGGGAGGACACAATGTGGGCTTACAGGGATATAGCACTCCCCCTTGTTCGCCTCTTCAATACCTTCCACATCAAGCACATCCCTCGGGCAGAAAACTCTAAGGCGGATGAGATGGCTTAGTTTGCTTCTGCAGACCAGTCCAACCTCAACCATGGTGTCCGCCTCGACTACCTAGCCCACCCTGCCATTTCCCCCAACCAGCAAGAAGTCCAGTTCCTCCAAAATGAACCCATCCCTTGGGCTGCAGACATCTTCCTGTATTTAACAACATGGGGACTTCCAGACGACAAACAGCAGGCCGCCAAAGTCAGGGCCCGGTCGGCTAATTGCACTATTGTCAGCGGACTCTTGCACAAAAGGGGCTTCTCACGCCCATACCTAAGATGACTCAATCCTGCTCAGGTGACCTACGTAATGAGAGAAGTCCATGAGGGTATATGTAGCAATCATTTGGGCAGCAGGTCCCTAGCCCACAAAATACTTCGCACTGGTTTATTTCTAGCCTACTCTCAATCAAAATGCGACAGACTTTGCGCTCAAATGTGACAAGTGCCAACGTTTTGCCAACATCCCCAACGTCCTTCCTACAGAATTGATCACACTCTGCAGTCCCTACCTCTTCGCCAAATGGGGGATCGACCTGGTTGGCCCACTGGCCATTGGCCGAGGCCAAAGCAAATTTGCCACTGTCGCCATGGATTACTTCACCAAATGGGTTGATGCAGAACCCCTTGCCACCATTATCGAGCGGAACACAACCAGATTCATCTGGCAGTCGATCGTCTGCAGATTTGGCATCCCTCAAGCCATCGTCTCCGACAACGGCAAACAATTTGACAACACCAAATTCAAGAAATTCTGTGAAGAGCTCCAAATCTAGCCATATTTTTCCTCCCCAGGCCATCTCTAAGCCAATGGCTAAGTTGAGGTCACCAACCGTTCTCTTCTCAAGATTATCAAAACTAAGCTGGAAGCTGCTAAGGGACTCTAGGCTGAGGAATTACCGAATGTACTCTGGGCTTACCACACTACCGCTCGAACTCCCACTGGGGAGACCCCTTTTCGCTTAACATACGGCGCTGAGGCAGTCATCCCAGTGAAGATCGGTCTTCCTACCCCAAGGGTTTTACATCCGAATCCAGAACTAACTGAAGAATTGCGTCGGGCAGACCTAGACCTGATTGAAGAGCTCCGAGAAACAACTGCAGTCAGACGGGCCTCATACCAACAGAAAATGAGAACACATTACAACCGCAGAGTCCGACCAAGGGAGTTTGCCGTGGGGGACCTTGTTTTGCACGAAGTAACCCTCGCCACCAAGAACCCGGCTGAGGGGAAGCTGGCGGCCAAATGGGAAGGACCTTACATTGTTAACGCCAGACCTCGTCCAGGCACTTACCGGCTTCAAGACATGGCAAGCCACGATCTCCCCCACCTATGGAACGCCGAGCATTTGAAGCGCTATTTTCAATAAAAGTTCAATTCATGTATCAATCTTTTGCTGTATTTCTTTTTGACAATTTGCACACTTCACTGCTCTCATTCTTCTCTCTTATGATGTAAATTTCTGATCAAATGGGCTACACTTTAATGACGACAAGCTTATATTCCAAATATATGTGTGATCTTTCAAATAATGCTTTGATTGCAGCCTCAGCCGGACTGAACATAAAAAAGCCTCAGCCAGACTGAGCATAAAAGCCTCGGCCAATCCGAGCATCAAAGCCTCGGCCAGACCGAGCATATAAAGCCTCAGCCAGACTAAGCATCAAAGCCTCGGCCAATCCGAGCATCAAAGCCTCGGCTAGACCGAGCATACAAAGTCTCAGCCAGACTAAGCATAAAAGCCTCGGCCAATCCGAGCATCAAAGCCTTGGCCAGACCGAGCATACAAAGCCTTAGCCAGACTGAGCATAAAAGTCTCGGCCAATCCGAGCATCAAAGCCTCGGCCAGACCGAGCATACAAAGCCTCAGCCAGACTGAGGATAAAAGCCTCGACCAAACCGAGCATCAAAGCCTCGGCCAATCCGAGCATCAAAGCCTCGGCCAGACCGAGCATACAAAGCCCCAGCCAGACTGAGTATAAAAGCCTCGGCCAATCCGAGCATAAAAGCCTTGGCCAGACCGAGCATACAAAGCCTTAACCAGACTGAGCATAAAAGCCTCGGCCAGTTCGAGCATAAAAGCCTCGGCCAGACTGAGCATACAAAGCCTCAGCCAGATCGAGCATGACAAGCCTCAGCCAGATCGAGCATGACAAGCCTCAGCCCGACTGAGCATGACCAGCCTCAGCTAGACTGAACATGACAAGCTTCAGCCAGACCGAGCATGACAAGCCTCAGCCAGACCGAGCATGACAAGTCTCAGCCAGACTGAGCGTAAAAGCCTCGGCCAGACTGAGCCTACACAGCCTCAGCCAGATTGAGTTACTTCAAGCTACTGAATTACTTGCAGAGTCAGTTAATCATAACTTAACCCCAACTGAGCACGCATGCAGAGCTCGGTCAAGGCCATTCATGCAAACTTCATGCTTGTGGCATTAGTAGACACACTTAGTCAAAATTTTAGGTCCATGTTTTTACACCACTCTTCACTTAGTCAAATTCCAAACTTATCTTTTATTTACCAACACTCTTGCAACATGATTTACAACTCCATTTTTTCATAATTTGAAACTCCACATCTTTGACATTGTTACATGTTTCCTTTACAAGTCAGATTATTTTCTTACTATTTCCTTACAAATAAAGCCTAACTTGAATAAACCACCCTCATTCACTTCAGACTCACCAAAATAAAGGCAGCAGTGTGGCAAACACAAACTTATAATTTTATTACATTTTTAACTTCACTCTGCATGGAGTTTTTATTACAAGTTCAACTTCACTTTGCATTGAGTTTTTCTTAAACTTTACTTTGCATTCAGTTTTTCTTACATTTCAACCTTGGCTTTGCGTTGAGTTTCCCTTACACAAGCCTCATACACAAATCACCAGTCTCATTCATTCCAGTTGCACAAGCAAAAATAATGAAATGAAAACACAACTCAAATTTTATTTATTCACAAACTTGTACATAAGTTCATTACAGCAATTCAAAAAAAAAAAAAAAACTTGTACAACCTAAAGCACAATAAATACCCAAAACCCTAAGTACAGGTTTTGTCCACACTAGTCACTTTTCTACACTTGAAACAAGGTCTTCTTTTTCAACGCCCTCATCTAGGGGGGTCTAGGCCACGTCGTCTTCATCAATCCTTACACTGCTAAGGTCCAAGTCTGGGAACAGTTCTTCTGCCTTTCGCTTGAACATCTTCCAGCCACTATTCCAGAACTCAGCCATTTCATGTTTGTAGAAGTCCGATCGCTGGAAGCTTTCAATAACTTCTGCTTCAGTCCTGCCCCCAGTGGTCGTTCCCGACGGGCCCGGCCCCCAGACACCTCTCTTGCCAAGTTGCTGGCGACCACGACATCGATTGCCATCTGAAATTCAGCAGACCCCTTGAATTGCTCTACTGCTGCGACATACAGATCGAGGTATGCTGCCCTTTCAGAGGCGGCCTTGGTTTTTTCTTCCGCCAACTCCTTTTCTAACCTCCCCTTCTCCTCCATCGTCTTTGCATGCTTATCTTCTAGCTCCTTCTGTAGCCCAGCAATCTTCAGGTCTGCCTCATCATTTTCTTTGATTTGCTGGGCACGCAGTTCTTCATTGCTGGTCATAGCCTCTTCAAACCGCTCGGTGGCGACCGTGCAGGCATTTTGAGCATCCCCCAGCTTTTTCTACTCGCTAGCCAGCTGGAACTGAGTGACACTACCTTGCGGCGATCGTCCTCTAGCTCTAACTTGATCGTGAGCAGCTCAGCATGGGCTCGAGCAGTAATATTGCGCTGCACGATCGCCATTACTTCCATCTTCTTCGCTTTCTATGCCTCCTCCAACCCCCTGGCACACGCACTCCGCGCAGCCCTCCTCCAACCCACGCTCTCCTTCTTGAAATTTTCAAGTTGGGCTTCCACCTCCCCCAATTTCTCCCTCCTCCTCCTCCATTCGCCCTTCGCCACCGCCGCCTTATTCAACAGGCTCCTGCTAAGGCAGCCGCCTCCATCTAGGCTGAGCACAACCCCTTCATCAGCTCAGCCTCAGTGTAACAAGCCACCGAGCGAACGGCTGCGTCTTCCACCACCCCCAAGAGACGGTCTGTAGCCATCCTGGCTCCCTCCATTCCCCTCCTACTCGCCAGGACACCGCAGGGACGTGGTAGAAGGCAGTCTTCAACCCCGGCCTCTCTCCCTTCCCTTGGGGTGCCAGGCCCTCCTTTGGTTGTGGCTCTCTCTTGGGCTCTACCCTTGGCTCAGCGCCGACCTCGCCACTTTGCATTTGCTCCCCAAGGCCAGTCGCCCCACTCTCTCCCTCTTTGGCCGCCTTCTCCAACCCCATTTCAGGGGTCCTCTCTGCCTCCCCTGCCAAGGGAGTCTGCTCCGTCGTCGTCTCCTTCCTCCTCTTCAAGGCAGGCTCCCCCTCACTCCTTCTCAATCTCTTCTTCTTTTTTACCACACCCTTCATCTCCTCGTATGCTCTTTCCTTCAAAGGATCAACTGGGGGCGGTCGTGGCTCAAATCCACCTAAGTCCTTTTCCCCTAGGGGTTTGGGGCGTGGTCAGATCCTCTCCCTCGCGATCGACTTCGGCGGTCGGTCTGCCTGGGACTCTTTGAACTTATTGGCTTTGGCTAGGATGGTCATATCCTCAGCCTCTTGCGCTTTTCTTCTCGCCTCTAACTCCGCCGGTCCCAAGTCTCCACCGATCGGCTGAGGACCCAACCCTGCCGCAAACAAGGCGGACGGCTGGACAAGCTCGTCCCATCGGGTGCCCTCCTTCTCCCTCTATTCTTTCACCCTCTTCACTCTTGCCTCTGCCGCTGCTCCTAGTTTTGGCTCCACAGACTTAGTGGGCACTTTCCACACTGTGCGTACCCCAACCCCTCTGTTGGCAGACACATAGAACCATTGCGGCCTCCACCCCTTTATCGATGACGGCAACCCCGCCACCAGCCCCTTCCCTGCTGCCGCCTGCAAAGTGACCCAAGTCTTTTGCTGTCCCGACGCCTTGTAGTATGCAAAAAACTCGTCCACCATCATCTCAGCCCCCCCGTTCACCTTCGGCCACGCGCTCGCACAGGCCAACAAGATTTTCCACGCATTCGGCATCAGTTGGCCTGGAGCTACCTCCAACCGGTTCAACACGTCCACCACTATCCGGGGTAGGGGCAACCTCAAACCCCCCTTTAGCGCCTCCTCGTATATGGTGAATTCCCTTGGTCGAATGTCGGATGCCTTCTCATTCAATTCTGGCAGTTTCAACTCTATCTCGGCGGGAATCTGGTACTTCTCCTGCATACCCTCCAGCTCCTTCGTGGTAATAATCGACTTATCGTCCTTCGTATGCTAGTGATCTGGCTCCACCTGACTGATTGGCGTCGGTGCCGCCATCATTGTGGACGAACGAGGTCGCCCTGACAGCTCCCCCCACTTCCTACTCGCCTCTCTGTCTTATATTGCTCTGCCAAATCCACCGCGTCGTCGTCCCCCAATGGATCAACCCTGGCGTTTGCAGTTTCTTTTTGGGCCATTTCTGTGGTGTGTCTACGAATAGCTTCAGATGCGGGCGCAAGGAAATTCAAAAAATGTTGCAAGGGTGTATCACTTGCAACGAAGGAGTCTATACTTGGAGTGTTTTGATTTTTCAAAAAAAGGTAGGTAAAACGTATAATACCAAAAGCCCAAGGTTTGCCTGTATTTCAGGGGTCACAATTAATTTTCGCCAGTTTGAAAAATTTTCAACCATCCACCAAAATTGTCTTTTCAACACCCATAATGACCTATCGTTTCACTTCTGGGCCAACGTCTAACCTCCCCCACCATGAGATGCTGCCACGTGTACGACCATGATTCATTGCCCCCTTCCCCTACCTTGTCTTTTCCACTTCAAGTCATCACGTGACCCACCTCCTCTCGAGCTCCGCACCCCGCCACCTCACCCTTCTCGGTCGGCCTCATGGTCGGTTCCTCTACTCGGCTACCCTTCGTGGTCGGCCCTCCTCATGTTCGGTCCCTCCACTCGGCTACCCTTTGTGGTCAGCCTTCCTCATAGTCGATCCCTCCACTCGGCTACCCTTCGCGGTCGGCCCTCCTCACGGTCGGTCCCTCCACTCGGCCACCTCTGGTCGGTCGTTCCTTTCACGCGACCTTCAACTCCCATCTTCCTCATTATTCCCTTCGTTGAACTAAAGCTGCACTTGGGAATGGGGGACTACTGACGTGGGTAGGCCATAACCCACTATAAACAACCCAAGCCTACCACTTAGGGCCCAATACATAACCCAACTGATAAGGCCCAGCACAGCTGGAAGTCAACATGACTTGAAGGACCAATGATATTCAGACACGTGGTAGGTAAAGGGCAAGCTACATCAGCAGACAAAGATCTGCAAAGTTATTGCCACTACACATCGCCATTAATGTAGCCCCTCACAGCATTTGTTACGACAACACCTCTCCGTTGGGACGGCACGCCCTCACCCTGAACAAGGTAAGTTACAATATAGACTTTTGGCTAAGGTGACAGGTCGGAGGAGACAACGAAATGATTATCAAAGGATATAAGCAGACATTGTAGACAATAAGAAGGTTAAGCTTTTCTATCTCTATTCTATCTCTACACTCCACTTCTCTCTCTAACTTGCTCGTCGGAGGGTTCGCTGGGGGACTCCCCGTTCCCTGTTGAACTCTTGTGCAAGTCTTCAGGTGGGCTTGGTCATTCGGACATAGACTTAAGGAGCGTAGATCAGTCCGACCTGTTCTACCATCACAAACTGTCTCATCAAATTTTATTTAACAAAAATTGACAAATAAAAATTTAAAATTTCAATTAATAAAATTTAAAATTTATTTTGTTACAAGTTTAAACCTTGAGTTTTTTTTTTTTGTTTTTTATAATTGTCCTTTAATAATTTGTCAAATATTTTTTTTTTTGTTTTTTCTAAAACTTTGGAAGATTTGAAAAAAAATTTAGAAATCAAAAAATAAAATAAAACTATGGAATTTAAGTATGTTTTTTATTTTACTTATTTTTTCTCTTTTAATTTTTAATTTTTTTTCTACATCTCCTAATTAAGTGTTGGTTTGAGATGTTCTAAAAAAGTGTACTTTTTAACTTATTGGTTTATATAGATTAGATTTGAGTTGAATTTGATGTAATGTATTAAAGAAGTAATGTGATTTAAATAAGATAATATGACTTAAATAGGATAATAACTTTTTAACTTTTTATATTATTTAGTAGAAACATCGTAAAAAAAAAAAAAAAAAAAAAGTAAAAACATAGGCAATAGACGAGAACAAGAATTCGGCCCAACAATTAATGGGCAATCGGAACCCGCCCGAATCACACATCTGTCTTTCATATCGATCAGAACCAGAACCAGAACCGCCGCCGCCGCCGCCGCCGCCGCCGTTCTCCTCCGCCACCGAATGTTCCATTCTCTCTGCTCTCTCCTCCACCCCCAGAAGCTCCACTTCAAACAGGTTCGCTCCCTTTTCTCTCTCTTCCTCAACAAGCATCAATTCTCTACCACTTCTCTTCAGCAACCCCCATTATCACCATCAATCGACAACGACGTAGATTTATCTTCAATCAACCCCTCTGGTATTGCGAAATCAGTTTTCCTTAGGTGTTCGCATCTATGGGAAAAGAAGGGTGAGACTTCTTCGGCTAATCCTTCTCTCAAACACTTTCTATTCAAGCTTTCTGCTATATCCCCAGAAACCACCCGTAAATTTTGGCGAGTCTCGGAGTTGAAACCCGAAGATGTCCTCGAAATATTACTGGGTTTTGAATTTGAGTGTCAGAAATTTGAAATTGAAGCTCAAAAGGTTAAATCTTTGTGGGGGGTCTTTAATTGGGCTATTCACCAAGTTAGGGATTTCAAGCATCTTCCTCGGTCCTACGAGGTTATGGCCACGATGCTTGTCCGAGTGGGCTTGTTTAGGGAGTTTGAATTCTTGCTTTCCACAATGGATAGTAAAGGAATTCCTTTGGATAGTAATGAAATTTTTAGTAATTTAATTGAAGGGTATGTAGGAGCTGGTGAACCAAATAGTGCTATTTCGATCTATGATCGAATGAGGGGGCAAGGTTTAGTCCCATCTCTGTCGTCTTATCGTGTTATTCTTGACTTTCTGGTTGGAAAGAAAGAAACCCAATTGGCTTTTCGAGTTTATGTTAATATGGTGGAGATGGGGTTGGGATTGAGTGGAGCAGGAACTGCTATTTTTGAGAATGTCATTAAACTACTATGCAGGGGTGGAAAAGTTCAGGAAGCCATAAATCTTGTTAGGAAAATTCACACTCATGGAATGGAACCTAGTAATATAGTGCTTGATGCAATTGCTAGTGGGTACTGTGAGAAGAAGGATTATGATGATCTGCTGAAGTTTTTTGTGGAAACGGAGTGTGTGCCTGATGTTGTAGTTGGCAACAAGGTGATTTTTTCGTTGTGTAGAGATTTTGGTATGGAAAGAGCAAACTTGTTTCTGCAAGAATTGGAGAAAGCAGGTTTTGGTCCTGATGAAAAAACCTTTGGAATTTTAATTGGTTGGAGTTGCCGTGAAGGTAAATTGAAGAATGCATTTGTTCATCTGTCAGAAATATTGTCGAGATCCCTCAAGCCGGATGTGTGTTCCTATAATACTCTTATTAGTGGTGTGTTCAAGGAGGGTATGTGGAAACATGCCCGAGAGATTGTATATGAAATGCATGATAGAGGAATAACACCCAATTTGTCAACTTTCAGAGTGCTTTTAGCAGGATATTGTGAAGCTAGACAGTTTGATGAAGTGAAAGTGGTGGTTGGCGAGATGGCTGAGCGAGGTTTGATTCGACTCACTTCTCTTGAGGATCCCTTATCGAAAGCATTTATGTTGTTGGGGCTTGACCCATTGACTGTAAAGGTGATTAGGGACAATGATGTGGGGTTTTCCAAAACAGAGTTTTTCGATAATCTTGGCAATGGACTTTATTTAGAAACAGACCTAATTGAATATGAGAAAACTATGATGAAGGTTCTTGAAGATTCCTTGATTCCTGACTTTAATCCCCTTATACTGGAGGATTGTGATCAAGGAAATTTTAGAAGTGCACTTGTGAAGGTTGAAGAAATGGTTCTGTGGGGCCAAGAATTGTCTTTGAATGCATTCTCAATATTAGTGAAAGCGCTTTGTGCATCCAGTTACAGTATAGGGACAATTGTCAGTCTCTTAGAGAAGATGCCAAAGTTGACTGATCAGCTTGATCAAGAAACTCTCAATCTGCTTGTCCAAGCACTCAGTGAAAAGGGATTCACACACAATGCTAGGATAATTTTTGATGGCATGATCCAAAGGCATTCAAAAATCAAGATGGAGACACATACTGCTTTAATAACTGGTTTACTCAGGAAAAGAAACCTGACGGGGCTCCTCAATTGCTGGGAAGTTGCACGTCTAGATAAATGGTCACCCAAGCTAAAGGATTGTAAAGCTCTTTGGGGTTTTCTATGCCAGAAAGGACTTCCCAAGGAAGTACTTGAGCTCTTTGAAAGCATGTTGGTGGCATTTCCTCACACAAGATTGCATACTTGTCATGATGTCCTTGAAAAGCTATGCAGTACAGGGTTTACAAGCACTGCACATGCTTTGGTGGAGGAGCTTCAAAAGCAGGGCTTTGTCTTGGATCACATTGCCTATAGCCATCTTATAAAAGGTTTCTGTAAGGAGAAAATGATTTCAAAAGCTTTCATTGTGCTTGATTTTATGCTAGCAAAGAACTTGGTTCCCTGTTTGGATACCACCATTCTTTCAATTCATCAGCTGTGTTTGGCTAGTAAATTTGAGAAAGCTGTTGCTTTGAAGGAGATTGCTTTGAGAAAACATTCTTCCAATTCAATTTCTGTCCATTGTGCTTTGATGAAAGGGTTTTGTAAGTTGGGGATGGTTGGGGAGGCAGTTGATATCCTTCAGAATATGATATTGAGGGGCCTACTTCCAGGTAATGAAACTTGCAACGTGCTTATTCAGGGGTATTGTCAAACTAATAACTTGAGGGAAGTCAAGGAGCTACTTAGTATCATGATAAGGAATAATTTAAAAGTTTCAATCTCTAGTTACCGTAATTTGGTTTGCCTTATGTGCATGATGGGTAGAGTCTCTTCTGCACTAAGTGTGAAAGAGCTTTTGCTTAAAGAAAGAAATCCTCCCCATCTCATCATTTATAACATTTTGATTTTCTATCTCTTCCGAACTAGAAACAGTTTGTTTGTGGATGCACTTCTAGATGAACTTCAGCAGAAGGGTTTGCAAGTTGATGGAGTCACTTATGATTTTCTCGTGTATGGATATTCTCAGTGCCAGGAGGTGTCACGTTCCCTGCATTATCTCACTACTATGATGTCTATGGAACATAAGCCAAGTAATCGCAGTATGAGAATCATAATAAGCTGCCTCTGTGGTGATGGGGAGCTTGGAAAAGCAATGGAGTTGAGCCAAGAAATGGAATCAAGAGGTTGGATTCATGGTTCAATCATTCAAAATGCCATTGTTGAAGGCCTTCTTGCTCAAGGTAAACTTCAGGAAGCAATGAGATTTTTGGACGGGATGGTACAAAAAGGTCTAATTCCTAACAGCATCAATTATGACAACCTAATTAAGTTGTTTTGTTGGTACGGAAGAGTAGACAAAGCATTTGATCTTTTTAATCTAATGTTGAAGAAAGCAAACATCCCAAGTTCTTCTAGTTATGATTATCTAATCCAAGATTCGTGTACATGTGATAAATTGGACCAAGCACTAGATTTGTTGACTGAGATGTTGGATAGAAACATGAAGCCAAGCATCAAGGCATGGAGCGTGCTTATCCACAACGCCTGCCAAGATGGACGAATTACAGAAGCAGAAAGACTATTGAATGTTATGGTTCAGATAGGTGACATGCCAACCAGAGAGATGTATTGCTCTGTGATTAATAGGTTCTATTATGAGAGCAATCTCAGTAAGGCATCAGACCTCTTGCAAACAATGCAGCAAAATGGTTACGAGCCAGACTTTGAGACTCACTGGTCTCTCATAAGCAATTTAAGTAATTCCGATGACAAGAATAGCAGTAATGGTAGCCGGTCTTTTCTGTCGAAGCTTCTTTCTGAAAGTGGATTTGGTCGGAAAAAGGATTGCAAGGCCAAACTTCAGTAACGTAGTGTGATTAAGTCTGGTTCTGAGTTTGCTCTCTTATCCTTTTAGGTTATTACTTAAAATTTTTTCCATTTAATGTGCCTGCCTTAGTACTAATTTGAGTCCACTTCATGCTTTAGAGCTTTGCCAGTTTCATTGGGTGAGCTATAATTGGTCATCAGGTCCATGGTGTACATGATTCAAGTGTGCTCATTCCAAGGGAACTTGTACATCGTATTCTTTGTATAATTAAATATAAATGACAAAATCTTATAATTTTTTCTTCTCTTCTCCCTTTTATTTTTCTTTTCTTGCCTTTTGCTTTGTGAGGCATGAAATGCCTACAAAAGAGCTAATTCGTGTTCCCTGCTGGATTTATAAGGAAAAAATATGAAATATAATATTAGTGGAGATGATTAGTTCTGGGTTGATTATATTCTATGATTCTTCAATGTAAAATTGAGGAGCCAATTTTTTTTGGGTTCAGTTGTGATGTTTTTGATCGAAGCTCCCTTGGAAGCCTGAGCTCTAGAGTCCAATGAAGCATGTAAACAGCCTGGGATAAACTTAAAGAAACTGTCACTATGTGATTGGTCATGTGGCTGCTTAAATGTAGAATGCAGGAAATGATGAAGCCATGACTCTTTTTGAGGTCACAAAGTGGTATTTAACGGTCGAGTTCAGATTTCCTGTAAAAATCTGGTAATATATATCCTGCCATATATCAACTGCCTAATCTTCTAATCTGGGATTTTTTTGTAGTCTGAAAAACCTAAAAGATGGATATTCATTAAACAAAATGATTGACATAGAGTTTGTATTTATGATGTCTGTTAAAAGGGTTTGAAGCCATGATTGCCTATTTATTTGCTCAATGCGTTTGCTTATATTTACCTGTTTTTCTTTAAGTAGTCATTAGCTCTAAATTGCCCTTTTTGAATTTTTGTGCAATTGCAGTTCGAGATCCTGGAAGGATCATCTTGGTCTCCTTCTATGGATCATATGGAGGAGCCGAATGAGATTGAAGTTCATCTAAATTGGAGCATTGCCATATGAGAATGAAGTTTATCAAAATTTCAGTGGAATAAGAAAATTGAGGATATTGTTGGATTATGACAAACGGGTTACAACTTAACAAATTTTACTTACATTGCCCATATGAACTCGGTGTGTCTTGGATTTTCAAATATTAATTATAGACTTTTTGATTTTGTACTTTGATGATGTGTTGCAACCTTATGAAATGAAAATTTCATTCAATTCATGAAATGGAGAGGATCAAAATCCGTGTTTATTTCCCCATTCAATTTTTGTATGTCCAATATCGCTGCAGTTGTCAGTGCTATGTATTTGAATTTTTTTTTGGAAATTAGCTGATGTATAATTTCTGGGAAATTTGACCTAAAATAGGTTTTCCATTAATCTGAATGATCAGTGAACTAATTAATCTGTTAATTTGTTTACCGACACATTAACAAACATAATACAAGTGCAACAATCACGAAAATCACAATATACTCCAGTCAAACTCAAAACCTCACAAATGAGTATGCAATTTTGGCAGCATTTAATTAGGAGTCGTCACTTCCTGGATTGTTATACTTGTACCAAAAGAAAATAGAAATCAAACTTCAATCTCTATCCCAAGGTTGTCTAAAAAATGGAAGGAACAAAAGTGGATTTGCTCAATCTCTCTCTATACCAAACTCAATTTCAAGTTGTTCTTAAAATCAGGGTTGACCCAGATGTCAACTGTCCCATTTTACTATATATAGCTAGCTCATATATATATATGATCAACAGAAGAAATGTCATAGCCCCTTTCCAAATATGTGAAGAGTCATCAATTGGCAAAGTTGGTGGAGTTGGAACATGCTGAGAGAGAATCATGCTTTGTATTTTATGATTCCATATGATAAGAGCGGGTAACATTAACATTTAATGAACAAACCTTAAAAGCTAAGCTTTAGTAAGTACATCATCTACTTGCCAATTTCATATGACAAGAGCAGGTAACATTAACACTAAATAAACAAACCTTAAAAGCTAAGCTTTAGTAAGTTCATCATGTACTCGCCACCTGATAAGGTTTGATCTGATAAGTGGGCTCTCATACCACCAAAAAGACTTCAAACTTAACATGCAATTTGAATGCTTTACATGAGAGTACACGTGGCAGGATTCTCTGTCCAAAACCACTTTGTCCCAACATATTTCTTTACCACATGATGAGTTTTGCTAGTTTGATTGGACTCCGGTTTTATTTACTTGCACACCTAACAAGATATGTGAACAGAATACAACTTCTGATTGATCTAGACAGTGAGATCAATATACTTCTTGGATAAAGAGTCTACTGTTTTGGACTAATTACAAATTATAGTTTGTTTACACACTTCTCGTTTGATTGTGGGGGTGAAAAAAATAGTGGAGTACGAGAGATCCAAACAGAAAAAACTAATTATACATACAAGACTTTCGTCTTGCTTTGTTTTCACATGCCTATAAATTCACATACATTAATTTTGCAAAACCCTAGAACTTCATAGCTTTTCTCTTTTTATCACTAAGAAGGAGAAGGCAGGTGCTCTTGAGCTTGATGATCAAGCCTCTAGGGGTTCTTCTTCCTCCACTCCAAGAAATGGAATGAACAGAGGTGTCTCCACACTAGACTTCATTTTGAGACTCATTGCAATTATGGCCACCTTAGTGAGTGCAATCGCCATGGGAACAACTAGCAAAACACTTCCTTTCATTACATGGTTCATTCACGTAAGTGTGTTTCACTTGTTTTTGTGGATTTGTTTTCATCATATGATTGTTAACCTAAATTATTATATGCATTGTTCATGTGTTATTTGCAGATGTACTAAACTTATCCGTATGTCTTGTATTAATAGGTTTTTTGTGATCGCAAATTCCATGGTATGTGCATACTTGGTTGTCTGCTTAGCGATATCCATCCTGCACATCACGAGGAGTGCTGCACAAGGTGTTAGAGAAATGGTTTTCACCATTAATTTCCGGTAACTTTGAGCTATCATTAATGTAAGACCCACACCTCGATTTGGGTGGGTCCGAGTGGCAACACGTTCCTTGCCATGTGGTGAACAAGATTATATGCTCGGGTGGTCGAAACCTTTTACGAGTGAATGAGAAATTGATACCGAAGTGAGCCTCATAAAACATGAATAGTGTTTTGTGTAGTTTCTTTGAGTTGGTATCTAAAACCTTGTCCCACATAGGAAACTTAGAAGAGTTTCATTGTGTTTATAAGCTCTAAGTTAGAGACCTTGGGTTGGGCCCCAAGGGGTACCCAAGTTTTGTAGGAGGAGGAGTTATGGACAAACTCAAAACTATCACCACACGCGCGCGCCGCCGCCGCCGTCCGTCCGTCCGGGTCGGGGCAGGCGCGGGTGTGGGTTTGGGTCTTACCCGTCGGTTATTTTTGCTCCATAATTATTTGAATTTTTTCGAATAATAGTCTGCCAGAAAAATTCAAAAAACCTGAAATTTTGAATTCAAAATTTTTCTGTTATGATCCTTCTTCAAATTCCGAACAATCACAACTGTTCTTCCTAAACAGGTTTTGTCTGTTCGAAAATGGCACTCCACTGCCATTATATATATTTAGCAATCCTCCATTCCGCAATAGAGTTTTAACCCGTGTTCAGTCTTCTCCTTTTTCTCTGCTTCGATTCTTCTTCATCTTTGCATCTTGTGAGAGTTTGATAATACATTCTGGTTCGCTGTACATTCAGTTTGCAGTGCTGCATCTGTTTGGGGTGATTGTTGAATCCTGGAGGCAGGACGTCCGTTATTCTCGAGCACCTAGGAGAGGACGAATTTCTGTCTTAAAGACACAGTGTTCAAACACTGGCCTCAATCACAGAATTGGTTCTAAGTTTGATACTCAAGAAAGTTGTAAGTTCTGTATTTTATTTATTATTCTGTTAAGGGAAAAACTACATGATCTATTTCTGTTTGTTAATCTGTCTGTATGTAATATATGTTTTTATATTCTGTAAATTACATATTCTCGGAGAATAATTTATTTTTTAACAGTTTAAGACAGAAATTAATATACTACGTTTGGTTACTGTTTTACCTTTGTAAATCCTGTATAAATGGTCTTCATTTTAAAAATCTAATTAACTGAATAATCCAGTTGGTATTCTTCGGTTTTTTATATATAAAAACTAATTTGCAGATTGTGTTTATATTCCAGACAGAATAATAAGTTGTCTGTGTGTAGATTCATCTGGTGCATGATAATATTTTGATAGCATTTCATTAGTACCAAAGCATTTTATCACATGCACTGCTGTTGTAGAACATGTTCACATGCCCTGTTTTTAAATAAAATTCTGGGTTGATCTTTTACTGTTTTGACAGAACTTCCGATTTAAATGAAATTCTTTTGAATAATAAAATATTCATATTTTGCACTACTTATTGAATAAAATATTTTATTCTTGATTTCATGAATGCCCTGGTAGTTTTTCACATGCCATGTGTGTTGAATAAGATGTTTTTTAATTCATGAGCAGTATGTTTGGTCTTTGGTTTTTTGGTTCATTGCATTATTAGACTACTGTTTTTCCCTTTTTTGGGTTTAAAGAATTTAACAGTGTTGCTGTATGTGGTTATTCAATTATATGGATTCATGGAGCATGATTGTAATTTGCCTATAGCATATACTGTGTTTTAAAGGAAGATTAATTGTATACTGTTTTTTTTTGTTTTCCTACATATAGCACATTGTAGTTTGACTCATTAATTTATTGTTTTATTTAGTCTTATAAACTGTTGGTCATTTTAATTGATTAATTTGATAAGATAATTAATTTGGTCAATTGAATTTGATTCTCTTAAAACAGTTTGTTTGTTTGATTTAGTTTATACTGTTTATTTTGTTTGATTCTACAAAGTTTTTTATATTCTTGTTCTCCTCATATTTATTTAGTTGTTTATTTTTCTATAGAATATTTTGTTCTAGAATTTTGTTAGATTATTTATTCTATTGGAAAGTAAATTTCTGTTTAATTTTATTAATCAGAAAAAATGGCAACTGAGGGTACTATTGTTACTCCTAATCCCATCGTGCCTCCACCGGTGGTTTCTATTCCGGTTGTTACGCCGACTTTGACTCATGGCCCGGGTCATGGACATGTTCCAGTGAACCATGGGGAAAAACCTGAAAAATTCAGTGGTACCGATTTTAAAAGGTGGCAACAAAAGATGTTATTTTATTTAACCACCCTGAATTTGGCAAGGTTTTTACGAGAAGATGCGCCAACTCTGAAAGAGGATGAGAGTGATGCGCAAGTTGTCGCTGCAGTAGATGCATGGAAACATGCAGACTTTCTCTGCAGGAACTATATCCTTAATGGATTGGACAACACACTTTACAATGTGTATAGTCCAATCAAGACAGCAAAAACGTTGTGGGATTCCTTGGATCACAAATATAAGACGGAAGATGCAGGAACAAAGAAATTTGTTGTTGGTCGCTTCCTGGATTTTAAGATGGTGGATTCCAAGACGGTGATCAGTCAAGTCCAAGATCTACAACTTATCTTGCATGAAATTCATGCAGAAGGTATGTCTCTGAGTGAGTCTTTTCAGGTAGCAGCTATGATTGAGAAATTACCGCTGTCTTGGAAGGATTTCAAGAATTATCTAAAGCACAAACGCAAAGAGATGTCACTGGAGGACTTGATTGTTCGGTTAAGGATTGAAGAAGACAACCGTGGGTCTGAAAAGAAAAGTGGGCGTAATCTGATGGAGGCTAAGGCTAATGTGGTGGAACAGAAGCCTAAGCACAACAATAAGAAGAGGAAGTATCCTGGTGAGAGTTCAAAACGTAGCTCTGGTTCAAAGACAAGTGAAATTCAAAACTTCACAGGCAAATGCTATGTGTGTAACAAGCAAGGACATCGTGCCAAAGATTGTTATAAGCGTCGGACTCAACGAACCATGAAAAAGAAACCTGCTCAAGCCAACATAACAGAGGAGGAAAATCTTTGTGCAATGATTTCGGGATTACATGTGTCCGGAATGGTGTCTGAAGTGAATTTGGTAAGCAACCCCAAAACATGGTGGGTGGACACAGGTGCTACACGTCACATTTGCTCTGAGAAAAAGATGTTCTCCACATATCAGGTGGTGGATAACGAGGAACAACTTTACATGGGCAATTCTTCTACCTCCAAGGTTGAAGGCAAAGGACAAGTAGTACTCAAGATGACATCAGGCAAAGAGCTTACTTTGAAAGAAGTGCTGCATGTACCAGATATTCGAAAGAACCTAGTATCTGGATCATTGTTGAGCAAGAACGGGTTTCGCCTTGTGTTTGAATCTGACAAATTTGTACTCACTAAAAATGGGGTGTATGTGGGGAAAGGGTACTTGAGCGATGGGCTCTTTAAACTAAATGTAATGACAGTGGTTCCTATTTCTAATAAGAATAACACATCTTCTGCTTACTTTGTTGAGTCTTTATATATGTGGCATGGTAGATTAGGACATGTTAATTATGGTACCTTGCGTAGGTTAATTAACTTAGAATATCTACCTAAATTTTATATTGATGCAAATCATAAGTGTGAAGTATGTGTTGAATCTAAATTGACTAAGGCATCTTTTAAGTCAATGGAAAGAAATACTGAACCTCTGGATCTAATCCATAGTGATATATGTGATTTGAAATTTGTTCAAACACGAGGAGGGAAAAAATATTTCATCACCTTTATTGATGATAGCACTCGGTACTGCTATGTATACTTGTTGCGAAGCAAAGATGAAGCCTTAGAAAAATTCAAAGAATTTAAGGCTGAGGTTGAGAATCAACTTGGCAAGAAAATAAAGGCTATAAGGAGTGACAGAGGTGGTGAATATAAAGCACCATTTGGTGACTTATGTTCACAATTAGGAATAATACATCAAACCACTGCACCTTATACACCTCAGCAAAATGGAGTTGCTGAGCGGAAAAATCGTACTTTAAAAGAAATGATGAATGCCATGTTAATAAGTTCAGGGTTACCTCAGAACTTGTGGGGGGAAGCTATTCTTTCCGCTAATTATATTCTCAATAAAATTCCTCATAAGAAGTCTCATAAAACACCCTATGAACTGTGGAAAGGTCGAAAGCCTTCCTACAAATACTTGAAAGTGTGGGGGTGTTTGGCTAAAGTGGCAGTACCAGAACCGAAAAGGGTTAAAATTGGACCCAAGACTGTTGATTGTATTTTCATAGGATATGCAAACAACAGTAGTGCCTATCGATTTTTGGTACATAAAAGTGAGAACACAGAGATTCATGTCAATACAATTATCGAGTCTAGGAATGCATCATTCTTTGAAAATGTGTTTCCTTGTAAATTGACACAAGAGCCTAAAAGGACATTTGATGCTGCTTTTGACAATGATCAAAGGCAAGTTGAGGAAAACCCAGAGGAAAAAATCGAGGAGGAACCTAGACGAAGTAAAAGAGCTAGGACAGAAAAATCTTTCGGTCCTGATTTCTTAACATACTTACTGGAAGAGGAGCCTCGAACTTTCAAAGAAGCAATGTCTACTCCTGAAGCTCCTTCCTGGAAAGAAGCTATCAATAGTGAAATTGAATCAATCCTGCAAAATCATACATGGGAATTGGTAGATCTTCCACCAGGCTGTAAGCCTCTTGGTTACAAGTGGATTTTTAAAAGGAAGATGAAGCCGGATGGTTCAATTGATAAATACAAGGCGAGACTTGTAGTTAAAGGTTACAGGCAAACTGAAGGAGTAGATTATTTTGATACTTACTCACCTGTAACAAGAATAACGTCTATTCGAATGTTAATAGCTATTGCAGCTTTGAATAATCTTGAGATCCATCAAATGGATGTTAAGACTGCATTCTTGAATGGCGATCTGAACGAGGAAATTTACATAGAACAACCAGAAGGGTTCGTGGTTCCAGGGCAAAAGACAAAAGTGTGTAAACTTGTGAAGTCTCTTTACGGTCTAAAACAAGCACCCAAACAATGGCATGAAAAATTTGACAATGTAATGATGTCAAATGAATTTAAAATAAATGAATGTGATAAGTGTGTTTATGTGAGAAACACAGAAAAGGGATATGTCATTGTTTGCCTATATGTAGATGATATGCTCATCCTTGGTAGTAATAATGAAATGGTCAAAGCTACCAAGAAAATGTTGAACTCTAAGTTTGACATGAAAGATATGGGAATAGCAGATGTTATACTTGGAATAAAAATTACAAAGACATCTGAAGGATATACCTTGTCTCAAGGACATTATGTTGATAAAACACTTGAGAAATTTAACAAGCATGACGATCGTCTCGCTAAGACCCCTATAGATGCTAATCTTCATTTGATGAAGAATATGGGTGAAGGTATATCACAAGTAGAATACTCCCGGATCATCGGAAGCTTAATGTACCTCATGAACTGCACTCGTCCAGATTTAGCATATGCAGTTAGCAGATTAAGTAGGTATACAAGCAATCCAGGAACAGACCACTGGACAGCAGTAGTTAGGGTACTTAGATATCTAAAGTATACTCGAAACTATGGGCTGAACTATATGAGATATCCAGCAGTATTAGAAGGTTATAGTGACGCTAATTGGATCTCAGACACTAAAGACTCTAAGTCTACCAGTGGTTATGTCTTTACCTTGGGAGGTGCAGCAGTCTCATGGAAGTCAACCAAACAGACATGCATTGCAAGGTCCACAATGGAGTCCGAATTTATTGCTTTAGATAAAGCAGGTGAAGAAGGAGAGTGGCTTCGTCATTTTCTAGAGGATATCCCAATGTGGCCAAAACCTGTGCCAGCCATTTGCATTCATTGCGATAGTCAAGCAGCAATGGCGAGAGCACAAAATAATATGTATAACGGTAAGTCTCGTCATATTTGACGTAGACATAATACTGTTAGGCAACTGCTCTCAAATGGAGTGATCTCCATTGAGTACATAAGGTCAAGAGATAATATCGCGGATCCGTTAACCAAAGGTTTGACCAGAGAGCAAGTTTTAAGATCATCGAGGGGAATGGGCTTAAAGCCTTTTAACTAAAGAGTCGCCTTAATGGCAACCCAACCTAGCTGACTGGAGATCCCAAAATCTAGGTTCAAAGGGACAACCGAATTATGTGTGACTCATTAGTATCACTAAGGAAAAAAAAAAATTTTCCTATCCTTTCCTATGATGACATAGTGATGTCTGCAGCGCTTATCGGGTTAAGCTTTTGCTTTTAATGATATTCATATCTTGGAAATCCAAGTGGGGTATAGCAGAATACTCTTAATGAAAATCACCTATATGAGTGTGAACTGGGCCGGTTCAATGAGAATTGGTAAAAGGCTGAATTCTCTAGAGCACTCATGAAAACCAGGTATTGTCCAGGGCCAAAATGGGCACAACCGATAGAACCAGATTGTGTAAGGAAATAAAACTGTGTGACAGACTGTTGTCTTGGTTTACACCTATGGCAGAATAGTTCAAGACATCATGTTCACTAATCAGCCAGTAAACCCGATCGTCTTTCACAAGGGAAGGTTCAAAACCAAAAGCTACCTATCCTTTGCAGGATATTTTCAGTTTTGTACTCTCAGTGTCTGCATGTTGTTGCATATTCGTTTTCAATTTCATTCATGTGGGGGATTGTTAGAGAAATGGTTTTCACCATTAATTTCCGGTAACTTTGAGCTATCATTAATGTAAGACCCACACCTCGATTTGGGTGGGTCCGAGTGGCAACACGTTCCTTGCCATGTGGTGAACAAGATTATATGCTCGGGTGGTCGAAACCTTTTACGAGTGAATGAGAAATTGATACCGAAGTGAGCCTCATAAAACATGAATAGTGTTTTGTGTAGTTTCTTTGAGTTGGTATCTAAAACCTTGTCCCACATAGGAAACTTAGAAGAGTTTCATTGTGTTTATAAGCTCTAAGTTAGAGACCTTGGGTTGGGCCCCAAGGGGTACCCAAGTTTTGTAGGAGGAGGAGTTATGGACAAACTCAAAACTATCACCACACGCGCGCGCCGCCGCCGCCGTCCGTCCGGCCGGGTCGGGGCAGGCGCGGGTGTGGGTTTGGGTCTTACCCGTCGGTTATTTTTGCTCCATAATTATTTGAATTTTTTCGAATAATAGTCTGCCAGAAAAATTCAAAAAACCTGAAATTTTGAATTCAAAATTTTTCTGTTATGATCCTTCTTCAAATTCCGAACAATCACAACTGTTCTTCCTAAACAGGTTTTGTCTGTTCGAAAATGGCACTCCACTGCCATTATATATATTTAGCAATCCTCCATTCCGCAATAGAGTTTTAACCCGTGTTCAGTCTTCTCCTTTTTCTCTGCTTCGATTCTTCTTCATCTTTGCATCTTGTGAGAGTTTGATAATACATTCTGGTTCGCTGTACATTCAGTTTGCAGTGCTGCATCTGTTTGGGGTGATTGTTGAATCCTGGAGGCAGGACGTCCGTTATTCTCGAGCACCTAGGAGAGGACGAATTTCTGTCTTAAAGACACAGTGTTCAAACACTGGCCTCAATCACAGAATTGGTTCTAAGTTTGATACTCAAGAAAGTTGTAAGTTCTGTATTTTATTTATTATTCTGTTAAGGGAAAAACTACATGATCTATTTCTGTTTGTTAATCTGTCTGTATGTAATATATGTTTTTATATTCTGTAAATTACATATTCTCGAAGAATAATTTATTTTTTAACACAAGGCACTAGGGTGATCTTGATATTCTTTGACACGGTATTTTCTACTACACTCTTATATATGCCACTTAATGAATGTGCAGTGCAAAATTTCTTCAATCTAGAAAAAATACAAAAAATGTAACTATAATAATGTGGCCATGACATTTTTGAAATTAAGAGCTATCTTTTTAGATGTTTTGCTTAGAAATGAATGACCGTAGTTCACCTTGAATATATTTTTTGTAAAATTTTTATGTTTGTGTAATTGAATTATAATTCTAAGTGATTATTCTTCCATTTAAGTTGTGTTAAGGAGTAGTAAAATGGTGTTTGGGTACGCTTAGTTTCTTAATTACCTTACTAAGATGAGCTTTTCGCATAATTGTCAAGGCAATGCTGACACTTTTGACTGCCGGAGCCTCTGCAGCAACTGCCGTTGTATACTTAGCACACAAGGGGCATACTCGCGCCAACTGGTTTGCGATCTGCCAACAATTCAACTCCTGCAAGCACATCTCTGGCTCTTTGATCGGTTCTTTTGGAGCAATTCTTTTGTTTATCCTGTTAATCTTGTTGTCTTCCTTAGCACTTTCTGGCATTGATCTAGCTTTGCAGGACCAAAGCCCCATTTTGCTGAAGCATCTATGATGAGTGCATGGTTGTCTTTCTTTCTTTTCTTTTTTAATATATATATATATTTTGGTTAAGTTTCTGTTCGTGCGATTGATCGGTGTGATTGTGTGAGAATCCTTTCTGTCTTTAATTGGTATGCAATGAATGGGTTTTATTGTCTCTGGTGTGCAATGGGTTTATTGTGTATCAATTTGATTTTGATTGAGCTACAGTCCATTTCTCTTATGTTGTATTTGATTCATTAGAATGAGAGGTAATTAAATAAAGAAAAATGCTTGGGAGCACTAATTAGTGCTCCCACTAATTAGGTGGCAGTGGGTCCCGTCATTAATGATGTGATGTTTTGGTCTTGAAGTTGTATTTTATTTTATTTTTTTTACTTTTTTAATGCATTAGTGCTATTAGTGGTGATATTTTTAGTGGGATCAATCATTGTTGTTAAATAAAATGGTCATTTCTTATCATTCGTTGTGAAAAATAATTCTATTTGTAATGTTTTTTTTAGTCAAATTTTTTATTGAGTGGAAGAGTTTAGACTTGTTATTGAAACCCATTATAAAACTAAATAAATAAATAAAAAGAAACTGATTATTGACTATTTAGTGACAAGTGTTTCGATATAGCGTAAAAGTTCATAAAAATTATCATTAAATCCCATATTTTTTTTCTTTTGCTGATATAATATAGCACAAAAATTCAATTGTGTGAGTCTGAGTAGATGGGTTAACAGATATTTTATGGGATTTATCTAGTGTAATGGTACTCGGAATTCTATCCAGGAATTTATCTAAAAACTGATTGTGTGGTTTAAATTAAACTTTTATTGACCATTAATTTAGTGATACACGTGTGGATGGGGATTTACCTGTAAATTAGCAGTATAACGTAGCGGAATAAAAATTATGGTCATACCTTTCTTACAGAGTCTGAATAGAAAAGATCTCGCGGGTAAATCACGTGCTTCCTGAATCTGATCAGTCAACCCAGCAGTGGGGTGATATTACAACAGTGAATATCACCCACACAAATCACAGTGCAAACGGCTTTGATCGTTGTTTTTGGGAGAGAGTCAGAATATGAGAAATTTCTGTGTGTTTTGGACTTGACAGAAGGGTCTCAATTTATACATGTATAGGGGAGAGAGGAAAAGCCTCCAGCCTTTATGGCTGGTCATTAATGCACCATTAACCTCTGCAATAAAGACAGGAGTTACAAACCCCATTAATGCAGGAGTTACAAACCCCATTAATGCAGGAGTTACAGTTATAAATTCAAAGCATTGAAATGGTCATGCCACATGGGCGCCCATTTCTAACATCTCTCACTTGGACATGAGTCGGCATGACATTGCCATATCTCTATCTCAATCTCTCCAAAAAATGAACAGTCTCACACTAGCCAATGCACCGTGCGACCGCTGAGAACACCTGCATGTGGGAGTTCTATACTAGAAACTCAATATGAGTCAGCATAGAGACATCAACAAAAAAAAAAACAGAAATAATGTCTCATGTACCCAGACCCATCTAGCTACATCAGTCCAAAAACATCTCTAATCCCTCAAAGAGCATGTTTGACTCTCCTAGGTCCCGCATTATATTCACACCCAATCAGCATCCTATAAAGAGCGATGTGAGTTGTCGACAATGAATATAGAGCAGAGATGTAGAACTAGATGATCTTCCTTTCACCCTTATATCATTCGATTTGCAATTGACTGCTTTCCCAGTAATGTCCCTTAAAGCCGAATCATACATGACCGCAGGCAACATACCAAAGTAGCTGAACATCAACTCCTCATCTTATGACATAGTCAAAGGTCACAAAAGACACAAAGTGAAGTCATTTAGGGAAAAATGACTTTTACGACTCACACGGTGAAGAAGTAGGGATCTATTCTTTCACCTCGCTAACGGGTCGATAAGCACATGCAGTATGAATGCATGTTATAGTGGAGTTACTCTTTCAAAGAGTGATGTTAAACTCACACACTATACAGATCTTAGTCTAGTCGCTTTTAAGCGCACAAGTCGCTTCCTAGCGTCTAACTCGAATTCTCTATTTGCTCGCCTCTCAGGCATCAAATGAGATCTCGCATCTGGCTATCCATAATAGGCACATCATGGAAAAGTGGGTACTCTCATATCCATGGTCGGTCTCTAACAAGACCTCATCTTGGCTCCAACCAAGGCGACATAGCTAGTGGATAATTTTGGCTTTTTTAATTGCTCCAAATACAATAAGCCACTAGTCTCATCCTTACTCACTACCTAGCGCTAAGGGCGATTGCTCGTGTGAGTGAGCCAATCTTGCCTGCTAACATCAATTTAATTATTTTGTGTATGCTATTTCACAAGCCATTGCAAAAGGTAGTAAACATAAATGTGTAATAGAAACAAATATGAATACTAATGGCATAAATATCCCAAAAAATATGAGTTCAACTGGTTACACATAAAAAAACATATCACCACCTACGTAGTCCTAAAGCCCTAACATGAGTAAGATAAACATCTCTAGCAATGGGCTTAGTCAGAGGGTCCGCAACCATACGACTCGTAGGGATGTGCTCCAGGAGCACTTCTTTCTGCGCCAAAATGTCTCTGATAAAGTTGAACCTCACATCAATGTGTTTGGTTCTGCCGTGGTATTTAGGATCCTTAGCGTAAGCGAGTGCAGCCATGCTGTCACAATGGATAGTCACAGGGTCTGAAGTGTGTGTGACAACATCCAAATGCTGAAGGAATGTCCTCAACCACACGGCTTCCTGAACGGCAGATGAACAAGCCACAAACTCAGCCTCCATTGTCGATAAGGCGATACAGGATTACTTCTTACTGCTCCAAGAAATAGCACCATCGCTAAGCATGAAAGCATATCCTAAAGTAGACTTACGCTCATCTAAGTCTCCTCTCCAGTCAGCATCACAATAGCCAACTAGATGTAGATCTGAACTCTGGTAGCAAAGTGTGTAATTTGCAGTCCCTCTAAGATATCGTAATAACCTCTTAACTGTTTTCCAATGAGCTGGTCCTAGGTTGGATTGGTAACGACTCACCAATCCGACCGCATAACAAATGTCAGGACGCGTACACATCATAGCATACATCAAGCTTCCAACAACATTTGCATAGGGAACACGGGCCATCTTTTCACTCTCTTCTTGAGTCTTAGGACCCATATCAAGGCTTAGGCTCTCACCTTTTGCAACAGGAGTGTCAATGGGTTTGCAGCTCTGCATCTGGAATCGCTTTAGGATAGTCTTAATGTAAGTCACTTGAGACAAACCAAGAAGTCTCCTAGTGCGATCCCTAAGGATCTTAACACCGAGCACATAGCTTGCCTCACCCATGCCCTTCATCTCAAATGTAGAGAACAACCACCTTTTAGTGGCGACAATCATCTCCTTGTCATTTCCAGCCATTAATATGTCATCTACATATAATGACAATATCACAAAAATGTCCTTGGATCGCTTAACGTATACACAGTGATCTTTATCAATCATCGTAAACCCATTAGAAACAATGTCTGGATGATTGCTTTAAGCAATAAATAGATCGTTGAAGCTTGCAAACTTTGCGCTCCTGACCTACTGCCACAAAGCCTTCTGGTTGATCTATATAGATCTCTTCATCCAATTCTCCATTGAGAAATGCAGTCTTAACGTCCATTTGATATAGCTCTAAGTCCAACTGAGCTACTATGGCCAGGATTAGGCGAATAGAGGCAAACCTTACAACTGGTGAAAAAGTTTCCTCATAGTCCACACCCTCTCGTTAGGTGTAACCTTTCGCCACTAGGCGAGCCTTATACCTTTCTATGGAACCATCCGCCTTGCGCTTGATTTTGAGAACCCATTTGTTCCCAATTGTCTTGCACCCTGGCGGCAAATCAACCAAGTCCCAGACATGATTTTTCTTCATAGACTCTATTTCTTCATCCATTGCAGTACTCCATTCTTTATTAGCAGGGGATGGGAGAGCCTCTTTGAGATTCTTAGGCTCCATCTCATCACTCGGAGCAATCATGAATGCTTCCCCTTCAATCTCAAAATGACGACGGGGTATAGCTCGACGTTTGCTTCTACGTAGTTAAGAATCCTCATCCATTGGATCTAATCCATGGGCAGGTAGATCGCTCCCACTGTCCCTAGGAGCTTGAGGAATTATCTCCTCATTCTCTACTAGGCTACTAGGTGCGCCTTCAAGTAGACCCTTCATCTCATAGAGTTCTACTTCTCTAGTTACCTCACCTTTGCTAGGGAAATCCTCCTCTAGGAAATCCACACCTCGTGACTCAATTTTAGTCACACTTTCATCCGGGTGCTCCCCAACAAACACATAGCCCTTAGAATGCTCACTATAGTGAATGAAGATACATTTCTTTCCTCTAGGGCCCAACTTTCCAAACTTATAAGAAGCGTTGTGTATGTAAGCTGCCGAACCCCAAGGCTGCAAATTGCCCAAATCAGGCTTTTTGCCAGTCCACATCTCATATGGGGTGGAAGGAACTAATTTGGAGGGCACACGGTTAAGGACGTAGGCAGCAGTCAATAAAGTATCTCCCCAATAAGAAATGGGAAGATTAGCTTGCGCCATCATTGATCTAACCATGTCAAGCAATGTGCGATTCCTTCTCTCCGCTACACCATTTTGCTGCGGAGTCTTAGGAATTGTCAATTGCCTGATGACTCCTTTTTCCTCACAGAGCACTTTAAATTGCTCAGATAGATACTCACGTCCTCGGTCAGTCCTTAGAGCCTTAATGCTCCTGTCTAATTGATTCTCAACCTCATGAACATAATGTCTAAAGCAATCCAATGCTTCTCACTTGTGAGAAATCAAATAAACATGACCAAAACGCGTGCAATCATCTATAAATGTGATGAAATAAGGGGCTCCATGTCTTGCCCTCACATTCATTGGTCCACATATATCAGAATGAATAAGTTGCAATGGGACTGATGCCCTTATGGCTTTCCTAAATGGTTTCCTTGTTGCCTTACCAGCAAGACGGTGCTCACAAGTGGGCAAAGTGACTCTAGCGAGTGGGCCTAAAAGACCTTCTCTAGCCAATCTAGTCATCCTGTCTTGCCCTATGTGGCCTAATCTGGCATGCCATCTCATAGAATCATTATCACAAAAAAATGCAATATTAGAAACAGAGCCATTGGCATTTTTATTAAGACTAGAATCATCCACATCCAAAACTAAAAAATCATCTGAAAGATAACCAAAACCATAAAAAATTGTTCCCAAATAAATGCTAACACCATTATTCTCAAAACAAAAACTAAAACTAAAACCAAGGCTCATCATGCTAATAATTGAAACTAAGTTTCGCCGAATATCCGGAGCATAAAGAACATCATGAAGATACAAGGTGCGCCCTCGTCGCATTTCCAGCTTGAATGTGCCAGTGCCAATGCCAAGCACCTCCACATTGGACTCGTTCCCCATGTAAACTTTTCTGCTCCCAGCAAGTACTCGGCGATACTCAACAAACCCTACTCTGTCCCTCGCGATGTGGTCTGTTGCTCCGGAGTCTACAACCCAAAAATGAGGAGAATGAACAATTAATGCTTGACTAGACACAAAGCATTGAATGTGAGAAATTAAGTAAGGGAGTACCTTCTTCTGCTTAGGGCAATCCCGAGCGAAGTGTCCTTCTTTGTTACAGTTAAAGCATGTTAATTTAGCCTTTGCCTTCTTACCACCTCTCATGCCCCTACGCTTGAAATTTCTAGCGCCATTGGGCTTAAGCGCAGCTGTTGCTTGCTCCTTAGGGGTACCTTTTGCTTTTTCACGTTTGAACTGAGAAGTCCTATATGAGCTTGACTCAACCACCATAGCAGAACCATCAGACTTAGCCGCCTCAAGGCGTTTAGCCTCTAGCTCCAAATGACGCGATATGTCGTCGAATATTTTCACACTCTCATTATGCATCATGTTCTGCTTCATCTGCTCCCAAGAATTTGGCAGAGAGCGAATCACAGCTTGTACTTGCTGCTTTTGAGTCAAATTGTGCCCAGCAGTTGCAAGCTCACGTATCATGGCTGACATGACCCTTAAATACTGCTTCATTGAGTGATGCGCCTTTTTTTGATATGAGTCAAACTTCATAGTCAGCCCACGTAGCTTTGCCAAAGAGGTAATACCAAACTTTTGCTTGAGAGTTTCCCACATCTCAAATGCAGTCGGGCAATGCTCAAACTCACTAATCAAGTCGTTGTGCATGCTGCTCAACATAGTAAAGCGCGCACACCGATCTTTGTTACACCAAGTCTGAAAGGCTTCAAGATCATGACGATGTTGAGTTGTATTGCCCTGCTCTGGCTCAACCATCACTTGTTCAAGTGTGATCAACACTTCTTGCTCATTGAGGAGGTATTGGATCTTACGGCGCCATATGTCATAATTGTCGCCATCCAATTTCTCTCCCTTAGTTAAGTCTGCCACCACTGTCTTAGCGGCCATTTCTACATATAGAGTAAACAAATGCGCAGGGGTTATTAATGATAGCAACACAAAAAAAAATTATTTTGAAGCAAAAAAGAATCTAAATTAAATAATGATAATTTTACACATGTCTCAAGATCGAAAATTTGCTATGCTCGTAATCATCTCTTGCGCCTCTAGTGATAATTATCAAAATTTAATTTAATTCCATGCGCAAAAAACAACCAATCAATCTCTCACTACTTAAGGCATATACAAAGCATGATAAATTCCATACAATAGCATCTTCATGTAAATTTACAAACAATTCATGCTATATAATGTGTACATATATATACATGATTAAGAAAATACGAAAATACCCAACTAGGCTCTGATACCAATGTAAATCAACAGTATAACGCAGCGGAATAAAAATTATGGTCATACCTTTCTTGCAGAGTCTGAATAAAAAAGATCTCGTGGGTAAATCACGTGCTTCCTGAATCTGATCAGTCAACCCAGCAGTGGGGTGATATTACAACAGTGAATATCACCCACACAAATCACAGTGCAAACGGCTTTTATCGTTGTTTTTGGGAGAGAGTCAGAATATGAGAAATTTCTGTGTGTTTTAGACTTGACAGAAGGGTCTCAATTTATACATGTATAGGGGAGAGAGGAAAAGCTTCCAGCCTTTATGGCTGGTCATTAATGCACCATTAGCCTTTGCAATAAAGGCAGGAGTTACAAACCCCATTAATGCAGGAGTTACAAACCCCATTAATGCAGGAGTTACAGTTATAAATTCAAAGCATTGAAATGGTTATGCCACATGGGCGCCCATTTCTAACATTTACCTATCTTGAGAGAAAGAGAGAGAGAGAGCGAGGGGCCAGAGCTAGAGTTTCTGATCCAAAACAAAGCTGAAAAGCCATGAATGATTATTATCGGCATGAAATCAGCTGCAGCACAACCTTTCGAAATAGTTGAAAAGCTTTATCATGATGATCATCATAAAATTACTTACTTACTGTGGCCAAATTTAAGCAAATTCTAAATTGCATTTTGTTTAATATCTCCTTTTTTCTCGGCAAGTAATCCTGCAAAGTATCTGAACAACCTCATAATTTCTGTTTTGCCAAAGCAACCCTTTGGAAACTGGAGTCTGCCGGAGATCCGCTATACGTAGTTCACCGTGTAAATTATTCTGCTGCATCTCCATCCAAACAAATTATGTCCTCGACCTTCCTGATCACAGAGACGCAACAATTCTTTGTTCTAAACAAGGATGGTTGCTGCTTTCAAGGAGGGGATATAAAGATTTTAGAGACTGCACTACAGGAAATTACACTTTCAGATGGCTCTTTTTTAGTCGCCAAAAGTCAATGGCGGCTAAAGTTTTTTGTCGCCCACTTAATCGACGAAGCCTTTACGTTGGTCGCTAATTATCTTGTCTTCGGCTACTAAAATGAACTTAGTTGCCAATGGCCACATTTTGGCTACTAAAATGAGCTGGTCCATCCTCTTGCTTAATCCATTTACCAAGGCTAAGATTGAGATGCCGAAGCCATACTGCGTGAGACATGGCGCTTTTCTTTTTCCACCACCCCCAGCAGCTTGCCCGTGGCAGTGCTCCTCAAAATGCAGGTTCTTTTTGGTAGTAAACCTACTACTTTCTGGGTTGCTCACATCTTTCACAAAGAATGGCGCGATTATAATTTCGCATCTCCTGATTATAGCAGGCAGTGCTGCTACCTACATTTGATCTTCCAACAAGAAGAAGGGGAAGTGTACTACTTCGACAAACTAGGGAAAGCTCTAATTCAGACTATTGCAACTTCAAGTTGGAGAATATTCATTCCGTCAGCTTAGACACCAATCCAATGTGAGTATGTGCAGTTTGAGGGTCAAATTGTGTGCAATGTCCAAGACTGAATAAGGGGATGTTTTGATTACTTTAGTCTTATGACACCTTGCTTTTGTGGCAAGGATAAGGGCACAAAGCAAATTTATTTGTTTAGCCACAACGATCGAACTACTGCTACCTCCTCCTCCTCCTCCTCCTACACATTGGAATGCTAATGCTAAACTATTAGTGAATATACACAACTTGGTTAAAGGAACTTGTCAAATGTTTCCTCCAAATATTTTATGAATAGCAACAATTATTACACTACAAGAAAATGCACTTTTGGCGACTAAAGTTTTAGTCGCCAAAAGTAAGGTTTTTAGTCGCCGAAGCCTTTTCCCGACTAAATATTTTGGTCGCTAGATTTGTCGCGGGAAAACGGTCGGGGAAGGTTTTGGCGACTAAAAAAAATTTAGTCTCCAAAAGTCCTATTAACGGCTACTAATGTTTTAGTAGGGAAAAGTACGAGGTATTGGCGACTAAATATTTTTTAGTAGCCAAAAGTCATAAATTGACGACTAAATATTTAGTCGCCAAAAGTTTTTTAATAAAATTAATTTTTATTTTCAGCGACTAAAACTTTTAGTCGCCCAAAGTATCATTTATTATTAGCTACTAAATATTTAGTCACCAAAAAAAATTAATTTTCATATTTTTTTTTAGCTACTAAACTATTTAGTCGCCTAAAGTCTCATATATTTTTGACTACTAAATTTTTAGTCGCCAAAAAATCTTTGGTTTGTTTTTGGCTACTAAATTTTTAGTAGCCAACAAGTTTTATTTTATTTTTTTGGCTACTAAACATTTAGTCACCAAAAACTTTATTTAGTGTTATTTTTTTTATTTTTTTTTATTATTAATTTCTGCACAACTTGTGTTTATTTCGTACAACCTGCACCCTGTGTATAAACAAAACAATACATATGTCTATTTCTATTTCACTTTCAACCATAAAAAAATTTGGTCTTGTAACATCAAATTCTGTACAAACCAAATATAATCCAACCCAAAATAATAATTCCATACAAACAGATAATCATACAAAAATGATGTCCTCCGTATACAAAAAAGAAATATCCACTAGTAATCTATACCACCAGAAAATAACTTCATCTCTGTTGGATCAACAACTATTGCAGTAATTGGTAGTGGAAAAACTCGAGTTTGTAAAAGTCTTCCAGTTACAAGATTCCATACCTACTGGAGGGTAATTTTTGGTGAAAATTGGGCCGAGCTATGAAATGGACTTTATGGCCCCAAAGTACGAAGGACCGGGTAAAATGGGCCGAGAAGTTACTCCGGCCCATGAGAAAGAAAGTTACTTCGGTCAAAAGAGATGTAGTTACTTCGGCTCAGGAATTGTAAAGCTATTTCGGTTTGGACAAATTGAGTTAGTCCGGTCTCCGAGTTATTCCGGTCATGACGTATTCTGTATAGATCGGTCAAGGCCTTGCTACTCGGTAGCTCGGTCCCAACATATCATGGTTCATACATGGGAGAACCGAGATACGGAGTAAAAGGAAGGGCCGAACTAAGGATAGTTCGGCCTACCTTGTGGCTCAGCTTAGCCAGTTTACTTCAGTTAAATGGTAGTTCGGCCGTAGTAAAAACCATCCCACGTGGTTTAAGCAGTGGGGGGGGGTGTAAAAGGATAAGCATTATCTTTTAGGAGTATGAATCCTAGGAGGACTTTGCATGGAGAAATAAAAGTCCTACTAGGATTGTGCCACTCGAAACCTATAAAAGCTCACAAGCATCACCTTGGAGGAGGTAACATAACACAACATACAATTTTGCTTCCTGAATACATTGAGCTTTGTCTATTTGTCAAGTTTGCTGACTTAGGCATCGGAGAGGTTTCCGGCACACACCCGCCGGCTAGCTCACGTTTGTGTTTTCAGGTGACAAAGCGACATCGTACGGAGAAGCGTGGACTTAGTCAACAGGATTATACGAGGAGAATTATTTCTTCCCCGTACAATTGGCGCCGTCTGTGGGAAAAACAGACAGAACAAAACCTCTTGATTAAAGCTTCTCCCCTTTACATTCAATGGCACACATTGAAGAATTGCCGCAGTCCGCCGTCGACGGACTAACTCCAGAAGGGGGCGCAAGGCGTGAAGGATTACCTTCTGTCCCTCCCATGGCGGACTTGGAGCCCCAACGACATACCTCCAGGAGGGATGCTAGGGGAAGACGGACTCACAGCCCCCGTCAATCCCATTCTCAAAGTCTCGACAGGCAAAGACGGAGGATTGACCCTCAAGCTCTGGAAGATTGCGTGAAAGAACAAGATGAATTGATAAGGAAGATGGCGGCGGACATGGAGGCCTTGAAATGCCAGATGAAGAAAAAAGAAGTGGCGACAGGAGAGGGGCGCAAAAACAAGACGCCCCCTCGCCACTCAGAAAATCGTAGTAGGAATACTACACCCTCGCAAGGAGAGAGCAGAAGCCTCAGAACAGGCGACACTCAATCCTGGTCTTCCAGAACTCATCATTCCAGGTCTGAGAGGACGAGATCTGAAAGGTCATACACTGAAGGAAGCACATATTGGCCCTCGCATTCGCACCAAACCAGATCTAGACAGACGAAATTACCCAGATCATCCGACTTACGAACCGTGCTCGAAGAGAAAGCACGATGCAAGGAGGATGCCAGGGCAAGGGATCCACACAGAGTTTCAGCCTTGCAGCGGTTGGCTCCTCGGACGCATGGAAGCGTCGAGGTTAGAATGCCAATACCGCGCCCTGCCTATGAACCGACGGACAAGGCATTAGCGAGCCTGCAGACTTCACCGTTTGTTCCAGCAATCGAAAATGCGCCCCTACCATCAGGCTTCCTTCAGCCGAAATTCACTACATATGAAGGGAAGACGGATCCCTACTCACACTTAAGCCATTTTCGCCAAGTCATGGCTGTATACAGGCGAAACGAGGCCTTAATGTGCATACTTTTCCCATCAAGTCTTGGCGACCTCGGCTTGACTTGGTTCGAGAAACTTCCTGAGGGCAGCATAGCCTCTTGGGCGCAATTGGCAGAAGCATTCGTAACAAGGTTCCGAACGAACACTAAAACCTCGGTAGAGATCGACCAGCTTCTCTCCAACGACATGGGTGAAAAAGAGACCCTAAGATCCTACAACAGTCGCTACTGGGAGACATTCAATCAGATTGGGGACTGCCCCACCAATCTCGCCATTGCACATTATAAAAGAGGCCTTCCAGTTGGGAACAGACTGAGGGACTCGATCACCATGACGCCACCCCTCACTATGGAAGCCCTGATGGAAAGAGTGCATCAGCACATCAGGCTAGAAGAGGATGACGCACGAGCAAAAGCAAAATCTAGTGTGACCGCAGTACCGGAAAAGAAGACCTCAGCAAAGGTCAATACAGTAGATCGTCAGAGCAAAAACGGGCGTGGCAGACGAGATAACGGAGAAGACCCGGATAAAAGATGGTTGAGAATCCGCACTGCCATAACCACGGTGTTCAAGAAACCGATATATGGGATTCTTAGCGAAATAAGAGATGAGCCTTTCGTCAAGTGGTCAGCCAAGCTAGGAGAAGCCCAGAGGGACTATGACGAAAGATCGCGGTGCACCTTCCACAAAGAAAAGGGACACCGCACGGAGAATTGCACACCATTAAGACAACACCTGGAAGAGTTAGTGGCAGCGGGCCACTTGGACAAATACATTGAATGAGGGACGCAACCAGCCCCCCAGGATCACAATAACCCCAACGGAATGCCAATCGACGCCCCACCTCAAGGCATTATCAATGTAATACATGGAGTCTTTGAACCTGAGCGTGTATGCGAGCTCAGAGGATCAATCAAGAAGGCTGAGCACTTTAGAGAAGTGTTAAGTGCCCAACCTGCCAGCAAGAAGGGAAAGACAGAGGCAACAAACGGCATGTTCTTCTCGGATAAGGACTTGGATCGAATATACTGTCCTCACAATGATGCTCTGGTCGTCACTCTCCGAGTCAAGGATTTTGACGTCAAGCGGATTCTGATTGACCAGGGTAGTTCATGTGAGATCATGTATTACGATACATTTAAACAACTGAAGCTACAAGACAAAGACTTAGCGCCTGCAGTCTCTCCCCTAATTGGATTCAACTCCATGCCAGAGTGGCCCGTCGGCAAAATAATTCTTCCAGTCAAAGCAGGAAGCGTAACAAAACAAGTGGAGTTCTGGGTATTGAAGGTCCCCTCCACTTACAACATCATCTTGGGCAGAATATGGCTGCACACCATGCGTTCGGTGGCATCATCCTACCACCAAGTGATGCGGTTTCCCAACGACTCCGGTATAATTGAAGAAGTATATGGAGATCAAATCATGTCAAAACAATGTTTCACCACGATGAATGGCAGCCGCGCTGCCAAAGGGTACGTTCATTCGGTGGAAGAACCAGAAAGTAATGAGCTATTCGCAGACGTCGGCAAAGCGGCGGATCAGAAAGCAGTGGAGGACTTGGTAGAGGTAAAAATAGAAGAAAAGAACCCGAATAAGTTCTTTTTGCTTGGTTCGTCGTTGTCCAGCACTGAGAGATTAGAGGTCTTGAATTTCTTGACCTCTAACATCGAAGTGTTCGCCTGGACGCCCTACGACATGCCAGGCATTGATCCAAACTTCATCTGTCACCAGCTCAATATCCACCCATCCGCCAGACCAGTCATTCAGCGCATACGCAGATCGGCACTCCACCACGCCGAAATAGTGGCGGAAGAAGTAGGCAACCTACTGGAGGCAGGAGCAATAAGAGAAGTGCACTACCCAAGATGGATCTCCAACACAGTCGTGGTGCCAAAGAAAAATGGCAAATGGCGAGTCTGCGTCGACTACAAAACAGTCAACAAGGCATGCCCAAAAAACAGCCTCCCTCTACCGCGGATAGACCAACTGGTGGACCTAACGGCGGGGCATAACCGACTTAGCTTTCTGGATGCATACAGAGGCTATCACCAAATCGCCATGCATGAACCAGACCAGGAGGTCACATCTTTTACAACTCCAAGAGGATTATACTGTTACAAGGTCATGCCCTTTGGCCTAAAAAACACAGGGGCAACATTTCAACGGATGGTCACCCAGATGTTTGAACCTTTGTTAGGCAGAACAATGGAAGCTTACATCGACGACATGGTGGTCAAAAGCAAGGACGAGAATGACCATCTTAAGGACCTAGGCGAAATGTTTGAAATCCTGAAGAAACACAAGTTGCGCCTCAATGCGTCCAAGTGTGCATTCGGAGTAGGATCTGGCAAATTCCTGGGCTTCTTCGTGACCAACCGAGGTATAGAGGCAGACCCCTCTCAAATCAAGGCAATCCAAGATCTGGAGAGACCAAACTCAGTAAAAGAAGTGCAGCATCTCACCGGCATGGCAGCTGCACTCAACCGGTTCATAAGCAGGTCGTCAGATAGACTACGACCATTTTTTCATGCCTTAAAAGCCAAGTTTGAGTGGGATGAAGAATGCGACCGAGCTCTGGAAAGCTTAAAGGAGTATATGTCTTCCCCACCACTGCTTGTTACTCCAGTACCTGGTGAAGAACTCTTCTTATACTTGGCGGTGTCTCAGCGAGCAGTAAGCGCAGTGTTGGTTCGTGCAGAAGGAATCCAACACTTACCCATCTATTATGTCAGCAAGACACTGCTAGGAGCCGAAACAAGGTATTTGCCACTGGAAAAACTGGCATTAGCCTTAATGATGGCCTCCAGGAAATTGGCACACTACTTTCACGCCCACACCATAGTCGTCCTCACAGCTTTCCCACTCAAAGCTTTGTTTGAGAGGGTGAACTTTTCTGGACGAGTTTTGAAATGGGCAGTAGAGTTGGGACAATTCGATATCAAGGTCCAACCCATAACCGCAATAAAAGCCCAATCTTTGGCGGACTTCGTCGCAGAGTTTACTCCTGGAAGTCATCATATCTGCCCGGTCGACCTAACTGACACAACCGAACTAGGGACGGAAGTTGACGCCGGAATAGCGCAACCCCTAGTAGAAGGTACTCAGTCAAACTCCGAGGCAGACTAGACTAAGGACAACAAGGAAGAAACAAACAAAGGTTCACCAACAGTACAATCAGATGACGAAGGGCAGACAGCAAACATGGACCTTGAAGAAAACACCATCCTTGACCCCACGACATCATCTGACCCCTCCACGTGCTGGAAGTTGTTCGTTGGAGAGATGTGGAAGCTCTTTGTGGATGGAGTATCCAACCGGCATGGTGCAGGGCTTGGCATAGTCCTCATCTCCCCAGACGGCCTGGTTGTAGAGCAAGCAATCAACCTTGGCTTCCCAGTATCAAACAACGAAGCGGAGTATGAAGCGCTTCTCGCAGGACTCAAATCAGCATGCTACATGAAGGCCACCGAACTAATGGTTTACAGCGACTCACAACTGGTGGTAAATCAAATTTCTGGCGACTATGAAGTGAAGGACGATAGGATGGCCAAGTACCAAGAGTTGGTCAGAACAGAGATCAAGAAATTTGAAGTAGTAAGGATAGAGCAAATCGGTAGGGAGGAAAACAGCAGAGCAGACGAACTAGCAGGTTTCGCCTCCATGGCAGATACCTCCATACCCCATCCACTACTGATCGACTACCTACCCAGACCAAGCATAGAAGACTCCGAAGCAGAAGAAGTATGTTGCACAGAACTAGGCCCCTCTTGGATGGATCCCATCATCCTGTTCTTAAAAGACGGCATCCTACCAAAAGAGAAAAAAGAAGCCAACAGAATAAGAGCGAAATCACAACGATTCTGGCTCTCACCATCCTTAGCATTATACAAGAAGTCATTCTCAGGACCCTACCTAAAGTGCGTACATCCCAGCAAAGTAGAAGCTTTCTTATACGAGATACATGAAGGGGTGTGCGGAAGCCATCAAGGTGGAAGATCGTTAGCTTACAGGGTCATTTCACAAGGTTACTGGTGGCCATACATGCAGGCAGACTCAGAGAAATATGTCAAGAAGTGTGAAAAATGCCAAAAATTCGCACACCAAATTCACCAACCAGCAAGAGAACTCCTACCATTGACCAGCCCATGGCCTTTCGCAATGTGGGGCTTGGACATAGTAGGACCGCTTCCAACAGCACCCGGTAACAGGAAGTTCTTTATCGCAGCAACAGACTACTTCACAAAGTGGGTGGAAGCAGAAGCATTGGCATCAATCAAAGAAAAAGATGTGAAGAAGTTCGTTTGGCAGAATATCATCACTCGGTTTGGCATACCAAAAGCCCTAATCTCAGACAATGACACTCAGTTCGACGGCAGAATCTTCAGAAGCTTTTGTGAAGAATACAAGATAGAGTTCTACAATTCTACACTGGCATATCCTCAAGCAAATGGCCAAGCAGAAGCATCAAATAAAGTCGTCTTGGATGGACTTAAGAAAAGACTAGAGAAGGCAAAAGGCAAGTGGGCAGACGAACTTCCTCATGTTTTATGGGCTTACCGCACCACACCTCGACGATCAACAGGAGAGACACCATTCTCCTTAGCCTATGGAATAAAAGCAGTAATCCCACTGGAAGTTGGCCTCCCCACAATCCGAAGCGAAAATTTTGATCCAGACTTCAATGAAGAAGCCATAGCGTTGGAACTCGACCTTGCGGAAGAAAGAAGAGAAAGGGCATTGGTTCATATCGCTTCATACCAACGAGAGTTAATCAGAAAATACAGCAAAAAGGTACATCCAAGACAATTCAAGATCGGCGATTGGGTACTGCGCAAAGTAATTACTGTTGGAAAAATGAGTTTTAGCGGCGTTTTAAAAATGCCGCTATATATATGAAAAACGCCGCTAATTCCTTTAGTGACGCGTACCACCAAACGTCGAGGATGCGACCGTCGCTATAAGTTTAAGACGCTTTAAAAACGTCGTAAAATTAGTATAGGCGGCGTTTATAAAAAACGCCTCTAAATGTGGCAGCCAATGGTAATATGACGTCACACAGGCATTCCACAACGCTTCAAAAACGTCGTAATAACTTTTTTGTTATTTTAAAAATATAACTATAGTGACGTTTTGAAAAACGCCGCAATAGATTTTTTTCCTTTTTTTTAAACTACTAATTTTGTAAGATTTAACTTTAAAAATATACCTGTAAAATAGCAATAATGAATAAAACTTTGTACAGACATATTTCTGTGAGATTACTATTCCCTCATGAGAGGGCGATTTATGATCCGGTGTTGGGCCGAGGTATCGACCGAGCAAGTTGAGAGCCCAGCAGTGCATTGGGCCGAGATGATCGACTGTTCACCCAGAGATGGGCTACCAGAACTTGGGCCGGGCCGAGTTTGGACTGAGTGTATGCCGCCCCGGACCGTATGGAAGCTGCTCGGCCAGGAAGTGACCGGTCAGACCAGGATGCTCGGTCCGAGGATGGTCGAAACCAGACAGACCGAGAGACCGGCGCCCGGAAAGGCGCAGTCAGCTGAGGTAGTTGATTGACCGGCGAGAGGGCCAACCAAAGGAGGAGCCCGGGCTAGGCTTTGCCGAGATGCCGCTTAGCCCGGTCCTTCATGTGTTTGTCCGGCTAGGCGCATGGGTTTGAAGCATGACATGGCCGAGGTAGAACAGCTCGGCTGCCGAGCTCCAGCCGTGAGGTCAAGCAGTTGAGGTTAGGTGGTGAATGGCATGGTTTATGCTGACAGATGGGATAGCAGAGCCACGTGTCAGGAGATGACTGGGAGTGGATATGGGGTTCAGAAGGTATAAAAGCATGCCTGCGCCCCCCATACGTAACACACGAACATATCTGTAAGGATTTCTTACATTCAAACACTCTCTCCTTTCTCTCTATTCCCTCTAAGGTGTGTGCTAACTTGACCGTCGGAGGGTTTTTCCGGCCACACACCGCCGGGTAGCTCATCGTTATTTGCTCGCAGGTGATCGGATATCGACGGAGCTCGGAAGAAAGGAATACGGGCACGCCGGAATATTTGCTCCCCGTACAATTGGCGCCGTCTGTGGGAATCTTGACAGACAAAACCTTGTCTTTCAGGTTCATCTGATCGCCGTCCATGGCGAACAACGACGAGTTTCCGTTGTCCGCCATCGACGGAGCCACCCCGTAGTATACCCGAAGGAGAGAGGGACCTCCTGCCGTCCATCCAATGGCAGACTTGGGGACGCCCACTGGAGGACAGTCAGGAGAGACTCACACGCCAGGCGACTGGAGAGCAAGTTAAAGGACCAAGACGCTGTTATCAGGCGGATGGCGGCGGAGATGGAGGATCTTAAGCGGCATGTCAAAGGGAAAGGTGTAGCTGGAGTGGGAGACCACAGTGAGCGCACCCCGTCCCGCCGGTCAGGCGATCAGAGTCAGCGACGTACACAGTCCATTTCCGTCACCAGGAGTTACCAGGTTGGTGATTCCGACGTGCATGCAGAAAAGTCTAGCGCGCAAGACAGCACCTACAAACCCTCACATCCGGCGACGACGTCGAGGTACTCTTATTCTGCTCAGTCAGAGGACCTGCGGGCAGTATTAAGGGAGCGGGCTCGCCGGCGCGAAGCTTAGAGAATACCAGCTTTCCAGCGGCTCTCCTACGGGGTTCACGCCAGCGAGGAGGTCGGAATGCCTCCACCCCGCCAAGCATTGCCAATATTTGAAGATACAGACCTGGCCAGGCTGAGTGCCACCCCTTTTTCCTTGGAAATAGAGACAACACCGCTTCCGGCAGGCTTCCACCAGCCTAAGTTCACGCTCTACGACGGCAAAACCGATCCTTATATGCATGTGAGCCACTTCCGACAGGTCATGGCTGGACATAGGCGAAATGACGAACTTATGTGCCTAATCTTCCCGTCCAGTTTAGGTGAGCTGGGCTTAAAGTGGTTTGAGAGGTTGCCGGAAGGGAGCATACAACGATGGCATCAGTTGGCCGAAGCGTTTGTTACGCGCTTCAAAACCAACACAAAAACACCAAAGGAAGTCGATCACTTGCTGAGTGTCAAGATGGAACCGTGCGACACACTGAAGGCATACAATTCAAGGTATTGGGAAACCTTCAACGAGATCCTGGATTGCCCGGTCAACCTTGCAATCACGCAATATAAGCATGGTCTCCCGGTCGGACATAGACTACGGGACTCGCTTACCATGCACCAGCCGACCTCCATGGGCCAGCTCATGCAGCGCATCAATGAGCACATCCGAGTAGAGGATGATGCATCAGCTTCCACCGTGAAGGCCACTTTGGTCGGAACAGACAAGAAGACAGCAGGCAAAGTGCACGCAGTTGGGCAAGAGTCCAGCCGCTCAAATGACCGAACAGAGGAATCCGACCGAGGTTCAAATCGTAAAAACTGGCGAAGAGGACGTCGGAATGACCGGGATGATTACCCCCGGGATGACATCGAGGACGCAAACAGAAGAATGAAGGCGAGGACTGGCATAACCACGGTCTTCAAGATTCCAATCTATCGCATACTTAGTGAAATCTGAGACGAGGAGTATGTCCGGTTTCCTGCTAAGTTGGGCGATGGACAAAAGGGCTACAATCCGCGGTATCGTTGTACGTTTCATCGAGAGAGGGGCCACCGGACTGAGGATTGTTTGCCTTTGCGACAACACTTGGAAGAACTGGTTGCGGCCGGGCATCTGGACCTTTACATCGACGGCGGCGTGAAACCGAATCAGGCACCGGTCGATCCCAGGGGACAGGATGACCGAGATGCACCACCACAAGGAGTTATTAATGTCATCCATGGCATCGTGGAACCGGAGCGTGTTTGCGAACTCCGGGGCATGATCAAGAAGGCAGAGCATATGAGGGAAGTTTTGTCAGTACAACCTGCCATCAAAAGGGGGAAGACAGAAGAGAAAGACGTGATTAGTTTCACCTCAAGGGATTTAGAGCGTATCCAGACGCCGCACAACGATGCTCTTGTAGTAACACTACGCATCAAAGAATTTGATGTTAGACGGATCTTGATCGACCAGGGAAGCTCGGTCGAGATCATGTATTATGATGCGTTCAAACAGCTCAAACTCCGTGAGACAGACTTGGCTCCGGCCACTTCGCCACTGGTTGGATTTAACTCGCAGCCGGAGTGGCCATTGGGAAAGATTATCTTGCCGGTCAAAGCAGGATCCGTGGTCAAGCAAGTGGAGTTTTGGGTGCTACAAGTGCCTTCAACGTACAACCTTATCCTTGGAAGAGGATGGCTTCACGCCATGCAAGCCGTAGCATCGACTTACCACCAGGTGATGAGATTCCCCTCGGCTATAGGGGCAATCGAGGAGATTTGGGGTGATCAGGTCATGTCCAAGCAATGTTTCGTGGCGGTCAACGGGAGCCGGGCTGCCAAGGGATTCGTTCAAATGATCGAGGGACCGGAGGACCAGAGTGTCTTGGATGATATTGGCACCAAAGCCGAAGACAAGGCTGTTGAAGAATTGGTTGAGGTGCGGATTGATGCCGAGCAGCCGGACAGATTCTTCTTGCTCGGTTCAAGTCTCTCGGCCATGGAGAGAACCGAGATGATTGAGTTTTTGATGGCGAATATCGAAGTCTTTGCATGGTCGCCCTACGACATGTCTGGCCTTGACCCAAGCTTTATCTGCCATCACCTCAATGTCTTCCCTGGAGCAAAGCCAGTCATCCAGCGAACAAGGAGATCGGCGCTGCATCACGCCGAGGTAGTAGCAGAGGAGGTAAAGAACTTGCTTGAGGCACGAGCAATACAGGAAGTGCACTACCCTCGGTGGATTTCCAACACGGTAGTGGTGCCTAAGAAGAATGGAAAATGGCGAGTTTGTGTCGACTACAAGACAGTCAACCGAGCTTGTCCAAAAGACAGTTTCCCTTTGCCGCGCATTGACCAGCTAGTGGATTTGACGGCTGGACACAATCGGCTCAGTTTCTTGGATGCGTACCGCGGCTACCACCAGATTGCCATGCATAGGCCTGACCAAGAGATCACCTCTTTCACGACTCCAAGGGGACTCTTCTGCTATCGAGTTATGCCCTTTGGTTTGAAAAACGCCGGGGCAACCTTTCAGAGGATGGTGACCAAAATGTTTGCTCCTTTGCTCGGTCGGACAATGGAGGCTTACATCGACGATATGGTGGTAAAGAGCCGACATGAGGCAAACCATTTGTCCGACTTAACCGAGATGTTCGCCATTCTGAAGAAGTACAAGCTGCGCTTGAACGCCTCGAAGTGTGCCTTTGGTGTGGGATCCGGGAAATTTTTGGGATTCTTAGTCACGAACCGAGGCATCGAAGCAGACCCTACTCAGATTAGAGCCGTGCAAGAGTTGAAGCAGCCCAGCTCAGCTAAGGACGTGCAGCATCTGGCCGGGATGGCCGCCGCGCTTAATCGATTTATAAGCCGGTCATCAGATCGCTGCCGCCCTTTCTTTCAAGCATTGAAGTCAAAGTTCTCATGGGATGACGAGTGTGACCGAGCTTTGGCCGAGCTCAAGGATTATTTGTCTTCTCCGCCACTGTTGGTTACACCAGAGCCCGGTGAGGAACTCTACCTTTACCTTGCCGTCTCCCAGCACGCAGTAAGTGCGGTGTTAGTCCGGGCTGAAGGAATCAAGCACCTCCCAATTTTTTACGTAAGTAAGACCTTGCTGCCGGCTGAGACGAGGTACTTGCCGCTGGAAAAGCTTGCGTTGGCACTGATGATGGCTTCGAGGAAATTGGCACATTATTTTCACGCCCATACCATCGTCGTACTGACCGAGTTCCCCCTCAAGGCCTTGTTTGAGCGCGCAGACTTTTCAGGCCGAATTTTAAAATGGGCGGTCGAGTTGGGACAGTTCGATGTGAAGTTCCAACCGCGCACCGCAATCAAAGCCCAAACCTTGGCCGATTTTGTTGCCGAGTTCTCACCTGGCACTCATCCGGTATGCCCGGTCGACATTGCCGAGGCAGATGATGAGACGCACACAATGCCAACCGAGGCACAACCAGCTGCAGAAGGTCGCGCCGCGGAGTTAGCGCGCACCATCGAAGTTCCCTCAGTTTGCACGGTAATACCTCCCGGTGCTGCGATGACGGAGTTGTGTATCACCAACCCATCCACTCTGTCCGGTACCGCATCACCACGGGGGGAAGGAATGGTTCCACACAGCTCAGAACTTGATGATTCGCCTATGGACTTGGGCATTCTGAACCAACTTGCTGAGTCCGGTGCCGAATCATCAAGGGGGGGAGGAATGGTTCCAGACAGCTCAGAACCTGCGGCCGGCTTCACACCGTAACCTGGTGATTCGCCTACGGACTTGGGCATTACGGACCAACTTGCTGAGTCCAGTGTCGAATCACCAAGGGGCACTGACTTTGAACCGGTCAACACCAAACTTGACACCGCACAGCCGAGCAGTTGTGATCCCATTGCCCTTCGTAACTCTCAGGACCCATCTGACTGCTGGAAGCTTTTTGTGGAGGACATGTGGAAGCTTTTTGTTGATGGAGCGTCCAACCGTCATGGTGCCGGCCTAGGTATCGTTCTTATATCCCCGGACGGCCTAACCATTGAGCATTCTATCACACTCGGCTTCCCGGCGTCTAACAACGAGGCTGAGTACGAGGCGCTTCTTGCTGGGCTCAAGAGCGCAATTCAAATGAAGGCTGCCGAGCTTCTGGTATATAGTGATTCCCAGCTTGTGGTTAACCAAGTTTCAGGGATTTATGAAGCGAAGGACGACAGGATGGCGAAGTACCAAGCTCTGGTCAGGGACTATATCAAGCAGTTTGAGGCAATCAGAGTCCAACGGATTGGCCGAGAAGAAAACAGCCGGGCTGATGAACTCGCCGGCCTCGCTTCCATGGTCGATAGTACGTCTCCAAACCCCCTGTTGATTGACTTTCTTCCGCGGCCGAGCATTGAAAACGCCGGGCAGACGGATGTACTCTGCGCCGAGCTAGGTCCTTCATGGATGGACCCCTTGATCTTGTTCCTCAGAGACCGGACTCTTCCAACGGACAAGAAAGAAGCACACAAAATCCGGGTGAAGTCAGAGCGGTTTTGGCTCTCTCCATCAGGCGCGTTGTATAAGAAGTCCTTCACCGGTCCTTATCTCAAGTGCGTGCACCCGAACAGTGTGGAGGCCTTCTTGTTTGAAATTCATGAAGGCATTTGTGGCAGCCACATCGGGGGCAGGTCCTTGGCCTATCGAGCTATTTCGCAGGGATACTAGTGGCCGTGCATGCAGGCCGACGCGCAAAAATATGTCCGCAAGTACGAGAAATGCCAGAAATTCGCCCATCAGATCCACCAGCCTGCCAGGGAACTTCTTCCCCTCACCAGTCCTTGGCCTTTCGCCATGTGGGGGCTAGATATAGTGGGACCATTGCCAACAGCACCGGGCAACCGGAAATTCTTCATCGCGGCCACAGATTACTTCACAAAGTGGGTTGAAGCTGAGCCCTTGGCAACCATCAAAGAGAAAGACGTGAAGCGATTTGTCTGGCAGAACGTTGTCACGCGGTTTGGCGTCCCCAAGATTTTGATCTCTGACAATGGCACCCAGTTTGACGGTCGCCTATTCAGAGGATTTTGTGAAGATCTGAAGATAGAATTCTACAACTCCACCCCGGCCTACCCGCAGTCCAATGGTCAAGCCGAAGCGTCGAACAAGACTATACTGGATGGGTTGAAGAAACGGCTGGAAAAGGTCAAGGGAAAGTGGGCTGAGGAATTGCCCAGTGTACTTTGGGCATACCGAACAACCCCGCGACGTTTAACCGGGGAAACTCCATTTGCTTTGGCTTACGGCATGGAAGCGGTCATACCCTTGGAAGTTGAAATACCCACCCTCAGAACCGAGAGTTTTGAGCCCGAGCTAAATGCCGAGGCTATTGCCTTGGAGCTGGACCTAGCAGAAGAGCGCCGGGAGAAAGCCCTCATCCATGTGGCCGCCTACCAACAAGAGCTCTCCAAGAAGTATAACAAGACAGTGCACCCCAGACCGTTCAAAGTTGGGGATTGGGTTTTGAGGAAGATTATGGGCAACACCCTGGTGCCAGGAGAAGGCAAACTAGGGGCAAATTGGGAAGGACCCTACAAGATCACTGGTCTGGCTGGCAAGGGGGCTTACCACTTGGAGGATCTAGAGGGAAGAGCCATACCCCGGCCATGGAATGCGGCCAACTTAAAATTGTATTATTTTTAAGCTTTTTACTTTCCTCTTTTTGTAAAGAAATTTTTTGGCTTGCGAAGCAGAATGTAATTCTTTTTGTCAAATTATAGAAGTCATTTTGCTTTAGCACTTGGATTATTGTTTTAATGTTACGGACCGAGATGATGTACTCCGGTTGGAAGAGTTGGTGTTTTGTCCAACTTAGGATTCCCAACCGAGATGATGTACTCCGGTTGGAAGAGTTGGTGTTTTGTCCAATTTTGGATTCCCAACCGAGATGATGTGCTCCGGTTGGAAGAGTTGGTGTCTTGCCCAACTTAGGATTCCCAACCGAGATGATGTACTCCGATTGGAAGAGTTGGTGTTTTGTCCAACTTTGGATTCCCAACCGAGATGATGTGCTCCGGTTGGAAGAGTTGGTGTCTTGTCCAACTTAGGACTCCCAACCGAGATGGTGTACTCCGGTTGGAAGAGTTGGTGTGTTGTCCAACTTAGAATTCCCAACCGAGAGGATGTACTCCGGTTGGAAGAGTTGGTGTTTTGTCCAACTTAGGATTCCCAACCGAGATGATGTACTCCGGTTGGAAGAGTTGGCGTTTTGTCAAACTTTGGATTCCCAACCGAGGTGATGTACTCCGGTTGGAAGTGTTGATTTGTTCGACTTAGTTACAGCCGAAGTGGCTACTTCGGTTCATGAATTTGTCTTGTTCTGCTGAAGTGCTTAGACCGTGTTATGTATTCCGGTTCGATGAGTTATACTGAGATGTTTTGCTGAAGACAGAACTAATTACAACCGCGCAGACACTTGCAAAAATTCGAATTTTTCATTGATAAGAAATTCATTACAAACGGAGGGGACAGAGCCCGGTTACATTAAAAAATTTGGAAGCAAAAATACATAAACAAGGAAAAAGAACACTAAACTAGGGGGGAGAGATTGGTGAACTCGTCTTCGCCGGCATCAAGGTTGACGGTAGGGCTGACTTCTTGGGCACCGGGCTCAGCACTGCCGAGCTGTTCTGGCACCTCGGCCTCCTCTGCCTCCGAATCTGTGTCGTCCTCTCCATCTTCAAGTCCCTCCTCGGCCTCCGCTTGCAGAGCGCTGAATACGTCATTTGCGTAAGGCACAAGGTAGACCGGTAGAGAAGCTGGGGGAGGGTTGGCAAATACGTCGGTGTCGGAGCCTTGGCCGAGGTGTTCGCAGGCGGACTTCCAACCGGCCTTGAAGTAGATGTCTTGTGTTGCAAAGACCTGCTTCTTGTAGCTCTGCTCGGCCTCGTTGAACCCGGCGTTGTTGGCAGCCCGGCAAGCCTTCCTCTTCGCCTTCTTCAAAGTGTCAACCTCGGCCTGGAGCTCACTTTGTTTTTTCTCGGCTGCGTCCAGCTGACCGAGCAGTCTGTTATTGTCAGCATTTGCTATCTGGAGGGAAGCCTTAGCCCGGCCGAGCTCGGCTTGAAGGCTCTCTACCTGGCTGGCTGTGTCGTTTGCCTTTTGCCTAAGCCGGTGGATGCGCTCCAAAACAAGATGCTGTTTTTGAATGGCCTGCACAAAAGCGAAGTAGATTAGAAAGGAGACCGAGAAGAAAAATTACCGGGCAAACACTTTGTGAAATTTTCAAAAGAGCGCCGACTTACCCTGGCCATGGACTTCACGGATGACTTGACCAACCGAGTGTCAGGGACGTGGTCACTGCCGACCACGTCGCTCGGTAGTAGGAATGCTTTGGACAGATCAAAGGTGAGCAGATGCCCTTTGTCAGCCTTGATCGAGGCAGTTGCTGGGATGTCCTGACCCCGTGTTTCAACTGTGGACGCCAAGCCGGTACTGGGGCGGGGGCGTCAGTCGGATGCTCGGTAGTTAGCTCGGTGACTAACTCGGCAGATGGGTCTGCCCGAGCCCTTTTCCCGGCCCGCCTTGCAGAAGGTTCTCGGCTGGATTGGCCGGTCGGTTGAGAGGCAAGGGCGACCACAGCGCCACTGGATTGACCGGCGACGGGTGAGCGAGTTGAAACGCTCGGCAGCTCGGCGGATGTGGCGGTGAGCAAGTTCTTGATTCTGCTGCGCTTGGCCATCTCTTGTTCTTCGGTCAGGCGAACGAGGGGCACGTCTGGCAGAGTAGGATCCGGTGGAGGAGTTAGAGCTCGGAGGAAGTCGGTGACCTTACTCCGGCGGGGAGCAGAGTATCTATATGTGGGACTGTAGCCGAGGAGTTGGTTACAATCTCGGTCGCGGTAGCGAAGCGCGGTCCTGATCGCCTCGACGTTGGGGAAGTTGTAGTTGGCTTGCAAGGCTTGGATGGCTGCAAAAGAAACAAGAGAATCATTAGTCTACAGAAACATCAAGTGTAAAAACCGAGATAATTTGCACGGCTTACATGTGCTCCCAAAATTTTTGCTAATCATCCAGCCCGGTACCTCGGCTGTCTCGTAGTTACCAGACACCCAGAAGAAATCATCGTCATGGAGATCCTTGTCTGGTGTGCCGGTCACGATTTTCTCTCTGCCCGGTCTAATCTTGAGGTAATAGGCGAGACCGTCGCCGGTGTGGCCCATCGTGTATTGCCTCAGTATCTCGGCTAGACCTAAGTTGATGCCTAGCCGATTGTTTAATTCGTGAACGCCGTTGATTATTCTATAAGTGTTGGTGGACACCTGTGTGGGTGCCAGCCCGGTGCGGCGGAGGAACTCGGTTATAAGAGGGTTGAGCGGGAAACGAAGACCCCCTTCAACGATGGATAGCACGGTGAAGGGGCACTCATCCCTACCCCAAGGTGTGGTCTCCTCCTCTGCGAGCTGCAGGTGGACATCGGCCGGGACGCCGTACTCCTCCCTGAACGTAGCCAGCGCAGCCGGAGTATCCACTAGGAAGCGGAATTTCCCCATTTTTGGTCGGCCTAGTGTATCCCGGCTGAGGGGTTTGGCTCTGTGTATTGGATGTTGCCCGGTCCTGAGAGCCTCAGGAATGACAGTGGTCCCCTTGGACTCTGCAGGAAAAGGATGGCAAGTGTTAAGTGTTAGCGCGGTCGCGCGAAAGGTGCTGGATTTTAGCTCGGTCATTAAGGGTGCCAAACCACCTCGGTTGTCTATTCTATCTAAGGAGCCCGGTCGCCCAATCGGACCAGATGTTAGCCCGGTTGAACGGCCAAGTCCTTTTGTCATCTCGGTTTTTGCTTTGGTTGAAACAAACATGTTGTTTGCCCGGTTTGGTCGGTTTTTTGGATCAAAAGAAGGCCCAGAGCCCGGTTCACCCCAGTTCTTCAGTGTTCTTCAGGAAGACGAAGAACACCAAGAACAGTGGAAGGTTTAATGCGGATTCTACGACCTATGCCCTAATAGCTATGTTTTTGTACCCTAATGTGTGTAATATGAAAGAAAATAGCAACTAGGGGGATCGAAAACCTTACCTTTGGAGGATGGGGGCTGTTCTTCCAAGAATGAGAAATGGCAGTCGAGATAGAGGAGAGGGCTTGAGCTCTGGATCGTCAGATAGTAGAAAGGCAGTAGGAAAGAATGGCGTAGGGAGGCCGTCTGTATGTAAGAGTGAAAGGCCGCCAAAATTCAAAATCTGACAAGAACGGCGGGTTGGCTTCTCGATGACCAATGGGAGCTCGCCACGTGTCCCCATTTATGGCTACGTCAGGATTGAAGCGACGGGATGAAGAAACGAAGAGCCAGCCGAGCTACTTTCGACGAAAAGGCTGTAAGCCGAGGAACATGACCGGGGAAGGATAGCAGATTAGCTCGGTGAAGGCTTGGCGACTTGACGACCGGAGAAATGTTATCTCGGTCGAAGTGAGTAATCCCAGTCACGCTTTCGCGGACGGGATTAAGGGGCAATTGAGAGGGCGATTTATGATCCGGTGTTGGGCCGAGGTATCGACCGAGCAAGTTGAGAGCCCAGCAGTGCATTGGGCCGAGATGATCGACTGTTCACCCAGAGATGGGCTACCAGAACTTGGGCCGGGCCGAGTTTGGACTGAGTGTATGCCGCCCCGGACCGTATGGAAGCTGCTCGGCCAGGAAGTGACCGGTCAGACCAGGATGCTCGGTCCGAGGATGGTCGAAACCAGACAGACCGAGAGACCGGCGCACGGAAAGGTGCAGTCAGCTGAGGTAGTTGATTGACCGGCGAGAGGGCCAACCAAAGGAGGAGCCCGGGCTAGGCTTTGCCGAGATGCCGCTTAGCCCGGTCCTTCATGTGTTTGTCCGGCTAGGCGCATGGGTTTGAAGCATGACATGGCCGAGGTAGAACAGCTCGGCTGCCGAGCTCCAGCCGTGAGGTCAAGCAGTTGAGGTTAGGTGGTGAATGGCATGGTTTATGCTGACAGATGGGATAGCAGAGCCACGTGTCAGGAGATGACTGGGAGTGGATATGGGGTTCAGAAGGTATAAAAGCATGCCTGCGCCCCCCATACGCAACACACGAACATATCTGTAAGGATTTCTTACATTCAAACACTCTCTCCTTTCTCTCTATTCCCTCTAAGGTGTGTGCTAACTTGACCGTCGGAGGGTTTTTCCGGCCACACACCGCCGGGTAGCTCATCGTTATTTGCTCGCAGGTGATCGGATATCGACGGAGCTCGGAAGAAAGGAATACGGGCACGCCGGAATATTTGCTCCCCGTACACCTCACATCTATAAGTTCAATCCAAGCAGTAGCTGATCCATTCCTAAATAAATTAACACTCACTCTACCGTAGTTTTAAGTGTTGATTCTTGATGAATCCATGCCACTTGGAAAAGTATGAAGGAAACAGTGGTGAGGACAGTCCATGATATTGATTACCAAAAAATTATAAAGAAGATAAACATGGACAGTCCATGATATTTTATTCTATTTTGTGTTTTGGGGGTTCATGGCTCTCGACTGCTGTGAAGTTCCAGCATCTCATGGCTTGGGTCAACAGAGACAACAACTCGATAGTCTCGCAAGGCACCCATAACATCACCGATATGCTCGTAAAATGCTGCCCTCAAGTGTAGCAGGTTGAGGTCCGCTTTGAATGCAATCCCTCTTGACAATTCCGCTATCGCTTTTTTTTCCTTGTGGTTGTCCATCAACACTAACCAAACCCAAAAACAAAAAAACACAATCCGGTTCAATACCAAATAACATGAAAACAACTTTACACGACAATAATGTTAAGAAAAATGTTTGGTAACTTGAATTTGTGTCGTCCAAATGGCTCGAATGTATCAAAACGACGTCGTTTTATCCCCAAAATGATGTTGTTTTAAAACGACATCGTTTTGAGACATTCGAGCTATTCGGGCTATGAAAATTCGGACTACCAAGCTTTGGCAAAGAAAAAGAAGAATCATTTTTTTTAAAATATTTGATCGCTCTCAAAAAGTGATGGATGTGATCTTCAAATCAAAGGGTCCAAAATTATTTAAAATACAACAAATAAAATTCATGACTTCTGATTCCAACCAAAATCATTTTCCTAGCAGAGAGAACACACACACACGCAAACACACATACACACACACACACACAAACATCAAAACCTACGGTGTTGAGGAACTAACAGGTACTTTTGAGCTTGCTTCATGGCAACATCAAATAGAAAGCCTTAAAATTTACTAAAGAAACTGTAGGAAAATGTCTAACCTGCAGCCCGATATCTGTAAGGATAGACGCGGAGGGGATCTAAATGAGTGACCATCTCTAGATCAGCCTTTGTGAGTTCACGTTCACTGTATTCTGACCTTTTCTCATGGGCAGACACATTGTTCCGAGCCTTCTCAATCAGTTTAGTCATTTCCTCATATGCAGCGGTTTTATTGTTTCTGAGAAAGTGGACCCGAGCAAGACCCTGGTGGGCTTGGGTGTGCCGGATTTTAAGGGCATCGATGTAGCAATCAGCTGCCAAGTCTAGTTTCCCACAGTCAACATAAACACTTCCAAGATTGTTCAGAGCCTGAAAATTTCAACAATCAGACAAGGATTAGCCAATATTAGAAATTTTGGTTTATTTATTTTTTATTTTTATTATTTTATGCTATGCTACAGGAACAGATTGAAGTGAAGAAAAAATCTCTAAATCAGCAATGTACTTGTTAGTTGATAATTGTGCAGCTTGGATTTTAGTCTTACTCAAGTTTAATCAATCCAGATATTTGTCAATAGTCAAAATCTATGTAGTTTGAATCTAAATTTGATGAGACTAGAATTATTTTTTTCTCAAATTTGCTTTGAACATGCTCAAAGTTGAAAATCTCCCATAATCCCCTCTTTCTAACAAATGATTACCTTTTTCACAGAACTTTTCTTGAAAGAATGTTACTTTGTTGCCTTGTTATGCTATTTTAGTGGATGAATCCTTTAGTTTTTTATCGTCGGCTAAATTCTGATTACCAGTTACCATATGACTTCCTCAAATCCTAGTCCTGTCACTCAACTCTTACTCTGTTATTCCATTCCATCTAATTACAGATTAAAATCTATTTTGTAGTGTCTTCATATATGTTTTGCCTTTCTCCCCCACATAACCGAGTTCTAGTTTCATTCCTGCTGTGATGTTTCCAATTAAAGCTCAGTGGAATTTTTTTTCAAATCTGTAGAAAACATTTTCCAATGTCTGGTTGATAGTGGTAGTGGTGAGGTTGGGGTTGCAGTTGTGGTGGAGGTGGTAGCAGCAGTAGTGTGGTGACATTGGTAAGACTGTAGTTTAGAAAACATTTCCCACCTTTCAACAGTGGAAAACATTTTTCCACTCAAAAGTTTGTTTTCTATTGACTTTCATTTTCTATCGTACAAATGCCAAAAAATATGGAAAAAGTTTTCCAAAAAATACTCTCCATCCAAACAAACGGAGCGTAACTACTATTCTAGATGACTATTCCATAATGATTAATTGTATTGCAAGTTGCAGCCTCAATGAAATATAGGGTAAGAGAAAACCATACCTGACCCTTTCGAAGCCGATCTGAGGGGCACTTCAAGGCATCTTGAAGAAGTGATATGACAGTAGAAGAACAAGATGAATCATGGCTAGAATCTGCCAATGCATAGGCTTTCAAAAAGAAGGCCTCAAAAGATCTCATAAGACTTATAGAGTCCTCTGCTTTCCGTAGCCCTTCCTCACAATGACCCATATCATATAAGATCCATCCCTCATAAACTAGACGTTCATGTTCACTTGATGCGTGTTGGCGAGCCAACTGTAAACTTTGCATGGCTGCTTCTGGACAATTTAATCCGATCAAGAGTAATCATGAGATTAGTTCCTTTAACAATATAAGTACTAAAGTGTATAAGTTCGAGGAAATTGATTCTTTATGGGATATTTGTCCTCCTTTTAGGCTTCGATTTCTCCTCCTTTTAAGGGGATTCTGCTTTTTATTTTCTTTAATAAAATTTCATTTGTTACCAATAAAGGAAAAAAATAAACAAACAATATATGTACTAGAGTAGTAGTATTTTCCTTCTGTTTATTGGACAAATCATAAAAAAATAGTCAATGTTCTCAATTGAAAAATCAAAGGAGAAATTAATATCAAATAAACAGGAACTTAGGATCAGATCAGGATAAATTTTTTTATTTATAGGAAACTATATTAGTGTTCTCTATTAGTTTCAAAACCTTTTACATGATATCTAAATTTACTTTGTGGGGACATGAGCCTAGAAACAAAAATCAAAATAGAAGGATTATCAGCTGCTAAAAATAACCCAGGATTCATCGTTTGCTTGAGAAAATTGTAAGTCAGGATTAATAAAGGCAACTTTAAATGAAGGCATTTCTTTCTCTTGTATTCATGGATTGAAATAAAGAAGTTGTCTATCGTACCGAAAGAGTCTATGTCTCCAATCTAAAATAAGGTTTAGTGATAGAGATGTGGATGAGATGTTTGGTGGAAAATATCCATTACTTGCAGCTACTGCATGTATATAGGGTTTTGCCAAGCAAGAAAACAGAAAAAAATAATAAAAGAAATACGGACAATTTACCCATTTGCAGTGATATAAAGGGATAAGCTCTTCTCCTCTGAATCCCCACCTTTGCACTACAGTAAAAAGAAAAGCAAAACATAAATAAACATTTATACTAGAAGAAAAAAGAATGATCCAATCCACTTTTCTTCTGTTTTAATAAACAAATATATAACACACCATGCTTAATGTACTTTTAACTAATTGGGCAAATTAAGTGGTAGTACTGCCCTGCTTTACAAAGATTGCTATCTTCTCCATTTTCCTCCTCAAAACCTTCATTTCTGCCAAGTCAATACCATTCTCTTCTAGGATCTCCCCATAAAGTTGAGAAACTAAAGCAATTCAAAACACCATACTCTCAATAACCCTTCAAACAAAAATATATACATAAAAACACAAAGAGACACATATATGTGGATTTAAATGGGAAAAACCTGGTGTGTGGATATTGGCATAAAAAATAGAGGAACACCTGTGATTTTTAAGAGAGAAAAGGTGAATCTTTGATACGGGTTTAGAAGGAAAAGTAGAGAACATGAATCTTTTGGTGTGGAAAAGGTACAACAATAAAAAAAATATACAGGTAACAACATTATCCAGAAAAGAGTACCTCAATAACTGATAACCGATGCTCTGTTTGAATTCTTGACCTAAACACATGTTAGCAACAGAATAATTAAACACAAGAAATAGTTGAATAAACCAATTTATGGAAAGTAGCAGAAGAACCCAAATGCGCAAACTACAGGGCCAGACAGATCATAAGCAAGGTAAGGAAGGAGGGCCAGACAAATCATAATATACTCACTTGCCAAGTTTTTGCCATTCCACTGCAAAGGATCTCCGGACATATGAAATAGAAGTCTTCATTATTCAAAGATCGCATAGTCATCATCGACAACCTTGGTAATTGACTTTTGGGGTTTAAGCAACCAATTCTTATGGGCCACGATCCTCTGCCTAATCCAGATCTCACTAAATGCCAGTATCTAATTCTAAAGCACCCCATATAAAAGCAATAAACATATTTATGGAAAAATTAAGGTGCAAGACCTCACCTTTGTTCCACATGAAATCAATACCTTCCTCTTCACTCACATCTGCAGGTGAAGGGATACATCCCAACTGAATCCAAGTATTAATTATAATCTCAAGCCTATCTTGACAACGAGAAATGGATAATAAGAAGCAATACTACAAAGCATTCTAAAGAGAATACAGACATTTCCTTCATCCCTAAAACAATGGAGCATTGTTGGAGAATATGTACTCCAACAGGGACTCATTTCCAAGAACATCACACAAAGGAGTTGGGGAATTTGTTTCTGTGGGTGGCTTGAAGCAAGCAATGGCACAGTAAAAATCATGTGGTTTGTTGCAGGCAATGGCACAGTAATTACTGATTATCTATTGAAACTGGTTTTGAATTTTGATAGCAAGACAACCAAAAAAAAAAAGGGTTGATTAATGAAGGAAAAAAAATCAAGAGAATGTAATGCATAAACAAGTTATCTAATGGAGGCATGATATCCAAACATTTTTAGGAATCTATCAATAAAACATTTTTTGAGCATTAGCTTGTCAGGCACAACTTACCTATGGGAGACTAAAGCCAAAAACTTGAGATAGTACATGAGGGGAACTCATCAAATAGGGAGCAAAATTTACATTCTTTAAAAACACAAAGTAGTCTCAATATGTGAGCAACACCTTTATTGAAGTTCTCATATACACACCCAATAATGTCAATAGAATGACTGTTAGTTTAGTACAAGCATAAAAGACCAACCTTAGTTAATGTCTGCAGATGAACATGCTTCAAACCTTGATAAACTCCAATGAGGTCGATTGCTGAGAAGATTGGGCACACAACAAAAGGCAAACTTGCTTGCAACCTTTCATATTAATGAAAAATTATCAGTTAGGGAGCCAAGTAAAGCATAAGTGCCATAATCACATCAGCAAATTGGATACATCACATCAGTTAAAAAGTTATAAATTTTTTATACCTTTCAATCACATATTCATGGGGAGCACAGGTTATATAAAATAGAAATTTTTAGCAAACTAATCAGTATTAAACATATTGCAATATAATGTAAACAGGGGAAAAGAATTCTACAATGTTGAATTGCAGCAGTAAGATGTACAATATGGTCAACTTAGCTATCACAAAAGGCTGGGACAATCATAGAATATGAATTTGATGAAGATTAATAGTGGCACTATGGAACTTATTTAAAATCTGAAGATGAAAAGTAAAAACCTTGGATTGTTTCTGAACAAAATGTTCAAGGCGCAAGCATAAGACCAAGGCTATCGAAGCACACTGTTTGAATCTGAAACCCAACCAAAGGTCATTTCAGTTATATAAATAAGATACAAAGCACAATACACTGCATATGATAGGAAATCTATAACCTGTGCGTTTGCAGAAACTTCACCAAGATTATCTGCTACTGCAAAACTTCGATGAACAACAATCTACAAATCCAAAAATGACAACATTTAGACTCCATGTAATAAGGTGAAAGCCAACTTTATGATTATCCAACAAATAAAATTCTGAACATCAGACTGCTCAGAATTAGAATTTATCTAGCGGGTAAATCAGCTGAAAACATTCATTTCATATCATTAACAACAAAAAATCCTTGAGGAATGACAGCAAGCCAAATCGGTCCACCTAGGGCGCCAGGACCGACCGATAACAAGGCCGATCATGACAGCGAGCCAAATCGGGACTGAGGAGAGTAAAACGTCAAGGAATGTCTCGGCGAGGCCTGGGCAGTGTAGAAAATAGATCAAATCGAAGAAGCTCTACTCCATTATCGATCGGTGTCTATACAGATACGTGTATCTACATGAGAGAATCGATAAATATACATATATGTATATGTATATACAAAGTGGAAGAGATAAGAAGATGAAGTGCTAAGCCATGGAAGCTTGCATAGATGGTGGTGGCGGTGGAGCTTTGAAATTGAGAGAGAAGTGAAATCAAAATCGCTCTGAGATGAAATCAAAGATGAATCTCTGAGAGAGAGATCTAGAGAGAGAATCGAAATCGGGGTGGCAGAGCAGACCGATCTGAATCGAAATCGCGGTGGCGGTGCAGATCGATCTAAAATCGGTGAATCTGTGAGATTTGAATCAGTGAATCTATGAAATCGGTGAATCGATGAATCTCGCTGCCTCGCCGGTGCAGATGGCGATGGAGGTAGAGCTTCGAAATTGGTGAATCTGTGAGATTTGAATGTGAGATTCAATGTTTAGAGAGGATTGAGAGAGAGGCAACGTGAGGATAAGGGTTTAGAGAGGATTGAGAGGTCTGAAGACCTAAGGGTTTACAAAGGCTTTATTATCAGATTCAAAATAGGCGCGTGTGACGTACCGCATTTGAAGGCGTTTTTAAACGCCTTTGATCATAAAACGGTGTGGTTTTAATTAAACAAATATGCGACGTTTTTAAAACGTCGTTAAATATTAATAAAAATGACGTTTAAGAAAACGCCGTTAAAAAAACGTCGCCAAAACCCTTATTTCTTGTAGTGAATGGGAAACACCTTGGTACCAGGAGATGGCAAGTTGGGGCCAAACTGGGAAGGTCCTTACAAAGTGGTTGGGTTAGCAGGCAAAGGGGCATACCACCTAGAAGACAAGGACGGCAAAGCAATCCCTAGGCCATGGAACACGGCCAATCTCAAGTTGTTTTATTTTTAGCCTTTTTTCTTTGAAACATGTAATTTCTTCTTTTTTCTCAATAAAACAACCAATTCTTTTTCAGCATGAGTTGTTCTTTGTAAAAGTCAGTTTTAGTAAAGATAGGAATATTGCAAATCTTTTGTTCTAAGTTAGCTGGGAAAAAACTAACTTAGAGGTTGGCTGGAATAAACCAACACCATTCCTAAGCCCAGGATATGGATCCAGGCTGTAGGACGTTTGGCCGGAATAACCAAACAATGTTCTAAGTTAGCTGGAAAAAACTAACTTAGAGGTTGGCTGAAATAAACCAACTCTTAGTACTTTTCAGCCGAAGTAAGGGTATGACTGAAGAGTGGTTGGCTGGAATAAACCAACTCTTAGTACTCTTCAACCGAAGTAAGGGTATGGCTGAAGAGTGGTTGGCTGGAATAAACCAGCTCTTAGTACTCTTCAGCCGAAGTAAGGGTATAGTTGAAGAGTGGTTGGCTGGAATAAACCAACTCTTAGTACTCTTCAGCCGAAGTAAGGGTATGGCTGAAGAGTGGTTGGCTGGAATAAACCAACTCTTAGTACTCTTCAACCGAAGCAAGGGTATGACTGAAGAGTGGTTGGCTGGAATAAACCAACTCTTAGTACTCTTCAGCCGAAGTAAGGGTATGGCTGAAGAGTGGTTGGCTGGAATAAACCAACTCTTAGTACTCTTCAGCCGAAGCATGGGAATGGCCAAAGAATGGTTGGCTGGAATAAAACCGACTCTGAGTACTCCTCAGCCAAAGTAATTATTTCGGCTAAGGAGTGGTTGGCTGATAAGCATAGTTCAACCATTTAAAACCGGAATAGCAGTTGGAACAATAGAAGACATTACAAGTGCAAGCACACATGAAAACCGGAATAAGAGTCTAACAAAATTTTCATTCATTGAAAATCAATTACAAAGAGGCATAGCCCGGTTACAAAGACAAAAGGTAACAAAAAAGAGAAAAAGTGCAAAATCAAGAAAAAAGATCTTCAATTTCGGCGTTAAAGGCAACGTCGGCATCAAATTGAAGACCGGTTTCAGGCGGAAGGACGTTTTCAGTCGCAAGAGTGGTTTCGGTCGGAACCACGGTTTCACCTGGTTGTTCAATAGTTAGATCTTCCACCGTGGGCTCCGACCGAACTACCTGATCTACATTCGCAACCGGAGTATCCTCAGGGGCAGAGTCTTCATCAGAGTCTGAGCCCTCAAGAAACTGCTGTTGCATGGCATTTGCATATTCCATGAGGGAGTTCGGTATGAAGTAGGCTGGAGGGTTGAAAACCTCGGTCTGAGGATCATGACCGAGCTTCTCAACGGCTCCCCTCCAGTCGCACTTAAAGAACAGCTCCTTGGCGGCCTCACACTGTTGGACATATATATCCTTTGCCTTCTTGTACCCTTTCTTTTCGGCCTCTTTTGCGTCCTCCTTCGCCTGGGTTATTTCGGCATCTTTCTTCCTTTCCAGCTTCACCAGCTCGCGTAGGTACTTGTCTTTCAGAGCAATGACAGCCTTCTGCTTTTCGGCTTCGGCCGAACTAACCAGTCCGGTCAGTCTGCCGACCTCATCTCGTAGTTCGGCCATTTCCTTTCTGGCATCCTCCAGCTCGGCCGCTTTTGCCTCAGCTTCTGCCGCTGCTTGCCTGGTTACTTTCCTAAGCTCCAACACTTTCCTATGAGTGATTTGGTTTTTCTGAATGGCCTGACAAAGCAAAAATTTCCCTTTAGCCGAAGTAGAAGTTGAAAAAAGAAAGTAGACAGAAAAACGACCGAAGTTGCTTACCAGAATCATGGATTTAGTCGTAGATTGGATGGCCTTCAGTTCGGTGTTTAACTGTTTGTGGTGGTGCTCCATGTCTTTGGGCAAACACACACTCTTGGCCAGATTTATGGCCAATAGGTGGTCTTTCTCAGCTACGACCGAGTCTGTATCTCGGATGTCTCGGTCGTTGAAAGTAAGTTTTGGGGCCCAGCTGCCGGTAGTTCGGTCAGAAGGTTCCGGTTGGGGGCTCGGTGGCAAGCTCGGTGGCAAGCTCGGTGGAAGTGCAGGTTCTGCTTCATCAACCAAAATTTGTTCGGTTTCAGCAGTCCAGGCGCGCTTGGTTCGGCGGGAAGAGAACGGCTGTTGAGAAGGGAGGGCCACAACAGCAGGTTGCGATTGGCTAGGTGGCGTTACTTCAGGCCTGGTTGTCTCGGTTAAAAGAGCCCTGACTCTGTTCCTTTTCGCCATCTCTTCTTCGGTTGTCAGTGGGACTAGTCTAATCTCGGGCAAGAATGGGTCCGGTTCTGGGGCGTCTTCAAGAAGGAAGTCAGTTACCCTGGCTTTCCGACGACCGTTGTATCGATAGGTCGGCTCGAATTGCAGCAACTTGGCCCAACTACGTTCAGGATACTGCAGTGCGGCTCGCAAAGCTGCAAGATTTGGATAACTGTACAAGGAATGAAGGTGAGCAGAATCTGCGAAAAAGAGACAACTGTTAGTTCGGTTGATAGACTAGCAAAACCGAAATAAAAAAATGCAAGGAACAAGACCGAAGTTAAATTACCGGGCTCCCCTTTTTTCCAGTTTATAGGTCGGCCAGGAATTTGAGCTTGAAAATCCTCAAAGTTCCCAGAGACCCAGAAAAAGTCGTCATCATTTACGTCTTTGTCCGGTGTATATTTAATTATCTTCTCTCGGCGGCGGCGTATCCTAAGTTAATAGACCCACCCATCTTCTTTTGAGCCGATGGAGTATTGATGGAAAATTTCGGCCAGGCCAAGATTTAGTCCGGCTTGGCGGTTTAGTTTGGCTATTTCCATGATGATGCGGTAGGAGTTGGTGGACAGTTGGGTAGGGCATAATCTGGTCTGCCTAAGAAATTCACAGATCAACGGTTGAACCGGAAACTGTAGTCCGGTTTCTATGATGGATAAAAGGGTGAAGGGGACGAAGCCTTCATTGTCCCAGGGAATGACGTCTTTTTCGGCCAGGACCAGATGGACGTCGTCAGGTATTTGGTAGTCTTTCCTGAATTCGGCTAGGCCGCCCGGAGTATTTACTAAATATCTATACTTCCCCATCTATCGTATAATTTAAGAATAAGTTATTTCGGTGCAAATATTGTGCTCAGTAGCTCGGTTGAGTGCACGCAGGAGTGCCTGGGCAACCTAAGTCTGCAAAGTAGAAAACACAGGGGTTAAGCACAGATCATTGGACCGTGCTACAAATTAAAAGCGAGGTAAAAAAGTCCTACTTCGGCTTTATGGACGGGTTCTATCTCGGTTCAGCAAAATGCTCGGTAGCTCGGTTTGAGCAAAGTTCTTAATTGATCAAATCTTGGAAGGCATCTCAGCATACTTGCTTTGGAAACGACTTTGTTAGGCCGGTTCGTCGTCTAGGGGCAGCTTTCTGAGTTCGGTCTAAAAAACTAAGAAAGCTGGCTTAGCCCCAAAGGCCTAAATCGGTTGAACTACGAGTTTTGTTACTTCGGTTGAGCCTCTAGGGGCAGCTTTCTGAGTTTGGCTTAGAAGCTAAGAAAGCTGGCTTAGCCCCAAAGGCCTAGCTCGGTGGAAGACCGAGGTTCCTAGTTTAATCTCTTCAAACTTCGTTCGGTGATCTTATTTCGGCTAAGGTGAATCGGAAGTCGGTTATTTTTTGAAGCTGCTGTTATTTCTACAAGTTTTAGTTCGGTTATTTTCTGTATTGATCTACCTATATAGCACAAAACAGTATCCTAGTTCGGTTGGGACAAGTTTTTGGATCAAAGACTAGTCTTCTACAGGATATTACATACACGCACGAGTTCAGTAAAGTTTTTCCAGTAAAATACAGAAGCAAAGCAGAAAATAGACTAATATGTTTCGCAAAAACATGGAAAGCAAAATACAAAAACAAACAAAGCAAGAAGGTTAGATTTGCCTACCAGAGTAAAAAGGAAGAAGCTAGAAGATGGAAGCAATGGCAGCAATGAAGGGCACGAACACAGCAAGCTCAAACTCAGGGCTCAGGAACAAGGGAGAGAAGAAATAAGGAATAAAGTAAATGATTCAAAAATGAAAGGGTTGTTTTGTGTAAAGGATGAAAGGCAAAAGGGCGGGACTGTTCAAAAATTTTGTGGTACGAGGGCGGCGTGACAGCTGCTCACATCCTATCAGAGCCTGCCACGTGTCATTGGAAAATGAAGCGTTACAGTCAGTGATTGAAGAGACGTTTTGACCGAACGCGTAGAGCCGGAGTAAAATAAGCTCGGCTGGAGAGGCTAAGTGATTTTTTAGTTCGGCTGGAAAAGCTTATAGACATTAGCCCGGCTGGTCACTAGGTAATCCCAATCATGCCGTGCAGATGGAATTAAGGGGCAATTGAGAGGGTAATTTTTGGTGAAAATTGGGCCGAGCTATGAAATGGACTTTATGGCCCCAAAGTACGAAGGACCGGGTAAAATGGGCCGAGAAGTTACTCCGGCCCATGAGAAATAAAGTTACTACGGTCAAAAGAGATGAAGGTACTTCGGCTCAGGAATTGTAAAGCTACTTCGGTTTGGACAAATTGAGTTAGTCCGGTCTCCGAGTTATTCCGGTCATGACGTATTCTGTATAGATCGGTCAAGGCCTTGCTACTCGGTCGCTCGATCCCAACATATCATGGTTCATACATGGGAGAACCGAGATACGGAGTAAAAGGAAGGGCCGAACTAAGGATAGTTCGGCCTACCTTGTGGCTTAGCTTAGCCAGTTTACTTCAGTTAAATGGTAGTTCGGCCGTAGTAAAAACCATCCCACTTGGTTTAAGCAGTGGGGGGGTGTAAAAAGATAAGCATTATCCTTTAGGAGTATGAATCCTAGGAGGATTCTGCATGGAGAAATAAAAGTCCTACTAGGATTGTGCCACTCGAAACCTATAAAAGCTCACAAGCATTACCTTGGAGGAGGTAACATAACACAACATACAATTTTGCTTCCTGAATACATTGAGCTTTGTCTATTTGTCAAGTTTGCTGACTTAGGCATCGGAGAGGTTTCCGGCACACACCCGCCGGCTAGCTCACGTTTGTGTTTTCAGGTGACCAAGCGACGTCGTACGGAGAAGCGTGGACTTAGTCAACAGGATTATACGAGGAGAATTATTTCTTCCCCGTACACCTACAATACGAAAATAAGTCATTTCGAGAAACAAAAATACTCATGCTAGGAAGATATTATTATGAAACATTTAACATAATTAAGTAACCTTGCATGTGCCATCGAGGGAGCTTCATAAAAAAATTGAACTTGAGCCACTTGATGCAGTTAATAGGCCTATTATAGAGGATGAAAGCTCCAACAAAAAATTTAGTTTTAAAGCCACAGTCCAACAATCTGTCTCGTTTACCAAACTTCCACCAAACAATGTGATTATAAAGTCAGTTATTTATTTTTCTTGAAAAATAAAACTATACGATATTCAAATACAAACATTAAACTGTTGAAGAAATGAAGATTCACTTTTTTTACCCGATCATAGGCCAAATAATGATCATGCCATCTTCTGAACCAGAAATAAGAAATGAATCATTGCTGGAAAATGTCAAGCAAGTCACTAATTTTTGATGTGCACACCAAGTCCTAACCAATCTCCCATTTGAAATCTACAAATTACCATGACACTCAATATTTGAAAATAATGACTACAAATAATATATACAAATTAAGCTAATGGCTCACAAAGACAACTATTCAGTAATTTTTTGTATTGTGATCAATTTAATGTAAAGTACTGATGAGATTAAAAAAAAATGATCTTTGCATGTGGGGCTACAAAAAGAGTTTATTAACCTCCCAAATTCAAGTGATTGTAACCAATGATCGCTATGGTAGATGAATTTTAAAAGTAATTACTAATAGCATTATTACTTTTGTCCAGTTAATCATATGCTATTCACAACGGGAAAGAGAATATTATTACAAACCAAAAATAGAGCAAAAATAAAGAATCCAGCTAATAGGTAATCAATGATAAAGAGCATTTTCTTTGTCAATACTTGGACTGAACTTTTTCATTAATATAATCATGACATTTAGTTAACCAGTTGTTTTAGACCGTCACATCATGTTTTGGAAGAGAAGAAAGAAGAAAATCAACCAGGACACGAAGGGGAAAAAACAACAAGAACATGAAACACTTGTTATCGATTTCAACACATTTTTCACAGTTGTCCCCATAATTTTTATAAATATCATTAAAACATCATTTTGGATATATTTTCTATTTAAACTGTCTGTTTTTAAAATACCCAAAAAGTATGGGATACTTGTAAACAGGAAATCATCTCAATTCACCCCCAATTAATCCAGACAGACACTAGAATTAGATATTCGACATGCACTGAGAAAATTTGTAAGCATTAACACAATATTCACATAATGAGAAGATGAAGTGACATATTTTCCCTCATTTATCACTAACATTTATATGATCCTAGCATTCCTTGTTTTGTATTGGCATTTGTAACCATGCAATATTACAAGTTGCATTTTCTCCAGATGCTATAAAATGAAAATAGAATAATCCATGTTCACACATGTTGAGTGGTTTTCCAATTAAGTGCATTTGATAATGAATAATCATCTACCACAGAAACCTGAACATGGCTCGTGCATTGTGTATCCTCCATATCTAGTTTCTATTTTTATCTTTTTTGTCTCTTGCTGTGAACTTTCATTGTTGGGTTGGTTACAATCTGAAGTTTGGTATGTTAGTGCAATTTGTTGCTGCTACAGTAATTTATCAACAAAATTCCCAAGGATTTGATAGGTGTTTAAGACTATTAAGTTTTACTACAAACAAATAAATTTCATTTAATGGCCTCTAATATTTAGAATAGTAGTATAAAACTTAAAAGCAATTATACTACTCTACTTCTAGTTGGTTTAATGGATTCATTATAATATTTTGTCAAAGAACACATTCATTACATAGTCTGAATTTTCATTCTATGTATTGTCCCTGTTCTCAAACTAAAATTATATATAGTTTAAAGGCCTATTTTTGGATGTATGTTTCCAAATTTTAAATAGAGTGATTGATTGCTATTGTATAAGATGCCTAACTTTTTTGTTTTCTTGACACATGTCAACACCTGACCCTGGTTTGTCCAAAGGGTCATGAGTTTAAACTTGCACTTGATAAAATTGCACAATGTAATAATAGCTCTGATATGCATGGTGGAGGGTTTTGTTAGTTAATATGGTAAAGAGAACAGATTGTGAAATTGTTTCTGATAAATTTGGTGACCATGTTCAATTGTGAAAAGCAGATTCAAACAGATTCAAACACTTGGTGACCATGTTCCAATTGTTTCTGATAAATTTGTCACTTGAGCATAGAATCAAACACTTGGTGGGCAAAAAATTTAACAATCCACATATCAAACAAACAATCATCTAAACCAATGATCCAAATTCAGAGTTTATCATCACTACCCATTTCAGAGTTTGTCCACACAATCCACATATCAAACACATTCAATACACAACAAAAACACACAGAGAAAGTTAAAAATCGAAATGGGTACTCACTAGAACAGCCTTATGGGCAGAGATGGGAATGGGGTTAGACGCGGGTTTACCGGAATTGTCATCGGAAGTGACTAAAACGATGTCGGAGAAGTAAGAAGTAGAGCGATTGTGGTAATCAATGAAGGGAGTCCAAAATATGAGGAAGGAGACTTTGGAGTTGAGCTCTTCGATCTTGGCTTGGAGTTGTTCTGGATCTTGGCTCCGAATTGGTGTTCATGAACTCATCATGGATCTCAGGTGACGGTGACCAAAAGGAGTAGGAATCGATGCTCTGGTTCCCGGCGACAGCGAGGGAAGGGAGAGGAGCACCGGAAAGATAGAGAGACGCTGAAGAGAGAGACAGACAGAGGCGCTAGTAAAATTTTAGAAACCAAATATATATATATATATATATATATATGTTACACCATTAGCGACTAAATTTTTTAGTCGCCAATTACTTTTATAAATCCCTCAAATTTAAATTAGAAATGTCTCCCTCCAATTTTTTATTTTTTGGCGACTAAACTAATTTTTGGTCGCTAAATATATGTTTTGGCGACTAAACTTTTGGTCGCCAAAGATATTTTTTTTTTTTTTTTTTTTTTAATTTTACATTTGGCGACTAAATATTTTAGTAGCCAATACCTAATATACGACGACTAAACTAATTTTTGGTCGCTAAAAATATGTTTTGGCGACTAAACTTTTGGTTGCCAAAGATAAAAAATAAATTTTTAATTTTACATTCGGCGACTAAATATTTTAGTAGCCAAAACTCAATATACGGTGACTAAAATTTTTTTGTCACCAATTCTAGTATTTTTAGTGACTAAATTATTTTTTAGTCGCCAATAATCAATATATCCCGACTAAAAAAATTTAGTAACTAAATATTATACTTTTGGCGACCAAAAAAAAGTTTTAGTCGCCAATTTCAAAACTTTTGATGACTAAATTTGTTTTAGTTGCCAATTTTAATCGCCAAAGGTGTATTTTATTGTAGTGTTATTATGATCATGATTGAGTAAAATTACGCATAGATCAATTTCTTTTTAAATTTTCATACCATTCATTACCCACACTAGTAGGTCAACGTTGATAAATGAGTAGTGCGAGAGAGCACCCAACATATAAATCCGCTAAGGGTAAGTGAGTCATTTTTTATTTCTAAACTAAAACAAGATTGGTGAACATTGTTTAATTCATAAGGTCTTCCGCCATGCCATTATTCGAGAGTATCATGTGAATAATACCAAATGATACTCTGGGATCACCCAATTATATAAATATATGTTGGTACAATTAATAACATTCTACTGTCCTAGTCACAAATTATGATCTAATTTATTTATTTATTTTATTTTATATATTTTTTTATGATCTAAATTATAAACATATACGGGTCATGTTACAATATATATAATTACAAAATATTTATACAAAATGATATTTCTCATTTATAGGAATTCTTTAAAAAAATAAATGGTCCATTTTCAAAATTATAATTATTGTTTATTTTTTAAATAAAATAAAATAATATAGTTATGATTATCAAATCAATATGATTTATTGTGTGGATGATCTACATATAAAAATGAATGATTCAGATTATTGAATATGGCGAATCCCACGAGAGCCAACAGCACCCTCCAATCCACCAAGCCCTCACCCTTTCTTTTTCATGTGTATCAAATTTATCATTTCCTTCACTACTTGTTTTTCATCTTTGAAGCTTTGAATAAGGTAGTTTTACCAAATTTCAACCCCTTCATGAGTGCTTTTGAATCAAAAAAAAAAGAAAAGAAGAAAGAACAAAGAACAAAGAAATACATAAATCTCAAATACCTAGGTAATTGGAATTTGTGGTTTTCATATCCATTCTCAAATCTAAATCCACATATCCAAAACGCAACTTTAATAAGTGAAATTCAATGTCTGAAGAAAAGATTACAATTTATTTGTGCAAGGAAATCTGATTAGTGGACAATGACATGAACAAAAAATCTCATGAAGAGAACCCATTCCTTATATGAAAAAAAGAAAAGAAAAAAGAAAAAAGAAAAAGTGCAAATGGCTTTCATATGTATAATGCTTACTTGTATTGATACAACACAAGCATATCATAAGAAGAACACACACTCAATGGCAGCTCAATGAGCGCTTTTGCTTTTCCTTGTATTTGATTCAGGTTTTAAATCTAGCAAGAAATGCAAGAGAGCTTTGTTGTCTGCTTCAATTAGACTACACCCAGGTTCTTTCCTCACTCCACTATCATCCATTAATTTCCTCACCTTTTCAACTCCATCCCATGCACCTTGTGAGGCATATATGTTAGATAGGAGTACATAATCCCCACTCTGGTCCTGTCTCATTTTGAGTAACCGTTCATTTGCACGCCTTCCCAACTCGACATTTCCATGAACCCTGCAAGCCCCCAGTAGAGTCCTCCAGACAATCGCATTGGGTTTGATCTCCATTGTGTCTATAAACTCAAATGCTTCCTTCAATTGCCCAGCACGCCCCAACATGTCCACCATGCATCCATAATGCTTTATGTTCGGCTCAATATTGTATTCATCTCTCATGATATTGAAATATTGACGGCCCTGCTTTACTTTCCCAGCATGACTACAAGCAACCAAGACTCCAACAAAAGTAATCTCATTCGGCCTGATTTTCATTGTTCTCATCTCCTTAAAAACACAAATGGATTCCTCAGAATGGCCATGGAAAGCTAGCCCTCCTATAATAGAGTTCCACGTGGACACATCCTTCTCCTTCATCCCTTGGAACACTTCAAGTGCTTTCTCAATGCTCCCACACTTTGCATACATGTCTATAAGTGCATTACCAAGTACAATGCTCAAGTCCCCTGAATACATCTCCTCCAAAATGGAGCAATGCATCTTCTCGCCAACATCTAGAGCTCCAGAATCAGCACAAGCAGACAAAAGGCTCAACATTGTGACCTCATCTGGCCGTTCTCCCACACGTCTCATCTCCTCAAACATCTCAATTGCCGGGAGATGTGCCCCACCAAGCACATAACCAGCAATCATCACATTCCAAGTTACCACATCCCGCTTAGGCACCACATCAAAAAGTTCTCTGGCACTCTCCATCTGCCCTCTCTTGGCATACGCTGTAATCATCACATTCCAAGAAACCAAATCTTTAACAGGCATTTCATCGAACAGCTTCCTTGCAACACCCAACTTGCCCCTCCTTGCATAGCCTGCAGTCAAAGCCGACCAAGCAACAACATCGGTCTTCGCTGAACCATGAAAGAGCTCACTCGCAATCCTTATCTCCCCACAATTAGCATGAAAATAAATAAGGGTATTTCTCGCAAAAGTATTACGTTCAAACCCAAATTTCACAACCTTGCCATGAATCGCAGAGCCAGAATTAACCCAAGAAAGCTTAGTACAGGCCTTGAGAAGGAAGGGAAACGTATAGTTATCGGGACGAACGTGCCGTTTTTCCATCTGGGAATAGATTGAAAGGGCCATTGATGGGTTGGGGCTCTGGGCAGAGCCTCTGATCATGGTGTTCCACATGAAGAGGTCTGGTTGGGTAATATGAGCGAACATTTGGTGGGCATAGTCTATGGCGGATGAGATTGCGATGGTAGAAGAGTAAATGAGTTCTCTGAGAGCAGAGGGGTTGGAATTGAAGCCATTGATGATCATTAAAGCGTGGATTTGTTTCAGTGATCGGAGGTTGGTGCAATTTCGCCATGGTTCCGACCGTTGGTGGCGGTTGGAGCTTTTGTCCGTTATTTTCTTTCTGATCATTACATCATCATCTCTTTAGTTATGCTCAGAGGAAACCATGGTATAGTGTCACACTTGATCAAGTTTCTACATTGGTCAATAATAGAAAAAAAAAATTTTTAAATTTTAAATTAAATATTAGTTTTACTCATGTATGGAACTTCAGAATATTTTTATGTATTTTCACACATTTTAATTCAAATTTTGCATATATTTATATATAAGAAATTTATCAAAAAGAAATGACAGTAACATCTTTATAATTAAATAAAAATTATAAATATTAATACGGTTAGAAAAATAGTACCAAATTATCGGGAAAATATAATTTTAAAATATGCAAACAATTTTGGGTAAAACCAAAACTGAAATAAATCGATATAATAACGTGATAAAACTATAAATAGATAAAACCTGATCGAGTCGAGTGTGTGACACTCTCTCCTTAAGACAGATTCGTCCTCCTACCGGTGTTTAGGATTCAATGGACGTCTATCTCCCATGATACAACGATCAATGTCTTGCACTAGCAGCACTACTATTGTAAGCCTAGCGAACTTTGCTGTGCATGAACTCTCTTTATAGGAAAATTAGACTCAGGAAATATGAAGAATAAATGTAAAGTGAAGAAGAATGGTAATTCACCATCCAAAATGAAGTGAGGGAGATGAAATATAAAGACTTATATGTAACTCTTCAGAAAGGTTGTGATCCTTCAAAATAACACACCCTTTCATCTCAAGAGACACAACCATTGGAGTAAATTTAAATTCAAATTTTTCAACAAATACAACTGTATTATAGTGTATACAACATATACACACTAACTTACTAACTAGTGTATGTAACTATTTTTTGGAATACTGAGAAAGTCATTTATGATTTGATAAAACTAGTGCAATTATTCCGTTGTAATCTAATTTATTCTCCCACTAACATTTTATTATTTGTCAAAATATATATATATACATATATATTATATTATGAGTGTTATTATTAGCATTCTATCAACTATTTTAGACCCCTTATTTTTTTAGTTTTATTTATTACAATAATAATCTCAGATGAAATTACTAAAAGCGACATCAATAATTTTAGAACACTCCATCTCACAATTAAGCCACACACCTACTACATCATCGGTTAGGGTTTATGAGAATATCCACCTCCTTCACCACTCATCCATCTTTTCCAAATCTCACTTTCAAAACTTACCCACCTTAAAAACCTTAAAAACCCTTTGACGGTAATATTTCGGTGGCAACGGTAACAACTATTTGATTATATACGTTTCTCCGACAATGACAATGAGTAGAAGTTTTTCCGGCAATCACAACTCAATGAGACGAGAGAAGTACAATAATAAAAGCTCAGAAGAGATTCATAACTTTGATGGTGTTCTTAGTTCATAGGAGATTGGCCTTGTAAGAGTAAGTTTCTTGCAAAAAATAGCAAAAATAATAAAAACAGTTCGTCATTTTTTTGGGACTGAACTCTTAAACGTATGACCTAATTTCGAGAACACAAGTCTGAACATTGTTTATTTATTTAGAAACAGGTTACCGAATATTTCTTATTTGTTTCGGAACAAATAATCGAAGCAGTAGCAAAAGAAGACAAACAAAGGCGGTCGGAACACCCTTGGGTTGGGGGTCGATTAGTGGGAGAAATCCTGTCCGGTTTTGCTCACATAGAAAACATATTAGTACAGTGAAGACATGGATGAATAACAGAAAATCAACCAAAGAAGTATGAAAGTGGATTGTGTTGTGTGTGTGAAAAGAGGTAATAGAAAAAAAAAAATTTAAAATAGATTGACAAACCTCATAATGAAGCTAAGAAAAAACTTCTTAATTACCACAAATTTTTTCCACTAGTTTGAGAGGTTCCACCGTCTATGGGTTTTGTTACGATTTTGGGAAAGAGGCTTTTTGGGGTATGGGGGCACATTTGAATGGATAGAATATTTTTATAAGGATAATTTTGATATTGATTGAGAAAAGAAAAGTGTACGAGCACGAAATAATTCTTCTCGTATGATCCTGTTGATCAAGTTTGTACTCCTCCAAATAACGTTGCTTTGCCACTTGAAAACACAAACGTGAGCTAACCGGTGGGTGTGTGCCGAAAACCCCTCCAATGACTAAGTCAGCAACTAGACAATAGACAATAAGCGCTGTGTATTCTAGAGTAAGAATTGGGATACCTGTCCATGGGTCTGGTCATGAGCATTTATAGACTTTTGGCACTCTCCCTATGAGAGTCCTCCTAGGAATCACACACCCTACTCACTACCAACCAAGTGAGATGGTTTTGCACAATCCTAGTAGGACTCTACTCTCCTTAGCAGAGTCCTCCTAGGAGTCATACTTCTACTCACTACCAACCAAGTGAGATGGTTTGCACAATCCCAGTAGGACTCTAACTCTCCTTAGCAGTGTCCTACTAGGAGTCTCATCACTGTAAGCCAAGTGAGATGGCTGCACCCTTTACCTCGGTTATACATTTCTTACCGAACTGCCTTATCTCGGTCCCCTGCCATTCGGACCATGTGATCGAAAGCCGATCTATCGAATGCCACCCTGCCGAGCCATACACAGCTCGGCCCTCGCCATTAATGTTACCTCGGTTTGCTACAGAACTTTCTTTACTTTGGCTGTCATCATTACCTCGGCTCTGTGCTCAACTAAGTAATGGAATAGAAGCATCGATCGAGCTATACCTAGCTCGATCATCTATCTTACCAAACACCTCGGCCAACTCTTGGGCCTTGTATTTAGGTAGCTCGGTCAACGTCCTTGCCCAGTTTAGTACTTAGATAAAAAGGGACCGAGTTACCCGTCGTCCATACTCCGGCCCTTATCTCGGCCCATTACGCGGCCCAGCTCCCAAAGAAGACTCTTGTTAGCTCGGCCCAATTTGTTTACAAATTACCCTCTCAAAAAGAAATTTTAAAAATTTTACAATTTATAAGTAAGAATCCAAAGAAATAAGAAATATAAAATAATTAATGAAATATTAATATAAAAAAAACTAATACCAAAATTATTCATCTTTCCAGGTCAACTTTCCAAATTTTTTTTCCAAAAATGCTAGAAGTCCCAAAAATTCTACTAAAAGTTTTACCAAATGTCTCACGTGGGTGTGAGACCCACATTGTGTGGTCTCACACCCATATAAGACATTTGATAAAACTTTTAATAAAATATTTAAGATCTCTAGCATTACTTTTTTTCTTCCCTAATAAAAAAACAAATAAAAAAGACACCATCTTATAGGTTAAACCGTTTATTAAAGGCCACACTCCCTATATTTTATACAATATTCAAATTAATCATAATATGCCGAGCATTTTTGTTTTGTGTTATTTATTCCAATTTTTTCCCCACGTGGTCATACGCAGTAAAGTCAAGTCAGTCTTATCAAGTTTGTAACACAGATTCTCTTCACACCAGCAAAAATACTTAGATCACTAATTAGTTAATGGTGTCTCTAATGATGGGACAGTGATATTACTCACTGTTACATGTGTATTATGCCTTGATTTTTTTTTTTTTTTAATTTTCACCTCATTAGTGGTAGATCTAGAACTTCATATTTAAAGCTCTAAATCAATACGGTTCACGCCAACATAAAATGTTATGAATATTAAATTTTTTATCAAGTAAATAATTAAATATTTAATAAATATTTAATTAAATAAGTAAATATTTAATATTTAATAATATTAAATATTTAATTATTTATTTAATAAAAAATTTAAAATTTATAACTTTTTCCTCCACACAACACAATAATGTCTCAACTTGTTTTTGTTTTAGATTAATAAAGTCATGTTTATCAATCAAGTAGTATAATAAATACGAAGAGATTGTCAAACACATCTAAGCACATGGGTTGGCATTTCTCTGCAGTCATTTTTCTTTCAAACTTCAAAAAAAAAAAAAAAAAAATTTAAAAGTCTGATACGAAAAAACGGTAATTAAAGCCGCAAAGTCGGTGACCAAACATGAAGAAATTAATGTTATAATATATGTACCGGAATTTCAATCCCAGTGGCAAATTCGAACTTTTATGCGTGAAAATTTCAGACTCAGCAAAATGGGAAAGATACAAATGTAGTTAATTCATTGATGACATCGTTTACATGTCATGAATAGTGAAAAATAATAATTTGTTAAATTTTGTTGAATGACTTTACTCAAATTTTAATGGGTCATCATTTATTTAGGTTTTGTTTGGGAAGTTAGATTTAAAGATTTTTTTTGGATTAAAATAGTCACAAAAAATAAAATAATTTTTTAGTTTAACAAGACAAAATATCACATCTCATCCATAACCATTACATTCTTTCTCTAAAAAAAAAACGAAAAAAGTCAAAAGCTTTTTCCAAATCAAGTTTTTTAGTCCCAAGTTAAAATAGTCAAAAAGTCAACCCACTTCCCAAACAAAGTTTTTTATTTGAGATTTGAGTTTTGAATTTTATTTTGAAAGATAAGTTTTTTAAATGAGTTTTCAAAAGATAATTTATTTGGTTGTGAGTCTAAAGTTTTTTTAAAATTTTGAGTTGTATTTTGGAATTATTTTGAGTTTATTTTTTTTAATATTTTAAATTTTTTTTTTTAAATTTTTTTAGGATAAATATTTTTTTTAATATATGTTGTATTCACTACATTTGTGCATTGTATTTTTATAAATATTTTAAATATAATTTTATTTTTTACATACTTTATTTTTAAAAATATTTTAATTTTAATTTTAAATATTTAATTTTTTAAAATTTTAAAAAATTTTGGATCGTCTATATATATCTAAATCATAACAAATTCTTGTCCAATACTTAAAAAAATAACCCAAAAAAATTTTAAAAAATAAAAAAATATATTTTTCTTCAAAAATAAAAAAAAAATATTTTTTCAAGAAAATAAAAAATAAAAAATAATTTTAAAGAAAAAAATTAAAAAAAACTTAATTATTTTTTTTATGAAAGAATTTGGTTATGAGCTTTAAAAAAAGTTTTTGAATTGAATTTTGAAAATTTTGTTTCATTATGAATTTTAAATTTCTTTTATACAAATCATGATTTGAAAATCAAACCAAGTGCTACCTTACAGCATCTCCAATGGTGTTTGCTAAAATAGAATTACTATTGCTATGATTTGACAATGAATAGTATTATTTTGCCAAATTATAACAATTGTGCTCCAATAGTCACATGCTATTTTGACAAATCTCAACCAACTTTCCCTTCAAGTTTATAAGTGTTATTTGGATATAAGTTTTTTAGTAATTTCTTTTTTGTTTATTTTTTTTTGTCTTTTGTGACTTTTTTTAATTATTTTTTTAAAAAATTATATATTTACATTATTCCTGACTAGACAAATATAAAAAATGATTTTTTTTTTTTGAAAAATTGAAACATTTATAGCTGTTATTCGTACTGATTTTAAACATTTTTTCCAGGCAAAAAGAGCACGACGACTTTTTTGCCTTTCCAAGACAGATTACCACCGTACATCTCAACCATTTCCAACGGTTAAGATGAATGATCTAGAATCATCGTGACTCTCCACTCTGTCTTCATTAGGGTTGCAAATGAACAGAGTTGTTCATGAACAAGCTCGGCTTTGCTTGTTAAAGGCTCGGCTCGGCTCGGTTCGTTTAGTAAATGAGCCGAGTTCGAACTCGAATATTAGGCTCGTTTAGTATAAGCTCAGCTCGTTTAGCTTTATATAAATTATATAATAAACATATTATTTTATATATTAAATAATATATAAATATATATATAAATAATAGTATAAATACATTATTTATTTATTAAATAATATAAATAATATTTTTTATTTAAATAATTTAAATAATATTTTAAAAAATTTATCGAGTTAAGCTGAGCTCGAGTTTCATTAATATTAACGAGGCAAGCCGAGTTCGAGCCTAGCTCCTTATCGAGCAGAGCTCAAGCTCAATAAACGAGCTCGAGCCCATCAAAGGTCAGCCTAACTCGATTCGTTTGGAGCCCTAGTCTTCACTCTCACTCTCACTCTCACTCTCACAATTTCCTTCTCCTCTCTCTCTCTCTTAGTCTCCCTCTATCTCTTTTCTCTCTCTTCAATCGGCGACAGTGTCTACCCCCAATCGCCGAAGACTAATCTTTCATCCCCATCTCTCTCACTCTATCACTCTCACTCTCTTTTCTCTCTCTTTGATCAGCGACGGTGTCTACCTCCAATTGTAGAAGACCAACCTTTCCACCCTCTCCCTCTCCCTCTCCCTCTCCGTCTTCCTTTCCCTTTCCCTCTCACTCTGTCTCCCTTTTCCTCTTACTTCTCTTTTGCTCTCAAATTTGACAGCTGCTATATTCAATCATTGGATCATTTTTCAACACAGCTGCTATATTATAGTAATGATAGCTCCATTGACAACACCAAGGATCCTCTAGAGTGAAATTTCCCTAAAATTTCCTAGAGTGCTATATTGTGTGGTTGAGATTTACTGGCAAGTCACATCAGAAAAATTGATGTGACTTGCCAATAAATCTCAACCATACACTGTAGCACTTTAGAAAACTTTAGGAAAAAATCACTCTAGAGGATCCTTGCTCCTTTGACAAACCATTGGAGATGCTCTTAGAAGTTTTAAATTTCTAACAAATCAAATTTATACAATAAAAGGAAAGAAAATTCAATACAACATGATCACCTAGGTTAGTAGCTAGTTGTAACGGCAACTCCAAAAACATGTTATAATCGCCGTTAAAGTAAAATTATAATAAAATCTTCAAACAAAATGTCCAATTATAACATTGTAAAACAATGCAAAAAGTAGGCAATACTTCATCCTCGTCCTCTCTCTTATTATAGGATTAACAAAAGATATTTGTATTTAACATTGTTAAAAAAGTTTAAAAAAAGAAAAAGAAAAAACAGGTTTACACAATTAAAATAAGATTGTCGAATCATAATATTTTTTATAGTGTAACATGCCAAAATATAAGAGGGAATAATTTACATATAGAACTTTTGTATATAAATCCATCTAAAATAACGTGACTTTGACAAATAAAAAAATTCCACACAATTATGACGCACAATGATATATATATATATATATATATATATTTTAAAATTTTTTTTAGATGCAAATATTTTTTTCACTTGAAATTAAAAAATCACAAAACACTATATTATATACTAATTTGGCATTTTCAAAAAGAAAGTCATTGAAGATAATTATTATATATGAATGATGCTACAATAATTATATTTTTATATTCACATTCAACGTAATATAATATTTTTGTTGGTTTGTAGTTAAAAAAGACTCAAAACTCAAATGAATTATAATGCACATGCAAATTGGGAAGTGATTCACTTCAACATCAGTAGTCAATTACAGGGAAAGCCCTTCATCCCCAGCCTTACGATCTAACTTCTAAAATGACCCCCACCTATGATTGATGATGACCAAACCAATAGGTCATTCATTCATTTATTTTTTATTTTCATTTTTGTGGTCAAGAAGAGACACAACCACACCTATTACAAAAAGCCCAAATTATGACCTCTGCCTGCTTTTCCACTGTGCATATATGATGGATAGAATGCTCGAATACGGCCTATTTTGGAAGATGGTAAAAAGTAATTTTTTTTACTTTTAATCAAGTTTTTAATTTTTTTAGATAAATAATTTAAGAAGTTGATAAAAAGTTATTTTTAGTTTTTTTGATTAATATTTGTTTATAATGTTAAATCATAATAAAATGACCAAATTACCCCCATTCAATTTAAAATATTTACAACTGCATCCATGTAGTACATTTTGACCCATAAGGGGTAGAATTGTAATTTCGCCAGTGACTGAAAACCAACTTTCCAAATAAAAAAAAAATACAAAAAAGTCAACTTTTAACTTTTGTTACAAACCTAAAAAAGTGACTGAAAGTCAAGTTCCCAAAATACTTGTATATAATTATGTATATTAACATTATAATTCGAATTGGTCTGATTATGAGAATTTTTGCTCATCGTTTGACCAAATTCATTGTATCATTATAGGTAAATGATTTTATATTTAAAATATACTTTTAGTCAATATTACATAAAAATCTTGGTTCCTTGTTTTTGTTTGTAAAATTTAATAAAGTTATATGTGAACCAGTATAAAATCTATATTACAATTAGCTTCGCAATTTTATCATAATCATAATCATATGGTATTATTTTGCTTAACCTTAAAAAAAAAAAAAAAGAAGCTTCATGATAATTTTTTTTTCCTTATTTTTTGGGCCCTAGTATAATTGCAATAGGGACTTGATTGTCTCCATCATATAATGTAGATTGGAGATGTCCAATTTGTATTCATGCGTTTGTGTCCATGCGTTATCATGACTCTCAACTTTTTTTTTGTCTTTATTTTTGTTATGTTATTTATAAAAAAAAAAAATCAAATTGATTCAATGATCATAATCACATAATTTCATTATGTTTGTTTTCAAAAAAATTAAATGATTTATTTTAAAAATTGTATGTATCATTTATATTTGTAAAGACCAATATAATTATATTTGTATAATTATTAAATCAATAAATCAATGATCTAAAGATCTATAAAATCAATAGAAGAAATTATTGCAGTACGACATCCAAAAATAAAGGTGTCTAGTCTGTAAGTTCGCCATGTACAATCCAATACCTTGCAAATAAAAAAATGACTTTTTTCCAATTTAAATATATAAATTGAAAATTAGGGTTTCAACAATTTTGCATCATCTTTAGTATTTTTTTTTTAATTTTTTTTTGTCAATTAGAAATTTAACTCATTGAGGGTTGATTTGGGAAGTGGATTGGTTTTTTGGCTTTTTTGGTTATTTTAGCCTGGGCTTAAAAGTCTGATTTGGGACGGACTTTTTGACTTTTTTGACTTTTTTTGTGAGAGAAGAGTGTAATGATTATGGGTTGGATGTGGTGTTTTGTTTTTTATGGCTAAAATAGCCTATTTTGTCTTTTGTGGCTAAAATAGCCAAATTAGCCCCTCCCAAACGGACCCTAAGGGGTTGTTTGGAAAGTACTAAATTAATATATTTTTTGACATTTTATGAAAAAATGTTAAATATAAGTTGAGTTTGAAATGATATTGTAAAGAGATGATATGACTCAAATAAAAAGTAATATAACATAAATAAAATGATTATAGCTCAAATAAAATGATATGCATGCCAAATAACTACTAAATATCTGATCAAAACTTTTTGTTAGATTAAATTTTAAATTTATAAATGGTGGGCAAAATTTAAATTTTCAAAAATATAGCCATTCAGAGAATTGAAGCGATTGTCTTAGGTTGTACATGAACTTCAAAAACTTTGTTAGCCGCCAAAATTAGAAAAAGTGGACTGTACTTTGGTGCATGGACTAATTTTTTTGTGACTACAAAGTCCAATGAATCACAATGCTTTTGAAAAGAAAGTGGTAATTAAGTTACGTACGTGGCAACTCATGGTACATTCACATAGTTGGGACCCGAAAAATTTTGTCCTCAGTTTTCACACATTAAATTCTTTCAAATCACAGTATTGACTTAAGATTTTTGAATTATTCATTCGAGACTTGAATTCAAGTTTTTATAACTTTTATTGGGGTCAAATATATTTTTTAATGTCTAGAGCAGTTGGGAGTTTAAGTTTCGACCTCGACGTAGGTACAGTGAAATTTTTTATAGATATACTGTCGGTGTTAAGAGATAATATTTTTTGACGGATATGTTGGAGTAGACTATCTGCATATCTATTTTATGAATCAAAAAAAGAAAAGAAAAAAGAATCACTATTTTTATAATAATTTTATATTAGTTATTTAAATAAGTGATTTAGTTTTAAAACACAATTAATAGTGATTTAAATAAATAGTCTAGGTTCAAAATACAAAATAAAAATAAAAATAAAAATAAAAATAAAAATAAAATAGGTGCATTTAATTCATTATTAACCCATTTGATATAGTTAAAATTTTAAAATACAAAAATCTTGAAACAATTGTGTAATTGAAGATGCATTCAACACAAAGAAATGAGAATTTTGATTAGAGAAAGTCCCATGCCATTGTGCACAACAATAATACGTGGTTTCTTTCTAGAGCTCTCAGACCAAACTTATTTCGGTAAGTTCCAAACTTCAAATGAATTATCTCTCACTATTTTCAACTTTCAACAGTGTCTTAAAGTTCCCCTAAAAAAAACAGTGTTTTAAAGTTAGGCAAAATAAAAATAAATAAAAAAAGAGAATAGCGCTATGTTGAAAAGTATATAAATGTACATAATTTTTATATAAAAAATTATATAAACTAAATGTAACAATGATATTGTTGTAATTTTGAACAATAGTGACACAATTTTTAAATTTTCAATGTTTAAATATAAATGAGACGTATCATTATTTTGTATGAATTTATATATATATATATATATATATTTTATTATTTATAACAGTATAAGATTGTGTTTGTGATCAGCATCAAAGATTGTCCATTGTAATAATCCATTATCAACTATTTCATTGAAGTACACAATGAATGCTCAAATCAATCAAACAGTAACACCGCAGCTGAAATGTATGTAGAAATTTTTTTTCTTAATTATTTAGTAGTGTAGAAGCATTTAGATAAAAAATTATAAATGCGACAATATTAATTAAGTATTTGAAAATAAAGAATTCCCACTTACAGTGTATTATGATTTTTTTATTTGTCAAAAATATTTAGACATTACCAAATAATTTCGAAATACATTTACAAGTCAATTAAGACTTATCCATGCAAAAAATAAAATAAAATTAAAATTAAAAGAAAAGAAAAAAATGAATAAATATGTTAAAGATTAGGAATGGTTAGGATCATTGGTGGTTGTAGAATAAACCAAACAGGATCTACCACCTCTTACAGATCTCTCTCTCTCTCTCTCTCTCTGTTGGCTTTTTGGCTTTTCGAAGGGTATTTTTGTGAATGTGAGCGTGCCAGCAAGGATCAATCAGTCCTTACAGAAATTATAATTGCCAACCAATTATCAGACGATTGTGTTTTAGTTCTTTTCAGCCTCAATGAAGAGGACTTTTACTGGTGGCTTGACTTAGGAGAAATTAAGAGAAATAACAGTAATATGAAGAACAATTGAAGTATTTCATAAAAATGAACACTTACAACGGTCCGAACTCAGCCTCGGAGAGGTTTACAACAGCAATCTACTTGAATCTACTTGAAGCTACTCCTATGAATCGAAGTGCAGTGCGAGTATTTAAAGTGCAGGTATTTAAAGAACAGGTATTTAAGGACTGGAAATGTAAATGACTGGAAAGAAAATATATGAAGTAAATGACTGGTTTGTATGGTCTGAGTCCGTCCCTCTTTCTGGGGGCTACCCTGCTATTTATACTCGTCAGTGATGACCTTCGAACTGCACTTCGAACTGTCGAACTGCTCCTCCATGATCGCTGGTCATGCTTCCTTACAAGTAGCTCCATTACGCCATTACTGGCAGTTGAGCTTCCCTCTTGTACTTAGATTTGAATATGAGTAACCGTTTGAAGACACGTCATCTTGCATCCCGTTTATTTGATCTAGTGTTACTCGGATCATGTGAGGACCAATGTTTATTGTCACGTGTACGATCAGGATTAAAGGCTTGAATAACCTTCCTTTATTACCCTTACTATGCCACGTGTCGAACTGTAACTGGCTTTTACAAAATATGTAGCCAACATTACCCCCCGCACTAATATACCCAATACTTGGTGATATTAGTGGATTGTAATTTTCCCGCGCTTCCAGAACGTGTATGAAGTCCATATTCTGGAAATACAACCGTCATCCATTTGGAGATCATCTACATTAACTCGTCGAACATCCCAATACCTTAGTATTCGAACAGGTTATGGCTGCATCAACTTCCCTTTCTATTGATCAAGCATATGAAGAGCCTTTGAGTGATGTTGTTCCCCCTCGAAAGAACCTCCACGCATTCATTAGCCACTTTTACCCGCCCTTCTATATTCAGGTAATGGAGGCTTTTGTAGATTATAAACCTCTGGACTATGAACACATTGCTTTTAATCCCTTGGTTTACAAACTTACAGATACAAAGAATTCTTCCCCTAAGCTCCCTTTGTATTCTGACCGAACTACCCTCGAGCCTTTGCTTCGACAAGTTGAAAATATGGATCTAGGAAACTCTTCTTCACAGACCTCTGCATGGGATGAAATTGTGACCTCTTCATCCTCTGGAGCTTCTGGCTGGACAAGCTGGTCCACTCTTGAGACTTATGATCTAAGGGAGCGAATCAATCACCATTTTGTTGAGTTTACTGACCCTTTGGAGTTTCCCTCCTACGCTCGAAGCTCAGTGGTCTACCCTTACGCGCCCATTGACCTTCGACGTAGCTTGGAGGAGAATCTGCTTGTGGCTTGGTATACTTCTTCCATGCCTACGAAGATAATGCATCCTGCCCAACGTTCAGAAGAAGCACAAGGGTATACCCCTTCATTTTTAGCCAAAAAGGCGAAGATTTGTTCTTCTGATTGGCTTGACTATATTAATGCTTTTGCTCCTTCTGTTCCCGTGCCATCTCCCATAATAGAAGCATCCACACCTTCTTCTGCATCTGCATCCTCTGAGATAGAAACACCTGCTCCTTCCCCTTCGTCTTCTGAAGCAGAATCATCTTCTCCTTCTCCTCCTCCCATCCTTTCCTGGACAGAAAAACTAAGACTTGCCCTTCCAATGGACAAAGTCTTTCCACCTTACCAACCTCCGTCACCCCCTTCTCCAGCCGAGCGAAAGCAAGCTCAACTTTTGCTTGCGGCTTTCTCCCACCTGCCCTTCAATGTTCTTGAGGATGATATTCCTCTTAAGAATTTCCAATGGGCTTGTGATATCCTCACTAGGGGTCATGTCCTCAACCCTCTTGCTCAAGCAGAGCTCCATTTGTTTTTGGACCAACTCCCAGTGCTCCTCTACTGGCATCAGAATTCTAAGATCACCATCCAAAATCTGGATGAACTTTTATCTCTCCGAATTCATGCCCAATATGAAGCAGAGAATCTCATCGAAGAGCTCGATGACTTCAGGAATAAAGATTCTACGTACTGGGATGGTTTGGTTATAGATGACTTGGAACAAAAATCGAGGGAAGAGGCCTTCGAAGCAAAGGCTGAAGAACTCTATTATGAAGTGAGGGCTCATCAGCTTATGCAATCGACTTTAGAAGAAATAGAAGAAATAATAAAGAAAGAACAGAAATTTATTGACCATTGCTGGACAAAATTTCATGACCTTGTTATTTATTCTATTCCTTATTTTTATGAGCTTGAATTTGTACCGAGATAGAGTTACTTAATGTAATAAACAAAGTCTTTCTGTACTTAACACTGTTTGACTCTGTTTCCTTTTATCTCTAAAAGCTAACTCATCACTTTGAATTGAACAATTTCATACTTCGAATCAACTGTTTAATGAAGTACTAAAAGAACCAATCATGTCTTCTTCCAATTCATGGAGTAAAATTGACAATTCCGGCAGATATCATTTTAGTACTTTGATTTCAATGACTTTATATTAACTGTAACCAATATATGGTCATAGTTGATATAGCCAATCAATTTGAAACTGATCTCTTTTGGCTTCGAAGGGCAAACTATGGCAATTCCTTCTTGCTCAAACCAATAACTGGTTTGGATGTTCCGAACAATGCCCTTTTTTCTTTAAAGAGTTCTAGGGCTTGCTTCGAATGTTATCACTTCGAACAGGTCTTTAGATTTTTTGAAGTAGACCAATACTTTGAATATTCAGACATTTTTAAGCATGCAGTATGCTTCGAAGTCGGCTCCTGCATTTCGAAGCCGTTTTTGTTTGAAATTTTAGCGCCAAAATGTGGCTTCGAAGCTGGCATCAATGTGCTTTTCCCTCCAGAAATTATCGATGTTGAAAGAGATTCCTTGTTTTCGCACGTTTTAGTACTTAATGACTTACGAGATGTATCCCCGCACACAAAAGTTATTTAAAACCTTTTCACTCTGTGCCCCGGAATTGCTTACACATTCAAATCCCCTTTGGATTTCCATTTCTCTCTACTCCCTTCTATATTTTCCGAAAACCCACGATCAATGGCTTCTTCCCCATCAAAAGTTCCGACCATAGAGCGCGTAAGCTCATCTGTGGCTTTGAAGCGGCTTATTGATGCTGAATGTGAGAAATACAAGGGTGATGAGAAAAGTGCTATCGATGGGCGTTTCTTTATCCCTCGTCGCCATGTGCAGCGAGAGTACGTGCTAGGACCTATTTTCAAGGAGATCCCTTCCGAGCTTCCCGCCCTATATCCTCGCTTGGAGAATCAATGCCTTCTGTATGAAGGTGGTCTCGACTGGCAAGGCTGGAAAGTCAATCGTCCTCACCGATGCTGGCCCACGATGAGACCAGAGTGGCAAGAATGGTACGACCGAGTTGTCCCTGCTAGGACATTGGACCTTCAAGAACTCTGCCTTCTTGATGCTCTTCGACTATCTAGGGTAACTATCCCAGAAGACCCTTTTCTAATCCCCGCTGCTTTATGTTTCTGGAACCCTATTTTCAATTTCTTTCAGTTTAGGTGTGGGATGATGGCTCCCACTGTTCTTGATATTTGCCACCTATTAGGAGTATCCCCCATTGGTACCCCCATCACACCAGATTTTCCTGACTTAGTAGTCCCTTTCTCCCTCCCCTCTCTTAATGTATCTTACAGTGATTTTGTTAGAGTCGAGAACAAAAGAATGGGTCCAGTAACTGATAGGGAATTCTTTTCCTTTTTATTATATTGGCTTTGCAAATTTCTTTTCTGCACCTCCTCCCAAAGAATCATGCTCGAATTTGCTCCTCTTGCCAAAGCCTTGGTTTTGCAGAAAAGAATAGCCTTAGCCCCATACATTCTGGGTCATGTATATAGAGTTTGTTCCCTCTTTTGTGAGAAACCCCTAGATGCCAATCAAGGGGGACCATTTTGGATTCTTCAGCTTTGGCTCTTTGCCTATTTTTCTGAACTACAATCCAAATGTCTTAAATTTTCTGGGCTACACTCCCTCACTCATGGCATAAAACTGGCCAATGCTTCACTTTATCCAGCTACTTTTGCCTTTTATTTCTCCTTCTTTCATCAACTACCAGTTGCTCTTCCTGATCATCGTTTCCGTCCCTTCGAAGCTAGCATAGGTCCAACCTGGTTAAATCACTTCCTTAGTGATAGGCTCTGTGCTTTGCCTATTCATAAAGATATGTGGGCTTCCCTACTGATCCCTAGGGAACTGTTTATTGGGACCACCAACCCCAGAGCCTATAAATGCATAGCTGAGCCTTATTGTCCTGCTCAATTTGCTAGACAATTTGGCCTCACACAAGGAGTTCCAATACCTCTTTGCAGCAACACCAATCTGAGTCTTACTAAGAGGGATTTGAAGGTTCGAAAATCGAGATTAGAAGGGGCAACCTTCAAGTTTATGGATGATTTGGCCAGTTTTGAGTTCATCCCTTTCTCCCCTCATGGTACTGAATTGAAGAGATATCAAAATTGGTGGGTGAGCAACATGGAAGTTTATTTGGCCATCTCCTCTCAAAACCTATTGGAGGTGCTGGATGTGCCCAAGCCCAAAGAAGCTGAGACTGTCATTTCTTCCACTATTCCAATTACAGTAACTGCTACAACTCAGTTTACTTCTGCTGCTTCAATTCCTCCCAGAGTCACTCGAAGTATGTACCCCTTTCTCCTTTTCTCTAACCTCTTCATATAATGCTTGCTATCTTATCTCTAATCCTTCTTTTATGAAGGTGGTCAACAACAAAAGAAGAAGAGACTCTTTGAGCTAGAAAGGGAAAAAACTGAACTTCCAGAGATGGAGGAAGAAGAAAATGATCAAGAACAGGAGTCTCCCTTGAAAAGAAACAAAAGAGACCCTCAATTGGCTCAAGAGGGGATAGCCGCTAGGGAAGAAGAGGAGAAGCTCACTTTTGAAGAGTCTGGACCCCAACCTAAAAAGGTCGAGAAGACAATGGAGGAGCGAATGATTCCAACTCAAAGGAAAAGGAGAAGAAAAATTACCGTTTCTCCTTCCGATTTTACCGAAGATTCTGATTCCGAGACAATTGCTCAAGTAATAGAAAAGAGGAGGAAGATCACTGTTCTAGCTACCAGCTCGTTTGAAGATCCCATCCATGAGGTTGTAGAACAAGAATATCCCAAAGCCATAGTTGTTCTTGAAAGAGCTGAGGAGAGGCAGCAGCAACAATTCCTTGGGACAAGTAAGTTTCTGCATGCCTTTATTCTTTTCTTGTCGACTTTTCAAGACTAAGACTTGACATTACCTCACATTTTCTTCTTTTTACAGCAACGACCACTGCATTAATCTTCCCAACGGAAACTTCCCCAATTTCAGTCGAAGTTGATCAGATGCAACGCGTGAAAACCATTCAAATCACGCTCCCACTTCCTAAGCCTATATTCGATACGTCTTTACCGAGGCCGAGTATCCCTGCATCTCTTTTCCTTGGCTTAGAGCCATACCTCCCTTTCTTGACTCTTGATCTGCCTCAGTTTGTTTCTTCGATCCTCACTCTTCCTCCTACTGCTACTTCATCTCGCATGGCAGTTGATTCTCCTTCAGGGGATGCCGATAATTTTTCAATTCATGACTCATCACCAATGCCTACTTCCAGCCCTTCCTCACTTGATTTGCTGGTGGCCAAGACCATAGAGGCTGCCAAAGATGCTCCATCTGTTTTTCTCATCCCTATGCAGCCCTTTGTGTCTTCCACCACAACACTCTCTATGCCCTTCATATCAAGGGATGAGGTAGACATTTTTGAAGAAAGACTAGCTAGTCTTTTTGACATTCCTTCTACCTCTCCTACTTCTACTACTGAAGCTGAGCCATTAGCCTTGGCTAACTCCCTTTTGGAAATCTTCGAGAGTTCTCCTTCCTCCAGCAACAAGCCTTTTGTACCTTTAGTAGATTTGGACACATGCTTGCAACTGTTGACTTCCTTTTCGAGGATCCCCTTCGAGGCTCTACAAAGGCCTATCATCAGGAACGGGTTCCTTCAATGCTGTAACATTGCTGAGCAGTCTGCCATGAGTGTTTCAAGTCATCTATCTCAGGCTGCAGCTACTATTGATTTCTATCTCAACATTTGCCATGCTGCTAAAGCTGCGGATGATAAGCTGGTTAAGGACCAGAGTTTTGTTTCTCAAGTGCATACTGAAGTATCAACTCTGAAAGAACAACACTCTTCTGCCTCCCACTTTCGAGTCCAACTTCTGGAGAAGAAAGCTCAGCTCGAAGAGGAGTTAGCTGCAGTAAACCAAGCCTTGGTTCGAACTGATAAGAAATTGCACATCACCAATCAAGGACTGGCTGATCGAAAAGAAAACATGGCTGCAGCTATTCAATTATTTCCTTCCCTTAGTAATAGGAAAGCTATTGTACAAAAACAATTAAAGCATTGTAATGATTTTTGGGCCAACTTGTGGCATAATGTACTTGATTCTTTATGAAAGCACACTATTTTGAATATAATTTGAACAAGCTTTGTGTTTTTGCATATGGTGTTTACTCTATCCCTTGTGTCTCCCAAACGGTTGGAAAATAAGGTTTTAGATATCTGCCATTAATCTTTTTGGGATGTACATAACCATTCAAATTTCTTAAATGGTATGCTCCGAAAGGCAGAACCCTATGAATTTGATATGGACCTTCCCAATTAGGTGACCATTTGCCAAACTTATGGCTTTTAATCCCAATTGGGAGTATTGTCTTCCATACCAAATCACCTTCATCAAAGCCAATGTGTTTGACTTTCTTATTATAATTCTCGGCTGCTTTCTTCTTTTGGAAAAGAATGCTATTTAATGCCAAAATTCTGGCTTCATCTATGCCTTCTAATTCTAAGCACATACTTTGATGGTATTGTTCAGGATTCAATTGATCTTGACATCTTACTCTCAAAGATTTGACATTAATCTCTACTGGTAAGACTGCGTCATGTCCATACACCAAGGCATAAGGAGTGACCCCTGTGCTTGACCTCGGTGAGGTTCTATATGCCCACAGAACATCCAACAATAGGTTATGCCAATCCCTGGGATTGTCATCCACAACCTTTTGTATTCCTTTTTTCAAGGACTTATTGGATGACTCAGCTTGACCATTAGCTTGTGCATAATAGGGTGTGGAATTAACAAGGCTAATTCCAAATTCTGCCGCAAAAGCCTTCACCATCTTCCCATCAAACACAGTTCCATTATCAACTGTTATGGTTTGCGGGATTCCAAATCTATGGATCAAATCTTTAATAAAACCAATAACCTCTGTTTGGTCTACAGCCTTGTATGGCTTAGCTTCGACCCATTTAGTGAAGTAGTCAGTGGCCACTAGAATGAAACAATGATGTTTCGAAGAAGGTGGGTGTATTTTTCCCATCATATCCATGGCCCACCCTCTGAATGGCCAAGGCTTTACTACTGCATGTAGGTCAGTTATGGGCACGTGCCTTATTGTGCCATGCTTTTGACATGCCTGACACCCCTTTGCATATTCTATGCAGTCTTTAAGAATGGTTGGCCAATAATAGGAATGCCTTCGAAGCAACCATCTCATTTTTACACCAGGTTGATGAGCACCACAGATGCCTTCATGAACCTCAGCCATGGCTGTTAATGCTTCTTTTGGGCCTAGACATTCCAACAATAAGCCATCTCCCCCCCTTTTGTAGAGAGCATTACCATATATCATATATTGCATAGACTGCAATTTAACTTTTCTACTGGCCTTCGAAGATGGACCAACCAAGTACTGCATTATTGGATGCCTCCAATCTTGTTCTTGTAAGTCATTATGATTGACTTCCAAGATCACATTCCTTTTATTCAAAGGTTGAATTAATCTCTGATATGTTGTTTGGCTTATGTCCCTTTGGGTATTATCCCTTCTCTTGAAGTTCGAAGCCTTTTGAGCCACATCATTGGCTCTATTGTTCAAGAATCTTGGAACATGGGTTACATTTGCTATTTGAAACTGAGAAAGCAAATGTAATGCAACAACATAATATGGCAAGATACTTATGCTTTGACACTTGAAAATTCCTTTCACTTGGTTAATCACCAATTGAGAATCCCCAAATATGTCAACTGCATGTACTTGTAATCCAATAAGAATCTCTAGTCCCACAATTAAGGCTTCATATTCAGCCTGGTTATTGGAACAGGTAGCTTCATCCACTCTAAAACCATGGGTAGTTTCTGTCCCCTGTGGAGACTTGATTACAATACCAATTCCAATTAACCCATTTGCTTTCGACCCATCGAACCACATTTGCCATGGCTCAACACTGGTCATACCAAGTTCCATGATCTCCTGGTTCTCAGTTTGAGATGGATGGTCTGCCAAGAAATTGGCTAAAACCTGCCCTTTTACTGCCCTTTGAGGGACATATTCTAGATGAAATTCTGATAAGGCAAGTATCCATTTGCCAATTCTTCCCCTCAACATTGGTCTAGATAACATATATTTAACCAAATCTGTGGTTGCAATTACCAAGACAGTTGTAGGCAAAAGATAATATCTTAATTTTATTGCAGCAAAATACAAAGCAAGACACAGTTTTTCAACAGCTGAGTATTTACATTCACACGAACTTAAAAACCTACTAAGGTAATAAATAGCTTGCTCCTTGCCTTCTTCATTATCTTGGGCTAAGAAAGCTCCCAATGAATCCTCTGCTGCAGCTATGTATAACTTCAAGGGCTTGTTCCCCTTTGGTGGCATCAGCACTGGAGGTTTAGCCAAGTAGGCCTTGATACCTTCGAAAGCAATCTGATGCTCTGCTGTCCACACAAATTCCTCTTCATCTTTCAGCCTTAACAAGGAAGAAAATATTTTAGTTTTCCCTGCAGTGTTAGAAATGAACCTTCGAAGAAAGTTAACCTGCCCCAGGAACCTTTGTAATTCTTTCTTACTTGATGGGGGTTTGGCTTCGATGATTGCTTTGGCTTTATTCTGATCAATCTGTATTCCTTTCTTGTGAACAACATAGCCCAAGAAATTTCCAGATGATACCCCAAAAGCACATTTAAGAGGATTGAGCTTTAACTTGAACTTCCTCATCCTTTCAAAAGCTGCTTCTAAGTGAAACAGGTGCTCTTTCATGGATTGGGATTTAACTACAATATCATCAATATAACATTCCAGATATCCTCCAATAAGATCATGAAAGATAGTGTTCATGGCTCTTTGGTATGTAGCTCCAGCATTCTTTAGACCAAATGGCATTTTAACCCACTCAAAGGTGCCAATATTCCCAGGACATCTGAACGCTGTCTTGTGGATATCTTCCTCTGCAATGCATATTTGGTTGTAGCCGGAATGCCCATCCATCATTGACAAGACTTGGTGACCTGCTGAACTATCTACCAGCAAGTCCACTATAGGCATAGGGTACTCATCTTTGGGAGTTGCTAGATTTAGATTTCTGAAATCGATACATACCCTCATTTTGCCATTCTTCTTGACTACAGGCACAATATTAGATAGCCACTCAACATACCTGGCTGTTCTAATAAAACCTGCCTTGAGGAGTCTAAGGATCTCTTCCTTGACCTTCTGAATTACTTCTGGACTCATCCTTCTTGGTTTCTGCTTATAGGGCCTGAAATTAGGCTTCATAGGGAGCCTATGTTCCACTAATGACCTGTCCAATCCTGGTAGTTCATTATAAGACCATGCAAAGCAATCTTTGTATTTCTTCAGAACAACCAAAAGCTGGTTTCTGTCCAGAGCATTCAAACAAGCACTTACATAAGTGGGCTGTTGTACAGAACCTTCCCCTAGATTTACTTCTTCTAAAGGATCTTGTGCATGAGAACTCCCTCTAGTTTCTGCTGCCTTTGAAGTGATCTTCGAGCTTGGTTCTGCCCCTAAGTTCTTCAGTTCAATATCTCTGCCCTCCTCCTCATAGACAAAATCTGTCCACAAGGCTTCCTCTTCCTGTATTTCTTGGACTTTTGTTTCAATGTCCAAGGCACAGTACTTACCAAGAGTCAAGACTCTAGCCTGTTGCTGCTGCTGTTTGCAGCCAATTATCATGGCCTCTCTCTCTTGCTCCTGAACTTTCTGGACTATTGCTTTTATGTCCAATGCTGAAAACTTGATCAAAGCCAAGGACTTGGCTTCTGGTGATTCCTCTCTTTGCCTATAACCAGGCATCATTGTCATCTCTAAGGACAACCTCTTCACCAGCACTTTTTTGGACTAAGTGCTTCAGGTGTGTCACCTCTTCATCAGCCGTCACTTCGGCTGAATTGTCATCTTTCATCAGTATACTGAGAGGTGTCACTCCCTCAATATACAATTTAGCCTCCGCAAAGTCTGCACAGGCTATGAAGGGTTGAGGATCTGCGTCGATCTCCTCTGTCTCTCCATTGCCCAAGGCCATCATGATTTTCTGATGTAAAGAAGAAGGCACACACTTGTTAGTGTGGATCCAGTCCCTTCCAAGCAAAGCATTGTATTTAGCATTACTGTCGATTACGAAAAATGCTGTCATACAATCCCTGGTTCCCACACTTAAATTAATGGGTAGAATCCCCTGAGCCATTTGTTTATCTCCAGCAAATCCAGCAATGGTTGTGCTGGTTGGTATCAACCTGGGATTCTTTTTCCCTAGTTTCTTCAAAGAAGATTTCGGGAGTAGGTTCACTGCTGCCCCATTGTCTACTAGGACTCGGTTCAGCTGTACCCCATCAAAGAAAGCTTTGATGTACAAGGGCCTGACGTGCTGTGTCATCGAATCCGAGGGGTACTCAAATGGATATGATAGATTGATGCTTACCACCTCTTCACTCTCATATCCATCTTCCATCGGGATGACCATTTCGAAGTTATCTTGCACCATACTTGCTTGTGAATCTTCACTGGAGATCTGAACTGGGTCAGCTTCCTGCCCCTCTTGATTCTCATCTCCAGCTTGAAATTCTTGTGGCAATATGTGCACCATGTTTACTGATACTGGGGGAAACGAGCCAAACTGGATGGCTGGCTGTACTTGTTTCCCCTCTTGGTTACTTTGGTTGACTTCCTCAGAAACATCCTGCATGATGCATTCTGGTATTTCATCACTAACTGATCCCTTCGAAGGATTTTTCTCAACTGGCTCTTTAGTCAGAAACGTTTGCTCAGCCATGAAGGCTTCAAACATCTCTTCCTCCACAACCTCTTTCTTCTGACTCACGCTAATCTCTTCTTCAGTCTCACTATCTGTTTCCATCAGAGCTTTCTCCAACCCTACCAAACTGGCCTTTTCTCTGGTTTTCAGTTCAGAATGAACCTTGGCCAACTGTTCTCGGCTGCAGACCACTGTGCTCTGTGGAACTGGCTTTGGAGCATGGTCTGATTTTAGGTTCTTCCTCCCTTCCGTTTTGACTGATGAAGAATTTTCTCCACCTTCCTTCAGATCCTTTTGGTACTGGGTGTACCTGCGCTGAATTTTTCTCCTCTGTGATCTTGAGATGACTGGGATCATGTCGGGTTCCCTCGTCTTTGGGTGTTTAAGCAGTACCCAGTTGTTCGGAGCCACCATAGGAGGCTTGATCATCCTGCCTTGGTTTACAGTATCTCCATAAGCACGTACCTCCCTAGGTTTGTTTTGCATTACAAACCAATCCGGGACCCCAGGTACCCATGAGCTTACTGATTCAGAAGCTGACCTGCCTTTTTCCACCTTTGAAGCCATCTTCGAAACTGGCCGTGAAGGTAAGTGCTTAGTTTTGTCCTCATGTTTTGAATCTGGTTCAGACCTTCGATAAGGGTGACCATTTTCTGTCCTGCGTGAAACTGATCTAGGGAGCCAATCTCTGGCTTTGATTCCATGGACTGAACTCCTCTCCAGCTTTCTTTCAGAATGGCTACTCTGCATTCTATAATAGTTATGTGGTCTGGATTCATGCAAGAGTTCCTTGCCTTTGTCATGCATTCTGTTTTCCACAGGCTCAACCACTGGTGGTCTCTGCCTATCACTAGCCGGATACGGCCTTTTGTTGTAAGCATTGGTTGATTTAGGACGTCTCTGAACATCCCTGTAGTATTGCTTCCCATCAGTTGGAAGCCCCTTCAACCACTTGTAACTGAGTCTGCACCTGGGGCACATTCTCTGCATCACTGCTGCTTCTAAAGAATCATCATCCAGTGACTCTTCATCAGAACATTCCATCTGGTGTGAGGAACCTTGTTCAATAACTGGTAGTCTTCTAGTATTCTTCTTGACGTTGGTTTGATTAGCAACATGCATCTGCACATTGACTTCCTCCAATTCTGTCAAGGACAAGTTCTGGAAATCTGATGTAATGACATTGGCTGCTGCCTCTCCAACTTCTGGAAAGGGATCACTGTCAATTCCCATGGCTTTTTCTGTTTTAGCTGAGAACTTCAAACTTCCTTTCCGAATCTGTTCTTGGATCCTGTCTCGAAAAACAATACAGTTTTTAGTCGAGTGAGACCAAGAATTATGCCATTTACAGTATACTTTTCCTTTCAGTTCATCCGGAGATGGTAGTTTTACTCCTTTAGGCAACTTAAGGAAATTAGCCGCGAGCAAATGATCAAAGATGTCATCTGCTTTTGTTAAATCGAAAGAGTATTTTCTGTGAAAGTCTTTCTTTTTAAACTGCTGGTCTATAGTTGTATCCTTACGAATTAATGCTTCACAGATTACAGGTTCTTTGCCTACAATCTCTGCTGCATCTATTTCATAATTAGGATCTCTATAATATGTCTTATATGATGCATTATTTCGATCTTGTTCCTCTTCTAATAATGTTTCATATCGAGACACCTTATAGGTCAGTTCGACCAAATCTCTGAATTCAGTTGAATCAAACTTCTTTCGAAGCCTGAATTCTAAACCATTTTGAGCCAATCTGACGAATTCTGGCTCTGGCAGGATGACTCTACATTTATTTCGAGCCCTTTTAAATCTGGCAATAAACTGAGTAGCCTTTTCTTCAGGCCTTTGACTCAACCTAGCCAAATCTGCCATAGATACTTCTGGTTCTGATTGGAAGAATTGGGCATGAAATGCCTCTTCCATTTGTTGCCAATTTTGAATGGAGCCAGGTGTAAGGTTGATGTACCATACAAATGCTCCTCCCGTTAGGGAATTTGGAAATAATCTCAGTTTCATATAATCATGGTTAGTGAATTCACCGCATTGAGCAGCAAATCTAGCAATATGTTCTATCGTTGATTGATTTCCAGTCCCATAAAAAAGGGTAAAATCTGGTATCCTGAATCCCCTTGGGTATTCATGTACCCTATCTACCCATTCTGGGTATGGTTTTCTGTATATAGGAGTCTGGACCCCCCGAGCCATTGGTCCACATATCTCCCTAACAATATCAACAATCTGGTCTCTAGGGACCATATTTTGTGCCTGCTGAACCACTACTGGAGGAGCAAACACAGGATTTGGTGGATAAACTTGTGCTTGTGGTCCTCTTGGTCCATAAGGTGGTAAATTTGGGGCTGGTTGTCCTTGCGGTGCAGGTTGCTGTTGAGGGTATGGGTAACCTCTTTGAGCATGACCTGCGAAAGGACCTGCAACAGGTGCTGGGACAGGTGTCGTGTCTCTACCATTTGTAGGAAAACCCTCCAACCCCCCGGGTGTAAATTCGAATAAGGGATTGGTGTACCCTCTTGTGCCAGGTATGGCTTCGAACATAGGATTTGTAACCATCCTTACACCAATTTCTTGTACTTGGCCAGATCCACCAACTTGTGTGGCTTCATTATTAAGTGCTGAGGTATTTTGGCCTGCTATAGGCCTTGAAATGGGTTCATACCAAGACTGAGGTGATGGTCTTTCAAAGTTTTGGGTACTAGTTTGACCATTAACTTGCATAGGCTGTTTTTCTCTAGCCAATCTTTGTTGGGGGACATTTACAACTTCCTCCGTTTGTCTTGTGTTTGTTGGTTGGTGGTTATTCATTCGATCCAAAAAGGATGTTGCCCACCTTTCCATTGTGTTCATTAGTTGTTGTCCCATGGCATTCACTAAACCATCCCATGGATTTGTTGGCATAGTGGACGGTCCAATTCCTTGGTTTTGTCCAATAATATGAACATATGGTTCTTGTCCAGAAGTACTGGTCTGCTCGACCATGGGTTCTGACAATACAGGAGTTTCCACAGGATGTGTTACCACATTATCCTCTGGATTTGGTATTTCTACCTCTCCTTCCACGCCTTCTTCGAAGCGTTCATTTTCTCCTTGTCGTCTTCTTCTAGCCATTTTTAATTAAGTCCCACTGGGCGTGCCAAAAAATGTTGGCTAAAATGTTGGCTTATTTTTCCTACGAAGGAAAATATCATAAATGCGAGCGTGCCAGCAAGGATTGAAAAATCCTTACAGATTAAATTCAAGCCAATTATCAAGCGATTGTGTTGACGGTTCTTTTGCCTCAACGAAGAGGACTTCAAGATTGCCAAGTGTAAAGAAAAGAAAAATTAAAAGAAGAATGGGGAACGGAGAAAGATGATTGAGTGAACAATCGAAGTAATAATTACTTACCTCTACTCCTATGCTTCGAAAAGAAAGTGCATAAAATGCTTCGAAATGGAAATGCTGAAAATAAATGCTTCGAAATATAAATCTATGTTAAACTACTCCTAAGATAAGGAAAATGACAATAAATATTGAAATCAAGTGTCTTTGATTTAAGTTCTGGATCCTTTATAATGTAGCCATTAATGGCTATTTATAGAAGAAAAAATACAGCAATAACTACTTAGTAACTACCCATTTCTTCCATCTTCATTCTTGTCTTGCCATGTGTCCTTCCACTCATCCACTTTGTCCTCCCACTCATCCACTTTGTCATTCATTTTCTCCATTATCTCTATAACTTCTTTTAACTTCCAAATGAATAAGAGGATGCCACGTGTCCTGCAATTATATAAATAATAAATAATAATAAAAATTGCAGATTTATGGTGTTAACATTACCCCCCGCGGCCCTTAAAAATGATGTTTATTTGAATTTTTGAAGGGCCGAACCAAGCACATGACTAACCTAAGCAGCAAAGTGCTTCGAATGATGTAACAACACCAATAAAGTGCTTCGAATGAGTATGAAATTATGATAAGATGACTCGAATTATTACTAGTAACAAGCTTCGAAAGTGATATAAAGGACCAAAATCATTCTTCGAAGGTCGATGGAACCGACCAAAGACGAATTACATCCTCAAAAATACTCGACAAAGCTTCGAAGGTTCACAACCACCATTATTATTTCTTCGAAGCTGTTGTTGATACAAGATAGAGTGCTTCGAAGCTTATAAAATTATGGAAAAACGGCTTTCGAAGCAACTTATGGCAAAACGGCTTTCGAAGCTGTTTTTGGCCAACATTGTGGTTATTCAAAACTTGTATGTTCTGGTTCACACATAATTAATGAAAATATTAATTTTGTGCTTCGAACCAATTATTAATTCTTCGAAGACACCAAAACTGTTGTTCTTCGAGCCAACTTATGATGCCAACAACAGGCATTATTCGACAACTAATTAATTGCCATTTTACATATATTTGAAGAGATGTACACATTTCGAAAGTTTTCAAAGTTTTATACAGTTTCGAAGGTGAAGTAATCAACTTTCGAAACAACTCTTGATGTTTCGAATGTATCTTCAAAGCTTTATACAGCTTCGAATGTGAAGTAATCAACCTTCGAAACAACTCTTGATGCTTCGAATGTATCTTCGATGCTTTGATTGTGTACATACAAACAATTGGCCATCAATTTGAAAAGATAAGCCATTCTCAACCATTTATTTAAATGCACAGGCTTTTTCTAGCCAAGTTCATGCATTTTAAATGGTCATCCCTTGTTCTTAGTGCTTCGAACTCATAAGAACAATTTGTTAATTTTATTAGCCACATCATCAGAATTATATTTTGATGTGAACCACAAATCCAAAAAGGATTTTGAACACTAAAAGTCATGGTATAGTGTGACCATGAAAATTCATACTTTTTGACATTTTGAATAATGTCAAAAAATTTGAATTCATGAACAGTGGTTTGTTCATTATTCTTGACCATGTTTGGTTTGAAAACATGACTTTCGCCGAATTGATTTTCATAATTCTTTGGCAAAGTAGGTTGTTTTTCCATGTTAGCCATTAATGGCTTATGAAAATCCCCCATAAGAATGTTATTTTCATGACTTGACTCTCTAAAATTTGATTTTTGGACCCCCCGAGCCATGTATGAAACATCGTTCTTAGCCAAATTTGGCTCAAAAACATGCTCTTTCGTTATGTTAATTTCATAATTTGGCTCTTTAAAAACGGATTCTTGAACCCCCCGAGCCATTGATGAAATCAATTCTTTGCTTTTGCTATTTTTAACCATGGAAAAATTCTGAAAAAATTCACCAATTCCGGCCATTAAGGCCTCAGTTAAAGACTTGGTAGTGAGAGTTGATAACTCATCATTCCATTGGCGAATTTCCATATCAAGTTGATGAATTTCTCCAATTAAATGGTGTCTTTTTTCTTCCACCAAATAATATTGTAAGGGATGGAAATTTATTTCATTAAGAAAATGGATCTCTTCTTGAAGATCCAAAATTTCTTGTTTACGCCAATAAATTTCATCTAGACTATTCGAAATGGACAAATCCAATTCATTTTCCATTTATTACACTTGACGTCCCACTGGGCGTGCCAAAAATATATGTTGGCTTTTTGGCTTTTCGAAGGGTATTTTTGTGAATGTGAGCGTGCCAGCAAGGATCAATCAGTCCTTACAGAAATTATAATTGCCAACCAATTATCAGACGATTGTGTTTTAGTTCTTTTCAGCCTCAATGAAGAGGACTTTTACTGGTGGCTTGACTTAGGAGAAATTAAGAGAAATAACAGTAATATGAAGAACAATTGAAGTATTTCATAAAAATGAACACTTACAACGGTCCGAACTCAGCCTCGGAGAGGTTTACAACAGCAATCTACTTGAATCTACTTGAAGCTACTCCTATGAATCGAAGTGCAGTGCGAGTATTTAAAGTGCAGGTATTTAAAGAACAGGTATTTAAGGACTGGAAATGTAAATGACTGGAAAGAAAATATATGAAGTAAATGACTGGTTTGTATGGTCTGAGTCCGTCCCTCTTTCTGGGGGCTACCCTGCTATTTATACTCGTCAGTGATGACCTTCGAACTGCACTTCGAACTGTCGAACTGCTCCTCCATGATCGCTGGTCATGCTTCCTTACAAGTAGCTCCATTACGCCATTACTGGCAGTTGAGCTTCCCTCTTGTACTTAGATTTGAATATGAGTAACCGTTTGAAGACACGTCATCTTGCATCCCGTTTATTTGATCTAGTGTTACTCGGATCATGTGAGGACCAATGTTTATTGTCACGTGTACGATCAGGATTAAAGGCTTGAATAACCTTCCTTTATTACCCTTACTATGCCACGTGTCGAACTGTAACTGGCTTTTACAAAATATGTAGCCAACACTCTCTCTCTCTCTCACACACACACACACACACACACACACACACACACACACACACACACACACACACACACACACACACACTTGTTGGTTGGAACTTCCATCATGAGTCAACTTCCATCTTCATTGACTCATGATGGCTGCTTAATTCTTCAGCTTATGCTGTCTCACATCATCTTTTAAGAATAAATATAATTATATTATACTATCTTTGACTGCTACAAAATCATTTTAGTATTCTAATAAACAGTTACTATATAGTATCCTTCTCAGATACAGTGTTTCCCGCTCATTGACTTCAATAATCTTTTTGTGTTAGTATGATCTATTTTTTTAATATGTTTTGTTTTGGTAATTATTGGTGGTTTTGGATGATGACCACATTAAATTTGATCTCTAGTCCTTTATGGTTAGCTATATTGAAAAAAGAGGCTGATTATTTCCAGTTCATTTTATAAATATTCATGTATTGATTATTCCCATAAAAATCATATTGGTTCGTTAATTAATTGCATTATTTCATTATTTTTATTTTTGAAAAAATGGATAGTCAATTTTTAAAATAATTTATAAATCATTCACTCTTTTTAAGAAAAAATATGATGAAAAAATGTAATTACAATTATAGAATCAATTTAATACGTAATAAATAGATCAGATCATCAGATCAAAATAGACTTTTAATAAACTGTCTATTCAATTTGCCTCCACTAAAAAAATGAGACCTAATTATTTGACGAGATTATATGACCAAATTGTTATTTGTTTTCTCAACTTCAATCAAACAATTAATAATTATATAGACACAAAATTGATCACAATAAATAAAGGTAAACACATCATTAGTGGGGTCCAAGGTTAATTGAATAGTTTTTAGTTGCTTCAGGTCCCAATTTTGGAAGGTTCATGCTTGTATAAATGTTTGAAAAAAAAAAATTATCCTCATATAAAAAATAAAATATATATATTTTTTTGGACAATGGTAATGCTGTCGGTAATTCCAAAATTTTAATTACAAGAATATAAAACAAATTTTACAAAAAAATAAAATACGACATTATCTTTTATAGAACTTTCTTTTATATTTAAATAATGTTACTCCACTTATATTTTATGTAGTTATTTATGTGGTTGATCATTTATCCATCAGATTATTGTTAATGATATTTATGCCCTTAAACCTGTTTATTTATAGGAATAAAGATTGAAAGCTTCAATTTTAGAGCTCTAAAGAGAGTGCTAGTGATGTGACAAAGAGTAGGGCCGCATGTGTTGTGATATGTGTGTCCTCTCTTTTTTATTTTTTTGTCAGATCACAGGACCTCTCTGTCATCCTTGCAATTTATAGTCATATTTAAGATACCGTGGATAATGAAAATCAAAACACAAACTACTAAGACCTTGTTTTGGTTTAGACCATCAAATTGATTAGATTCTTTGAATTGTTCCCTATAAAACAGTAATCTCTAATGGCTAATTTGGAAATATGGTTAAAATACATCTTTTGAGAAATGGATTAAAAGTCACTTCTAACTTTTAGTTCATTTTGAGTCGCATCATCTCTCACATTATTTACATTTTTTTTTCAAGAAAAATAAAAAATAAAATCAAAAAAATCAATTTTTAACCAACTTCACAAAACACCCAAAGTCAATTTTTGACTTTGAGCTTATTTTGAATCACATAATATCTTTATTTTTTTACACATTTTTTAAAAAAAAATTAAAAAATCAATTTTTTAAAGCAATCCTAAAAATATCTTAGCCCTGACTATTCCTTTATATACACTGTACGAAGAACACAACTTTTTAGTATCCATCATTACCTAATTTTTCATGTCCCTAATTATCAACCTGATCGAGAAATGTTTAGTATCCATCATTACATTTTTGTCGGCACTCAAATAATCCATAATGTTGTGTGTGATGGATTTTTAACACATGTTTTGAATCACTCGCATAATAGTTTGCCTCAATAAAAGTTAGCTAGTTTCATGTTCACATTAGGCATTTGCTCCATTTCATTGGGGCTAACCATGTTGTTCAACATGCTACCTTAAAGTAACAGAAATTGTTGATTAAATTAATGGGTTCATGTGTGGGTGATTTTCCGACCACACTGTCCGCTTAGTAATCAGTTGGAGAGCACTGACAGAATAGATGGCACCTGACGGACCTGCAACAGAAATATAAGAATCCCGCGGTGGTTTCGACCACCCGGGGGCACTCCGACGATCAAGTCAGTATATCTCTCAAAGATAAATCAAGTACTAAACTCACAAGCTTGAGTATCAAAAGCATACCTTAGACCCATGGGGGTGCCTCTCTTTTATAGCCAATACAATTCTAGTCCCAAAAGGAGCATGACCCTAATGGACTTAGGATTACTGCAAATCTGGGACTCCCAATGGGATTAGGATAAACTCTCTAAGAGTCTTATCTTTACCCAAACTGAAGTCTTCTCCCAATCTAGGACTCTTGTCCATATCCAAGTTGAGTTCCCTCTTCATTCTAGGACTCTTGTCCCTTATCCGCTTATCTCGGTTTCCGATATCTTCGGAGATAACCTCGGCCTTGCCGAGATCACCTCGGCATCACGACCAGGACACGTGGCACCTCGGCTGACACGCCGGCGTCACCTTGCCACGTGTTGGTACTCAGAAAATATATCCCCATATAATAACCCTCACCACTGCTTACCGTTAAACATTGATTACCGTTAAACTGAACTGATTGTGACTGATAATTGAACTGATTAAAGTATTGAACTGACTGACTGAAAACTGGAACTGGATTGAATAAGTACATTTGTTTGAATTGCATTTTATCTGTTGATTGATTATTTGATCTGTTTGTGTTTTGTGTTTAAACTGCTAATTGAAGGCTTTATCGGCGGCCGAACCGGGAATTGGTTAATGTTCTATGATCCTTAGAATTAATGTGATTTTATGGTATAATTATCTGAAAGCTGTTAGGTATGATTAAATTAGATTAAAACAAGCTAATTAAAGAGTTGGACTTAATTACCGTTTTGCCCTTGAGTGGGCCACTACCTCTACACCTTGAGCTCCCTATACTTGAGCCAAAAACATTTTCCTCAGCCTTCTTCTTGTTCTTGCCGACCTTGAGGGAGAGAGGGAGAGAATAGAATTGTTCTTGGGGGTTTGGCTTAGTCAACTTGAAGAATTGCTTTAAACTGAAGTGTATCTGCCTATTTGAGCTCCCTCACTTCTAATTCTACACCTAAGGTAGATCATTCATCATCTTAATGGTGTCCTTGAGTTGTTCTTGCATGATTCATGCTTCATTGTAGAACTAAGTCATGAATTGGTTCATTGTTGTTGAATTGAAGCTTAATTGTTGCATGCATGTACATATATTGAAGTTTTGAAGTTGCAGTTCATAATTCCTCACATGCATGTTCATAATTTTGTAATGGTCCATGTTTTCAACTTGTTTTTGGATCAATTGGCTCCCTAGAGCATCAAATTGAAGCTTCAAAATGATTTGAATTCATGCATGTTTGCATGTTCATAATGTTCTTGAAATTGGTTTGAAATTGGGTTTGAATTAAACACCCTTGGGCTTTGATTTCTCAAATTGAGCTTTGAACCATGTTATTCTATGTGTTTATAAATGTTTTCCAGAAAATGGGCCCAAGATGATTGGTTTTGATGCATTTGAGACTTGGTTTTGGCTTGGAGGTGCAATCTGGGTTTTCCAGATTTTGCACTTCCGCTCGAGCGTGGAAAGTGACGCTCGAGCGTGGAATCCGAGCATCCAGCATCTCTCTGCACTGTTTTACAGTCCGCTCGAGCGGAGGATCGGGCGCTCGAGCGGAGTCATGTCTCACTCTGCACTATTTTACAGTCCGCTCGAGCGGAGGATCGGGCGCTCGAGCGGAGTCATGTCTCAAGCTCGAGCGGGCGTCGAGCGGAGATTTCACCCATCCAGTACTTTTACAGTACGCTCGAGCGGGAAAGTTTACGCTCGAGCGTGTACCTTTGTTGCATGACCGCTCGAGCGGGAAAACTTGCGCTCGAGCGGGACTCTGTCTTTCTGAAAATGCTTTTAAGTGTGCATCTTTCCATCCTCATCCCATTCTAGGCATTCTTAGGCCTAGTTTAAGACATCTTATTGAGGATATAGATGTAGAACACACCGAGACAAATTAGGGTTTAAGTTGTTATCTTTCCCAACTGTGTAGCTTAGTGTGTGTTCAATCTGTTAACTGTGTAGGGTTGGCGACTGGGGAGGCACGCTCTAGCATATTATAGCCCAAATTCTGTGAGTAATGATTGTGTAATGATATGTTCACAAATGATTATCTTCTGAACAACTGAACTGTACTGTTTTCTGAACTGATTACTGTTATTGTGGCATCCTTAGCAACTACTGTTACTGACTGTTACTGTTATAGAGATCTCTGTCGGTTCCCTTGTGGAACCACTACTGTTACTGACTGATGGCCATCATTACTGCTCGGTCTTTTAAGACCTACTGTTTACTGTACTGTTATGCTAATGGATGTACCACATATGACTGTACTGACTGAACAACTGAAATACTGTTTAAATGAACTGTTTTCATACTGTAAGGACATTCATTCTTAACCTCTTTACGCATTATGTTATTCACTGGGCTTTAGCTCACTGTTTATATATATATATGTAGGTGTACAAGCACCAGACTGCGGCTAGGAGCGTCAGGGTTACTCCAGTTTTGTCAAGCCAGCCTATGTGCCTCACTGCGAGGTTCCGAGCCTAACCATTAAGGCTTAGGGGTGTTTTACAATTCCCCCTTCTGTACTGTCTTACTGTTCTGTATAGACTGAATGTTTACTGTACTGTTATCAAGGGATTAGGTCCCTGTACTGTGTGACTGTAAATTCTGTATAGACTGTACTGTTTGTATATGTGAATGCATGAAAAATCTTTTTGGCATACAGACTGACACAGCTCAATGGACACTATTCATTTACTGTATTGGCTTCCGCCAGGCCCTGTACTCTGTTTTACTGTACTACTGTCCTGCAGGCCTTTGGTAATCTCGGATTACTGGCCGGTTACGGTGCTAAACCCATAGGGCCGGGTTTGGGTCGACAGAGTGGTATCAGAGCGATACTTAACCACAAGTCATACCGCACACACGTGTCCAAATGAGCTACAGGGTGTCCTAGAAAAGTAATTAGGGCATCTCATGAGCATGATAAGTGTGTGGTTATGTTATGACTAAGTTATGACTGAATACATGCTAACGTGTTAAACAAATGACTGTTTATGTTTAAAACTGTTATAACTGCTTATAGTGAAAATGGATAACGCAAACACTGCAAATGAACCTGAATCCTCATCTACCGAGGCAAGAATGGAAAGAATGATGAAACTGATAACCGCTAGACTTGAACAACAACAGAACCAACAGCCCCCACCTCCTCCTCCTCCGGTACAGCCGGAGCCTAATGTGAATGTGAATGATGGGGATATTATTGCTCTGACCCAGAAGTTCAGCAAAATGAAACCGCCATCCTTTCAGGGAGGCCTCGAACCGTTAAAAGCTGAAGCTTGGGTTCTGGAAACAGAGAAACTATTTGAAGTGTTTCCGTGCTCAGAAGCGAATAAAGTATTGTTAGCTACCTTCACCCTACAAGAAGAAGCTAGAAGGTGGTGGATGTTGATTCGCGATACAAATACTGTTATGACCTGGGCTCAGTTCAAGGAGTCCTTCTTTGAAAAGTATTTCCCACAGTGTGTCAGAGATAGGAAAGTAACTGAGTTTGAACAACTGAAACAGGGCACCACGTCGGTTGCCGAATATGAAACAAAATTTACTGAACTTGCCCGTTATGCACCGCATATGGTGGATACTGAGTATAAGAAGGCCAGAAAATTTGAAGGTGGCCTTAATGTTGCAATTCTTGACCGGATAAATGTCTTGAAACTACAGACCTTTGTGGGTGTTCTCGACCGGGCATTGATGGCCGAGTCGAACATTGCAGCAGTGAAACAATCTGAAACACCAACAACTGAATGGCATGGTAAAAGGCAGGGTTTCAAATTCAAGAAAGGCAAGTATAACCCGGCCAACAAGAAACAGAATACGGGGTCGACAACCAGCCCCAGTCAAGGGAGTGGGTTCATACCACCCTGTTCTGAGTGTGGCAAGAAGCACAAAGGGGTCTGCTACAAAATATCTGGAGCCTGTTACAGGTGTGGCAAGGTGGGTCACATGGTTAAAGACTGCCCCTCTGCTCCACAAGCCAGTAGTAAAGCTGCACCAAGCGCAGCAGCATCAACTGTAGCACCAAAGCCTAACCCCAAAGCTACCGGGAAAGAGCCCATGAGGCAGGGCTGAGTGTTCGCCCTAGTACCGGGAGACGTACAAAATACTGAAACCGTTGTGTCAGGTATCCTTTCTATTTTTGCACAAAATGCATATGTATTAAGTGATTCGGGGTCTACGCATTCTTATGTATCGCATGCTTTCTCACGGAAATTGAATAGACCCTTAGAACCCATGAACTATCTGCTAGCCGTATCATCACCCGTAGGGGGATCCATGACATGTGCTTATATGTACCCCGCATGTGAAATTATTGTTGGGGATATGCATCTGTTTATTGATTTACTGCCATTGAACATTGATCATTTTGATGTAATATTGAGGATGGATTGGTTACAGAAATATCATGCCACTATTGACTGTGTGACCAAGCAAGTTGTTTTCCGTCCACCTAGTTTGCCTGAATTCGTGTTTAATGGGAGTGGAGTAGTACCTCCTCCGTATTTGATTTCATCAGTGAAAGCCGTTAAATTAATTAGAAATGGGTGTAAAGGATATCTGTGTTTTGTGCTGACTGTATCTACTGATGATAGTATTAAAACTGATGTGAATTGTATTCCTATAGTCAGGGAATTCCCAGATGTATTTCCAGATGATCTGCCAGGGGATTTGATTGACAGGGAAATTGAATTTACCGTTGATGTGATTCCGGGTACACAGCCGATATCGAAAGCTCCTTACAGAATGGCCCCAACTGAACTGAAAGAACTGAAAGTGCAACTGCAGGAACTGTTGGACAAGAAGTTTATCAGGCCTAGTACTTCACCGTGGGGTGCACCAGTTTTGTTTGTAAAGAAGAAAGATGGCTCACTGAGACTGTGCATTGACTATCGTGAACTGAATAAGGTAACTGTAAAGAATAAATACCCATTACCGCGTATTGATGACCTGTTTGATCAGTTACTGGGTGCCAAAGTGTTTTCCAAGATTGATCTTAGATCGGGGTATCATCAACTGAAGGTTAAACCGGAAGACATTGATAAAACTGCTTTTAGAACGAGGTATGGCCATTATGAATTTTTAGTTATGCCATTCGGAGTCACGAATGCCCCTGCTGCCTTTATGGACCTCATGAACAGAATTTTTAAACCATACCTTGACAATTTTATTGTTGTATTTATTGATGACATATTGATTTACTCCAAGAATATAGAAGAACATGAACATCATCTGAGACTTGCCCTACAAACCTTAAGAGAACATAAACTGTATGCTAAACTGTCTAAATGTGAATTTTGGCTTGACCATGTTATGTTTTTGGGGCATGCTGTTAGCAAAGATGGGATTTCTGTTGATCCGCAGAAAATTGAAGCTGTAGTGAACTGGCCTAGACCAACGAACGTGACTGAAGTCCGAAGCTTTTTGGGATTGGCTGGATATTACAGAAGATTTGTCAAAGATTTCTCTAAAATTGCCCTACCATTGACTCAGTTAACTCAAAAGGGGACATCATTTGACTGGACTGATCAAAGAGAATCTGCTTTTCAGGAGTTGAAAACTCGATTAGTGATTGCACCTGTTCTGACTTTACCTTCAGGTACGGATGGTTATACTGTATTTAGTGATGCTTCTCATAAGGGTTTGGGATGTGTTTTAATGCAGAATGGGAGAGTAATTGCCTATGCTTCCCGTCAACTGAGACCGCATGAAAAGAACTACCCGACCCATGACCTAGAACTTGCTGCAGTGGTGTTTGCACTGAAAATTTGGCGTCACTATCTGTATGGGGTGACATGTGAAGTATACACCGACCACAAGAGCTTGAAATATTTCTTCACACAGAAAGAACTGAACATGAGACAGCGGAGATGGCTAGAACTGATTAAAGACTATGACCTGCAGATTTTGTACCATCCGGGAAAAGCCAATACCGTTGCCAATGCATTGAGTCGGAAATCAATTGGAAACGTAGCATGTTTGCTCACCGGGCAGAGAGAGTTGCTTTGCGACCTTGAGAGACCTGAAATTGAAATTGTTTTGAGAGAACAAGGTGGAATCTTAGATGCTATTTCTGCTCAACCGGCACTGATTGAAGAAATTAAAGAGAAACAGCAACAGGATGACTTCTTGAAGAAGATCATCGAAGAAAGAGAATCTAAACCGAGACCGGGATTCAAATTTGAGAACAATGTACTGAAATTTCATGAAAGACTGTGTGTACCAAATGATACTGAACTGAAAAGGAGAGTTCTGCAAGAGGGCCACAATTCGAAATGGTCTATCCACCCGGGGAATACGAAAATGTATCAAGACCTGAAACAGAATTTCTGGTGGCCAGGAATGAAGAAAGAAATTGCTGATTGTGTATCGAAATGTCTTCATTGCCAACAGGTCAAAGCTGAACATCAACGACCTGCCGGATTATTGCAACCCCTACCCATACCAGAGTGGAAATGGGAGCATATCACGATGGATTTTATCGTTGGGTTACCTCGCTCTAGAAAAGGTATGGATTCAATTTGGGTTATTGTTGATAGACTAACCAAATCTGCTCACTTTTTACCTGTCAAGACAATCTATAATGCGGACAAATTGGCTATTATCTATATTGATGAAATTGTGAGACTGCATGGAGTGCCTGTGTCTATTGTTTCTGACAGGGATTCGAAGTTTACATCGAGGTTTTGGCAAAGTCTACAGACCGCATTGGGGACTGAATTGAGACTGAGTAATGCCTATCATCCTCAGACAGATGGACAGTCAGAAAGGACCATCAAAACTCTAGAGGATTTACTGAGAATGTGTGTCCTTGATTTTCAGGGAGACTGGGAAAGTCATCTGCCATTAGTTGAATTCGCCTACAACAACAGTTACCATTCGAGTATTGGTATGGCGCCTTTCGAGGCATTGTATGGCAGAAAATGTAGATCTCCGATTTGCTGGGCAGAAGTTGGAGATGGGCCTTTGCTTGGGCCCGAGATTGTATATGAAACCACTGAGAAAGTGAAACTGATACAGCAAAGACTGAAAACTGCGCAGAGTAGACAGAAAAGTTATGCGGATGTCAGAAGGCGGGACAGAGAGTATGAAGTGGGTGATCACGTTTTTGTGAAAGTGACACCGATGAAGGGCCAGACTCATTTTGGAGTCAAAGGCAAGTTAGCGCCAAGATACGTCGGACCATATGAGATTATTGAGAAAATTAATCCGGTGGCGTATCAAGTCGCGCTCCCTCCTGAAATGGAGCACATGCATAATGTTTTCCACGTTTCCATGTTAAGAGATTATCTCCGGGATCCCTTCCATGTAATAGAGCCTACCCACGTAGTGTTGAGTGATGACTACACTTATGAGGAACGGCCTATACAGATTGTAAATAGACGGATCAAGAAACTGAGGAACAAAGAAATCCCGCTAGTGAAAGTCGACTGGCAGAACCATGGTGGCATGTATGCCACTTGGGAAAGGGAAGATGACATGGCTAAAAGATATCCTGAACTGTTTCCACTGAACCCTGTTTTCTTCCAGAATGAAGGTAACTCGAGTTTAGAGGACTAAACTCTTTATAAGGAGGGAAGACTGTAATAACCCTCACCACTGCTTACCGTTAAACATTGATTACCATTAAACTGAACTGATTGTGACTGATAATTGAACTGATTAAAGTACTGAACTGACTGACTGAAAACTGGAACTGGATTGAATAAGTACATCTGTTTGAATTGCATTTTATCTGTTGATTGATTATTTGATCTGTTTGTGTTTTGTGTTTAAACTGCTAATTAAAGGCCTTATCGGCGGCCGAACCGGGAATTGGTTAGTGTTCTATGATCCTTAGAATTAATGTGATTTTATGGTATAATTATCTGAAAGCTGTTAGGTATGATTAAATTAGATTAAAACAAGCTAATTAAAGAGTTGGACTTAATTACCGTTTTGCCCTTGAGTGGGCCACTACCTCTACACCTTGAGCTCCCTATACTTGAGCCAAAAACATTTTCCTCAGCCTTCTTCTTGTTCTTGCCGACCTTGAGGGAGAGAGGGAGAGAATAGAATTGTTCTTGGGGGTTTGGCTTAGTCAACTTGAAGAATTGCTTGAAACTGAAGTGTATCTGCCTATTTGAGCTCCCTCACTTCTAATTCTACACCTAAGGTAGATCATTCATCATCTTAATGGTGTCCTTGAGTTGTTCTTGCATGATTCATGCTTCATTGTAGAACTAAGTCATGAATTGGTTCATTGTTGTTGAATTGAAGCTTAATTGTTGCATGCATGTACATATATTGAAGTTTTGAAGTTGCAGTTCATAATTCCTCACATGCATGTTCATAATTTTGTAATGGTCCATGTTTTCAACTTGTTTTTGGATCAATTGGCTCCCTAGAGCATCAAATTGAAGCTTCAAAAAGATTTGAATTCATGCATGTTTGCATGTTCATAATGTTCTTGAAATTGGTTTGAAATTGGGTTTGAATTAAACACCCTTGGGCTTTGATTTCTCAAATTGAGCTTTGAACCATGTTATTCTATGTGTTTATAAATGTTTTCCAGAAAATGGGCCCAAGAGGATTGGTTTTGATGCATTTGAGACTTGGTTTTGGCTTGGAGGTGCAATCTGGGTTTTCCAGATTTTGCACTTCCGCTCGAGCGTGGAAAGTGACGCTCGAGTGTGGAATCCGAGCATCCAGCATCTCTCTGCACTGTTTTACAGTCCGCTCGAGCGGAGGATCGGGCGCTCGAGCGGAGTCATGTCTCACTCTGCACTATTTTACAGTCCGCTCGAGCGGAGTCATGTCTCACTCTGCACTGTTTTACAGTCCGCTCGAGCGGAGGATCGGGCGCTCGAGCGGAGTCATGTCTCAAGCTCGAGCGGGCGTCGAGCGGAGATTTCACCCATCCAGTACTTTTACAGTACGCTCGAGCGGGAAATTTTACGCTCGAGCGTGCACCTTTGTTGCATGACCACTCGAGCGGGGAAACTTGCGCTCGAGCGGGACTCTGTCTTTCTGAAAATGCTTTTAAGTGTGCATCTTTCCATCCTCATCCCATTCTAGGCATTCTTAGGCCTAGTTTAAGACATCTTATTGAGGATATAGATGTAGAACACACCGAGACAAATTAGGGTTTAAGTTGTTATCTTTCCCAACTGTGTAGCTTAGTGTGTGTTCAATCTGTTAACTGTGTAGGGTTGGCGACTGGGGAGGCACGCTCTAGCATACTGTAGCCCAAATTCTGTGAGTAACGATTGTGTAAAGATATGTTCACAAATGATTATCTTCTGAACAACTGAACTGTACTGTTTTCTGAACTGATTACTGTTAATTGAATGAATGTATGTCCTCTATTCTGAACTGTATTGTGGCATCCTTAGCAACTACTGTTACTGACTGTTACTGTTATAGAGATCTCTGTCGGTTCTCTTGTGGAACCACTACTGTTACTGACTGATGGCCATCATTACTGCTCGGTCTTTTAAGACCTACTGTTTACTGTACTGTTATGCTAATGGATGTACCACATATGACTGTACTGACTGAACAACTGAAATACTGTTTAAATGAACTGTTTTCATACTGTAAGGACATTCATTCTTAACCTCTTTACGCATTATGTTATTCACTGGGCTTTAGCTCACTGTTTATATATATATGTAGGTGTACAAGCACCAGACCGTGGCTAGGAGCGTCAGGGTTACTCCAGTTTTGTCAAGCCAGCCTATGTGCCTCACTGCGAGGTTCCGAGCCTAACCGTTAAGGCTTAGGGGTGTTTTACAATTCCCCCTTCTGTACTGTCTTACTGTTCTGTATAGACTGAATGTTTACTGTACTGTTATCAAGGGATTAGGTCCCTGTACTGTGTGACTGTAAATTCTGTATAGACTGTACTGTTTGTATATGTAAATGCATGAAAAATCTTTTTGGCATACAGACTGACACAGCTCAATGGACACTATTCATTTACTGTATTGGCTTCTGCCAGGCCCTGTACTCTGTTTTACTGTACTACTGTCCTGCAGGCCTTTGGTAATCTCGGATTACTGGCCGGTTACGGTGCTAAACCCATAGGGCCGGGTTTGGGTCGTGACACCCCACAACTGCCCCCTAGGTTCTATTACCTCGGCATTCTGAGGTGATGGAACCTACACTGTTCGTTCACCTGTGCCCCTCTGTCCGAGATCAAACTCGCCGACCTCAAAGTTCCCTGGACTTTACTGTCCATTGGTGTCAAGAGTCAAGTTTCATGCTTTCCAAGCTGCTTGAAATCGTACCTCCTAGCCGAGATTCTGGTTCCATTAATTCGTAAACTCCAAGAGTTTTACAACTGCTCCACTCACACTCTCTGGTGAGTTCCCGATTTCCAGTCACCTATTTGACTCCGGCGATTTTCATATCGGCGTTCATTTCACTTTTGTAGGTTCATAAACTCTTACTTTTTTATTAAGCTCAATCTTTCATAACTCCCCTGATTTACTTTGAATCTGTTTATTTGCCATCTGTGGCCTTCTGTTCTCGTCTGTCTTCAAGTTTTTGATTTCTTATTTGCTAAAATGCCTGGAACTGTTCTTTGTCATATCCGCTTTCTGTTGCAAGCATCATGTCTGGTTCATTACTTTCTTGTTCTTCACATACTTACTTAGTGCCTGTGCACTTGGCTTTATTCTTTGAACTTTGTCATCTTCTTGACTTCTGTTTTTCTCTTTTTTCATTTAATCCTCTGGCTTCTTCGCTTTATAGCTCTTTTGCTTGAATCCACCATTTGTTCCAAGCTTTCAAGCTTCTACAACTGTCTTCGTTTCTCTCCTCCGGTGAAGCTTTACGTCATTCTGTCATTGTCGTCAGACTTCGGCAATTCTCATTCCGGCTTCCCTCTTTCTGGTAAGCCACTGTTCCTCCTAGTTTTATTTCTTGTTGCTTTCCAAGAAGCTCTGCTTCATTGTTAATCACCATTGCTTGTTTTACCCGTTATTTCCAAATCATCTTCTTAAATACACACTGTTCACACATCTGTTGATTTCTACCACTGTTCTTGGCTTGACACACTTGTGCAATCTTTTTGCCTTGATTTCTTGATAGCTTCATCATCATTCTTGATTACGAATTACATTCATATTTCTGTTTTCTGTGTCTTTTTCCAGATTCTTGCTTTCAATCTTTGCCTTCAAACTCTGAGGTGCCAATCGCCAATAAGAGCTTTGATCAAACTCTTCAGGAGGTCGATGCTGAGCTCGTGGCTGAAAAGGCTGCTGAGAAGTTCTTTCTAACTGTCTTCTGGGGGTGAGACACAACCTACTACTGATGCCGAGTAGTTTGCTTCCTTCTTGAAGTTAATGCCGAGGCAGCGGTAGAGAAGCTTCTCCAACTGACTGCCGAGGCTGAACCATTGTCGTCCATCGAAGCAGATTAGTCCGACGTTCTTGCTTTCAGTCCCTAGTTCTTCAAGGTCTTCATTTTTGTACTTGCCAACCTTCTCAGCTCTTAACAAGCTAGTTGGTCATCCCGGTTGATCATACCTCAGAAACGTCTTTCAGTGTTTATCTCGGCTATACCAAACTTGTAAATTGCTACAAATTTCAACAAGTGGTAGACTTCATAATCTTTGGTTAACTCATTTTGTAATTTTGCTAAAAAATTTCAACAAGTGTTAACATTCCTTGCTCCTTAATTATCATTCCTTCCCCCTGCACCTTCTCTCTGCCCCCTAATGTGAACGTTAGGATCACATTAGGGAAGTGGGCTTCGTACTGTAGTCACAGACCTGATGTGTTCTTCTTTCGCCAATGTATTAAAACTTCTGGTATTTAATTCACCCCCTTTAGACCCTCTTTCTCTTGGCCTTTGCAAACTATTATCGCTGTTTCCTGAAGCATTTATTCTTTTCACAATTCTGGTCACCACTTCTGGCGTGCACTTTAGTGGTTCTAATCAAAATGACGTTTGACTCCGGCGAATCTTTTGCCGACATTTAACTTTGTGCACTCTTTAACTTGTAAATTCGTTCAGAATTTAAACATCATTTTGGTTTAACTTCGGTTAAGTATCATCTCAGTTTAACTTCAGTTAAACATCACCTCAGTTTAACTTCGGTTAAACATCATCTCGGCTTAACTTCGGTTAAGCATCATCTCAGTTTTTGAAGTTTTTCCTTCTTTTTTTTTTGTCGCTTGTACTCTTGTACCTTTTTGTTCTTTAGATAATGTAAACTCTGCATATGGCCAATGTGCCTCTTTGTTCTTCAATGTCTAATTCAACTTTCCTTCTCTGAATGAAGCGCTCTTCGTCGCCCTCCTAGACGAGGATTTTCTTCAGTGTCTCTTCACTCTTTTTGGCTGGCTCCTTGCCGACATCATCTAGGACCTCCATGTCCTCGTCTTCAATCTCTGTCTTCCCTGGTTCCCGAATGTTGCAGGTAGTTTTTATTGCTGCCATGGAGCAATTCTTTGCCTGCAGTTGGTCTCCTCTGACTTCTTCAATCTCATGTACTGTGGGGAACTGCAATAGTTGATGCATCGTTGAGGGAACTGCCCCCATTGCATGCAACCATGGCCTTCCCAAGATGATATTGTAAGGTGAAGGCGTGTCAATCACCATGAATTCTGCCTTGATCTTCTTCTAACTGCTCTTGCATGATTCTATACTTAGAATATTTGCATGCCTTTCATACTTTGCCTCATTTGTGCAATCTTCTCGGGGTTACATACCTCGGGTATAATAGCTACAAAACTTTTACTTCGGCAAGATACTGACCTGTAAACTTTTTATAAATTCTAACAAGTGTGGAACATATACTACTCAATGTTAACTTTTGCAAACTTTTTCTCAAGTTTCAACAAGTGTTTAAACGGTGATCTCGGTCTAGCCTACTTGTAAATTGCTGCAAATTTCAACAAGTGTTAATATATATTGTAAATTTTTCTCAAGTTATAACAATGTTCTACTTGTAAATTGCTACAAATTTCAACAAGTGTTTAAACAATATACTTAGCTTTTACCTCAACCTGTAAATTGCTGCAAATTTCAACAAATGATCACATGTCGGCTCAACATTATCTTGTAAATTGCTACAAATTTCAACAAGTGTTAAGCATCTTCTTTGGTTGGACCAACCTGTAGATTGCTATAAGTGTGCAAACTATAACCTCGGTTTCATTTTGACTTGTAAATTGCTACAAATTTCAACAAGTGAAGAGAACCAGTAATCTCGGCTTAACTTCAACTTGTAAATTGCTACAAATTTCAACAAGTGAAGATAAGGAATCAGCTTAACTCCAACTTGTAAATTGCTACAAATTTCAACAAGTGAATATAAGAAATCAGCTTAATTTCAACTTGTAAATTGCTACAAATTTCAACAAGTGAATTAAGGAATCAGCTTAATTCCAACTTGTAAATTGCTACAAATTTCAACAAGTGAATTAAGGAATCATCTCAGCTTAACTTCAACTTGTAAATTGCTACAAATTTCAACAAGTGAAGGTAAGGAACCATCTCAGCTTAACTTCAACTTGTAAATTGCTACAAATTTCAACAAGTGAAGGTAAGGAACCATCTCAGCTTAATTTCAACTAAGCATCATCTCGGCTTAGCTTCGGTTAAGCATCGTCTCGGTTTCACTTCAGTTAAAATCATCTGGGCTTAACTTCGGTTAAGAATCATCTCTGCTTAACTTCGGTTAAGCATCGTCTCGGTTTCACTTCGGTTAAATATCATCTGGGCTTAACTTTGGTTAAGCATTATCTCGGCTTAACTTTGGTTAAGCATCGTCTCGGTTTAACTTCGGTTAAACATCATCTGGGCTTAACTTCGGTTAAGCATCATCTTGGTTTAACCAACTTATAAATTGCTACAAATTTCAACAAGTGGTAAACGCATTCTTCTTCTCTACGCCCCCAGTGTGAACTTAAAATCCACTTGGGTTCTCATCATACATGTAGCTTTGACCTTGTCGCCGAGGTTGTCGGCCTTGGTTTCTCTATTGATCTTACTTGGCTCCAACCTGAGTTTGATTTTTGGCCTCGCATCGGCGAGCCGTTTCTCTTTTCTTGTTCCGACGCCTTTGTTCCTGGCATGTCTTCCTCGGCCTTAGCATACTTCTCAATTCTAGCCAACTTTAGTCTGATCTTGTGTGTTTCTTTTTTATCTTCTGGGATCTGAGATCTGCTCATTGTGCTCTTCTCTTCTCGGACTCAGGTGCCGAAATCTTATCTTCTGGAATCTTGGATCTGCTCACTCAGGTTGAACTCTTCTTTTCTCGGACCTACTCATCTAGGCTGAGATCATGTCTTCTGGGATCTGGGATCCGGGATTTGCTTACTTAGGTTGAGCTCTTCTATACTTGAATGTTATCTCCTTGGGAGCGCTCATGCCCCCTGTCTTTGCATCCCTTCTGGAAGGGTCTTCGTTCCTCCGCAGGTATCTATCCTTCCATACCTGGAGGTCATCTTCGTTGTAGTATCCGCTTCGATCTGTTGTCTTTGGTGCGCCACCTTCCTGGCCGGCGTCTTTCACTCCGTGACTCTGGTCACGAGTTTCTGTGTTGCGATCGTCCCCTTCAATGTCGAGATCGATAGGTCTCCCACTCCCAGTAGGAGCATTGTCTCTAATCTGATCCTTCTGTCCGTCATTGGCCATCTGTTCTTCTTTCTTTCCCACAGACGGCGCCAAATTGTGTGGGTGATTTTCCGACCACACTGCCCGTTCAGTAATCAGCTGGAGAGCACTGGCAGAATAGATGGCACCTGACGGACCTGCAACAGAAATATAAGAATCCCGCGGTGGTTTCGACCACCCGGGGGCATTCCGACGATCAAGTCAGTATATCTCTCAAAGATAAATCAAGTACTAAACTCACAAGCTTGAGTATCAAAAGCATACCTTAGACCCATGGGGGTGCCTCTCTTTTATAGCTAATACAATCCTAGTCCCAAAAGGAGCCTGGCCCTAATGGACTTAGGATTACTGCTAATCTGGGACTCCCAGTGGGATTAGGATAAACTCTCTAAGAGTCTTATCTTTACCCAAACTGAAGTCTTCTCCCAATCTAGGACTCTTGTCCATATCCAAGTTGAGTTCCCTCTTCATTCTAGGACTCTTGTCCCTTATCCGCTTATCTCGGTTTCCGATATATTCGGAGATAACCTCGGCCTTGCCGAGATCACCTCGGCATCACGACCAGGACACGTGGCACCTCGGCTGACACGTCGGCGTCACCTTGCCACGTGTTGGTACTCAGAAAATATATCCCCACAGTTTAAATTAAGTTATTTTTAATCTGTAAGTCATTTTGATCCACCCATACTGAGTATGTTGAATGTAAAAAATTTAATTTGGTCAGAATTATGTAACAAGCCTTTAACTCTATGGCTCTGTTCGTTTTCTAAATTTAGTGAAAAAAACAAAAGAAAGGATGAAGCAAATTATCATTGTATATCATAAAAAATAGAGTGAGAAGTTTTAGAATCCAAGTCTTTGCCGTAAAATTTCAGAAGTTAATTGTAAAATAAATTTATATTAGTCCATATGAGATTTAAATCTTAATCAAATTTATAATAGAAATAGGATAGCAATGCTTCAAATGATGATATTGACTAAAAAAATACAAAAATAGAAAACAAATTTAATTGTGTGAGATAAAGATTATCTTACATACAACGTAAATGCACAACTGCAACAACTCCGACCTGTGATTAGCTATTAAACCTTATTTAAGAATGCTTAATCAGTAATTAAGTGAAGTTCTGAGTTAATTGTTGTTAGGTTTTTATTCTTGGCAATCTCGTTTGACAAAACTCTTTTCAGTTGTAATTTTATTCGGTCTTTTATTTCAGTAAGGCTAAAAGTTTTAGATGCGAATCCAACCCGAATTGTGCCTATGCAGAAGAGTTTGTGATCTCATTCCTAACATGTCTACCACTTCGCTGACTTTGTCGGGGATCGAGCTATTTGTCTACTCGAGCGGCCATTCTTGCGCTCGAGCGGAGATCATGACCTTTTAGAAGTTTCACTCGCCTGCAAAAGTACTGGGAGTTATTTTTTTCCGCTCGAGCGGCCATTTTTGCGCTTGAACGTAGATCCACTCAAGCGACCATTATTGCGCTCGAGCGGAGATCACGAATTTGTTTTCTATAAATATGTGTTTCAGTCCAATTTTAGGGTACGACTTCTAGATCTTGTTCTTGGGTATTAGGGTTTTTATCTGGAACTTCTTTACTTGTTTTCCTTTGATATCTATGAGAGATTAATCATGAATTGAGTGAATCATATAAAAGGGTTTGTTTGTTTTATTTATTCAATACAAAAGAAAGAGTTATTCTTCGGTGGATTCCGTGAAATTTAGTCCTGAAGCTTTGGTGGATTCTGGAGTGGCTCATCGTCGTGGATTCGACATTGGCGTTGTGGATTCAACGTTGGTTGGGCAAGACAATTCTGAGGTGAAGATCGTAGTGGAAAAGGCATATAGGGGTCGGTTCAGTTCGGACGTTGATTCGCTAGGATAATTGAGAGTACACTTGTGTAATTCTTTTTGTCTTCTTAGTGTATTGTTTTGTGGCTTTTGCTTGTGCTTTTTTTTATCACAGTTGAAGGCGCTCCAATTGTGATTTTTCTACGTTAAAATCGTTATGTCGATTTGTCTTGATTGTTTGATTGAGATTATTACTTACTAGTTAAAATTGATACATAATCACAAATCAATATCTAGGGAATTTCTAGATTTTTCAATTGTGTATGTGCTATGTGTTAATTGTATTTATATCTGTCCATGGCAGGAATATCTGTTCGTGTTTCTGTTTCGGTATGCGAATTAAAGGCCTTATCGACATCCAAACACAAAATTGCCTAGGTTAATGTGTAAATTGGAATTAATAGGAATTTATGGTAAGTTTAATTGAAATCTGATTCGGAACCAAATAATTAGAATAAAATAATGCCAATTGATTAGTTGTAAGTCTAGCTTAATTAAACTTCTTAATCAAGCCTATCTAAGGCTTACAAACATTCTAGACTCATCATTTTCATCCTCCTTGAGACAAAAACGTAAGGGAAAAGAGAGAGAGTGATGAGAAGTTTGAACTCAAGAGAGGAAAGTTAGCATTTGGAAGGGACTTTAGAAATTTGACCTTCTAGCTCAAAGAATTAGGCATCTTAAACCCAATTGAACACCTAAGGTAAGAAATCAAGCCTTTAGTTTTGTAATTGAGTTGGTTCATGCATGAATTCAAGAGAATTGAGCTAAGAGATGCAAGAATTAAGCTAAAGAAGTGGAAAAGAAAATCAATTCATATATGTATGTGCATTTCATTGCATTTGGAGAATATTTTCTAAGAAATTCTCTCATGCATGTAATAAGATGACCTTAGTTGTGGGAATTCATCATGTTTTACATTCTTTTATCTCATTCGATCATGTTTTGGAAGGTTGAAGTTCATATCAACTCATGCATGTTATGTTTTCTAAGTTTTAAGTTTGAGTTTGAACAATTAGCATGCTTTTGGGCCTTGATTTTGTGAAATAATCTTTAATTTATGATGTTATACAAGTTTAGACACGTTTTCTTAGGTTTTGGGCCCAAATGACGTGTTTTGAAGCTTTGAATTCAAGTTTTGAACTTGGGAAGCAAATCTAGAAATTTCAGAATTTGCACTCTTTGCTCGAGCGATGGAGTTTGCGCTCGAGTGAAGAATACGAGCTCTCAATACTTTTGCAGAGTTTGGGGGTTGGCTCAAGCGGCATAATCTTCGCTCGAGCAACCACCATTTGTTTTACACCTTGGCTCAAGCGACCAAGAGTTATCTCGAGCGTAAAATTCGAACTCCCAATATTTTTGCAAACATGGGCCTAAGCTCAAGCGACAGAACCTATGCTTGAACGGCCACCCTTTGTTTTCCATCTTGGCTCGAGCGACTAAGCTCTTCGCTTGAGCGTAAAATGAAAACTCTTCGAAGTTTTGCAGATCAAAGGGTCCGCTCAAGCGACCAAAGTTGCGCTCGAGCGAACTACCTTATTTTTGAAAATTTGACCAAATGTTTCAACTTACATTTTGGCATCCTCATTGCATTTTAGGCATTTCTAAGACTTAATTAAGATATAATAATGAGGATAAGGATTAGAAACACATCAAGAATGAGTTAAGTGTTTTCCGAACGTGTGTTTCAATGTGTATCCACTATGTGTTTGTGTAGGTCACATGCCATAGACTGTCTGATCCGTCTGTTCTGACTATTTTGCTATCGGAGCTATCTGTGAGTAACATCTTTGTAAAGCTATATTTGATTATGAGTAATTTCAGAATGATAAGATATGATTTGATTTATGAAATGCTATATTACGAATCATGAATGAATGTCCAATTTTTTGAAATGTATTTGTGGCATCCTTAGTTCACGTGGCCCTCGCCCGAGGAAAACAATACCGTGGCTTATGATCTTATGGCCTTTGCCCGAGGGAAAGAATATCGTGGTCTATGCTCACGTGGCCCTCGCTTGGGGGCTACAATACCATGGCTACTTGTGCACAAGATATTGACCTTTATGGTCGTCGGTACAGACTATGCATATGGTTCTCAGGACCAATTTGATCTGATAGCTAATGGATATACCACATATAACTGTTTATGACTTCTGGATAAGTATGTGAATCTGAATCTGTTTATGATATGAACTCTAATTTCTGAATCTGTTCCGGACATCATTCATAAACCCTTTACTTTATTGTTATTCATTGGGCTCTAGTTCACCGTATTATTTTGTATGTAGGTGACTAGGTGCGCGACTAGGCTCAGAGTTGATTGCTTGAAGTTCTGTTTTGTTAGCCAGCCACTATGCCTCTCAAGGAGGTTCCTATTTGAGAAGTGGTCCAGTTTTTGTGAACAATGTTTAAGGCTTATTTTTGTATTTCTTCTATGACTGGCCGAACATATCTTTTGTGTATCTATATATGGGGTGACGCGAGGATGATGTTACAATCTTGTAAATTAAGTTTTAAATTCTCTATCCCATGTATGTCTGCACAACTCAATGAATATTAAATGTTTGTATTTATTTCTGCTAGCCCATGTATTTTGTTCAATTTGTTTAGAGGCCTTGGTAATCCTAAGATTACTGGATAGTTACGATACTAAACCTATAAAGACGAGTTTGGTCGTGACAACCACCTAACCAAGGGAGTGTTTGGTATCTAGCAAAAAAAGTACATTTAAAAAAAAATAAAAAATTAGTAGGTAGTGATCTTTTTCTAAATATGTCAAATTTTATTCTTTTTAAGTTTGTCACAAATCTAAAAAGTTTAACATATATACACACACAAACATATATATATATATATATATATATATATATATATATATCAATAAAATCAAAAAAAGTCCAAAAGAATAACCTTATATATATATGTACAACCTTTTTTTGGGGGTCCTTTCCAGACTCCTTTTTGTTCAAAATTTTTAAAGAAATTTAACTTTTTATATCTGTCTAGTCTTATAGAACTCAAAACTATAAAGTGCTTTGAATTTTATATATATATATATATATATATATATTTACTAAAAATGGGAAAATAAATTAACAAAAAAATTTATTAAAAAAACTAACTCCATACAATCACGAAATATTATTTTTCAATTAAATATAACTTTAGATGATCCAAAGTCAAAAGTAATAATGAGTCAAAGCACAAAAAAAACTCTTAAATTTAGATTATTCATATTTATTTTTGCACTTATTTTTCTTCACACTCTTAAAAATATAAAAATGACAATTCATTACATTTGAGAAGTTGCTAAAAAAAGAGATTAATTTTTTCATACTTATCATCTTCAAAAGTTAATTAATTGTCAAACAAAGTACAAATGGAGATCAAGAGAACCTAAATTCTTCTAATCTGGATAATAATATCCAAATCATATCCACAAAACTGTATTAAAGTCAACAAAGAGCAGGCAGTGATAATGTGAAATGCCTCAACCTTCATATTCTATATCTATATCTAATTGCAAATGTTGATTATATGTTAAATGGGTTGCCTAACTTCTGTTATAAAAAATTGACAACATGGGACTTTCCTACGAACCACACTGTGCCACGTGTCAGTTCCCTGTCGTGGCATCATGTCGGAACAGAGTAGAACATGGCCCACAATTGCATGAGGTTTGATTTTCAACTCTTTCGTTAGCTAAAGTTAGGTCTATTTTCTAAACAACCAATGAGAACTCTCCAAGTGGACAGTTCTGGTAACTCTCCGTCGGAATCGGCGGCACTGTCCTATTTCATTTTATTTGCATACTACGAGGCAAGATATAGTCGTTGACTGTAATCTTCATTCCCAACCGTTGGATTATTGTAATTTCCAGGATGATTGAAATACCTCAAACTTAGCTAAAGCTGACACAAGTCTTGCAGTAATTAATTACTTATTAAATTTCTAATAAGAAAGAAAGCGTCAAGGCTTCTTTTCAGTTTATAAGCGAATCCGGATCACCCGTCGCTTTCCCCTGTCGCCTCCAAAACGACGTCATTTTAGGGGCAAATCTTTCAAAAAAAAAAAACACAGAGAAGAGGGAGGAAGGAGAGGAAGAGGGAGAGGGAGGAAGGAGGGAGGAGGAGGAGGAGGCTGCGAGCTCGCCGTCCTCGTCCCTCGCCGCCGTCGCAGCCGTCGCAGGTCGCAGCAGTCGAAACACCTGCGACCGCCGTCGCCTCCGCCTTCCGACCCGTCTCCACCTCCTCCTCCTCCTCCCCTCTATTTATGGCCCCCTCCAGTCCGGCCCTTCCCCTCTTCCTCCTCCTCCTCCTCCTCCCTCCTCTCTCCTTCCTCCCTCTCCCTCTTCCTCTCCTTCCTCCCTCTTCTCTGCGTTTTTTTTTTTTGAAAATTTGCCCCCAAAACGACGTCGTTTTGGGGCGACAGGGAAGGGCGACCGACGATCCGGATTCTTTAAAAGCAGAGTATCTTTTTAGACTTTGGTGAGTTTACTCTGGAGTCGATATTAATAATCTGAACAGTTTAATATTTTATTAATGTTAGGTATTATGAAAAAAAATTTATGAAAATAATTATGAAAGATTTGTGACTCTTGAATTACACTTAGAATAAAGTACCACATACTAATTAAGGTAATCCAACGATCATAAATTATTCTTGATCATTTTTATGAAAAAAATTTCATGATCCCTAACTTTTCTCTTAATATTTAGGATTCATTAAGTAATTCATCTCTTCAAAAAAATCATATTAATTGTATATTAGTCACTTGATTACATTAAATTTGTGTTAACGGTAACTATGATTTTAAAAATAAATTATTGAAACAAATGTTATTTGATTAAGTAGTTATTAATATCTGATCAATGTAATTTTTTTCAAAAATAAAATATTCAACGAGTCTTATACATTGAACAATTTAAATTATTGATATGAATATCGTAATGGGTCCACAGAAGCACAACAAAAAAACTCCAATTAAGAAACTCACCTGAAGATGAGCACTGCCCCGAAAGAAAGGGCTACTTTTGGCATGATAGAGGGCTTAACTAAGAATGAAAAAGCATTATTTAATGAGGTAATTATTGGGTGTCTTTAATTATTTTATTACATTATACTCTAATTAGAAGACAAATGAAGGACATTGTTACTATTATCTCACCTCTCTTCACATTAGTCTATGTTTGTTTGGATTAATTAATTTAGATGAGATTAGAATTTTTAAGATCGTTAATTTTGAAAGAATCAACCTTTTCTATTTGTGTATCCATATTTGAATTGACTTGAAATTATGAAAAATGATTAATTTTGTAGTTTTCGAGTGGACTATTAGTTAAATTCTAATTTTTGTTAAGTGAGCATAAAATTATATATTTTGTTAAATTATTAATTCAATTACAATTTGTTTGGCTTCTTCTAATTTTTAGTGTATTGTTTCAAAATGACAACTATGTCCCGAGTAATGTGACGTACGGAAGGTAAAGAAAGAGGGCATTTTCGAAAGTAATGACAATTACAAGGAGTGAGCCTCACTCGATAATGGTTAGGTAGCAAGCATTAGCTACAATGATAGAAAATACCTTTTCAAATGGTTAGATCGAAACAATATGAACAAATAAAGACACGTCAGTGGTGGTCATTGTGCAGCAGTGGTGGTGGTGGTTGAGTATTGATGGTGGCAATGGCAAAGTGATGGTAATGATCTGATAGCGTTAATAGAAATAGTTATCATATATTGATAGTATTGATAACACTTGAGTTTGAAAAATGTTTTTACCATTTAAATTATAAAAAATAATTTGTATCTAAATCAATTCATATTTTGTTGATCTTAAAAAATATTTTCTCTTCACTTTTGTCTGTATTTTTTATGATATAAAATATTATATTAAAATATAAATTTTAAAAAAAAATATATTCTAGAACAAACTGTGCCTAAATTAGAATACACTAAAAAGGAGTTACGTGTAAATGCACGACTTACCATTACAAAATGTACTTTGTATGCTATCACTAGCCCGTAGAAACGTGGTTGAATTTCAATCTATTTCCAGGAAAGTTATTGGATGCTTATGGAGCAAGGCCATTTGATGCTATACGAGTGTTATGATTGATAAATGAAGTGGGGTTTATAATTTTGCCTTGTTTGATTAGAAAGTAAAAAGAAACATGATATATGATAGATATATAATGATTAGTGTAAGAGCATCAACACATGAAGTTTCAGGAGTACTTAATAATTTTTTTACATTTTCAACAACCTTAATGTTGTGTTTGGTTGAAAGATTTGTGGAGGGATTTAAAAAGGAAAATAAAAAGTGTAAGTGAAATGTGAATAAAACATACTTATATTTCACATAGTTTCACACATCTTTTCCCTTTCCCTTTTCAAATCTTTCTCAAAATCTCCCGACCAAACACAGCGTAAAGGATCGTTGGAGAACTTAAAAAAATAAATAAATAATTAAATAATAAAAAATAATTCAGAAGGTTTTAAAAAAATTTAAATTATTAAATTATTTCTCATCAATTTAAAAGTCAAATATTGAATCAATTTCTTCACTCAATTTTTTTTTAACAATTGATCAAATATATTAACCTTTTTAGTTTTAAAAAAAATCAAAAATTTACCACTGAAAAAAAAAAAAAAAAAAATTGAACTCCCGACGCCGACTAAATCAGGTTTGAAATTAGTGATGACTTGAATAATCCCTAGTGAACAAAAAATGCAGTTGGCCAAATATTCTCGGGATAAGTACGTTTAATGAAAATGAAACAACGATGGTAGTGCTGTGAAATGAGTTAGTCCCTGGGCATTCACTGAGATATGGGTCATACTACTGATGTAGGTTCCAAAAGTTAAGAAATTGATGATAGGATTGAATGGACCACTTCTCCAATTAAATTGTCTCCATGCAATCTGGTGGGCTATATCACTTCCTCATCATTGTAATGAGAATGGCTATTTACACTTAACTCAGTCAACCAATACTAAATATTAGTTTATTCCTTAATGTTAAAATCATACATTAAAATTTTTTAATTATTAAAAATCATACAAAAAAAACTCTTTTTAGGAGCCAAAATCAATGGTTTTGAAATTAAAAGAGGATAAGTTAATATTTAGACATAATTGAGAGGATAATGTGTTATTAACTCTCATTACCTCTAACCACAAAAAAGGAAAATTAGAAGAACAATGATTTCACAGTCAAAATTTCACTCATAATTATTCAATTATATTTTGTGATATTATATCTTGTTTTGATTTTTTTATATGATTTTATAACATGAAAATTTATTCAAAATTCTTGAAATATGCAGATGATATTTTCAACTAACAAGACTATGAAAAAGAAGATGAATAGGATTGATCTTATCGCCATTTCCAGACCAAAGTGAGCATAGTTGGCTCTACTTGCCCCATTATTGGTTTGGGAGTAATATGAATTGGTACTGTAACATTAGTGAATAATTATAAGTGATATAAAGATTTTACAAATCCTTATCCATGACTTGGCATAGTATGGAATCTTTTCTAGTGTGAGCAACATCAAAGCAATTATTGGTCCTACATCTTTTAAGTGGCATTAAATATATATAAATACAAACCTATATCGTATACATTGAAAACGAAGTTAGAGCATTATCTATTCGTCTCCCATAATTGAGAATGCTGAGAAGCTTTGGACGCTAGTTTCTATCATTCTAATGACTATATATACAGTTTTTTTTTTTTTTAATGGAAGACCATAAATATAATTTATAGTTAAAAAAAAAGTTGATTTGTTTTTTTATAAAGAATTTGCAAGAAGCCTCCATGGTTGCAATTTGCAAAGACACAATCCCACAACTCCAGTTTTTTTGTCCCTGTTTTTTAAGGCTGTGTTTCATCGTCACCCACTGTGTTTATTACTGAGTCTTACCAGCAACACAATTGGGCTTGTAAGGCTCAGTTGCATACTCATGAAATTTCGATTGTTGTTCACAGGTAAGGTTATTAAAAATGGAATCTTATATGAGATCGTGCGCAGAGAGTTATGTTGTGTTTGGTTAGAGAATTTGAGGAGGGATTTGGAAATGGAAAGGAAAAAGTTAGGTAAAATGTGAATAAAATATACCTACATTTCACCTAGTTTCACACACCTTTTCCCTTTTCCTTTCCCTTTCCAGATCCTTCCCCAAATCTCCCAACCAAACACAGCATTATGGTTCGGATCATAAGATTTCACTTTCAATGCAAAAGAAAATAATTGAAAAGAACATTATTATGTAGTACTAGTACAAAACTTTCAGATATATATTTGAGAGGATATATGGTGGCAATAGGGGGCATGTTGGTCATTTTGACTTGGCAAGAAGAAGAAACTGAAGAACTACTGGCTGATTTTTTGAAGGAACAAATGGGTATAGGCTTTTGTAATCTTCTTCACATCAGACAGTTGTTATGACGACAGGTTTGTTGGGAGATGACTTTCTTTTGCCATCAAAACAATGTGATAAATTTATTTTAGTAATTTAATTCCTATTGCTCTGCAGATCAAATTAGTTAAACAGATGGCAACTAACACTGTTATATTTTCAAACTCTTTTAACTTTAAGACAAAAAGTATAAATATAATTATAATTCATCAGTTAAATTAGTATATAATACAATTTTTTAAAAATATATATTATATAATAATTCTGTGGATATAAAACTCACTGCATATCTAACGGGTATGATTAGAATTATTTTATATGATTGATTTTAGGTCTGTAAAATTAATTATTGGCACATGTAACTTGGGTTCATGGTCAAATTGAATAAGGAATAAAAAAAGGAAAATCAAAGAAAAGTTGAGAGGGAGAGAGAGGTAGAGGTGAAAGCCAGAACCTGCCCACCAAGTTGCGTTACGAACCACGTTTCTTTCTCTCCCAAAAAACCACTATTTAGGGAGTTCTGTCTTCACAACACTTCTTTTCTTAACAACATCTTTCAATCTTTTTCTCTTAGAAGTTTTTTTTCTTTTTTTTTAACCTCTCATTCCCTCTCTTTAGCCATATTCTTTCTAACTTCACATATAAATCTCTTTAGTCATCATCTCTCTCTAACAATTTGTTTCCTCTGTTTTTCTCGCATCAATACAGAATTCTAGAGATCATTTGCTAGGAGAGACCATTTCAGATTCATAGGTTTTAAGATCTGGGTTTAAGCTATTTGGTTCTTTGGTTTTGAATTCTATAGATTATTTCTTAGAAGACTCATTTAGAATTTAGAAAAATAGCTTTGACCTGTGAGAACAGAGGATTTCAGAAGAAATATTTTGGAATGGAAAAAGGTTCAGGTATTTGTAGGGACGATGAGCAAATGGAATTGCCTCCGGGTTTTCGATTCCACCCAACCGACGAAGAGCTTATAACTCACTACCTTTCCCATAAAGTTCTTGAGAGTAGTTTCTGTGCTAGAGCCATCGGAGATGTCGATTTGAACAAGGTCGAACCCTGGGATTTGCCTCGTAAGTCTCTTCTAATTAATTAATTGTGTACACTTTTTATTTGCTACTCTGTTTTGATTCTTAATTAACCATACTTATGAACTCTATTGTGTATTGAAAATGAAGGGAAAGCGAAAATGGGCGGAAGAGAATGGTACTTCTTCTGTGTTAGAGATAGGAAGTACCCAACTGGTTTGAGGACTAACAGAGCTACTGATGCTGGTTATTGGAAGGCAACGGGAAAAGACAAGGAGATTTATAGGGTCAAAACCCTAGTTGGAATGAAGAAAACTTTGGTTTTCTACAAAGGGAGAGCTCCTAAAGGCGAAAAAACCAATTGGGTCATGCATGAATATAGGTTGGAGGGCAAGTATTCCCTCTACAACTTGCCTAAAACAGCCAAGGTAGAAGCCTCATCCTCTGTTTTCTTCTTTTGCTTTCACTCTGTTCTGTCATGATAATTTCTTTTCATGACTAGTTTTTAGGTATATATACGAAATCATTATTGGGCACAAGTCCCAAAGGAATTAAGCTTTTCATATGATTCGAACTTATGATCGGCACTTTTTGAGGCACTTATCATGACTCAACTTGCCTCTGGCTAACCCCTCGGGATTTATTGTCTTTTTGCAGAATGAATGGGTGATTTCGAGAATTTTCCAGAAGACTTCAGGTGGGAAGAAGACACATATTTCTGGGTTGGCGATGATGAACAGTTACGGCGACGACGACGAATCACAGCCTCAGAATTTGCCCCCATTGATGGACTACTCTTCTTCAGCTCATGATGATCAGACAAGAAGAATAGCCACGAATACGTCTCACGTGACCTGCTTCTCCGATCCAATGGAGGACGACAAGAAGCCCCAAGAAACCATGCTTGACACCTTCAACAAGCCTTCTGATCTCTTTTCCACTCATTTTTCGCCGAATTTAGAGAATTTGCAGTACACAGACCCTGCTTTAATGGAGGATCAATCTATACTAAGGTTTTTGCTTCAGAATAATGGGATGAATATGAAGAGGTATTCGAAAGCAGAGTACTCGGCGGAGACCGGCATAAGCACTGATATCTCTTCGAACCATGAAATGGGTCAGATCTCTTATGAAGATCCAATCAATTCTGCTGGAGGACCAGTGGACCTTGATTGCCTCTGGAATTACTACTAAATTTGAAGATTAAAAAAGAAGAAGAAGAACAGTAGAGAAAATAAAAGAAGAATACAGTGAGGAAAGGGAAATATTTATGATGTCTAGTAAAATTTATATTATTATCAAATTGTTGTTGTGTGTAGTAGTGTGTACAGATTTTCCAATTCTAATGATTTGTAATATATGAAACCAAATTCTCTATCTCTGTCTCTCTCATTTCAGTCCATCACTTCACTGTAAGAGTGTCTTATACTCTCTCTCTCTCTTTCTAGAATGATTTCTCCATTAAAAAGTCTATAGAAACCAGAAATAGTTGAGAAATTTGCCAAGAATTTCAAATTTATGGTGCATTTCTTATTGTGGCATCTCATCTTGTGTAAATCTTGACTATGGATAGATGTTAAATTTTGGGTATTTTTTATCTTTTATTTTATTTTTGAATTTGTAGTATTGTTGTTTCTTGTTTTGTATCTAATGTTGTGGATAATTGAGTATTTCCTTCTTCTTCTTCTTTTTTTCTTTTTAAAAAAAATAAATTTAAATGCTCATTTGTCTTGATGTTCGTACTATGATAACTTAGTTAGTTAATGAGGGTATACAATTTTTTGTTTGCTGGAGATTAGTTAGTGAAAGATAATTCGGAATTATGAAGTTTGTGTCATTGTGTCACTCTCTTTCTCTTCAATTTTTGGGTTAGGTGTTAGGCCACCAACCAAGATTTGAGAATACATTAGAGAATTGGCCAATAGAGCACGTCTTATACAAACGTCCACTTAGCCTCTTTACTGATACTCATGCTAATATACGAGCCCGCCGGAGAAATGTCAAAAAGTAGCCAAAGTCTTCTAATGATCGATAGAAAGTTGCCGGCTCATGGTGGGGATGGAGATAAGAGTGGAAATTGGTTCTGAAAAAGAGTTTAAAAAAAATACTTGTTTTTCCTTTCTAATTTTTTTTTTAAAATTTTAAAATTAATTTCACTTCTTTTTAAACAAAAATTAGCACATTTTTGCAAGTTTTGGTCGGATTCATCATCACTTGGTGTCGGATCTGCACAGTTTAAAAGTGCATTAATAAGATTGTTCTTAAGAGTACTAATATTCTTAATGTTTTTCATTCATAAAAGTTACATGCCTCCAAAAGTGTTTTGAAAAGTCTATAAAAATGAAGTATAAACAGTAATAAATTGATTTATACCTTTCATTTTTGAAATAATAACCGTGTGTCATGTTTTCACTCCATGTTGTTTTGCTAATGAAATTTTGTTCCTTTTTTCATTTTTTTATCAACGGTTCTACAGAACAATAAACAATAATCATGATTTTGGTAATCAAAGCATAATTGACAGTCACTTCAATGCAATCTATCTCACTTTTTTCAATAAAAAAAGAATCTAAATAAATATTTGTTATAATATTCGAGATCATATTTTTCGTAGACTTTCCCTTTTCTTATATATTGTTAAAGACATTACGTTCTCACTTTTGTCATGAAGGTGAAGAAGGTGTGACTAACACACACAGCTAAAAATAAAAATAAAAATTGACTCTTTTTTTTTCCTTCAACATGCGATAAACAAGGGAAGTTTCAGTTTTTGAGAAAATTGAATATTTTCATCATTTAATCCTAAAAATTTCAAAATTTGGTTTCGTTCAAATATTTTGAATTTTTTTTCCAAAATCACTTTCTCTCTTCTACATATCAATCAATTACTGTTTCTATATCCTTTCTCCTCCTCAATCACTTTTTCTCTCACACACATCTATTCAACTATAATAAAATATCAAATCATCTAAAACTCTCAAACTTCAAAACTATTTTCAGAATATACAACCATACAAATCAAAAAAAATTTATAAACTCTCTCCCAAAATTTTTTTAAAAAAATTTATCTCAAAATACAGACTAAAAACACCCAAAAACTCTCATGAAGTGTGCAGTGTCATCCTTGTTGTAATATCTGAATGAGTGAGTGGCTGGTTGGACTTGTTGGCACAACGTTTCCAGCCACGAATCCTTTTTTTTGTGGTTGATGAATGAGTGTGATAGTTTGTTTATTTATGTATTATAATTAGTTAACATATTGCTTTCTAGAATGACTCTAGTTTAATTAATAACTTCAAATCCCATCAATTATTTGGCCAGTGCACTACTACTAATACTACTGGTACTACATTGAAACAACGAATCTCTATGGATTGTTTTGGAAAGATAGTTAAAAGTTGATTTTTTAAATTTTTTAAATTTTTTTAAAAAAACATGTAAAATCTATGATAGATAATAATGTGACTCAAAATGGATTAAAAGCTCAAAAATGACTTTTAACCATCTTTTTAAAATAGCCCTAATGTCAAACCCCGTGCTTCATTTTTTACTAAATCCATGTTTGATTCGTAAATAAGAAATGATGAAATAAAATTATTTTATCTTAGAGATAGTTTTTTCTTGCATTTGGTTCACATTTTGTAATTCTAAATAACTTATTTGAGGACCTTTTGTCATGTACACACGAGATAATTTGGTTCCGTGGAGTTAGACCAATTATTTTTAGATACGAATTTTATAATAAAATAATAAAATAAATTAACCATTTTATCTTTTCCACGATTTGAACATGGTCCAAGAATATGTATTGGACCGCATAAATTAATATTGCAAGAAGTTTGGAACCTAACGAGTGGGGTGAACATCCAAATACAATATATAATTTAATCATCTATTGAATGTCCAAGCTAGGCAATTATTGGTACCTTATACCATAAATTATATGCTTTGTTATCTTTGAAACTGAGAGGGTAAAAAACGTAAGTCTGGGTCAAGCTAGAACTGGAAAGAAGCGAGCCGAGCTATGGGTTAAGTAGAATGGGCTTTGCCACTGGGCTTTGTTAGCCCGGTCATGGATGACTGAAGTTAGCTCGATTCGAGTATTCTGAACTGGGGTACGAGGAGTTGCGTTATGCAAACAAGTTGATACCGAGCTAGGTAAAGCAAGGTAGAACCGAGTTAAGGAGAGTTCGGTGAAACTTGCCACGTCAGTATATGTTAGCCCGGCTGCTTTGTCATGCTACCGAGGTAAAACCATTTCACTTGGTTAAAGCAGTGAGGAGGGTGTTGAACAATAAGCATTATCTTTCAAGAGTGCGATTCCTAGAAGGACTCTATATTGAGAAATAAGAGTCCTACTAGGATTGTGCCACTCGGAACCTATAAAAGTTCATAACAGAACCTATGTACAGATATCACAACTTTGATTCTCGAATACACAGAGCTTTTACCTATTTGTCTATTTGGCCAACTTAGGCATCGGAGAGGTATTCGGTACACACCCGCCAGCAAACTCACATTTGTGTTTTCAGGGAGTAAAGCGACGACGTTTGGAGGAGCGCAGACTTGATCAACAGAATTATACAAGAACATTATTTCGTGCTCGTACATAAACTATCTCCCTCTCATACTTATTTTTTTCCCTTTACATGACATTGACAGTCTAATGAGTTATCAATAAGAAAAAAAAAAATTTAATTGTAACTTCTACACATTTTATAATAATTCTATATGACATGGATAGGCCCACAAGGCATACGGCCCACAGTAAACCACCCCAAACCCATCGCTTGGGACCAATGGCATAACCCGGTTGGCAAAGCCCAGGACAGCTGGAGGCCATCTAGACATGAAGGGCCAATGGCATTTGGGCACATGGCAGGTGGGGCACGGGCCACATCAGCAGACAAAGATCTGCAGAGTTATTATCACAACACATCACCATTAATGCATCCCATCACAGCATTTATTACGACAGCACCCCCGATGGAGACTCTGTTCCGGCGGGGGGTGCTGTCGTAATAAATGCTGTGATGGGATGCATTAATGGTGATGTGTTGTGATAATAACTCTGCAGATCTTTGTCTGCTGATGTGGCCCGTGCCCCACCTGCCATGTGCCCAAATGCCATTGGCCCTTCATGTCTAGATGGCCTCCAGCTGTCCTGGGCTTTGCCAACCGGGTTATGCCATTGATCCCAAGCGATGGGTTTGGAGTGGTTTACTGTGGACCGTATGCCTTGTGGGCCTATCCATGTCACTATATATTTCAATATTTTTTAACACAGGTCATTATTATTGATAGTTCAAAGAATTGTCATTAATATTTTCCAAATTATTATTGCACACATAATTATTGGTTGTTGAACAATATTTATGGTTGAGAACAAAACAATACAGTCCCATTCTACATTCCAAAACGTGCTTTTTTGTCTTGTTCGAGAAATTTAATTAATTTCTTATGGGAGTATTTAGTCTAGACTCACCCAAAAAATTAAAAATTAAAAATTAATTTAAATAAAAAAACATTTAAAAGGGCCACTTAAAAACAAGTTTGAAAATTACTCATTCCTCATACTTGCACAAAATGATACGTGCCATAATTTGGATATGAAAACTTTATTTTATTAGAAAAATTATATACCAATAAATAAGGGTGCAAAAAAATTACAGTCTCCATATGTTTATAATTATTTTTGATCTCATATTGTAATTTTTCCTAATTATTTTCTAATAAAATTGTTGTAGCAATACTACAAATTCAAATTTATCTACTCAAAATTTATTCAAAAATAATAATCAATTATTCAAATTCATTTTACTTATAAATTTTACATTTCATCAATTTAATTTTCATCACACATACTCATTCCAATTAAATTTTGAAATCGCAGACTTTCCCAATTGTTGAGGGCTATTGTTTTGTCGTCAAATGGTGGAAGCAGACAATTTTTTAGTTGTGAGGTTCAAAGAATATGAATATCCCACATCCGACTAGACATGATTGACTCAAACAAAACAGTACCATCTGTGTTGTGTCCCTCGCTGTTTCACACGTTTCTTACGCTTCGTTTGGCTATAACTTAAAAATTAATTAATTAGTTTAAAAAATTCATTTTGTTAAAAAATCTCAATTAATTTGGAAAATTCTTTTTCTTTTTTCAAAAAAAAAATCTCAGTTTAGTCACTTAAAAAAAATTATTAAATACAAAAAAATATATATATATATATATATTTCAAGTATCTTTCAACTTGCTTCCAGAACAAACTTTATAAAATTTACGGGGATGTCCACAGCCCTTATCTACACGATGACTGCCACGTAGTGGTGACTAAAGGATGGAAGTAGTGAAAAATAGAGTTTTTAATCTTAAATATAAATAAAATCGTAGCAAATCCCTTTTTTTCTATTTTAAGTGTAAGAAAATATTTTTATTATATAAACCCAAAAATAGTAGGACTGTTGTGTTCCTTGTTGTTTCACATTATTAATGGTTACGATCTTGTCCCATCCCATGCAATGCAAAGGAATACAATTATTCTTGCTTATGATCCTCATCTTGAATTTAAGTAAGAATTTAAAAACTAAAAGAAAAAATATGAGTAAAATGTAAGTATATTGCATTCATATTTATCAACTCCTTTTTTTTTTTTTTTTCCTTCTTTTTAAATCTCTATCTAAATTTATGATCCAAATACAACTTAGAAGTAAGAAAAGAAAAAACTATTTACAATTCTACTTTACAAAGTTGTTTTATGCTCCCAAATCCAATAAATAAATACATAAATAAAATAAAATAATAAAAATAATAAGCGCTTGGTTTTTATAACAATTATTAGTTCTGTAAAAATAAAAAATAAAAAATAAATTCCCTTTGTTATTTTACTCTCTTTTTCATGCGGAAACATTATCCATATAATAATAATAATAATGGTTTATTTTTATAATAAATTAAAATATTTATTTATTTCAATATGTTGGAATTGATCCTTTAGGTCTAGATAGATCATATCTTGTAATTTTTATTTTTATTTTTGTCAATTGACCCTTCTTTTTATCCTTTTCTTTTGTGCTCCTTAATGACCAAATAACTGGATCTCTTATAGCGATAACTATCCAATTTCGGTTTTCTATCTTGTTTTGCCACTTTTTTTTATTTTTATTTTTTATCATTACAATACACTTCTAAAAATTTCTTCAATTATTCTATTCCTAACTTATATGGTTAATCGATGAAATTTTTCGAAATTTAAACTTTAAAATATTAATTGAACACACCAAACAAATCATAACCATAACAAAATTACCATTTTACTAAGTGGGCCTAAATGTATTTGTATTTATTCAATAAAAAACGATTACACTAATAAAGCCTCAAAGTAAAATAATAATGTGTCTTCCACTTCTCACCTCAAAATAGTTACGGAAACTAAAAATAAAAATAAAAATAAAATAAAAAACTAATACGGAGAAGAAGCTCCAACCCAAACTCCGGACGATAGAGTTAGGCAAAAAGACTGGCAGGCCCACGGCCCACCACTGTCTTTACTCTCATCACTCCGAAACGTAAGTATGTGGGGGCCCACTTCCCCCCTATGCTCTCCCCACCCCCAGCCTACCACTCTACTACTTCCCCACATCACCTTCAGTTTTTTATTTTTTATTATTCACTTGGGCCGAGTAATTAAAATGTGTTTTGAGAATTTCATTTGTGTCCAATCAATTATAGGAGGTTAAATAATTACATTACTCTATCAATAAATAAAAATGATAGAGAAATAAGTGCTTATCAATGGGCACACGGTAACATGGTCGTCGTGACCCGTATGATAATTTTTGTACTTGCATCAACAATTATGGACTTCCTTACTCACATTTTTTATGTCAGACCAGTAACATAGCAATAAGTCTATGAATATAAAAATCAAACACACAATAGAGTACAAAAAATACTAACTAATTTGTAAAATTTTATCCATCGATCTAAGATTATTATGTGAGTCAAATAATTTTTCTTAACAAACGGCAAACAAGACACTTAGGCTCATTCATCATAAAGCCCAAACCGAATCAAGCTCATTAGGTTTGATGAGAACTCAATGTCGAACAGCACATTCGCTAACCAAGCAATATGACGAATAAGGGATGCCTGTAGAAACGGTCGACACCTATGTGGAGAACAAAAGTAGGCTCAAGTTGTCCTTTTTTGAAAGTATAGTAGGAAATTGGAACGTGACATTCAAGTAATGATGACAGACAGGTCAAATTACGTAAAAAATATCTACACTAAATGATTATATAAAGAAGGTGAGTTAAAGAAGAAAGGTATGCACTATCAACCCACAAAAACTCTCACTTGAAAATATCATACCCATTCCTTCCCATATTCAAGATAATTTAACCGTTGGGGTACTAATTCTGACACTCCCAACTAAAGTGTTTTCTATTTTTTAGATTTCAGATCGAGAATTAAGCAAAAGGCTGTTCAGCTCGAAAGAATATTTAAAAAACCACTCACAATTATATTTGTGTGGTTATAACATTGTTAGTAGTAGAGTAATATACTCAATGAGTTGTATGCTTATATCCTTTATAAAATAAAGGATATGATAAACAAATTACAAAATATCATTAAACAAAAACACAATCACATAATATTTCGAACCTATCTCTCACGTCAGCTTCCAACGTCCAACAGTACTATTATTACGCCAAAAGCAAGGTAATTATTTAGTAATTCCGGAATATAGGCACTTGGTATTTCATAGTATTGTGATTGATGGAGAAGGCGTGTAGGTGAGGTATTGTGTTGGGGAGCAATGATTCATAACTCTAAATTTGGAGCTCTAACAATGGCACTAATGATGTGGCATGGAGTAAAAAAAAAATAAAAATACACATACATCGAATCATTCATAAGTGGGGCCCACTGCCACATAAGTAGAGCTCTCATTAGAGTTCTACTTTTAGTGCTCTTAAACATTTTTGTTGTGTTGGGTGATTCGGGAAGAAAAATGTTTGGGAGCTCTAATAAAGGAGCTCTAATGAGAGTGAATTTCACTGTGATGTGATGTTTTGGCCTTGGTTTTATTTTTTTATTCTTTGCCACATCATTAGAACTCAATTAGAGTTCCAAAATTAGAGGGATGAATCATTGCTCGATTAAGAAATATGAGAGGGCATATTAAATGATAATTGATTAAGGAATACAGATACGTGGTATTTCGAAAATATTGAATAATTTCCCCCAAAAGCATGCTTATCACGTTCATGAACTTTATGTTTTGGATACAAAACGTACATGAACCTTTGGTATTGTTTTATTTTTGATTGTTTTGCACTTTTTTTATAATTATATTTGAAATTTTATGATTTATTGTACAAATTAATGAATTTTACAAAAAAAAATTGACAACAAATATCCTTCATAATTGAGGACTAAATTAGTCTAAGATAAACATGAAAACACATGCATATAATTGTATGTGTATATCTACAAGCAATCCAAGATAGTTAAATTTCCTAAATTAAAGTGAATGAATGTTAGAATGTGAACATGATCATCTATACATTATTCCATTTGGGTATAAGGTATGGTCTTGTCAATTGCTTATCTTTATTTACCTCTTATGTACAAGTCCTTCATTAATTCCTACAAGGACTCTTATGTTTTCTTATATTAGAATGCATATATTAAATTAATAACATTAACCATATACTTGGAAAAGAAAGAAATTTCAGGATTTAATTTTTTTCTATATACGCATGCATGAAGGTTACATTGAACTATGCCTTTATATATTCAGCACCACTACTCTCACTCTTTCATTTATATCTATTTATATATTAATTTTGGTTGTGAAAATGATTGGAGTGTTTTTATTGGATAGAACCTCTGTCCTATGAAGAATAATAAATTATTCATCGAGATATGATGTTCAACACTAATTGATGCCATCCAAAAGCAAATCTCTTTTTGACAAATGCGACATTGAAAAAAGTTATGGAGTTAGAAAAAGATTTTGAAAAGTAATTTGAAATAAAAGATGTAGTAGTAAAATTAAATTTAGTGTGATACAAATAAATCTAGTTTACATATCATTTTTGACAACTTTTTAGACTTGTTTTTTTTTTTTTTCTGTTGTAACATTATTGAATATGATTTGCTTATGGAGTTAGAAAAAGATTTTGAAAAGCAATTAGAAAATAAATTATATAGGTGTGATGTTAATCATATCCAAATAAATTTGGTCCATGTATAATTTTTATTATTTTCTTGAATACTTTTTAGACTATTTTTCTAACTCCATATTATTTTTAAATATGATTTCCTTATGAAATTAGAAAATAAATCATATGGTGTAAATCTAACTTAATGAGACGTGTATCACAACTAAAATAAATCATATTTACATATCTTTTTTGGTTATTTTTTCTAAAAATTAATTTTGACTCCGAAATATTGTGAAATATGATTTGTGGATACATTGCATGTGCATACACGAGAACAATCATTAATATGAAGACACGTGTGATCTCATCGTGAAATGGGGAAAACAGTAAAAGGGTGTGGAAAGTAAAATGTGCACACAGACAATGAATTTGATTGAATGGAATGCAGTTGAGAGAGGCAGTGATCAAATTGGATATGAGAATATGTATGAGAATGAGACCATAAATGTTATGTAGTAGTGTTTTGGGAAGTTGATAAAAAATTAATTTTTTGATTTTTTTAGTCTATTTTGTTTTTTCGTGAGTAAAAAATATGAGAGATGATATGATTCAAAACAAGTAAAAAGCTAAAAATTAACTCGTTTTTTTTTTTACTTCCCAAAACACCTCGCACTGTTGATGTTGAATACTCCTGTTATTGCAAATTTATTCGATTCAATTGTATTTGTCTTAATTTAATTTTAATAATAATATAAAAAAAATTGAAAGAATATTGATAGCGTAGGGTAATAATAAATTATAAATGAAAAGAATTTGAATGTTAAAATTATTTGAATTGCAATAAAGTATAAAATTGCATCACCAGAATAATTATAAGTTTAAAATAAAATTTGAAAAATCCAACCCATTGCCATACATGTGGAATTCAACAGTTCTGTTTCTTTGATTTGTAAAATGTTTATAATTATTTGTTTGTGTTAAATGGGAAGTCTGATAGAGAGAGAAGCGTAGTTAATTAAATCATTGAAATTTGTACAAACCTAGGCTACAGCTTGAATTGATGTAATGATAATGAGATTGAATCTATTGCATCATCGATCGTATACTCTCATGTCTTTTAGCTATAAGCCATCTATCTCTCACACTCGTACAAAGCATAAGCATGGAATGAACATTGAATAATGAGATGCTGAAAGTGAAACCAACCAGAAACATGGTTTTTAAAACAACAATGTTAGGTTTCATAAAAAAATCTTTCATGAAAATAATTATGAAAATTTTGTAACTCTTGGATTACATTTAGAATAAAACACCACACACTGATCAAGATAATCCAAGAATCATAAATTTTTCATGATCATTTTTATGAAAAAAATATCATGATCCCTAACTTTTACCTTTTTATAATCTGCAAGACAGCCTAACTCTGACGTCTTCATCGTTTCACAACCCATTAAATTCACGCCATGTGGCAACACACCCTTTACTTGCCAATGGAATTTCTCTTTTTCCTCTCAGTAGTTAGTTTGCTTTTTAGAACAGGAATATTGTATATATCCTTAAAATTTATTCAAAATTTTATTTTAAAATATTAATATACAATTTAGATTTATTTTATGCATAAATGCCACAACACACCCATTCAACCTCTAGTTATTGTTTTCGAAAACACCATATTAATTGCAAACTGATGTACTTAGTTCATATCATTTCAATAGACCTATTTTATATTCGCTTGTATAATAGATAGATAGTTTGTTAGAAGGAAAAAAAAAAAGAAAAAAAAGTAATTTCTTTACAAAAAATAAAAAATTAATATAGATATCTGTTTGTGCATATAATTTATGCACAAAAATATATTTAAAAAGGGAAATGTGTGGTTGAGATTAAACTTATCTGAATCACATATTAAATATTTAAGATATTTTCTACGTATGATCTTTGTGTACGTAACATTATTAGTGAACAAATCACAAACCATCATGAGAAATAAATACAACACATGGTGTTCAAGATTAACATAATAATTTATATGCTTTTTTTTCTATATTACAGCCTGCAATAAAAGGTGGCAATGAAAGAAAATAAAACTTATACCATGAAAACAGAATATCAAAAAAATAGAAAAAGCAAAAAAGAAGATAGAGAGTTATCAAATGATCAAAACTTTCGGAGAACCTAAGAATAAAATGAGCACTGCTCACCCAAAAAATGCTGCCTATCTCTCTCTACATCTTAATTTTCAGGGTAGGGGTGACTTTAATTTCTCTGATATACATAGCCTTTCCTAATGTTTGGCTCTACCCAGAATGTATTTTTACAAATTCTTAACTTGCCTAGAAAGATATACATCTAAAGTTCCACCCAAATCTCCATAATTGACTATAACAAATAATTATATCATAACAATAATAATAATGATCATATTTAACTTTACTTCTTGTTGTTGCTTTTGTAGATTGGGAAGTTGTAATGAACGCACTCATGTGATAGTTATTAATTGGAACGATTGTCACCACCGCATGACATCATCTTGTTTTTTTTTTTTTTTTTTTTTTTTTTTGAGAATGTAATATAAATAATAATATTTTCTCTCTTTATTTATAATTTAAATATTTAGATAAGTAGGTAGTTAATAATCTAATATGATATTAGAGTAACAGACAGTCATGCTTCGATCTTTTATCTAATAAATATTTTTTTTATAAATTAGAGTTTTGCATGTATTAGCTCTATAATTATTACAATTATTTTAATACACAATCATTTAAGTAATTTGAGATTTCTACATGATCCAAATAATTAAAAAAACATTAATATGAAAACAGTAAATTTTGAGAACATCTCGTATATGAAGTATGAAACTCAGATGTTGCAAATTACTACGTTTTTTTTTTTTTTAATTTCTTAATCAAATTGCTACTTTGGAGTGATGATTAAAAAACTGTGGGCTGTCAACTAAGAAGTTGTTTATGGGCTTTCTCAGGTACAAAATCCTGAGAGTTTAGGCCAGATTTTTGGGCTTGAATTTTGTAATATAAAAGGCATTCGTCGATTTGGGCCTGGCTTGATACACAGCGTACCATCCTACAAATATTGGGCCTGGTAAAATCAAGCCCGTGTTATAAGCCTGGGCCGCGGAACAAACACTCTTCTCCTTCATAATACTAGCTTGAATTCAGAATTTCATCTACACTCTCTCTTTGGTTCACCGGAGTAAAGTAAACTGCAACGATCATTTTATCGTAATATTAAAATAAATAATTAAAAGAATATTATTATAAATAAAATTATCATTTGTTTTGAAAACATGGTTAAAAATTGACTTTTAAATTTTTTTTTAATTTTTTTTTAAAAAATATGTAAAAAATATAAGAGATGATGTGACTTAAAATAAATTAAAAATTAAAAAATAACTATTAATTCACTTCTCAAAAGACCCCATCCTTATAATAGAATAGTCCTTTCATATAAAGACTAAGGAATGATAATTAAATTTTATTTATCATATATTTTATATATTTTTAAATAATAAGTGTATTAGTATCTCTACTAATTTTCAAATTTTGTACCAAATTGGTTTACAATTGACATGACGTTTTATGTATTGAATCGATGCACGAAAATGGAATGCATTGTATATAAACATTTAGGGGTTATTTGGGATGATTTAAATAAGTATATTTTTTCACTTTTTATGAAATATGAGTTGAGTATGGATTGAATTTGAAGCGATGCGATACAGAGATGATGCGACGTAAATAAGATAATGACTTTTTGAATTTTTGACTTTTTTAAGTTATGACAAATAACGCCTTAATCATTATAGCATTAGTCTTATATTAGTATTATAAATTAAAAAAATTATTCAAAAATATCATATGTAATTTAAATAAAAGAGACGGAAGCAGGAAGCAAGAAATAGCACTAAAAATAAAATAATCATTAACTTAATAACTTAAAATAAAACTTACAATTGTTTACTGGAATGAAGCAAACAATTCTTCAAAATACATAATTTGAAAATGAATTTGAAAATATAAAATTACAGAGATAGCTATTTTTTTGAGGAATGAGCACTCAGATTTTTCTAACTCTGCCTTATTCTTGACTGAAGAGGCTCTTTTATAGATGAAAAGAGTTACTATGAGCTTTGTGAAGGAATCTGACTTTGAAAAAAGCACATGGGGGCTGTTTGCAACTTTTGATGAGTGACTAAAATTGATGGCTGCTTTTGATTGTACTGAATTTGTCGGTTGGATGAATTATGATGAATACTAATGTTGACTTTTTGATGAATAGTGAACAATAAATTTGACTTTCTTTTCACTATTCATTGCTTTCTGACGAAGGCATGTGACTGAGGGAATCAATATAGATATATATATCAGTAGCTTTTCTCAAAAGAAGAGTATTGATTGAAGCTGATAATTATAGCTATATAGAATCCAATGATGATATCAAGTATATGGGTCCTGAGCATCTTGAAACTGGGGCCCATAAGGATCTTGATTGGTTGAGCCTTTCAGAAGAGTCTGAACCATTTGAACCTTCTTCTGAACTGGTTTCATCAGATTGTGACTTGGCTTGGGCCATGAGTAGGCGAGCTATTTGGAGAAGCTCATCTTTGAATGACTTGGACTTGACTTTGGGCTTAGCCTGAGATGATGAGGGTTTAGTCTTGACTTTGGACTTTGTTTGATCAGATTTGGGTTTTGTTGACTTGGGCTTGAAAGAACTAGAAGTTGGGCTTCCAAGATTGACTGGAGGAAGTTGGCTTCCTTGTGTTAATGAAGCAGTTGGGTTTTGCTGAGCTTTGACCATGGTAGGTGTTGGAGCATGAATATTGAATGGGAATTCTGCTTGAACTTGTTCAATAATTCATGGAATCTTGAAATTATCCCACAATTTAACAAAGTGTTGACGAAAGATTATGTCATTAGAAATAGCATATTGTCATTTAAATATCCACGGGACCTTGTATTTGGATATAAAAATGAGCAATGTAGGGAATTTCTTTTGTTGTGGACCGAATGAAAAAAAAGTAGAAAAATAGTTGATTTGTTCAATCAAAATAGAGGGGAAGATATCTTCAATAGCTCCATACTGAGTCCACCATCGGAGAAACCAAGTGGAGAATTCTAACTTGAATTTATGATCAAATTGGAGGAACCAACAGTGACTGTTTGACTCATTTTGATACAGGAGAACTTTGAACCAAGCGTTAATATAATCATAATAACTATATTGAATTGTATAACCAGGTAAATCTCGGAATTGAAAAGGAGGACCCATTCATTCAAAGAGACTATATTGTGAATATACAATGAATAGTATACAATTTTACTGGTGTAAGTCCGATCATAGATAGGTTTAATAACAATGGACTGATGGTTGAACATGATATCTTTGTAGTAGGTGATTGATTTTTCTAGATGAAAAGGAGCAAAATGTCATCCAGGAGGCAAATAGGATATAACTAGATCAAGAACTGTATGATTTTTTGAGTGACATGGTTCTTTGAAAAAGAGATTAGTTGTATGGGATTTAACATAATCAGAACGGGCTGATTTAATAGGGTTAGAAGGGTAAGGAGTAACTGACTGAGAGAAAGAGGCGAAAGGGTCAGTAGCCAAAACAGAGGTATAACTAGGTTTAGGAATATTATCAAGAACTTAGTAACGATTGACTAATTCAGCAGGATAATATCTAGAAACTAATTCCAAAGGAGGAACTGGTTGACTAGAAGGAACAACAGCTTTACTAGAGGTCTCAAAGGTCTCTGAGCAGACATCTGTAAAATAGGTGGATAGGATTACGACGACTGCAAATGGTATGAAATCAAATAAATTGAGCACGTTTAGTAAATTTTTTAGCTAATTTGAGACAAGCAATATGGTGAGTAGTTTGGTGAATGAGATTTTGGTAATAGGTAACTTGTGATTTATGGTAGAAAATAAAAGGAGTTGCTATCCCTTATCCCCCTGTAAAAATTCTCTGATAAGAAAACCAGGAATAGAATTTTGACAACCAAGAATATATTCAATATCAAAATCAAAAATACTTAAAATAGTTGCCAACGAGCAAAAATTTGTTTACTAGTAAGATTTTGAACATCTTTTTCTAAAACATATTTAGCAGATTTGCAAACAACACGAAGTAAAAATTTTTGATTTAAAATATCATCTTGAAATTTACTAATACATAAAACAGTAGATAAAATCTCTTGTTTAATAGTACTATAATTTTTTTGTGCTTTATTCCAGACACTAGAATGGAAACGAACAATCTGTTCAGATGACTGAGAAGTGATTTTCTGGAGAAGAATACCACCATAACCAATATCAGAAGCATCAGTTTGGATAATTTTAAATGAATTTTCAGTAGGAATACCAAGGCATGGGAGAGACTTGACATATTTTTTAACTTGTTTAACAATGTCAGTATGAGTAGAAGACCAAGGAAGAGGATTATCCTTCAACCAATCAAAGAGTGGTTGACAAGTTTTCCTAAGGTCTTTGTAAAATTCAGTAATATAATTAAGTGATCCTAAGAATCTTTGTAACTGGGTTTTATCTAAGATTTCATCAAGAAATTTATAAACAAATTCAATGGATCTACTAATAGGTAAAATGGTATTCTGGTGGATATCATATCCTAAAAATCTGACTTTGGTTTGAAAGAGTTTAATCTTAGGAGCAGAAATGACTAGACCATGAGTTTTAATGGTATAAAAAAAAAGCAGTAAGATATTTCCAATGTTCATTAAGGGATTTAGAAAAAATGAGAATATCATCTATATAAACAATGGAAAAATGACTAAAGGGATTGAAAATTTCATTCATTATATTCTGAAATTCGCTATGAGCATTTTTTAATCCAAAAGGCACGACATTCCATTCATAATGTCCAAAAGGCATAGTGAAAGCAGTTTTATAACGATCTTGAAGGTGAATTTGGATTTGTCAGAAACCACTTTTTAAATCAAATTTACTAAAAATGATAGCTTGACTAAATCTTTTAATTAATTTTTTTTTTTATTAGGGATTGGATAACGAATCCATTCTAACACTTTATCTAATGGTTTGTAATTAATTACTAATCTAGGAACGCCTCTTTCTAATTCAACATTCTTATTAACATAAAAACAGAATAAGACTAGGGTGACTTACTATGACTAATAATTTTATTTGTAATAATTCATTAATTTCTTTTTTACACATTTTAGCTAATTCATGATTTATTTGAATAGGTCTAGATTTAGTAGGAATTTGTTTTTCATTAAAATTCTTAATATATGGCAATGTAACTACATGTTTTTTCCTGTGCCAAAAGGCAGTGGGTAAAGTAGAGCAAACGGTTGATTCTAATTTTTGTTTAAATTGTTCAATTTGAGAAATAATAACAGGACCAGTTAATTGTTACTCAATTCTTTTATAATTTACTTTTTCTTTAAGATATTTGATTTGTCGAGTTAATCGATTAATGGTTTTAGAAATAGAACAATCTTTTAATTGGTTTAATTCTTTAACTTCATGTGGAGATAAAAATTTAAAAGTTATGGTTTGGCCAAAAGCTTGAGTAGTTATTCCTTGATTAGAAGTGATGAATGGATAAAGTAGAAATATAAATGGTGTTCCTAAAATAACTTTATCAGTCATATTTCTAATTAAAACAAATAATGTTTTAAAACAAACAATATTTTGACAAATATGGACTTTTGGTAATTTATATTTAATATGCATTTTACTGCCATTAGCAGAAGTTAATTGTTCACTTGTTTTATGATAATATTTTGTAGGAAGTAATCCTTCTTAAATACAATTAAGATCAGCATCAGTATCTATTAATGCTATGACTTCTAACTCAAAATCATTAACAACTAATTTGATTTTTGAATGCCATTTTTGAATATTAATTTTATTGATAAGATTGAATCTTTCATTTTCAGGATTATCAGATGGATTGGATCGATTATCGAACAGAACATTATCTGAATTAGTATCTTCATTAGTACCTTCAGATTCATTAGATGAGATGGCATCATTCTGTTGGTAGTTGTCTAAACTTTTATTAATTTTCAGTACAGATATTTCTTCTTCTAAAATTTTATCTTCACTTTGTAAATCTTTGATGAGTCGTTTAATTTGATCAATTTCTTGTTGTAGATCTTGAAGAGTGACTTCTTTTTGTTTATTTTTAAATCTATCTAAAGTTTTTGTTAAGTTGATGATTGGTTTGTCATGTTGTGGTTTAGTATCTTTGTTAATTAGTAATAATTTTAATTTGTCAGTATATTTTTATTTTAATTCAGGATCATCAAATTTACTAATTAAATAAGAGCAGTTTCTTCTTGATGTTGTTTAGTAAGGACAGTGATTTGTATAGGTTTACAACAAGTATCATTACATCTTAATTCAATGTTATTATCAGAAGTATCACTAGGTGAATGGTAATCAGATGAGGTATTTGAGTTAAGTACGTCAGTGGAGGAGTTATTGGGGGATTGATCTAACTGGAAGATTTCAAATAATTGATTTTTAGATTCATCATTTATTTGGAGCTGATTAACTTTATCTTTTAATTTTTTGTTTCTCTTTACATTTATTGGAATAATGACCATTTTTCCCGCAATTATAACAGGTAATGTCTTTAGTCGATTTTGACTTAGGATTAGTTTTCTTATAATACTTCTTCTTAGGTTTAGTATAAAATTTATCAGTTGATTTAGAAGGTGAATACTTCTTCTTATATTTATTGGAGTGTTTGTAAGAAGATTTATTTTTACTATGTTTTCGTCGAGAGGGTGCAACTAGAGGTAAAACATATTTTTCACAGAAATTTCCTAATTCATATTTAGCTTTATGTTTATCCTTAGCAGCTTTTTGACTAAGTTTTAAGTCAATACACATTCTTAATCCTTCTTTTTGGATAGTACTGATTATATCACCATAGGTTAAATTATCATATTCGATTACACTAGTAGGTTGACTAAGGGCATCTCTAATTTTATGGGCAAAAAGACTAGGTAAACCATTAATGAATTTCTCTTTCCAAAATGATTGAATATAATCTTCCCTAAGCATGACACGAGAGGTAAAAACATCTTTGTACCATCTAAAATCACTTAATGTAAGACAAGTAAGATTACTAAGTTGATCATGGATTCTGGAATATATATTAGTAGGTGTGCCAATAAAATGTCTAACTATAGTATAAATTACGGTATTGATTCCATCAGGTTTATAATAGCCAATGGTTTCGTCAAATATGAGTAAATTATTTTCATCTTTTTGACTTGTATGTAAAATAGATTCTCTTTGATCTTCAGTGAGATATTTTTCCCACTAAGATTTTAACATACCAGCAAAACCAGAGGTGATTAATGAAACAATTTCAAGTTGAGTATAATCTGGGTAGTTACTGAGATAACTATTGTAGAGACCCTAATTTTTTTTTTGTCATTACACTTGAAACCTTGAGCCTTAGGTTAATAGCATTTTAGCCCTAGTTCCGTAAAAGTCTGCGTAAGGGCCCAAGTAAATAATAACTTCTCCGTGTGTTACCATAATTAAATCATAGAACACCACTTTATGATTGGAACTATCCTAAAACTTGGTTTTATTTATTTTACCTCATAATTTCTAAATTAATTCACACATTTTATTTTTATTTCTATTTTTTTTGTTTTTATTGTTCTTTCATTTATTATTTATTTGAATAGAATACTATTGTGTATTTGAATATATACATAGTTTATATATATCTGTTGGCTTCATATTTTGTACAAGCCAGCGACAATTCGACGTGTGGCAAGGTAAGGGCAATATGGGAAACCAGTCAAGTCTCCGATCCTGATCATACACGTGGCAGTTAAAATTGGTTGTTATAAGATCTGAGTAACAGTGGATCAACAAAGAGATGCAAAGTGACGTGGCTTCAACGGTTACTCATATTCAAATTCAAATATAGGAGGAGAGCCTAACTGCAAGTGAAAGCGTAATGGAACTATTCATAAGGCAGCATGATCAGCGATTATAGAGGAGCAGTTCGACGGTTTAAAGTGCAGTTCGATGGTTATCTTTGGGGAGTATAAATAGCAGGAAGGACCTCAGATTTAAGAGACTCAAATCTAAAGAAAACCAGTCTTACTTTACATATTCCAGTTTTATTTCCTGTTCTTTACATTTCTGTACTTTAAATTCCTGCACTGCAGTTCATTTGTAGGAGTAGTTTTCGAGTATATTGCCGCTGTAAATCTCTACGAGGCTGAGATCATTGTAAGTTTTTCATACTAATGAAATGCTTCAATTTATTTAACTGTTCTTATGCTTAAATTCTCCTAAATCAAGCTACCAGTAAGCCACCAGTAAAAGTCCTCTTCATTGAGGCTGAAAGAACTATAACACAATCGTCTGAATAATTGGTTAGCAATTACAATTCTGTAAGGACTGATTGATCCTTACTGGCACACTCATAATTACAAAAATAACCTTCAAAAGCCAAAAAGCCAACATATATTTTTGGCACGCTCGGTGGGACCATTTAAAATGGCTAGACGTAGGAGACAAGGAGAAAATGAACGTTTGGAAGAAGGCGTGGAAGGAGAGGTGGAGATACCTAATCCAGAGGATAATGTGATAGCACATCCTGTGGAGACTCCTATCTTATCGGAACCCATGGTCGAACAGACCAGTACTTTAGAGCAAATACCATTTGTTCGTAATATTGGACGAGACCAAGGAATTGGACCATCCAACGTCCCATCTACTCAGCCAGTAAATCCGTGGGGTGGCTTAGTAGATGCCATGGGACAGCAATTAATAAACGCAATGGAAAGGTGGGCAGCATCCTTTTTGGATCGAATGAATAACAACCAACCAACAAATGTAAGACACATGGAGGAAGTAAATGTCCCTCAACAAAGATTGGCTAGAGATAAACAACCTATGCAAGTTAATGGACATTCTAATGGTCAAACTAGTAATCAGATTCATGAAAGATTACCACCTCAGTCTTGGTACGAACCCATTTCAGGGCCTGTAGCAGGCCAGAATGCCCCGATGTTTAACAGTGAAGCCATGCAAATTGGTGGATCTGGCCCAGTACAAGAAAATGGCATAAGAATGGTTCCAAACCCCACATTCGAAGCCATACCTGGCACTATGGGGTACAATAATCCCTTATTCGAATTTGTACACGGGGGGTCGGAAGGTTTTCCTACAAATGGAAGGGATACAATACCTGTTCCAGCACCTTTCGTGGGTCCCTTCGTAGGACAGGCTCAAAGAGGTTACCTACACCCCCAACAGCAACCTGTACCACAAGGACAGCCAGTCCCAAATGTACCACCCTATGGACCAAGAGGACCACAAGCACAAGTTTGTCCACCAAATCCTGTGTTTGTTCCCCCAGTAGTGGTTCAGCAGGCACAAAATATGATCCCTAGGGACCAAATTGCTGATATAGTTAGGGAGCTGTGTGGACCAATGGCTTGGGAGGTCCAAACTCCTGTGTACAGAAAACCATACCCAGAATGGGTCGACAGGGTACATGAATATCCAAGAGGTTTTAGGATACCAGATTTTGTCCTTTTTTATGGGAACGGAAACCAATCAACAGTAGAGCATATTGCTAGGTTTGCTGCTCAATGTGGTGAATTTACCAATCATAACTATATGAAGTTGAGACTACTCCCAAATTCTCTAACTGGGGGAGCATTTGTATGGTACATTAACCTTCCACCTGGCTCCATCCAGACTTGGCAGCAAATGGAAGAGACATTTCATGCCCAATTCTTCCAATCAGAGACAGAAGTTTCCATGGCAGACTTGGCAAAATTGAGTCAAAGGCCTGAAGAGAAGGCTACTCAGTTTATTTCCAGATTTAAAAGGGCTCGAAATAAATGTAGAGTAATCTTGCCAGAACCAGAATTCGTAAGATTGGCCCAAAATGGCCTAGAGTTCAGGCTTCGAGAGAAGTTTGATTCAATAGAGTTCAGGGATTTAGTAGATCTGACTTACAAAGTATCTAGATATGAAGCATTACTAGAAGAGAAACAAGACCGAAATAATGCATCATATAGGACATACTACAAAGATCCTAAATACGAGATTGATGCAATAGAGATTGTGAGAAAAAAGCCTATGATCTGTGAAGCATTAATTCATAAAGATACGACAATTGACCAGCAGTTTAAAAAGAAAGATCTCCACAGGAAGTATTCTTTCGATTTAACTAAGGCAGATGATATTTTTGATCATTTGCTTGCGGCCAACTTCCTTAAGTTACCAAAAGGGGTTAAAATTTCATCTCTTGATGAACTTAAAGGAAAAGTATATTGTAAATGGCATAATTCTTGGTCTCACTCGACTAAAAACTGTGTTTTTTTTCGAGACAAGATCCAAGAACAAATTCGGAAAGGGAGTTTGAAATTCCCAAGTAAAGCTGAAAAAGCCATGGGGATCGACAGCAATCCATTTCCAGAAATTGGAGAGGTGGCAGCCAATGTCATTATGTCAGACTTTCAGAACCTGTCTTTGGAAGAATTGGAAGAAGTCAATGTACAGATGCATGTGGCCAACCAGACAGCAATCAAAAAAGACACTAGAAATCTACCATCTATTGGACGGGATTTCTCACATCAGAGGGAAGACTCTGATGAAGAAGCACTGGATGATGACTCCTTAGAGGCAGCCGTAATGCAAAGGATGTGTCCCAGGTGCAGACTGAGTTATAAGTGGTTGAAAGGCTTTCCGGTTGATGGAAAGCAATATTACAGGGATGTGCAGAGGCATTCAAAACCAACCAATGCTTATAATAAAAGGCCGTATCCGGCTAATGTTAGGCGGAAGCCATTAGTGGTTGAGCCTGCAGTTGATAAAATGCATGCTAAACACAAGAGGCCCTTATATGAGACCAGGTCACCTAACTATTACAGAATGGAGAGTAGTCATTCTAAAAGAAGATTGGAGAAGAGTTCAGGTTTTAGGATCAAAGCCAGAAATTGGCCCCCTGGACTAGCTTCATGGAGGACAGAAAATGATCACAATCATCGAAAGCCTGAATCAGGCTCAAAGCTTGGAGACAGGGCCAAACAATTGCCTTCACAGCTAGCCTCGAAGGTGACCTTGAAGGAAGAAAAGGGCAGTTCAACGTCTGGGTCAGTAAGTTCGTGGGTACCTGGGGTCCCAGATTGGTTTGTGATGCAAAACAAACCTAGGGAAATGCCTACTCAAAGGAATGTTGGAAATCAAGGTAGGATGGTTAAGCCTCCTTTGGTGGCCCCCAACAACTGGGTATTGCTGAAACTCCCAAGAACGAAGGAACCAGATATGGTCCCCGTTATTTCCAGATCACAAAGGAGGAAAATTCAGCGTAGGTACACCCAATACCAGCAAGACCTGAAAGAAAGTGGAGAGAGTTCTTCATTGATCCAGACTGAATAAAAGAAGAATCGAAACTCAGACCATACTCCAAAGCCAGTTCTACAAAGCGAGGTGGGTTGCAGCAGAGAACGGTTGGCCAAGGTTCATTCTGAACTAAAAGTCAGAGAGAAGGATAGCCTAGCAGGGTTGGAGAAAGCTCTGATGGAGAGTGGTAGCGAGACAGAAGAAAAAATTGGCATGAGCCAAAAGAAAGGAATGGTGGAAGAAGAAATGTTCGAAGCTTTCATGGCCAAGCAAACATTTTTGGTTGGAAAACCAGCCGAGGAAAATCATTCGAAGGAACCTGTTAGCAATGAAATACCAGAATGCAGCATGCAGGATGTTTCTGAGGTAATTGACCAAGGTGGCCAAGAGAGGAAACAGGTACAGCTAGCCATCCAGTTTGGCTCGTTTCCCCCAGTATCAGTAAACATGGTACACATACTACCGCAAGAATTCCAAGCTGGAGATGAGAATCAAGAGGGGCAAGAAATTGATCCAATTCCAATCTCTAGTGAAGATTCACAAGCGAGTATGGTACAAGATAATTTCGGAATGGTTACCCCAATGGAAGTTGAGTATGAGAGTGAAGAAGTGGTAAGTATTAACTTCTCGTATCCATTTGAATATCCCTCGAATTCTATGACGCAGCATGTTAAGCCTTTGTACAGTAAGGTCTTCTTCGATGGGATACAGTTAAACCGAGTCTTAGTGGATAATGGGGCAACGGTGAACTTACTACCGAAATCCTCCTTGAAGAAATTAGGAAAAAAGAACCCCAGGTTGATCCCAACCAGTACAACCCTTGCTGGTTTTGCTGGAGACAAACAGATGGCCTAGGGAATTCTACCCATCAACCTGAGTGTGGGAACCAAGGACTGCATGACGGCGTTTTTCGTCATCGACAGCAATGCGAAGTGCAATGCTTTACTTGGCAGAGATTGGATCCACACTAATAAATGTATGCCTTCCTCTTTGCATCAGAAAATGATAATAGCTCTAGGCAATGGGGAGACAGAGTAAATTAATGCAGATCCTCAACCTTTCATAGCCTGTGCAGATTTCGCAGAAGCCAAGTTGTATATTGATGGCGTGGCACCACTCAGTATACTAATGAAATCCGATGGCTCAGCCGAAGTACCGACTGATGAGGAAGTAGCACACCTAAAGCACTTAGTCAGGAGAGTGCTGATGAAGAGCTGGTTGTTAAAGATGACAATGATGCCTGGTTATAGGCAGTAAGATGAAGCACCAGAAGCCAGGTCTTTGGCTTTAATTGAGTTTTCAATATTGGATATAAAGTCAATAGTCCAGAAAGTACGGGAGCAAGAGAAAGAAGTCATGACGGTTGGCTACAAGCAGGAGCAGCAACAAGCCAGAGTTTTGACCCTTGATAAATACTGTGCATTGGACATAGAAACGAAAGTCCAAGAAATACAGGAAGAAGAAACCTTGTGGACAGACTTTGTCTATGAGGAGGAGAATAAAGAGGAGGAATCAAGGAGTCTGGAAATAGAACACAGCAAGGAGACTACTTCGAAGCCAGAAGGGATCAAAGAAGGAGTTCCAGTAAGTACTCAAATACAAGATCCCCCTAGAAGAAATAAATTTAGGGGAAGATTTTGTACAACAACCCATTTATATAAGTGCTTGGTTAAATTCTTTTGATAGAGACCAGTTGTTAGTTATTCTGAGAAGATATAAAGATTGTTTTGCATGGTCATATAATGACCTACCAGGATTGGATAGGTCATTAGTGGAACATAGGCTTCCCATGAAGCCTAACTTCAAGCCATACAAACAAAAACCAAGAAGAATGGGTTCAGACATGATCCAGAAAGTTAAGAAAGAAATTCTTAGACTACTCAAGGCAAGCTTTATCAGGATAGCCAGGTATGTTGAGTGGCTATCTAATATTGTGCCTGTAGTTAAGAAGAATGGCAAAATAAGGGTATGGATCGATTTTAGAAACCTAAATCTAGCAACTCCGAAAGATGAATATCCTATGCCTATAGTGGATTTGCTGGTGGATAGCTCGGCAGGACATCAGATTTTATCAATGATGGATGGGCACTCTGGTTATAACCAAATCTGCATTGCGGAGGAGGATGTTCACAAGACAGCATTTAGATGTCCTGGGAATATCGGGACCTTCGAATGGGTTAAAATACCGTTTGGCCTAAAGAATGCTGGGGCCACATATTAGAGGGCTATGAACACTATCTTTCATGACCTTATTGGTGGGTATTTAGAGTGTTATATTGATGACATTGTGGTAAAATCCCAATCCATGGAGGAACATCTGTTTCACCTAGAGGCAACCTTTGAAAGAATGAGAAAGTTCAAATTGAAGCTTAATCCTCTTAAGTGTGCTTTTGGCGTATCATCTGAAAACTTCTTGGGCTATGTAGTACACAAGAAAGGAATACAGATCGACCAGAATAAAGTCAAAACCATCATTAAAGCCAGACCTCCATCAAGAAAGAAGAATTACAAAAGTTCCTTGGACAGGTCAATTTTCTTCGAAGATTCATTTCTAACACTACAGGGAAAACTAAAGTTTTTTCTTCCTTGTTAAGGCTGAAAGATGAAGAGGAATTTGTGTGGACAACGGAGCATCAAAGTGCTTTCGACGGAATCAAAGCCTACTTGGCCAACCCTCCAGTACTGATGCCACCAAATGGCGTTAAGCCTTTGAAGTTGTACATAGCTGCAGCAGAAGATTCATTGGGAGCTTTCTTAGCCCAAGACAATGAGGAAGGCAGGGAGCAAGCTGTTTATTACCTTAGTAGGTTTTTAAATTCTTGTGAATGTAAATATTCAGCTGTAGAGAAGCTTTGCCTTGCGCTGTATTTTGCTGTAATGAAATTAAGTTATTACCTTTTGCCTACAACTGTCTTGGTAATTGCAACCACAGATTTGGTTAAATATATGTTATCTAGACCTATGTTGAGGGGAAGAATTTGCAAATGGGTATTAGCCTTGTTAGAATTTCACTTAGAATATGTGCCCCAAAAAGCAGTGAAAGGACAAGTTTTAGCCAATTTTTTGGCAGACCATCTATCTCAAATAGAGAGTCAAGAGATAATGGAACTTAGTATGGCTAGTGTCGAGCCATGGCAAATGTGGTTCGATGGATCGAAAGCCAATGGCCTAACTGGAATTGGTATAGTGATCAAGTCACCACAAGGAATAGAAACCACACATGGTTTCAGAGTGGATGGAAGTGCTTGTTCTAATAATCAAGCTGAATATGAAGCTTTGATAGTGGGATTAGAAATTCTTATTGGATTACAAGTACATGCAGTTGACATATTTGGAGATTCCCAATTGATCGTTAACCAAGTAAAAGGGATTTTCAAGTGTCAAAGTACAAGTATGCTGCCATATTATGTTGTCACATTACATTTGCTCTCTCAATTTGAAATAGCAAATGTAACTCATGTTCCGAGATTCTTGAATAATAGAGCTAATGATGTGGCTCAGAAAGCTTTGAATTTCAAGACAAAGGATGGTACCCAACAGGACGTAAGCCAAACAACATACCAAAAATCTATACCACCCTTAAATAAAAGGAATGTGGTCTTGGAAATCAATCATAATGATCTGCAGGAACAAGATTGAAGGCATCCACTAATACAGTACTTGGCTGGCCCATCCTCAAAAGCCAGCAGAAGAGTTAAATTGTAATCTATGCAATACATCATATATAACAATGATCTCTACAAAAGGGGGGGGGAGATGGTCTATTGTTGGAATGTTTAGGACCAAAAGAAGCATTAACAGCTATGGCTGAGGTTCATGAAGGCATCTGTGGTGCATATTAGCCTGGTGTAAAGATGAGATGGCTGCTTCGAAGACATTCCTATTATTGGCCAACTATCTTTAAAGACTACATAGAGTATGCAAAGGGCTGCCAAGCATGTCAAAAGCATGGTACAATAAGGCATGTGCCCATAACTGATCTGCATGCAGTAGTAAAACCTTGGCCGTTCAGAGGATGGGCCATGGATATGATGGGGAAAATACACCCACCATCTTCGAAGCATCATTGTTTCATTTTGGTAACTACTGATTATTTCACCAAATGGGTCGAAGCTAAGCCATACAAAGCTGTAGATCAGACGGAGGTTATTGGGTTCATTAAAGATTTGATCCATAGATTTGGCATCCCACAAACGATAACGGTTGATAATGGGACTATTTTTGATGGAAAAATGGTAAAATCTTTTGTGTCCAAGTTTGGAATTAGCCTTGTTAATTCCACCCCATATTATGCACAAGCCAATGGTCAAGCTGAATCATCCAATAAGTCCTTGAAAAAAGGAATACAAAAGGTTGTGGAAGATAATCCTAGGGATTGGCATAACTTATTGTTGGATGTATTGTGGGCTTATAGAACTTCCCTAAGGTCAAGCACATGAGTCACTCCTTATGCCTTAGTTTATGGGCATGATGCAGTATTACCTGTGGAGATCAATGTTAAATCCTTAAGGGTAAGATGTCAAGACCAGTTGGATCCTGAGCAATACTATCAGAGTATGTTCTTGGAGTTAGAAGACATAGATGAAGCTAGAATTCTGGCATTAAATAGCATTCTCTTTCAGAAGAAGAAAGCAGCCAAAAATTATAATAAGAAAGTCAAACACGTTGGCTTTGATGAAGGTGATTTGGTGTGGAAGACAGTACTTCCAATAGGAATTAAAAGCCATAGATTTGGCAAATGGTCACCTAACTGGGAAGGACCATATCAAATTCATAGAGTTTTGCCTTTTGAAGCATACCATTTGAAAATTTTGAATGGTTATGTGCATCCCAAAAAGATTAATGGCAGATATTTAAAGCCTTATTTTCCAACAATTTGGGAAACACAAGGAATAAAATAAACACTGAGTACAAGAAGATGATAAACAAGAAAATGTTTTTATAAAGAGTCAAGTACATCGTGCCACAATGTCACGACCCAAACCCGGCCCTATGGGTTTAGTACCGTAACTGGCCAGTAATCCGAGATTACCGAAGGCCTGCAGAACAGTAATACAGTAAAACAGAGTACAGGGCCTGGCGGAAGCCAATACAGTAAAGAAACAATGCCCAATGAGCTGTGACAGTCTGTATGCCAAAATATGTTTTTTTCATACATTCATACGTAAACAGTACAGAACAGTATGCACAATATTTACATTCATTCAAACTAGGGACTCAACCCTACACAACAGTACGGAAAACATTCAGTCTATACAGAACAGTAAGACAGTACAGAAGGGGGAATTGTAAAACACCCCTAAGCCTTAACACGATAGGCTCGGAACCTCGCAGTGAGGCACATAGGCTGGCTTGACAAAACTGGAGTCTAACCCACGCTCCTAGCTCCGGTCTGGTGGCTGAGCACCTACATATATATATAAACAGTGAGCTAAAGCCCAGTGAATAACATAATGCGTAAAGGGGTTATGAATGAAATGTCCTTACGGAAATGAAAACAGTTCAATTCAATCAGCATTTCAGTTGTTCAGTACAGTAAACAGTCATATGTGGTACATCCATTAGCATAACAGTAACAGTAGGTCTTAAAAGACCGAACAGTAATGATGGCCATCAGTCAGTAAACAGTAGTGGTTCCACGAGGGAACCGACAGAGATCTCTGTAACAGTAACAGTAAACAGTAGGTGCTAAGGATGCCACAATACAGTTCAGAATATAGGACATACATTCATTCAGTAAACAATATCAGTTCAGTAAACAGTTCAGTTCAGTATTCAGAAGATAATCATTTTGAACATATCTTTACACAATTGTTACTCACAGAGTTCTGGGCTACAGTAGGCTAGAGCGTCTCCTCGAAATGCCAACCCTAAACAGTTAACAGATTGAACACACTCTAAGTTTCACAGTTGGGAAATATCATAACTTAATCCCTAATTTGCCTTGGTGTGTTCTACAACGATATCCTCATCAAGATGTCTTAAACTAGGCCTAAGAATGCCTAGAATGGGATGAGGATGCAAAGATGTACATTTAAAAGCATTTTCAGAAAAACAGAGTCCCGCTCGAGCTCAGGTTTCCCCGCTCGAGCGTACATGCAACAAAGGTACACGCTCGAACGTAAAATTTCCCGCTCGAGCGTACTGTAAAAGTACTGGATGGGTGAAATCTCCGCTCGACGCCCGCTCGAGCTTGAGACATGACTCCGCTCGAGCGCCCTATCCTCCGCTCGAGCGGACTGTAAAACAGTGCAGAGAGATGCTGGTTGCTCGGATTCCACGCTCGAGCGTAACTTTCCCCGCTCGAGCGGAAGTGCGAAATCTGGAAAACCCAGATTGCACCTCCAAGCTCAAACTCAAGTTTAAATGCATCAAAACCGATCCTCTTGGGCTCATTTTCTGGAAAACATTTATAAACACATAGAATAACGTGGTTCAAAGCTCAATTTGAGAAATCAAAGCCCAAGGGTGTTTAATTCAAACCCAATTTCAAATCATTTTCAAGAACAATCTTCAAACATGACATGCATGATCTTAAATCATTTTCAAAGCTTTAATGCTGTTTCAAAAGAGCTCAAGCCTTCAAAAACAAGATGAACTCATGGAGTATGACCAAAAGATGGACATGCATGTGAGGTATGATGAACTACCACCTCAAAACTTCAATATATGTACATGCATGCAACACTTAAGCTTCAATTCAACAACAATGAACCAATTCATGACTTAGTTCTACAATGAAGCATGAATCATGCAAGAACAACTCAAAGACACCATTAAGATGATGAATGATCTACCTTAGGTGTAGAATTAGAAGTGAGGGAGCTCAAATATGCTATCTCCTCAACAATTTCTTCAATTTCCAAACAATTCACAAGCAAAATTGAGATGAAATCAACTCCTCAAGTCTCTCTCTCTCTAAGGTCGGCTAGAACAAGAAGAAATGGCTGATGAAATGTTCTTCAAGTGTGTACATAAGGCTCAAGTGTGTGTATTGAGTAGGCCACTAAGGGTGGCAATTTGGTAATTAAGCCTAACTCTTTAATTAGCTTATTTAATCTAATTTAATCATACCTAATCACTTTTTCAATGAATGTACCATAAAATTACATTAATTATGAGGATCATAAAACACTAACCAATTTCCGGTTCGGCCGCCGATAAGGCCTTCAATTAATAGTTTAAATATAAAACACGAACAGATCAAACAAACAGTCAACAGATAAAATGCAATTCAAACAGATGTATTCACTCAATTCAGTTTCAATTTCGGGCAGTCAGTTCAGTACCTTAATCAGTTCAATTCTCAGTCAGTTATCAGTCATTATCAGTTCCGTTTAACAGTAATCGGTGATTATCGGTAATCAATCAGTCATTAATCAGTAAACAGTATGACAGATACTGATGTAGAAGTCGATAGTAGCTGCTGCCTGGGATAGGTGGTTTGAGACATCCATACCAGACTGCTCAACAAGTTTGCAGCACTGAAGAAACCCATTTTTAATTATAGGCCTTTGTAGAGCCTCGAAGGGAATCCTCGAAAAGGAAATTAACAGGTCTAGGCAGGTGTTCAAGTCTATCAAAGGTACAGAAGGCTAGCTGCTGGAGAAAGGAAAGCTCTCAAAAATTTCCAGCAAAGAATCAGCCAAAACTAATGGCTCAGCTTCCTCATCGAATGTCGGAGAAGTAGAGGTGATGTCAAAGAGACTAGCTAATCTTACTTCGAAGATATCAACCTCATCATTAGACATGAGGGGCGCAGAGAGAGTTGTCGTGGGAGACACAGAAGACTGCATAGGGATAGGAGAAATGGGTGGAGCATCTTTAACAGTCTCCATGGTCCTAGCCACCAATGAATCAAGTGAAGGAGGGCTGGAGCTAGGTAAAGGTGATAAGTCATGAGTTGGAGAGCTGCCAGCACCCTCAATAGGGAAATCAACTGCCATCAGAGATAAGGTAGCAGTTGGAATCTCTTTAGAAGGAGAAAGAGGAGCAAGACTCGATAGAGAAGTAAATTGAGGAAAGTCAAGGGTCAAGTGGGAAAGACGTGGAGTCAAACCAAGAGAAAGAAGTGCAGGAATGCTTGGCCTCAGGAAAAGTGCAGGAAGTGTAGACCTTAGAAGTGGAAGTATGGTCTGAATAGCCCTTACATCCTGCATCTGATTAACCTCAAGTGAAACTGAGAGAGGTCTCATTGGAAAGATGAACTCAGAAGTTGCTGCTGCAAAAGGAAGAAATATAAAAGCAATGTTAAACTTCAATACCAAAGGCTGACAAAGGAAAAACCACAGAAGTATAAAGAATTACCTGCTCCAAAAGTGTCGGCAATGATGGGAGAACTACGAAGGGTGTAATGTCTGGCAGTTTGTTGCCTTCTTGCAGTTTCCCTTTGTAGTATGTCAACAGCGGCAACTTCATCTCTCAGAAATTGTTGCTGCCGTCTCTTCTCAGCTCTCTCGAAGACAATCACGGCTTTAGAATGTTCTTGTTCTACTGCCTTGACGGCTGCTTCATGGATGGTATCTTCAACCAAGATAGGAGCAGAAGCAGACATCTTTTTTCTCTTTTCCATTGCTTTGGCAATTGTCTCGGAATCAAAGTCTTCGACCATATCAGAAGGAGAGACAGTCACCTTTCTTATTCTTTTTCTTTGTATTAGCAGGGTCTGCTCCTTCTCAATTTCCTTCTCAACTTCTTCAAGCTGAGATCTAGATTCCGAAGAAATGAGTTCATCTTCCATCTCTCTGACAGTCTTATCCCTAACCAAGTCAGATGAAAAGATGATCGCTCTCTTCTTTCTTTTCAAGGGTAACTCTTCCTCTTGATCTGCTTATTCTTTTTCTTCTCTTTGAATATCGGATGTTTCCTTCTCAAGCTTAAAGAGCCTCCTTTTCTTTTGTGGTTGGCCACCTCCACAAAAGAAGAATTAAAAATAAGGCAAAATGCATTATAAAAAGACAAAAAGAGAAGGGACAAGGGTATATACCTTTCTTCGAGGCAGCCCAAGTAACTCTAGGAGAAATTGAAGCAGCAGGAGCAGATTGTGTTGTAGCATGTGCTACAACTGAAACAGTGGAAGAAGTGACAATTTCAACTCCTTTGGGCTTGGCCACATCTAACACCGTTAGTAGGTCTAGAGGTGAAATAGCCAAGTAGATCTCCATGTTAGTCACCCACCAGTTTTGGTATCTCTTCAATACGGTACCTTGGGGAATGAAAGGGGTATACTCGAAATTGACCAAGTCGTCTATAAATTTAAAAGTTGCCTCTTCTAGCCTAGACTTCCGGACTTTCAGATCCCTTCTAGTAAGGCTGAGATTTGTGTTGCTACAGAGAGGTATTGGGACCCCTTGTGTAAGGCCAAATTGTCTAGCAAATTGAGCAGGACAGTAAGGTTTAGCAATGCATTTGTAGGCCTTCGGGTTCAAAGTCCCGATAAATAACTCTCTGGGAATCAGAATGGAAGCCCATATATCTTTGTGAATAGGTGAAGTACAGGACTGGTCACTTAGGAAACTCCTCAACCAAGATGGACCAATGGTGGGTTCGAAGGGATGAAAACGGTAAGTAGGAAGGGAGGCTGGAAGTTGGTGGAAGAAAGAGAAGTAAAAAGCAAAGGCAGAGGGGTAAAGTGAAGCATTAGCCAGCCTTATGCCATGAGTAAGAGGGTTTGGCTCAGAAAATTTAAGGCATTTGGATTGTAACTCAGTAAAATAGGCGAAAAGCCAAACCTGAAGAATCCAGAATGGCCCCCCTTGATTAGCATCTAAGGGTTTCTCATAGAAAAGGGAGCAGACTCTGTATACGTGACCTAGAACATGTGGGGCTAAGGCCACCTTTTTCTGTAAAACAAAGGCTTTGGCAAGAGGGGCAAATTCAGGCATGATTCTCTGAGAGGAGGTGCAGAAGAGGAATTTGCAAAGCCAATACAATAAGAAAGAAAAGAATTCCCTATCAGTCACAGGGCCCTCTCTTTTATTCTCAGCCCTAGCGAAATCACTATAAGATGAGTTAAGGGAGGGGAGAGAGAAGGGGACTACTAAATCAGGGTAATCCGGTCCAAATGGGATACCAATGGGGGATAATCCTAGTAAATGGCAAATATCAAGAACGGTAGGGGCCATCATCCCGCATCTAAATTGAAAGAAATTAAAGATAGGATTCCAAAAACACAAGGCAGCAGGAATAAGGAAAGGGTCCTCTGAGATAGTTACCCTGGATAGTCTGAGAGCATCGAGAAGGCAGAGTTCTTGAAAGTCCAGAGTCCTAGCAGGAACAACCCGATCATACCATTCTTGCCACTCTGGTCTCACCGTGGGCCAGCATCGGTGGGTGCGATTTATCCTCCAGTTCTTCCAGTCAAGACCACCTTCGTAAAGGAGACACTGGTTTTCCAGACGGGGATATAGGGCTGGGCGCTCAGTAAGGATCTCTTTGAATATGGGCCCAAGCACGTAGTCTTGCTGCACATGGCGACGAGGGACAAAGATGCGTCCATCAATAGTGCTTTTCTCCCCAGCTTTGTACTTCTCACATTCTACATCAATGATCCTCTTCAGGGCCACAGATGGGCTCGTACGCTCCACGACCGATACTAAAGGAGAAGCCATTGACAGTATGCTTTTCTTGAAAGTGAAACCGAGAAAGGAAGTAGAGAGGTGACGAAGATCGGTAGAAAGAGGGGTTTGTGCGCTAAAAGAGCAAGTGGTTTCAGAGCACGAAACAAAAGGGTTTTTAAAGCCTTTGTGTCTGAAAATATATTGCGTAAGTTGTTAAGTATTAGAAGTGCGAATACAAAAAGCTTCCTTCAATATTGATACTTTTGGAGGGAAAAACAAAGCCCAGATGTTGAGGCTAGCTTCGAAGTAAGATATTTGGCTTCGAAGCCAAGTTTTAGAGCCAAAAGCCAAAAAACAACGGCTTCGAAACAGAGAAGCCGGCTTCGAAGCAGGTTTCCATACCCAAAACATAAGAATACTTGAGTGTTTATTTTACTTCAAAGGGTTTAAGGACCTGTTTTTAGGTTTTTAACAAAGGTAATGTCCTTCGAGGCAAAACCTGAGATTCTTTAAGGATGGGATTTGGTGTTTGAAACATCAAAGCAATAATGACAATGACTAGATGTTGATTATGGTCAAAACAGACTTTAAGTGTAAGATTGCTAGATCCGAAGCACTGTCTCTAATTGCAAATCAGCCAAAACTGTCAACTTTATTCCACAAATTGGAAAAGTTCATGATTGGCTCTTTTAAGTGTTTCATTTAAAACAATTAAGTCCAGATTCAAAGGATGAAATTGTTCAATTCGAAGCTCTGAATTGGCTTTTAAAACACAAGTGAAAGTAGGGTCAAACAATGCCAAATGAAGAAGAATTTTGTTTATATTAAAGCCAAAGCGATTACATCAGGTGACCCTATCTCGGTATAAACTTAAGCTCATAAAAATAAGGAATGGAATAAATAACAAGATCATGAAATTTAGTCCAACAATGATCAATAAACTTTTGTTCTTTCCTTATTCTATCTTCTAAGTCTTCTAGCATTGGCTGCATAAGTTGATGTGTTCTCACTTTGTAGTAGAGCTCTTCAGCCTTTATTTCGAAAGCCACCTCTCTTTATTCTTGTTCCAATTCATCAATGTCTAAGTCATCCCAATACGCAGAATCTTTATTCTTGAAATCACCAAATTCTTCAATGAAGTTCTCTGCTTCGTACTGAGCATGAATTCGAAGAGACGAAAGTTGGTCTAAAGATTGTGTAGTAGCCACAGAATATCGATACCAGTGGAGAAGCAATGGAAGTTGGTCCAGGAATATATGAAGTTCTGCCTGGGCAAGGGGATTAAGGACATGGCCCCTAGTCAGAATATCACAAGCCCATCGAAAGTTCTTGAGAGGGACTTCGTCCTCAAGAACATTAAAAGGCAAGTGAGAGAAAGCTGGAAGCAGAAGTTGAGCTTGTTTCCGCTCAGCTGGAGTAGGAGAAGGTAGAGGTTTATAAGGTGTGAAGAAGTTTTTCATGGATAGGGCAAGCTTCAGTCTCTCTGTCCAGCAAAGAGTTGGTGGAGGAGAAGGTATGAATACTTCAATTTCGGGAGACGAAGAAGAAGGTGTGGATGCTTCTATTTTCGGAGATGACACGGGAGCAGAAGGAACAAAAGCATTAATATAGTCAAGCCAGTCAGAAGAACAAATCTTCGCCTTCTGGGCTAAGAATGATGGGTTGTACCCTTGTGCTTTTTCTGGGCGGCGGGCAGCGTGTACTATCTTTGTAGGCATGGAGGATGTTTACCATGCTACAAGAAGATTCTCCTCTAGACTACGTCGATGGTCAATGGGCACATAGGGATAAACCACTGAACTTCGAGCATAGGAAGGAAACTCTAAAGGGTCAGTAAACTCAACAACATGGTGGTTGATTCGCTCCTTCAAATCACAGGTCTCAGATGTTGACCGGCTTGTCCAGTCAGAACCCTCAGAAGAGGAAGAAGTTGCAGCTTTATCCCATGCAGAGACTTGTGAAGAAGAGTTTCTTAAGTCCATATTTGCAACTTTTCAAATCAAAGGTTTGAGAGCAGTTTGTTCAAATTGTAAGGGTGAGTTAGAGGAAGAACTTCTTATGTCTATACCTGCAACTTTCTGAATCGAAGGATTAAGAGCAATATGTTCGTAGTCTAAAGGTTGGTAATTTGCAAAGGCATCCATGACTTGAATATAGAAAGGTGGGTAAAGGTGGCTAATAAATGCATGGACATTCTTTCGAGGAGGAACAGCATCAACATGTGACTCTTCGTGTGCTCGATCACTGGAGGAAAAAATTAATTCGGCCATGAAGTGTATCAGTCTGTTCGAATGCTAAGACAGTGGAAGTGCTTAAAGGATTAAACGAGAGTTTAATACAAATGGTGAGTGACAGTTGCATTTCTGGGTAGATACAAAACCCATGCACGTTCTAAGACGTAGGGAAACGACCTTGATCCACTAATATCACCAAGTCTTGGGTATATTAGTGCGAGGGGTAATGTTGGCTTCATATTTTGTACAAGCCAGTGACAATTCAACGTGTGGCAAGGTAAGGGCAATATGGGAAACCAGTCAAGTCTCCGATCCTAATCATACACGTGGCAATTAAAATTGGTTGTTATAAGATCTGAGTAACAGTGGATCAACAAAGAGATGCAAAGTGACGTGGCTTCAACGGTTACTCATATTCAAATTCAAATATAGGAGGGGAGCCTAACTGCAAGTGAAAGCGTACTGGAACTATTCATAAGGCAGCATGATCATCGATTATAGAGGAGCAGTTCGACGGTTTAAAGTGCAGTTCGATGGTTATCTTTGGGGAGTATAAATAGCAAGAAGGACCTCAGATTTAAGAGACTCAAATCTAAAGAAAACCAGTCTTACTTTACATATTCCAGTTTTATTTCCTGTTCTTTACATTTCTGTACTTTAAATTCCTGCACTGCAGTTCATTTGTAGGAGTAGTTTTCGCGTATATTGCCGCTGTAAATCTCTACGAGGCTGAGATCATTGTAAGTTTTTCATACTAATGAAATGCTTCAATTTATTTCACTGTTCTTATGCTTAAATTCTCCTAAATCAAGCTACCAGTAAGCCACCAGTAAAAGTCCTCTTCATTGAGGCTGAAAGAACTATAACACAATCGTCTGAATAATTGGTTGGCAATTACAATTCTGTAAGGACTGATTGATCCTTGCTGGCACGCTCATAATTACAAAAATAACCTTCGAAAGCCAAAAAGCCAACAATATCTATATATATATATAATATGTTGGTGGAAGAGTTAATTGGATAACAACAAACCAAAAATAAAATAAAAGAAAAAAAAAATATCTAGATATTTAATCTCTTAGCCATTAAGCTACCTTATATTATATAAGTGAGGTTTGTCCAAATCCACTCCCACGTTTTTCTAAAGCCCAAAGAGAGGGTGAGAGAGGGAGAGTTGGCTTAAGGGAAGGGTGGTAGAGAAGTAAGAAGTAAAAAAAAAAAAAAAAAGGAAAAGAGAAGGAATTCTTGAAGGTAAGAACATACCTCTTCCTTATTTTCTCCAACCCTTTCATCATCTCATTCTATGGTCTAATATGCCTCTTGTGTTACAAATTGATGGTAAATAGGGTGTTTTTGGTGTGTGTGAAGGTGTAGGTATGAAATAGTGTCATTGTGTTGCAAACTTGTGAAATTAGGCACTGCTGCAACTTCTATAATTTAAAAGAAATATCAAATCTACCTAATTCTCAAATTTGAATTTATTGTAGGGTATTTTATGTGTTTAGAGCTTGTGAAAATTTTATTAGTTCCTAATTGTGTGTTTTTAGGGCTTGGATAAATTGTTGAAAAATCTGGTCTTGAGTCTCTGAAAAACAGTCCACTTTTAGCAATTTTATAAAATTCTAGAAAAATCATCTCATGTTGGTTCTTCTGTCAAAATTTAGAACTCTGAGTCTTCTTTCCAACAGAATTTATTTGAGTGAAAACCATCAGGTAGATTGAGAGAAATGTTAGTTTCCCCAAAGGGTGACAAATTTGGACATATTTTCGAATATAGTTTGTAGATGAATTTGTGGAGGGGCTGTGCAACTTCTAAAAATTGGAACTGAAACTAGACAGATTGAATATATTTTCTGTGCAATTTCAGCCCCTAATTTGTCCTAGAAGAATTTTTACCAAAGCATTCTTGTTAGCTCAGCAGAACCGAACAGTGCTAGAAATTGTGTTTATTATGTTATTTGTCTCTAAATGTTTCAAAGCCTTTTTAATGTTATTTTCTTGCATTACTATACTTATGAATGATGACCATGGACTATATTTCCTTTAGTATGTTTTTTTTCCCATACTCGTTTAAATGACCTGAATTATGATACAAAATGAGTTAAGTCTTGTGTAAGCGTTTTGGGCGAACCCCTAGGTTGACACAGACGTATTCAAACTCTATGCGGTGGTTTCAGGGTGTAAGCAAGCCCTTTGGTATAGTATGTGCAGGGTGTAAGCGAGCCCTAGGCACGATTTGGGGTGTAAGCTAGCCCACTTGTTTGGCCGTCCCTTTTGAGGTCCATCGATGTCGCTGACCGGTAAATAACTAGGAGGTGGGCATGGGTGGTAAGGTCTGCAAAGCAGCAAAAGGGGGAGTTCTGAGTAGTCCGGTGTTTAATCTTGTGATTGGATAGAAGGATCTCTTTTGGGGGGAGGGGGTTCTAGATGCCTAGTCTAACTACTAATTCATATAACCTTAACGTAAATATGTTATGTTACCTAATTTGTTTTCGTGTATGGTTGATTGATTGATAGGAGATATAGGGGTGTGTGTGTTTTTACTAGGCATTCCAAGCTCATGGCGTGTTATGCCAGGTGAAGAAGCAGCTTACGACGGGGAAGGTTATCCCGAAGACCATCAAGATGAAGTTTTAGAGCCGTGGTTCACTTGAAAAATTTGAACTAGTAGTTTGTTCTTGTTTTCCCTTCCCTTTTACCTTTTGGTTTGACAGTATTTTGCAAACCTTTAGTGGAACTCAAATCAGTTATCTATGTTATAACGCTACTTATGTGTGTATATTAAAATATTGTGGTTATCCCTTTTGTTTGAGTTGTACTTTATATATTACTCTTGTGGTCTCGAATTTTTGGGGCGTGACAACTATTGGCAACTATGGATAAATGGTTTAATTTTTGAAGGATTTGATCTTCACTAAGACCATCTATATTCCATTTATATAATTTTTTAGTAGAAACAGAAAATTGATTATTAAGATTGGTTTCTTCTTATTGGAGATCAGGGGGAGTAGGTCTAGAGTACCAATTCTTTGTAAGAGTTGTAGGATTTACTTTAGGATAAGTAATTCAACTAAGATTAGAAGATTGAAATTGTTGAGCTAAAAGATTAATTTCATTGTCAGATGTGCCGGTTTCTGATTGATGAGAAATAATATCTAGAGTAGGTTGTTGGTTTAATACAGTAAGACCTTTTTCAGTTGAAGGAGAAGTGGCTTTTTCATTTGAAGGAGAGGCTAACTTAGTAAATAATTGTTCTGTGATTTTAACAGTAGAACTATCCTGAGTAATGAGACTATCTCTTTTGGAACGTTGACTTGGTAGATTAATTAAAGGTTTGTCTAAAGATTGTTTGGAGGAATGACTAACCGAATATTCATCGAAATTAGTTTCTATTTTATCTAATTATTTACCAATTGTTTTTAGACATTGGTTAGTATAATTATTTTGTTCAATGACTTTTTTTAATTCAATGTCATTATCAGGTAATTTAAATGGAGAGGCTTGAATAACAGAACCTTGGTGTTCTATAATTATGGTGGATAGAGGAGGATGACTAGAACTAACAATAGTATTAGAAGACGTTTTCCATTTGGTTTTTGTAATTGTATTAACTTTTTTGTAATAATTTTCTATGTATTTAAAGAAGGGAACTTCTACACTATGTTCAGTCATAAACTTATACTATTTATGAGTAATTTTGGATTGCTGATTAGAATCATATTTAAGTATGTAAGGTTGGCATTTGGCTTATTCAAAAATAACATATGTAATTTAAATAATTTAACCCAGGGGTGGGTGGCATTGTGGTTAAGGTTTGGGGTTTAAGTCCCAAAGTCACAGGTTCAATTCCCTCCCCCCTAGGCCAATCTCCTGGGCGAAGCACAGTTGGTTAGGAGGTTGGACTTTAAGTTGTCTAATCAGCACTTTGTGTGGGTTCAATGCTCCCCGCTGTGCGAGTCCTGACTTAAGCGGAGCTTACCTTAGGAGATCGAGGCAAGTTCCCAGGTTATAGTCTCCTCGTTCGGAACGGCTAACAGGACACCCTGATCATCTCTGTAAGAGGTGCTGCCTTGAACCTGTAGGAGGATGGGGAGGATTTTTCTATAATAAAAAAATAAATAATTTTTTAAATTAAATTTCTGAGTTTGCGATACTATTGATGAGTTTTATATCTAAACCTACCGATCGGACGGGACCCGAACAATCTATCGGAGGGAGCTTGGCACGCCATTGATTGGACTTAGGGTGTACAAATTCTAAGCCCAGGCCCAATGTATAGCAGTAACTAAAGACGAAGCTACATATATGGGCCTAGAGAGGTCATGACCCTGTTTTTCAAAATTCTTTTGTTAACCTTTTTATTTTATGAATATTTTCGTTATGTAATAATATTTCACGTATTACGTAATAATATTTTATTGGTTTAATATTAACAGAAAATTATCAACAAGCATAAATTTCATTCAGAAACCAACAATGGCATTTTTTAAAAACGCGAGTCACTTTAACAATAAATTTAGCTTAAAATACAAAGATCATAAAATATCACTGTACAAAAAAAAGATTATATATAAAAAGTCACTTATAAGATTACACATTTTAAGGCATTTATTTGTTTGGTTTGTTTTTCTGAAAAAATTTTAGGAAAAATTCTCTACAAACAAATTTTCAAGGGTAATCAAACCAAATAAATTTTTCCCAAAAAAATCTCAAAATTTTATTTGGTTACCTACTTTCCAAAATCACTCACTCTCCTATACACATCAAATCAATCACTTTTTTTAAAACTCTTTCCCCAAAACAATTTTCCAAAATCATTTCTAAAAAAAACAAACCAAACAAGTTTTCGTATTTTTTATCTCAAAAACTATTCTACAAAAACAAACCAAACAAGGCCTAAAATAATGAAAAGGGCAAATGAAATGCATATTGAGTGAGGAGATTAGTAATGTGGTGGTATTAAGTTGGAGATATGGTGTTTGGTAGGTTTTTTTGAGCCAACTTATGACTTTTGGCTTTTAAAAAGTTATTTTGGACTGTTTGGTTAAACTTATTTCAAACAACTTCTGATTCTAACAACTTATTTTAAGTCAAAAAAGCTGATTCTGAGAAGCAGCTCACCCTTTGCTTCTGATTATCAGCTTCTGCTGTGGACATGCTAATTTACGGTTATACTCTTAAATTTTTTTATTTTTTAATTTTTTTAAAAATAAAAAAAGACCCAAATGGACTATAAAATATTATTATTATTTTTTATGAGAAATGTAGACAAATAGTGAATAATAAAAAATAAAAATTAATTAAAAAAGCTATTTCACAGTTTATTTAACAAACATTACTCAGCGACTTAAATTTATAATCCAACAGCTATACCAAATAGATTAACCGCTTCTGATTAAAGTCATAATCTATAATATGTTAAGTTATAATCTATAATCTGTTTTAACAGCTACACCAAACAGCACCATAAGATAGAGAGGGTTTGTTTGTATGCTATTGGATTACTAATACTATGGATAATATAAATATTTAATATAATTTTTTTAATATACTTTTTAAGCTCGATTAATTTTTTTTTTTTTAAATTATTTATTTTTTGTTTTGCTACTTTAAACATCAACCTTATAGGATTGTTTTTCAACCCCATACCCCCAACAGGTGAGCTGGTCCAACTATTGAAGTGGATTTTTAATCTGCTTTGAGTATTAATCATCTCATGAATTTTCTAACAAATATTTCATAGATGAACTCCACCTCATACACAGTCCACTCCTACCCACTCAAGCGGCCAAAACAAACTGGACCATTGGTCCAGGTGTAGAGGTTGATGAACACATCTTTACTAGCAGGGTTTAAATTGTGGGTTTGTAGGGTACTAGTCCTTGGATAGCACCAATGGCTAGCGAAGAAGGACACAAGAGTGAAGAGAGTACCAATTACACATGAAACAAGGGTCATATTAAAGTTGCTTTCAATAATTGGTATGCTTATTCAATTTTCTGATGCACATATTTAATAAATTATGGCTTTTAAAGAAAATTTATGTCTAGCTTTTACAATTCATTATTTTGTTAATAAAAAACCTACTCTGCTTTAAACCAAAATAATTATATACATAATAGAGATATTACAAATGAGTTAAATAATAAATTATTTTAGTTTAGCTAAATTTTAAAATATTTTTAAATTTGATTTATTTACATAACAAATTTTTAACAAGTCAACCACAAGTTGATTTTGAATTACAAATTTTTTTATATTGCATATAAGTTTATCGAGTTAAATGGTAGTTTATTTAAATTTAATGAACTTTAAAATATATTCAAACTTACTTTGTTTATATAATAAGTTGATTTAAAATGAATTTTTAATGAATCAAACACGAATAAAATTCAAATAACTTGTTTCTTTTTATAATATTAAATTTTAAGACACAAATGTAGTGAAACACAAATTAATAAATATAGATCTATTATTTTTGTATTTAGTAATAAAAAAAATCTAATAAAAAATTATTTATATATAAAATATTTTTCATCAAATTAACAACTTCTCTTGTCGCTACAAAGATTTATAAGAATCTTGTTGGAATATTGTACTGTTCTACATTATAGGTGAGATTATATAACTGAAAAAGGAAAACACTTAACCACATCAACTAGCTCACATCTAGGTATAACTACCTACTTGCAAAAGCATAATTAAAGGTATTAAAACCTTTTCTGGCTATATTTAATGAACTCACTTGATAATGAGCCTATAATTTTCTAATTTTCTTTTTTCTTTTTTTTTTCTTTTTTATTCGATTGAAACAATACCTAATTGACTTATAGTCAGTGTCCTTGCTAGGTTTCTTGCAGTGGTCCTCGGTGGCCTATATTTTCAAATCGCAATCGCTCACATAGCTCCAAATTTAATAGTTCAAAATTCCCATAATAGTCATTTGTTTATAATAGTCATCTATTAATAAGAGAAAAGATAAGTGAAATGATAGTAAAATATATATATATATATATATTTCACTTAATTTCATATATATATATTTTTTTTTTATTTTTAAATTTCTCCCCAAATCATTGGACTAATACAGCATGATCTATTCTAATTGAGTTCGTTTAAAACTCTATATTATGTTCATTCAATTGCTAAATAAATAAGTCTCAACCAAATTGTTAGGGTTATTTTGTAATTGATGTTTGGGGACAACATATTTTAGCCAAAAAATTAAAAATCATTACGCGGCCTGAGTTTAATTCAAATAGAACCAATCTTGATACGAATAGACATAGACTCATGAATATAAAGATACACATAAATTAATTATATTTTTAGTAATATCAATTGAAATTTTATTAATTTATTTTACTTTTTTTTTTTATTTGTACTTTGTGTTTTTCCGAATCTACATATTTGATTGAGGAAACTTTTAATAATATGATAATTTTTATATTTTGCTCATAATCTTTTCTTCTCTCTTAATTTTCATATCAGTTTAGTTTTTTTTTTTTTTTTTTTTTTTTTTTTTTTTTTTTTTTTTTTGCTGTATAACTTGAACTCAAACTTAACTTATTTATGCAATTGAGTTAATTCAAACAAAAATTTAAACTCAAACTCAATTACTTAAATTTGACTGGAGATGTGCTCGAGCTTAAATAATTTGCAATAGTCAAAATCAAACACTTATTTATTTTTTTTGAACAGTTGTGCTAGACTCGTTTGTTGCGGCATCCACACGGGACATACACGTGAATGCTGAAGAAGAACCTATCATATTTTTCATTTATGATAAATTATAAGAGTAATGATTCATCCCCTTTTCCCCCACCCCTTTGACCCCCTCTCTCTCTCATTGGTTACCTTTTCTTTTTCTTTTTTTTTTTTTCCTGCTCCTCCAATCACCCCCTGCCACGTGGCAAAGGGGGGTGAGGGGGTGACCCCCAAAAGGGGGTCCCAAGCATTATTCAAATTATAAATACACATTTGAGATTTATTTAAAATATAAATTATCTTTTATGATTTGAAAAATTATAAATATCTCTTTATTAGAATTTTTTATTTAATAAAATTAATTAAAAAAATAAAATTTATAATTGCTCTCCTATACAATAATAAAATTACTTAAATTATTAATTGAAACACATTTTTAATATCATTAAAAACTTGTTTAAAACTATTAATTGACTTGATGATTTATTAATAAAGAGATAATTTATTATGAAATTAGAAATTTCAAACGTGAAATATAATTTTCAAAATTATAAAAAATAATTTATATTTTAACCAAATCTTAAAAGATATATTTATAATTCACTATTTTTTTTTTTTTGTAATGGGGTTGTATTTTAATCAAGAGCATGAACAAACTGTTGACATTCAATATCTACTCCTTATTTTTTAATAATAAAATTATTTTATAGATGTAGATTTTCTGTATGTTTAATTTTTTTTTTCATTGACTAAAAATTAGCCACGTGGAGGAGTAAGATATGGACAAGTCTAGTGGGATTATTTAATAGGGTAATTTAAGGCTATGTTGGACCATTAAAAGGAAAAAAAAAAAAACTGGAGCTGGCAATGATCAAAGAGAATTTAAGGTGGGTGACCCCATTGTCCTTTCCCCACCAACACAAACCCTTCAAGCTTTTGGGAGTGCTTCCAAGGCCTTTGCTTTGCCTTGCCTCACCACAAACACTATTTTAGGTCTTGGTTCAACGTTAAATTTTTTATTTTTTTTTGTGAAAGAAAAAAATTTAAAAACTTGGCTGGTTTACAAATATATTTTGAAAACAAAAATGAAAGCACTAATCATTTATTAGAAGTGGTGATCAGTAATGATAGAGGTTGATAGTGGTCGAATGTGGAGAAAGGAGTGAGCAAAAATTTATTTTGAAAACAAACAAAATCATATATTTTTTTTTATTTTCAAAATTTTAAAATTTTGAAATTGATTTATTTTTTTTAAAATATAAATGATATACCACACAAATTTTTATTTTCAGTTTCTTAAAAAAATGAAAAATGAAAAATGAAAACATTAGGCCTTAGTTTTTCTATTATAGCCTTTCGCTAATGGGCCCCCCAATTTTTGTCTTTTTGCAGATCAAAATCATAGAGGATACCTCTCCACGAGCTCATAGGCCCACCGTAGTAAATCAGCATCTTTTTTAAATGAGCCGTGATTGAGGCCTCGAGACTGAGGCGCGAAATTGCCTCGAAATGCAATTTTTTTTTTTTTTTTTTTTTTGTTTGTTTTTTCTAGGCTAAATCATTGCAGAAAAAAATAAATAAAAATAATAATAATAATAATAAGCAAAGCATCAACCCAGCCAAAAAAAAAAAAAAAAAAAAAAAAAAAAAAAAAAGCAAATTCGAGGCAAATTTGAGCCAAAAAATTTGAGGCCTCAATCATTTTTGTTTTTAAATTATCCGAGTCGGTGTCGTCAATGAAGTACTAAATTATGAGTTTGAAGATTTCAAAAGTAAAATTCTTATTTTATAAATGAAGTTTGTGTATTGTGAGGTTAATATATAATTATATCAATAATGTGAATTGTTTATCTCATATAATAAAAATTAAAATATATATATATATACATATAAAAGATGAACAATTTAGATTATCAAAATAAATTTGATAATTGTTTAATCACAAGTGAAGTTGAGATTTTTAATTTTGATAAATCCAAACTCCTCTATTTTTAGGTGCAATGCGCTTGAGTTTATTTTGAAACATAGTGACAGAAATTTAAAAACATATACACAAGACAAGTATTCAACGGAAAAAAAAGAAAAAAAGAAAAGAAGTGTGAAGTGTGATAATTAAGCACACTTGTGAGTGAGCCCAGGGTGTTTTGACAACTTGGGGATGAAGGCAATGGATTAATAACAACTTGAAGTAAAATAGAAAGCAATCACTATTTAGTCTTGTTGACTTTTACTAGTATTGAGGTCTCGTTTGGCAAGTGTCTATTTTAGTCAAAAAAATCAAAAAGTTATTAAAAAAATTAAAAAGTTAACAACTCATACTAAAAAGTCAAAAATTCTATTTTCTCTCTACTTTTTACACATCTTTTCGTTAAAAGGCAAAAAGTCATCCTAAATATACTAATTTTTTTTATATTATATTTTAGCCAAAAAAATCAAATAATTATTAAAAAAATCTATTTCCAAACGAGGCCTGACTCCTAATGTTTGGGTTAGCCATGGTTTGTGACCTAAAAATAAAGAAACCCTTTTATGAGTAAAAAAAAACTAACAAGCTATGAATGGAGCACGAACCACGGATGGATGGCCCATTGGACCCGCCGACAGCGAATAGTCGAAAGCACAGATCAGAGACACTTTGATAGTCTCATCTCATGGACCTCATGGGTGAGAAGGTTAATTCAATTCCAATTCAATTAAGCTGTGTATAGTAAGAGAGTGTACTATGCATGCATGCATGCTTTGCTGCTGCTGCGTCTTGTTTGGCGGCATACATACGGAACACTGAAGAAGTGCAGATGAAATTATATGCTATCTATGGCTATCAAAGAGTTTCTCTAGTACCATATTAATTTTTCTACTTTTTAACCGCACACCAACATTGAGACGCGGCAGCCCACCCTACTTAATTGGGATATATGATTTAAGGGTCATGCTAGAGGCTATTAATTTGGTAATTCTAAATCCACTATTAATAAGGTGAAAAAACATAAAAAAAAAACACAACACAACACAACACATGCTGTGGCAGTGAGTCTCACCCATTTTTCATGATTTAATTTAGTTTGATTTAAATTTTTTGTGTTAAATATAGAATAAATATAAAATAGTACTCCATTCTGAATAAGATGTCTAGTACTAATTAACTAATAAGAGTGTGTGGGTACATTTCATATCGTTACGTGAGAATATTACATTTTATTTTATAAGTTTTTAATTAATACAAGGCATTATTTTTTAAGAAAAGAAAAAATACGTCTAAAACGGATAATATTGTGACCCCATTCTACCAAAAAATATTGTATATAAATAAAAATATATTTTATTAATATAATTCGGGTGGGGCAAGTCGACTGAGCAGGATAAGCAAATCTTATCCGGATCCCATTTTTACTAGGATGAGGAAAATTAGGAAGGTGGTGAGAACAAGTTAATTCGTCAAGAGTAATGTTAGAAATTTTAAATATTTTATTAATGTTTTTATTAAATAATTTTTATAAGGATAGAATTTACATAAAAATAAAATATTTAATAAAAATATTAATAAAATATTTAAAATTCTTGACATTTTTTATTCATCATTATTGACATGGGTAGCGCTGAACTCCTTTACAAGTGTACAACCTATGAATTAAAAGAAAGTGTACAACCAAAGTTTGATATTTTTCTCTAACCAGTAAAAGACGATGAACTCTGTTTTTTGGGCAATGTACATAAAGATCCTCACAAAATATAATTTCACAATTCTTAAAATAATTTGAACCATTTTCGTCACTGTGAGAGATAGAAAAAAAAATTTAAATACATTAATAATCAATACATCAATGAGAGTCGTGGAGATCCTCCTTCGTGAGGGTCTCAAACATTTTCCATGTACAAATTAACTTTAAATACACTGTAAAATGACAAAATCGAGTCTTGTAATAAAAAAAAAGGGGTACTTTTGTTATTTAATTTTTTATATACTTATGAGGGTTAGAAAAAAGCTACAAAGCGCAAAAAGTAATTTACAAATTTGTCAAAAATAAAATATATAATGTAAATTTAAATTTAATTAAATATGAACCACATCTAAAATGAATAAATATTATTTTTTGGGGATAAATTTAGCATTTTTTGAAATAACAATATACAAGTTGTTCCAAGTTTTCCTTGTAGTTGATTTCTAAAGCTTATTTTAATTCAACTTGTTTTTTGTCTTGAGAAAAAAAAAAATTAATTAATTTTTTTGGTTACTTTTTAGGTTCATACTCACCACACAATCTAAAAAAAAAAAAAAACTGAAACCGAAAATAAGTTATTAATTTTTATTTTGAAAAAATCGTATTTTCAAAAAAAATTGAAGTTTTCTAACATGAACAAATTTGAAAAGTAAAAATTTTGACAGTAAAAAACAAAAATAAAAGGATAATTTACATTTATTTCTCTTATATTGTGTTTGATTAAGAGATTTGAGAAGTGATTTAAAAAGAAAAAGATAAAAGATAGATGAAATATAAATAAAATATATCTTTCACCTAATTTCACACACTTTTTTCTTTTCCATTTTCAAATCTCTCAACTAAACCCAGCGTTAAAGTTTGATGAAAATATAATTAGCCTACACCTCTAAAATAATTACACCGATATCTATTTTAATAAGATTAAACTAAGGCCTTACTTGGAAAGTGGCTTATAAATTGATTTTTTGACTTATTACGAAAGAACATGTTAAAAGTTGAAAGTGATATAATCCAAATAAGTCAATGTGCTTGCTTTTTTTTTCTTCTCTTGTTAAGAGAGGCCAAAAAACTAAGAAAAATGTCATAAATCCCAAATAATATATCAAATTTTTTATCAAATCTCTCACATAGTGTGAGACTCACATAAACTCACATGTGTATGGATTCCATACCCATATAAAATGTTTGATAAAAAAGTTAATAGATTATTTAGAATCTCTAGTATTACTCCTAAAACTAATGTAAATAATTAGTACACAATAAAAAAATACATATTTTAATAGAAATTAAAAGGATAAAAAAGGTAAATTAATTAAGCGGATATAAGCTGGAGTAATATCTTTATCCATATGTCGCTGACATTTCTTCTATGCCCATCTCTCTCTCTATTTACTCTCTCTCTCTCTATTTACTCTCTCTCTCTCTCTCTCGAGTCTTGCTCGCCTACCTACTGGGGGTGTTATAAGTAGTAAAAGGCCAAAATCTTCATCGCTGATCTCGCTTTGGAAATGGGTCGAACTCCATGCTGTGACAAGGTTGGTTTGAAGAAAGGACCCTGGACTCCTGAAGAAGATCAGAAGCTCTTGGCCTACATTGAAGAACACGGCCATGGCAGCTGGCGTGCCTTGCCTTCCAAAGCTGGTCATTATTCATTACACTTCCACTTTCTCACTTCCTTTTCAATTATCTCTCTAACAAAATTCATAGATTCAAGAGTTTTATAATCTTTTTATTATAGGTCTTCAAAGATGTGGCAAGAGCTGCAGACTGAGATGGACTAATTATCTGAGGCCTGATATTAAGAGAGGGAAGTTCAGTTTACAGGAAGAACAAACCATCATTCAACTCCATGCTCTCTTAGGCAACAGGTGATACATGAAATTCAACAATTATTTGAATGGTATCTTCAATTTTGACTTTATTTTTTTGTTCTTTGATATATGAACATGTTGTTGATTAGTGGGTGAAGAGAGCTAAAGGTGAAGTCCAAGTCTTTTGACATTGTTTCAGTTTGCTGTCTAAATTCAGCCATAGTTTCCTTCTTCCCTTTTTTTTTTTGGTTTTTTTGAACAAGATTTGGTCATGATCCTGAGTTTCAAAATGGATATTCGATCAATTACTCTCACTAACTGTTGTCCTCTGTTTCTTTGTTGTAGCTCCACAAATTACACCTTTTGACCAAAGTTTTGAAATAGGGTATCTACCTTTCTGCATAACCTGTTGAACAACCTGACGTTCAATTATGTCTATAATTAAATTTATTCTCCATATTCATGAAAGCCCATTTATAACATGGGTTTCTTATAATAATGCAAAGTATTGTAGTAATTTTATGTTTCTTCAATATAAAGTAGAAATTTGTATTTGTCTTAGACTCATTTACCAAGCAAGAGGTCAGTTCAATTTCACACTAGGAACTGGAGATTACTGTCAAGCTATGTGTTCCAAACCATGATCCGGGATTAAAAAATGTTTATGAAATATATTAGTTAAACATTTTCTTCAATTCACCCGTTTGTTTTTCTCTCCATAAATCCGAATCCTATATTCAAATATTAAAATACAAAATCAGCTCAAAATTTAAGAAAAATTTAAAGTATATATGAGACGATAGAATATATATACTAAAAAACAAAATTAGCTCAGGACACTTTCGAAATAAAAAAATATATATATACATAAAAAATTATCCCATCTTTTTTATGTTGATCTTGTGCATTATTGTATTTAGAAAACGAGTCCCCTGTTTTTTATATTGAAAATTGCATGTATCAGATAGATAGTTCCTAGGGTTTTGTTGTGTTGCTGAAGTTGAATTCTGTCCTTACATGCCCAATTGGTTGTCATGTTCTCAGGTGGTCGGCCATAGCAACTCACTTGCCCAAAAGAACAGACAACGAGATCAAGAACTACTGGAACACTCACCTAAAAAAAAGGTTAGCCAAAATGGGTATTGACCCGGTGACCCACAAGCCCAAGAACGATGCCCTCTTGTCCAGTGACGGTCAGTCCAAGAACGCCGCCAATCTTAGCCACATGGCCCAGTGGGAGAGCGCCCGGCTCGAAGCCGAAGCTAGGCTTGTCAGACAATCAAAGCTCCTCTCCAACTCACTCCAACACCACCAGCTCGGATCGCCGGCGCCGGAATTCTCACCTGCCTCAACTCCGGTGATCAAGTCGGCTGTGGAGCCAACTACGCCACCGCGGTGTCTTGATACACTAAAAGCTTGGAATAGTGTGTGGACTAAGCCTACTGACGGTGGACTCGGTGGTGACTCGGAGTCGCCGACGTCGACACTTAGCTTCTCCGAAAATGCTCCGCCGATCTCCGGCGGTGGAATCGGAGAGAGTTCGGCTGCGGCGTTTATTGAGATTGTAGGGAATTCAGGTGGAATGCTGAAAGAAGAAGGTGATGAGGATTGGAAAGGGGTTGAGAATTCGACCCATTTGCCGGAATTGATCAAAGATGGGATCGAGAATTCGATTTCGTTCATGGAAGGTTCGTGGAGTCCGGAGTCGGTGAGGAATGGTAATAATGAGAATATTCACAGTGGGAATTTCATGAAGAGATTCACTGACTTGTTGCTAAATAACTCCGGCGACCACGGGAGTTTCTTCGAGGGAGGCGGAGAGTCGGACAGTGGCGGCGGTGGAAGTGGGAGTGGGAGTGATTATTATGAAGATAACAAGAATTACTGGAACAGTATTCTTAATTTGGTGAATTCTTCACCCCCAAATTCACCTATGTTCTAAGCATGTCAGACACATATATATATATAGTCTGAAAGTGAGTTGGTCCATGTTCATCAACCTATCTCACACAGACTGAAAAGCTTCCCTTGTTATTAAAACCATTGTAGACTCTCTTTCTCTTTCTTTCTCATATGTGCATTATCAATAGCTCTCAGTGTCAACTCAGTCTGGTCAGTTGCACTATTTCATTCTTCTTTGTATCCAGCAAACCCAAATCGCTGGAATAACTGTGTTAAAGTTCTACGTATATGTAACTCTTCAATTTAAAAAAAAAAAAAAAAAAAAATTAAAAAAGGGTTTCTAATAACGAATGATGTTTCATGAAAGAGTAATGTTAGGTATTATAAAAGAAATATCATAAAATATTTTATTTTTTAATTATTGTATAGTATTTTATTGTGTGTGTAATTCAAAAATAAAAAAAAAAATTATAAATTTTTTTATGATTTTTCTTCCATCATACTTGGTATTACTCTTCATGAAAACTGTGGCCAGAAGATGGGAAAATTTTATATAGCATTACTCTTTTAATTTATGGCAATGCTGCCTATGCAGTGTTATGGATCGAATTTGTCACGGGTATGACTCATTACATCAAATTTAATTACAAAGTAACAATAATGTTAGAAATCATGAAAAATATATCGTGAAATTCATCATGAAGATTTTTCAACCCTTGATTAGTGTGTGGTGTTTTATTGTAACGATAACCCAAAGGTGGAGAATCTTTCATAATCATCTTCATGATATTTTTTTTATGACTCCTAACATTATTTTTGTACAATTTAACGACAGAAGCACTACAAGTAATTGCACTTTTGGCGACTAAATTTTTAGTCGCCAAAAGTTAGATTTTAGTTGCTAAAACGTTTTGGTCGCGGGAAGATTGTCAGGGAAGGTATTGGTGACCAAAAAAAATTTAGTCGCCAAAACTCCTAAATTGGCGATTGAACAATAAGTCGCCAAAAGTAAAGGTATTGGCGACAAAAAAAACTTTAGTCGTTGATAAGCTAAATTGGCGACTAATCTTTTAGTTAGCAATAGCTTTCAAAAAAAATTAATATCGTATATTCAGCGACTAAAACATTTAGTCGCCAAAACTAAAATTATTTAGAACGACTAATTTATTTAGTGGCCAATTATTTTTTTTTGTTCATCTTATTTTTTTTAGCTACTAAATGTTTTAGTCGCCTAAAGTTTAATTTTTTTTTAGCTACTATAGATTTGGTCGCCTAAAGTCTATTTTTTTATTTGGCTACTAAAATTTTAGTCGCCAAAAGTTTTTATTTTATTTTATTTTTTTTAGCTACTAACTATTTAGTTGCTAAAAATATTTACCTCCTTTATGGCTACCAATTATTTAATGGCCAAAACATGATATTATTTATGTATTCCGTGCAACCTATACCATGTATATAAATAAAACAATACATATATTATCAATCATTTCGCAATTTGCATCCATTTCACTTCCAACCATCCAAAAAGGAATAACTTTAATGTCAAATTTCATACAAATTAAGTATATTCCAATCTAAAATAATAATTACATACAAAACAGAGAATCATACAAAAACCATTATGTTTGTATAAACTCTAAGAATGATAGTGACCTTTTGAAAGTTTAATGGAGGTTGACAAGCCCACATTTGAAATCCTGAACATATAGGTTTTTCCTGAAAAGCAAAAGAAAGTGAACCATTGTTAATCAAATCCTTGTTCTTCTTTTTTGGCGGGATTAAAATACTTAGAAATTGTTTAAACATTTTCCAATAATAAAATGATGGGGCGGACCTTGATCACCACTAAAGGTAGATTAAGTTTTCCCATTTATAAGGATGCCATTAGGAAAGGAAAGAGATTTCCCTGAATCCAAAAATTATTGCAATGCCTGCAAACATCTATACTTGGAAAAATAATTATAATTTATTGAAAACCATTAGAGCATGACGGGCATGTAAATTTCATGCAAGCACCGTTCTTGTAGTCACATTTCAAAGTAAATTGACTCGCTAGTATTAGAAAAGGAGACAACCTTTGGGATAATATTTTCATTATCTTTAAAAAAAAATATTGAATTGGTTTTAGAACACAATCATTATCTAAAATAACGTATTCCTAGTTATTTAACAAATGCACACTACCAATGCCATTGTTTTCAAAAACTTTCAAATATATACTAAAAACTAAAATACTGAAGTAAACATGAAGAACATGAACTTGTAAACGCAAAATTGTGTCATCTATATACATTAAAATATAGATATCCTCACCTTATGGTTGGTCTTGTACCAATCACCAATAAGTAAAGTAAAATCCGCTGTAGGTGTAGGATATGGTATAGGGATCATAGATCTTGCATATACCTTTAGTCCTCCAAACCCTCCAGCAACTTTATGCATAAAAGTCGATGGAAAGTATGTGTAGGTTCCAAGTTGATCTTTGGTTTGGAACTTTTAAGTGAAGTTTGAGTTAGAAGGGATAAGGCAATTAGTATCCAACACACCATCTTGCCAGGAGTTCTTCCTCTGCTTAATTCCATTCTTAAAAGTAAAAATTTACTATTATTAGACCAAGTGTTAATCTAACTGCCACATAAATGAAGAGAAATTGCACAAAAGTAATAGTAAATTAGGCATTAATATTAACAATACTATTTCTCGAAATTTTGGACATTTTACATTTGACATATGTACCCCCGATGCAAGTGAAAAACACGTGCCTTAGGAATAGTTCTCACTTGCACTCCACCAATTGATTTGCAATTAGTTTCTTTATTTCCCATATTTCCAATATTTTCCCAAATTAAAATTAGTTAATCAAGCCATACGATGACCATACCAAAACTTATGCCCAATAAAGGAACAACTACAAAATCTAAAGATGGGCAAATACATTGAAAGATATAATGAAAGAGACTTACCATGTCAAGAGAAAGGGGGTATCCAGCTTATTAATGACATTGATGATGAAGTTGTCATTAGTGAAAACATCAAGTCTAGGACCAGGAAATTGCCCTTTGATAAGAATAACCTTAAAAACCAAATACCAAAACTTTAGAAAAATTAAAAAAACGACTTGTTTATTGAGGGACAAAATGGTAATAAAGCGAACAAGTGCTCCTCATTCGGTACACAAATCTTTTCTTTCATTCATTCATATTCATATATATATATATATATATATTTTTGGGTTACAACGGAAATGGAAAGGAAAAACAAGGGCTAAGCCCGTTCCCTAGACAATCTTATCATATCAGAGATAATAAGACTTCTAATTTCCGTTGGTGGCTCATTGACCACCAACATATCTTCGGGTTGTTGAGCTCCAAACTTCACCAAGGCATTAGCACAGAGATTTCCTTCCTTTCAAACATGTTGGACAATGCATTGACATCCTTGGAGCAAGATCTTAGAGTCCTCCACCAGATTCTTAAAAGGGCAGTTGTCCCTTGTTTCTTCATTCATCAGTTGTACCACCTGCATTGCATCTAATTCAATGATAACATTGTTCATGCCTTTTTGTAGGATCACGATGAGTCCCTTGTATAGAGCCCATAATTCAGCTTTAAGGCTAGCTCCAGGTTGCAAACGTCCATAGTATCCACACACCCAAGCACCTTGTTCGTCCCGGATCAGCCCACCAAAGCCTCTATCTCCTCCAGTTTTCCTGCTGCCATCAGTGTTTAGTTTCAGCCTTCCTGCAGGTGGGAAGCACCATTTGATTAGTCTAAATGAGGGTCTGGATTGTGGTACATACTGGAGGAAAGCTTGATGGATTTCTCGAGAGTAATCGAAAATAAATTTTGCACTCTCCTGGTTACTAACAGATTTTCCTTGAATACAAATCCATTTCTATTTTTCCAAATTTTCCATAGAGCCACCACAAACACAGTAAACCAAGAGAGTTGTGCATTATAATGATTTTTACTTTTCGCATTCCTCATGAGCCAATCCATCCAAGGTCTCCTTATCATATCTATGTACCATTGTTTATCAAAAACAGAGAGCCACACTTCCTTTGCTATATAACATTCTCTAAATAAATGATTCATATCCTCAACCCCATTGCATCTAAGACAGTGAGGAGTATCAGTCAATCCTCACTTCAATCTCATTAGATTTGTGAGAAGTTTTCCATGGAGAACAGTCCACAAGAAACCTTTTAGTTTCTGTGGTAATCTCAGTTTCCACACCCAAGACCAGTCCTCTGCCCTGTCCTCATTGTCCTGAAGCATTTCATACACAGAGAAAATAGTGAATTCCCTACCAGGAGATCCCTTCCAAATTGGAGTATCCATCCCATTATTTCCAGGGGGTGGAGTCCCCAGGATAATAGTAGCCAGTGGGTAAGGGAAGTTATCATTAATCAGAATAGCATCCCAATTCCCATTTGCCCCCAGCAACTCTCTCAGAGTGGAAATGTGAATGGCATCAGTAATATTAGATTGCATAGTGCTAAAGACAGTATCCTCAAAGGAACTGTTTCCACATCACCAATCTTTCCAAATATTCACAGACTTGCCATCACTAATGTTCCACTTAACACCCTCCCTTAAGAAAGGTCTGGTGCTCATGATACCTCTCCAAATATATGAAGCATCCCTACCTTTCTGATGGTCAAAGAAGGAAGTATTGTTTAAATATTTATGTCTCAAAACCACACACCATAGACTGTCTCTGTGGCTAATCAAATTGCAACCCAACTTAGAGATCAATGCAAGGTTCTGATCCCTAGCTTTTTTAATCCCCAGACCACCAGTTTTTTTCATTTTACACACAACATTCCAATTGACAAGATGAATTTTCTTCTTTTCCGAAGTGTCTCCCCAGAGAAAGTTTCTATTCATACTGTCAATTTCATTGCAAACCTTAGATGGTAAGAGCATAGTCTGCATAGCATAGATAGGTATAGGAAAAGCCACAGATTGGATTAGAGTGGCTCTACCAACCATGGATAGAGTATGAGCTTTCCACCCTGTCAACCTCCTTTGCATCTTTTCTAAAATGTGGGTGAAAAAACCCTGTTAACTTTACCATAGATGAAAGGGACACCCAAGTATCGCCCTAAATCAGAAGTAAGAGGGATGCCACACTTGGTACTCATCTCTTTAGCACTCCTCCTATCAATGTTAGGGGAGACAAAGAGTTTGGACTTATGATGATAGATTTTCAGACCAAAAATATCAAAAAACTCATCTATGACCTTCATGATAGTACTACAATTGAATGTAGCAGCTTGCCCAAAAAGCATTAAGTCATCAGCAAAGAAAAGATGGGTGAGTTTGGGCCCTCTTCTGGAAGTCTCCACCCCTTTCCAAGCTTTATGATCAGCTTGAAAACTAATCATATTTGATAACCCCTGTAGACAAAGCATAAACAGGTAAGGAGACAAGGGGTCCCCTTGTCTCAACCCTCTAAAGGGAGTGAATTCCTGAAGAGGGACACCATCCCAGATAACCGCAGTACTAACAGTGGTCACACAACACATAATAAGCTCAATAAAATTATGATCAAAATTAAACTCCTCCAAAGTTTGTTTTAAAAAATCCCAAGAGAGATTATCATAAGTTTTTCCAAATGAATTTTAAAAACCAAACCTCCCTTCTTACCCTTTTTTTTGTTGAGAGAGTGAATAATTTCTTGAGTAATGATTATATTATCACTAGTATTCCTTCCAAGAATAAAGCTACTTTGGTTAGGTCTAACAATCTTGCTTAAGAGGGGCCTCAATCTATTGACAATGATTTTTGAAATAATTTTATAAGAAACATTGCAAAGGCTAATAGGCCTAAATTGTTTCTCACTCTCAGGGTTATCAATGGACCAATAAGTATGGTAAAACACAGCCTGAAACCCATCCCTCCGAGGAGCTTTAAAGGCATTAATATTCTTAACAGCATTCCATACTTCCTCATTGGTAATGACATTAGTAAGAGCAGCATTGTCAACCTGGTTTAGCTTGCAGCTCACCAGGTTACTCCAATTAGTGGAGAAAAATGGAAGGGGTATACCCAAAAAGATTCATAAAGTAATTGGTGATCAACGCTTTCAATTGGTCAAGTTGATCCGCCCACATCCCATTCTCATTCTTGAGAATCTCAATCTTTCTCTTTCTTCTTTTAGCCAATGTGGTAAAGTGAAAGTATTTGGTATTTCTTTCACCTTGAGTTATCCACTTGGCTCTAGACTTTTGGAACCACAAGAAGTCTTCTTGATATAACACATGATGATATTGCTCAATAAGCTCAAGTTCCAGAAGGTGAAGATTATGAGAATAGTTAGTAGCGTGGGATTTCTAGATCCCTACAATCCTCCAAAGTAACCATCTTTTCCTTCTAAAAATATTACCAAAAATCTCTTTATTCCAAGTACTAGCAACTTGAGCAAGATTATCAAGTTTCTCACTCAGAGAAAAAGCAGTATTGGTCTAACTATTTTCAACTACAGATTTGAAGTTTTCATGGGTTAACTAGGCAGCCATAAACTTAAAAAGTCTACAAACAGGGTTAAAGGGAGGTTTACCTTGGGTGAGCACCATCATTGGAGAATGGTCTGAATAGGTGCGGGGTAAGTTCCTGACACCTCCATCTGGGAATGTAATTCGCCATTCAGTATTGCACAAGGCTCTATCCAGACGAACCATAGTATTAGCCCAACCTTTCCGATTGTTAGACCATGTCAGTCGTGGACCTGCACAACCTAAATCCATCAGCTTACATATATTAAGTCTGTCATTAAACTTACTACTTCTTCTAAGATCTTGATTAATACTCTGAGTGTTGCTCCCTTGAATGCTCCTTTTCTCATTTGAGGAGAAGAAATCATTAAAATCACCAGCAACTAACCATGGTTTATCCATGGACTGAGCAATAGTTATAAGTTGCTCCCATAACTCATCTCTTTTGTTAGAATTAGGACTTGCATAAACTGCTAATAGAACCCAATCTTGGAAGTCTTGTTTAGATATTATCACTGTTATCTGTTGGGAACAGGCCTCCACAACTCTGACATTCACCACATTAGGATTCCAAATCATCTAAATACCTCCACTACGACCAATAGGATCCACATGAGTTGAAGCCGTAAATCCCATGCATTTGAAGTACATTTACATGGCTTTAAATTCCACTTTAGGCTCCATAAGCACTACCAGAATTGGTTTATGTATTTGGACTAGCTCTCTCAAAGTTCTTTTGAATTTCTTGTTGCATGTTCTTCAACAATTCCAGATCATTAAATCCATGGAGGGTATATCATGATTAGGTTGAGGGTTTTGGATATCAAGTTCCAGATACCTTCTTATTGTTTGGTGATTCTCTGTCATTGACTTCATCAAGCTCATTGAGATGTAATGCAGCTCTTAATTGGTATCCACTGGTCGCCAAGCCTAGATTCTTAGCTTTGTTTCTTCGTTCCACCATCTGAGGTGACGAGGTGATATGCTTCTTTCCCTGGTGTGAGACACACCTTCACTCTGTTCTGGGTCATGTTGTGTTTTTCCGTAGAATAGTTCTCATCTTCCTCTTCCATATTTATCTGGTGGATCTCTAAGTTTGGGTTTGTTGAAGCCAGCTCTATGTTGGGGAACCTGAGATTTTGTGATAGAGCTTTTGGGTTGGCTAGGTTTGGTTAGGTTGATGACTTCAGATTTCTGGATTACTTGGTTCGGAGCTGCCTGAACGATTAGATGTCTATTAGTAGATTGCTCATATGCCCCAATCGCTGCCCCTTGATACTGAATCTCCATGCCAGTGAAAATTTTCTTCCCCAGTCTAATCTCCTCTTTTTGCTTGTCCTTATCTACTGCAGTGTCATATGCAGTTCTCCTCTTATGTACTTTAAGGTAGTGGGTGGATCCTGTCTCTAAGTGGGCCTTACCATTAATCCCTCTTCCTCGGCCTATATGGGCTTTGTGTCTTGTAACTGGCTCACTTTCTTTATTAAGAGCATCAAATTTGTTGTTTTGTTGCATATTATTCCCTTTGTATATGACTGGGCCTCTTGTCGGCCTTCTATGTTTGGATACAGTCATCCATGGCCCATACTTTTCATGACTAGACTCATCACCAAGTGCAACTGATGAAATTTTAGGTTCATCTCTTTGTTGTTCTTGTTGTCCTTGGTTATTTTCTCCAATCATCCCTTGAGCTAATTTTGTAACCTCCGGCACTAGTCTATCACTGCAAATCTCCCTCCGGTGCCCGACCCTGCCACAAGAACAACAAAATGAGTGCAGGTATTCATATTCAACACCGTAAACATGTTTACCTATAGATATTTAGGAGATCAATGGCTTTCGGAGGTCCATTTCCACACAAACACGAGCATATTTCCCTCGAGCGGCCATCGCAGTATTGATATATATCTTCAGTGGGACTCTTAACACTTTTGCTATATGGAAGAGGGCTTTTTCATTATAGTACTCGATGGGTAAGGTAAGAAACCTTACCCATATCGCTGTGGTATCTTCTTCGGCTTCATTGGAATTGAAATCAGGTTGCCATTTTCTAACTATTACATAGTGATCCAACACTATCCATGAACCGCCAGTGAAGACTTTGGTATAATCATGCATCAAATCAAATTTAACTGTAAAGAAGCCATTCTCTATATCTAGAGCTTCGAAATCAGCTTGGAGACCCCAAACCTTTGTCATTTTTATCATAAAGAGTTTGTAGCTGATGGTTTTCCCCAATAACCTCACAATCAAACATTTCTTCCATGGCTCCCTAATCTTTTTCAAAAGAGTTACTGGTAGTTTAACCTTAGGGATCCCATCTTTCTCCTCCTCTTTCTCCATTTCCTCATATTCTGCCTCAGATGACTTTATCGTATTTGTTTATTCATCATCAGATGATAACACCTCTACATCATGATCAAAATTCTTTTCATTACATTCTCATTGAAATGCGATCGCATTAATGCTTGCTTGAAGGACGTGGAATCTTTTACAACCCCAGTATTTTCCACCGTTACATCATCTGAGCTCCCTTTAGTAAGAGAAGATTTCTCCTAATTCATAATGACAACCATTGGATTAGGGTTGAGTAACTCCTCCCCTAATTCCTTATCGATTGTTGCGCTTTCAACCATGGTTTCATCTTCACGGTCAACGTTACTCTTAATTTTCTTAGTGCTTCGAATCAGGTGATCCTTTTCTTCTGTCGAGCACCTATGATCGGTTTTCTGTTCTCCATCTCTCAGTATCTCAGTAACGGTCATTTTTCAAAGGCCACTATTTCTCGAGGGTCGCTTATACGTTGTCCCTATTCATATTCATATTCATATTCATTAATTGCTTCTTGTATGTGATTGCATATAAATTGATTTGCTTTTGATTGTATCACATAGATCTCGATTTGCTTTGCAATGTTAATTACACTAAGAATATATGATTGGTTTATCTTGAGACATGGATGTTGATCTTCTTCCTATTTGTAGGTTTGATTTGATTGGAATTGAATTGGGATTCCTTTTTTTTTTTTTTTTTTTTTTTTTTTTTTTTTTTTGGCTTTCAAGTTAGATTAGTTCTTCCTTGTCAATTTTATTATTTTGCTCTCTGGGTGTTTAAATTTTGATGTTCGTTAGTTTATCTAATTGTTTAGAGTGCAGGAGATTCGAATTTGGTTATTTGGACTGCACATAAATCCAAATTTGTATTTTAAATAATAATAAATAAATAAATAATCCTTTGGCATTGGCAATGGTAAATTGTACCACTGAATTTTTCAAATCTAATTTATACATGAATCTTGTGTTTTTGATGTTGGGTAAATTAGTGCAAATCATCTGTCCCGATTTGTGTTATATATATATTTTGGGTCCTTTGTCAGAAGTTGGTTCATTAATCAAGTTATTTTAGTTTTAGTTGTTTACATTATGAAGACCTGAATTTGGTTAATTCAACCATAATTCTATCCTGGAAGTTATTTATTCATTTGATACGGTCAATAGCATATTAAAACTTAAGTTATGAAACATATTTTTATTTTTTAAGGCGTTTTGCAATTGTAATGTAAGAATTTTATGGTAATTTTCACATTGAATTTCTGGGTACTTGGTTTTTAATTTTTGTATAAAATTAGCTCATTATTAAAATGGATTTGCTTGAACCATTTACGAATTGGGTTTGTATTATGGGGGGAGAAATGAGTTACTGTTTTGAGTGGGTAATGTTGTTTGAAAGACAGAAGAAAAAAAAAAAAAAAAACTTCTTGTTGAAAAAGTGGGTTTGTATTTGGCCTCTTTTTTATATCTTGGCTCAATACTGTGCATTAACTTCTCCATTTAGGCTTTGATGGATCTATGTTCATTTTGGCTTTGTTGGGTCTGTTTTATGGCTATTCTATCCCTTCCAAACCCTAATAATTTTTGTAGAAATAATACTAGATAATATAATTAGACAAAAAATTATGTACCAATAAAAAATTAAGAAGCTAAATCAGTAATATCACCCAAAAGAAAGGAAGGAGATTAATCTGTGGGGAAACTTATTATTCGGCTCCTCTGATCTCACTGTTTTGCTAACATTTGATAAAAAATAAAACGGCAATTGCCAATCAAACAGATCAATCACACAAAACACACCCTTATAGGTAGAAAATTGCAAATAAAATGAACACTAAGACAGTTGTTGAACAAAAATGAATTAGACACCCCAATTAACATTCGGTAAAGCACTTGAATCATATACTTTTACTATCTCCTCTAAAGCACTTGATAAAAAATGAGCACACATATTTTCTCATACCAATTGAATCATATTTTGAAAAAAATGAGCTCACATATAGGAAGAACAATGGGACAACAAAAGCACTACACTATGATTTTGTTTGCTTTTATTCCAATGGGGATTAAAACAAATGCGATAGAGACGGGAAAGGGAAAAAAAACATTTGCAATTTATAGTTTCTCTATAAATAAAATGTATATAAACCAAAAACCCAAATAAAATCACAATTAGACATAAATTTCAATATCGACAATATTAATTCCAAAACTTAGCACAACATTATTCTTAAAGTAACTCAAAATTTACAAAGATATATGTTATCTTAAGACCTACAATGTTTCCTATTTTATTTTTTTCTCACGGTGGAGAAGGTCTGTGGTGAAAACTGGACATCATTCTATCATAATACTCAACTTCTAATTGATTATACCAATGTGTAATAGTCAAAACAACTACAACAGAGTAAGCTTTTTAGATCAGTAACTCAATCTTTCAAAATTAATTTCCATAGGCTATAATATTATATACACTTCCAAATCAAAAGTGCTTTGAAGCAGCAAAATTGGAGCAACAAATTAGAGTACAATGATGTTACTGCTAAAAGACAGGATAGAATAATAAAGATAATTACCCAAGTAATAGGCTTACCCAAATTTGATCCTAAAAAATGTTTTAGCAAATCCCATAAACTCAATAAGCTTATTGATGAACGAACCAAGTGAATATAAATGAAAAAGAATGATTAAGCAAAACAATTAGTGGAATAAAACTCTCTCTACTCGATCACGAATTAATCGATAAATGGGAAACAAAACAGAGATTGTTTTACAAAATGCAAAGAACTAAGTAGTTATCAAAGAGAATGTGGGTTTTGGGCAGTGAAGGGAGAGTGAAATGGGTTTGCAATGGGTTTTCAACTTTCAAGCTATATCCAACAGTGAAAATAAAAAGACAGAAAATCTGAAAGTAATCTCAACCTTTAAATCTATTGCCATCTAGGATAGATATCCCATCAACAGAGTTGTTTTGTTAAATAGATATATATATTGGTGTGCGTTTGTGTGAAGCTAAAAAAAATGATAGAAAATCTCAACAAATTGTGTATGAAGATGAAGATTATACTATTTTACCTTCGGATTGGTTGCAGTAACAGAGAGAACAGAGTTGGCCTATTTTGAACTATTCAAATGAATAAGTATTATGTCGCCAAGTACTTGCGGATGTGTGATACATATTTCTTATGTGCGAGTACCTAATACCCCAAGTGCGACTGTCTATGCTTCACTTGTTTTCTTCTCCTCTTTTGCTTTCACTTTTTCATTTTCTTAAAATGTCGTTGCATTTACAGAGCTACTTGTCACATTTGATTTTAAAATGTTAAACTCACTATTTAGCCCTTATAAACCATAAGTTGTATCCCAAATCCCTATCTCAATCATCTATAAGCCAAACCTAAAATTAAAACCTTAATTTGGTGATAAAAATAAATGATCCTACATCATAGAGCATGCTAATTACTATTGTTGTAGTTCTATTTACAACCCCGAACAAAGATATTTAGCCCTCAAAACCCTAGCCCATTGATATCCAAGAAAAATCTACCTCATGGCCTACAATTGAACACCTAAGACCATTAAAATGATGGCTGTCCAGAAATTCCAGCATGTTGTAATTGGTCTATGGTGAATTTTTCATTTAGGCATTGCATCAAACAGTTGGTGAGCAAAAGATGCAACAAGCAGTAGAAATTCATGGCAAACCACACATGTATCAGCACAAACCAAACTCAAAAACAAAGAAACAAAGACAATTTCCTATCAAGTAAACACAATGGAACAAAAATTAGACCACTTCCTTTGTTTTTTCTTTTCTTCTTCTATTTTTTCTTTTCTTATTTGAACTCTATTGTTGCTCAAGTTTGAGCTTCGAATGAGAGTCATAACCCAGTTAATGAAAATCACAAACCCAAACCCAAATCTTAGAAACACAAATTGGATTGACTCGGTATCCGGTTCGACTCAGTACATTTTGAAGGTGAACCCATCATAGATATATATCTCATCAATCTATGTATGTACATATACAATAATACAATTCAATCGTTACTGAATTGCAAGTCCAAAAAAGCTTTGATTTGGGGAATTCATAGTACAAAGAACTGAACAAAAATACCTATGATTTGGGAAATTCAACGTTGGCAGCGAAGAGCGAGGGTGGGTGTATGGACACCCCATTTTTGACCGTTCTTAAGACTTAGGCACCTCAGGTTAATCACTCGATGATGAAAGTTATGTTGTACAAACGTTCGATTTTTTCAGCAAGAAGAGCTTCGAAATCCCAACCTTACACCCAATTTTGACCAAAACTATTTTAGACCTTAAAACCCTCTCTTTCAAAATATTTTTGAAAATGTTTCCATGATGTTCCGAGGCTCGCATTTCGTTAAATGTTGCACTTTTCATTAAACCGAGCAAGGACAAAGTGAAAATAAATGGAAGAGAGGTGAAATCTTTGAAAAATCTCTAAAACCTCTTATTTATAGGTTTGGAGTTAAGAAAATTGGAGGAGAGTGAAGAAAACTAGTTGGGGAAGAAGTTGGGTATCAAACCGTTAAGAGAGAACTGGGCAGCCTTCACTAAATCAGGCCTATCTCTTTATACACTTAGACTTTAGTTGTGAGGCCACTACCATTAGAAATTAGACTTTCGGAGATTCAATTTAGACTCAAGAATCTCTTAAAGCCGAGTCCGGATGAGGGAGATATGGCCGTTTGAAATTAGGCAACCTTCACTAAAATAGGCATATCTTTTTGTACACTTAAAATTTATAAGTGAGGCCACCTCCATTGGAAAGTAGGCTTCTGGGGCTTCAATTTAAACTTAAGAATGACCTAAAACCAAGTCCGGATGAAGGAGATATGCCCATTTGAAGTTAGGCCTAAAAGTCAATTTTTTGTGGCCGGCAGGCCACTATTGGTAGCCGGTAGACCACCATTTGTGGCCGGCAATTCACACTTCTGGCCTGCCGGCCACTGGTGAAAAACACATATTTTTGGCCAGCTGTCCCCCAAAAGCTCTAACTATTCCAGGCATGATATTTTCGACTTGGGGCGCTGTTTTTCTATATATACCAGACCTTCCTTAATGGTTTAAGGTTGAAAAAAATTTCAAAAGCTCCAATTCTTGAAATTCTCTCTCTATCTCTATCTTGCAGCATACACACCTTACCCAAATACTTCCTAAACCAATATTGGATCTCTCATTGCTGAGATTATTGAGTCCAAATTTCAGCCCTTGAGAGTGAGAACTTGTTGGTTTATGAACAAAAGTGTTATTCCTCTTCAAGAGGTATAACTACTAGCTCCCTTGCACTATTTTTTTTCTATCTTTTCTTTCTGATTTTGAACTTTTTTTAACTGTTTTTATGGGCTGAAGCTTGTGGTTTAAGACTATTAAACCTTGTTCTGTAAGCCTTTACACTTGTGTTTCCCATCTCTTCATTAACATTTTTTGAGCTTTTTACCAATGATTTTTAGAGATTTTCAGAGGCTAAAAAAAGTTGTTTTGAAGTCCTAAAAATTAAAGGGTTAGCCACCCCTCATTTGGCTTGTTTACTAGCTTAAATTACTCCATGTTTTAGCTTATTATTTTTGCTACTTTGTCTTCATTCCAACACATTTGTGTACTGTTTTTGGACTGAAACTTGTGGTTTAAGACCAATAAGGGCGGACGGGTGGCTCACCATTCCTTCTACCTAGCTTCCAAGGCCTTTACCCTTGTGTTTCCCACTTTGTTGTCACCTTTTTTTGAGCTTTTAAATATTGAATTCAGTGGTTAAAAACACTTTTTGAAGTCCAAAATTAGAGGGGTTAGCCTCCCCTCCTTGTGTCTTGTTCACTAGCTTACATAGCTTTATGTTTTAACTTATTATTCTAGCTATTTTTGTCTTAATTCCAACATGTTTTAGGACTTATTTACCACTGTTTTAGGACTATTTTTAAGTGTCCATTGCATTTAAGCCTTATATTGCATGCTTGTAATGTAATTGTCCTTATAAGTTTGGTGTTTTAAGCCTTAGATACCACCTTATTTGAGTTGATTGCATTTATTTAGTACTTTTCTTACTTGTTCTCACCTTTAATCACCCCTGTAACCTCCCTTCTTTCTTGATTTTTCTTTGCTTTGAAAGTGGTTTCAAATTATTTGTTTGTTTAAACATGAGGTTGAGGTGTCATGCTTAATGGTTTAATCCCTTTGGGAGTTCATTACCAACGATATGATGTCTCTTTCATACCCAAAGCAACACTTGGTTTGAACCCTCTTTCTATTAGAGGACTTAAATTCACTTATGGACTTAATTGATTAAAGAATTGAGAGGTAATTAAAATTGAGTAATAAAATTGGTGAATAAAAAAAGGTGCAAGATAATAATTTGGTTAGGGTTCAATCGGACATTAATTGAACCCTTGAGTCTTGAGCCGTTTCATACTTATTAGTGATGAACACAGTTCAAGATTCATTGTCAAACTACTTCCCTTGATCTTTCATGATAGGGAGGTGGTTTTGAGAGTCTTGTTTTGTTGCATTCATTGAACTTGCATACTTGATTTATAAGCCATCATGTAATGAAATTGTATGCATTGGTGGTTTGTGAATCAAACTTACTGCTCCTTTGAGCTGTTCAAATGATAAGGATGGGTAAATTGTACAAACAAACCCTTGAGAATATCCTGTCTCTGCTCTATTTGCTCCCTGTTGCAACAGGAAAGTCTAGTCATCAGTAGCTGGCAGGCCATTTTTTGTAGCCGGCGGGCCATCATTAGTGGACGGCAGGCCCTCTGTCGGCCACCAGTGCAAAATCCAGCAGTGTACTTTTGAAGCAGCACAGAGTTGGCCTAGAGGTAGAAATCAGTGTAAATGTTCTACTGTGCAACAGAGGCATTCAGCAGCAGAAACAGTGGCTTTTTTCAGGTGGAAAGTTCGTGCATGCATGAACATTCTTCGTTTCCTGATGAGGAGTAATTAGAGAAGTTCATTTGATTACTTCGTTTTGTAATTAATCAGTTGGCTAAATTTGTCTTGTAATAATTAATTAGCTAGAATAGTTAATTAATTTGATATTGTAATAACTAGCTAGAATAATTAGCCTCATTTGGGTTTGTAATAATTACTTAATTAGTTTAGCTTTAATTAGTTAGCTAGTTAGTTCATTCAGATTCTCCTTCGTGAGGGGGCAATGTTGTAATAATATGTATATATTCTAACCTCACGTCTTTCTCCCTTTTATTTACTAGCTTATGATGGTTAGTTTAGGGCATCATGTTTTGTTTAGCATCTCTCATGCCTTGCATCTACTTGTATTGCATACATTGAGGCTCGGTTCATCATTCTAAACTTGCATTGTTAGCTTAAATACTTCTTTGAATGCGTGCTTAGACCGCATGCTAACAAATTGTTTCATATGCTATGCTAGTAGCCGAGCCTATTTAGATTGCATATCGCATGTGTTGCATTAGTCATATTGCATAAGTTAGGATCATGTATTATTTTAACTCTATCACTATTTTGGCTTGGAGTACTACGTATGCCTTTACTCACTTTAGCATATCGTATGTGTGTGATCGTTGCCATGTCTAGCATGCTTGTCATGAGGCTAAGTGCTTGAGAGATAAACTGTTTGAATGCCTGTGGCTGAAGGCTAATTGCTTGAATTGGAATAATTTGAGTAATGTTTATATGCGATCACTTTTTCAAGTGGTACATATTCGAAACAATTTTGCAAACAAACGTGAATCAAGTTCTAATTCTTGCAAATTTAGTCTATACTTGTGTGTGTGCGCATCACATAGTAATGTTAGCCAAATGAAATCGGAACAAAAGTATATAATTTAAATAAGATTGATATCATGATTAGTAGATGCCGATCTTTGATCGGGCGAGCGAGGGTGCTCAATTCATGACCTTCCCCTCTTATACCTAAGTTCCCGAGCCGAGACAATCTTGCTGATGACGAACACGTGGCCTTTGGCACGAGTCATAGGTTTCTTAAATTTCTCAAAAATATTTAGGTGGTGACTTTGTATCTGGCAAAGTAGTCCATTTTTGACATTTTGATTCAAAATCGATTTTCTATAAGATTTGTCAGATTTGGACTCTTTGATATTTATCTATTTCACATTACACTTGTGAGATTAGATTTAGAACCACGGGAGTCCGATACTGTAGGGCTTATTCGTCTTCCGAAATGGGGCACGAAAAGTTGAGCTACGGGTGTCGATGCTGCATTAGGTTTTTGCTGTTTGCTGATCTTCCTCTTCAATGGTAGTGGACAGTCACAGAGTTGCTATGGTAATAGACTGATGTTGAAGAAGATTATGGGTGGTGAACACAACACCCATCTCCTTCTCTTCCATGGTGGTGAACACAATACCCATATCTTTCTCTGTACTTTAACACCTTGAAGAAGATTATGGGTGATGAGAGAGATCCACCATAAGTGAAGAGAAGAGAGAGAGAGAGAGAGAGAGAGAGAGAGAGAGAGGGTGAAAATAAAGAGAGAGAGGCGCTGAAAATATATATCATTTTACACAATTAGCGACCAAAAATTTTTTAGTCGCTAATTACTTTTATAAACCCTCCAAAATTTAAAATATCTCCCTCCAAATATTTTGGTTCTTTGGCGACTAAAACATTTTTTTGTTGCTGAAGACACACTTTTGGCAACAAAACGTTTGGTCGCCAAAGATAGAAAGTAAATTTTTATTTTACATTTGGTGACTAAATAATTTTGGGAGCTAAAACTAATCATACAACGACTAAAACATTTTTTAGTTGCTGAAAACACACTTTTGGCGACCAAATTTTTGGTTGCCAAAGATAAAAAGTAAATTTTTGTTTTACATTCGGCGACTAAATAATTTTAGTAGCTAAAATTAATCATACAGCGACTAAAACATTTTTTAGTCACTGAAAACACACTTTTGGAGACCAAATTTTTGGTCGCCAAAGATAAAAAATAAATTTTTATTTGGCGACTAACTAATTTTAGTAGTCAAAACTAATCATACAGCGACTAAAACATTTTTAAGTAGCCAATTGTGGAATTTTTTGTGACTAAATTTTTTTTTAGTCGCCAATAATTAATATACTCCGGCTAAAAAAAATTAGTAACTAAATATTGTATTTTTGCTAACTAAAAAAATTTTTGGTAGCCAATTCTATAACTTTTGACGACTAAATTTTTTTTGGTCACCAAAAGTACATTTTGTTGTAGTGAAGATTCAAATTGTTTGCAACAACTAGATCTAAACAAAGAGTAGCAAAAGAAATGAAGCTATGCCCATACTATGTAATTCTTTTTGCAATAGTAACTTTATCAGAAATGATACTTACCCCAAAAACTATCTCGATTGTAAAATTTATGAGGCCAAAATCATAATGAATTTTATCCATAAATATCAAAATTTTTTTTTTTGAGGACCATAAATATCAAATTATAAGAATATTTTTCTGGATAATTTAGAGTAGCATTAATTGTTGAAACTTTGTATATACGCATGTCCAGTGAGAGACGCATCTGTGACTGGCTTTATTGTCGTTGGTTTCATGTCGCATTCTTACTTAGATGGACATAAATTTTGCCTAGTGTTTGTTTCCGCAAGTATGCCCTCTAAATTTGTACTTCTTTTCTTCCATAATATTTCTAATTTATCAATAAATTTTTTTTTTTAAAAACTATTTTGATCCTTGCTTGGTTGCCAAATAATTGAAATGGAAATAATAACTGCAATGTAATCTAAAGTTGAATTAAATACAATAAAAAATAAAAATTCGAGGACTTTGTATGTATTTTGGTACTCTCAGAGTATATTTGTCAATGTTGCTAAACATCATTAAGAAAAAAATATTATATGTCACTTGGCTTGTATTACTGCTTCATTGTCTATGTAATTGGATATTTGTGATTGGTTTCATGTTTCGAAGAAAATTATATAAAGAAAAAAAATAATGAAAGCGTCGTATATTGCCGTACAAATCATGTGGCCATTTTGTGATTATTTTATTTAAAATCGAAACACATAGTTTTAAAAATAAATAATGAATTATGTTTGAATATGTGAAAACAGGCTCAAATCAATAATTGCGTCCTTAATGAGAGGTTAGCATTAATATTTGAAGCAACATTTGGTAGGTGGTGCAGGGATATACTTAGAATAATACTATATGTATTAATTAATATATTACTTAGTGCATTAACAGATGATATAGTATTATTTTAGAAGTTTTGAGTATTTATAATTTGTATAATAAATAAGGTCAGTAATAATGTCATAACACTAGCTAGTATACTAATTGGTACCTGTAGCACCGCCAAAATACTTATGTCACTCTTTTTCTCTACTTAATTTAGAGATTGGTGGTGCTACATGTACTAATTAAGAGTCGTTTGACAATGACTTTTTTAATTGGCTTTTTGACTTTTTTGTCTTTTTTAGTCTGAGATTTTTTTGTTTGTTTGGTTTTCTTGTTTGGCTTTTTTAGCTTTTTAGTTTTGGAATGACAAACTTTTTGTTGACTTTTTTGGCTTTTTGACCTTTTTGATTTTTTTTTTTTTTTGTCTTTTTGTGATTATTTAGCCCAAATGGTTTGCCAAATTAGGGCTTAGTGTACTAACTAGTATACCAATACTAATTATGCCATTATTATTGATCACACTCATTATACAAATTACAAATATCAAAAACTCATTAAATTATGCTACATCATCAATTAATACATTAGTTAGTATACTAATTAATGCATATAGTATTAAGAAATGTATCATCTTCATAGGGACCATTATGGACTAGCCTTAAATCTGACTTTATCATGCCATGCCTAAAGACCCTAGCAATTATTATGGGGTCTTTTGGGAAGAAAATAAAAAGGTATTTTTAGCTTTTTATTCATTTTGGATCTTATTATCTCTCACATTTTTTACCTATTGTGGGGATATATTTTCTGAGTACCAACACGTGGTAAGGTGATGCCGACGTGTCAGTCGAGGTGCCACGTGTTCTGCTCGTGACGCCGAGGTGATCTCGGCAAGGCCGAGGTTATCTCCGAAGATATCGGAATCCGAGATAAGTGGATAAGGGACAAGAGTCCTAGAATGAAAAGGGAACTCAACCTGGATGAAGGACAAGAGTCCTAGAATGAGAGAAGACTTCAGTTTGTATTAAGATAAGACTCTTAGAGAGTTTATCCTAACCTTACTGGGAGTCCAAGATTAGCAGTAATCCTGAGTCCATAGAAGTTAGGCTTCTATTGGGACTAGGTTTATGTTGGCTATAAAAGAGAGGCACCCCCATGGGTCTAAAGTATGCTTTTGATACTCAAGTTTGTGAGTTTTAGCACTTGATCTATCTTTGAGAGATATACTGACTTGATCGTCGGAGTGCCCCGGGTGGACGAACCACCGCCGGAATCTTCTCTTTCTGTTGCAGGTCGTTCGGGCTTAATCTATTCTACTGGTATTCTCCAGTTGAGTACTAAGTTGACAGTGTGGTCAGAAAATCACTCACACAATTTGGCGCCGTCTGTGGGAAAGAAAGAAGAATAGATGGCCAATGAAAGAAAGAAGAATAGATGGCCAATAAAAGAAAGAAGAATAGATAGCCAATAACGGACAGAAGGATCAGACTGGAGACAACGCTCCTGCTGGGAATGGGAGATCTATCAACCTCGACGTTGAAGGGGACAACTGCAACACAGAAACTCGTGACTAGAGTCACGGAGTGAAAGACGTCGGCCAGGAAGGTGACGCACCAAAGACAACAGATTGAAGTGGATACTACAACGAAGATGACCTCCAGGTATGGAAGGATAGATACTTGCGGAGGAACGAAAACCCTTCCAGAAGGGATGCAAAGACAGGGGGCATGAGCGCTCCCAAGGAGATAACATTCAAGTATAGAAGAACTCATCTTGAGTGAGCAAATCCCGGATTCCAGATCCTGGATCCCGGATCCGAGAAGACATGATCTCAGCCTAGACAAGTAGGCCCGAAAAGACGAGAGCTCAACCTAAGTGAGCAGATCCCGGATTCCAGATCCCGGATCCTAGAAGAAATGATCTCGGCCTAGATAAGTAGGTCTAAGAAGAGAAGAGCTCAACCTGAGTGAGCAGATCCAAGATTCTAGCAGACAAGATCTCGGCACTTAAGTCCGAAAAGAGAAGAACTCAGTGAGCAAATCTCAGATCCTAGAAGATAAAGAAGAAAACACACAAGGTTAGACTGCAGTTGGCCAGGTTGAAGATCTTTTATAAGGTTCGCAAAGGAGTATGTGGAAGCCATGCAGGGGGCAGAGAGAAGAAGAATATGTTTACCACTTGTTGAAATTCGTAGCAATTTACAAGTTGGTTAAATCGAGATGATGTTTACCACTTGTTGAAATTTGTAGCAATTTACAAGTTGGTTAAACCAAAGTAATGCTTAACACTTGTTGAAATTTGTAGCAATTTACAAGTTGAAATTAAGCCGAGATTATTGTTTATCTTCACTTATTGAAATTTGTAACAATTTACAAGTTGAAGTTAAACCGAAGTAATGCTTAACGCTTGTTGAAATTTGTAGCAATTTACAAGTTGAAGTTAAGCCGAGATTATTGTTTATCTTCACTTGTTGAAATTCTGTATGAATTTACAAGTTGAAATTAAGCCGAGATTATTGTTTATCTTTACTTGTTGAAATTTGTAGCAATTTACAAGTTGAAATTAAACCGAAGTAATGCTTAACGCTTGTTAACATTTGTAGCAATTTACAAGTTGAAGTTAAGCCGAGATTATTGTTTATCTTCACTTGTTGAAATTTGTAGCAATTTACAAGTTGAAGTTAAACCGAGATTATTGTTTATCTTCACTTGTTGAAATTTGTAGCAATTTACAAGTTGAAGTTAAGCTGAGATTATTGTTTATCTTCAATTGTTGAAATTTGTAGCAATTTACAAGTTGAAGTTAAACCGAGATTATTGTTTATCTTCACTTGTTGAAATTTGTAGCAATTTACAAGTTGAAGTTAAACCAAGATTATTGTTTATCTTCACTTATTGAAATTTGTAGCAATTTACAAGTTGAAGTTAAACCGAAGTAATCCTTAAATTTGTAGCAATTTACAAGTTGAAATTAAACCGAAGTAATGCTTAACGCTTATTGAAATTTGTAGCAATTTACAAGTTGAAGTTAAGCTGAGATAATTGGTTATCTACACTTGTTGAAATTCTGTGTGAATTTATAAGTTGAAGTTAAACCGATGTGATATTTAAACACTTGTTGAAATTTTGTGTGAATTTACAAGTTGAAGTTAAACCGAGATCATATTTAACACTTGTTGAAATTCTGTGTGAATTTACAAGTTGAAGTTAAACCGATGTGATATTTAACACTTGTTGAAATTCTGTGTGAATTTACAAGTTGAAGTTAAACCGAGGTCGTATCGGAAGAAGATTGGTTTAAACACTTGTTGAAATTTTGAGAAAAATTTACAAGCTGAAGTTAAGCCGAGGTTATGATAAAGGATGATGGTTAAACACTTGTTGAAATTTTTTAGAAAAATTTACAAGTTAAAGTCAAGTTCAAGCAATATCTGCGTACTTGCCGAGACTACCAAGTTGTCAAAACTTGAAATATGGAAAACTGAAGTCTTGATAGAAGACATTGAGAAAGTGACAAGTCCTAAGCAACACTTGTGAAAATATTTGTTACAATATTTTCAAGTGTTAGGACAAGGCCAAGATGAGTAAGATTAGAAGTTGTGACAGAGGTATTTTACCCGAAGAGATTGCATAGTCAAGGTGTACTTTGAAGACATGCAAATTATTCTAAGTATAGAATCATACAAGAACAGAAAAAAGAAGACATACATTCAAAGAAGAAATCAAAGAAATGCATTTAAAGAAGAAAGAAGGCACTTCGGCCTGAATATTGAAAAATAAATTATTCAGACTACAAAAATGACGCGTCGGCCAGATTAAAAGCATACAAAGATGGACAAAGTATAAGGTACAAGGTACAAGGAATAAAAGAAGGAAACAAAATTAATCGGCATCAATGGCAGGATATAAAAGACAGTTGGGAAGACTTCTCAGCAGCCTTCTCGGCCTCGAGCTCAGCATCGATCTCCCGAAGAGTTTGATCAAGGCTCTTCTCGGCGATTGGCACCTTGGAGTTTGAAAGCAAGAATCTGGAAAAAGACACAGAAAACAGAAACAAGAATGTAATTCGTAATCAAGAATGGTGATGAAACTATCAGGAAATCAAGGCAAAAAGATTGCACAAGTGTGTCAAGCCAAGAACAGTGGCAGAAATCAACAGATGTGTGAACAGTGTGTATTCAAGAAGATGATTTGGAAACAACGGGTAAAACAGCAATGGTGATTAACAATGAAGCAGAGCTTCTTGGAAAGCAACAAGAAATAAAACCCGAAGGAGTAGTGGCTTACCAGAAAGAGGGAAGCCGGATTGCTGAAGTCTGACGACTGACGTAAGCTTCACTGGAAGAGAGGAATGAAGACAGTTGCAGAAGCTTGAAAGCTTGGAACAATGACGGATTTAAGCAAAAGAGCTAGAAAGAGAAAAAGCCAGAGGATTGAATGAAAAAAGAGAAAAATAGTCAAGAAGACGACAAAATTCAAGAATAAAGCCAAGTGCACAGGCACTAAGTAAGTATGCGAAGAATAAGAAAGTAATGAACCAGACATGATGCTAGCAACAGAAAGTGGATATGACAAGAATAGTTCCAGGCATTTTAGCAATAAGAAATAAAAAACTTGAAGACAAACGAGAACAGAAGGCAACAGATGGCAAATAAACAGATTCAAAGTAAATCAGAAGAGTTATGAAAGATTGAGCTTAATAGCAAGTAAAGAGTTTATGAACCTACAAAGTGAAATGAACGCCGATATGAAAATCGCCGGAGTCAAATAGATGACTGGAAATCGGGAAACTCACTAAAGAGTGTGAGTGGATCAGTTGCAAAGCTCTCGGAGTTTACAAATTGATGGAACCAGAACCTCAGCTAGGAGGTGCGATTTCAAGCAGCTTGGAAAGCACGAAACTTGATTCTTGACACCAGTGGACAGTAAAGTCCAGGGAACTTTGAGGTCGGCGAGTTTGATCTCGGACAGAGAGGCACAGATGAACGAACAGTGTAGGTTCCATCACCTCAAAATGCCGAGGTAATAGAACCTAGGGGGCAGTTGTGGGGATATATTTTCTGAGTACCAACGCGTGGCAAGGTGACGCCGACGTGACAGCCGAGGTGCCACGTGTCCTGGTCGTGACGCCGAGGTGATCTCGGCAAGGCCGAGGTTATCTCCGAAGATATCGGAATCCGAGATAAATGGATAAGGGACAAGAGTCTTAGAATGAAAAGGGAACTCAACCTAGATGAGGGACAAGAGTCCTAGAATAAGAGAAGACTTCAGTTTGTATTAAAATAAGACTCTTAGAGAGTTTATCCTAATCTTACTGGGAGTCCAAGATTAGTAGTAATCCTGAGTCCATAGAAGTTAGGCTTCTATTGGGACTAGGTTTATGTTGGCTATAAAAGAGAGGCATCCCATGGGTCTAAGGTATGCTTTTGATACTCAAGCTTGTGAGTTTTAGCACTTGATTTGTCTTTGAGAGATATACTGACTTGATCGTCGGAGTGTCCCCGGGTGGACGAACCACCGCCAGAATCTTCTCTTTCTGTTGCAGGTCAGCCAGGTGCCATCTATTCTGCCGGTGCTCTCCAGCTGGTTACTAAGCGGGCAGTGTGGTCAAAAAATCACCCACACACCTATAATAAGATAAAATAGACTAAAAAAACTAAAAATGTAATTTTTTACCAATTTCTCAAAACACTTCTATATTATAATAATATCATTGATTGTTTTCTTTGATTTTTCTTTCCTCAAAATTTGTTGTTAAAATGATGCAATCTTAGCATTTTTATAATTAAATATTATTTAAATGTTCATTATAGGAATATAGCATCATTTAATTTGTAATATATGTTGCAATTGCAATATGATGCATGAAACTTATGGGGTTCAATTGAAAAGTAAATATGTTTAGTTAACCATAATAAGATAGATAGGACCACAATTTCTACTACATATTAAGCCCTTTTGAGTCATGCTTTGAAGATAACATCAATTAATTAACATCGTATGGCTTAATGTGACAACTATTACCAATAATCAATTAAGCTTTTGGTAAGAAATTGTTGGGAAAAAAATTGTATATTTACATAAAAGTGACTACATGAAAAATGTACAATTATTTAGCATGTTTAATGTGTTCTATGAACACACGTTAAAAAAACTCAATTGCATCAATTTATTTAACAGCTTATTCAATTGACATTTAAATAGTCCCTGTTTTCATCTAAATTTTATAACAGAAGCATGGATATTTTAGATAGAGAGAATGTTAGAAACCATTTAAACACAAATTGAATAAGTTAAAAAATCAAATTAACATAATTCAAATATCAAATACTAAAATGAAACATAGCGCATACACAAATCAACAAAATCATGTTACAAACTCATACATTGAAGTACACTTTTTTAGTATGTAGATTTTTAAGGGTTAATCTTAGAGGTTTTTAAAACATCATTTCTAAATTTACCTCCATAATAAGGGATTGATTCTTAATTAATTGATTGACCTGCAATTACCTAAATCACTAAAAATAAATTTAAGAGTAATAATTTAAAAAAATTTAATCTAACGCAATTACACAATACAGATAAGTAAGCACGTTAGGGTATTGTCACTATCATATAATTCAATTCAATTGGTTTGGAGAGGACCAACAAAAGAAAGGTCGCTTTTCCTTTTGCCTGCAGATCAAGCACACTAACAAGTAATGAATCCTGCCACAATATTTTTTTTCCAAGACGGTCCCCCATTACCTGCTCATATTTTGACTTCTATTCTAAAAATTGATCGATTTGTTATTCTATCTACAATTTTTTTTTCCCCCGAGTGAGGGAAAATAAAGGTTTATAATGTTAGGAAAAAAATTATTATTATAATTATGAATAAATTACACTGACACCCTTAAGGTTTCTATTTAATACAAATTTCTCTTTTACGTTTGAAAAAGTACACTTATTCTTGTCAGATTAAAATGACATATTTACTCCTTAGTATTTGTACATATAAAATAATAAAATAATATTGATATTTTATTCATGTCATTTCAAAAGAAATAACAATTATCTTCTTTAGTTTAATTCACACAAAAAATATTTTTTTTATTTTTCCTATTTTTTTATTTTTACCGAATTTTTTAAAAATATTTTAAATTATTTTTTTTATTTTTTAGATATACCTAATCTAGATGTATTTAAAAAGTATAATATTTTGTACTTTTTTAAATTCACCAAATATAAGAATATATAAAAATACAAAAATTCAATAATATTATAATAAATGTGAATAACAATATTTAGTAATACTATAATAAATGTGGGTGAATAGACGAGAAAGAAAAATAATTGTGAAAATAAAAATGAAAATTTATATTCATATATAAAAATTTATACAAAAAATATCACAAAAATGCTGTGATAATGTTGTTATAAATATAAATCATGTTTATTGGTGTTTTGTTATAGTGAAAGGTCACTCTTAAGTTATATTATTGTGTTTGAAATTTTTTTATAAAATTTATATTTATATATCATCACTCAATAAGAATATGTTTAAGTAGAATTTAATAATAAAAAGTTGTAGAATGTAATCATGATGATAGGAAGAAGAAATGGTAGGAAAAAAGACAAAATGGTCATTTAAAAAATTTTAGGATATGATATCAGCAATTCGATGGCAATTTATAATAAGATTACAAATCTCAAGGAGGAGAATGTAATTTTTCAAATAAAAGAGAAAAATTTATGTTAAACAAAAATCTCAGAGGTGTCAGTGTAATTAATTCTGTAATTATTAATATTTATAAAAAAAAAAAATCGAAATCTCACTGTTGTGATATTTCTTCAAAAAAATTTGATGGAGGTGATGTGGATGGCTGAAATGGCCTCCACGTGTCTGGTGCAAATTTTTGGAATTAATTTTTTTGTTAAAGACAACAAAATTCTCGAACTTAATTAATCATGCATGTTATGTTATAGACCAACCAGTCAAGCAATGGATCACGCTCTCAAACAAAGTCTACATCTATGTGGTGAAAGTCGTGCGTGCCTTACAACTACTAAGGGTGTGTTTGGTAACGTTTACGTTTTCATTTTATATTTATAAAAATTTTATAAATTAATTTTTATTTATTTTTAGAAAAACATAAATTACAAACGCGTTTGGTAATTGACAAAATCTTTAAAAAAATTTAAAAATATAAAAAAGAGTGAGAAATGGCAAGTGGCGGCAAGTGGCGGCAAGTGGCGGTGGAAGACGGTGGTGGAAAGTGGTGATGGTGGGTAGCTGGTGGTGGTGGGTGGTGGCGGGTGGGTGGTGCCGGGTGGGTGGGTGACGGTGGTGGGTGGTAGGCGAGTAGGTGGTGGTGGTGGTAGTGGTGGCGGGTGGGTGGCGGATGGCGGGTGGTGGTAATGGGTGGTGACGGGTAGGTGGCGGGTGGTGGTGGTGGGTAACGATGGCGGGTGGTAGCAAGTGGGTGGCGGTGGTAGGTGGGTGGCGGATGGCGGGTGGCGGGTGGATGGTGATGGTGGGTGGGTGGGTGGGTGACGGTGGCGGGTGGTAGCGAGTGGGTGGTGGTGGCGGCGAATGGTGGGTGGCGTGGTAGGTGGGTGGCGGATGGTGGGTGGTGGTGGTAGTGGGTGGGTGGGTGATGGTGGCGGGTGGTAGGTGGTAGCGAGTGGGTGGTGGTGGTAGTGGTGGGTGGTGGTAGCAGGTGGGTGGCGGGTGAGCGGTGGTGGTGGTGGTGGTGGAGGGTGGGCGGCGAGTGGCTGCTGGTGGTAGGTGGTAGATAGTGGTGGCAGGTGTGTGGTGAGTGGTGGTGGCAAGTAGGTGGCGGGTGGTGGCGGCGGGCGATGGATGGTAGTGGCGGGTGGTGGGTGGTGGCGGGTGGATAGCAAGTAGGTGGTGGGTGGTGGCAGTGGTGGTGGCGAGGGGTAGGTGGTGGTGGCGAGTGGGTGGCAGGTGGGTGGTGGCGGGTGGTGGGTGGTGGTAGCAAGTGGGTGGTGAGTGGTGGTGGGGGGTGGGTGGTGGTGACGGAAGACGGTGGTGGAAAATGGTAGCGGGTGGTGGCTAGTGTTGGGTGGTAAAAAAAAAAAACTCAAAACCCAAAACGGAAACACATTTTTTGTGTTTTCATTTTTTGGCCAAATTTATAAACTGAGACCACTGATTTATAAATAAAAAATTTTACCAAACAAGTTTTTATTTGAGTTTTTAAAATTTTTGTAAATATAAACAAAAAACTGAAAACGTAAGTGTTATCAAACGGCACCTAATAAATTAGATTTTTAACAACATATTCAATTGATTTATTAGATCACTTTCATTTGATATTTTAAATTTAATGTGTTACTCTAATAATTATATTTTAACATTAAGTATTAAGTTCATTCAATATATCAAATAGCTGTCATTTGACATAAACTCAATATATCAAATTTAACATATTTTATATTGATGTCAAATGTTGAGTCCACTCAATAAAATAATTTTATTTTTTAAAAATAATTGAATAATAGATTTAACATATCCGACAGAGAGTTTTTATGTCATATTTACATTTGCCAAATTGTCATCAGAGTCTTCAAGAAAAATTTGACACACCAAATTTTGAAGATTTAAATGAAGATACTCTTAGATTTATTTAGCTCTTTGATTAATCACAATCAACCATGAAATGTTTTTTGTTTCGTCAATTTGGTATTGGATTACATTGTAGTTGTTTTTTTTAATGAAAATTTAAAAAAATTCTTAAGAATAATATATAACTCGATCTGTTAAACTAAATATAAATACTAAGGCCTTGTTTGGGGTACCATATTTTAGTCCATCTTTTTATCTTTTTTGGGTCACATCAATCAGTATCTCCTCTCTATTTTTTTACATATCTTTTTATAAAAAGTCAAAAAATACACTTCTTTAGAATATCCTAAACCACCCCTAAATGTGAGTCTCATCATGATAAATACATAAAAATTAAAATTAAAATTAACTTAAATCTTATAAAATTTGGCACAAAATTTTACAAAATTAATATATAGTTGAAGATTAACTAGTCATTGAACATTGCAAAATATGGACAACTCCTATATAAAGGCGACTTCTGAAACATCTATAAAATGACCCCAAGACCCCTCCAAAACAGCACTTAAGAGTTTAGGTCAGGTTTGTTTCCCGGCACGGGCCCCGGATTGGATTGTTATGGTGGTGGGTTTCACCTACAGTATGGTTGGTGTTGGCGGTGATTTGAGTGGGGAGATTGATAGTATAAGGGGTTAAGTAATCCCTCTCAGTAGGGGGATTAATTTGGTTGGATTTTGGGTGAGATTAAAAAAATAGTGAGTAGATTGAATTTATTTTATATAAAAAATAAAAATAAAAAAATTATTTTTATTTTTTTACTAAGTGTGCCGGTTTGTTTTAATATTTGTTTTAGTCTATTTTATTTTTTTATTTATTTTGTATACAAATAATTTAAGAATTCCATCACTAACTATCTCCTACACTATCATCAAAACAAGAGTAATGCTAGAGACTCCAAATATTCTACCAAAAGTTTTACCAAATGTCTCACATGGGTGTGGGACCCACACATGTGGGTCCCATGTGGGTCCCACACCTCATTTGATAAAACTTTTGGTAGAATTTTTGGGACCTCTAGCATTTTTATCAAAACAAATATACTTTTACTTAATCCTCTCACTAATAATTCCAATATTAATGTTCTCTTCACTAACCATCTTTTTACTAACAATCTCATCCAACTAAATTCACCAAACAAATGTAACCTTAAGGCCCAAAAAAATATTTGTGGTCTTTCCGTTTTGATTATTATATAATATAATTTTAAAAATAACATTATCACATTATTCTATATAAATTTTGTGTAAAATTTTTTTAGTTATTTATGAATTACTTTTCAAAAAATATATGGAAATGTAATATTTGGTCTCTTGGAGCTTCAATGTAATGTAAGGTAGTAGCTAGTACTTGTTTCAGCCTCCAAGATTTATTTAACTCGCATAATAATAACTAGGAGATTTATTTGAATTTTTTTTTTTTTTAAGTATTTATATCACAATTAGTTCATAAGATATTCTCATATTTCAATAAGTCTTATTATTTGAACATTTAATCTACGAAATCTTAATTCTCATAGTTAAAATATTTTATAGACATTTCCACCCTTACAAATATTTTTTGAATGGTTAGTAATTTGATGATGTGAACATTCATATTTTACAATGTGAATATTCACAGTAACGATGTAAACATTCCTATCACGAAACATTCATACTGTAAATGTGAATATTATTAAGAATATTTTAATAATTATGTCACCCATAAAATTTATTGACATATAAAAAAATAATATAAGCCAAATAGAACATAAATAGGTGAAAAGATATTTGTGGAAAAGTGTCCCAATGACTATGGCAAGCCCCATTAAGAGAAATAAATTTAAGAGATAAAAATGTAAAAGACTCTGGCGAAAATCGACGGTGTAAATGGACACGTACGCATGAATTGCCGACTTCACTAGCGAACAATCTCTCTCTAAATTTTATTACATCCAACAACTATAGAATAGAATAAATATCATGGTAACAATTAAATTTTTTGGTTTAAATAAAAAATATTAAAAAAAAAAAAAAAAAACAGTTCTTGCCAACCACCCATCACTTTTGCATCCATATCTTTTGGGAGTGGAATCTCTGTCCGAAGATCCTGCCGATCTTTCTCGAGTACTCTAATCATCATATGATGTGAATTAATCTTTAATGTTTAATTTATCATATTTATTTAACATTATTGTATTAGTAGTCAAGAGTGTGTTATGAGCCCAGGCTCTGCATAACAAAGTTTTGTATAGCAAAGTGACAAGATACATTATTTTTTATTTTTTATTTTTTTTTTTTGGATTTGGGTACATTGGGCATTAATGTCCTTCAATATTGGATATATTAATTAATGTCACATGGGGTCTTTAATATGCATAGTGTGGGACTAGGTTTACTATTGTGGAACGTGGTCAGTAGACTTTGTGTTGTACCTACATTAAATTAAACTGAATGTAAGTTCCAGGTCCTTGTTGCGATAAATTTCACTGCGCCATTCATCACTTTGTTTTGTACCTTCAATTTTAATTGCTTGTGTATATACATATATATATATATATATATATTAGCGGTAACCCGTGCTATGCACGGGCAAGTAACAAAAAATGATAAATAATGTTGAACATGCTAAAAATTAACAATTAAATACTTGATATTTATTTAGATGGATATTGAAATAATATATTTAATGATCTTACTATATTTAATTAAATAAATTTTAGAAGAAAAAAAAGTTGAACTGAAAATTAAGAGTAAGAGTGGATTCTGTAAATATAAGATATAGATAAAAACAAATTAAGTTTAAATTTGAAGATAAACTATAAATATATATATATATATATATATATAAGAAAATTAGACAAATCCTAGAAAAATGAGGTAGAGAGAAATTCAGTAATTGAAAAAAAAAAAAAAACAAAGTTGAAATTTAAAATTAAAAAATAAGATAAGACAAACTTGAAAAGAAAAATAAAATCTAATATAACTCTAATAACAGAAGAAATGGAGAGGGTAATAATTAAAAAATTAGATAAGAGTGAAATGCCACTTATAATTTTTTAAAATTTGTAAAAAAAAAACTAAAATAAAATCGAGGTAGTATGTTAAAAATCATATAAGATTTAAGTGCCACTTATAATTTTTTAAAATTTAAATTTTGTGTAGTTAAAAAATAAGCAATTATGTTATCTTATTATACAAATTTTAACTCTATTTTGTGTCTACTACCTATAATTTAATCAAATTTTGTCTTCTAAAGCTACTTAATTGAAATAAGAAAGAATAAAAAATTATAAGAATATAGAAAGTGAAAATCAGATAAAAATAGAATAAACTTAATTAAAAATCAAAAGCAAGAATCGATCCTGTAAATATAAGATAAAGATTAAAAAAAAATCAAATGCAAATTTGAAGATAAATTATACGAATATAGAAAGAGAAACATAGATAAATTACAAAAGTAAAAGAGAGCAAAAAACATAATATGAGATTTAAAACATGTGCTTCTTTTCACATAAGATGCTAAAAATTTTGCATAATTGGTTAAATCACTCGTTTAATTTCTTTAGAACGTTATTTTTGTTCTCCAATCTTTTTGCCTAATTTCATATTGTCATAGAAGTTAGGTTTTGAGATTTATAAATTTATTTATTTATTTATTTCAAATATCTTTGGGTAAGACATAAATTGATGAAGAAATTTGAATTAGAGTCAAACTCATCTTTTATTTTTAAATATTTTGAAAATCTTTTTTCTTTAAATATTTTGAAAATCTTTTATATCCATGCCATAAGTAATTAAAAAGTGAAATAAAAAATATAAAAAAGATAAGAACAAATAGGAAAATAGAATGAGAGAAGAATGGATGTGCCACATAGGAAAGAGGTTCATGAGATGTTAGGATTGAGAGTTTTGTTTTGACGAAGAAATTTGAATTAGAGTCAAACTCATCTTCTATTTTTAAATATTTTGAAAATCTTTTATCTTTAAATATTTTGAAAATCTTTTATATCCATGCCATAAGTAATTAAAAAGTGAAATAAAAAATATAGAAAAAAGATAAGAAAAAATAGAAAAATAGAATGAGAGAAGAATGGATATGCCACGTAAGAAAGAGGTTCATGAGATGTTAGGATTGAGAGTTTTGAATTTTTTAAGAGATCACTACATTTGCTTATATATATAGTAAGTATAGATATAGTATAGATAGATAGATATGTTTATTTATCTTTGGAGGACAGGCAACAAATTTGAAGTTATTTTTTATTCTAAATTCTTTTAAAGGTAATAATTTACAAATAAAAAATGTATATAAACAATGTGTTTAGCTATGGACTTATCACTTTAAAATCATTAATCCATCAAGAAATATTTTATTTACAAAAAAGCAGGTATCATATCATTTTGGTGGTGGTTCTTTTTTTTAAAAAAAAAAACAAAACAAAACAAAAAAATCAGCACCATTCCAAGGTAATTTTAAGTAGGATTTTAAGCAAACTTGGTCAGTTTTGAAAGCACTTAAAATAGGCAAAAAAATCAGGTATTTTCTCTATTTTTACATGTCTTTTAGTACAAAATTAAAAAACTATCTAAAATACAAAAACTGAAAATTAGTTCACAGCCATGCAAGTATTTTATGATTCTTTTTTTTTTTTCTGTGTTGGTTTTTGTGCCATGAAATTGCTATTTAAAAATTACATCACTCAATGTTGATATTTCACATAGGCAAAGACAATGTTCATAACTAATTTATGGGATGGCATATTACACTTTTCATTTGTAGATGCTTTTTGAGTTAGAGTTCAAAAGAACAAACTTGTGATGCTATTAGCTTCGACCATAGCAGACAACATTTTCAGGTGAGAGCTATGACCATAACAAACAATATTTTCAAGTGTGAATTAAGTCGTGCATCTAACATTGATATCAAATCTAGAATCAACTAAAAATAATAAATCGATGAAACCAATTGTTGGATTATGCCATAGTAGACAATACTTTTGCAAAGGGCAAACCAATAAGCGATTATAGAGTAAATTCATGTGATCTAAATTCCTCAAGCTCAATCCTTTAACACCATATCTCAAACTATATATTTTGTGTTGTTCTTTTCATAAAAAAAGGCAGAGTTCATAGCTGTAACTAATACATCTATAAAGTTTATGTATCATTAAATCACAGATGTGATTGATAACTAAGCCATTGGAGTTGAAGAAAATCCATATTGATCATAATGGCACAAATATGATAACTAAGACATTCATTGTCCAAGGAAAAATATTAAACCTACAGAGACAGCATGTATGGTAAATTCCCCACATGAGATGGAAGGGTTGATTTGTTGGGTCAACCATCATGTGGGCTTGTGGTCAATACAAATAGTCACAAGTAAGATGGGTGGGTTGATTTGTTGGGTCAACCATCATGTGGGCTTCTACTCAATAAAGTCTATAATAAAATCAGTTACGGATAATAAAGCCCACAAATAAGATGGGCCAGTGATAGAAAATAAATCACAAAATTTTAAATTTAAAAAAATATTTATGAAGAATGATCTAGAGATATATGTATCGAGTATATCGTAGATATTTTAGAAGATGGTATTTTTTTCGTTCAAGAAATATCAAAGATTTATACTTAAAAAAGGGCAAAGTATAATTTATTCTTATTTCTTTTATATCAAAAAGGTTAGTAAATTTGGTATGGTTGATCTTCCACAGTTTAAAAACAAATCCTAACCGTATACGCATTTGCAAGTTTTCATAAATAAATAAATAACTAATAAGTGTATTTTTTGAAAAAATAATTATTGATTTATGAATTTTTTTTTAATTATAATTATAATTATTAAATTTTTCAAAGTTTATTATTAATTTGATTTTGTTTTTTACAAACAACCACTGAATTGTTATTCCTTCTAAAAAAAAATTAGACTAATATAAATTATTCTAATTAAAAATAGTTTTGGAACTCTTTTAAAATTGAAAAATAATATAAAATCTCTTTCGAGGGATGGTGCCCACATACCCATTGTTTCTGAAACTTATCTCCTATCCTATCGCATCTTCTCTATCTTCCCTCTCTGCAAGTATTGATTGTCATAAATCTTATGTGAAATAAATTAATCTTTATGAGTGTTTTATTTTAAAATAAATAAATTACTTTAAGCCATGTTTAGATTGCAACATATTTTTCCATCCCATAATGCTTTAACAATTTAATTACTAATATTGAAAATTCAAAATTCTTCATGTATGTCATAAACTAGCATTAAATTAATAGAACCAAAATTACAAATAAAGCATACAAAGAGGCAAAATAAAATTTTTAGAGAGAGTAGGTGCCAATTGAAAATACATAATACAAAAAAATTGATTCAAGTGATTGGACTTTATCCGTCTGATACCTTTATGAAAAATTTAATTTAATTTTATTGTCAATTTAAAGGCAATTTTATATGACTAATAAGGATTCATTGTGATTAATAAATTTACAATAATATATAACTGAGAGGGTAATTTGTATGAATAAATTGAGCCGAGATTGGGTAATGGGCCACAGTAAGCAAGGCGGAGTAAAATGGCTTTTTTCATTAGCTCGGTCAAAGAAGGCCTTATTGTTATCTCGGTCGCCACGGCCAAATTGGTTGGTCCGGTCGTAATCTTTAGCTGAGATATACGGAGCCTTCTTCGGGACTTTTGTTCTTGGTTAGCTCGATCCAACTCTTCTACGGATAACTCGGTCTTGGTATGCAAAGCCGAGGTAGAAGTGAGGAAGTAAAAAGTCGAACTGACAGTTATGTCGGTCGTATGGTAGTCCGGCCATGGTAAAACCATCTCACTTGGTTTAAGCAATGAGGGGGGTGTTGAAAGATAAGCATTATCCTTCAAGAGTATGAATCCTAGGAGGACTCTACATGGAGAAGTAAGAGTCCTACTTGGATTGTGCCACACGGAACCTATAAAAGCTCACAGCATCACCTATGGAGAGGTAATACAACTTTAATTCCTGTATACACAGAGTTTTTGTCTATTTGTCTATTTTGCTGATTTAGGCATCGGAGGGGTTTGCGGCACACACCCGCCGGGTAGCTCACGTTTGTGTTTTCAGGGAGTAAAGCGACAACGTTTGGAGGAACGCGGACTTGATCAACAGGATTATACGAGAAGGTTTATTTCTTTCCCGTACAATTGGCGCCGTCTGTGGGAATTCAGACAAGAACAAAACCTCTTGATCAAACTTTTCCTCTTTAGAAGCAATGGCGCACACCGAAGATTTGCCGCAGTCCGCCATCGTCGGACAAACACCAGAAGGGGGGGCAAGACACGAAGGCCTACCTTCTATCCCTCCCATGGCGGACTTAGAGCCACAGCGACAAAATCCCAGGAGGGATACAAGGGGGAGGAGGCGGACTAACAGCCCCCGTCACTCTCGTTCACGAAGTCCTGACAGACAAAGGCGGAGGATTGACCCTTAAGTTCTGGAGGACCGCATGAAGGAGCAAGATGAATTAATAAGGAAGATGGCGGCGGACTTGGAGGCCATGAAGCGCCAGATGAAGGGAAAAGGAGTGGCGACAGGAGAGGAGCGCAAAAGCAAGACGCCTCCTCGCCGCTCAGAAGACCGTGGAAGGCATTCCACACCATCACAGGCAGAGAGTAGAAGCCTCAGGACAGGCAATACTCAATCCAGAACCTCCAAAACTCGTTACTCTAGGTCTGAGAGAACGAGATCATTGAGGTCTTACACTGAGGGAAGTACCTATCAACCCTCACGCTCGCACCAGACATCAACCAGGCAGACGGAGTTGCCAAGATCGTCCGATTTGCAGAACATGTTGGAAGAAAAGGTATGAAGGAAGGAGGATACTAGGGCGCGCAACCCTCGCAGGGTATCTGCCCTTCAGAGGTTGGCTCCTCGGACGCATGTAAGCGTCGAGGTCGAAATGTCGTTGCCACGCCCTGCCTACGAACCAACGGACAAAGCATTAGCAAGGCTGCAGACCTCGCCGTTCGTTCCGGCAATTGAAAACGTGCCCCTTCCTTCAGGTTTCCTTCAACCCAAATTCACCACGTACGAGGGGAAGACAGACCCCTACATACACCTAAGCCACTTCCGCCAGGTTATGGCGGTATATCGGCGAAACGAGGCTTTGATGTGCATCCTCTTCCCATCAAGCCTTAGTGACCTAGGCTTAACTTGGTTCAAAAAACTTCCAGAAGGCAGCATAGCCTCCTGGGCAGAATTGGCGGAGGCGTTCAACCAGATTGGGGGCTGCCCCACCAATCTCGCCATTACACAGTACAAAAGAGACCTTCCAGTCAGAAACAAACTAAGGGACTCAATCACCATGACACCGCCCCTCACCATAGAGGCCTTGATGGAAAGAGTGCATCAGCACATTAGGGTGGATGAGGATGGCACCCGTGCCAAAACAAAATCTGGCACGACCGCAGTACCAGATAAAAAGACCACAGCAAAGATCAACGCGGTAGAACGTCCAAACAAAAAGGACGAGGCAGGCGAGACAACGGAGAAGACCAGGATAAAAGATGGTTGAGAATCCGCATAGCCATAACCACGGTATTCAAGAAACCGATCTACTGGATTCTGAGCGAAATACGCGATGAACCTTTCGTTAGATGACCAGCAAAGCTAGGAGAAGCACAGAAAGACTACGACGAAAGGTCGCGATGCACCTTCCATAAAGAGAAGGGGCACCGCACTGAAAATTGCATGCCATTAAGACAGCATCTGGAGGAGTTGGTGGCAGCTGGTCACTTGGATAAATACATTGAAGGAGGGGCGCAACCAGCCCCCCAAGACCACGATAACCCCAATGGAATGCCAATTGACGCCCCACTTCAAGGAGCAATCAATGTGATACATGGAGTATTCGAACCTGAGCGTGTATGCGAGCTCAGAGGGTCGATCAAGAAGGCTGAGCACTTAAGGGAGGTACTAAGTGCCCAACCTACCATCAAAAAAAGGAGGACAGAAGCCACGAACGTCATGTCTTTTTCAGACAAAGACTTGGAAAGAATATATTGCCCCCACAACGATGCACTGGTTGTCACCCTTCGCATCAAGGACTATGACGTCAAGCGAATTCTGATAGACCAAGGTAGCTCATGTGAGATAATGTACTACAACACCTTCAAACAACTGAAATTGGAGGACAAAGACCTGGCACCAGCTGTATCCCCCCTGATCGGATTCAACTCAATGCCAGAATGGCCAGTTGGCAAAATTATCGTGCCAGTCAGGGCAGGGAGCGTGACAAAACAAGTGGAATTTTAGGTGTTGAAGGTCCCTTCCACTTACAACATAATCTTGGGAAGAACATGGCTCCATGCCATGAAATCAGTAGCATTATCCTACCATCAAGTAATGCGGTTCCCCAACGGAACCGGAGTAATTGAAGAGGTCTTTGGAGACCAGATTATATCCAAGCAATGCTTTGTCACGGCTAATGGCAGCCGCGCTGCCAAGGAATATGTTCATTCGGTGGAAGAACCTGAGAGTAATGAACTGTTCGCAGATGTCGGCAGAGCAACTGATCAAAAAGCGGTGGAAGATTTGTTAGAGGTAAGAATAAATGAAAAGAACCCAGATAAGTTCTTTTTGCTCAGTTCATCGTTGTCCAGCACTGAGGGATTAGAGGTCTTGGAATTCTTGACCTCTAACATCGAAGTGTTCGCCTGGACACCTTACGACATGCCAGGCATTGATCAAAACTTCATCTGTAACCAACTCAATGTCCACCCATCTGTCAGACCATTTATTCAGCGCACTCGCAGATTGGCACTCCACCACGCCGAGATAGTGGCGGAAGAGGTGGGAAATCTGCTAGAGGCAGGAGTTATTAGAGAGGTGCACTACCCTATATGGATTTTCAACACAGTCCTGATACCAAAGAAGAATGGCAAATGGCGTGTCTGCGTCGACTATAAAACAGTCAACAAAGCATGCCCAAAGGACAGTTTCCCCCTACCACGGATAGATCAATTGGTAAACCTAATAGCGGGCACAACCGGCTTAGCTTTCTGGATGCATACAGAGGCCCTGTTTGGTAGAGTTGTGGGAAAGTGCTTATAGTTTATGCTTAAACAGCTTATAGCTTATAACTATGAACATAAGCTGATTTCTGACTTATAAATTAAGCATCTATTGCCCCCACTCAAAGAATAAGCTGATTTCTGACTTCCAAAAGACTATAAGCTATAAGCTATAAGCTAAACCAAACACATCAAAATAGCTTAAATTAAGCTGAAAACTGAAATAAACTGCTTTTAAGTTCTGCCAAATAGGCACAGAGGCTACCATCAGATTGCCATGTACGAACCAGACCAGGAGGTCACGTCCTTTACCACTCCAAGAGGACTGTATTGCTATAAAGTTATGCCCTTTGGCCTAAAGAACGCAGGGGCAACATTCCAAAGAATGGTCACCAAGATGTTTGAGCCGTTGTTAGGCAGAACAATGGAGGCTTACATCGACGACATGGTGGTCAAAAGCAAGGATGAGAACGATCATCTAAGGGACCTAGATAAGATGTTCCAGATTCTGAAGAAACACAAGTTGCGCCTTAATGCATCTAAGTGCGCATTCGGTGTAGGATCTGGCAAATTCCTGGGATTCTTGGTGACAAACCGGGGTATAGAAGCAGACCCCTCCCAAATCAAAGCTATTCAGGATCTGGAGAGGCCTAACTCAGTAAAAGAAGTACAGCATCTCACCGGCATGGCAGCTGCACTCAACCAATTCATTAGTCGGTCGTCAGACAGACTACGACCGTTTTTTCAAGCATTAAAAGCTAAGTTTGAGTGGGACGAAGAATGCGACCGCGCTCTGGAAAGCTTGAAAGAATACATGTCTTCTCCACCACTACTGGTAACCCTAATACCTAGAGAAGAACTCTTCCTGTACCTAGTAGTCTCTCAACACGCAATTAGCGCAGTATTGGTTCGTGCGGAAGGAATCCAACATCTGCCCATCTATTATGTCAGCAAGACATTGCTGGGTGCCAAAACAAGGTATTTTCCACTGGAAAAACTAGCATTGGCCTTGATGATGGCCTCGAGAAAGTAATCGCACGACTTTCACGCCCACACCATAGTCGTCCTCACAGCTTTTCCATTAAAAGCTTTGTTTGAGAGGGCAAACTTTTCCGGGCGAATCTTGAAGTGGGCAGTAGAGTTGGGACAATTTGACATTAAGTTCCAACCCAGAACCGCGATAAAGGCCCAAGCTTTGGCAGATTTTGTCGCAGAATTCACCCTTGGAAGTCATCATATCTGCCCAATCGACCTGATCGATACAACCAAACCAGGGATAGAAGTTAACGCTGGAATAGCGCAACCCCTGGTGCAGGATATTCAGTCAGACCCCAAGGCAGACCAGAATAAAGAGAGTAAGGCAGAAGCGAACCATGCTATACCGAGCCAAGACTCACCAACAAAAAAAGACTTGGTACAATCAGATAGCGAGGGGCAAACAGCAAGCATGGACCTTGAAGAGAACACCAGTAACATTCTTGACCCCACGACATCATCTGACCCCTTCACTTGCTGGAAGTTGTTCGTTGGAGAGATGTGGAAGCTCTTTGTGGATGGAGCATCCAACCGGCATGGTGCAGGACTTGGCATAGTCTTCATCTCACTAGACGGCCTGGTTGTGGAGCAAGCAATCAACCTTGGCTTCCCAGCATCAAATAACGAAGTAGGGTATGAAGGGCTTCTTGCAGGACTCAGATCAGCATTCTACATGAAGGCCACCGAACTAATGGTCTACAGCGACTCACAGCTGGTGGTAAACCAAATTTCTGGCGACTATGAAGCAAAGGATGACAGGATGGCCAAGTACCAAGAATTGGTTAGAACAGAGATCAAGAAATTTGAAGTAGTAAGGATAGAACAGATTGGCAGGGAAGAAAACAACAGAATAGACGAACTAGCAGGCTTTGCGTCAATAGCAGATACATTCATCCCTCACCCACTACTAATTGACTACCTACCAAGACCAAGCATTGAAGACCCCGAAGTAGAAGAGGTATGTTGCGCCGAATTAGGCCCCTCATTGATGGATCCCGTCATATTGTTCTTAAAAGACGGCATCTTACTGAAAGACAAGAAAGAAGCCAACAAAATTAAAGCAAAGTCACAGCGATTTTGGCTCTCCCCATCTATGGCATTGTACAAAAAGTCATTCTCAGGACCTTATCTAAAGTGTGTCCACCCCAATAAAGTCGAAGCATTCTTGTTCGAAATACATGAAGGAGTGTGCGAAAGCCACCAAGGAGGAAGATCGTTAGCTTACAGAGCCATTTCGCAAGGATACTGGTGGCTATACATGCAAGTCGACTCAGAGAAGTATGTGAAGAAGTGCGAGAAATGTCAGAAGTTCGCACATCAAATACATCAACTGACCAGAGAACTCCTACCATTGACCAGCCCATGGCCTTTTGCAATGTGGGTCTTGGACATAGTAGGACCACTTCCAACAGCGCCCGGAAACAGGAAGTTCTTTCTCGCAGCAACAGACTACTTCACAAAGTGGGTGGAAGCAGAAGCATTGGCATCAATAAAAGAAAAAGATGTTAAGAAGTTCGTCTGGTAGAATATCATTACTCGATTCGGCATACCTAAAGCCCTAATATCAGACAACGGCACCCAGTTTGATGGCAGAATCTTTAGAGGCTTTTGTGAAGAATACAAGATAGAATTCTACAATTCTACACCAGCATATCCTCAAGCAAATGGCCAAGCAGAAACATCAAACAAGGTTGTCTTGGATGGACTGAAGAAAAGGTTAGAGAAGGCAAAAGGCAAATGGGCGGAGGAACTTCCTCATGTTTTATGGGCTCACCGCACCACACCTCTACGATCGACAGAAGAAACACCATTCTCCTTAGCCTACGGCATGGAAGCAGTAATCCCACTGAAAATTGGCCTTCTCACAATTAGAAGCGAAAATTTTGATCCTGACTTGAATGGAGAAGCCATAGCATTAGAACTCGACCTCGCCGAAGAAAGAAGAGAAAGAGCACTGGTTCACATTGCCTCATACCAACAAGAGTTATCTAGGAAATACAACAAAACAGTGCATCCAAGGCAATTCAAAATCGGAGATTGGGTGCTGTGCAGAGTGATGGGTAACACCTTGGTACCAGGAGATGGCAAGTTAGGGCCTAATTGGGAAGGACCTTACAAAGTGGTCGGATTAGCTGGCAAAGGGGCATACCACCTGGAAGATAAGGACGGCAAAGCCATTCCTAGGCCATGGAATACTGCCAATCTCAAACTATTTTTTTTTTTTTTTACAAGTATGTGTAATTTTCCTTTTTCTCAATAAAACGAAGTCGATTCTTTTCAGCATAGTTGTTTTTTGTAAGAGATTGTATTAGTAAGTTAGGGACATCAAAAGCAAGGTTGGCTAGAAAAACTAAGCCCAGGATAAGGATCCAGGCTGCAGGACGTTTGGTTGGAATAACCAAACATTTTACTCTAGGTTGGCTGGAAAAACCAATCTATAGGTTGGCTGGAAAAACCAACACCCCTCCTAAGCCCAGGATAAGGATCCAGGCTACAGGACGTTTGGTCGGAATAACCAAACATTTTATTCTAACTTGGCAGGAATAACCAATTTAGAGGTTAGCTGGATTAAACCAACTCTTAATACTCTTTAGCCAAAGAAAGGACATCGGCTAGAGAGTGGTTGGCTGGATTAAACCAACTCTTGATACTCATTAGCCGAAGTAAGGACATCGGCTAAAAAGTGGTTGGCTGGACTAAACCAACTTTTAAGTATTCTTCAGCTAAGGTAGAGATCTCGGCTAAAGAATGGTTGGCTGGATTAAACCAACTCTTAATACTCTTTAGCCGAAGTAAAGACATCGGCTAAAGAATGGTTGGCTGGATTAAACCAACTCTTAATACTCTTTAGCCAAAGTAAAGACATCGGCTAAAGAATGGTTGGCTGGATAAAACCAACTCTTGATACTCTTTAGCCGAAGTAATGACATCGGCTAAAAAGTGGTTGGATTGATTAAACCAACTCTTAATCCTCTTTAGCCAAAGAAAAGGACATCGGCTAAAGAGTGGTTGGCTGGACTAAACCAACTCTTGTACCCTGTAGCCGAAGAAAAGGACATCGGCTAAAGTATGGTTGGTTAGATTAAACCAACTCCTAGTACGCTTTAGCCGAAGTAAGGACATCGGCTAAAGAATGGTTGGCTGGACAAAACCAACTTAGAGGATGACTGAATTAAACCACTCTTGGTACTCTTCGGCCGAAGTAAGTATATCGGCAAAAGAGTGGTTGGCTAGTAAGGTCAGTCAGACTGCTCAGCTAAGACCGGAATAAATTATCTCGGCTGAAAAATATTGTGTTTCGTTCAAGTTGCAGTTAGAAAGCAAGCACAAACAGGAAAGTAAACCGAGATAACAGTTGGAGCAAAAAATTCATTGAAAAAACTCATTGCAAGTGCAAGAATACAGATCAGAACCGGAATAAGTGTTGAGCAGAAAAGATGATTTTCATTGATCAAATTCAAAACAAATACAAAGGAGGGGCCACAGCCTGGTTACAAGAGCAAAAAGAAAAAAGAAGATACAAAATCAGTTAAAGAGATCGTCCAGATCAGCATCCAGTTCAACTCGGAGTCCGGTCTCAGCAGGAAGTTCGGTCGTAGCCAGAACTCGGTTGGGCTCGGTTGAAACAAGCTCCTCTGGGTTCGGTTCAGCTGGTGACACGACTATAGCATCAGGTGCTGGGGGATTGGAGATCACTGGAATTGGAGGAGTAGGCTGGCGACCGGGCTGGGAGTCATCTTCAGAAGAAGAGCCTTCATCTCCACCTTCTTCAAGAAATTGCTTCTGAAGGTCGGCAGCATACTCCGCCAATGAGGTCGGAATAAAATACTGAGGAGCATTGTAGACCTCGGTTTCGGGCCCACAACCGAGCTGCTCCATAGCACCTCTCCAGCCGCACTTGAAGAATAAATCATTTGCTGCTTCACATTATTTGATACAAAGGGCTTCGCCCTCCTTGAAACCCCGGAGCTCGGCGTCTTCTGCCTTCTTCTTTAGCTCCGCTATCTCGGCATCCTTCTTACCTTCGAGCTTTACTAGCTCACGAAGGTACTTATCCTTCATCACAGTTAGGGCCTTCTTTTTGTCTGCATTGGCCGAGGTAACTACTCCGGTCAGACGAGCTACCTCGGCCTCTAACTCGGCTGTTTTCTGGTAGGACTCTTTTAGTTCGGTTGTTTTTGCTTCAACCTTTGCCATGGCTTGCCTTGCTGTGTTCCTGAGCTCCAACACCTTTTTATGCGCAATTTGGCCCTTTTGCACGGCCTGAAAAAGAAACTAATGACAAAACCGAACAGAAAGTTGGTAATATTTAGAAAGACAAGAAGAACAACTTACCAGGATCATTGATTTCGTGGCCAAGCGGATGGCCCTTAGCTCGGTCAAGTTCTTGTGGTGTTCCATGTCGGCTGGGAGGCACACACTCTTGGTAAGGTTGAAAGCCATCAGATGGTCTTTTTCAGTGACAACTGAATCAGTGTCCTGAATATCATGGTTCTGGAAAGTCAGTTTTGGTGCCCATTTGGAAGAGCTAGCTTGGTCGGCGTGCTCCGGTTGAGTGCTCGGTGGAGGGCTTGGTGGCAGAGTGGTTTCGTCTTCATTAACTAAGCGTTGTTCGGTCTGGGTAGTACAGGTGCGCTTAGTTCGGCGTGATGAGAAGGGATGTTGTGATGGTAGGGCCACCACGGTTTCTTGTGTTTGGTTCGGTGGTGGTACCTCGGCCTTGTTTGTCTCGGTCAAGAAGACCTTGACTCTGTTTCTCTTGGCCATTTCTTCTTCAGCAGTCAGTGGGATTAGGTTAATTTGTGGCAGGGTTGGGTCCGATTCGGGGGCGTCCTCCAACAAAAAGTCAGTTACTCTGGCTTTTCGGCAGCCGCTATATCTGTATGTCGGTTCGAAATTTAGAAGTTTGGCCCAACTTCTTTCTGAAAACCGTAGTACGGCGCGGATAGTGTTTAGGTTGGGGTAACTGTACAAGGATTGAAGATGGGCTGAATCTGCATAAAGAAAACAAACTGTTAGTTCGATTCAGGAGCAGGTAACCGAAATAAAACAAAGCATGCAAACAAACCGAAGTAATTATACCAGGTGTTCTTTTATTCCAGTTTATACTTCAGTCAGGGATCTGGGCTTGCTGGTCTTCAAAATTGTCAGACACCCAGAAAAAGTCATCATCATTCAAGTTTTTGTCCGGTGTATCTTTTATTATTTTTTCTCGGTGGTGGCGTATTCTAAGATAGTAAACCCAGCCGTCTTCTTTTGACCCTATGGAGTACTGGTGGAAGATTTCGGCTAAACCAAGGTTAATGCCAGCTCGGCGGTTTAGCTCAGCTATGCCCATTATTATGCGGTATGAGTTGGTGGAAAGCTGGGTTGGGCATATTCTCGTTTGCCTAAGGAATTCGCAAATTAAAGGTTGGACTGGAAATTTTAGTCCGGTTTCTATTATTGATAAAAGGGTAAAGGGTACAAAGCCTTGTTTTTCCTAAGGTGTAGCATTTTTTTTGGCTAAGGTTAGGTGGACATCGTCAGGGATGTTATAATCCCTTCAGAATTCGGCCAAGCCACCTGGTGTTCCTACTAAAAACCTATATTTACTCATTTATTCCTAAGTTATGTATAAATTATGCTTGGTGCTAACTCGGTCGGAAAATGTTGCTGTGTGGCTCGGTTGAGCGATCAAAGGGAGTGCCTGGGCAACCTAAGTCTGCAAAGTGAAAAACATAAGTGTTAAGCACAGATCTTTAGACCGTGCTACAAAGTAAAAATAAGTTAAGTCCTACTTCGGCTTTGTGAAATGTTGCAGGTCCTATCTCGGTTTCAGCAAGGTGCTTGGTAGCTCGGTTGGGGCAAGTGATTTGTTAGACCGGTTGAAATTCTAGAGGCAGCTTTCTTAGTTTGGTCTGAACTAAGAGTGCTGGTTTAGCCCCAAGATAGTTTGGTCGGAATTGAGGCCTTCAAACACACTAAGTACAAACCTAGTTTGGTTTGTTATCTCGGCTAAGATAAATAAAAAAGATAGTTTTTTGACTTGTTAAAACTACTGGTACAAGTGTTGGTTCGGTTGAAAGGTCTGGCTAGACTTACACAAAGCATAAACAGTATCCTAGTTCGGTTGAAACGTGTTTATGGATCAAACAGAGTGTTCTACAGATTGCTTCGTAAAGTTCATGGGGTCCTCATGAAGTTTTTTCCCAGAAAATAAGGCCAAAAAAAAGCAAAAAATAGTGTTTTGTAAAAACATATGAACAAATTGCTGTGGATTGTATAAAGCAAATACGAAAACAACAAAAACAAGAAAGATGGATTTGAGTGACTTACCAGATGAAGAGAAGCACTGAAGATGAAGCAATGGCAGTGAAGAACACGAGCTCCTTAGTTACAAGAAGGAATGCGAGAAAGAGAGAGAGAAGAGGTGAATAAGAAGATGTAATGATTCAAAAAGAGAAACAAAAAGACTTTGTTTTGATGCGAGGCCCAAAATTTGGGCGGGACTGTTCAAAAAACACGAGGTACGATGACGGCGTGACAGCTACCTTCAACCAATAAGAGTATGCCACGTGTCCTTGGGATTAGAAGCAATTCAGCTGCTGTGATTGAAGAGACGTTTGAACCGGACAAGTACAGACCGGTGTGAGCCTAGCTCGGCTGGAAAGGCTAAAAGAGTTTTAGCTCGGCTGGAAAAGCTTAAAGGCTTAGCTCGGTAGTAAGATTAAAATTTTTTAGCTCGGCTGGAAGACAAGGTAATCCCATCATGCTGCGCAGATGGAATTAAGGGGCAATTGAGAGGGTAATTTGTATGAATAAATTGGGCCGAGATTGGGTAATGGGCCGCTTTGGGCCGTAGTAAGAAAGGCGGAGTAAAATGGCTTTTTTCATTAGCTCGGTCAAAGAAGGCTTTGTTGTTATCTCGGTCGCCACGGCCAAATTGGTTGGCCCGGTCGTAATCTTTAGCCGAGATATACGGAGCCTTCTTCGGGACTTTTGTTCTTGGTTAGCTCGGTCCAACTCTTCTACGGATAGCTCGGTCTTGGTATGCAAAGCCGAGGTAGAAGTGAGGAAGTAAAAAGCCGATCTGACAGTTATCTCGGTCGTATGGTAGTCCGGCCATGGTAAAACCATCTCACTTGGTTTAAGCAGTGAGGGGGGTGTTGAAGGATAAGAATTATTCTTCAGGAGTATGAATCCTAGGAGGACTCTACATGGAGGAGTAAGAGTCCTACTTGGATTGTGCCACACAGAACCTATAAAAGCTCACAACATCACCTATGGAGAGGTAACACAACTTTGATTCCTGTATACACAGAGCTTTTGTCTATTTGTCTATTTTGCTAATTTAGGCATCGGAGGGGTTTCCGGTACACACCCGCCGGCTAGCTCACGTTTGTGTTTTCAGGGAGTAAAGCGATGACGTTTGGAGGAACGCGAACTTGATCAATAGGATTATAAGAGAATGTTTATTTCTTTCCCGTACAATAACTATAAAGGTGTAGATGAATTTTTAACCGATTATTAGTATTTAAAATTTGAATTCTCAATGGTCATATTCTCTATACTGAATGAGTCGCATCTTCCTTTTGCATCTTATGAGTCTTAATACCATCAAACCAACAAACTCAAACGTGAAAATTTACCAGAAAACGCACTTACACTCTCTCTTCCAAAGGCAGCTTAGTAAATATTTCCTTCATTGCTTCCATATCTATCACAAATAAGAAAAAAAATGCAAATAAGACACGTGAAATGGAGTATCATTTGTGTGTATATGGAGATTACGCTTGTAAACAATGTGCAAGGTTGTGTAAAGACTCTTTACTAAAGAGTTAGAACAATTTCATTACAAACAAAATAATTACCGAATAACATTAGTTTATATTTAGGCTGATGTAGGGGTGTAAATTTGGTTTGGCCCAATCCACCCAGGCCTGAGCCCCGCCTGGCCCATATCAGGTCTTGCGGATTCCCGACAAAATTCGAGCCCCGCCACATGTTAGAAAATTAGGCCCAAACCCAGGGGGTATTCGGGTCTTGGGAGAGCCGATAGGCCTAGGCCTAGGAGGGTCTGAACAATTTTTTTTTTTTTTTTTTTCTATCAAAATTTTATTATTTTTTACTGAAAAAACACATTAGACCTCGGCATGAACCGAACCTTGATTGGTCCTTAAGCGGGCCGATAGATCGAGCCCACGGACCAGACCAAGCAAGTCAAATTTCACAATGACAATTCAAACCTTAATCCAATATCTCAAACTGAATTTAAATCCAAACCCACCCTAAATTACGAACGAATTTTGAACCGTTCACAGATTGCGTGTCATTTTTGCACTCTTAAACTAGTGATACTTCCACCGTGGTTGAATATTGTTTGACATTTTGATTCATGTCATAATACTTCTCCCCATTCCACTTATCCTCACTGGTAGATTTTCAACGACCCATACCGAATACCACCAAAATAAAATTTATTTTATTTGACTTTGCTAGAAAAATAAGACTTTTAACAATAATTAATATTTGAATTATTTTAATAGCCTTTAGAGACCATAGACCAAAAGTAGGCTTACTGTTCATCAGTCTGTCGCCTTCCATCTCCGTCTTCTCTCTCCCTCTTATCGACTTTTTCCTTCTGAATTTTTTTCTTGACTGATTTTTTTTTTTTTTTTTTTTTTTAACAAATCAAGTTGTTAAATAAAATATTAGAGAAATTACACATTAATGATCCTTTAGAAAAATATTTACATATTCATGGAGAAATTTATTACTTAATATTTTAATATTTACAAAATTTATTATTAACGTAATTATTTGTTAAAATTTAATATTTTTCTAACATATTTAAAATTTAATATTTTTTCTAACATATTTTAAATCTTGTTCCCAAATGGTATCTTTTTAACTTTGTATTCACGCATTTACACATTCCAACGTTTTCATTGTTTTTTGTTTGGGCAAATTACATATACACCTTTCGAGGTTTGATTAAATTACAAATACCTCCCTGAGGTTTGAGAAATTACGAATTCCCCCTGAATGTTATATTTGCATAAGAAATTATGGGGTAATTTGTTATGAAATATAAACCTCAGGGGATAAATTGTTATGAAAATACAAACCTCAGAGGGCGGGATGTAATTTCCGAAACCTCAAGGGATATCTGTAATTTAACCAAATCTCGAGGGGTGTATATGTAATTTGTCCTTTTTGTTTTTTAAACAAATTCACTGTTACCTCTCACTCATTTCAACAACATTTATCTCGTTGATTTGTAATTTCTGCTAAAATATTTCAAATTCCCAAATCCCATCATCTGACGACTATTAATGTAAGATTCATGCACCTTCTCACATATTTCAAAGAACAAAAAATAGTAATATGTTGTTTTAAGAAAAAAACAAAAAGGATAATTACGTATTAGTGGTGCTCTTAAGAAGTGGAATTTTTATTGATAAATCTTAGAACCGTGCTAAAAGCCTCGAAATTGGAAGAGCGAATTTGTCTCGAAAAGTTATTTTGTCTGTTTGTTTTTTTTTTCTTTTTCTTTTTCTTTCTATGTTGGTTTGGTTTTGTTTTTGGGTTTTTTTTTTTTTTTGGAAAGGTTTTTATGTATATTTTAAAACCTAAATCCTAATAAATAAATAAATAAATCAGCACAGCCTAACAAATAAAAAAAAAATCAACATAGCCCAACAAATAGAAAAAAAAAAAAAAACAATTGGGTTAGATTGATTGAGTGATAAAATTGACTGATCAGTTAGACTGCTGGTTAAAATTTGTTAATTTTATATAATTTTGTACGAGTCATTACTATATTTTTATTTCAAATAAGAAAGACTCAGAAAAAATAAAATCTTAAATCCTAAACTCTAAACTCTAAACCCACCCCAACACATAACCCTCCTTCAAAAATAAATAAATAAATAAATAAAACTACAACTGCCCAATAAATAAATAAATAAATAAAAACAACCAAATTAACACAACCCAACAAATAAAAAAATAATAAAAAAAAAACCAACAACAAAACCAACACAATTTGAAAAAAAAAGAAAAAAAAAATGCCGATTCGAGCCACATTCGAGGCCTCAAATTCGAGCCCTCAATCTTTTTCCTAAATCTTATTTAAGAGTGTTCTAATTTAAGAAGGTCATGAAGGAAATTTATAATTTACTTAGTTTCATGTATTTATACCTTTATTCTCTAAGGTCTTTTTTCTTTATTTATATTATTTTCTTATACTCTTACACCCTTATATTTAATGTTGATGTGCATTAACTACACACCACTATTTAATGTTGATAAACATTACACGTAAAAAAAATTAAATATGATTCTTTATTGATTGTTATTATGTTTTGGTAATTTCATGCATTCAAATGTTGACTGTACGTGATAACGTGAATGTGAATGTCCACACCAGATGACGTGAATGTGAATATTTTCATCAGATGACGTGAATGTTCACACTAAAATATATAAATGTGAATATGAATGTTAATGTTTATAATGTTAATATCAGATGACGTGAATATTCACACTAAAACGTAAGAATGTGAATACAAATGTTAATATTCATAATGTTAATATCTCTATTCCAAAATTCATGTGAACATTCACATTCATATGTTTTAGTGTGAACATTCACATCATGTGTCATATTCAAATGAAAGTTGAGACTTGTGGTTGTATAATTTGATGCAATGCTGATGTGAATCTTAACATCACATTTATTACAACGTCATCTGATATGAACATTCACATTCGCATTCATGTCATTTAATATGAACATTCATGTCATCACGTACAGTTAACATTTGGATGCATAGGAACTACCAAAATATAATAACAATCAATAAAGGACCGTGTTTAATTTTTTATGTGTAATAAATATCAACATTAAATAGTGGTGTGCAGTTCATGCATTATTTTGGAGTGAAGATACACTACAACAAAATGCACTTTTGGAGACCAAATTTGGAGATTAAAAAAAATTTAGTCACCAAAAGTGCTAGAATTGGCCACCAAAAATTATGTTAGTCGGCAAAACTACAATATTTAGCTACTAAATTTTTTTAGTCAGAGTATATTGATTGTTAGTGCCTAAAAAAAATTTAGTCACTAAAAATGTCACAATTGTTGACTAAAAAAAATTTAGTGGCTAAAAATGCTACAATTGGCGACTAAACAAATATTTTAGTCGCTATATAGTTAGTTTTGACTACTAAAATTATTTAGTCGCTGAATGAAAAATAAAAATTTAATTTTTGTCTTTGGTGGCCAAAAAGTAATTTTCAGTGACTAAAAAATATTTTAGTCGCTGTATAATTTGTTTTGGCTACTAAAATTATTTAATCCCCAAATAAAAAATAAAAATTTAATTTTTATCTTTGGAGACCAAAAGTTTAGTTGCCAAAAAATTATTTTCAGCTACTAAAAAATTTTTTAGTTGCCAAAGAATTAAAATATTTGGAGGGAACATTTCAAATTTTAAAGGAATTTACAAAATTAATTAGCGACTGAAATATTTAGTCACGAATTGGAGGGATTTATATGTTTTGTTTCCAAACCCTACCCTAAACAAACCAGTGCCTCTCTCTCTCTTCAGCGAATCTGTTCCTCTCTCTCTCCCCCTCCGTCTCCGTTGCTCCTCTCCCCTTCCTCTCTCACCACTGCTCCAGCCATGGAACAGCTCTCATCCGCCGCTCCTCCTCGCATTCGCCGGCAACCGGAGCACCGATTCACTGTGACTCACTGCCTCTACATCTCTTTCTCGCCTCTGTTTCTCTAGTTTTGCGTCCATCGGCGTTGGGTGCAGGAGCATCACCTCCATCGCACACAGCACCACCGTCGATCCACGATTCACTTTACCCCAGGTATATCTCGCCCTCTCTCTGTCTCTCTCTCCCCCCCTCTCTATCTCTCTACGACTTCTTCCATTCGCACACTTTGACGGAAACCCAGCCCTAAATCGACCCAGCCCCAAATTGTGATTTGACAGCAATGTTAGAGATTTGAATTTGATCTGCATCCTAGTCCAAAGTTATGGTAAATGAGAGGGAGATTTATGATCTGGAATTGGGCCGAGGTAAAGGCCGAGCAAGTTGAGAGCCTAATGGTGCATCGGACCGAGATGACCGGCGATCCGCCTGGAGTTGGGCTGCTAGGAGTTGGACCGGGCAGGAGTTGGGCCAAGTATGTGTGGCCCAGTTTGGAAAGAAGCTGCTCGGCAAGGCAGTGCTCGGTTGGACCGAGCTGCTTGATCAGGCGATGGTGGAGCCAGTCAAGCTGAGTGACCGGCGCCCGGAAAGGCGTGGTTAGCCGAGGTAATCATTTGATCGGCAGGAAGGCCGACCACAGGAGGTGCCCCGGGCTAGGCTTTGCCGAGATGCCGCCTAGCCCGGTCCTCCTTGGGCTAAGCCAGTGAAGTGCTTGGGTATGAAGCACAGCACGGCCGTGGATAGAGAAGCTCGGCTGCCGAGCTCCAGCTGAGAAGACAGGCAGTTGAGATTAGGTGATGTTCAGCAAGGTTTATGCTGACAGATGGGATAGCGGAGCCACGTGTCAGGAGATGACTGGGAGTGGATATGGGGCGCAGAGGGTATAAAGCATGTTTGCGCCCCCCATACGGAGACAGACGAACACTTTGTAAGGAAATTCTTACATTCAAACACTCGTCCCTCTCTCTCTCTATCCTAAGGTGTGTGCTAACTTGATCGTCGGAGGGTTTTTTCGGCCACACACTGCCGGGTAGCTCACCGTTATTTGCTCACGGGTGATCAGACATAAACGGAGCTCGGAAGAAATGAGTACGGGCTTGCCGGAATATTTGCTCCCCGTACAATTGGCGCCATCTGTGGAAAACTTGACAGACAAAACCTTGTCTTCCAGGTTCATCTGATCGCCGTCCATGGCGAACAACGACGAGTTTCCGTTGTCTGCCATAGACGGAGCCACCCCGGAGTTCACCCGAAGGAGAGAAGGTCCTCCCGCCATCCATCCAATAGCAGACTTGGGGACGCCCACCGGAAGACAGTCAGGAGACGCGCGGGATAAGCGCGGAAGAAGTCATGGTCATTCACGGAGTCCAGACGGTCACCGGCGGAGGAGAGATTCACACGCCAGATGTCTGGAAAATAAGTTGAGGGACCAAGACGCTGTCATCCGGCGAATGGCGGCGGAGATGGAGGATCTGAAGCGGCATGTCAAAGGGAAAGGTGTAGCTGGAGTGGGAGACCACAGTGAGCGCACCCCATCCTGCCGTTCAGGCGGTCAGAGTCAGCGACGTACTCAGTCCATATCTATTACCAGAAGTTACCAGGTTGGTGATTCCGACACGCACGCAGAAAAGTCTAGCGCGCAAGACAGCACCTACAAACCCTCACGTCCGGTGACGACGTCGAGGTCCTCTTACTCCGCTCATTCAGAGGATTTACGGGCGGTCTTAAAGGAGCGGGCTCGCCGGCGCGAAGCTCAGAGAATACCGGCTTTCCAGCGGCTGTCCTACGGGGTTCACGCCAACGAGGAGGTCGGAATGCCTCCACCCCGCCAAGCAGTGCCACTCTTTGAAGATACGGACTTGGCCAGGCTGAGTGCCACCCCTTTTTCCCTGGAAATAGAAACAACACCGCTTTCGGCAGGCTTCCACCAGCCTAAGTTCACACTCTATGACGGAAAAGCCGATCCTTACATGCATGTGAGCCACTTTCGACAGGTTATAGCTGGACATAGGCGAAATGACGGACTTATGTGCCTAATCTTCCCGTCAAGTTTAGGCGAGCTGGGCTTAAAGTGGTTCAAGAGGTTGCCGGAAGGGAGCATACAAAGGTGGCATCAGTTGGTCGAGGCGTTTGTTACACGCTTCAAAACCAACACAAAAACACCAAAAGAAGTCGATCACTTGCTAAGTGTCAAGATGGAATCGAGCGACACACTGAAGGTATACAACTCAAAGTACTGGGAAACCTTCAACGAGATCTTGGATTGCCCGGTCAACCTCGCAATCACGCAATATAAGCGTGGTCTCTCGGTCGGCCATAGATTGCGGGACTCGCTGACCATGTACCAACCGACCTCCATGGGCCAGCTCATGCAGCGCATCAATGAGCACATCCAAGTAGAGGATGACGCGTCAGCTTCTACTGTGAAGGCAACTGCGGTAGCAACAGACAAAAAGACAGCAGGCAAAGTGCACGTAGTTGGGCAAGAGTCCAACCGCTCAAGTGACCGAGCAGAGGAATCGGACCGTGGCTCGAATCGCAAAAATCGGGGTAGAGGACGTCGGAATGATCGGGATGACTACCCCTGAGATAACGTAGCGGACGCAAACAGAAGGTTGAAGGCAAGAACTGGCATAACCACGGTCTTCAAGATTCCAATCTATCGCATACTTAGTGAAATCCGAGACAAGGAGTATGTCCGGTTTCCTGCTAAGTTGGGCGATGGACAAAAGGGATACAATCCGCGGTATCGTTGTACGTTTCATCGGGAGCGAGGCCACCGGACTGAGGATTGTTTGCCTTTAAGGCAACATTTAGAAGAGCTAGTCGCGGCCGGGCACCTAGACCTTTACATTGATGGCGGCGTGAAGCCGAATCAGGCTCCGGTCGATCCCAAGGGACAGGATGACCGAGATACACCACCACAAGGAGTTATTAATGTCATCCACGACATCGTGGAACCGGAGCGTGTTTGCGAACTCTGGGGCATGATAAAAAAGGCAAAATATATGAGGGAAGTTTTATCGGTACAGCCTGCCATCAAAAGGGGGAAAACTGAACAAAAAGACGTGATTAGTTTCACCTCAAAGGATCTAGAGCATATCCAGACGCCGCACAACGATGCCCTAGTAGTAACATTACACGTCAAGGAATTTGATGTTAAACGGATCTTGATCGATCAGGGAAGCTCGGTCGAGATCATGTATTATGATGCGTTCAAGCAGCTCAAACTCCGGGAGACAGACTTGGCTCCGGTAACTTCGCCACTGGTTGGTTTCAACTCGCAGCCGGAGTGGCCCTTGGGAAAGATTATCCTGTCGGTCAAAGCGGGATCCGTGGTCAAGCAAGTGGAGTTTTGGGTGCTACAAGTGCCTTCGACGTACAATCTTATCCTTGGACGGGGATGGTTTCACGCTATGCAAGCTGTAGCGTCGACCTACCACCAGGTGATGAGATTCCCCTCGGTTATGGGGGCAATCGAGGAGATTTGGGGCGATCAGGTCATGTCCAAGCAGTGCTTCGTGGCGATCAACGGGAGTCGGGCTGCCAAAGGATTCGTTCAAATGATTGAGGGACCGGAGGACCATGGTGTCTTGGATGATGTGGGCACCAAGGCCGAAGACAAGGCTGTTGAGGAATTGGTTGAGGTGCGAATTGATACAAAACAACCGGACAAGTTCTTCTTGCTCGGCTCAAGTCTCACGGCCATAGAGAGGACCGAGATGGTTGAGTTTTTGATGGCCAACATCGAAGTCTTCGCGTGGTCGCCTTACGACATGCCTGGCCTCGATCCAAGTTTTATCTGTCATCACCTCAATGTCTTCCCTGGAGCAAAGCCAGTCATCCAGCGAACAAGGAGATCGGCACTGCATTACGCCGAGGTAGTTGCAGAGGAGGTGAAGAACCTGCTTGGGGCACGAGCAATTCAAGAAGTGCACTACCCTCGGTGGATTTCCAACACAGTAGTGGTGCCCAAGAAGAATGGAAAGTGGCGAGTTTGTGTCGACTATAAGATAGTCAACCGAGATAGCTTCCCTTTGCCGCGAATTGACCAGCTTGTGGACTTGACGGCTAGACATAGTAGGCTCAGTTTCTTGGATGCCTACCGCGGCTACCATCAGATCGCCATGCATGGGCCTGACCGAGAGATCACCTCTTTCACGACTCCAAGGGGACTCTTCTGCTACCGAGTCATGCCTTTTGGTTTGAAGAACGCCGGGGAAACCTTTCAGAGGATGGTGACCAAAATGTTTGCTCCTTTGCTTGGCCGAACAATGGAGGCTTACATCGATGATATGGTGGTAAAGAGCCGACATGAGGCGAACCATTTGTCCGACTTAGCCGAGATGTTTGCCATTCTAAAGAAGCACAAGCTGCGCTTGAATGCGTCAAAGTGTGCCTTTGGCGTGGGATTCGGAAAATTTTTGGGGTTCCTAGTCACAAACCGAGGCATCGAAGCAGACCCTACTCAGATCAGAGTCGTGCAAGAGTTGAAGCAGCCCAGCTCGGCTAAGGACGTGCAGTATCTGGCCGGGATGGCCGCCGCGCTTAATCGGTTTATAAGCCGGTCATCAGATCGCTGCCGCCCTTTCTTTCAAGCATTGAAGTCAAAATTCTCGTGGGACGAAGAGTGTGACCGAGCTTTGGCCGAGCTCAAGGAATATATGTCTTCTCCGCCACTGTTGGTTACACCAGAGCAGGGTGAGGAACTCTACCTTTACCTTGCCGTCTCCCAGCACGCAGTCAGTGCGGTGCTAGTCCGCGCTGAATGAATCAAGCACCTCCCAATTTTCTATGTCAATAAGACCTTGCTGCCGGCTGAGACGAGGTACTTGCCGCTAGAAAAGCTCGCGTTGGCGTTGATGATGGCTTCAAGGAAGTTGGCGCATTATTTTCACGCCCATACCATCATCGTACTGACCGAGTTTCCCCTTAAGGCCTTGTTTGAACGGGCGGACTTTTCAGGCCGAATTCTTAAGTGGGCGGTCGAGTTGGGACAGTTTGATGTGAAGTTCCAGCCGTGCACTACTATCAAAGCCCAGACTTTGGTAGACTTCGTCGCCGAGTTCTCATCTGGCACTCATCCGGTATGCCCGGTCGATATTACCGTGGCAGATGATGAGATGCACGTAAGACCATCCGAGATACAACCAGTTGATGGAGGTAGCGACGCGAAGTTTGCGCGCACCATTGAAGCGCCCTCAGTTTGCACGGTTCTACCACCCGGTGATGTGATAACGGAGTTGAGTATCACCAACCCATCTGCTCTGTCCGGTCCCGCATCACCAAGGGGGGAAGAAATGGAACCACACAGCTCAGAACCTGCGGCCGGCATAGCACCGCAACCTGATGATTCGCCTACGGACTTAAGCATTACAGACCGACTTGCTGAGTCCGGTGCCGAATCACCAAGGGGAGCTGGAGTGGAACCAATCAACACGGAACTTAAACCCAGAATGCTAAGAAACCGTGATCCCATTGCCCTTCGCAACTCTCAGGACCCATCAGACTGCTGGAAGCTTTTTGTGGGGGAAATGTGGAAGCTTTTTGTTGATGGAGCGTCCAACCGTCACGGTGCCGGCCTAGGTATCGTTCTTATCTCCCCGGATGGCCTAACCATTGAACATTCTATCACGCTTGGCTTCCCAGCATCTAACAATGAGGCTGAGTACGAGGCCCTTCTCGGCAGGCTCAAGAGCGCTATTCAAATGAAGGCTGTCGAGCTACTGGTGTACAGTGATTCCCAGCTTTTGGTTAACCAAGTCTCTGGGATTTACGAAGCAAAGGATGACAGAATGACGAAGTACCAAGCTCTGGTAAGGGAACACATCAAGAAGTTTCAGGCAATCTGTGTCCAACAGATTGGCCGTGAAGAAAATAGTCGAGCTGATGAGCTGGCCGGCCTCGCTTCGATGGTAGATAGTATGTCTCCAAACCCCCTGATAATTGACTTTCTTCCACGGCCAAGCATTGAAGACGCCGGGCAGACGGATGTTCTCTGCGCCGCACTAGGTCTTTCCTAGATGAACCCCTTAATCTTGTTCCTCCGAGACCGGACTCTACCAACTGACAAGAAAGAAGCACACAAAGTCCGGGTGAAGTCAGAGCGGTTTTGGCTCTCTCCATCTGGTGCGTTGTATAAAAAGTCCTTCATCGGTCCTTATCTAAAGTGCGTGCACCCGAGTAGTGTGGAGGCCTTCTTGTACGAAATTCACGAAGGCATTTGTGGCAGCCACATCGGGGGCAGGTTCTTGGCCTACCGAGCTATTTCACAGGGATACTGGTGGCCGTGCATGCAGGCCGACGCCCAAAAGTACATCTGCAAGTATGAAAAATGCCAGAAATTCGCCCATCAGATCCATCAGCCTGCTAGGGAACTTCTCCCCCTCACCAGTCCTTGGCCCTTCGCCATGTGGGGGCTAGATATAGTGGGGCCACTGCCAACAGCACCGGGCAATCGAAAATTCTTCATTGCGGTCACAGATTACTTCACAAAATGGGTTGAAGCTGACCCTTGGCAACAATCAAAGAGAAAGACGTGAAGCGGTTTGTCTGGTAGAACGTGGTCACGCGGTTTGGCGTCCCCAAGATCTTGATCTCTGACAACGGCACCCAGTTTGACGGTCGCCTGTTCCGAGGATTTTGAGAAGATTTGAAGATTGAATTCTACAACTCCACTCCGGCTTACCCGCAGTCCAATGGTCAAGCCGAGGCATCGAACAAGACTATTCTGGATGGATTGAAGAAACGGCTGGAGAAGGCAAAGGGAAAATGGGCTGAGGAGTTACCCAGCGTCCTTTGGACATACCGAACAACCCCGCGGCGATCTACCGGGGAAACTCCATTTGCTTTGGCTTTTGGCATGGAGGCGGTCATACCTTTGGAAGTTGGCATGCCCACCCTAAGAAGCGAGAGTTTTGAGCCCGAACTGAACGCCGAGGCTATTGCCTTGGAGCTAGACCTAGTGGAAGAGCGTCGGGAGAAGGCCCTCATCCATGTGGCCGCCTACCAACAAGAGTTCTCAAAGAAATACAATAAGACGGTGCACCCCAAACCGTTCAAAGTTGGTGATTGGGTTTTGAGGAAGGTTATGGACAACACCCTGGTGCCAGGTGAAGGCAAACTAGGGGAAAATTGGGAAAGACCCTACAAGATCACCGGTCTGGCGGGCAAGGGGGCTTACCACTTGGAGGATCTAGAGGGAAGAGCAATACCCCGGCCATGGAATGCGGCCAACCTGAAACTGTATTATTTCTAAGATTTTGCTTTCTTTTCTTGTGCAAAGGAATTTTTTGGTTTGCACTGCAGAATGTAATTCTTTTTGTCAATATATAGAAGTAATTTTGCTTTAGCACTTGGAATGTTATTTTAATGTAAAAAACTGAGATGATTTACTTCGGTTGGAAGAGTTGGTGTTTTGTCCAACTTAGGAATCCCAACCGAGATGATTTACTCCGGTTGGAAGAGTTGGTGTTTTGTCCAACTTCGGAATCCCAACCGAGATGATTTATTCCGGTTGGAAGAGTTGGTGTTTTGTCCAACTTAGGAATCCCAACCGAGATGATTTACTCCAGTTGGAAGAGTTGGTGTTTTGTCCAACTTTGGAATCCCAACCGAGATGATTTACTCCGGTTGGAAGAGTTGGTGTTTTGTCCAACTTCGGAATCCCAACCGAGATGATTTACTCCGGTTGGAAGAGTTAGTGTTTTGTCCAACTTTGAATTCCCAACCGAGATGATTTATTCCGGTTGGAAGAGTTGGTGTTTTGTCCAACTTAGGATTCCCAACCGAGATGATTTATCCCGGTTGGAAGAGTTGGTGATTTGTTCAACTGCTATTCCCAACCGAGATGCTTTACTCCGGTTGGAAAAGTTGGTGATTTGTTCAACTTTGTTATTACCAACCGAAATGGTTATTTCGGTCTATGAATTTGTTGTTTTGTTCTGCTTAAGTACTTCAACCGAGTTATGAATTCCGGTTGACGAGGTGTTTTGTTCAATCTATGATTTATACCGAGATGTTTTGCTGAAGATGGAATTGATGACAACCATGCAAACACTTGGCAAAATTTAAGTTTTTCATTGATAAGAAAGTCAATACAAAAGGTGGGGACAGAGCCCGGTTACATCAGAAACGCAGAAACCAAACATACAAAAAGAAAAAAAAACTAAACTAAGGGGGAGAGATTGGTAAACTCGTCCTCGGCGGCCTCAAGGTTGATGGTTGGACTTTTGTCTTGGGCACCGGGCTCGTCATGGTCGGGCTGCTCCTGCACCTCGGCATCCTCTGCCTCTGTATCTATCTCGGCGTCTCCCCCTTCAAGCCCTTCCTCGGCCTCAGCTTGCAACGCGCTGAAGACGTCGTTCGCGTAAGGCACGAGGTAGACCGGTAGGGAAGCAAGAGGAGGATTGGCAAATACGTCGGTGTCAGAGCCCTGGCCGAGATGCTCGTAGGCGGATTTCCAGCCAGCTTTGAAGTAAATGTCTTGTGTTGCAAAGATTTGTTTCTTATAGCTCTCCTCGGCTTCGTTGAAGCCGGCGTTGTTAGCATCCCGGCAGTCTTTCTTCCTCGACTTTTTGAGCGCGTTTAGCTCGGTCTGGAGCTCATTCTGTTTTTTCTCGGCCTCATCCAGCCAACCGAGCAGTCCGTTGTTGTGTGCATTAGCCATCTCTAGTGAAGACTTTGCCCGGCCGAGCTCGGCTTGGAGGCTCTGGACTTGGCTGGCTGTGTCATTGGACTTTTGCCGAAGTCTATGGATGCGCTCCATTACTAGGTGTTGTTTCTGAATGGCCTGCAAGAAGCAAAGTTGATTAGAGAAGGAACCGAGCAAACACTTGTGAAAATTTTAGAGGCACATTGACTTACCCTAGCCATAGACTTCACTGATGATTTTACCAACCGAGTGTCAGGGACGTGGTCGCTGCCAACCACGTCGCTCGGTAGAAGAAGAGCTTTGGTAAGATCGAAGGCGAGCAAATGTTCCTTATCGCCCTTGATCGAAGCCGTAACTGGAATGTCTTGACCCCGGTGCTTCAGCTGTGGACGCCAGGCCGGCACTGGGACAGGAGTGTCGGATGGCTGCTCAGTAGACAGCTCGGTGACAAGCTCGGCAGATAGATCTGCGCGAGCTCTTTTACCAGCACGGCGAGGAGCAGGTTCTCGGCTGGACTGCCCGGTCGTTGGAGAGGCAAGAGCAACCACGGTGCCGCTGGATTGACCGGCGGCTGGCGATCGGGTGATAACGCTCGGCATCTTGGCAGACGTGGCGGTGAGCAGGTTCTTGATTTTGCTTCGTTTGGCCATCTCTTGCTCCTCTATCAAGCGAATGAGTGGAACATCTGGCAGAGTTGGATCTGGTGGAGGTGTTGGAGCGCGGAGGAAGTTTGTAACTTTACTCCGGCGGGGAGCGGAGTATCTGTATGTGGGACTGTAGCCGAGCAACTGGTTGCAATCTCGGTCACGGTAGCGGAGCGCTGTCCTGATTGCCTTGATGTTGGGGAAGTGATAGTTGGCTTGCAAGGCTTGGATTGCAGCAAAAGAAACAAGAAAGAAAATGACTAAGTACAGAAACATGAAGAAAGTATATTAACCGAGCTAATTTGCACGGCTTACATGTGCTTCCAAATTTTTTGCTTATCATCCAGCCTGGTACCGCAGCTGTCTCATAATTGCCTGACACCCAGAAGAAATCATCGTCGTGAAGATCCTTGTCTCGTGTGCCGGTCACAATTTTCTCTCTGCCCGGTCTAATCTTAAGATAATAGGCGAGCCCGTCGCTGGTGTGGCCTAGGGTGTATTGGCGCAGGATCTCAGCTAAACCTAGGCTTATGCCTAACCGGTTGTTTAGCTCGTGCACGCCGTTTATTATCCGGTAGGTGTTGGTGGATACTTGGGTTGGTGCAAGCCCGGTTCGGTGCAGGAACTCGGTGATCAATGGGTTGAGTGAAAAACGAAGGCCTCCTTCGACGATCGATAGCACGGTGAAGGGGCATTGTTCTGTTCTACCCCAAGGCGTGGTCTCTTCTTCCGCGAGCTCCAGGTGGACATCGGCCGGGATGCCGTACTCCTCCTTGAACACAGCCAGCGCGGTCGGAGTATCCACTAGGAAGCGGAATTTCCCCATTTTGTGGCCGGCCTAGGATAGCTCAGCTGAGGGGTTTGGCACTGTGGTAATTGGTTGTTGCTCGGTCCTGAGAGCCTCAGGAATGGACAGTGGTCCCCTTGGACTCTGCAAGAAAATGATGGCAAGTGTAAGTGTAAGCGCGGTCGCGCGAAGGGAGGTGGACTTTAGCTCGGTCATTAAGAATGCCAGACCACCTCGGTCGTCTAAGCTAACTAAAGAGCTCGGTCGCCCAAGCAGACCAGTTGTTATACCGGTTGAGCGACCATTTCCTTTTGTTATCTCGGTTTTTGCTGGGGTTGAGACAAACATGTTATTTGCTCGGTTAGATTGGTTTTTTGGATCAAATGAAGACCAGGAGCCCGGTCCGCCCCAGTTTTTCAGTGTTCTTCATGAAAAACGAAGAACACCATGAACAGTGGCAGGTTTTGGACGATTTCTATGGCTACGACCTAAGAACTATGTTTTAGTGCCCTAATGTGAGAAATATTTAAGAAGATAGCAACAAAAGAGGGGTCGAAGGACTTACCAGTGAAAGGCAGGAACTGTTCCTTCAAGCACGAAGAATGGCAGACGAGGCTGGGAGAAAGTTGCTTGAGCTCTGGAGCGTCGGATTGCAGAGAAGCAGTAGGAGCGAGTTGAGGAAGAGGGGGCTTGTATGTATAGACGAAGAAACCGCCAAAAATTCAAATTCTGGCAGACGGCTGGTTTGGCTGCTCGAGGACCAATGGAAGCCCGCCACGTGTCCCCATTTATGTCGACATCAGAACTGAAACGACAGGTTGGAGAGTCGAGGAGACAACCGGGCAAATTTTTTAAGAAGAGGACGTCAACCGAGGAGTATAACCGGACAGGTTTGCAGGCAGGAATGTCAACTAGCCCAGTCGTCATTTCGCGTTCTGAGGACCGAGAAAGTGTCATCCCGGTCGAAATAAGTAATCCCAGTCACGCTTCAGCAGACGGAATTAAGGGGCAATTGAGAGGGAGATTTATGATCTGGAATTGGGCCTAGGTAAAGGCCGAGCAGGTTGAGAGCCTAATGGTGCATCGGGCCGAGATGACCGGCGATCCGCCTGGAGTTGGGCTGCCAGGAGTTGGACCGGGCAAGAGTTAGGCCAAGTATGTGTGGCCCAGTTTGGAAAGAAGCTGCTCGGCAAGGCAGTGCTCGGTTGGACCGAGCTGCTTGATCAGGCGATGGTGGAGCCAGTCAAGCTGAGTGACCGGCGCCCGGAAAGGCGTGGTCAGCCGAGGTAATTGTTTGATCACAGGAAGGCCGACCACAGGAGGTGCCCCGGGGCTAGGCTTTGCCGAGATGCCGCCTAGCCCGGTCCTCCTTGGGCTAAGCCAGTGAAGTGCTTGGGTATGAAGCACAGCACGACCGTGGATAGAGAAGCTCGGCTGCCGAGCTCCAGCTGAGAAGACAGGCAGTTGAGATTAGGTGATGTTCAGTAAGGTTTATGTTGACAGATGGGATAGCGGAGCCACGTGTCAGGAGATGACTGGGAGTGGATATGGGGCGCAGAGGGTATATAAGCATGTCTGCGCCCCCCATACGGAGACAGACGAACACTTTGTAAGGAAATTCTTACATTCAAACACTCTTCCCTCTCTCTCTCTCTCTCTATCCTAAGGTGTGTGCTAACTTAATCGTCGGAGGGTTTTTCCGGCCACACACCGCCGGGTAGCTCACCGTTATTTGCTCGCAGGTGATCGGACATAAACGGAGCTCGGAAGAAAAGAGTACAGGTTTGCCGGAATATTTGCTCCCCGTACAGTAAACAAATGGACAATTCCAGAATTTGAATCCATAATTGAATTCTAAAATGGACAATCTGAAGCTCAATTCTAGAATATGTTAAACAAATGGACAATTTGAATTGATTTGATAGCAATGGAATCGTATATGTTAAACAAATGGACAATTTGAATTTGATTTTATTCAATTTCTAGTTGAATGTGAATCGTATGTGTTAATTTCAAAACTGTGTTGCGTATAGTCACAAATGCAATAATGGTCTTCTCCTAAGCTAAGACTTTGTTTGGGAAGTTGGCTATTTTAGTTTTTGACTATTTTAGTTGACTAAAATTTGTGTGTTTAGAAAGACAGTTAAATTTTTTTTATAGTTGGATGTGATGGTTGTGAGAGAAAAAGTGAAATAATTATGGATTTGATGTGACATTTTGTCTTATTAGTTATTTTAGTTTATTTTGTTTTTTGTGAATTTTAGCCTAAAAAACCCACTTTTAGCCTTGCCAAACAACGCCTAAGTTAACAAAAAGCCGTATGTTTACCCAATTTTGTTATTGGCTAATGATATTTGAATACCTCATGCTTATATTGGCACTACTAATTTATCTTGTTAGAAGTTTCACTTTTTGTTCTCTTCCTTTTTTGTATGTAGACTACGGATGATTGTGTATGTTGAGCTCCTTTGGTTCTGCTTCTGAAGGACCTCATTTTTACACTTGTGTTCAATGTAGGCAAATGAATATGATGGTTGCTTCTTGCAATTGCTACCTGATATAGCTGTGATAACAAATGTGGAATGGGAGCTTGTAGATATCTTTGAAAATGAGGTTAGCGGGTGACTTCAGTATTGAAAGCAAAATATTTATTTATTTAAATCTGTTAGATTGGTGTAGACTGACATAATTAATTTTTCTATCAATTAAAACTAATTTTTCTGTTAGTAAAATGAATATTTCTGCAACAATTGAAATTTAGAAATAAATCTTTTATCAAGCACAAGTACATGGGTGTGATTATTGACTTTGTAGACATTTTTGCTTTCACAACTAGTTAATAAAATACTTCTGTAATGTTTGATGATTTTACTAAAAATTTTATTAATGTTGCTGAGCATCTGATTGGTTTATAATGAAGCAAAGATGAGAATGGTCACAAATAATTATGGGATGTTATTTGTTTGTGCACAACTCAGAATTTCTCTTATATGTTTCCTTTTTTATGTTAGAATTAAACTGGCACATGGACTGCTATCTTGTAAATATTCTGTCCTAGCAGCAGAGGTATGTATATTTTCAAAATGAGTTATCTTCCTGCTGTTGGTTTCTGCTTTATGCACTTACAGTGTTGTTTTGATTTTTGTTTGCCATCTAGAAGGATGATACCACAAATGCTGCACGCTCAACACCCACCGCTGTAAGTTTCTAGCTGGATCTTTTCCCAACACGTGTGTAGTGTTTTGATTGTTATAGGCATGTTTGAATCAAGTCATTTGGTTTTTCTTCGCTATTTTGATTTGAATATTTAGCAGTTTTGATCTTTAACAATTTTACATTGACCTGCTGTTTTTAATAGAGTTTTAAACCATAGTTTTTGTCACAAAACTTTGCTTTGCGTCTCCTTTGTTTTTCTTTTTAATTATTTATCTCATGCGCAGGTCTATATCTCTTCATTGATCTGCAAGCTATCTGTTCTTTTTTTTCTCATTGAACTTTGTCGTTTGTTTTGCCTTAATTTTCTATCACTTCTGTTGCCTTGTGACTTCTTTTCTTTTGCTATTCTGTTACCATCTAAAACTTTCAGAAACAGGAGGGCATGCCTCCTCGTATGTTCAAGGCAGTCATTGTTGCTAGTCATCCTGAATTTTCTACTATGAGACAACAGGTGTGTTCGGTTATCAGAGGCCTCGTTTGGCAACAGGCCGGTTTAGCCAAAAAATCAAAAAGTTACTAAAAAGCCAAAAAGCCAACAATCCATACCAAAAAGTCAAAGATTCTCTTTTCTCTCTACTTTTTGCACATTTTTTCGTAAAAAGTTTAAAAATCATCCCAAACATACTAGTTTTTTTTAGCTCATATTTTAGTCAAATAGCCAAAAAGTTACTAAATTAGCCTGTTCCCAAATGAGGCCTCTCTTATGAATAATAATCTTGTTTTCTTATACAAGGAGATGATTTGATTCCTTCCAAAATGTGGATACAGCATCTTGGGTTTTTGGTGCAGTGAATGACTTAAAGATCCAGTTTATTGACTCAAATGTAGAACAGTGTTAATCTAACCCAAACCCACATCATATAGCCAGATACAACTATTAATCTGAGCCATTTAAAGAAATATTCTATCTGGACAATGGGTTCCATTGGATTGCCTGCATGATGTGGGTTTGGATAAAAGGTTATACCAAACAAATTTTTATGTCTTTCTTTTGGTTTCATGATGGATACTTTAGGGACCAAAACTGGAATTTTTGCCTTAATTTCATATTTTAGGTGTCAGATTTATGGATCAAATTTGTGATCCAGTGAATTTTGAGATTATTTGGTGACTGACTTTCTGCCTAGTTGTGAGAGAGGGAACCTGCCACAAACCTTCGCCAATACTGGTTAGCAATTAGTGAAAACTATCCAATCGATTGTGTAGTTTAAACTGACACAATGTAGTAACCACTGGTTTTTATTTGGGAAAGAATTTGAGGCCCGGGTGGTTTTTGCTGGCAGCTTTCAAGAAATACCATTAACCTTCTATTTATTTTCAGGTCAACAACCATGTGGAATGATTAGTGAGTTACAACTTTATGTACTGCATAAAGTTCCTTCTTTACATTAATTATTTGCATGGGCTGCCTAAATGCTTGAAAAATCATAAATTTGTTTTGTATAAATCAGGTATGAGTGTATGTAAAATAGTTTGCTGTTTGTTAGGTTTATTTCATATTTTTCCCTAATCAATTTGTGAAGCATCTTTGATATCTACAGGTAAATTAGATTCTTTTGAGAAAAGTAAAAAATACTTATTAGTATATAAAAATTGGATTTATTGAAACAATGCCAAAGAAATGTTATCAGTTGAATTTTGAAATTTTATTAGCATAGTTTATAGTTCATGATTTCCTTTTCTTGGCGCATTATATTTTCGTTAATTCTTCAGTGTTTGATATATTATCTTGTCAATGTGTACTAACTTCTAGCTTTCTCATTAATTCTAAATCTTTGGTAGATATATAATTGAGGTATTGATTTTGTTGTGACTTGGATATTCTGGTAATTTACTGATGGATTCTGTTTATTTGTATGCTCAGGTGAAGTTGATAGAAGAATTGCATTTGGCCAATTGAGAAGATTTGCTTAGCGAGAATTACAACTAGCTACAGACAACTTTAATGAGAAAAATGTCCTTGGAAATGGGGATTTTGGAAAGGTTTATAAATGAGTGCTTTCAGATAATACTGAAGTGGCTGTGAAACGATTAAATGACTATGAGAGTCCTGGTGGAGATGCAACATTCCAGTGTGAAGTTGAGATGGTAAGTGTAGCTATTCACAGGAATCTATTACGTCTGATTGGGTTCTACTCATCACCAACAAAACGTTTGGTGTATCCCTTCATGTAGAACGCCTTTTGATTTATTCTAGCGAATTTTTGAAGTCTTTTGATTTTATATGTAGCTGGTGTATGGATGTCACCAGTAGCTCATATGTTTAAATAGGTTTGTATGAAATTATTATTTTAAGTTGGAATATACTTGGTTTGTATGCAATGTTGAACTCATTTTTTTATTTGGATGGTTGTAAGTGAAATAGATGTAGATTGTGGAATGGCTGATAATATATATGCATTGTTTTGTTTGTATACATGTTACAGGTTGCATGATATACATACAGGCTGTGGACATATTAAATTTTTTTTAAAAAAAGATGTTTTTGGCTACTAAACAATTGGTAGCAAAAAATGAAGTAAATATTTTTAGTGACTAAATAGCTAGTAGCTAAAAAAAGAATTAAATGGAAACAATTTTTTTGGTGACTAAATATGTAGTAGCTATAAACAAAAAACTTTAGGTGACCAATGATTTAGTAGCCAAAAAAAACAAAAGAAAGAAAAAAATTAATTGGCAACTAAAACTTTAGTAGCTCAACAAAAAACTAGACTTTAGGCGACTGAATCATTTAGTAGCTAAAAGAAATAAGATGAATAAAAATGAAAATTAGCGACTAAAAGTTTGGTTGCCCTAAATGGTAATGTTTTTTGTGACAAAAAATTTTAGTCGCTGAAAATATAATGTTAAATTTATTATGAGCTTTTGGCGACTAAAAAATTAGTCGCCAATTGAATACTTTCAGTGACTAAATAATTCTTTGTTGCCAATTGAAGACTTTCAGTGACTAAATAATTTTTAGTCGCCAGTACCTTTCTCGACAATCATCTAGTGACAAAGCTAGCGATCAAAAAGTTTAGTCGGCAAAACATTTTGGAGACTAAAACATGACTTTTGGCGACTAAAGTGTAATTTGTTGTAGTTATATGGAGAATAAGAATGATTTTGTTTTTAGAATGGAGGGAGGCTACTTTGATCTTACTACATTGAATGGGACCTAATAGGATAATAAAAAATAATTTGGGTTTTACGTAGGGGTGAGCGCGGGTCAATTGTGGCCACAGAATTTTCAATCCGCCATCCGTCCGCCAATCCGACCGATGTGGATTTAGCAGATTGGCGGATTGATGGTTGGATGCGAATCGGTTTGGCGGTTTAAAAATTTATAAATTTTCAACATAATTCAACTGGTGCACTTTCTAAAAAAATAAAAAAATAAATAAATAATTACAGTCAATGACTTAACAAAGTATTACAATCACTACATGCCTCATCCAAAGAAAGAAAGTTTGAAACTTTATTCACATATTACAATCATGGTATGCCTCATCCACATATTACAAAGTATTATAATGAGTGGTCCTTAAAATATAAAAACAATTCAAACCATCAAAACTATGAACAAAGCAGTAGTAGAGATTATATGCCTCTATATTGTTACATCTATATTTGTGTTTGAAAACAAAAACCAACCATCATATATAATCTTTTTTATTTATTATTTTTAGAGTTAGATTTAGAAACTAAAATATATAGATAAATAATACATTTATTTTTTTCAATTCAAAAACTATATTTAAGTTGAAAACTCTTTTTCAACAGAATATATTCAACAGAATATTTAAAATCTTTTCAATTGAAAACACAAATTGAATATATAAACAAATTGAAAATACAAAATCTTACAAATTATTAGGGATGCTCAGCTGTTTGGCGGTTCGGTTACGGCTAAATGAACTTCAAATCCGCCATCCGTCCAAAACTAGGCAGAATGGAAAAAATCAATCTACAACCGTCCGCTCGTCATCACGCATCCGTCCAAAATGCGACGGATTGGATCGGTTCGGTCGGTTTGGGCGGATCAAATATCCGCTGCTCACTCATAATTTTATGGTATAAAAGTGTTAGAAATATGATTTATGAAAAAAGTTCTCCTAAAAAGTATTTACACATTCGTAGAAAAAATTATGATTTAATGTTTTAATGGTTATAAACTTTATTATTAATATGTATTTATTTTTCAAAAATTACACTCAATTAATATTTTCCCAAAAGAAAAAAAGAAAGTAGGATAATAGTTAGAGTATTGCTATATAAATTTAAAAATTAGACTCAATTTTTAAATCTAGTTATATCCAATCAATTAAGATATCTAAAATAACATTTTCTTTTGTGCATTATTTAATTATCAACTAATCATATTGAATATATTTTATTAAGTCTAAAAATGAGTTTAAAAAATGAACGTACATATATATATATATATATATATATATATCATTTTCTTAATATTTATTTAAAAAGGGTGGGGTTCATGACTACCTTTTGCTGCTTGGACCACAAAAACAAATTGGCTTTTCAAGTGTTCGACAAACAACTCCTATCCTATGGTCTAAATCTTTACGGATTCACAACCAAAAAAAGAAAAAAATATCTTTACGGATCTTGTGGTTGGCACAGTTTGCGGTCGGCAGCCCATTAAGGTTTTGGATCTTCAATTTGTAACAAATTTAGTGAAGAAAGGAGATTAAAAATAAATAAATATAATTTTTTTCATTTTTTTTTTCCATCTATAGATTTTCAAATCTATAAGGAAAGCAATACACAAATAAAAAAAATTACACGAATTTTTATATTAGAATGATGATAATATCAATTTTGAAATATCTCACATTGGATTTAAAAAAAAAAAAAAAAAAGTGATAAGACCTAAGATTACCATTTCATTTTGAATTAAAATTCTATAAATTTATGGAGAAAAAAAAAATCTCATTAAATCTTATAACCACTATAGTGAGATGATTGATTCATGAACTTTTATGAAAAAAAATTAAATAGGGCTTATTGGGAATTTTTCCTAAAGTTTTTGTTTTTATAATAATACTCAGTCTATAATTCAACAAATACTACACTTATCATATTTCTATATTATATTAAGTATTTTACTAGTAATACACTCGCGTATATTTTTAATATAGTGCTAACAACTAAATTGAAAAATCAAATGGTTTTTGTTATCACAATAATTACATTAAATTGTAGTTCCAAGTAATAACTTGACAAATGATTCAAATTACGATCTTACAATATATTTAAATGAATAGTTTTAAATATGTCACATCATAATTCAGAGGAGAGTAAAGATTTAAAAAAAAAAATTTACAAAATGATGTGAGATTATTATGAATCTATCAATTTATAAAATAATAAAAAAAAATCTATCAAAAATGTCACTGTTGTATTATTTTTATAATAAATTTTGTATAAAATTTATGTAAAAATATCTTTTCCTTTAGAGCATATAATGTCACTGTCAAAAAAAAAAAAAAATGGCCACCACAAATTTTAAGTTTCATTGTTTCTCTCTAAAGTTGTTTTTAGTCCATAAATTTAGAAATAAAAAATATATATAAAATATAAAAAAAATATAATTATATTTTATTCACATTCTATTTATCTTTTCTATTTTATTTTCTAATTCATTTTCAAATTCATAAATCAAACCTTACTCATCTTTTCTATTTTATTTTCTAATTCATTTTCAAATTCATAAATCAAACCCCACCTAACCGTGTCACTATCTTGCGAGTATGGCTGTGAACCAGATTTTTATTGGTTTCATTCAATTTTAGGAAAATGAATTGTTCATTTCATTTGAGTGGGTGTTTTTTTAGTGATTGGATGTCCGGATCAACTAATGTACATTTTGATTCAAATAAAGTGTTATTTTTATTTGAATCAAACAAATTTCAAGTAAAACTTACAGGCTTGATTTGGTTTTGTTTTTCTGAAAACAGTTTTTAAAAAATTATACTTTCTTATTTTTCGTATTTTTTTGTTTTTATTAAATTTTTTTAATATTTTAAGCAATTTTTTTAATTTTTAGATATATCTAACATAAATATACCTAAAAAGTAAAAAATCTGTGAAAAAACTTTTTAAAAATTCACTAAATACAAAAAATATAAAAAAAATAACATAATTCAATACATTTTTTATATTTTTATGTATTTATTAATTTTTTAAAATATTTTTTTACAATTTTTTTACTTTTTAGATGCATCTAAAAAAGTAAAAAAAAAAATACTTAAAATTTTAAAAATATTCACTAAAAATAAAAAACACAAAAAATAAAAAATTCAGTTTTCAAAAAACTTAATCCAGAAAACTCAAACCAAACACATTTAATAGCACTTAATGAAAAATGAATCCATAATCTATAAAGTATACACCTCTACGCCTAGGGCTGAGTAAAGAATCCGTGAAATCTGTAATCCGATCCAATCTAATCCAATCCGATAGGTTTGGATTGGTTTTTTGAATTCGCTGTTCAGTTCCGGATTGAAGAATTAAAAATCCATAGTATACGGATTGGTTCTTGATTGAACCCCACGGTTTTGGATTGGAACTGATCCGGACCGTATACAAATAGTCTATATTTTTATTATCAAAAATGCGCCGAACCCCCAGTAAAACCCACCCCACCGACCCCCCCCAGTGCCACGTGGCACTGCAGGATTGGAAGAAAAGAAAAGAAAAAAAAAACAGAAAACTGGCCAATGGAGGCCCGCCACGTCACTGGGGGTCTGTAGCAGCGTTGTTTTATTATACATCCTCTCTCATAGTATCTTCTCTTATTCTATATAAAATCTAAACTCAAATCTAAAACCGTATAACATCTTCTTTTATTACTTTTATTTGTTAGTTTTTAGTTTTAATTTGTAATGGTCTAAATATAAAACCAGTTTTCTTATGATTGTTTAAATTCTAGAACAGTATGTCGCTATTATAGAAAAGCATGTTACTATTGTGAAACTAATATAACGCTATATTTATATTTTTATGAAATTAAAATATTATATATATATATATATATATTTTTGTTGTTTAATCATGTGAATCCGTGGTCCTAGATTGATCCAATCCATATATAAATGGATTGATTCGAATTGATTTCATTATTTAAACAGATTAAATTAATTCCAATTATCTAATTCAAACCATGTTCACACTTACCTACGCCCCAAACTGCATCACCGACCCTTGGGTTGATTTCATTTGAATGATTGATTACTAGAACAAAGAACAAGAACTTTTGCTAATGTTATTAATGGAAGGATGGCTAAATGATAGAGACGTTGGGTTAGGTTAATTAAGGCCTCAATTTTCATAAAATAATTGAGCCGACAGCCTAGTTCTAATCAAATACTAGTAATATATATATATATATATATATATTTACAAGTGGATATTTTTATAATTGGTGGGTGACTTGTCTTTTGTATTGGTCTTTTCTTATTTTTCTTTTCTCCTTAAATAAGACCTGTATTTGACAATTTGTTATTCTAACTAGGCAACTCAGGAGGGATAAATTGGATTTCTAAATAATTTGTTAAATTAAAAATTAATTCAAATAATAAATAAATAAATATATTTAACAATATAAAATAAAGTAATGAAATGAAATGAGCAGAGGGAAGATAAATCAAACATAAAAATTTATAGTAGTTCTGCACGTCGCCCTACGTTCATTCTTCAAGTATCCTCCTCAAAAATTTCTTCACTATTTTTTAAATAGTAATTACACCACTAACTTTACGAGTACTAGTGAACCTTTACAACAAATGACCAATCTTGATCACTCCAATTAATTTAAAATCTGATGCCTAATCACAACTAACTCAAGTGATTTTATCCCAAAAACTACTCAAAAAAACTCTCTTTTTACAAGAATAATATGAATAAGAAATAAAAAATCCTTTTATAATTTTGCTCAAACTCTCAATAAATTTTTTCACAAAAAATATAATTCAATAAAATACAATATAATATTTAAATATATTTTAATATCACAAATTTTTCTCTTCATTACTTCTTTGCTATTTATTTTTTTTCAACCAAAATACTCCTCATATGTCATAAGAAGGCGCCGGCGAGGGGGGGAGACACTCCACATGTTGAATTCAATGCCTCTGACACACGGAGCAACGGGACAATTTTTCTTTTCAAGTTTTGCAGGCAGAGAGTGGAAAATATAGCAGAAGGTTGCTTTTGATAAACAACAATGTTACAGATTATTAAATTTTTATTATTAACATCACTATCAATGATGTAGGAAGTAAAAAAAAATAAAATAAAAATTAAAACACAAAATATATGTGACAGTAAATAAGATTCACTACCACATTCGTAATGTAACTACTAATTAGTAGTCTGTATCATTTTTTTTAATAAATAGTTAAGAGTCAATTTTTAAAATTTTTACAGAAAAATCAAATGATACATAGTGATTATATAATAAATTTTTTATTAAAATATTTTATTACAGAATAATTTTTGCATTAAAATAGACACTCCACATGTTGAATTCAATGACTCTGACACACGGAGCAACGGGCCAATTTTTCTTTTCAAGTTTTGCAGGCAGAGAGTGGAAAATATAGCAAAAAGTTGCTTTTGATAATAAAAATGTGTATGACCCTTTTTTTTCTCTGTACTTTTTGATCCTCTCTCTTTTTTGATTGATTTTTTTTTATTTTTATTTTTTTTTTCTCCTTCAATCACCCCTTGTCACGTGCGTGAAGGGGTGGGGATGGTGATTAGAGGGGCCTCTATCAATACTTCTTTTGATAAATAGTTAAGAGTAAATTTTCAAACTTTTTACAGAAAAATCAAATGATACATAGTGATTATACAGTAATTTTTTTATTAAAATATTTTATTACACAATAATTTTTGTATTAAAATATTTATATGCATAGTAAAATCTCTTTAAAGAGTATTTATATCATATTTGAAAATATATATTCATTTTAAAAATTTTGTAAATATTTTAAATACACTTTAGTAACCACTCATATAGATATATCAATTTTATCAAAAGAAAATAATCAATTAATATCAAATTTTTTAAAAGATAAATAGTGACAAATTGGATTTTTAACGAGAAGGTAGGCTGTCGGATTTAATGAACAATGACAGCCTCAATTTTATGTCAAAATACCCCATAAGGCCTCAATTTTCATAAAATAATCAGATATGTGAATAATGACAATCTACACTTTACCAAATAATAAGAGTAATTATTAACGAGATAATGAGATAGAAAATTGTTTGAGACCACTAAAACAATGAGCTCTAATAGCTTTAAAAATATTGTATCCTTAATTGATTTGATGTTTTGCTCTTTGTTTTTTTTTTTTTTTTTTTCGGCCTGCCAGCTCATTAAAACTAGCTTAGTGGTCTATTTTTAATGGAATCTATCACCACTGCAATGAGATAACCCAAGTGGCTAGAGCATCAGTATCGAGTTCAACAAATTTTAAGTTGAATTAATCCCAAAAATTAATTTTTTATTTTATTTTATCTAATATTTTTTTTTGTATGTACACTTATATCAAACTCCCTATTTTAAAATTAAATTTTATAAATATTCATTTTATATTGTTATAAATATTCATTTTATATTGTTAAAAGAGTAAATTATTTATAAGTCCTGTTTGGAAAACTTATACAATATATGATCTTATGAAAAAACTTAAAACCCACTAGGTCCTGTGATTTGTTTGTGGACACATCTATCCTCAATCTTAATTAATTAATAACCTGATTAATGATAATATCATATATGAAAAATTCAATGTTACCATAAATTGTGATCATATCTCTATGGTTAGAAATTTGAAATTCAAAATAACTTAATTAATGACAATATCATATATGAGAAATTCAATATTACCATAGATTGTGATAGTATCTATATGATTAGAAATTTAAAATGCAAAATAACATAATTAATGGTAATACCATATATAAAAAATCCTATTTTACCATAAATTGTGATCATATCTATATGATTACAAATTTAAAATTCAAAATGTAAATGTAATATGTAGTATCCCAAACCCAATGTGACAATCCCAAATCTAATGTGACAATTTCAAACCCAACGTGATATTCTCACGTGCTTCTGGAATTCAAAATAACTTGATTAATTGCAATACCATATATGAGGAATCAAATGTTACCATAGATTGTGATAATATTTATATTGGTTGGAAATTTGAAATTCAAAACATAAATGTAACATGTAATATCCAAACACAATACGACATTTCTAAACCTAATGTGACATTCTCATATGTTTTTCATCCCAAACCCAACGTAAATGTAACATGTAACATCCCAAATCTATTGTGACATTCCCATATACTTTTCATCCCAAACCCAACGTAACGTTCCAATATTTCACTATTGAATTATGAATAATATAATCTCTTAAATGTAACATATAACATCCCAACCTAACTCATGTATTGAACCACCATCACCTCCAACCTAGCGTAACTTCAACATCAAGCAATGGGGTTCAATCTACATTCAATTACAAACCCAAATCCCCATTAATTTTGTGCAACGTACTACGATATGTATGTAAACACTGATTACAACAAAGACACAATACACATTTAAACACATATACAATCAAACAAATACACAAATGTCATCTACTATATGATGTATGTAGATTAACGTTACACACTAAATGTAACATGTATTGTAACACAATCATTCAGGTGCCAATGTACAATTGTCATCCTACGACGTAGTTCACATTCGATATTCAATTATGAACCAAAACCAAATACTCCCAACCTAACCTTTGAACCCATACACACCACTCCACACATCGAACATATCAAAACGCATTAACTATTATAATGTCAAATACACACATTCAATCAAAACATTATCAAAATATGCCTATCAATAGGTATAATAGATTATCAATGCCCATTAAAGATAAACAATCTACACTTCAACAAACTACAACACACAACCCTATTAAAAAAAAAATCTCTTCCCCTTGACCAATTGGAGTCGAAATCTGTCCAAGGAATCGACACACAACCCTCAAACTTCATCATATCATCGATCATATCCACATCCATTTAAGCAACAATTTGAAAATGCATTGGAATCCCACAATTAAGGCGAAAAAACTTACACTGTTATTGTCTGTAGACTTGTCTTTCTTAATAGCCTTCCTAAACGTGTTATAATGAATGAGAAAATAAGATATAATATGAAAATAAATTAGTGGTATAATAGTACACTAATATTATTCATTTACAACTTATAAGACTTTATGAAATACATTTCTATTTAAATAGAATTTCAATCTTTAAAAAAATATTCATAAAATTTCACATTAAATAAATCTTTCAAATAAGATTTATAAGTAATTTTTCCTCGTTAAAAACCAGTAGAAAAAGTTGCTAATTTTATATTGCTTATCCACGTATATGCAAGTCTCATATTCCTTATACATATATATATATATATATAATAATAATAATAATTGTGCCAAATAACCGCTTGTTGCTACGTTCCAAAAAAAAAATAATAAAAAAATAAAAAATATAGAGTGGTAGGATTTGTAATTTTTTCCTTTTGGTGGTTGATCACTCCGTGAAAAGAAATAAAAAAACAATATATAATTTGTAAACAATATATACCTACATTAAGAGATGTATTATAATATATAAGAAAAATGCTTGGGACCTCTAATTAGAGGTACCACTAGTGATGTGGCAGTGGGTCCCACCCACTGCCACATCAGTGCTGTGTCTTGGTTTTTTTTTTTGTTTTTTTTTTTTTTTACCTTTTCCACCTCATTAGAGGTGTGCTTAGAGCCTCTAAATTAGAGGTCTCTAGCATTGCCCAATGTATAATTTGTAAACAATATATACCTACGTTAAGAAATGTACTATAACAATCACAAATTAACAATCACAAATTTTACAATATGAGGACTATTTTAAAAAGATGATAGATTATAACCCACTTTTCAAAAATAAGCTAGTGAGATTGATGGAAGCTCCTGAAACTTGATTTTTCTATTTTTGCTTTACATTCTGATTTAGAAATGAGTTTGACAAGACTGATATAGATATTCTTAAGCCTCTAGAAAATCGAGTCCGGATTCTCGGCCGCCCTACCCGGCAGCCCTACCCGATAGCCCCCCAAAACGACGTCGTTTTGAGGGGAAAATTTTCAAAAAAAAAAAAAAACGCAGAGGAAGAGAGGGAGGAAGGAGAGGAAGAGGGAGGAAGGAGGAGGGAGGAGGAGGAGGAGGAAGGGAAGGACCGAACTGGAGGGGGCCATAACCAGTGGGGGAGGAGGAGGATGAGGAGGAGGCAGATGCGGGGCCAGAGGCGGAGGCGACGACGGTGAGCTGCTGCGACGAGCTGGATCGGGCGACGATCGGACGGCTGCGACGGCCGGCGGCGAGGCGACGAGCTGCGATGGCGAGCTCGCAGCCTCCTCCCTCATCTCCCTTTCCCCTCCCCTCTGGTTTCTGTACGAAGAGAGAGAAAGTAAGAACGAAAAAGAAGAAAAGGAAAAAAAAAAAAAAAAACCAAAAAACCCCCAAAACGACGTCGTTTTGGGGGGCTGCCGGGTAGGGCGGCCGAGGATCCGAATTCCTAGAAAATCACTTATTTTGATTTGAAATCTCTCTAGTTTTTTTTTACGAAAGTAATTGTACATTTTTAATAAATTTAAATTTTAAAATAAATTAATAAAAATAATGTAATTACCGAAGAAGTTTTCAAACAATATTAAAATTTAAATAAATTATAAGAAATTATATGCAGGTGAAAAAAGGAAAAAAAATAACTAATACATGGGGTGCAAGCGACATTATATTCCCATAATTTTTCATTTACACTCTGTTATAAACACACTTACACCTTTATGTGTTTGGGAAGTTTGTGTGTTGAGTTTTTTTTTTTTTTTTTTTTTTTTTTTTTTTTTTTCACTAAAAGACAAATTTTTTGTAAAATCAAAAAAAATAAATCCAAACAAACTATCACATCCAACTCCATAATCATTTCATTTTTTTTCTCACAAATATCACATCCAACCACAAAAAAACTCAAACTATATTTCCAAACACAAAAAAAATGTTTTTCAATAATATCCTACAACTAAAAAAACCTACATAAAAATCTACTTCTCAAAATTGATAATTTTTTTTCATCTTTCATCTACATTCAATTCCCTTTTAAATTACCAACAAGGGTTGGTTCAGTTGGTAAGACTTGTTTTCTTCTCCCATTAGGTTCAAGTCCCGCTGCCGACAATCCTTTTGTGTAATACTTTCCCTAGCCCTGAAATGACATAGCCTCCTTTCCTCCTCAACTTTTTTATGAAATCAAAAAAAATTCCCTTATAAATTATTAAATACTAGCTTATCATCCGTTCTATGCACGAGATAATTATAGATATTTATATTTGTTTTAATTTTTTTTAATATATAAATTATGTTTTTTAAGATTTTTTATAAAAATAATTTAACAATCTTATCATTAACCATAGTGTACAAGAGAAATTAAAAAGACTACTGCAGTAATTATGCACGGGCTGTATCTATAATTATTTGTATGAAAAGATTTTAAATGCTAATCAGAGATTTTGACCAAATCAATAAATACAGGCATATGGATTGGAAAAAATTAATAAATGCTGATCAGGAGATTTTGATCAAATTAATAAATGCTGAAGTTTTTTTTTAAATAAAAAATTTAGAAATTTAAGATCGAGAGATTGGAGCTCGCTTGGGATTTAGAAACCCCATTTTCCTTAATATATTTACAATTATCAATATATGTGAATTGCGATTTTTACATGTATTTTTTTTTTAAATTTTTAAATGTTATTTTTCCTTTTTTATATTATATTAAAATTTAATATTTTGATAATAATCATATGTGTTGGACTTTTCAAGAAATTATCTGTCTTTTTTTTTATTATATTATATTAAAGTTTAATATTTTGATAATAATTATATGTGTTTGACTTTTCAAGAAATTTTTTTTATGCTTGTTCTTAATGCATTAAAGTGTTATTATGAGGGTAAGACTTGGGGGTTGAGAGAAGTTAATAAATGTTAAGATTTTTTTTAAAATAAAAAAATCAAGAAATTTAGATTAGAAAATTGGAACTCTCACAAGACTTGAGGTTAAAAATCTCATTTTGTTTAATATATAGTATAGATAAATAATATATTATATATATATATATATATATATATATATAGATTATAAGATGAGAGAAATAAAGTGTTATCTTATTATAATTGAGGAGATCTTATAAAAAAAACGTGTAGACATGAATGCCCTCCTATTTTATTGTGTTTACAATTATCTATATATGTGAATTGTGATTTTTAATTTTTTTTAAATGTATTATTTTTTTCCTTTTTTTATATTATATTAAAGTTTAATATTTTGATAATAATCATATGTGTTGGACTTTTCAAGGAATTAAATGTCTTTTTTTTATTATATTATATTAAAGTTTAATATTTGATAATAATCATATGTGTTGGACTTTTCAAGAAATTTTTTTGATATTTATTCTTAATGCATTAAAGTGTTATTATGAGGGATAATAATCATATGTGTTGGGACTTTTCAAGGAATTCATATGTGTTGGATTTCAAAGAATTTTTTTTATGCTTCTTCTTAATGCATTAAAGTATTATTATGAGGATAAGATTTGAGAATTAGGAGATATTAATAAATGTTAAGATTTTTTTTTTTAAATCAAAAAATTAAAAAATTTAAATTAAAAAATTCAAACTCTCACAAAGTTTAAAATTAAAAATTTCTTTTTATTTAATATATAGTATAGATATAAATTTTACGTAATAAAAATAAAACGTATATCCTTTTATAATTTTTCTCTTGGTATGCAATTAGTTTCGTAACCAACGCCAGCCTGTCAACAGAATCCCAATTAACCCGGCTTAACCTAAAATAAATCTAACCATCTAACCATGGTAAAAAAACAAAAAAAAATTAACCGTAGTTGGGCGAATTGGCGAATCTATTGGGCCACGCGATAAATAGACACAAAGCCAGCGCGCGTAATTTCGGACTTTGTGAGAGTTCTCTTTGAACTTCTTTCCTATTTTCAGAGAAGGCGGCGCCACAGCAAAATTGCGGTTTCTACCCTCCCAATGGCCGTCTCCAGCTATGCTAGGGTTTTCCCGTCCTTTCAGTGCCGTTCAGATCCCGACTTCTCCGGCATCCCTCGCCCCGAGAACCAGAGCTCCGGCCGATTCTCCAGGCTTGGGGAGAGTCGCGGATTGTTCGAGGCCTCCGGTCTTTCTTCTCTGATCTTCAGGTTCCCTCCCAACTTTGTCAGGCAGCTTAGCATCAAGGCTCGGAGGAATTGCAGCAACATAGGCGTCGCTCAGGTCGTTGCGGCTTCGTGGTCGAACAATCAGTCTGCGTCTGGTTTCTCCTCCGCCGCCGCTCTCTCTCCGGTTGAGATTTCGACCGGAGATGAGGAGGAGGCGGTGGTGGCGGTTGATAATGTTTGTTGTAATGATACTAATGTACAGATTGACGGTTTGATTGACGAGAAGCCGTATTCGTTTTTGAGCTCCGATGGGAGCATTGCAGTTCACGCCGGTACGTTTCTGTATATCTATATGTTGCGTATTTACATTTGTATATCTTTGATTTTGATTTTGATTTTGATTTTTTGTCTTTTTGATTTGTTGATTGTGAATTGTGATGGTTCATTCCGTTAAGAGTCCATTCTATTGCATTAGACAAAATCAATTGATGTTTCAGCCTTGGAATAAAGGGGTTTCTGATGTTTTATAATGTAATTATCGTACATAAATGGATTATGTTCAAAGTCCTTTTATGTGTCATTCGAGTTTGAATAATAATACCCCCACATGACTAGTTTCTTTGCAACATCTATGATTATAGTATGTGATTAAGCATGGATTGATTTTACATTTTCTCAATCTCAGGTGAAAGGTTAGGTCGCGGGATAGTTACTGATGCGATAACTACTCCAGTAGTTAATACGTCTGCTTACTTCTTCAAGAAAACTTCTGAGCTCATTGATTTTAAGGTATGCATCATGGTTGGATTTGCTAGTTTGGCATTAAATGTTGTTATTGCTCTACACCAACTAAACCTTTCAAGAGAGCGTTGTTTTTTTTGGATAGGCAAGTCATATTATAACCAAAAAAAAAAGAAAGAGATAGATCATGAAATTCAATACACATCTTTTTGTAGGAGAACAAACATAAATAAAAACAAACTACTCCCTCAAAAAAACAAACTAAGTTTATAGAAGAAAAGCACAACATACATAACAAGAAGGATTCAAAATTTTCCTCTAGCCCTCTTCAAGTTATGAAATTGCGCTTTAAGTTTTCTTCGGTTATCTTCCTTTGTAGTCTCTCCATTACTGGAGTCACTTGGAGATGGGCACTCTCTATTTAGGCTCTTTGTTTGGCACAACTCCTCTTGATTTAATTTTCCATTCCCTAACTCTCCCATATCACACAATTCAAGGACATCAAAGGCATTAGATGTTGAGAGGGCAGAAGACTCTGTCTCTCTCTCTCTCTTTGTTTATTACTGTTGTTAAACCTTGCACACCATCTCTCTCATTTTTCTTCACCACTTCCCATTTAGTTGAAATTTGTATTTTAGTCTCCTTGACTCTCCACTATTTTTTGGAAGATGGAGGGTTCAAAGTTTGACTTCTAAGGGCACAAATTAATGGTATAACCAAAAGTCTTACAAATATCACACCTTTGAGGCTTTTATGGAACCTCAACTTGAATCTTATACAGGTCACCATAACCAAGATTTGGCACTTAAATACATATTCTCACAAACTTATGTTTGTTTCTCTTGAACGTAGGCTCATCCAAATAAAGAGGCGTACCAATGATACTAGCAATGCAACCCAAAGCCTCTTCAGTCCAAAGCTCCAAAGAAATATTATACAACTTCACCCACAATGGCATACTCAAAAATTCATACTTTGTTAGTTTTAGTTCAAGTTGTCATTTTTTAACAACAATCAATCTAGCCCCAACGTAATAGGGGCCATCTTCTAAAATTTTGTTCATAGCCTCTTCACTTTTTACTTTAAAAATAAAAAAACTCATTATCAATGGAGACAACATCCTCAAGCAAATTTTCCTAAACTTTCTCTGCCCAAGTTTTCACATAATGAAAAGAGAATCTTTTATCAATGAAGTATCCAACAAAGACATTTTTTCAATGAGAAAAGCCTTTTTTTAAGATCTCAATAGGAATATTGTACATACCATCTACTAGGTTTTCAATCTTATGGGAACCTATTTTATACTTCAATTTTGATACTTTGTTAATCTCTTCTTTAAGTAAAGAGCTCCAAGCTTGTAGAGGCTTACTTGATATAGCAGGTGTATCACCTTCACCCTTGCCAGATTGTAGCGAGTTTATTTGATAATTGCTTGATCAATTGTGTTGCATGTTTAACATGATAACAATGACTCTTTGCCTGCAACGTGGGATTAATTTGGTATATTGAATTAGTTCTTTGATCTATTTGGTAGGAGAAACGCCGTGCAAGTTTTGAATATGGACGTTATGGAAATCCAACGACAGTGGTTGCGGAGGAGAAGATAAGGTCTGTATTCATTTTTATTTAATTATTTTCTCCGTGTAGCACTTGTACCATTGAATGCATTTGAGGCCATGTATTTTTTCTAATTGAAACAGCGCACTTGAGGGAGCTGAATCAACCTTGTTAATGGCATCTGGAATGTGTGCCAGTACTGTCATGTTGTTGGCATTGGTACCAGCTGGTGGGCATATTGTGACGACGACTGATTGTTATAGGAAGACTCGGATATTTATTGAAACTATCCTTCCCAAAATGGGGATCAAGGTATGGTTTCCTCTTATTGGGACTGTTTCCACACTGTTGATTGCATGTCTTCAGATCAAGGACCAATTTTGCTTGTCAAAAAAAAAAAAAAAAAAAAAAAGGGATCAATTTCAGATCTGTGAGATACTTATGGATAAAAGTTTTTTAAATGTCTCTCTCTTTCTTTTTGTGAAATTCAAGGTTATAGATGAGAAAATTCAATATCATGTTAAAAAACGATGGCAAACTCACCCTGATAATTGTGTTGGTGCTTTGGTTGAATCCAAAGGATTGCTGTTCTGTACTTTCTAATTTTTACGCTTATTCCTGATTTTCTTCCACAATTGAACTGCAGGCCACTGTGATTGACCCTGCAGATATTGGAGCCCTTGAATCTGCACTGGATAAAAATAAAGTGAGTATTGAAGGAAGTGGTTAGCTTGTTTGCTTCAAGTTTCCATTGGTAGTCATCATATACAGCAGAATCAGGTTTTCTTGAATAGATTGACATTATTATTGGATGCAGGTTACTCTTTTCTTCACTGAGTCCCCAACCAATCCATTCCTGAGATGTGTTGACATTGAATTGGTTTCAAAACTTTGCCACGATAAAGGAGCACTTGTCTGCATAGATGGAACATTTGCAACACCTCTCAACCAGAAGGCCCTTGCTCTTGGGGCTGACATTGTTTTGCACTCCGCAACAAAATTCATTGCAGGACACAATGACGTATGTTACTGTATTTGTGAATCTAGTTTGTTAAAGGATTACTAACGTTAAACCATTAAACATAATTAAGTATTATTCTGTTGTAGGTCCTTGCAGGTTGCATCAGCAGTTCGGAGAAGTTAATTTCAGTCGTTCGTAACTTGCATCATATTCTGGGTGGTGCTCTCAACCCTGTGAGTTATCATTCTTATTTTCTTCATTTTAATTTTAAATTTTTTGTTAGACCGTTTAGGAATTCTTGGTTGATGAGTCTTGTTACATAATGGCGCTATTTGGGAAGATGAATTTTTGGTTTTTTTCTACTAAAAGACAAATTGGTTACAAAACAAAAAAAAAACAAATCCAAACAAAATATCACATTAAACCCCATAATCATTTCACTTTTTCTCTCACAAACATCACATCCAATCACAAAAAACCCAACTATCTTCCCAAACACAATTTTTTTTCTCCAATAATATCCTACAACTAAAAAAATCAACAAAAAAACCCACTTTCCAAACACCTACAATATTGTTGTGCACCACCTTCATAAATTTATACCACTAAGGAAATGCAATGTAATTTCCAATCCACTAACACAAAAGACTTGTTCACTGTCAGTCATATAATTTGGTCTCTGAACCAAACAAAATGTTTTTGGGGTTTTACCATGCTTGAATTATTTCACTTTTGAATCTTACTTTGCAACATGAGCTTGTATCATAATAAAGGGCCTTTCCATTATCAGAATGCCGCATATCTGATCATCCGAGGCATGAAGACACTGCATCTTCGTGTACAGCAGCAAAATTTAACAGCATTGAGGATGGCCGAGATTTTAGAGGCACATCCTAAGGTACTTAAACTGCCTTAATTTCCATTCCCGTCACTCACTTTTATCCCAAACACCCGAACTACAACAACCAATAAGAAGCAAAATTTTTCTTCTTCTAGCTTCTTTTCAGTCCCATTTGTTTTCCTGTTGGTTTTCGTTCTATTGCCATGATGATGCTTATGCCATTTATTATTACCATTGTTATCATTGTCATCATGATTTACAGGTGAAACACGTTTATTATCCGGGCTTGCCAAGTCATCCAGAGCATCATATTGCCAAGCGGCAAATGACTGGTTTTGGTGGTGTGGTTAGTTTTGAGGTCGGTATGGACAACAGCTTTGATGAGCAACTGGCTGATAGTTATTTTTCTAGTCTTCTGATTGTATTTTGGTTTATTTCTGCATTTTGCTGAAGGTTTATTGCTATATTATTTTCCATTTCAGGTTGATGGAGACTTATTGACTACTGCAAAGTTTGTTGATGCTTTGAAAATCCCATATATTGCCCCATCCTTTGGAGGTTGTGAAAGCATTGTGGATCAGCCAGCAATAATGTCTTACTGGTATATTCTCTTCACTTCTTCATCGTATAGTAAGTGAATATGTCTCATCTGTTTATGGGGACAAATTCCCCTCGAAGCATAGTTAAAATGTCTAGGTAGTTTAAACTTCTCTAAATTGGTGGTTGTACAATTTTAATTTTCTTTAGACTTTTTTTTGATAAGTAATTTTAATTTCTCATAACTATAGCTTGTTTTATGCAATGTCTAAAAAGAAAATGTTTTACAAAATTATAATTTGTACAATTCAGATAAACACGATGTGCCTATTTGTTACTACTGTACATGGTGTTAGAAGATAATGTGTTTTGTCATGCATTTGAGCAGGGATCTAAGCCAATCTGATAGGGCTAAGTATGGGATCATGGACAATTTGGTTCGCTTCAGCTTTGGAGTTGAAGACTTTGAGGACATGAAGGCTGATATTCTTCAGGCTCTGGAGACCATATAGAGTGGTTCACCTGCACCGCTGTTTTCCTTTTTATATTGTTATATTTTGGGTATGTGCTCACAAAATGTTCTCCTTCACTTTACTAGGTTTGTCAGTTGAACAATCCTAGTAATAATGTCTGTTTTCCTTCTGTGATGTGTGCTTTCTTGTTTTTGAGTTTAACAACTAGCACGTACAATGAGAAATGAACTTCAAAGTGTTGTAGCAATGAGTTTTTGCTCATCTTCATTCCACATCTTTTTAAATTTTAATGCCGTTCAGTTCTGAGCATTTCTGTTGTATATTCTTTACGAAGAAAGTGAGCAATTCATGGTGATGGAAACGACTGTCAAGTATGGAGAACCATTTGTTCTCTCGATTGTGGACTGCATTCAACAATGGTGATAAGTGATGCCGAGTCTTCTGATTTTACTGTGACATACTTATCGGCTGCATTGTCTGGTCAATTGTTCTTGGCTGCATATAGAAACTTATTTTTTCTTTTGCATTTGGTACACTTCCGATCTTAAGTATTGAAACTTTCTTGTTTATGTTTGTTGTCGTTCTGTAGTTCTCATACTTATTCAAATACAGTTACCGGCCAAAGAATAATAACAAACCAATCCTCCCTGTTCTGTACAATAAATAGTTATGATGTGTGCTTCTCTTCATCGTCGTAATTGAAAGGTAAGGGTACTGACTTGAATACCTGATATTTCTCAACGTTGGTCAAGTGCTCGTTCTCCAACCTGATCAGAAAAGACATAATCCAAATATAATCATGAAAAGTCATTCTTGTGAAATGTTCGATGAACTGAACAGTTGAATTCTTGGGTAGATGAGTTGGCCAGTTTTTGTCAAGTTTTGTTTTGTTTTGTTTTTTTTTTTTATTATAATGAATTTATTGTCTTTTTTTTATTGAATTTATAGCCATCAATGTTGGCTTGCCATTGTTTCTGGTCTACATTATGAAGGAACAGAAATCTAAAACATACATACCTGAAGAAATTTCATATACCCCTATGAATGATCTCCAAACAAGCTACAATTGCAATCACAGCTGTTCTATGCAGGAATGGTGCTTCATAAAATCCTAGAACTGATTGCATCCAAGCAAGTCTTAGCATCACATCCAGTACCTGCAATTTTCATATCACACATACTTTAGTAAAAACAAAAATGCAACCTCAATAACTCTTTATTCTGGTACTTACTATTGCTACAAAGTATACACTTTTGTTTGATATAAGAAGCTTGTCCCTTAACCACGGGTTTCTAGAATTCCTTCGCATAAGTCCCCAGTCTATGACGATGTCCCAATACGTGCTAGCGAGTGTTGCAACAGCTGAACTTGATCCGGCCATGATCTTCCAAATCTTTCCCCACTTTTGATCATTACCTGTTCTCATTACGATGGCCACAGTTGTTGAGCAGTACTTGAGTGTGTTAAGTGCATGCATATAATTTCCCTCTTCAAACAAGCGTCGTAGGCACTGTAACATTAGGGTCGAGTATATTGTAATGCCAAAAGAAAAGATGCTATGTCATTGTTGCATGCCAAGATGTGTACACGGTGCATATCTAGCAGGACAGAGAGGCTAACAACAAATTAGTGTCATTTGTGAGTGCTAAGTGTTAGTTAACATAAACATACCTGAAGCGAGCATAGCCAATATGGAATAACTGAAACGACGATTCAGAAATTCTTAAAAGTATCACTTTGGTTGCACTTGTTTGATCTCCTCTTGAAGTCTTCCCAACCGTAAAATTCTAAAGATCTCAATGCCTGCACCTGAAACAGATTAGCCATACCTGTTACATAGTTTTTCTGAAAAATTAGGAGTAAATGTATGCTTGGAATGTGAATGGACTGTGATACAAGCTAATTTTGAAAGAGCAACTGGTCTCGTTTTGATGGCATAAGCGAAATGTCTAACCTGGCTAGTGAACTGATCTGCCAAGAAGAAATCGGGGAGGGTAACCTGAAAACAGAGATAATTAATTAAGATTAAATTTCAATCATACCTTTGCATATTATAGATATTTCGCCATAGAAATTCATAGTTGTGTTACCTTATATAAAGGAGCACAAAGACAGTGAAATGCACATTTTATAAGGAAGAAGCGATTTGAACGGTAAACGATGTTGAAAGGACAGAATGTTTTAAGAAACACCAGCTGCAATTAGATATTGACACGGTTTACGCTCTTAAAAACATTACAAACATTTCATAGTCAAAGATATTATTGTATAAGAAGATCAAAATTACAGTGACGAGTCCCAGAGGGACTAATTCAGTTATTGTTCTGAAGCTTCTTATTCTTGGGTCCATGTCCATGTCCAGATTTGAGATTACACCAGCCAGTGTGAGAATTGCAAGACCAGAACCGAGGAGGAGGACTTCTCCATAACCCAGTTCTGTCCCTAGCTTGAAACCAAATAAAAAGGGATAATTGATCCGGAAACGCTTCCAAAAGTATGTGTTTCCAGCGTACATAATCATGTGCAGGACAATGTATCCAAACAAGCTGCAAAAAAAGTGAATCTAACAAAAGGGTTAGAGAGAATATGATGAAATTAAAAATAAATGCAAACTAGCTATTAATTCCTCGACATACCTGCAAAGTGGAAATATGTTTTCCATGTACTGCCCACGCGCCTCGCTCTTAAGAAGATCTTGCTTGTATGAGCTCAACAATAACCACTATGAGCGCTATTAAGCAGCCAGAGAAAAAACCTGCAAGAGAAAAAAAAAAAAAAAACGGTTTGGGAGAATTCTTGTTGATTTCATTGTTGAGAGAAAATCAAAAACAGTTTCAGTGATGTACGTCATGTTCTTACCCAAGAAATATGTTACTCTATGCCTTTCCCTTCTAGCTTGTGGCCTTAGAGTATTGATTCCTTTTTTGCGATTTCCATTTGAGAAGTGCATTATGAAAGTAGACTCTACTCTTTCCATAAGCCTAGTAACCTGAGGAAGCACAAGATTGACCGGAAGGCTCGTGTCAAGGACTCGATCTTGCTGACACGAAACAGAAACTCATGAATTGCATTAAACCTCATCACAGGTTCCAATAAAAGATTTGTCTACCATCTCTAAGTAAGCCTTCGATGCATTCCTTGAAGTGATCTGCACAATTACTAATTAGTCAATATAGAAAACAAAAATTCAGCTCAGGCCAATTATGAAGAAAACCAAATTGTGTGAGACCTTGTCGTACTTCTTCATGATCTTAGAGAACGCCAACTGATTCAAGAAACTGAAACATCAATTACAAATATGTCAGGAAAACTCAGAGTTGAGGAAACTAACTCTTTTTTTATTATTTTATATATATATATATAAATATATTTTTTTTTTATTTAATGAAATTACCAGTAGCTTTTGAGAAGCCGTAGCTTTTGGTAGAATTCAATAAAAGCCTGTCTCATTTTTTCTTCCACTTTCCTCAGCTCCTGCTTGCTGAACGATAAGTCGGATTTTGAACTCATGATGATATTTTTCAAAGTTGAAACTGGAGTTTCAGGTGCGATATTGATCTTTACACAATTCAATACTTCTAATGAAGTGGGCCTAAAGCCTGCAATAATATCTGCCTTCTACTGGTTTTTTTATGGTTACTGCTGGTTTCTGGTTCATCTTCCATAGTTCCTTCAGTGCTCATCTCAACTTCTTGAATAGCATCCATATGTGACCTTACTTCACATTCAAAACAAAGATTGAAATTTTAAGAATATAACTATGAAAAAGGAGAAAAAAAAAAAGGGAAATATCAAAGGAATCTCTATGCATATGATCCATGATTTTGTTTTCCAGATTGGCAACATCAAGAAAGACTGACACTGTACTTTTCAACAATGCTTTTCTCAGCTCATCTTACATGCGACATCTCTTTTCTGGGCAATTAATCATCACAATAATCTACAAATTTTTTGTCATATATCAAGAATAAATAGGATAATATAAATGCTTTAATACCCATATATGTGCTTTAGAATTTTTCTCTCATCTCCCCTCATCAAATCTCTCTTGTTATATACATATACATATTACACCTAAATTTTTGGCAATTTGATGACTGAGGAAGATGAGTTGAATTTGGAATCGGTTAGCAACAACAAACAATTTGGGCATTTTTGAAAAAACAAAGCTTCAAAACTATTCTTAGTTGTATGATTAATAGTATATACATCAAGAGCAGAACTTATGATGGTTCTCCCATTACATGGCTTACTTTCATTAATCTCTTGAGAAGTTGTTGATACAATGACAGGTTTATCGACCTTGATCCGAAGAGCAATGAGAGCATTCATTTTTTTGTTCAACTCCTCTGCCTCCTTTATCAATTCCTTCACTTTTTCCCTATAGAACTTGATCACTTTGTTGAACTCATCATCAAGCCTCCTAAAGAACACAAGTTCGTACTCTCCTCCTTCATCCGAGGACATGAGAAACATAGTTTCATAGTAGTTCCCTTCCGGTGACCCTTCTTCTTGCACTGCACTCACCAGTATTACCTCACCTTCATTGTTCTTCTTTGGGGAAAGTCTAAGGTTGTTGCATCGGCTTGTAAGCCCGCTAAAGGCTCTGTAAAGCGATAGTCTTCGCTTCAGAGAGCCTTTTGGGGTACGTGCAATATTTGGTGATGATGCATTCCTTTGTCGAAAATGCGAGATGTCTTTCAAGAGAGTTTTGAGATAGTTGTAGGCCATGTATGCTTCTTGCCATTCTTGCACCATCTGTGAAGCAAATTCCTTCCCAAACTTCATTGTTCTTGAACTAAACAAGGTTGACTCAATTAGGTTGAGCCATCAATCCAGAAGAGTCAAGAGAAAACCAATGTTTAAAATTGTTGCAGAACTGTAGAGGACACAGAACGAATATGGATAGACAAGATTTTTTCATGAAATGGGTCTCACCAACTATATCTGTAATGTGTAACTGTTTTTCTTTTCATTTGGTGTTGATCATACCCTCTTACTAATTTCAACAAACAATATGAACGCACATAAAGATCATATCAGAATTTTGAATCATTCATCTACATTTAAATAAACTAAAAATTCAAATGTAGATAGTATTAAATAAGCATAAATCAGTCCATGGCTGAGAGAGCAGTGGGGCCTCCCTTACTGTGGCGTTATAAATTGGGGTTTTAGCTTTTTGGTGAACTGTTAACTCCCTGCTGGTGAATGCATACCCTATAGGCTACAGCTATATAGTCTGCACTGTCGCGTTTAACATCGATACAAAGAGTACCCACCAAACTATGAAAAATTAGGGTTATTATTCAATAATCTCATAATATCATGCGATATTATTTATATTGTGTCCCAAATTAATCATGTAGTGAAAATTTTTACAATGTGACTTGTTGACTCAAATTGTACAGTAAATAAAATGATGACCCATTTAGTGTGTGTGGGGGGCTATTTTTCATTAGTTACGAGAGTAACCAATCACGTAGACAATGGCAACTTAGTATGGGTTGCAGCTTTTCATTAGTTGGGAGTAACCAACTACGTAGACAATGTCACATGATACTCTGAAATTATCTAATAATTTTCTGAAAAACAAGGGCAGCAATAAAGCCCTTATGTTAATTTATGCCAGCCTCACACCACTTCAGGTTGGCTAGGGATGCTTTTTTCTCTAGAATCTCTATGCTTTATTCCATAGGTTGTATTTGGATAATAAATTTTGCAATTCATAAAGAAAAAGAAAAAGTCTAAGGAAATGGGAGGGGGAGGGGGAGGGGGAGGGGGTGGAATAGCTTATATTTTATTCAAAATTTCCTTTCTTTTTCTAAATTACTACTTAAATCTATGGTTCAAATACAACCTTAATATATATTTTTAATCACACAATGTGAAAATTTTGAAACATGAGAACCTCCGAACTTTTTTACACAGATGATCTTAGGCCTTCAAGTCTTCAATAACATTGGTGTACTTGAATAGTGAGAATGAAAGAGCCAACAACATATTTAAAAAATGTCATATTCAAATAAATGCTTGGGCCCAACAACATATTTGCGCACTTGAATGATCAAAGGTGGTTGTATAAATATTTAAATGCCTAAGATGAAAGAGCTAACGTATGTTAATCAAATTCTTCAAAGGCTATACTTTTTTAACCTTGATATTACGGTCCCATGTCTTCTTTATCATTTTTACACTATCTATAGATGCTTTTTGAAAAATAGATCCATTGGCTTTCACCAATAGAATTGCTCTTCAAGTATTAATGTATTTGAGGCGTCTCTTAAAAAATGTATATTTTGAGAAGCATTTTCTAAATCAACCACTAAATTTTTGACAAAGGTTTTGCAGTTTTAGAGCATCTCCAATGCACTAGGCATATAATACTTGTTAGTTAAAATGCCTAGTGTGATTCACTTTTTTCAATTCCAATGCACTAGGCATATGATTAGGCATTTTGCCTCAACTCATATTCACTAGCTACATGTAGCTAGCCTTCAACGCTAGGCAAAATGTATTCATTCATGAGGATCATTTCCCTCCATCTTTGTTGTTGACGTGGCATTCTATAAAATTAATAGTATTTGGATAAATAGCTAAAATAAAGAGCATAGTTGGAGTAAAAACATAAAACAGTTGATAGGCAAAATAAAATATATATACTTTATAGTAATATTCAGATAGGTAAAATGCCTACTACCGTTGGAGATGCTCTTAGATGCAAATTTTAATGAAGTTGTCACTTTCTCACAAAGAAACTTTAAGCCTTGTTTGACATAACCTATTTTAGTCTATCTTTTTATCTTTTTTGGGTCACATCAATCAACATCTTCTCTTTACTTTTCTATACATCTTTTTATAAAAAATTAAAAAATACATTTATTTAAAACATCCCAAACCACCCCAAGATTCTATTATCTTTGCAGATGTGGCAAATTTGGCACAGGCTTTTTATGAGAATATAGCCAAAAATGATTTTGGCATACTATTAGAGATGCTTTAAATATAAGTAAAAGAAATTTTTAGCTAAATAGTTCTTTAAAATTTTTCAATATATATTGGAAAAAATCAAACTCTTACGATCTCACCCTTAAAATTTTGTATCAGAATATTAAAAAAGTACTCCATTTGTTTTGTGTCGCAAGTGACTGAGTGGTGGCCAATGAAACAATTAAATGATTGGCATATTAAAAAAAAAAAACAATGTCAACATTCTTAAAAATGTGAATAAAACAAAAAAGAAGAAGAAGAAGAAGAAGAAGAAGAAGAAAGAAACACCAATGTTATAGCAAGTTTGACATTGCATAACCGTTCCACACAATTTTTTCTCCTGTCACACACACTAGCACATGGATTCAAGCATAAACATCCTTATCCATCACAACTAATAACATGAAAACATGCACAGCCAAACCAGTAAGTTTTGGGATTTTATTATACTAAAGCAGAAAAACATCTGCACATGATAAAAAAGTTCAGATGGTTTCACACAACCAGAGGTTTATGATTCAAACACTCAGAAAAGAGTAGTGACAATGAGAGAAAAACACGCCTTCTCTTTATTTTAGTAGTAGCTTACTATGGCACAAATGTCATTCCCGATGCTATCCAGCAGCATTCCATTTAATCATCATAATGCTTGCGGTGGTGGTGCCCATGATGGTGTTTCTTCTTCTCATCATCATCATCATCAGAATCGTCATCTCCCTGCCAAATTCAATAAAATCCAAACAATCATAAACATGAAAATTACTTGAAATGACGATTCATATTTAAAAAACCCAAACAAGTAAAGTACAAGGAGACAACAACATTTTTTTTAACAAAAAAAACATAGATAAGTCGATAATTTTAGGGCTATTCTACTCATTGTAGTTTTTGTCCAGTATTAAAGTAGGTTTTATTTTCTGTGATACACTGAAGAAGGTTCTAGTAGTTATTGTCTACTGATAACCCATCTGAGCTGCTCACTTTCATATACAGATAAGGAAATTACATACAGGTATCCCTGGAGGGGATGACTCCACCACGTCACATGTAGGATCTGAGATAAAGTGGCTGTTTTTATAGCAGCAACACAACACCATATTTAATTTTTCTAGAACTTACTCAATCCCAAGGCAATCAGGGTAAGAAATGATTACCACTTCTCAATAGGCGATCGTGTTGACTAAAATGAGAAGCATGTGGAATAGCAACCGGGGGGGGGGGGGGGGGGGCGGGGATCACACTCCCCGTTCCCGATCCTCGATGGAGAACCTATTACTCTCTCCGTCCCCGCCCCTGATCGGGGATCGGGTTTCCCTGACCCTAAAAACTCCCCGGCCTAAATTTGTTTCAACATCATCAATAACAACATTACACATACATTTTCAACAACAAAAACACAGATCTGAGACTGAGACACGCACAAAACCATCAATATCATCAAATAGATCAACAATAACATAGATCATTAACACAGATCTCTTTAACAGATTAACAACAAATCATTAACATTTTCAACATCAACAACAACAAATCATTAACATTTTCAACATCAACAACAACAAATCATTAACAGATCAACTACAAAAAAAAAAAAAAAAATGATAACATAAGACACACAGATCTGAGGGAACGACGGAGGAGGGAGAGAGACAGAGAGAGAGAGAGAGAGAGAGAGAGAGAAAAACTAGATCTGTAATCGATCAATCATGCAGCAGCGAAGATCTTGAGTAAATCTGCACCATGCTCGATCGATCTGTAATCCCTGGAGTTAATCTGCAACGGCGAAGATCTAGTGAGGGACGAGTTCCACTGGTCAGGGGTAACACGGTGATAGTGGCGTCCAAGGAGGTAGGGGCGTCGGAGGATCGAGTCGACGTTGGACAACAGTGTCGGAAGAGAGAGTAGAGGGAACAGAGAGAGAGAGAGAAGTGGGTTTGTAAGGGAGAAGAGAAAGAGAGTCGTAGGGAGGGGAAAGAGAGAGAAAAAGAGGAAGAGGGGCTTGTATCAGTGAAAGGGGGTGAGGGAGCAGGCTATCTTCTGTTTATATATATATAGGGATAAAATGGTAATTTAACATCGGGGATAAACCGGGCCGGGGATCGGGGACGGGCCGGGTACGGGGATAGGACACTTATCCCCGTCCCCGACCCCGACCCGAATCTGTTCAGGGATTAATTTTTAAATACCATCCCCGTCCCGTCGGGGGTATTTTTCAGGGAAAACTCGCTCAATTCGGGGTAGGGGAGTCGGGTCCCCATCGGGCCGGTTTCAAATTGCCACCCCTAAGCATGTCTAGGCCTAGAGGCAATTATGGGTTATTATGAAAAGCAAGCAGAAAGAAAGTAAAAATGTCATTGTCTAGAAAAACAAAAGAAGTATGCACATCAAGGTGGAGCATTTATGTGCTCTACGAACAAAAATAGAGCCCACTTTGAAGCATTAACATATAAAACAGAACATAAGTACCAACTTATTTGGCGTGCAATCTTAAAAAATTTGCACAGATTAATAAAAGCCAGGGGATCCTAATTTTCATAACTGCTCCAATTCCACCATAAAGGATTTCCTCTAGAGCTCATGCAAATTCTCCACTTCATAACAGGGCATACAAACACAAGACGTGAACACAAACAATAATGAAAATAATTTGATATTTTTAATCAAACTTCAAAGACTTGGCTAAGCAAAAGGAGATGCGCTCAAGTGGAACTGGAGGGCATAGTACACCACTACAAGTTTGCACAAAAGCAAAATGTATGTGTAACTCATTAATAACCTGTATTGACTTTATCCTATCAGTCATGTACGATAATAAGACTACACCTTGTCTCATAATAACACAAAACAGCTTGTGCATCATAGGTTATATATGGCAATCAGCTCTTACCACAAACTTTCTTTTTTCCTTTTTTCTTTTTAACAATGCTAAAAATACAAAACCATATCTACTGATTTTGGCCTTGAACTATTTCCACATGTTCTCTACCAAACACATCAAGAAACGGGCAAAAAAAACACTTCAATTATCCAACTGCCAAGTAAAGGCATAATTGACCGGTGCCATAGGCCATGCATTAACCTTTTAGACCGTGTTAGATTTTATAAGACGATGCATTTTGGTCAATCTTATGCAGCCACTGTGTTCTTCAGGAAATGTAAAGATTTTTCGAACTTTATTGGCCTTATACTATGAAGCACAGACACTTCTGTGGAGGCAGTGTATAGGTGTTCAACACGTGTCGGACATGGACACGCAGTGGACACGTGTCGAACGCTCTACCTAGCGTGTCTGCCTTTTTTTTCTTTTATGAATTTCCCTAGCCAACCACACCTGGGGACATGTTGGAGACAAAGAGGGAGAAATCCTAACCCATCGAAGACAGAGAGAGAAAGAGAGAGAGGAGGGGGGGGGGGTGAAGAAGAACCTGTTGAAGCCCTCAGCCCTAGATTGGGGTATGTTCTTTTCTTCATTTTTCTTCTTCGTTCTTCTTCTTTCTTCGTTTCTGTTGTCTCTATTTCTTCGTTTCGTCGTCTCTCTTTCTGATGTCTGTGTTCTCTCTCTCTCTCTCTATGTGGTCGACTCTCTCTTGCTCTCCGTGTTCGACTCAAATCTTCGTCTCTGTTCAACGACTCTTTCTCTCGACTCACTCTCCTCCTCTTTCTCTGTGTTTGACCCCCTTTTCTCTGACTCTGTGTGCCCCTCTCTCTCTTTTCCTTTTTTTTTTTAACGAAACCCTTTTTTACCCCTTTTTTTTATTTTTTATTTTTTGAATATTTTTTTATGAATCTGAACATAAATACTAGAAAAAATTATTTTTATTCATAAATAAATTTAATTTATGAATGCTATTTGCTGTTAAAGTAAATAAATAAATAAATAAATAAATAATATTTTTAATTTTATATATAATAAATAAATAAAATTATACATATTGAGCGTGCCCTTAGCATGTCGTGTCCCCTATTTTTTGAAAATTTGCGTATTCTCGTGTCCGTGTCCGCGTTCGTGCATGATAGGCCTTATATATAGCACATTGTTGTGCATTGCCCAAATACCAATTTAATATTCCTTGATCAAGCAATCTCAATACCCCAAGCCTATCCCCACCAAAAAAAAAAACCAAAAAACGACCAACACAACATTTAAGCCATAAATTTCCATGATGTCCTTTGGTACTAGAATGTTTTTGGAAAACACTATTCCACCAGAATTTGTCTATCTAATATTGCACTAGAGTGATGTGGCAGTATTATTTGGGTAATTAAAAGCATCTCAATGGACTCTTTGTTCTAAAGTGATAGACTCAAAACTCAGCCAAGTCATTATGTATCAGTTTACAGCATGGATTTTTTGTTTCTAAATCACTACTCAATGTTTTTTGAATTATTTGTCCACCTTGCACAAGCATGTATAATAGTTGGAGCAATTATAGCAATTATTATATACTTGAAAAAATGACTTTTCGGTAACCCATGGGACATATAAACAACAATGCATACCATATATTCTATGAAGCATTCAAAAGAAAAAGAAAAAGAAAACGAAACCAATAAACGAATGACAAAGAAAAAAAATCAAGAAAATGAATGATAGAGAACATCAACAATAGTTTTAACAGATACTCAACAAAATTAACACGGGGAATATGAGAAGTTCAGTGACAAGGAACTAGGAAGCCATGAAAGTTGAAGGAAAAAAAGATGGAAATTTTTTAATCCTTGGAGGGCATGGTGCAGTTCAAATTTTGGTGTTAAGACGTACTATAGGAACATGCATTTTGATCAATACAATGAATTAACATAAGAGGACCATTGTTTTATTATCATAGGCCAACTAAGCATGTGCATTTATCATCAAAATGGGAATTTCCTAATTAACACTACAATGCAGAGAAAATATAAAATCCAAAGAGTTAGACTAATTTCAACATAAAGATCTGTGATCGATTGAGTAATATGGGAGCTAGTGAACAATACTCATTCAATGAAAGAAAAAGGCACGGCATTGGTGTAACGAGGAGTATAACACCGGAATATCTCAAAATCAAGACTAAGGAGGATTTAAAATTATGATTATTGCACACTCATGCATTGAAATGGGAATCTCCATTTCAAAGTTGTAATAGAGAGGATCTTGATCCAAAAATCTCAAAAACTAGAAATCCAAACACAAATTATCATGAATTATTAATATTAAACAAAACAAAACAACAAAAGAATTTGTAAAATCACAAGTAAACCAATCAAAAGGAGAAAGGAATGTTAGGCTCACATATTTCTTACGGCCATAGTCCTCATCGTCATCACCGCGCCTCTCATAACTCGGTTTCCGGTAATCTTCCTCCTCAGACCGCCCATAGCTTGGCCTCTCATAACTAGGTTTCCGGTAATCTTCCTCCTCCCCGTAACTCGGCTTCCTACCATACCCAGATCCATATTCCGACCCAGGCTGCTCATATTCACTCTTCCGCCCATACCCAGACCCGTATTCCGAACTGGGCACGTCCGATTGAGGTCTACGATCGTATCCCTGAGTGGGTTCATCAGATCCAGTCTTCCTACCATACCCAGAAGAACCGTATTCCGAACCGGGTCTCTCATATTCAGGCTTCCGGCCATATTCCGAACCAGATCCAAACCCAGTGCCGCCAAACTCGGCTTCTCCGCCGCCGCCGTAGGACGGAGCAGGGCGGGGCTTGGGGCGGGCATAGCTCTTGTACTCGTTGTCGAGGGCTTCGTCGGCGTAAGCGGAGGGCTGAGAGTAGGAGGAGTATTGAGGGCGATCGTAGTCGGAGGTGGAGGTGGAGGTGGTGGGGTAGCAGGTGTTCTCCGATGGGGGAAGAGGGCGGCCGTAGGTGAGGGCAATGTCGTAGCCGCCACCATAAGGGGTGGGATCGAACTCGTCGAAGTCGTCGACGTCGTCACCGTCGTGGTGGCCTTTGGGATAGTACGACATCGTTTCTTTCGCTCTTCTGTTTTTGCTTCTGGATTGATGACAATGGAGGGAGATCAGATCACAGACAGAGACAAGACATCCATGCAGTGGGCTATTCATATTATATCCATGTGTTGAAGCTGTTAAAACGATGTCGTGCTGTTCTCAATTCTTACGACACGACGTAGTTTTTAATGTCAAATGACAGTGGATAAAAAATAAAAAAATAAAAAAGATATTTTATTTTGATTATTTATAGATTAATGATTCAGGCCTCGAATTTGAGGCTCGAATTTGCCTCGAAATCATTTTTTTTTTCTTCGCAGAACTAGAGGGGAGGGGAGGGGAAGAAGAGAGAGAGAGGAAGGGGAGGGGAGGGGGTCCGGATTCGCCGAAGACTTGCCGTTGCAGCTCGTCGAGCTCGCCAACCGTCCGATCGTCGCCCGATCCAGCTCGTCACAGCAGCTGCACCGCCGTCGCCTCCGCCTCCGCCTCCTCCTCCTCCTCTTCCCGGTGATTATGGTCCCCTCCAGTCTGGCCCACCGGCGGCTCCCTCTTCTTCTCCCTTCCTCTCTCTCTTCTTCCCTTTCCATCCCCTCTGGTTCTGTTCGAACGAGGAAGAAGAAAAGAAAAAAAAAAACCAAAAAAAACCCCAAAACAACGTCGTTTTGGGGGCTGCTGGGATTCGAGCCGAATTCGAGGCCTCGAATTCGAGGCCTCTATCACGACTCTTATTTATATGTTGATTTAGAACATCTTTAGGCTCCGTTTGGCAAGAGCTAAACGGGGCTTTTTTAGTTATTTTAGCCACAAAAGACAAAATAGGTTATTTTAGTCATAAAAAATAAAATATCACATCTAACCCATAATCATTACATTCTTCTCTCACAAAAAAAGTCAAAAAAGCCAAAAAGTCCTTCCCAAACCAAACTTTTTAGCCCAGGCTAAAATAGCAAAAAAAGCCAAAAAACCAAAAAGCTAACCCACTTCCCAAACAGAGGCTTAATGTTGTATCAAAAATTTTAATAAATTTAAATAAAAATTTAATTTAATATTGTTCTCTCAATGTTAAATTACAATTTTTAATAAATTTTTTCACATTTTCGATTGTCTAGGTCCAAATGTGAACAAAAAATTTAATCAAATTTACTTTTGAGTAGATATCCAAAAAGATGTCCGGTGGAATGTTTAACCCAAAGGTAATAATTTAAATTTGACAAAAGGGAAAGGCTCCCTTCATTTAATGAATTTTTTTGATTTTTTCCTCCTTTGATATGGGTATTTAAAAAAAAAATATTTAGATAATTAACTCACTTTTCAAAATATTTAAAAAACTAACCTATTTTTTGAAGTCGTATTTTGAAAATATAATTTTAAATTAAAAATACTATATATCTTAGTGAAATTTATGTCATTATAAAATTGTATTTTTAACATGTGATTTCAAATTAAAATTACATGTTGAAAATGTAATTTTCAAAAAATATGTTAACTTCACAAATAATTTGAAAAGTGGATGAATTCTCTAAATTATTTTTTTTAAAAAAAAAACTCTTGATACTTTGACACAGAAAAAGTTAAATTTGATGAAAAGTATAAGGGTTGGAGATGCTATTAGGGATTGTTTGAGAAGTGCTAGATTAATATATTTTTTTAATTTTTTATAACAAAAAAAAATTATAAAATATGAATTAAATTTAAAATACTGTAGTAGATAAGTGATATGATTCAAATAAAATATTTATAATCCAAATAAAATAATATGTTAAAATAACATGTGTTATTTAACTCATGCTTAAAAAAGCCTTAATTAACTTAGACCTTTTTAAATATATATTAATTTTTATATATTATTCACAAAAAAATTAAATTAATCCTATAATTATAATTTACTTAACTTATAAATAATTCGAACCGCTCATTTGGACGAAGTCACGCAACCTCTCCCTCAATAAGGATTGTGGAACAAAATAAATAAATGACAGAACATAGAAAATAGGGGGGACCAAAAAATTTTTAAAAAAAAAATAATCAAAACGACGTGGTTTGACTCGCCGCAAGGACCGTCACAGGAAACTGCGGCCGAGGGTCCGGACTCATCCAGACTCGGGCTAGCAAAGCCAAAATTGGGACACGTGGAAGTGGACAAGGCATGGCAGTGTGACAAGCTCGCATTGACCACCCATAGATAGCCACGTCAGATAGATATCGCGCCCAAATTAGATAATGGTTGTCCTTGTTTGTTCCTTTTCCCCCAAATGCCTTACCTTTACACGTGTGCGTCTCTCTCGCTCTCTCTCTTTCTCACTCTGTGTTTGTTTACAGTGTAATGCCTCTGCAAGCAACAACAGACGAAGAAGACTGGGTGAGATTGTGATGGGTTCGCTGGTTCCTCCTTCATGCAGCAAGAGCTTGCTGTTAATGTCCACTACGACTACTGGGTTGCAATTCAGCGGACGAGGAAGACGATGGAAGGGGAAGAAGCTGAGTCCTCCAAATTGGCAATGCCTTGAGCTATTAATGATTGATAAATCACAATCAAAATCAAAATCAAAATCAAAATCGACAGTGATGATCATTGAGAACCAGATGATGAAACCCGCCACTTACTCCTCTAGAATTTCCACCGACATCCCTCTCTATGAATCCCCTCGGGTACTCTCTCTCTCTCTCTCTCTCTCTTTACGAGTGGAATTGGGCATTTGAAGTTGATGGTTTTCTTTTGCAGGCTTCTTTCGATCAATATTTGGAGGATAAACCCAGAGTCTTCAAAGCAATGTTCCCTGACAAACAAAGAAGCCAACGACTTAATGAGGTTTTTCCTTTTTCCTGTAAACCCTTGTTTTCTTCTCCCTCTGTGTGTGTGTGTGTGTGTGGGGGGGGGGGGGGGGGGGGGGGTGGGGGGGGGTTAATTTATGTAATGTTTAATTGTAGTAATGAGGCCATGAGGTTACATCTAGTCTTGCGTTGCGGTTGTATCATGGGTTTCATTCATAGATAACACCCATGGTAAACAGAGTGCTCTGTAGTCCTTAACACTGTGGAATCGATTCAATTGCTTGGCTTTTGTTTTCCTCCTGTTGAGATGCCAAAACTGTGTTTGAACATATGTTTGTGGTGATCTCTTCACATGCTCTATACGATTGCATCTAAAATATGAAGAAAAAAAGAAAAAAAAAGAAAAAAAAGGCCTCACATCAGTCAAATCATCATGCCCAATTGGATGTGCAGTTGGGGAAGGCTTTCTTGTTTTGGGTATTACTGTAATGTAGATTTCCAAATGAGTTGTAAAATTCTCAACTCTTAGACATAGCTGAGGTGTAAGGCACATTCTGGGTATTACTGTACTTGGGTTCTCATTATAGCTATATTGACAAAAAGAATTACATTCTGAAGTGTAAGGCAAAAAATTTCTTTGCGCAAAAAATTTCTTTGCACAAAAAAGAAAACAGAAGCTAAAAATAGTACAGTTTGAGGTTGGCCGCATTCCATGGCCGGGGTATACCTCTACCATCGAGATCCTCCAAGTGGTATGCCCCCTTGCCCGCCAGACTGGTTATCTTGTAGGGTCCTTCCCAATTTGCCCCTAGTTTGCCTTCACCTGGCACCAGGGTGTTACCCATAACTTTCCTCAAGACCCAATCACCCACCTTGAACGGTCTGGGGTGCACCGTCTTGTTGTACTTCCTGGAGAGCTCTTGCGGGTAGGCGGCCACATGGATAAGAGCCTTTTCCCGGCGTTCTTCCACTAGATCCAACTCCAGAGCAATGGCCTCGGCATTCAGCTCGGGCTCAAAATTTTCACTTCTGAGAGTGGGCATGCCAACTTCTAATGGAATGACCGCTTCCATGCCATAAGCCAAAGCAAACGGAGTTTCCCCGGTCGACCTTCGAGGGGTTGTGCGGTATGCCCAGAGGACGCTGGGGAGTTCCTCAGCCCACTTCCCCTTCGCCTTCTCCAGCCGTTTCTTCAGCCCGTCAAGAATGGTCTTGTTCGACACCTCGGCTTGATCATTGGACTGTGGGTAAGCCGGGGTGGAGTTGTAGAATTCAATCTTCAAATCTTCACAAAACCCTCTGAATAGACGACCGTCAAACTGGGTGCCGTTGTCAGAGATCAAAATTTAAGGACGCCGAACCGTGTTACCACATTCTGCCAGACAAACCGTTTCACGTCTTTCTCCTTGATTGTTGCCAAAGGCTCGGCTTCAACCCACTTGGTGAAGTAGTCGGTTGCCACGATGAAGAACTTCCGGTTGCCTGGAGCTGTCGGGAGCGGCCCCACTATGTCTAATCCCCACATTGCAAAAGGCCAAGGGCTGGTTAGGGGAACAAGTTCTCTGGCCGGCTGGTGAATCTGGTGCCCAAACTTCTGGCACTTCTCGCACTTGCGAACATATTTCTGGGCGTCGACTTGCATGCACGACCACCAATAGCCTTGCGAAATAGCGCAGTAGGCCAAGGACCTGCCCCCTATGTGACTGCCACAGATGCCTTCGTGAATTTCATACAAGAAGGTTTCCACGCTACTCGGGTGCACACACCTCAGGTATGGACCGGTGAAAGACTTTTTATACAAAATGCCTGAAGGAGAGAGCCAAAACCGCTCTGACTTTACACGCACTTTGTGTGCTTCTTTCTTGTTGGTTGGAAGAGTCTGTTCTCTGAGAAAAATGACGATAGGGTCCATCTAGGAAGGACCTAGCTCGGCACAGAGTACTTCCGTCTGCCTGGTTTCTTCAATACTCGGCTGTGGAAGATATTCAATTAACAGGGGGTTAGGAGATGCGCAATCAACCATTGAGGCGAGGCCGGCCAACTCATCAGCTCGGTTGTTCTCTTCTCGGCCAATCTGTTGAACTCTGATTGCCTGAAATTGCTTGATGCGTTCCTTGACCAAAGCTTGGTACATTGCCATTCTGTCATCCTTTGCTTCATAAATCCCAGCGACTTGGTTAACCACAAGCTGGGAACCACTGTACACCATTAGCTCGGAAGCTTGCATCTGAAGCGCGCTTTTGAGACCGGCCAAAAGCGCCTCGTACTCAGCCTCGTTGTTGGATGCTGGAAAGCCAAGGGCGATAGAGTGTTCAATTGTCAACCCGTCTGGCGATATCAAAACTATATCAAGCCCGGCGCCGTGACGGTTCGAGGCTCCATCAATAAAAGTTTTCCACATCTCCCCCACAAAGAGCTTCCAACATTCTGAGGGGTCTTGAGAAGCTTGAAGGTTGATGGAATCCCGACTGCTCGGCTGTGCGGTTTCAAGTTCTGTGTTGATCAGTTCCAATTCAGTCACCCTTGACGATTTGGCACCGGACTCAGCAAGTTGATCTGCAATGCTCAAGTCCGTAGGCGAATCACCAGGTTGCGGTATTATGCCGGCCGCAGGCTCTGAGCTGTGTGGTTCCATTTCTTCCCTCCTTGGTGATGTGGGACCGGACAGAGCTGGTTGGTCGGTGATATTCAACTCCGTCATTGCATTACCGGGTGATAAAACCGTACAGACTGAGGGTGCTTCAGTGGTGTGCGCAAACTCCGCATCGCTACCTCCACCAACCTATTGTATCCCGGATGGTCTTGCGTGTACCTCATCATCTGCCGCGGTAATATCGACCGGGCATACCGGATGAGTTCCAGGCGAGAATTCGGCGACGAAGTCGGCCAAAGTTTGGGCTTTGATGGCAGTGCGCGGCTGGAACTTCACATCAAACTGTCCCAACTTGACCGCCCACTTAAGAATCCGACCGGAGAAGTCTGCCCGCTCAAATAAAGCTTTGAGGGGGAATTCGGTCAAGACGATGACGGTATGTGCATGGAAATAGTGTGCCAACTTTCTTGAAGCCATCATTAATGCCAAAGCAAGCTTCTTCAACGGCAAGTATCTCGACTCTGGCGGTAGCAAAGTTTTGCTGACATAGAAGATGGCTATGTTACATGGACTCGGGTACGGGTGTTGGGTGCGGGTATGTATCTAGAGGTCGGACTCATCAAATCATAAATTTAAGGATACGCGGACTCGGCAAAAAAGGTCATATTTTTATATTTTTAATCTAATATGTGAGATAAAATGGTATTATATTTAACTTAGTGTCAAAATGACATTTATAGCAATTATATAACAATATATACATATAATAATAGTGTTATATACAATTATATAAGAAGTATCCGTTGAAAAGTATCCGACACATATCCCATACCCTTGTCCGAGTGTCGGGTGTCCGACACGGGTATTTGATTTAATTTGAAGAGTCCATGTAACATAGGAAGATGGGGAGGTGCTTGATTCCTTCAGCCCGGACAAGCACCGCACTGACTGCATGCTGTGATATGGCCAAATAAAGATAAAGCTCTTCTCCAGGCTCCGGTGTGACCAACAGTGGCGCTGAAGACAAATACTCCTTGAGCTCGGCCAAGGCTTGGTCACACTCCTCATCCCAGGAGAACTTAGATTTTAGGGACTGAAAGAAAGGGCGGGAGCGATCTGACGACCGGCTTATAAATTGATTAAGCGCGGCGGCCATTCCGGCCAGATGATGCACATCTTTTGCCGAGCTAGGCTGTTTTAACTCTTGCACGGCTTGGATTTGTGTAGGGTCTGCTTCGATACCTCGGTTCGTGACTAGGAATCCCAAAAATTTTCCAGATCCCACGCCGAAGGCACACTTAAACGTATTCAGGCGTAGCTTGTGCTTTTTGAGAATGGCAAACATCTCAGCCAAGTCGGACAAATGATCTGCCTGATGCTGGCTTTTAACCACCATATCATCAATGTAGGCTTCCATTGTCCGGCCCAGCAAAGGAGCAAACATCTTGGTCACCATCCTCTGAAAAGTCGCCCCGGCGTTCTTCAAACCAAAAGGCATGACTCGGTAGCAAAAGAGTCCCCTTGGTGTAGTAAAGGAGGTAATTTCTCAGTCGGGGCCATGCATGGAAATCTGATGATAGCTACGGTAGGCATCCAAGAAACTTAGTCTGTTATGTCCAGCCGTCAAATCCACAAGCAGGTCAATTCTAGGCAAGGGAAAGCTATCTTTCGGACAAGCTCGGTTGACGGTCTTGTAATCAACACAAACCCGCCACTTCCTATTTTTCTTCGGTACCGCCACTGTATTTGAGATCCACTGAGGATAGTGTACTTTTTGAATTGCTCGTGCCTCTAGCAAATTCTTGACTTCTTCCGCAACTACCTCGGCGTGATGCAGCGCCGATCTCCTTGTTTGCTGAATGACTGGCTTGGCACCGGGGAAGACATTGAGATGATGGCAAATAAAACTAGGATCGAGGCCGGGCATGTCGTAAGGCGACCATGCAAAAACTTCGATGTTGGCCATCAAAAACTCAACCATCTCGGTCTGTTCTATGGCCGTAAGGCTTGAGCCAAGCAAGAAGAACTTGTCCGGCTGCTCTATATCAATTCGCACCTCCATCAATTCCTCGACAGCTTTGTCTTCGGCCTTGGTGCCCACATCATCCAAGACACCCTGGTCCTCCGGTCCCTCAATCATTTGGACAAGTCCTTTGGCTGCCCGGCTCCCGTTGACCGCCACGAAGCACTGCTTTGACATGACCTGATCGCCCCAAATCTCCTCGATTGCCCCCATAGCCGAGGGGAATCTCATTACTTGGTGGAAAGTCGATGCCACGGCTTGCATAGCGTGAAGCCACCCCCTTCCAAGGATTAAATTGTAAGTAGATGGCACCTGTAATACCCAGAACTCCACCTGTTTGACCACGGATCCCGCTTTAACTGGCAGGATAATCTTTCCCAAAGGCCACTCTGGTTGTGAGTTGAAACCAACCAACGGCGATGTCACCGGGGCCAAGTCCGTATCTCGGAGCTTGAGCTGTTGGAAAGCATCGTAGTACATGATCTCGACCGAGCTTCCCTGATCGATCAAGATCCGTTTCACTTCAAAGTCTTTGACGCGGAGTGTAACTACCAAGGCGTCATTATGCGGTGTCTGAATGCGCTCCAAGTCCCTTGAGGAGAAACTGATCACATCTTTCGTTTCCGTCTTCCCCCTCTTGAGCGCAGGCTGAACTGACCCTCATGTGCTCTGCTTTCTTGATCATACCACGGAGCTCGCAAACACGCGCCGGTTCCACGATGCCGTGGATGATATTCACAACCCCTTGAGGAGGCGCATCTCGGTCATCCGGTCCTCGCGGATCAACCGGAACTTGATTTGCCTTAACGCCTCCATCAATGTAAAGATCCAGGTGCCCGGCCGCGACTAGCTCTTCCAGATGTTGCCTCAATGGCAAACAATCCTCAGTCTGGTGGCCTCGCTCCCGATGAAACGTGCAACGATACCAAGGATTGTAGCCCTTTTGTCCATCGCCCAACTTAGCAGGAAACCGGACATACTCCTCGTCTCGGATTTCACTAAGTATGCGATAGATCGGAATCTTGAAGACCGTGGTTATGCTAGTCCTTGCCTTCAACCTTCTGTTTGCATCTGCTACGTCATCTCGGGGGTAGTCATCCCGGTCATTCCGACGTCCTCTACCCCGATTTTTGCGATTCGAGCCACGGTCCGATTCCTCTGCGCAGTCACTTGAGCGGCTGGACTCTTGCCCAACTGCGTGCACTTTGCCTGCTGTCTTCTTGTCTGTTGCTATCGGAGTTGCCTTCACGGTAGATGCTGACGCATCATCCTTGACTCGGATGTGCTCATTGATGCGCTGCATGAGCTGGCCCATGGACGTCGGTTGGTGCATGGTAAGCGAATCCCGCAGTCTGTATCCGACCGGGAGACCACGCTTGTATTGAGTGATTGCAAGGTTGACCGGGCAATCTAAGATCTCGTTGAAGGTCTCCCAATACCTAGAGTTGTATGCCTTCAATGTGTCGCTCGGTTCCATCTTGACACTCAGTAAATAATCGACTTCCTTTGGTGTTTTTGTGTTGGTTTTGAAGCGCGTCACAAAGGCCTCAGCCAACTGATGCCACCGTTGTATGCTCCCTTCCGGCAACCTCTCGAACCACTTCAAGCCCAGCTCGCCTAAACTTGACGGGAAGATCAGGCACATAAGTCCGTCATTTCGTCTATGTCCGGCCATAACCTGTCGGAAGTGGCTCACATGCATGTAAGGATCGGTTTTCCCGTCGTAAAGTGTGAACTTTGGTTGGTGGAAGCCTGCCGGAAGCGGTGTAGTTTCTATTTCCAGGGAGAAAGGGGTGGCACTCAGCTTGGCCAAATCTGAATCCACTAGGAGTGGCGCTGCTTGGCGGGGTGGAGGCATTCCGACCTCCTCGCTGGCGTGAACCCCGTAGGATAGCCGCTGGAACGCCGGTATCCTCTGAGCCTCGCGCCGGCGAGCCCGCTCCTTTAAGACCGCCCGCAAATCCTCTGAATGAGCGGAGTAAGAGTACCTCGACGTCGTCGCCGGACGTGAGGGTCGGTAGGTGCTGTCTTGCGCGCTAGACTTCTCTGCATGCACGTCGGAATCACCAACCCGGTAACTTCTGGTAATAGAAATGGATGGAGTGCGTCGCTGACTCTGACCGCCTGAACGGCGGGATGGGGTGCGCTCACTGTGGTCACCCACTCCAGCTACACCCTTCCCTTTGACATGCCGCCTGAGCTCCTCCATCTCTGCCGCCATTCGCCGGATGACAGCGTCTTGGTCCCTCAACTTGTGTTCCAGACGTCGGGCATGTGATTCTCTCCGCCGCCGATGACCGTCCGGACTTCGTGAATGACCATAACTTCTTCCGCGCTTATCCCGCGTGTCTCCTGACTGTCCTCCGATGGGTGTCTCCAAGTCTGCCATTGGATGGATGGCAGGAGGTCCTTCTCTCCTTCGGGTGAACTCCGGGGTGGCTTCGTCTATGGTAGACAACGGAATCTCATCGTTGTTCGCCGTAGACGGCGATTAGACGAGCCTGGAAGACAAGGTTTTGTTTGTCAAGGTTCCCACAGACGGCGCCAATTGTACGGGGCGCAAATATTCCGGCAAGCCCGTACTCTTTTCTTCTGAGCTCCGTTACTGTCCGATCACCTGCGAGCAAATAACGATGAGCTACCCGGCGGTGTGTGGCCGGAAAATCCCTCCGACGATCAAGTTAGAACACACACGCAGGGGATAGATAGAGAGAAGGGAGAGTGTTGAGTGTTTAGTGTATGTCTCACCAAATGTTCATCTGTCGCGCATGGGGGGCGCAGATTCGCTTATATACCTTCTGCACCCCAAATCTACTCCCATTCGTCTCTCGACACGTGGTGCTACTATCCCATCTGTCAGCACAAATCTTGCTGGGCACCACCTAACCCAACTGCCCTCCCATTCTCCTGGGAGCTCGGCAGCCGGTCAGTACCATCTCGGCCATCGTCTGCCATGCTGCGCTTCTTGCTCAAGTATTCCAACAGCTATGCTCAGATGGGGACCGGACTCGGCGGCATCTCGGCATAGCCGAGCTTGGGACAACTCACGCTTGTCCGCGGTCAACCAACCTGCCGAGCAAACAGGTACCCCGGCGTCATTACCACGGATCCTCGCAGCTTTGTTCAATTCACGCGCTGCCTTAACCAAGCAGCTTTCTTCACGGCCGGGCCATACAACTTGGCCCAGCGCTTGTCCGGCATAACTCTGTCCGGCCCAAATCTGTCCGGCATAACTCTGTCCGGTCCAAATCTGTCCGGCTCAACTCTATATCATTAATCTCCCTCTCAGCAAACACTGATTATTGTAGTCTCTTCTGAGAGTTAACTCATCATGCCAATTAAATTTCATGGCATACAACAATGATGTATCATGTAGGATAACTGAAAGGTAATTCTGGGGAATTTTGAAGCTGGAGAACATATGTCTACCCACACACTGGTTAGTTGAATTTGTACTTCAAGCCCTGTCTTGAAAGGAATTGGTGAGGCAAAATGCTCTATCAGATAGCATTAACGGAGGTCAAAGTTTCATCAGAAAATCTTGTAGATGTTTATTAAGGTTCCATTTGGATAGATGGATTTTAAATTTGAGCTTTTCTGCTTTGAATGGCTAGTGCCCAATTCATTTCAAATCCAAATGCAACCTTCAAGGTTTTGCCCCACTTGATTAGTTAGAGGGCTTCTTCACACGGTAAGTGTTTCATCATTCTCTTAAAGCGATGCCAGGAAACTTATGCTAAATACCCTCATGTCAATTTCAACATTTCGGTACGCACCAGGCATCTTCAGTCGGGGGGACCTCTCTCTCTTTCTCTCTATCTCTTCATGTTTGTTTGTGCATCAGTGATGTTTTTGGGCATTTGTTCCATGCAGGAAGAGTGGAGAGTCCAAATGTTACCCATACAGTTCCTATTCCTGACTGTCTGGCCAGTGATAGACATGAGATTGAGATGTAAATCAGAAGGGGTTGATTATCCACCTGGAGTTCCTCAAGATATCACTAGGGTTGTTGAGCTTGACATCGTAAGTCTGCCAAAAAAAAAAAAAAAAAAAAAAAGATGCAAATATTTAATGTCAAGCTATATATAATATGCATGAACTATTCTTCATTCTCAAGCATTTCTAACATACATTTCAAGTCGTTCTTTGTGCAGATAAGGTGGGAACTCCAAGGTCTAAATGACATCGTCAAGCCATCTGAATTTTCCCTCGGTGTTAAAGGAGCCTTGCACGCTCAGAGACGGGGAACTCAAACCCGACTGAAAGGTCAATTACAGATGAGCATAAGCTTTGTTCTCCCTCCCGTCCTTGCTTTGGTGCCTGAAGATATTCGTCGGGACATTGCAGAGTCGGTTAGACCATCAAACCCATTTGTGCATTAATTACTCTCCGCTGTGATTTTAAATAGTTTCTACTAGAAATAAAAACTGCAGGAGGTCTATAAGTTTTTTACATTGGTATCATTTATGTCAGGTGCTCGAGAGATTGGTGGAGAACATGAAGGATAGAGTTAATGGTAGGTTGTTGAAAGATTATAGCGAGTTCAAGAGGGAGAAGCTCAAGGCCATAGTTTGAACTTGTGCTGTTTGCTCCATTGATATAGATTCAGAGAGCTAGAGTAGTTTTACAGGCCCCGAGCAGGATATAAGGCAGACCAAGTTTAAAGGACTAGAAAAGATGCCTAAAAGGGAACTAAAAGAACATGGAAATCCTGTAAAGAAGTTTTTCTCACTCTTTAGCGTTTACAATCTGTGGACAATTTATTAAAGATGCGTGGTTTATACCCAACCAAAAAAATGAGGAAGAAGTTTCACTGTGATGGCAGTTTTGGTTCTTCCAAAGATAGGAAATTATCAATATGGATGTTACCAACATCAATGAAAATATCTTGAGCTTTTACTGCTCTGTGGACATTATTTATCTATGGCATTCCGAGGAAGAAGATGGGTATTCATCTGCTTTATTATTTGTGGTAGGAATTTTACAGAAAAATAAGGGTTAGGAGGAGATTATCTATGGTATGAGGATGGATATTCTATCTAGCTTCTTGTTTATTGTTTGTGGTAGGAATTTTACGGAAAATATGGGTTAGAAAGCCCTTCTCTGTTTACTGTATATCAGGTCGAGATATGTAGGGTCAGATATAATATGAGGTGGCTCTTACATGTTTTTTTGTTTTCCTATATCTCGTGTTTAGTTGCTCCAGATATAGGGAGGCCGGATAATATATGATGCAAAAGTGAATATGCAATACTACCCCCCCATGATATGTATATCCTCACTGTCGGATATGGGGAATTTTTCATCCACAAGTCAAAAATAATCACTCTCTTATCCCATATTATACGGAATCTTTCATCCACAGGTCAAAAATAATCACTCTTCTCTTATCTCATCCTATATTAATCAAATATAGTATAAGTGACCTTACAATATATGTAACCCATCTCATATCTTACAACATATTATATCTTCTTTTTTTTTTAAGTATTATATATTCTCCTTAAATTTTTATATCAAATCCGGACAATCAAATCTTATCTTATATGTAACCCATTTCATATCTTACAACAAATTATATCCCATTTTTTTTTTAAGTATTATATATTCTCCTTAAATTTTTATATCAAATCCGGACAATCAAATCTTATCTTATATTAACCAAACATAGTATATCTTAAATTCTTATATTCAATCCGGACAATCAAATGGATCTGAAATGAGAATCACTCATAGAAAGAAAGGGAAAAAAAAAAAAAAGTAAAAGAAGCTTGGAGATGTGGGGGATCGAACCCAAATGGGTCTGAGATGAGAACCACTCATATAGAAAGAAAGGAAAAAAAAATGCAAAAGAAGATTGGAGATGCGGGGGATCGAACCCCGTGCCTCTCGCATGCAAAGCGAGCGCTCTACCATTTGAGCTACATCCCCATTTGTACCATCATGTGCGACTAGATATATGTATATACATAACTACACAACTTAATTAAACTTCCATTCTTAACAAAATTCAATATTAGGGAAAAGTTTGAAAACATGGCTCCGCCCATGAGTGCATGTCAGTTGCTTAGTATGAGGAACCCAAAAAATAAATAAATTACAATATGTAATAACACCATCCAATGACAGGTTGTCATGTAAATATGATCAATCTTATTATGGCGTGGTTTGGGAAGCCTCGACGGAGACTATTTTAGTCTCAAATGAAAAAATAGCCAAAAAGTCACACCTACCATTAATTTTCAAAAAAAAAAAAAAAATTGACTTTTGACCGGCTGCTGCAGCAGCGCAGCCTACACTGCCTCCAACAGTGTAGGCTGCAGGTTTGTTAAATTACAATATTACCCCTATATATCAATTTTGGGAAAAATAAAGTCAAGGGTAAATTTGTCATTTTAACTTCAAACATCATTTCAACATATTTTTCAATACAACAACTCAAATAAAATCCATCTTATCTTCCCAAACACAAAAAACTAAACTAGCGTACTAAAATAGCCAAAAAGCCAAATAGCCTACTAAAATAGCCACTTCTCAAACGAGGCCATGTATATGTAACAGTTATATAATCATGTTACGGTGGGTGATTAGATTTTAATTATGGAGTTTACCTATTCATGGAGAAATTTATAATGTGCACTCTTTTAAATGGTGCACATTATAAAAAAATTATGATTTTTTATGGTGAATATTATGATTGCTTGTAATGTGTATTATGACATTTTGTAGTAAAGTTATAAATAACGAATTTATGATGTGCACTCTAAAGTTAGGAATGATAATGTTATGACATTTTGTGAGTTTTGTTATAACACTGACATTTTGTTATGACATTTTTCAGTGAAAAAAAGTTATGACTTTTGTAGTAAAAAAGTTATGACATTTTGGGTTTAAATTATGAAATTTTGTGAAAAAGTTATGAAAGGCATACCATATGCATCTTTTTTAAGAGTGCACATTATAACATCTCTCCTTATTCATATATAAGTTCATTATCGATTGATGATAGCACGTATCAATGATAACGCGATATCATTAACATAATACTAAATCAGAAAAAATAGCCCAATTTTTCTTGTAGAAAGTATATTCAACCCTTTTTTACCTCGCACAATTAAAAAATGTGAATAGTTTTTCCTCCTCCGTTTTTTTTCTTCTCTCTTTAATAATAGAAAATGGAGCACATTAAGGTAGACAGAGAGTTTGAATAAATATGTAAAAAATGATTCATACACCAAATTTGAGCTCACTTGAATCGTCCAAATTTTGTAAGTCGGACTACTAGGATAACCCTTGTTGACCGTAGTTATCACCCTTGTCAACTGCAGTTGTCACCCTTGTTCTTAGATGACCAACCGAACGATTGGTATACACAAATTCAGAGCAAAAATTCAATGGATATAGCATTGCTCTAAATATTTTTGCTGCAATTGCCAGGGGAGGACGGTGAGAAGTTCTCTTATTGCACTGCCTTTCCAAATTCTCGTTGCCAAACAAGAATATCACAAGAAAGCACAAGAGCACAATAAAATAGACGAGGCACAACTTCTTTTTATTGATCAAATGAATGTCAAAACTCACTGTTGCAGAGAAATAAACAGCAAATGAGAACAACAAACTCATGTTTATCCGAAACACTCACAAACTAAGTCAAGGACATTTTGTCTATTTGGAAAGTTTGAAGTACAAGATCAAGATGATAGCAACGACAAGGACTGCGATTATGGAGCCAATAATCCACTTGTTCCTGCTCATCCTTCTTGATATGTTGGTTAAAATTTTCTTACTCCTGCCAATGTTATCATCCACTCCATGAAGCTGCAACAGAAATAGGAAAAACATCAGATAAATACACTTTGGCGCACATCATTGAACATTAAATCGGCAGTGATTCACAAATTATATAAAAGCTCAAATACAGAAGAATTGAGTTGTGTTCCTAGAAATGTGGAGTTGTCTTAAACGAAGACGGACACAGAGCAAGTGCATTTGACCCCACATGGAGGTACGCTAATGTTTCTGGAAAAAGGGTACCACAACTGAAAAATGATCGATAATTGAATCATAGACATTAGTCAGGTAATACCGTGTCATGGGTGTGTAAGAGAGACTGGCGCTGTTGATGCAAATCTTGAAGAATTGAAACACCAAGCTCCTCTGTCTCCAGCATGGTCCTTCTACTTTCCCTAACCCTGTCATTGGACTTGTTTATTCTTTCAGTAGACATTAACAATCTCGCCCTTTGATCAGCTGATACCTATTCCATCCATCCACAATTAAAATTATTGACAGAATCAAACAGGAGAGCTAGTGGATCTGAAATGTTCAAAACAATACAATTTCTGTAGTCCTGGAAATCGGACATTAAATGCATTTTTCGTATCATTTCAAAAAAATCATTAAAAAACATAAAATTTTGAGAACACAGACATTTTATGGGTTGTTTCAGTTTTAAATGAATCCAAATTTATCAAAATGTGAAAATTATTTCAAATAGTTTCCTATGAACTGCTAGTTTCCAGGGAAATTTTCAAAACCAATTTTAAATACTGTGCCAAACAGCTTCAAACAGGCCTTCCCCTGATGAGAAGAAGAAACAGGAGCTGCAAAATTATCCCAAGCAATAACATACCGTTAATGCATCAGCCATTCCAGATTCCAACAACTCATCCCGTGCAGCCTGGTTTAAGTTAGTTGATGTAATTCGTTTGACTTCGGCTTTCAAGTTGTTCAGATCAGATTTATATTCCCTCAACTTAGAAAGCAGCACAACCTTCACATTTGGCTGCAAACTTCGTGCCTCAAGGTCCATTTTCCGGATCTAGAGAAACAAGAAGCCAATGCCACATTCAACTCCTAGAATTTGAAAAAAATAACATTTTAGGCTACAAGAAGTCACTTTGATACCAAAGATTCCGCTTCATCCAGCCCAGCTTTTACTTCAGAAAACTTTTGCTTCTTTTGTTCTGCAAGTCATGAGATATTGTAAATTCATAAGTTCCATGCCTTAATATATGTAAATGTCCATAACAAAGGAAAAAATTTAAAAAGAAGAAAGATTGAACTTTTCAACATAAGCATCTGTGAAAAAGTCTTAATCACAACCTAATCAACAGTTCTCCAATCCACCAGTTTAAACTTCAAAGACAATGCCAGATACATTTCCAACACAAATAATGCAAAAGATTTAGGTAGTGCCAAAAGAGAAGTGTCGGCTGCAATTTGTAGTGCCATAGTTTTTTCTTTAGCAATCCAATAGCATTTGGCCATTACAGAAAATAACGGCATTTAATCTTTCACTGTTCTACATTACACCTTGCTTTTCTTTTCCCTTTTACACCCTTCTAAATTTCACTGCAAAACAATGAGAGGCAATACTGGAAACTAGTCTTAATATGGGTTTGGTGGGAATGTATCAGTCATGTCTCGTAAAGGCTTGCACCCTTAAAAGGTTAACCATTATTGAATTAATGGATGTTATGTTACAGAACATATTTAACTGCACAAACCAGTTGTGAGAAATACAAACTTCCAAAAAGAGGGCAACAAGATAATTAGTTAGAATATCCTCAAACTAGATAAAAATATTAGAAAGAATTTTTTCTTTTGTCGCATCATTTCTGTGTTGGCAATTTCCTTCCAAATTATCAAGTCTGTATTTGTTAAGTTTAGTTCAGTCAGGTGAGCAATTCCACAGTTGAAGATTCAAGAGACCATAACCAAATAAATAATCGTTCTATCACGAGGCATCATGGCTTACTAAAACCTAAAACAAAAGACAGTATATAAGTCATAACAAATTGGAGTGAGAAATTGATTAGAAATACCAATTCCAAATCATTTATGCAGCAAATCTACTTGTTAGGTTAGGAATGACTATTTTGTTGTGATACGCAAGAGGCAAGACCAATGTAGGAGGCCATATCATTATCTCACACGCCAGAATCCAAAAGAATGCCAAGTTTAACGTCAAAGTGTTAGCCATAGACTAAGGTCTGACCACCAAACTTCACTCCTAACAATTTTGTAGTCAATCATCTCACTTCCTTTTTGTCTTATTAAAACCCTAAACAATATAATAACCCTAGAATGTTTTCTTCTCCTTTCTATGTTTAAAAATGACTTCTTCATCCTTAAAGAAATTAACCCAACTTATTTACATGAAAGCTAAACATGTCCTGATAAGAAAAAGAATAAATAAATGAGAGAAGGGGCCACAGATCATAAATTTACAATGTTCACCCCCAAACAGAATAAATAAAAACAACTTGACAAAATCATATGCAACCTCATTCAAATCTTTCTAAACTCAAACCAGAGAGTTTTCCTATTATACTAACATATGTAGGAAAATTCCAACATCTGTTGCCTTGAAAACACACTAATTACACGGGGTTTCATTGGTACCCAGTTACCCAAACCAAAGAATAAGCTAAATCAAACAAGTAACCCAAGTTGAATGAGGGGGTTTTTTTTTTTTCCCCCTCTCACCTCCATCAAGAAGACTGGCTGATGTGCATTTTTTGGACAAATTTGCAGAAAGCTCGCAGTATTGACGCTCGTAGCCTTCGAATACCTCACTCATCGCGTTCAAATAAACTCTGTTCAATCAACAATCCCTATACAATCAAATCCAATGAACCAAATTAAAAATCGAAACCATTAATCGAGATTATCTTTCTGATTCAATTTGATTAACAGACCGCTTCGATCGCTCGATCCATCGATCGAAGCATTAAGAACAATAATTTTGGATTGTGCTAATTGGAAAGAAAGACAGAACCTGAAACTGTTGAAAAATCTGATATTCGCCGGAGAAGAAGGAGGTGGCCGGGAAAATTGTCGGACTCCGGTGGTGGATCTGATGACGACGACGATGAAGAATGATTATTTATTGTGTTTGGCCACAGAGAAAATGGTGGCAATGTTTTTTAAAAGTGAATATTACATTCAGAGCCCCAAAGATTTATACAAATTATAGATAGGCCCCTCTACGTTTTTTTTCTACAACTCTTCTCCGTGCATAATGTAAATCTATTATTGTGCCTAACGTAAGTCTTCATGTGTGTTGAACAAAAAAATATTCTCGTGCAATTATTCTGTGATTGTTCTATCTATTTGTAATTTGTGCTGCTGTTAAGGTTTATACAACTTATGAATACTTCCCTCTACATTTTTTAAATTACAATGACTTTATCATCTATACTTTTATTGTGGTGGGTGCAATTGTAATTTTATGTTTAAATTTTTTTAATGATGTAATAAATGAAGAAGATAGATGGATTTGATAACTATTTTACTCCTAGCAATTATTTTCTAAAGTAATAAAAAAATATGTGTATTTTTATAAGAAGAAAAATGTCGAAAAGTTTTAAAACCTTCTTAGTTATATGCTTTATCATGTAGATATAGATAATAATTTTTTTTTTTTTGAAGAGATATTTACAAGGTAAATTATGCTGATATTTGATAAGATTTGTGCTTAATAAAATTATGTCTTTACATTTTAAAAATTATACTGACTTTTTTTTTCTTTTTTCCTTTTTCCTTTTCTTTGTACATCGGATCGGAAACGACCTTCCTTATTTGTGTTTATTTTACATCTTAATTAACCTCTCTAACAAAAAAATATAAAACCATTTTCACTCTCTTCATTGTTGCTTTACTAATTTATCAGTTAGGACTGAAAATCTAAACATGTTGTTATGTCGTGTAGTAAAAAGGCTACCCATTTGTCTCAAGGAAAATGCTTCGGACTCCCGTGGGTGCTGGGTGTCGGTTGTGATTGGTTCAAAAAAACTGTTTTTTTTTTTTTTTTTTTTTTTTCAGCCAATAAAAGGTTGACACCTCACTAGGGGTGCCACTGGGTCGGAAGCATTGTTGTTTGTCTCAATAATAGAATTCAAATGTTGTGTTATCATGAATCGGTGTGGGAGGGGACCTCTGGCTTGTTGCTGCACTTCCACGTGGAGGAATAAAAATGGCTATGGAAAACACCATTAAAAAACAAAAAAACTAAGCTAATATATTGTTTTCTTAAAGCTATGGGCATCATCCACAACTCCAAATGGAAAATGCTAGGAAGAGCAAAAACATAATTTAATCAGATCTTTAGTGTAGTATAAATTATAATGTGCCCTTTTCTGTGAGTTTTGTTGTTCCGCTCTCTCTCTCTCCCCCTTGAAATATTAAAATGCTTTCAGAAAACACATTGTCGGATTAGCGACTTGGACATATTTTTTTTTATTGTTGTGGCGCTTCGTTAAAATCGTTTCTCTTCGACAATGACAAATAAATACCATTTGATTACAACTTTCATTGCAATGGCTCACTATCCAAAGCATTTTTGTTTTTGTTTGAGACCCCAATGTAGCGCTTAGTTCATTGCAATGGAAGTCAATTAGAACGGAATTTTCATTCTACTTACAACAATGAAGGATGATTTCTAATTCATTTCTATCATTTTTAAAGAGAAATTATTCAATATTTTTAAAATATCACGTATTTATATTCCTTAACCAATTATCATTTAATATGCAACTCATATTCCCTAATCACTTAACACAATACTCCACCTATCCACCTTCCCCACTAATTATAATACAAAAGAATATCACGTGTTCATATTTCAAAATTATTGAATAATTATCCCATTTTTTAATAAGTAAAACATGGAAAATAAACATTTTGATAGAACAATCATTTAATTTTACATTCATCCCAGTAAATCCAATTCGGAATAAATTACTTTTCATACCTCATCTCTTTATACCTTTCTTATAGGCCCCAATTCGGATTCACACAAATCATCCAAACCGTCTATTTTGTAAGTTTCGTAATAAAAGTCATCTATGCAAAAAATGAGTGTCATCGGAAAATTATTAACTCAAAAAAAAAAAAAAAATCACATTTTGTTTAATAAAATGCACAACAAAAGTGATTGTGAGCTTAAACCATCATTTTTATAAATAAAAAAATATTGTTTTTCGTTCTTGTGTTTATAATTTTTGAATAAAACTTAATTTTTGCATGAATAACTTTTATTATGAAAATTACAATATAAACGGTTCGAATTATTAATGCAGATCCAAATTAGAGCCTACAAGAGAAGTATGAATAGATGAAAGTATAGAAGGGAGTCCATCCCAACGAGCTCTTACCAAGAGTGCCACGGTTGACATTTTATTAATGTAACATTTGCACCATGCCACTAAACAGTTATTCAAGGCATTCAATTTCTCAATAAACTAAGAGTTAAAACAAAGCATATAGGGGGTAATAGTCAAAATGCACTTGGTCAAGAAAAACTTTGAAATGCATTGTTCTTGTTTGTGTCCCTCCCTTCTGTTTCAATTCAATAATTTATCTAAAGCTTGTATGCCAGACAATGAGAAGGGTACAATTAGTCCCTTTCAAGACAGTGATGACTTCTATGTAAAATTTAAAAGATAATTTACTAGCATCATAGAATAATCATTTAAGCGAGCAAAGCAATTTAAGATGTGTTTATCTACACACACACACACACACAAAAAAGAAGAAAAAAGATGTAACAAATCAAAAAACAAGTGTAAGGACCAATTCAGGATTGAATTTTTCAAATTAAAATTTGTATTTAAGCCTTAAATTAATAGAGCATAGAAGAGAAAGCAAGACACTATATACTCTTTGGCTACGTCAAAGCATCCCTAAGTTGCATCACAAGATTCACAACACAACATTTACCTCTCTCTCTCTCTCTCTCTCATAACAAAAAGAAGCCTCCACATGGTTTCATATGAAACTGCATCCCATAAAGAACAAAGAAGTATGAATGAGCATTAAAGACCCTTTCAACTTTCTTCTCCATTTGACAGGATATTCCCCTCTATAAATGTGTAGGTGTCTGTGTTCAACTTAGCACAATACAAGGAAAGCAAAGTAAACCTTCACAATCTTCCATATCACCCATTACTATTCCAAGCCAAAAAAACAAAAGAAAGAACAGGGGATTATCCAAATGGCTAGGAAGAGAAAGGCTGGTGAAGGGGCATCTAAGAGAAATTCTGATGACGCAAACTTGGTTTGGGATGAGATGATGAAGGAAGCAGCCACTGCTGCAGCACTTGGTGGGGCCCGACGAGCTCGGAAGAGATTTGTGGGGGTACGGCAAAGGCCATCAGGTAGATGGGTGGCTGAGATTAAAGATACTGTACAAAAGATTCGGGTGTGGTTAGGAACTTTCGACACAGCTGAGGAAGCAGCAAGGGCCTACGATGAGGCTGCGTGCTTGCTTCGCGGTGCCAACACTCGCACAAACTTCTGGCCTTCTTCTCCGTCATCTACTTCAACGCCTGCTCTTCCTTCAAAGATCACTAACCTTCTCCTCCATAGGCTCAAAGCAAGAAATAACCACTTAGCTGCTTCATCTACTTCTTGTGTGCCTACTAACCAACAGCAGAAGCAACAACAAGAATTTATAGGTGAAGTAACTGATTTTTCAGAAACCCAGTTCACTGATTTCCTTAATGATCCTGAAGTCTACTATTCCACCGCAGACAACATGATGATCACCAACACTAGTGCAAGTATTGGCGATTACACAAGCACAAGTACTTTAATGTCATGTTTAACTGAGAAAGATGAGTGTGGGATGGTGGAACAGGATTTTGACTATAACTGGAGTGATATAGCTCAGTCTTCCAGTGGTGATGGAAATTCTGGAGGGGGAATAGAAGAGGATGGTGAAGAAGAGCGGACCGACCCAGGGGTTGTGGATTTCCGGTTTATGGATGAAGTTGGATTGTGTTACTATTCTCCTTTTGAGATTGCTGAAGAGATCACAGATCCTATGGAGCAGGAATTTTATGGAGACGAGCCATCAATGCTCAGGGAGGCAATGAAGAGGATGAAATATGAAAGGAAGTTCTCAGCTTCTCTCTATGCGTTCAATGGGATAACCGAGTGCCTAAGGTTGAAGCTTGGATCGGGCAGTGTCAAGCAGAGCAGAAGGTCTGATCTAACCAATCTCCGGAATGCATGTACAAAGAACCAAGAAGAGAAGAAAGCAGAAAGCAATGCCATGGAAGTGAATAAACAGGACAAAAATGAAGAAAGTTCAACTGATATGGGATCTTCTGCTAGTAACGATGGTGAATTGTCACTCTGGAGCTCCCTCGACCTACCTCCTATCTGTTTTGTTAATTAACTGGTAGTTCATGGTTGAATGAATGAGCAAACAACTATCTTTTAGACTGTTTTACCCTTCCCTGATCTCTCTCTTGAATAGCAGGAGACATGTAATGCCATGCTTCTAATGTGGACTACCAATGTAATTTTATTTTCCATGACCATGAGAAGAGACTACTTAGGATTTACTAAGGGAGATATTGATGTGGAAGCAATTTGTTATTATCTGATAGCAATATACATTGGTGAGAAGTGTAAGAAAAAGATTGAGGCTTCTAGGGCTTTTTTGTACCAACAGTTCAAGTTTCCAGATAGATTTTTCTGATAGAAAGACTAATAATATTCATGTAATATGGAAATGACTTACAAGATTAGGATCAATTCACAAATGGAGCCCGTGGGGAAGAGCGTTGGACAACAGCAAACAGGAACAATTGTGCAATCCTGGTGCATAGCTAAAGTGATATTCTTCTCGATCTTTCTTTGTTTTTCTTAATTTTGAGAATCAAAAGACTTCTATTTTGCTCAAACTTTCTTCTGTATTTGTTTATATGTAACATACAATTGAAGGTAGATTGATAATTATAAAATGCAAGATTGAATACAGAGATATGAGAGGTGTTTTGTTTAGATCCTAGTACAGTTGCACAAACAGAATCATTCAAGGTCTTCAAATAAATATAAATTCGCCAAGTTATTTCAAACAAATTCCTGAAATATAAATCTAAAAAACAATCTCGTATGAGTTACGTTGAATCCATAAATCCAACTGAAACCTAACCGTTTCTATTCTCTTTCCATCTTTCAAATCAAAAATAATTTATAAACTTCCCTATGATATCTGGCAATATGCCGATACCTACTTCACCTTTCATTAATGCATAGTATCCCCATTTAGGAAATAATTAGAGGGCACTGCCCACCATTAAGCTTCAATCAAGATCCATCACTCAAATAATGTACCTAAAAAATTACTAAATCAATAACTTTATGGCTGCATCTATACACCCACCCTCTCATAATCGTAAATGGATCCCAGAATAAAAGAGATAAGAATGCAGGTACAACTATAATGCTCCTGGATTTAACATTCCCTTGCAACTAATGTGATTTTACAATTGAAATCCGAACAAAATCCTTCCATCATCTGCTCATCATCAGGAGCCAGATGGGAGCACTGAAACTAGCCCAGAAAAAATGTTCTAATAACAATAGTGTAATTCTAGCTCCCGGGGACATTCCTGAATGACAGATATCTGCTTGTAAACTCCTCTTCTTTATTGAACCTGCCAAATGGAAGCCAGCCATCTTTACCAGTGTACTGGGTGGCTTTGGTTTTCAAACTCTTCTTATTTAGTAGTTCCTTAGTTTCTCTTACCTTCACTATTAGACATTTTCCTGCTGAAATTTAACCAGCCTCATAAGCATTTCCAATCCTTTTCTAACTACACAAAACTTTAATAAGAACCAGTTTGAAAGTATAATGAGCAAACAAAATATGGAGGCATGCAGTTTGCACAATGACCTTCTTAATTACACAAAGTCTAAAACAAAAACAAAAAAAGAAGTGGCAGTGTTCACCAATGCATTATGCATGTCCTCAAAAATCTGGGATGGAAGCGAAGTGATATCCTTTGGCACCCCTCCACGAATAATATGCAATTCGAGTCTCATAAAATCCTGCAGTCGTTAGTTGGATAATCAGCAGTTTCTCCAGTGACAGATGGATAAGACGACGTATAATGTGCACGATTACAAAGAGCAATTTGGTTATAGAGAGCTATTTGGTGATGAAAATGTAAAAATAAAGAAAAGGTGTTACAACATATATTTGAGAAGCAAACCACAAAAAATAAAATAAAATAAAATAAGCAACCCTCATATGCCATCTTTTCTACGGGGAGAGTATTCTATTAACATAAAGCTGCAAATACTATAACACAAATTATAGTTGGCAGTTCAGGTGCCCCTAAATCTCTAGAGCCTTAATTCGGCAATTCAGGTGCCAATCCTTCGCGAAAATTCACATCTTAAATTTAGAAACCACTTACAATTCTCAATTTGTTTTCGAGTTTTGAGAAAGTACTCAATTCTTTCTTTCCTACTTTGAGCCAGACTTGTTTAAAATAAAAAAATTTATCAAAATATTTCATGACCAAGCAAAGGTCTTTGAGGAAAGCTTGATATCAACTTATATGAGAAAATCTACTTGAGAGTTAAAAACAAACAATTTGCTTAGAAGGCTTTATCTACTTAGAATTTTACATTAACTTTTCAATTGGGATAATAATTGCAATATGCTTAACCTATTCACATTTAAGTTGATATACATCACTGTTGGTTCCAACAACTACAGTAAGAGGACCCAGTATTGCAGATCTCATGAGTCTTTGCAAGCTAATAATGTTTTACAAACAGGAAGGCTCACTTCAAATTGTCAAATAAATTGTTTTAATTCAAAGAATGGCTCATCAAGGAGCACATATAAATTTTCCAGAGTATAAAAAAAATAAAACTAAAAAAGGGGCACAGAAATGCCCAAATGTGGATGCTCCAGGGTAAAACTTAATTCATTATATAAGCAGTGATCATTTTTAGCAAGCAAAATCAATAAATATAACGAGCCCAAATTTTTTAAACATACCTGGGAGGAAAGTAAGAATTCCAAGTCCTAAAAGACCATAAGCTTGGGATCGTTCTCCTCCCATGTGACCTATGAAGACAAAGTAGGACAGAAAGATAAGCATGCACCCTAATGTTGTGTTTGGTTGGGGGATTTGGGGAGGGATTTAGAGAGGGAAAGAGAAAAAGTGTGTGAAACTAAGTGAAATGTAGGTGTATTTTATTCACATTTCATCTAACTTTTCCCTTTCCTTTTCCAAATCCCTCCTCAAATCTTCCAACCAAACACAGCGTAAGGAGAGTAGGAAAAGTGCAAGGAAAATGGATTTCCAAGGCACTTTATCAAAGGACTTTGGTGTATAGTCATATCGAGGGTCATATCCACCAGCATGATAATCATTATCTTCATCAGCTGCAAGACGACTGTAACAAACGTGCCACCTAGATGCCATATCAATGCCCTGTTTGATAGAGTTTATTTCCAGTTTATTTCAGCTTTTAGCTTAATTTAAGCTATTTTGATGTGTTTAGTTCAACTTAACAATACAGCTTATAACTTTTTGTAAGTCAAAAATCAACTTATTCTTTGAGTGGGGAAGGAGAAGCTTAATTTATAAGTTAAAAATTAGTTTATGTTTACAGTTATAAGCTATAAGCTGTTAAGGTATAAGTTATAATCACTTTCCCACAACTCTACCAAACGGAGCCAATAAGTTGCAACTTTTAATTCTCCTTCTTCAAAAAAAAAAAAAAAAAGACATGTCTCTGAACACCTTGAGGCTTCTCAACCCACCAATTGATTACTGCTTCAAAAATTAAATGAATAAAGAGAATTCTTCAATTAATTAATTTATTGGTTCTAGTCCAAATCTAAATCCAAATCCAAATCCAAATTCATTCAAATTCCTGAACTTATCACCAATTTTCCTATTTATAGATTTTGTGGAGAATTTGATTTGTTAGTTTGGTTAGTCTTTTGAGGCCGCTCTTGTATTCTTTGCATCATCTTGATGCTTTCTCAATAAATTTTGGTTATTTATCAAAAAAAAAAAAAAAAATCACCAATTTTCCTATTTATATTATTATCTAGTTTCCATGCTATTCATTCAGAATTTCTGCTGAATTAATTAAAAGTTTAATTTTTTGAAGCTAATTTCTACAATTTTGGGTCATTGCCTGAATCTAAATTTGGCACTACTGCTAAATAGTAGATGAATTGAAAACACCACACGCACACAGAAAATTCCAAATCTTTGCAACTAATGAAGCATGACAATATTAACGAACAATAAAACAGCAATATTTGATGGGTTCAATTGCTTACAAGCAAAGGCCCCTAACAACAATTTACCAAAATCATCACAGATAGATATATCTAACAGATTCAGATCTCAAAGTCTATAAAAGGAAAGATGATAGATAGAATTGGACTACCGAGAAAATAAAATTCAGATCGGAATAACTCACCGGTACAAGCTAAAGTCGCTGACTGACTGGGTGTGGAGGATTCGGAAACGGGCCACTAGGGATGGAAAAACGAAGCTGGAGAGTGACGGTCTGTGAGCATTTTTAGGTCACAGCCCGATCCTGACCGTCTAAGCAGCCTCATGCCAATGCCATGATGGATTTGCTAGGCTACTTTTGATTTCTCGGCTCAAAACAGTGTATCATGACGTCAATATTGGGTCCATAAGTTTGACAGCCAAATATTTTATGAATCATGATGGGTATGAAGCCCGGTATTGCTATCCTCTGGGGAGTTCCAAACGAGTCGGGTTGAGTTGAATTTTATTATGTTTAAATTTATTTATTAAGATTTTAATGAGATTGATTTCGAATTAAATAAAAATTTAATGAATAAAGTTTGAGCTAAGTAGGTTTAGGCTCGACTCGAGTTCGAGCCTGTTCACGAGCCTTAACGAGCCAAAAAATTTATAAATTCATATTTGTATGTGAGACCAAAGTTAAAATTAAAATTTTGATTATATAATTATATATATAATATATAAACATACTAAAAAAAAGTTCATATTTTACTAAAATAATAATATCTACTACCACTATTATATAAATGTACTATCTATAGTTAACTATTATTTATATTTATATTTTTTAAATATATAAATAACATATTTCTCTTATTTTTTATACATATTTTTATATTATTTAATATATAAATAATAAATATTAAACAAGCCAGCTAACGAACCGAGCTTACGAGCCGAGTTTTAGAATGTTTGAGCTTGTTTATTAAAAATCTAACGAGTTCGAGCTCGAGCTCGAACTCGAACGTAAAAAAAAATTAACGAACCAAATTCGAACGAACTCTTACCGAGCTGAGGTCGAACCTGTTCACAAACGACTCTGTTCATTTGCAGCGTTTAAATTTAGTACTGGCTCCCTATCGTAGATTGGTCCAACATAGGGTTGGTTTGGCAAGGGCTCATTGGGCTTTTTTGGCTCAATGAGCCATAAAAGACAGAATAGGCTCATGAGCCAAAACAGACAAAACATCTCATCCAACCCCATAATCATTACACTCTTCTCTCACAAAAAAATCAAAAAAACCAAAAAGTCAAAAGCCCTTCCCAAACTAAGTTTTTGAGCCCAGGCTCTTATAGTCAAAAAAGTCAATCCACTTCTCAAACGGAGGCATAGGAATTCTTTCTAATATGAGTTTAATCTTTTTTCAGACCTCTTATGTTATGCTTATAGAATCCTAATCCTATCATTAGTGGATGAAATTTTAAAAATTTTAAAAAAATTCACTCATGTGATTGTGTTCAATTGTGCAATCTCTCGCTATTGTTCTTAAACTATGTTAGCGTATTTTTCAAGCTGGGCACAACGATAATGATAGCTCTCTTTATCTAAAATAATGCGAGATTTAGGGGTTGTTTGAGGTGTTTTAAATAAGTATACTTTTTGTCTTTTTAGATTAAAAAATTGAGATTGAAAATATATATGTTTGGGTTAATTTTTTGACTTTTTATGAAAAAATGTGTAATAAAAAATTATAAAAATTGATTTGTAGGGAAAAATTCAAATTGGGAGTTGTGCAGCCGTAATTGTTGACTTTTGGTGAATAGTATTAACTTTTTAACTTTTTGACTTTTTAATTTTTTTACAAGTTCCCAAACTTGGCCTTAATTCAAATTTTTTAGTATTATGTCAAAGAAATTTAACTAACGTAGTTACATAACACCTCCAACTTTTGGAGAATTTTGTTTGAACCCAAAATATATCTTAATACGCTCAATTTAAATTCATAAATTTTAATTCTTATTATATCTAAATTTACTAATAAGGACAACACATATTAAATCTTAAATACAAAAAAAAAAAAATTTCATGGTACACCCTAATTTATTATTTCTATTCAAATTTTTATATCTTTTCTCCAAAGATCAAAGTTATTTCTTCCTACTCTTCTTCTTTTTCCTCTTCTTCTTCATCCTCCTTCTAAAACTCCAATCAATCCTACCAAAACTCACAATTATCATCAATATCATTATTTTTTATTATTTTGAAATCCTAAACCCTAGAAGAAAATTTGAACAAAATCAAATAATGGATGAGAGTAATAATCAAAATAATTTTTTGAAGCAACCCATAAAAAAGGAGATGAGTATTCATATAAAGGAATTTCACAATTTTTGTAGAGCACCATCAATTATTTTCTATATCGTTTTTTTGATTAAAATTAAAATTTCTTAGTACTCTCAAAATAATTTTTGTAAAGCACCGTTATTATTTTTTATTTACACCCAATTTCTGTGGAAATCTTACGCACCATGAAAATTTCTAAGTACTCCCAAAATAATTTTTGTAAAGCACCATTATTATTTTTTATTTACACCCAATTTCTGTAGAAATTTTAATTTTTAGTCAAAAAAAAAAGGAATAAAAAATAATTGGTGGTAGTCTACAAAAATTGTAAAGTCTCTTTATATAAATACTTATCTCCTTTTTGATGGGTTACTTCAAAAAACTATTTTGATTATTACTCTCATCCATTATTTGATTTTGTTCAAACTTTCTTCTAGGATTTAGGGTTTAAAAATAATAAAAAATAATAATGTTGATGACGATGGTAAGTTTTAGTAGGGTGGATTGGAGTTTTAGAGGGAGGAGGAAGAAGAAGAAGAAGAAATAACTTTGATCTCTTGAGAAAAAAGATATAGAAATTTAAATAGAAATAACTAATTAGGGTGTACCATGAGAGAAAAAAATTTATTTTAGGATTTAATATGTATTATCCTTATTAGTAAAATAGGAATTTAAATTGGAAATATTGAGATATATTTTGGGTTCAAATAGAATCCCCAACTTTTGATGTTTTTTCAATCTGATGAAAAATATTCTAGAAGGTCATCTATAAAATCTATTTTGTTCAAAGCAACAAGCACCAATTCTGAGCTAACTTTTGTCAAGCTCCACTGCTCCATCTATATACCAAAATTTTTTAAAGAAAAAAAGTAAGGTTACAGTAAACTAATTTCAACCACATATTTATTATATCCATGTAAAAAATATGGGGAAAAAAATGACCTTCAATATTTATTTCTGAAATTGAGTAGTATATGGACAAAATCAAACCACAAGTCACAACACAAACATATATTAATTTGTATTAAAAAGGAGATGGCACTAACAATGCTGACAATCGCCATGATAATAAACAAATGTTCAATTGCACACTCATTCCTAATTTTATTCGAATTGACTTGAAATATACAGTGACATTAGCTTTTGAATTCCAAATCACTGAGAATTTCCCATTATCTCACAATAAAATCTGCAAAATTAGTTAATGCCATAATGGCAAGGCTATGTCACTGTCCAGAGTAAAAATCTTGTATTTTTTCTTCACAAACTTTTACTAAAATTCATAATTCAAATATAACTTAACACTTGCAAATCATGTTTTTCATGCATTTAAACCATTGAAGTAGTAATATATAAAAGAATAGTAAATTTCTGAATTTTCAAAAGAGAATAATTTGAATCTTAAAATTAAGAAATTTTTGTTGATTTGTTTCTAGATATAATTTATACGTTACTAAATTAGTATCATATGTTAGAATGAGATGGAAGACAAGTCATGTGTTAAATTGATCACAGAAATATTTGATTATATTTCTATTTTTCTTTATTTCTTCCCATGTCAATAACTAAAATGAAAAAAAAGAAAAGAAGGGAATGTTACCCCTATGACTACCTCCTAGTGAGGTGCAACATTGTTTCGGTCAACCAAACTAATCCAAATTAAGTATGTTTTTTTGGAAAAAAAAAGGAGTTATAATTCGGACACAATAATGTTAGGGCCACTTACACTTTCACCCACAAATACATCAGCACGAGCATAATTTTTGAGAGGATCTATTAACACTTGTAACCGTGTTAATATGTATAGTTATGCCACTAATTATTTTAAAATCTTAAGGTAATAATAAATAGGTCTAATAATATAAATCAAGATAATATTCTTTCCTCTTGTACCAAAATGCATATCCAACATACAATCAAACCAAAAGACGTTGCGACTCTTTTAGACTATAGTTTTGCTTCTATTTGGAAAATTGATAATCTTCGTGCAAGCTACGTATCACCCACAATATATAATAGATTGCCAATTGGTGGGGATATGTAGATATGTAGATAAGACAAGGGGTAAAACATACATATCCATAGCAATATGCGCCATCCATCCCATGTCTATCCAAAACAGTTTTTTGTTTTGCATCAGCCTAGGTAACAACATGAGCCCTCTAATCTCGCAATAAAAATAACAGAAAATATTTTCACAATAACAACGACCTCAAAAGATCAAGGAGCAAACCAAAACCATGCTTTAATTACTCCAATAAAATCTCAATCCTAAAATGTGCAAATGCTAGTGTTAAGAACACATAATTGAAATAAAGAATGAGTCGCAAAAAGTGTATTAGTTGACTGAGATTTATTCTGAATGTGGAGTGTGGATCCCATTATAACTGTGTTTAATTCCTGTCTAGCATTGTTGTTTTATGAATTTACTAGTACCTTGGTGGTTATGGGTTAGTTTCTGGTAGTTGAGATAGGAAGGAAAATATGAATCTCACTCACTAAAGAAATCTTGAAACTCTTCAATATTGAAATATCAGTTCTCTCTCTCTCTCTCTCCCTCCCTCCCTCCCTCTCTCTCTTTTTCTAAGGCAGAAGTGCATATATGCAATTCATTGCAAGTGCAAAACCGATTCACTCACTCACATATCTAATGGAAGAAGAATCCACATATGTTCATATGGAGAATCCAAGAAAGATCATGAGGAGGTCAATCCACACCTTTCTTAAAAAATTTGAGTATTTCACCACCATTCCACTTCTTCTTATTCTGCCCTTCTCAGCCTCAGTCCTCCTCTCACAGGCCCTTTCTTCGTCTTCTTCGCCGCTACTTCTGATCATCCATGCTTGCTTTGAACCAATCTTCCATCCCTCTTCCCAGTTTCTCTCTCTTCTCAACAGTAATCTTTCTCAAAACATTTTCACCTCTGTTTTCAGTCTAGTTTTTGCACTTACATCCCTTGTCATAGGCAAATTGCTCATAATTCAAACTCTGATTCACCACAAATCATCTTTTCCACTACCCTTTTCCTCATTCATGAAGCTGTACAAGTCCCAACTCTTGACTCAACTTTGCAATTCAGTCCTCATCGTTGTTGTCAGCGCAGCCGCCTTCTCTCTTCTCTTTGTTGCCTTCAATACCCTCGAATCATTTGGATTCTCAAAAACAAACCCTCTTGCCCTTCTGGTTGCCAAAGCAGTTTTCTATTCAATTCTTGCCAATGTCAGTCTCATCTGCAACCTAGCTTTGGTTGTGGCAGGATTGGAAAATTGTACCGGGTTTAGGGCAATTTATAAGGCCTGTTTGCTTTGTTGGACTAGGAACTCAATAGCACTTTCTATGAATCTTCCTATCAATCTGGGTATCCTTGCGGTGGAGGGCTTATTTCGCTACCGGGTGGTAAGAGCTTATCATCTAGTGGGAAGGGCTTGTCCTTCCATGGCTTTTGAAGGGATGTTCATTGCTTGCTTGTATTCCATCCTTGTTGTGCTCGACACGATTGCAAGTTGTCTCTTCTTCAAGAGTATCAAGGCAACTCTAAAAGGACAACTCATTGCACGAGACTCTTACCACTGCATAGTCTGAGAAGAATCAGATTCAAAAGTACTTCCATGAATGGCAGCAGCCAAGACCATTCCACCAACTCTTCTCTTGTGGAACCATTGCTTCAGCATATGATGATGTATGGAAGTTGAGAAAAGGTTTTGTACATCATTTCTTTTTGGCATTTAAGCAAACAGAAAGTGAGCATTTGTTAAAATTCTTTTGATTTCTAAGCAAGAAAATTGCAATCAGTGTGACAGTGCCTTGTTTCATTCAAGTATACAAATTCTCTCATTTTACATCAAATTCTTTTGACTGTTGAAATTGAAATTAGTTGACGTTTGGATCCATTCAAGGAATTCGAACCGGACTCAGCTGGTGTTTGTTACTGTTCTGTGCTTAATATTGTGTGATTGGTTTATGTGTAGTTATCTTAGTTTACAGAATCTTGTGTTTTGGTTCTGTTAACAGGATTGAAAGTGAGTCAAATTGAGATTTGAGTATTAAATTGTTGAAGTTTAATTTAACAAATTTCAATATGCTTGTTTAATTTTTTTAGTTCATTTCAAATGAGGTTTCATCGAGCCAAACTTAATAACTTAGCCTACGTTTGGGATGAGAGTTAATTTTTTGGTTTTTGGCTATTTTAGCTTGGGATTAAAAAGTCTTGTTTGGAATACTTTTTTTTTTTTTTATAAGAGAAAAAATGAAATAATTATGAATTAGATGTGACATCTTGTCTTATTTTGCTAAAATAACTTATTTTATTTTATATGACTATTTTAATCCAAGTAATCTTCCCAAACAGATCCTTAGTTTATTAATTTGAACCAAAAAAATTAATGAATGTTAAAATTTATTTAAACTATATTTTTTAGCTAATGAGATAATTTTAAATGAATTTTTAACAAGATTAACACAAGACTAATTTAAATAATTTACTAATTCATTTTACAACAATAACTGCAACAAAGCCCAATGCAATAAGAGAGTAAAAAATGATACTTGGCCTTTTATCTTTTAGACCAACAAAAATTAATGGGCTGAAAGACATAAGACATTCTTATTTATTTTTGGGAAAATTATTATGTAGTCCTATATAGGGGATCTATTTCCCTTCTAATCCCAATATATTTTTAATAGATTAATAGGTCCACAGTTTTTTAAGTTTTATACCCAGAGGTCCCGTTTTTTATTTTCGTATTTTGTAAATGACTGTATTACCCTTTGTTTTGAGATCTATATATACGTAAAAAATCAAAATTTTGCTCCGTTCAAAAAAGAAAATCAAATTTTCGTCTCTGCGATCTCAATTTCTCTTCGTTATGGCGATCTCATTGTGCTGTGTGGTCGATCTCATTGTGCTGTGAGGTGGATCTAGTTATGCGATCTGAATCTCTGTGTACAGGCGATCTCTGCGTACAGGCGATCTCTGCGTACGCTCTCTCTCTCTCTCTCTCTCTCTCTGTATCTGGTTTTTATCTGTCGATACATATATGTATGTGTACGTATGTATCTGTCGATACATACATATACATATATATATATATCTCTGTATGTGTATGTGGTTTGTATTTGTCGATACATATATGTATGTATATATAGATAAACAAATTTGCGTGATATCTGGTTTGTGTTTGGCAATGTTGTTTTAGTTCTTTGTTTTGTGATAAATTTTGTTTGTTTGATATTTATTTTATTTGATTTTTGTATGTGATATAGTATAATGATTTTGATTTTGTTTGTTGTATAGTGTAATGTGTTTTGAAGTTGTAGTTTGGAATTGTGAATTCTGGTGTTTTGATATTGATATGTTGTAAGTGTATAATTTTGCAGTTTGGAATTGTGAATTGTGTAGTGTTAGTACTGATATGTTGTAACTGTATAATTTTGCAGTTTGGGATCTGTGAACAATTATTTGTTAGTTTGTGATTATGTAGTATGAAGGGGTGTTTCATGTTAATGTGCAAATACAGTAATTGTTGTGCTGCTATTAAGATTAGTGAAGGATATAGTTATGATGAAGTTGTTGAGAAAATATGTGCGAAGTTCAAGGAGTTGAGTGTTAGTAACTTTTGTTTGTTTTTCTCTATTGCTGGATATTCTAATTGTATTGTTAAACGTGATGATGATTTGTGGAATATGCTGTCAATGGTAGGTGGTAGTGGTTGTCATGTTGTTGATATTGTTGTGGGTGATAAGAGAATTGTGGAGATTGATGATGGTAATTCTTGTAGGATTGATTCTGTAATTGGTGAGAGTTCTTTGGTTAACGATTGTGATGATTTTGGTGGTTTGTTGCCTAGTTTTTATCCAGAACCAGAGAGAGTTTTGTTGTCTACTAGTTGAAAGGGGATTATACATAGTGTTGGTCAAGAATTTAAAGGTGGAGTGCCGGCATTCCACATTGCATTGGCTAAGTATGCAGTTGAGTGTGGTTTTTGTTACGACCCAACTCCAGAGGCTTAGGGTTGAAATCGCAACTTACTAACTTATTCTTATTCGAAGCAAATTAAGCTGCGCAAGCGAAAATAAAAATAATTAAACAGAAATTTTACTTCATTTTACTATTTAAGAAAGAGGAAATACATTTCTAGGGTTTTCATTATTTTATTATTCAGTGACCAACCCGAATAGAAACAAAAGGGAGCAAAAATATAAAAAAAAGAAAGATAAAATAGTGATTCAACATCAGTCCATATGCAGGTTCCATTTTGTGGGGTTATGGATTCCCCTATATCTCGTCACCTGAAAAGGGTAACAGCTATAAGCACACAACAGAGTGAGAAATATTATGCCAAGAGTGTAGGGAATACAAAATAACCATGGATAATTAGTTAGGCTAAAATATTTACATAATTTAATTTGAAATAACAGTTTATTTAAAGTGGCGGAATACAGAAATCATGTACATAAATAATCATAACCACGGTATAAAACAGAACAGAACAGAGGTCACAGAAGTGACAGTCAGAACAGAGGTCAATGGATCCATGACAAACAGAGGACCACAAAGTAGCCAAACAGAGGCTCATGGCTATTTAAGTCCCTCAAGGCGTGGGACTCCCGTGGTGATACTTACAAAGCATAATTGTTTATAAGGTTATAGTCAAATATATTCTAAAATTTAAACAAACATATCCATGAGTTTCCTTTTAAGTAAATAGAGTTTAGAAAGTAATCCACGTAACTGAAATATTTATAAAACATAACTTTTATTTATATAACTTAATAAAATATAGCTTGTATAAAATAAGCTATGGTGACTCAAAACATCCGTAAAACATATAATGGTAAATCAAGGTATAATATAACTCACCTTAATTATAACCCTTAGCCTTACTTTACTATCAGAACTTCCCTACTATAAGTTTCTTACTCTCAACTTACGTACCTCTCTCTCAGTTTTCCACTCTTTCTTTTTTTCTTTCGTTTTTTTTCCTCTCTTAATTCACAACACCCTTGTCCCTTATATACTGCTAACCGAGCCCTAAAGTGAATGACACGTAGCCTCTCTCTATGGAGGCCATTATGATGCTAGAAGATTGAGTTTTTAATTGTAGATTCAAATATGAGATTTGAATCTTTATAGATAAGTATAAATCTTCTTAATGAATATACATACTTGGGCCTCTTTTTTTTTGCTTGGGCCAAAATTCACAAAGCATTGCTGGGCCAACTAGCTTATAAATTTTCTTTTTCTTTTCTTTTTATTCATTTATTTATTTGTTTTGGTGTTAAGTTTTTTAAAGTTCCTAATGTAAATTAAATTGCATCTTATCATTTAGCATTGTAAAATTAATTATTTTATTTTACTTTATAGATTACTATTATTATTCCATATTATTATTTATTTACTATTTTTAACTTTAATTTGACCCAACTAGTATTATAATTCCATAAATGTGTTAATTTGCCCCCAAATAATTTCTAATTAATCCTATATTTGATAACTCAATGCCAAATTAGATTTATATATTTATTTATTTAATAGTCTATCATCACATGCAACCATAATTATATATAATTCTAAATATTTATGTGGTACTTAATTAAACGTTCGGGTTGTCACAATTTTGCAGTGAATTATTTGAAGAACGATGCAACAAGAGTAACTGCTGAATGTATGATGATGTCGTCTACGGGTTGTAAATGGTTTGTGCATGGAAGGGTGTTGATGAATTCCGGTATTTTTTTTCATAATGAAGTTGGATAATATGCATACTTGTGGGGTTGTTGCTCGTAGATATTGTAGCAAAATTGTTGGTTCTAGACTTGTGTTTGATATTGTACAAAATAATATTAGTGATAATCCGTTGACTCGTCCTATTGAAGTTAAAAAAAAGTTGAAGAAGCAATATGGTATAGATGTTTCTTATCAGGTTGCATGGTTAGGAGTTGATAAGGCAAGAGGTGGGTTGTTTGGTGATTTTGCAACTTCTTTTGACCAACTTCGATAGTACCTTGAGACGATTATGAGAACGAATCCGGGAAGTGTGTTTGAATTAGATGTGGATGAAAGTAGTGGGTGTTTTCGGAGATTGTTTGTGGCATTTCATGGATGTTTGTATGTCTTTCAATTTTGTCGTCCGTTGTTGTTTGTTGATGGTACATTCTTGAAGGGGCGTTACAAGGGGCATTTGCTTGCAGCAACATCAAAGGATGATAATCAAGGTATGCATTTATTTACAGTTAGTATAGGTTTGGTTTGTCAGTGTGTTATTGTATTGTGAGTCTGCTAATTTTTGCAGTTTCATGTTATTTTGTTTGTAGGTCTGTTTCCTTTGACTTTTGCGATTGTTGACGATGAAAATCAAGATAATTGGATGTGGTTCTTAAGTCAGTTGTTAAAGGGTGTTGGTTCAGGCCGGAGATTGACCTTTGTGTTGGACCGTCAACATAGATTGCTAGATGCTCTTTCAGTGGTTTTTCCCAATGCACATCATGCATATTGTTTGAATCATTTGAAGAGAAATTTGATTGACAAATTGGTGGGACTTTGTACTAACTATAAGTTGAGTTTTATGAAAATATTAGTTAAATGTGCTTATGCGCTAACGGTTGCTTCTTTCCAACATTATATGGAGAAATTGAGGCATATTGCTGGGAATGGTAGAGTTGATAGTATGTTGGATGGTTTGCAAAATGATAAGTGAGCGAATGCATTTTTTAGAGGGAAACGATATGGTGAGATGTCATCTAATGCTGCCGAGTCTTACAATAATTGGATTGGTGGGGCTCGTGAGTTGCCTATTACTTGTATGGTTGATATGATTAGGGTTCAAATCGTGACTCAATTGTCGAATTGAAGAGCTGAATCTAAAAGATGGACTACGAAATTGTGTCCAGTTATGGAAAAGAAGTTGGTGGACTCTTTGGAGCTAGCTAAGTCTTGGGATGTGATTGTTGCTAGTGATACTGTGCTTGAGGTTCATTCTTCTATTTCTTTTTATGTTGATATTGGTAGACAGACTTGTTCTTGCCATGAATGGCAATTGAATGGTTTTCCTTGTTGTCATGTTGTGCATGCTTTGCGTAGTAGTGGTAGAGATATGTATGATTTCATTGATCTTTTTTTTCATGTAGATTGTTTTAGAGAGTCATACAAGGAATCTGTTTATCCAGTGCCTTCAAGTGAGAGATTTGACTTTGATGGTGCCAGTAGTTCGATTATCAAACCTCCTATAACGAAGAAGTAGCCCGGGCGGAACAAGAAGAAGAGGATACCTTTTAGGGGTGAGAATGTGAAGCAAATCAAGTGTGGGAGGTGCTTGAAATATGGGAATCACAACAGGAAGACGTGCAAGGCTGCTATTTGAGGCCACAGTCTATTCTTTTGGATTTGTATTTGAATTTGAGGAATTATGATAATAAAAAATGTGATACTTGGTATTATGGAAGTAATGAATAAAGTTGGCTGAATTTTTTTTTTTTTTTTTTTTTTGATGTGTTCTTTAGTTATTGAAGTTGTTTTGTAACAGTTTTGTTTTTTATTGTTTTTTTTTTTTTGCGGGTTTGGTTGGTTTTATTTTTATAGAATACAGAGAAGGTTATTGAAAATTTCTTATTGAAACTGTATAATATTGAAATGTAGTTTTACTACATGATTCATTTATTTCATATTTTATAGTGAGAAAACTGTAAAATTTTACAATTTTATTTTTAATTTTGAAATGTAGTTCATCTTTTTGTTGAGTCATGAAATTAGATGCATAATTGTGTAGCATAAATTTTGTTTGAGTAATGAAACTGTATAATTTTACAGTTTTAAGAATTATAAGAAACAACCTGATGAAACTGCATAATTTTGCAGTTTTAAGAATTATTAGAAATAACCTGATGAAATTATATAATTTTGCAGTTTGAAGAATTATTAGAAATAACCTTTACTGTATGAAAATATATGCAATCACAAACAAGTACGCAAACAATCAGAAGTACAAGCACAATAATAATAACAAGAAGAAGAGCAACAACAATATCAATGACAACAATAATTTTCACCATAATAACCAGAAGAAGATTATTCCCAAAAGTATATAAAGTACTTGTCACATGTTAAAAAAGAAAAGAAAAGAAAAGTACAAAGATATGTTTACTTGAATATTTGTATTGTCAAGAAATTTGTTCATTGTTTCTATGGTTTGGTATGTTTTGTCAACATTTGGTAGTGCTCGAGTTTCCAAGATCGGATTTCATCATTGAGGAATTGACTGACGATTTCTGCTCGAAATTTGACCCACTCAGTTGATCGAAGTGATTGCTGCACAGGTTGCCAGTTGATATATTGGTTGATAATATTGCATACGACGATTGCACAATCATTCCTGCAAATTTTTAGATAAAGTTAATTAGTTAGGTAAAACTGCAAAATTTAGCATATTGGAAGATTAGTTTATTGATTTTGTATCTTACGAGTGTGGGGTTTGTTGTGGGCATTCCTCAATTAATGCAATTATTGTCTTGCACTCTTGAGATGATAACATGTTTCCTTAATTGCTGAGTAATGCTTTATTCCATCTCAGTTGATGTTGTTGTTACAAAATAGTTAGTGGATGTTTTTGTTAGTTATAGTAATGAGTTGAGATGTTTTTAAAGGAATGGAACTAAGTAGGAAATTTTATTTAACTTACAATTTCCTTTGCAATTTCAATGTGCTTGTTGTGGCAATCTTTTGCTGGTCTCAAAGAGTCATAGTGTCTCCATATCCCATCAGCATTGTCAAAGACCACAATTGTCCAATGGTTGTCGTGGTTGATTGGGAAATGGATATATCTGTTTTTCATTGCTTCTGGAAAATGATTGTCTATCATTTTTTCTCTCAGTGCTTGATCTTGGTTTTGTAGTGGAGTCTGTAAGTTATATATATGTTTGAAATATGTTATAAAACTATGTAGTAAGACATGTTAAGAAAGTAGAAAATTTTACAGTTGAAAAGTATGTTAAGTTTTGCTTACATTGATGAGTGTTGAGAAAATGTAAGATCTTCCCGCGTATGGATTTCTTGCAAAGGTTAGATCATTTTTCTCAAATTCTTCAATGGTTGGTTGGAGTGCCAATTGCTTTTCTGAGAAGGCATCAATGACCTAAAACATGTTATATATGAGAATGTGTTAGGTTTGTGGAATAGGTTATTGAATATGAACAGAAACTGTAAAATTGTGTAGTTGGAGACCTGCATTCCCATATAAGGGTTCTCTCTTGGTCAATCTGCATATATTTGAAAAGTATACGTAATTTTTATCTTCGCTGCCAGACCAGACACAAGCACTTGATTGTGTGTTGTTGATGAGCTGAATTTGGTCTTGGTCTTTTTTGGATAGGCTATGCCAAACCTTGTTTGTTTTGCGACAAGAAATGACGAGTGGCTTGTTTTGGATTGATTCTTCCTTGAAATCATCATCACTTTCCAATACTTGAAGTTGTGTCTTCTCTTGTTTAGCATGCTCTTTGGGTTAGTTTCAGCAGCAACTGCTTTCTCTTGGCCAATATCTTCTTGCATCTTTTCTTTCTGCTGTTGTTTTGCTTCATGAGCACCCTCTTTTTGCTCGGGTTCAGTAGCAGGTTCTGTCTCTGTTTCGATTTCTTCTTTTTTCTTTTCATTATTCTTCTCTTTTTCTTCATCGGTACCCTCTGTTGGTTTGGGTACATCAGCAGCAGTTTGTGTCTTGTTCCTTGTGTCTTCTTTGACTTTTGTCATTGGTTGGTATTCAAAATTTGGGTCATGTGCTTGTTTTCTTGACTTTTGTTTGATTCTTTTGACCATTGATCTTTGTTAGGGACTGCCAGTTTTTTTGGTGGACATTTTCTTCAATTGATCTTCTTTTTTACGTAATTCAGCCATGAATTTTTGTTCCATATCTTGCATTTGTGCTCTCATAGCTGATATGAGCTTGTCCTTATTGTCCTCTTTGGTTGGTGTTTGTTGTTGGTCATGACCTATAAAAATGTTAGATTGTGTTTTGGTTAGTTTAATTAAATTTTACAGTTTGCTTTAGTACTAGACAATAGTTTACCTTGTGTATGAAATATGTTGGATTTCTCTTGGAGTTCTTCTTGTTGGTTTGTCAGTTCTTGTTCATTGACTTCTTATTGTTGGTTTGTTTGTTGTTCTTCTTGTTCTTGTTGTTGGTCTTCTTCTTCATCAGTGTCTTCTAGTTGATCACCTTTTGCTTCTTGTCTTTCTTCTGCTTCATCATTGTCTTGTTGTTCATCAGGTTCTTTTTCTTCTTTTTCTTCTTTTTCTTTTTCTTTAGTTTCTTTTTTTTTTTCTTCTTCTTCTTCTTCTTCAACTTCTTCTTTATCAGTTACTTGTTTTTTTTCTTCATCACTCTCTTCTTCTTGTTCATCACTTTCTGGTTCTTCTTGTGGTTTTTGCTTTCTTTTTTTTTTTTGTTGTTCTTTTTGTTCTGATTATGATTCTGATTCTGATTGATGTTCTTCTTCGAGAAAGTCATCATCATCACTGTCTAGAAGTCTTTTTTTTTTGTTGCTTTTGTTTTCTTTTTTCACTTATTATCCTTTTTGTGGTCATGTTTCTTTGTTGAAGAGTCTGTTGATGTGCTTTGATTGATATGCAATAATTGTATTTCTTGTTCAGTTGGGGTTAAAGCACTTTGGTTAACCTGCATTGGAACAATGTGGCATATATCAGTAATACTGTAAAATTGGTCAGTTTCATAAGATGAGTTGTACTGTGAGTAATGTGGGTTAAGTGTCGAAATATGTTGCTTGAAACTGAAATTTTTTACAGTTTCATAATATGAGTGATGTGAAAGAGATTTGTGTGTTTAAACTGTAAACTTTTGCAGTTTCATAACATGAGTGATGTTAAATAAGTGTGTGCTTTGAAACTGTAAACTTTTACTGTTTCATAATATGATTTGTACTGTGAATAATGTGAGTCAAGTGTTGAACATATGTTGTTTGAAATTGAAGAATTTGACAGTTTCATAACATGATTTTTACTATAATGACTGTGAAAAGAGTGTTGAATAGATTTGCGCTATGATAGTATAGAAGAGTTTGAATATCTTTTCAAAGTGAGCAAGGCTGATGTGTTTCCACTTGGAGTACATTTTGCCAAGGTTCCATTTCATAAACCTTGGGAAACCTTCTTTGTTGGATGGTCAGAGGAGTTTACTGTGCTCACAGTACCAGTACTGTAAAAAAAAATTAAAATATGTTATATAGTTAGAAATAAGTGGATGCCTGATATTTTTGTGTGAACTAGTTGAGTAATGTGTTTACCAAGAGTAACATGACGCATCCCGTGACATGCCTTGGATTGTTGTTTGCATTTGCCATTGAATTCATCAGTGTGTCTTTTATTACCTCAACTCAATTGTACTTCTTGATGTTGTTGAGATTGTCAACATAGTCGAGGAAACTCCAATTGAGTGTATGGCCTGTTGTAGGCATGAGAAGTTTCAAGCACAAGTAAAGGGTGATGACCCTTGCAAGATCTTGACGATCATTAGTTGATTTTCCTTTTTTTGTTTGTTGAAACATTTTGGTCAAAGACTTGCCATTCAATCTCTTTACTGATTTGCATTTGTAAAATGGAAGCTCAAAATCCTTTGGTCTTGCATAGGATTTGGTGGTGATGTTGTCTTCTCCATAGTCGATACCAAAAATGAGCTTGACATCACTGTTTCTGAGTTTCATTTCTTTTTTGCCAAGTATAAATGCTCTTTTCTTTTGTTGTAGAGTGTTGTCATTTCTGCTACAATGGAATTGTAGCATTTGCACCAAGATGCCTTCAGTTGTGTTGAGGAGAGAGCATTTATAATGGGCCAAAAAGGGATTTTTTCCAGCTCTGTCTGTTGGGCTTTTGTAAATTTGACCCCATTTAATAGTTTGATTACTGTTCCGATGTTGGAACGGTAATTAAATTGTTAGACTCTCTTTGCAGGGACTGCTGTTTTTTTTCCTTTTGATGCCTTGGTTTTTGTTATGGGAGTTGATTGTCTTTCTTGGAGCTTACTTTTTTTGGTTGGAGGAGCTTCTTGTTTTTTTGTTGGCTTTCTTTTGTTTGTTTTTGTTGTGGTTGAAGGCGTGGTTGGTGTTTGTTGTGTGGGTGGGGTCTGTGGTGTAGTTCTTGGGCTTTTTCTTGTAGGTAGTGTGGTTGATTTGTGGATTTTTTGGTGGGGTCTGTGGTGTTTGGTTGTTTTTGGTTGTGGTGGTTGGGTTTTTTTGTGGAGGGGGAGATGTTGGTGGCATTTCAGTGGATACAGGAGACGGACTTTCAAAAGGGGAGATACTTAAATCCCTAATTGGATTTTTGGGCATATGGGTTTGTTTCTTCCAATATCTTCCAACAGCTATTTCTGAAAAAATGAAAGCGACAGCAGGGTATGAGTAATATAATGACAAAACTGTATAATTTTGAAGTTTTATATGCAGTTTAATATGAAGTTATATGTATTTGTTGGTAACAGTTACGAAACTGTATAATTTGACAGTTTGATTTGCACTTTATAATGAGTTACCTATTTGTTTTGAGTAGTGATTAAACTGTGTAATTTTGCAGTTTCATTTGCAGTTTGAATAAATTTAGATATGTTACTTGTAGAGTGATGAAATAAAACTATATGATGTTGCAGTTTTTATAAACAATATCAACAATAGGAATAGCCCATTGTATTTTGTAAACAGTAACAATAACAACGAGAAGATTAAATATTCAAAAATAACGACAATAAGAAAAACCAATATTGAACAACAAGAATAAGAATAAGGTGTTGAATGTGTAAAAACAGGGATTTATGTGTAAAAACTGTGGATTAGAATGTTTAAAAACAGGGGACTATAATGTTGTAAAACAGGGGATTATATATGAAAGAGGGTTTATATATTTTGAAGTATGTAAAATGTGTATATACGAAATATGAAAGAATAATGTACAAATTTGAATGAAAAATAATGAATAGGTGAAGAGAGATGTTACTTTTTTTCCCCATTTCAGTGAATCGGAAGTCAGGAACTACGAAATTTCTTCAGAGTAGTGATGATTCTTCGTGTTGTTGAGAGTCGCCGATTGGAGAATATGAACGGCTTGGTGTTGTGTTGAAGATGAACGGTTTCGTTTTGTGGTTAGAGTAGGGTTTAAGAGGGAATGGAGTCGAACGGAGAAGAGATGGAGGAGTGAGAATGCGATTTCGAGCGGTGGAGATGTAACAGTGTACTGATCAGACTAAGATGATCGTGGGTGTTGAAGATGAACGGTTTCGTTTTGTGGTTAGGTGTAATGACCCCGACCTCTAATTAATGTTAATTCACACTTAATTATGCCTTGTAGAAGATTATGATGGATTTGGGATTTATTTGTATGTGTATTGCATCATTTACGTGTTTCTATCTGTTTGCCATAGAATGATCTGTTCATGTCTTTGACTTTAAACTGCAAATTGAAAGTCTTATCGGCGTTCGAATCAGAAATTGACTTGATTTATGTGCTAGTTAAGATTTATAGAATTTTATGGTAGGTTTAACTAAAATTCGGTTCGGAGCGATTAAATTAAATTAAATTAAATCATGTTAATTTATACTTGTGTGAGTTATTACACAAATGCCACTTAGTGACTTGTTTGAGACCAACTTCATTACACTTAGAAATATCTCTCCTTAGCCATTTTTCTTGTCCAAACCGTGGGATAGAGTGAGAGTGAGAGAAACTGATAGATTTTGGTTCTACACATTCCTTTGTATCGCATGCTTTCTCTCGAAAATTGACTAGACCACTAGAACCAATGACATATGTGTTATCTGTATCCACACCGTTTGGGGATTCTATGATGTGTACTCATGTTTATCCAGTGTGTGATATTATGATTGGTGATATGGTGTTATATGTGGATTTATTACCCTTGGATATTAGTCATTTTGATTGTATTTTAGGGATGGACTGGCTGACTAAATACTGTGCTACCATTGACTGTGCAAATAAAACCGTTGTGTTTAGACCACCGGGAATGCTTGAATTTATTTTTATTGGGAATGGGGTAGTTCTTCCCCCGTATTTGATTTCGGCTATAAAAGTTGGAAAACTCCTTAGGAAGGGATGCAGGGGTTACTTGTGTTGTATATTGACTGCACCATCTGACAGTACTACTGTAGAAACAATCCCTGTTGTTTGTAACTTTCCTGATGTGTTTCCGACTAATTTACCTAGGGACTTAGTTGATAGAGAGATTGAATTCACTGTTGAAGTGTTTCCGGGGACACAACCTATTTCCAAGACTCCTTATAGAATGTCTACCTCTGAAGTGAAAAAATTGAAAACTCAACTTCAGGAACTGTTAGATAAGAAATTTATCCATCCGAGTACTTCACCTTGGGGTGCTCTAGTTTTGTTTGTCAAAAAGAAGGATGGGTCTTTGAGATTGTGTATAGACTACCGAGAATTGAACAAAGTGACTATCAAGAATAAATACCCTCTGCCCCGAATAGATGACTTGTTTGATCAACTTCAGGGTGCCCAAGTGTTTTCTAAAATTGACCTCAGGTCCGGGTATCATCAGTTAAAGGTTAGAGCTGAGGACATAGAGAAAACTGCATTCTGAACTAGATATGGACATTATGAATTTTTAGTAATGCCGTTTGGGATGACCAATGCACCTGCAGCTTTCATGGACCTTATGAATAGGGTGTTTAAATCATATCTGGATGATTTCATTGTTGTATTTATTGATGACATTTTGATTTATTCTAAAGACAGGGAAGAACATGAGAACCATCTGAGAACCACCTTGCAGATTTTGAGAGAAAAGAAATTGTATGCTAAATTGTCCAAGTGTGAATTCTGGCTTGACAGTGTGGCATTACTGGGACATATAATTAACAAGGATGGAGTTTCCGTTGACCCTCAGAAAATTGAAGCTGTCGTGGACTGGCCTAGACCGACAAATGTGACAGAAGTCCGAAGTTTTCTGGGACTTGCAGGTTACTACAGGGGGTTTGTGAAGGAATTTTCTAAGCTTGCCCTGCCATTGACTCAATTAACTCAGAAAAACGTGCCATTTGACTGGAGTGAACAAAGAGAGGCAGCTTTCCAAGAGTTGAAAACCAGGTTAGTGATTGCACCAATCTTAACTTTGCCTAATGGTATTGATGGGTCTCAAGTGTACAGTGATGTTTCCTACAAAGGTTTAGGGTGTGTACTAATGCAAAATGAAAAAGTGATTGCCTATGCTTCTAAGCAACTTCGACCTCATGAAAAGAATTACCCAATGCATGATCTTGAGTTAGTAGCTGTGGTGTTTGCTTTGAAAATCTGGCGCCACTACTTGTATGGGGTAACTTGTGAGGTGTACACCGACCATAAGAGCTTGAAATACTTCTTCACCCAAAAGGAACTGAACATGAGACAGAGGCGATGGTTAGAACTAATCAAAGATTATGATTTGCAGATCTTGTACCACCCAGGGAAAGCTAATACCGTAGCGGATGCCTTGAGCCGAAAATCAATGGGAAGTTTGTCATGTCTGTTATCCAATCGGAAAGAATTGCTGAATGACCTAGAACAAGTTGGGCTGGTAACTGCTACGTTCGCTCAACCTACAATACTTGACGAGATCAAACAGAAACAATGCGAGGATGAATACTTTAAAAAGATCACGGAGGAATTTGATTCAAAGCCGAGGCCAGGATTTATGTTTGAGAATGATGTGCTGAAATTTCAGAACCGTCTTTGTGTTCCCGATTGTTATGATTTGAGGAAACGTGTTATAACCGAAGCTCACACTAGTAAATTTGTTATGCATCCGGGGAACACAAAGATGTATCATAATTTGAAACAGAATTTTTAGTGGCCTGGAATGAAAAAGAGTATTGCAGACTTTGTGGCTAGATGCCTACATTGCCAACAGGTTAAAGCTGAACATCAACGGCCCGCTGGTCTGCTACAACCACTCCCAATACCAGAATGGAAATGGGAGCACATCACCATGGACTTCATTATAGGATTGCCTCGTTCTTCTCGAGGTATGGACTCTATCTGGGTTATAGTTGACCATTTAACTATGTCTGCCCATTTTCTGCCTGTCAAAACTATTTATAACGCTGATAAATTGGCCAATATCTACATGACTAAAATTATGAGATTGCATGGAGTGCAAGTTTCTATTGTGTCTGGCAGGGACTCAAAGTTTGTATCGAGATTTTGGCAGAGTTTGCAACAGGCTTTGGGAACTGAATTGAGACTGAGCAGTGCCTATCACCTACAGACAGATGGCCAAACTGAACGAACGAACCAAACTCTGGAGGATATGCTCAGAATGTGTGTGTTAGACTTCCAAGGGAATTGGGAGACCTACTTGTCATTAGCCGAATTTGTGTACAACAACAGTTACCATTCGAGCATTGGAATAGCTCCTTACGAAGATTTGTATTGGAGAAAATGTCGTTCTCCGATATGTTGGGCTGAAGTAGGTGATAGACCTTTGTTGGGACCAGAACTTGTGCAAGAAACAACCGAGAAAGTGAAATTGATCCAGCAACGTCTGAAACTGCACATAGTCGGCAGAAGAGCTATGCTGATGTTCGAAGACGAGATCGGGAATATAAAGTTGGGGACCATGTGCTCATGAAGGTGACCCCGATGAAGGGTCAAACTCGGTTTGGTGTTAAGGGCAAGTTGGCGCCAAGATATGTTGGACCTTATGAAGTCCTCGAAAAGATCAATCCAATATCATACCAGGTAGCTTTACCACCGGTAATGGAGCATATGCACAATGTATTTCATGTATCGATGCTTCAAGAATATTTGAGAGATCCATTCCACGTCATTGAGCCAACACATGTGCTTTTGAAAGATGATTACACCTACGAGGAAAGACCTATCCAGATTGTGAATTGGAGGATCAAAAGACTGAGAAATAAAGAAATACCACTAGTAAAAGTTGACTGGCAAAACCAGGGAGAAACTTATGCAACTTGGGAAATCGAGGAAGACATGATGAAAAGATATCTAGATTTGTTCCCATTGGACCTAATGTTGATTCAGAATGAAGGTAATTCGAGTTTGGAGGACCAAACTCTTTTAAGGGGGGAAGACTGTAATGACCCCGACCTCTAATTAATGTTAATTCGCACTTAATTATGCCTTGTAGAAGATTAGGATGGATTTGGGATTTATTTGCATGTGTATTGCATCATTTACGTGTTTCTATCTGTTTGCCATAGAATGATCTGTTCATGTCTTTGACTTTAAACTGCAAATTGAAAGCCTTATCGGCGTTCGAATCAGAAATTGACTTGATTTATGTGCTAGTTAGGATTTATAAAATTTTATGGTAGGTTTAACTAAAATTCGGTTCGAAGCGATTAAATTAAATTAAATCATGTTAATTTATACTTGTGTGAGTTATTACACAAATGCCACTTAGTGACTTGTTTGAGACCAACTTCATTACACTTAGAAATATCTCTCCTTAGCCATTTTACTTGTCCAAACTGTGGGATAGAGGGAGAGTGAGAGAAAGTTGAATTCATCTAGAGATTGGGCTTGGAACATAGGAGAATTGAAGAGGCTTGGCAAATTTGAGCTCCTAGACTTGAAATTCAAGACTTAAGGTAGGAGATTTCCCTTTTAATTGTGAATTTCAGATTAATTCTTTCATGGTTCATGGTTAATTAGTGTCTAAAGTCAAGAATTGGTTTAAATGTTAAATTGAGTAGTAATTCATGCATGCATGCATAAATTTCCATGTTTTGAGTTTGAATTCTAAGATTTCTTCCATGCATGTATTAATTTCACTCACATTGTGGCCATTTATCTTGTTGTCCATCGAATTATCAAGTTTGATCATGTTTTGGAGGGTTTGGTTTCAAGGAGATTCTTGCGTGTTACATTCAAGTTTTGTTTTTGAGATTTTATTTGAAATTGTGTTCAATTGACTTACCCTTGGGCTCTGATTTTACAAATTGATCTTTGAAACACCTTATACTATGAGTTTACAAGAGTTTTCCAGAAAATTAGCCCAAGAGGATCGAAATTGATGCTTTAAAAGTTGGTCTTGAGCTTGGAGGTTCAATCTGGAAATTTCATATTTTGGACCCACGCTCGAGCGTACACTCAGAATACATGAGCCCCGCTCAAGCGTGGAAGGTAACGCTCGAGCGTGAAATACGTGCATCCAGTACTTTTCACATGTTTACAGTCCGCTCGAGCGAGAGAATGCACGCTCGAGCGGGGACTTGTGTCTTACGCTCAAGCGTGGATCGAGCGCCCATCGAGCGTGATTCTTGTGCATCCAATACTTTTACTGTAGTTTATAATCCGCTCGAGCGAAGGAAGTCATGCTCGAGTGGAGATCCTTTTTCTGCATGTCCGCTCGAGCGTAGAAAGCCAAGCTCGAGCGAGACCCCCTATTTTCTGAAAATTTTGAAAAGTGTTTTAAAGTGCATCTTTACATCCTCATTCCATCCTAGGCATTCCTAGGCCATGTTTAAGACTCTATAGTGAGGGTAAGAGATTAGAAACACACTAGAGCAGTGAATAAGTTTTGTACAATTAGAACGTGTGTTTCAAGTGTGCATCTGTTATGTGTTGTGCAGGTCACGTGCCACGTACCGTTTGGCCAAGTTTACTCCGTCTGTCTGACTCAAGGCCCACTGTGAGTAATAACTCTGTAAAGTTATGTTCAACTTAAGTATTTTCTGACTGGTATTGTATGATCTATTTTCTGAAATGCTATCTTACGAATCATTAATGAATGTCCAATTTTCTGAAAAATAATTGTGTCACCCTTAGTTCACGTGGCCCTCGCCTGGGGGTAACAATACCGTGGCCAATCTGCATGTGGCCCTCGCCCGGGGGTAACAATACCATGGCTAATCTGCACGTGCCCCTTGCCTAGGGGTAACAATACCATGGCTACTTGCGCGCAAGATATGGACCTTTGTGGTCGTTGGTACCAACTATGTATGTAGGTCTCTGGACCAATCTGATCTGATAGCTAATGGGTGTACCACATATGATCTTATGCAAAATCTGAATATGAAAATGTATATGAATCTGTTTTTGTTTGAAGTCTGATTATGCTCTTATTTAAATGCTGGATTCTAATTTGTGCTGGACATCATTCATATAACCCTTTACTCTGTTATTATTCACTGGGCTTTCGCTCACAGTTTATATTATGTATGAAGGTGAGCCGGCACATGACCAGGGCCAGAGTTGACGGCCTTCTGTACTGTTTTTGTTAGCCAACCGTTGTGCCTCTCGAGGAGGTTCCGAACGAAGCCTAACGCCATGGCTGTTTTTGTATTTCATGCTAGTGTTAGTGTTTGCACTGTATAGTCAGATCTTGGGAAGTTCACTTCTGTAATTATGTTGTAAATATTGGTGTCCTTGACTGGCATGCTTATATTTATATAAATAAGTTTTAAAATGTTCTGTCCCATGTACGTTATCACAGCTCATTGAACCTTGTCTATTTTGTATTATTGCTTCCGCAGCCCTTTATTATTTGCTAATCTGTTCTGAGGCCTTTGGTAATCCATGGATTACTGGCCGGTTACAGTGCTAAACCTACAGGGGCGGGTTTGGGTCGTGACAGAGTGGTATCAGAGCACGTGTTTTACCGTACACACAGGTCCGTATGAGCTTAGGATGTCCTAGTAAGAGTTAGGGGTATTCCGTCTGCATGTGTGAGTGTGTGGTAATGCAACTGAATACGAAAACTGAATGTACATTTAAATCAAATGAATTGAAGGGAACGAATAAGATTATGCCTGTGTTTATTATCATTTGATATCTGTATAGTAAGATGGAGAATGCAAGGGGAAGTGGTGAAAGTGAATCTTCAGAGGCTCGTATGGGCCGAATGGAACAGATGTTAGCAGCGTTGACTGAAGCCTGGACATAACAACAGAGACAACTACCTTTGCCCCCTCCGCCTCTACCGGCACAAGCCGAGGCAGATAATACTGACATCATCAATCTGACACAGAAATTTATGAAAATGAAACCGCCAACGTTCTATGATGGAATTGAACCTTTGAAAGTTGAGACGTGGTTGCTTGAGATGGAAAAATTGTATGAAGTGTTTCCTTGTTCTGAAACTCAGAAAGTCCTCCTAGCCACCTACACTCTGAAAGATGAAGCTCACAGGTGGTGGTTACTGATCCGAAATGGCAATGGAAATATGACATGGGCAGAGTTTAATGCTATCTTCTACGACAAGTACTTTCCCCAATGTTTCAGGGATGGAAAAGTGTCGGAATTCCAAGAACTTAAACAGGGAAGAATGGCTGTAGCGGAGTATGAAGCTAAATTCACCGAACTGGCATGGTTTGCTTCACATATGATGGATATTGATTACATGAAAGTACAGAAGTTTGAGGGAGGGTTGGACCTGGAAATATTTGACCGAGTGGGTGTCCTAAAATTACCTACTTATGTGGAGGTACTTGACAGGGCATTGATGGCAGAAGCCACAATAGCAGCTAAGAAACAAACTACAACACCAACAACAGAGTGGAGAGGAAAGAGGACTGGATTCAGTTTCAAGAAAGGCCGGTCGTTTTCGAAAAGGCAATATACAGGGTCCTCCGGCAGCTCTAGCCAAAGTAGCAGATCTACTCCAAATTACCCCGACTGCGGAAAGAAGCACAAGGGTGCCTGTTATCGAGCATCAGGTGTGTGTTTTCACTGTGGCAAGACTGGCCACATGGTGAGGGATTGCCCGATGAGATCCAATGAGGTTAATCGTCCTATGACAAGTTCCACCGGGTCTGTTTTTCGCAGCAAGACCAAATCCAAGGGCCGATATTAGAGGGAATGCAAACAATAAAACATTAAGGCAAGGGAGAGTGTTCGCCTTAGTGCCTGGTGATGTACCCAACACCTATACTGTGGTGCCAGGTACACTTTCTGTATGTTCTCAAAATGCATGTGTACTAATAGATTTTGGTTCTACACATTCCTTTGTATCGCATGCTTTCTCTCGAAAATTGACTAGACCACTAGAACCAATGACATATGTGTTATTTGTATCCACACCATCTGGGGATTCTATGATGTGTACTCATGTTTATCCAGCGTGTGATATTATGATTGGTGATATGGTGTTATATGTGATTTATTACCCTTGGATATTAGTCATTTTGATTGTATTTTAGGGATGGACTGGTTAACTAAATACTGTGCTACCATTGACTGTGCAAACAAAACCGTTGTGCTTAGACCACCGGTAATGCTTGAATTTATTTTTATTGGGAATGGGGTAGTTCTTCCCCCGTATTTGATTTCGGCTATAAAAGTTGAAAAACTCCTTAGGAAGGGATGTAGGGGTTACCTATGTTGTATATTGACTGCACCATCTGACAGTACTACCGTAGAAACAATCCCTGTTGTTTGTAACTTTCCTGATGTGTTTCCGACTAACTTACCTGGGGACTTAGTTGATAGAGAGATTGAATTCACTGTTGAAGTGTTTCCAGGGACACAACCTATTTCCAAGACTCCTTATAGAATGTCTACCTCTGAACTGAAAGAATTGAAAACTCAACTTCAGGAACTGTTAGATAAGAAATTTATCCATCCGAGTACTTCACCTTGGGGTGCTCCAGTTTTGTTTGTCAAAAAGAAGGATGGGTCTTTGAGATTGTGTATAGACTACCGAGAATTGAACAAATGACTATCAAGAATAAATACCCTCTGCCCCGAATAGATGACTTGTTTGATCAACTTCAGGGTGCCCAAGTGTTTTCTAAAATTGACCTCAGGTCTGGGTATCATCAGTTAAAGGTTAGAGCTGAGGACATAGAGAAAACTGCATTCTGAACTAGATATGGACATTATGAATTTTTAGTAATGCCGTTTGGGATGACCAATGCACCTGCAGCTTTCATGGACCTTATGAATAGGGTGTTTAAATCATATCTGGATGATTTCATTATTGTATTTATTGATGACATTTTGATTTATTCTAAAGACAGGGAAGAACATGAGAACCATCTGAGAACCACCTTGCAGATTTTGAGAGAAAAGAAATTGTATGCTAAATTGTCCAAGTGTGAATTCTGGCTTGACAGTGTGGCATTCCTGGGACATATAATTAACAAGGATGGAGTTTCCGTTGACCCTCAGAAAATTGAAGCTGTCGTGGACTGGCCTAGACCGACAAATGTGACAGAAGTCTGAAGTTTTCTGGGACTTGCAGGTTACTACAGGGGGTTTCTGAAGGAATTTTCTAAGCTTGCCCTGCCATTGACTCAATTAACTTAGAAAACGTGCCATTTGACTGGAGTAAACAAAGAGAGGCAGCTTTCCAAAGTTGAAAACTAGGTTAGTGATTGCACCAATCTTAACTTTGCCTAATGGTATTGATGGGTTTCAAGTGTACAGTGACGTTTCCTACAAAGGTTTGGGGTGTGTACTAATGCAAAACGAAAAAGTGATTGCCTATGCTTCTAGACAACTTCGACCTCATGAAAAGAATTACCCAACGCATGATCTTGAGTTAGTAGCTGTGGTGTTTGCTTTGAAAATTTAGCGCCACTACTTGTATGAGGTAACTTGTGAGGTGTACACCGACCATAAGAGCTTGAAATACTTCTTCACCCAAAAGGAATTGAACATGAGACAGAGGCGATGGTTAGAACTAATCAAAGATTATGATTTGCAGATCTTGTACCACCCAGGGAAAGCTATTACCGTAGCGGATGCCTTGAGCCGAAATTCAATGGGAAGTTTGTCATGTCTATTATCCAATCAGAAAGAATTGCTGAATGACCTAGAACAAGTTGGGCTGGTAACTGCTATGTCCGCTCAACCTACAATACTTGACGAGATCAAACAGAAACAATGCGAGGATGAATACTTGAAAAAGATCATGGAGGTATTTGATTCAAAGCCGAGGCTAGGATTTGTGTTTGAGAATGATGTGCTGAAATTTCAGAACCGTCTTTGTGTGCCCAATTGTTGTGATTTGAGGAAACGTGTTATAACCGAAGCTCACAGTAGTAAATTTGTTATGCATCTGGGGAACACGAAGATGTATCATAATTTGAAACAGAATTTTTAGTGGCCTGAAATGAAAAAGAGTATTGCAGACTTTGTAGCTAGATGCCTACATTGCCAACAGGTTAAAGCTGAACATCAACGGCCTGCTGGTCTGCTACAACCACTCCTAATACCGGAATGGAAATGGGAGCACATCACCATGGACTTCATTATGGGATTGCCTCGTTCTTCTCGAGGTATGGACTCTATCTGGGTTATAGTTGACCGTTTAACTAAGTCTGCCCATTTTCTGCTTGTCAAAACTATTTATAACGCTGATAAATTGGCCAATATCTACATGACTGAAATTGTGAGATTGCGTGGAGTGCAAGTATCTATTGTGTCTGGCAGGGACTCAAAGTTTGTATCGAGATTTTGGCAGAGTTTGCAACAGGCTTTGGGAACTGAATTGAGACTGAGCAGTGCCTATCACCTACAGACAGATAGCCAAACTGAACGAACGAACCAAACTCTGGAGGATATGTTCAGAATGTGTGCGTTAGACTTCCAAGGGAATTGGGAGACCTATTTGCCATTAGCCGAATTTGTATACAACAACAGTTACCATTCGAGCATTGGAATGGCTCCTTACGAAGATTTGTATTGGAGAAAATGTCGTTCTCCGATATGTTGGGCTGAAGTAGGTGATAGACCTTTGTTGGGACCAGAACTTGTGCAAGAAACAACCGAGAAAGTGAAATTGATCCAGCAACGTCTGAAACTGCACAGAGTCGGCAGAAGAACTATACTGATGTTCGAAGACGAGATCGGGAATATGAAGTTGGGGACCATGTGTTCATAAAGGTGACCCCGATGAAGGGTCAAACTCGGTTTGGTGTTAAGGGCAAGTTGGCGCCAAGATATGTTGGACCTTATGAAGTCCTCGAAAAGATCAATCCAGTATCATACCAGGTAGCTTTACCACCGGTAATGGAGCATATGCACAATGTATTTCATGTATCGATGCTTCGAGAATATTTGAGAGATCCACTCCACGTCATTGAGCCAACACATGTGCTTTTGAAAGATGATTACACCTACGAGGAAAGACCTATCCAGATTGTGAATTGGAGGATCAAAAGACCGAGAAATAAAGAAATACCACTAGTAAAAGTTGACTGGCAAAACCACGGAGAAACCTATGCAACTTGGGAAATCGAGGAAGACATGATGAAAAGATATCTAGATTTGTTCCCATTGGACCTAATGTTGATTCAGAATGAAGGTAATTCGAGTTTGGAGGACCAAACTCTTTTAAGGGGGGAAGACTGTAATGACCCCGACCTCTAATTAATGTTAATTCGCACTTAATTATGCCTTGTAGAAGATTAGGATGGATTTGGAATTTATTTGCATGTGTATTGCATCATTTACGTGTTTCTATCTGTTTGCCATAGAATGATCTGTTCATGTCTTTGACTTTAAACTGCCAATTGAAAGCCTTATCGGCGTTCGAATCAGAAATTGACTTGATTTATGTGCTAGTTAGGATTTATAAAATTTTATGGTAGGTTTAACTAAAATTCGGTTCGGAGTGATTAAATTAAATTAAATCATGTTAATTTATACTTGTGTGAGTTATTACACAAATGCCACTGAGTGACTTGTTTGAGACCAACTTCATTACACTTAGAAATATCTCTCTTTAGCCATTTTACTTGTCCAAACTGTGGGATAGAGGGAGAGTGAGAGAAAGTTGAATTCATCTAGAGATTGGGCTTGGAACATAGGAGAATTGAAGAGGCTTGGCAAATTTGAGCTCCTAGACTTGGAATTCAAGACTTAAGGTAGGAGATTTCCCTTTTAATTGTGAATTTCAGATTAATTCTTTCATGGTTCATGGTTAATTAGTGTCTAAAGTCAAGAATTGGTTTAAATGTTAAATTGAGTAGTAATTCATGCATGCATGCATAAATTTCCATGTTTTGAGTTTGAATTCTAAGATTTCTTCCATGCATGTATTAATTTCACTCACATTGTGGCCATTTATCTTGTTGTCCATCAAATTATCAAGTTTGATCATGTTTTGGAGGGTTTGGTTTCAAGGAGATTCTTGCATGTTACATTCAAGTTTTGTTTTTGAGATTTTATTTGAAATTGTGTTCAATTGACTTACCCTTGGGCTCTGATTTTACAAATTGATCTTTGAAACACCTTATACTATGAGTTTACAAGAGTTTTTCAGAAAATTAGCCCAAGAGGATCGAAATTGATGCTTTAAAAGTTGGTTTTGAGCTTGGAGGTTCAATCTGGAAATTCCAGATTTTGGACCCACGCTCGAGCGTATTTACGCTCGAGCGTACAGTCTGAATACATGAACCCCGCTCAAGCGTGGAAGGTAACGCTCGAGTGTGAAATACGTGCATCCAGTACTTTTCATATGTTTACAGTCCGCTCGAGCGAGGGAATGCACGCTCGAGCGAGGACTTGTGTCTTACGCTCAAGCGTGGATCGAGCGCCCATCGAGCGTGATTCTTGTGCATCCAGTACTTTTACTGTAGTTTATAATCCGCTCGAGCGAAGGAAGTCATGCTCGAGCGGAGATCCTTTGTCTGCATGTCCGCTCGAGCGTAGAAAGCCACGCTCGAGTGAGACCCCTATTTTCTGAAAATTTTGAAAAGTGTTTTAAAGTGCATCTTTACATCCTTATTCCATCCTAGGCATTCATAGGCCATGTTTAAGACTCTATAGTAAGGGTAAGAGATTAGAAACACACTAGAGCAGTGAATAAGTTTTGTACAATTAGAACGTGTGTTTCAAGTGTGCATCTGTTATGTGTTGTGCAGGTCACGTGCCACGTACCGTTTGGCCAAGTTTACTCCGTCTGTCTGACTCAAGGCCCACTGTGAGTAATAACTCTATAAAGTTATGTTCAACTTAAGTATTTTCTGACTGGTATTGTATGATCTGTTTTCTGAAATGCTATCTTGCGAATCATGAATGAATGTCCAATTTTCTAAAAAGTAATTGTGGCACCCTTAGTTCACGCGGCCCTCGCCCGGGGGTAACAATACCATGGCCAATCTGCATGTGGCCCTCGCCCGGATGTAACAATACCGCGGCTAATTTGCATGTGGCCCTTGATTGGGGGTAACAATACCATGGCTACTTGCGCGCAAGATATGAACCTTTGTGGTCGTTGGTACCAACTATGTATGTGGGTCTCTAGACCAATCTGATCTGATAGCTAATGGGTGTACCACGTATGATCTTATGCAAAATCTGAATATGAAAATGTATATGAATCTGTTTCTGTTTGAAGTCTGATTATGCTCTTATTTAAATGTTGGATTCTAACTTGTGCTGGACATCATTCATATAACCCCTTTACTCTGTTATTATTCACTGGGCTTTTGCTCACAGTTTATATTATGTATGTAGGTGAGCCGGCACATGACCAGGGCCAGAGTTGACGGCCTTCTGTACTATTTTTGTCAGCCAACCGTTGTGCCTCTCGAGGAGGTTCCGAACGAAGCCTAACGCCATGGCTGTTTTTGTATTTCATTCTAGTCTTAGTGTTTGCACTGTATAGTCAGATCTTGAGAAGTTCACTTCTGTAATTATGTTGTAAATATTGGTGTCCTTGACTGGTATGTTTATGTTTATATAAATAAGTTTTAAAATGTTCTGTCCCATGTACGTTATCACATCTCATTAGACCTTGTCTATTTTGTATTATTGCTTTCGCAACCCTTTATTATTTGTTAATCTGTTCTGAGGCCTTTGGTAATCCACGGATTACTGGCCGGTTACGGTGCTAAACCTACGGGGGCGGGTTTGGATTGTGACATTAGGGTAGGGTTTTAGAGGGAATGGAGTCGAACGGAGGAGAGATGGAGGACTGAGAATTCAATTTCGAGCAGCAGAGATATGACAATGTACTGATCAGACTGAGATGATCGTGGGTGATGGTTGCGCGCATGTAAATTGGATGATATATTGTGGGTATTTTTGTCTTATTGATAATTTGAGGACTTAATGGAGTATTAAATTTGTTTTGGGCCTAAATAGGGTATGATATGTTGGGCTTGGACCTTTGAGTCAGTTCCCCTTTATTTTTTGGTCCGTGTTATAAGTTTAGGGTCATTGTCAATAATATGGCTATGATCATGATAGTGGAACAATAAAAAAAATAGAAATCCAAATAAAAAAAAATTAATATTTGAAATAATTTTCAAATTAGGGCCATGATTATAGTTTTTTTTTTTTTTTGAACGAAGCAGATCACTGTATTAACCAGATAAGACTGCTAGCAGAGCAGCAGGACAATAAGAAGTCCAATTACAAGGGAGGTAGCCACCAAGGCAAGCTTGGGCTATCCAATGTGCTGCCTCATTGGCATTCCTAGCACACCAAGAAAAACTCAAATTACAATGCCTAGCAACAGATTTAATATCAATTATAACAGTGCAAAACTCCCAAGGAGGGGCATCTTCAGACACACACAGATGAATTACTCTCTTGTTATCACCTTCAACCTCCATCGAAGATAGTCCCAGGGAGCTAACCATGAGGCATGCAAGACGAATAGCGAGTGCTTCTCCCTGAGATGCTGAAGAAAGAGCAACCTCGCGAGCCAAGCCGTCCACAAGGCGACCTCTGTCATCACGAAGCAAAACTGCAATGGCCCTTTTAGATAATATTGGATGGAAAACTGCGTCACAGTTAACCTTCAAAAGACCATGAGCTGGGAGTATCCATCTGGGAATCGAGCTACTCCTAACCCGATCACTTACACTAGTTTGCACAGAAGGAGATGCTCGGGCATCAATAAATTCAGATTCCTCTCAATTAGCTTTTGCAATGACATGGAAAGGATCAACTGGCTCATGGTTGAAAATGTAAGCATTTCGGGCCTTCCAAATACTCCAGTAAAGCCAAATAACACGGCAAAACAGAGGCTTGCAACTCTCTTCCTCAGTCATCTGGCCTCTGATATCACTAAGCCATTGTTGGAAAGAAAGGATAGATTGAAGCTCAACACGGATGCCCAAACCGCTCCCAAACCAGACAGCCTTAGTCCAGGCCCAACCAAAGAAAACATGTTCAATAGATTCTGAGGATTGAGAGCAGACCTGGCACAAATCTGGGGTTGAATAACGCCTATGGTGAAGATTCTACTTGGTAGCTAAGAAATTATTGCGCACTCTCCAAACAAAGTGCTTGAGCTTGGGGGGGAGGTTGAGACTCCAAACAAATTTCCAATCAGATTCACACCATTGGGTAGAGGAGGATGAAATATTAGCTGGAGGATCTACTATCAAATGTAATGCACACTGATAGCCAGACCTGACAGTATAAGACCCAATAGAATTGTAATGCCAAATCAAGGCATCTACCTTGTCCTCCATTGAAATTGGAATTCGGGCAATGGCATCATGTTCTTCATGGTAGACTAAGCTTCTTATCTTCCAATGATCCCAATCCTCGAGAGTGGAATTTGTGACATCTTTAACCAAAGAAACCGAATTATTAGCTGGCTTAGGAGATTTGATCTTGAACTCACCCACAGTTGGAATCCACCTGTCATCCCAAAAGTTGATAGAAGCGCCATTATGCATTTGCCATCGTAACCCATCACGTAGGATCTTACGACCTTGAAGAATACTAGACCAAGCCCAAAATGCGCGAGCACCCCGCGAAGCGTGCAAAAAGTCTGAGTTGGGGTCATAAATACCCTTCATGACTTGAGCAAAAAAGAATGGGGGGAGTTTAGAAGTCTCCAACCTTGATGCGCAAGCAAGGCTTTGTTGAAAGCTGTGAAATCCCGAAAGCCAAGGCCACCTCTAGATTTAGGCAGGGTCAATTTTGCCCAGCTAGCCCAATGAACACCCCCACCGCCCGAGTCTTCTTTCTACCAAAAGTTGCGAATATACGAATTAAGTTTGTTACATAGTTTTTTGGGGAATAAGAAGCATGCCATAGCATAGGTTGGAATGGCTTGGACAACCGCTTTGATAAAGATCTCTCTACTTGCTTGAGATAAGAATTTAGCTTTCTAGCCGCTAAGCTTTGAGAGCACCCGATCACATAAGAAAGCATAGGCTTCAGATTTGGACCTTCCCCAACAAGACGGTAGACCCAGATATTTAGCACCAGTGTTAACAGAGGAAATGCCCAAAAGTCCACAGATTTGGTGTTGTGAGAGAAGAGACGTATTGGCTAAGAACTGAATACCCGATTTATGAACATTGATTGTTTGGCCTGAGGCATTCCCATAGAGTTGGAGGACATTGAGAACTTCTCTACAGTGCTCCACACCTGCTTTAAAAAAGAGAATAGCATCATCGGCAAATAGGAGATGGGATAAGATATGACAAGATCGCCTAATTTGTAAACCAGATAACCGGTGCTCGGAAACACTTTTGTTAATTAACCGAGACAACACTTCAATCACAAGGAGAAATAAGTATGGTGACAGAGGGTCTCCTTGACGAAGACCCCGTGTGGGCTGGAAACTGGTTCGCCGAGCCCCATTAACAAAAATTGAAAAGGATACCGTAGTGACGCATTGCCTAATCCAATTAACCCAAGTGGAACTGAATCCTAACTTGATCATAACAGCCTGAAGAAACCCCCATTGCACCTTGTCATAAGCTTTATTAAAATCCAACTTTAAGGCCAAGTTCGCCACCCTGCCCTTACGAAATTTCAAAGCATGGAAAGCCTCATGAGCAATAGTGATGTTATCTTGGATAAGCCGCCCAGGCAGAAAAGCAGATTGTTGTGGGGAAACAATAACGCCGAATACCTCTTTAAGTCTATTCGCAAGAATTTTAGTGATAACCTTGACATAGAAGTTACAAAGATTGATGGGCCTGAACTGTAACAATTTCTAAGGGATATGAACTTTAGGAATAAGTACCAAGTTGGTATGGTTCATTTCCTTGAGCAGGAACCCATTTCGGAAGAAACTTTTCACGACTACACAAACATCACCACCAACCACATCCCAAAATTGGTAATAGAAAAAGCCCGGGAAACCATCAGGTCCAGGGGCCTTCAAGGACCCAAGTTGGAAAGCAGCTTCCTTAATTTCCAAGTCATTTACCTCTCGAATCAAACGGGAATTCATAGCATCAGTAATCACAGAGTCCAACACATCCACGACTTTTTCTATACGACTGGGCATTTCGCTATTGAAAAGTTGACAAAAGTAACTGAATAAGTAGTTGTCAATCTCGGCATCAGTTTCCAACCACGCCCCTTCCTCCGTTTGTAATTTAACCAATTGATTCTGCTGACGCCTTTGATTAATTGTAGCATGAAAGAACCTGGAATTTCTATCGCCAAATTGAAGCCAGTTAATCCTTGACTGTTAATGGAGATACATTTCTTCACGGAGTAACACCGATTCCATCTCTGATTTTACCTTGTCTTGGGCACGTGAATTTGAGGCTGACATTGGTTGCCCTTGGAGTACAGAAAGATTGTGTCGCAAAGATTCCAACAAGAGTTTATTGTTGCCAAACTCCTTCCTACTCCATGCTTGGAGGTCCCGCCGATAGCTCTTCATTCTTTGCACCAGCTGATACATCGCTGACCTAGATTGCGAGTGTTGCCATGTGGATTGAATTGTAGGAACACACCCAGGATTGGTTACCCAGATGAATAAGATGTTTCCATAATTCCTTCATCGCAGGAGGTTAAGGAAGAGCATACACAAAAGTAGCAACCCAAGGAGGATACCCATTTCCGGAGAGGAGACACCTGATAATATTTTTTGATTTCGAACGAACATCCACTTGAACCTCATCTTTCCACCAGAGAGCCAATCTGCCAGAAAGACCAATCGGGTCCACATAACAACTCTGAGAGAACTGAAGTCTACGTCGAATTCTTTCTAGTTTTGTAGCTTTATTTTTGGTTTCCATCAAGAAAACCACAGCAGGGCGATAGGTTAGACACAGCCCTCGTAAGATCTCGATTGTCAGGTAACGCCCCAACCCCTGACAGTTCCAGCTGATCATTAACATGGGGTGAATGGCTGGATAGGGCCAGCCAACCCTCTGCAGTTTGAGCCTCATCAACATTACAAGAGAAAGTAGTAACAACTTGGGAACAATAGTCTTCAGGATGAGAATCAAGACGAGTTACAGAGATAAACCCACTCGAAAACACAGCCATGTTAGACTCAGAGTTGCCTACCACCACATCAACCAGTTGAACCTTTTTAGGCCTCTCAACCTTTCGCCCAGAAGACCTGGCCTTCTTCTCCTTCCCCACAACCTTAGACTAAGCACCCAAAGAAAAGTGCATTTCCACCTTGTCCATAGATTCATCCAGACCATCTCATTTCAAGAGTTTAGGATGACGGATTGTGGGAAGGTCCTTATGCAGAGCTTTCCTCTTGAGAGAGAGGTCCATGAAGTTTCGAGAGAGACATAGTGCCTGTTTGGTGCAGCTTAAAAGCTGCTTATTTCAACTTTCAGCTTAATTTAAGCTATTTTGATGTGTTTGGTTTAACTTGTAACTTATAGCTTATAGCTTTTTGGAAGTCAGAAATCAACTTATTCTTTGAGTGGGGCAGGAGATGCTTAATTTATAAGTCAGAAATCAGCTTATGTTCATAGTTATAAGCTATAAACTGTTTAGGCATAAACTATAAGCACTTTCCCACAACTCTACCAAACAGGGCCATAAATCCAGGCCAGAACTATGAAAACCACCTTGAATTGGGCTAGAAGCAGTCACCTTCAGCCCCAAGTCTATCGAATTAAAGGAGGGGGAGTGGTTAGGTGAAGATTGGATACCCAAAGAAAGTGGGCTATCTGCAGGTTCAGTGACAAAATAATTAGGTGTTGGAGATTCAGACACCCCCAATGGGTCCATATTGGAAAGACGAGGTGTAGAGCCCATGAGAGGCCCAGACCCAGAACATGGCCCATGGAGGCCCACAGAGCTCCCACCCAGACTTGGCCCAGAAGAGTTGTTAGGAGTAAAACCAGGCCTAGGAGGGCTGGAAGGAGTGGAAGCAAGCCCAACAGAAGCGATGATCTTCTTATCCTGCACACACTTAGAGAGATGGGGTACAGTTTGCATACCTGCAGAAATAGGTTAGCAAGAATCACCCTGCGACAAAGCAGATTCATGAGCTGGCGCACAAGCCAGAGGATCCCCTTCCTCACACTCACAACATACAAGCACGCCCCTGACCATTGCAGGGACATGGCCCCTGATCCCTCCACCTGCAGTAGTACGGGGCTCCGAAGACGTGCCCCTCTCGGAGCGACGAGCCAAATCAGCATTTGGTTCATTTTGGTGACAATCAGGATGAACCTCAATGGACTTGACCAAACCAGTGCGCATGTTAGGCCCATACCCAAAGGTAGCACCATCGGCTCTAGACGTGAACTTATAAGAAGTGTTGTCATGCCCTATTCTGCCACAGTCATAGCAAAATTCAGAGAGTTTCTTATACTTATACAAAACGTGAATATCAACCATGGCTTCTCCGGACGGATTTCGACGGTGTAGGATGAAACCTTGCAGCAAAGGCTTAGACACGTCTATCTCAACTCAAATTCTTAAAAAACTCCTTCCCAATAGGAGTCCATCAGAAAGGGCCTCAACTGTAATCAGTTTACCTAGATGATTCCCAATAGTTACCTCGTGCATCTTAGTCATTTTATCTAGGGGGAGGCCATGTACCTGGACCTAGAAGGGACACCAACGGAACTCGAAGTCAGAAACAGCCATCCCAAGATAGAGAGGTTAGAGAATCAGGTGATTCCCCATGACCAACCAAGGGGCTTCGTCTAACACTTTGCACCGGTCCTTACTATCGGCAAACTGGAACATATACACATTATCACCCCACGGTGAGATCACCAACTTCGAGCGCAACTTCCACGCACTTTGGAGAATGTTGGAAACGACTATCTGGTTAAGAATTTTAGAGGCTAGAATCTTTCCCACCAAACAGCGTTCCAAAACATCCTCACATTCATCGCAGCCTTCAGAGAGGTCAAGAGTTTCCATCAGTAAAGCAGAGCACCCAGAAGACCTAGAGCATAGTAAAATAGGAGAAAAGTCAAGCTCAGAAAAGGACTTAGAAAGAGGAAGAGAAAGATGCACACAGTGCAATAGAAGGGATTGAGATTCCCAAGGGAGCTACCAAACAGTAGACAAACTCTCAAGATTAGAGAAAGAAGCTCTCATGAAGAGAGAGAATAAGGCCAAGTTTAGCAACTCTAAAATAATTTATCTTTTTATTTTTTTTTTATCACATTATCTCTCTACTTTTCTGCACATCTTTTTGTAAAAAGACAAAAAGTATACTTATTTAGGTTATCCCAAACAATCCCGAAGTTAGCCTGTGTGCTACTGTTTGATTGTAGTTTGATAACAAAAAAATTGTTGGGCAAAAAAAAAAAAGATTAATAGGTATTTGTAAAAAAAAAAAGTATTTTTTATTTAATTACCCATAAAAATAAGGATTTTTTAGATCTCTCATTAGGTTCTTACTAGTATAAGGGTACATAAATAAAATTTGGTATTTCAATTCTTGCAATAATATGATTTATTTATTTTTTGAACAAAAATATTCTTACTAAATGTTAAATTTATCACCTCATCTACTTATATCAACATGAAATTATTTATAAAAAATAAAATAAAATAAAATATATACATGAGAGTTAAAAGAAATAATAATAAAATGATGAGACTCGCAGAGGAAAACGTGCATTCATGTTTCTTTTTTTTATTATTCAAACACATAGCATACCTAAAATGGTTTCAGTCTAGCAACAACGTGGCTTTAGGCTACTTCATTCATTTATTTTGAGAATTTTTCGTCTCCTACAAATAAAATTTAAGGAAAAGATATAGCCACAATATTATGTTTAAACCGTAAGATTATCAACATATATGTATTAGACCCACGTTGGGTTGTTTTGTAAAGTAAGTTAAAGACTAATTTTTTGATTTTTTTTTTAAAAAAATGTATAAAAAATAAAAAAATAATATGACGCAAAAGAAATTAAAAATAAAAAAAAACTAATTTTAACATTTTTCCCAAAAGAGGCGACACTCAAACTCATTGGCAAGGCACCAGTTCAAATCAAATTGCAAGTAAAAATTCTGCTCAACACTTTGTCTCGTATTTCAATGTACAAAGATAGGTTTGTAAAAAAAGAAAAAATAAATAAAATTAAAACCCTTAGAAATAAGATCTAATATGTTAACATTCAACAAGAGGAGCAATCCCAAATTTTAGAACTTTAAAGGGTCGAGACAGTCTCCAGTTCATATTTGAGACAGTCTGGTTCAGTTTAATTCATTGGGCCTATGTTTGGATCATTTTTCGATAATTCAAACCGTTCACATTTAAAGATTTCTTTAGTATATTATTTCTATAAAAAATCAAGTCAATCGGATAACAGATACTTTATATTCAGATCACTTTTGTCTAAAAGAATAGATGGTAAAAAAATTAACGATGCATAAAAAAGTGATTCGAATACATAGCATTTGTTATTTGATCGACGTGATTTTTTACAGGGATAATGTTCTCAACAAATCCTAAAATGTGAACAGTTTGAATTATCGAAAAGAAGTCCAAAAGTAAGTCCAATGGGCCGAATTGGACCCTCTAATCCATATGGTAGCCTGGAAGCAAGCCATTGCCAACTTTAAAATAGGACCTATATTACAATTAGATATTTATTGCTAATTTTTCTTTTAAAAAAGCTGTAAATATATATATATATATATATATTTTTACAATGGAAACAAAGGGATTTAGAAAAAGAAAAATGTTAGGAATACTAACTGTGGGGATATATTTTCTGTATACCAACACGTGGCATGGTGACGCCGACGTGTCAGTCGAGGTGCCACGTGCCCTGGTAGTTAAGCCGAGGTAATCTCGGAGAAGCCGAGGTCATCTCCGAAGATATCAGAATCCGAGATATGGGGCAAGAGTCCTAAGGCACAAAGAGGATTGAACCAAGATAAGGATAAAACTCTCAAGGAGTTTATCTATATCATTTAAAAGAGTCCAGAGTAAACAGTAAACTAGAATCCATAGAAGTCATACTTCTAGTGGGACTTGGATTGAGTATATTATAAAAGAGAGGCACCCCCATGGGTCTAAGGTATGTAACTTATACTTTGAGTATTCAATTTGGTACTTGATTATCTTTGAGAGATATACTGACTTGATCGTCGGAGTGCCCCCGGGTGGAAGAACCACCGCCGGAGCTTTTTCTTTCTGTTTCAGGTTACTTTAGCCATCTATTTTGCTTGTGCTCTCCAGCTGATCACTAAACGGGCAGTGTGGTCAGATTTTCACCCACACAATTTGGCGCCGTCTGTGGGAATCGAAGGAAGAATAGATGGCCAGTAACGGACAGCAGGAAAATATTGGGGAGGACGCTCCCACTGGGAGGGACAGCCCAATTGATCTCGATATCGAAGGAGATAACCGCAATGCAGAAGCCCGTGACCAGGGTCACAGAGAGAACGACGTCATCCCAGAAGGCGACACGTCAAAAAGAGCTAACCAAGGAAAATACTACAATGAAGATAACCTCCAGGTATGGAGGGACAGGTGCCTACGGAGGGATGAGGAAGTAAAGGAACTAGCAAACAAGTTGGCGGACCTCCAGTCAGTCGTCAACTTCATGATGCAGAATAATGTTATGCAGCCACCATACCCGCTGCAAGATACGCCGATGCCAGCGAACAACACTCAGAAGGAGGTAAGAAAAACAATCCCCGAGGTCCCTCAGCATACCAGAAGCGGAAGGCATTCACACCGACCTTCCAGGGAAGTCGGACGGGAAAAGTCGAGGCAAGAGGAGTCCCGACGGACACATCACATGAAGAATCCAGACCCCAAAGAACATCGACATGTTCAGGGGCAAGTACTCCATTTTGACACATCCCACGAAGAAAGATCCAAACGACCCCACCACGAGGCCGAAAGCAGTGTACCAAAAAGACTAAAATCCAAAGACAGCCGAGCTCCAGGGAGGAGCAAAGAAGACTTGAGGGACTACCTCAAGAGGAGGCAACAGAATGGAGAAGCCGAGGTAAACTCCCCAGTGAAACCAAAGACAGCCTTCTCGGCGGAACTGGACAAATTTGAACCACCCAAAAGATTCAGTATGCCGAGGTTTCAAATCTATGACGGTAAATCAGATCCGAACTTTCATGTTGGGTTGTACCTAAATTCAATGGCGCTATATAGCGGAAACGAGCCGTTGCTCTGCAAAGTATTCCCCTCGTCCTTTGGGGAAATTGCATCTGATTGGTTCCACAAGTTACCAAAAGGAAGTATAAAGACATGGGAAGGCTTGGCCGAGATGTTTGTGGCCAGATTCGTGACCAACAAGCTGCAACCCCTGAGGGTTGATGCTTTGATGGCTCTACGAATCACAAAAGAAGAAGGCCTCAGGGCCTATGCGAAGAGGTACTACGAGGTGTTCAACCGAATACCTGAATGCAACCAGGAAGTAGCAGTCGTATCCTTCAAGAACGGCCTGAAAGATGACTGCCCACTACGGAAATCTTTGGCAAAAACATTGCCAAAAAGCATGGAAGAACTCATGGCAAGGATTGAGAAATACGCCAGGGCCGAGGAGGATACATCGGGAAACAAGGAGGTGAAACAAGAAAAGGGAAACGGCTCGCCAAAGCGAGGCCGAAACAAAAATGGACCGACCAAACAAGAAATAGAATTGAGAAATAAACAGGCGGTAACAACGGTATTCCGGATCCCAATCCATAAAATCTTAGATCGGATTCGAAATCAACCTTATTTCAGGGCTCCAGCAAGAGCACCAGGGGAATTCATGGGAAGGAACGTTGGTAGACGTTGCGCCTACCACAATGAAGAAGGGCATCCAACTCAAGGTTGCAAAGCCTTAAAAGCACACTTGGAAGACCTAGTAAGACAAGGCCTTCTGAGGGACCTGGTCGACGAGGCCAGAACGAGGGAAGAACAGGCAAGGTTGCCTCAAGCACCAGCGGCACCCCCTCCCCCGGCACAGCTACCACAAGCAGGGGAACCGAGGGTGGTTAATGTGATCCACTCAAGGGTCAACGAAAACGAAGTCAGAGGAGAAACCCAGAGGGTAAGACATTTACAGCATATCTACCAAGTCGGGGAAAAGAGACATCGGCCAGAAGAATGCCAAGGGCCAATGATAGCCTTTACTGAAGCCGACCTAGACCTGGTCCAACATCCGCATAATGATGCCTTGGTAGTATCCCTCCAGGTTGGGGAGTGCCAAGTAAAACGCATCCTAATAGACCAAGGCAGCTCCTGTGACATCATGTACGTCAGATGTTACAAAGAGCTAGGTCTTCACCCCGACGACCTAGAACAATCCAGCGGCCCGATGGTCGACTTTAATGGAACGCCGACATGGCCACTGGGCGCAGCAAGCTTGGAGGTACAAGCCGGCACTAAGAAGATCAGGACGGAATTCCTGGTAATTGACACACCTTCACCATACAACATCATCCTGGGAAGACCGTGGTTGCATGCAATGGGGGCAGTTCCCTCGACGTTGCATCAACTACTCCGGTTCCCAACAGAGCATGGGATTGAAGAAGTCAGAGGGGATCAACTACAAGCCAAAAATTGCTCCATGGCAGCAATAAAATCCACCTGTAGTATACGAGAGCCAAAGAAAGCAGAAGTTGAAGACGAGGACATGGAAGTCCTAGAAGACGTTGGAAAAGAACCAGCCAAGAAAAGTGAAGAGGCGCTAAAAAAAATCCTCGTCCAGGAGGGCGACGAAGAACGGTTTTTTCTTATCGGCTCCGGCTTAGCTAGAGAAGAAGAAAAAGAACTGGAAGATTTTTTAAGGGCAAACATAGAGGCGTTCGCCTGGACACCTTATGAAATGCCTGGCATTGACCCCGAGGTCACTTGCCACAGTCTGAATGTCGACAGATCGGCAAAACCTGTGATTCAACGAGCCAGGAGGCCGAGGTTAATGCACGTCGAAGCAGTCGAGGAAGAGGTAGACAGACTCCTTGAAGCCAGGGCCATCCGAGAAGTCCAGTACCCAACGTGGCTGTCCAACACAGTAGTAGTAAAAAAGAAGAATGACAAGTGGAGAGTTTGTGTAGACTTCACCAGCCTCAACAAAGCTTGCCCAAAAGACAGCTTTCCTTTGCCCAAAATCGACCAACTGGTAGACGCCACCTCGGGACATGAAAGGATGAGTTTTTTAGATGCATACAGAGGGTACCACCAGATTGCTATGTACCCTCCAGATGAGGAGAAGACCGCGTTCATCACCCCGTAAGGCCTGTACTGTTACAGGGTAATGCCTTTTGGGCTGAAAAACGCAGGAGCAACCTATCAGAGGTTAGTGACAAAGATGTTTAGACACCTGATTGGCAAAACGGTAGAAGTTTACATCGATGATATGGTCGTAAAGACCAAGGAATCAAAAGGTCATCTTGCCGACCTAAAAGAGGTCTTTGACATACTCAAAACATATCGGCTCCGACTCAACGCCTCAAAGTGCGCATTCGGAGTTGGGTCAGGTAAATTCCTAGGATATCTGGTAACAAGAAAGGGCATTGAAGCCAGCCCAGACCAAATCAAGGCCATCCTGGAACTACAGAGCCCAACATCGGCAAAACAAGTTCAAGTGCTCACTGGAAGGGCCGCAGCCCTAAACCGATTCATCAGCAGAAGCTCAGACAAGTGCAGACCCTTCTTTAACCTGGTGAAAAAAGCCACAGACTTCCTGTGGACAGAAGAATGTGAAGCTGCCTTAGCCGACCTAAAAAAGTACTTGACCACAACCCCGGTCCTTTCTAACCCAATCCCAGGGGAGGAATTGTTTTTGTACTTAGCAGTCTCTGAGCACGCAGTCAGTGCAGTGCTAATCCGAGAGGAAAAAGGGGAGCAAAAGGCTGTCTATTACGTAAGCAAAACTCTGGCTAACGCAGAAACAAGGTACCTACCACTGGAAAAATTGATGCTAGCCTTGGTAATGGCCTCAAAGAAATTAAGCCATTACTTTCAGGCACACAAGATTGTGGTTCTAACAGAGCACCCACTGAAGTCCTTATTACATCAAGGAGACTTAACAGGAAGAATAGCAAAATGGGCAGTAACACTAGGCCAGTTTGACCTAGAATTTAGGCCAAGAACAGCAATAAAGGGCCAAGTTTTGGCCGACTTCGTCGCAGAACTCACACCTGAAGCCATCACACCTCGGGCTCCGTCGAGCCAAGAGGAACATTGCCCCGACAAGCAAAAAGAATCCCAGTCAAAGACAAAAAAGCAAGAGAAAGAAAAACTCAGACCATGCAGCATCTACATCGGCGATTCATTCAGACTATTCGTCGATGGAAGTTCAAACCGCCAGGGAGCAGGAGCAGGAGTACTGCTGATATCTCCAGATGGAGAAATTGTAGAACAATCCATCCGTCTGGGGTTCAAAGCCTCCAATAACGAAGCAGAATATGAAGCATTAATTGCAGGGCTAAAGCTAGCAGCAGCAGCAGAGGCAGACGAGGTAATTGTTTTTTGTGATTCACAATTGATTGTTAACCAGTCAACAGGGGAATTTGCAGCCAGAGACGAAAGAATGTCGGCATGTGCAAAGGAAGTCATCCGACTGGCAGCCCTATTCCAGAACTGCAGATTACTCCAAGTAAGCCGAGATGACAACACCCACGCCGACGCGTTAGCCAACTTGGCCAGCTCAATTCAAACTGGAAAAACAAGGACAATTATGATCGACTACATGTCGGCCCCGAGCATAGATAAACAAAGCATCGAACAAGAAACAATGTGCGTGGGCCTTGGACCAAGTTGGATGGATGCAATCATTGCATTCCTAAAAGAGGGGAAGCTGCCAGAAGACCATAAAGAAGCACATAAAATTAGGCTGAAATCGGCCAGATTCAGTCTAACAGCGGAAGGCCAACTCTACAGGAGATCCTTCACTGGACCACTTTTAAGGTGCGTACACCCTTTGCAGGTTGAAGATTTCCTTTACGAAATTCATGAAGGAATTTGCGGAAGCCATGCAGGGGGCAGATCGTTAGCCCACAGGGCCATTACCCAGGGGTATTGGTGGCCCTACATGCAAAAGGACGCCGAAGCCTATGTAAAGAAGTGCGAACAATGTCAAAGGTTTGCACCTTTGATACATCAACCAGCTGCCGACCTAAACCCAGTATCCAGCCCTTGGCCGTTTGCCCAATGGGGCATAGATCTGGTTGGACAACTTCCCCAAGCAACTGGGCAAAGAAAATACTTGCTGGTAGCAACAGACTACTTCACAAAATGGATAGAGGCAGAACCTCTTGCCAAAATCCGAGATGTGGATGTCAAAAATTTATTTGGAAAAACATAATCACCAGATTTGGGATTCCTAGAGCAATTGTTGCCGACAACGGGACACAGTTCGACAGCAAACTCATCAAAAACTTTTGTGCGAAATTCAAGATCAAGAATTATTTCTCAACACCAAGTTTTCCTCAAAGCAATGGGCAAGCAGAAGCATCCAACAAAGTAATCCTGGATGGAATAAAGAAGAGGCTGCAGGCAGCAAAAGGAAAGTGGGTGGATGAATTGCCCAACGTACTTTGGGCATATCGGACTACGCCGAGAAGATCAACAGGAGAATCCCCCTTTGCCATGGCTTATGGCACAGAAGCAGTCATCCCATTGGAGATTGGCATCCCAGGGATCAGAACCCAGGGAGTGGAAAATGGCACCAATGACATACTGTTAGCCCGAGACCTGGATTTATTGGAAGAACGAAGAGAGAAAGCTGCGATTCAGCTCGCAGTATACCAGCAGCAGCTTGCCAGAGCTTACAACAAGAAGGTTAATCCAAGAGATTTTCAAGTTGGCGACCTAGTCTTAAGAAAAGTCGTCGGGAACAAGAAGGATCCCAGGGAAGGCAAGCTTGGCCCAAACTGGGAAGGACCCTACAGAGTCACCTCAGTATTAGGCAATGGAGCATATCGGCTTGAGGACAATGAGGGCAAAGCATTGCCCAGACCTTGGAATACTTGTAATTTGAAATTTTTCTATCATTAGAAAAACATCATTGTTTAGCCGATGTTATCAATAAAGTCTTTTTCAGAATCCTTTCAACATGATCGATTGATAAAGTTATGCACAGATGTTTTTTGAAGACATATCAAACTCAAAGCTAAGCTGATTCCTTATCTTCACTTGTTGAAATTTGTAGCAATTTACAAGTTGAAGTTAAGCCGATATTATTCCTTAATCCACTTGTTGAAATTTGTAGCAATTTACAAGTTGGAATTAAGCTGATTCCTTATCTTCACTTGTTGAAATTTGTAGCAATTTACAAGTTGAAGTTAAGCCGATGTGATTCCTTAATCCACTTGTTGAAATTTGTAGCAATTTACAAGTTGGAATTAAGCTGATTCCTTATCTTCACTTGTTGAAATTTGTAGCAATTTACAAGTTGAAGTTAAGCCGATGTTATTCCTTAATCCACTTGTTGAAATTTGTAGCAATTTACAAGTTGGAATTAAGCTGATTCCTTATCTTCACTTGTTGAAATTTGTAGCAATTTACAAGTTGAAGTTAAGCCGATGTGATTCCTTAATCCACTTGTTGAAATTTGTAGCAATTTACAAGTTGGAATTAAGCTGATTCCTTATCTTCACTTGTTGAAATTTGTAGCAATTTACAAGTTGAAGTTAAGCCGATGTTATTCCTTAATCCACTTGTTGAAATTTGTAGCAATTTACAAGTTGGAATTAAGCTGATTCCTTATCTTCACTTGTTGAAATTTGTAGCAATTTACAAGTTGAAGTTAAGCCGATATTATTCCTTAATCCACTTGTTGAAATTTGTAGCAATTTACAAGTTGGAATTAAGCTGATTCCTTATCTTCACTTGTTGAAATTTGTAGCAATTTACAAGTTGAAGTTAAGCCGATGTTATTCCTTAATCCACTTGTTGAAGTTTGTAGCAATTTACAAGTTGGAATTAAGCTGATTCCTTATCTTCACTTGTTGAAATTTGTAGCAATTTACAAGTTGAAGTTAAGCCGATGTTATTCCTTAATCCACTTGTTGAAATTTGTAGCAATTTACAAGTTGGAATTAAGCTGATTCCTTATCTTCACTTGTTGAAATTTGTAGCAATTTACAAGTTGAAGTTAAGCCGATATTATTCCTTAATCCACTTGTTGAAATTTGTAGCAATTTACAAGTTGGAATTAAGCTGATTCCTTATCTTCACTTGTTGAAATTTGTAGCAATTTACAAGTTGAAGATAGGCCGAGGTTATTGCTTAAAGTTCTCATAAGCAATATGTGGGTTGTTTAAACCTAAGGGAAGATGCTTAGCACTTGTTGAAATTTGTAGCCATGTACAAGTTTATGTTAAGCCGACATATGATCACCCGCCGAGGTATACAGTAAGTTACAGGTTAAAATAAAGACATAGTATATTGTTCATTACTTGTTAAAATTTGTAGCAATTTACAAGTAGGTAGGATTAAGACTGCCAGTTAAATACTTGTTGAAATCTATGAAAAGATTGCAGGACAGTATCTTGCCGAAGTAAAAGTCTCATGGTTATACCCGAGGTATATAACTCCGAGAAAATTGCACAAAGGAAGTAACATGCAAAAGATTAAGCAGTCAACAGAATAGCGCAAGATCAAAACATCCAAAAGAAAGAACTGTTACAGTTACATGTTGAAAAAACCACGTCGGCCAAAAGAAAGAGTTTTGCATTTCCCAGAAAGTACAAAGTGCAAAGTACAGAAAAAAGAAGGAAAAAAGTACAAAAAACATTTTCAAGATTCTTCAGTATCAGCCACTGCAGGAATGGGGACCTCGGACGATTCAGGTGGAATCTCCTCGGCCACTTTCTCCGCTTGTATTTCGGCATCTATCTCTGCCAATGTTGTGTCAAGACTTCTTTCAGTCAGAAGGAGGTCCGATGATAGATACCCTTGAACAGACTCTCTGGGCACTTCCTCAGCATCATCACCCCCCTCATCTTGAGTTAAGTCCATAACCAGTTCAGCGGGAGGAGGGGACTTGACTTCGGCAGCATTCTTGGGTTTTCTCACCAAGGCCTCACCATCATCTTTTTCTTCATCTTCCTCCTCGGCCTCGGACTCTGATTCACCTTCAGGAGGAGGTGGAGGAAATGGTAACGGAATAGCATCGGCCTGACGCAATGGCGAGTCAGCAGGAAGGTCAAGTTTCTTTATCAAGGACATCCAACCAAGGGAAAATCCCCTGTTGCATGCCTGCCTGACTTGAAGCTTGTAGTCTTCTGCAACGTCGGCCATACCTTGAGCATAGGCCTTTTCATCGGCCTCTTTGGTGGCCAAAGCTTGTTGTAGTTCTTTCTCCGCTTGGGCCTTCTGAACCTCGGCCTCTCTTTTCTCGGCCTCAGCAACCTTTTTAACGGCCTCAGCAGCCTCGGCCTTCTCAAGAGCTAGAGTTTGAACCTTAGTTGCAGCCTCGGCTTGATCCTCCAATTTTTTCATTTTTGCTTCAAGAGACCTGATCTCTCTCTTCATAGAAGATGCTTCCCTCTTCATGTCAACCAACCTTTGACGATTTTCAAAGGCTTGCATGGAAAATGAGTGGGCATGCTGAATGGCCTGCAAAAAGAACAGAAATGTGAGACAGTACTCTCAGTGAAGAACGGAAGAAAGAATCACAAGTACAGATAGAAATACTTACTTGAGCAGAGTGTTGGAGCATCAGAGCGTAATTTTCATACTCGCTAAACTTGGCATTTCGCTCCAAGTCATTTGGTAGAAGAAGAGCAGTACTAAGGGCGACAGCGACGTTGATATCATCAGCACTTTCACTAGCCATGATAGGCCTATCCTCCAGGGATAGATCAGGGGCCCAGGGGACGTCGGACTTCTTCGAAGCCGAGGTCGTCGCAGACGATGACCTTGGCCTCTTTGTTTGTACAGACTCTGAGGGTTGGCCCTCAGCAGACCTTTTGGTTGAAGTAGAGGCTGATTTTTTGCTTTCAGCCAGCTGCGAAATCGGCAGAGCATCCTCAGCCTCGGCATCTGTAGCCTTGGCCTTAGGCTGAGCCTTTTTTACCCTCTTCGGTTTGGGTGGAAGCATTGTTTGCGTTGGTGCGGCTTCGGCGTCAGTTGGAATGTCGGCAAGAAGATCTTGGACGACAGGCTTTGGACGAACCATTTCGGCTGTTTTTACAAGCTTTCTTCGGCGTCTACGTTCTGGAATTGGTATTAAGTAGGGGGCCGAAGTTGATGGAAGATCGGCTGGGGCAGATGTGGATTCTTGATCCGTTCGGGATGTAGAAGCAGTTAAGGTTGTGGCTGTAGGTGGAGAAAGGCTCTTTTTCCTTTTTCTTGGGACGTCGGGTAAGGTGGATTTGTATGTAGGGATGAAGTTTAGTAATACTGGGGCTTTTCGTTTATGGATTGGGAGGCCAATAAGTGTTTTCAGATCTGTTCCTGGGAAGAAGGATTGGCGAAAATTTTTCGGTGGCTGATGAAGATCTGCAAAGGAACAGACGTCAGAAATAAAGTATTAAAATCTTAAGTAAAAACAACTAAGTGTTGACTCAGGGCTCTTACTCTTGCCCTCTGTAAGTGTTCGAGGAAGAGGGTAGAGGTGGACATCTTCATCTGGGCCAAATTCCCAATTTCCAGAAGCAATGAGAAAATCATCTCCAGCCCCCTTGTTGGAGTCTGGGAGGTCGGCTATAATTTTGTACTGAGTGGATCTCGGCTTAAGGTAATAGACAAAACCCCTATCCTTCAGATCGAGAGGACACATGGTATAACAATATTGAAGGTCGGCTAGGGTGATTCTAAGGTTTTCTTGCCTAGCTAAGGCAATAATACCGTTAATTACCCTATAGGAGTTGATAGTAAGTTGCATAGGGTTCAGCTTATAGAAATGGAGAACTTGACGAAAAAGGGGATCGAGTGGAAGCCGAAGTCCACATTCGGTAAAAGCAACTATTGGAAAGGGCATTGTATGATCTGTGGGCACGATGGTATCATTATCCCCAGCCAATTTAAGATGAACATCGGCTGGGATAGAGAATTCTTGTCTAAAGTATTCAAGTTTTGTTGGGGTATTCACCCTATGCCTCCACATACCCATTATGTTGGCTTAAACTAAGAGGAATCTGTTTCAGAAGGTGGGCGTTTTTCAGGTTTCCCTAAAGATTAAGGGTTCTACAGATAAATCCCAACTCTATAGGGTATGAAGATAAAAATCGAGGGCACAGATCTGGGGCAGATACAAAAAAGAGAAAATAAAGATGAAGTTTCAGATTCAAGAACAGAGGTATAGTTCTCAGAAACAATAGAAATACAGAAAAAATCAAGGACAACGGCAAAGAGAATGATGAAAAAGCATAGAAATTTAAGATACAAATAAATCCAAGACCTCGAACAAGATCAGTAATGGCAACAGACAGACAAAAGCACATAAAGAGAATGGAAAAATTAAAGAAGAAGATCTTACCAGGACAAATGAAGCTAAGGCTGTGCTCGCCGAACTCAGAAATTGATTGCAACAGCAAAGAGGGCTTTTGCAAGAATTAAGAGCAGTTCCAGAAGAAAGAATGAGGCAATGGCAGATTCAAAGAAGAATGAGCTTTTCAGAGAGAGAAGGAGCGAGAAGATGGAATGCAAAAAGTGAAGAAAAGATAGAGGCAAAAGAAAAGTTTTGTCAAAAATATGAAACGGCGGCAAAATTAGGGCAATCATTACGCCTAGGGTAACGCACGCGTCAGACGGCGCAGACGAAATGAACAGACAGCTTAAGGCGCGTCACTAACACGCTCCAATAAAGACGGAACACGTAAGAGAAACAGTTAGAGATGCATGACAGCTCATGCGCATGGGAGAGTACGATCAAAGCCTTATTCTCCGAAGAGAACACGTCGGCTGAAAGTAGATAAACTTGGCAAAATGGTTTTTGAGCCATTACTCAGGAAAGAAGCGATAAAATTTCGGAATAGGTTCCATCACCTCAGAATGCCGAGGTAATAGAACCTAGGGGGCAGTTGTGGGGATATATTTTCTGTATACCAACACGTGGCATGGTGACGCCGACGTGTCAGCCGAGGTGCCACGTGCCCTGGTAGTTAAGCCGAGGTAATCTCGGAGAAGCCGAGGTCATCTCCGAAGATATCAGAATCCGAGATATGGGGCAAGAGTCCTAAGGCACAAAGAGGATTGAACCAAGATAAGGATAAAACTCTCAAGGAGTTTATCTATATCATTTAAAAGAGTCCAGAGTAAACAGTAAACTAGAATCCATAGAAGTCATACTTCTAGTGGGACTTGGATTGAGTATATTATAAAAGAGAGGCACCCCCATGGGTCTAAGGTATGTAACTTATACTTTGAGTATTCAATTTGGTACTTGATTATCTTTGAGAGATATACTGACTTGATCGTCGGAGTGCCCCCGGGTGGAAGAACCACCGCCGGAGCTTTTTCTTTCTGTTTCAGGTTACTTTAGCCATCTATTTTGCTTGTGCTCTCCAGCTGATCACTAAACGGGCAGTGTAGTCAGATTTTCACCCACACACTAACAATCTTACTAACATACTCATAAGTTGATGTGAGTCTCATAGTAAATAATGACTAATCTTATCAAAACTTGTGAATGTGTTAGTAAATATTTTAGTAAATATGTAAATATTTCAAACATTATTGTTTAGAAAAGTAAGTCGCATCACATTGAAAGCAAAACCTGAAACTAATAAATGAATACTTGAACTACTACGCGAACCCTTGATCTTCTAATTTTTATTTGTAAAATACCAAAATTAAAACATATCATAAAAAATATAATATGCATAAGCTGATTTTTGTGGAAATGGTTGTATTGTATCCACAAATCTAGGAGGCTTGATTCACATGAAGAACAAAACAGCCGATAAAATATGGGACAAAAATAGGAAAAAGAAACGGTAGTTATGTAGAGTAATAATAAAGACCATTCATTCGTTCAAATAAAATAAAAATGTAGTAAGAAAAACGCGGAAAATATACTGAAAATCTAGGGACGGACCCTCCCTCCGTGTCCTCGTCTGTTTCTTTCTTGTTCTACATCTACTTATTTGTAGAATTTAAATTAGAGATTTGGATCCGAGCAGTCGAACCGACTCTCGGACTGTGCGTTTCGCGTCTCTCTCTCTCTCTCTCTCTCTCTCTCTCTCTCTCTCTCTCTCTCTCTCTCTCTTCCGGTGCCGGTGCTGTTTATTGTCTTTGCAGAGAGAGGGAGACGATCATAATCCTCATTCTTCCACTCTTCAGGTCTCTCTCTCTCTCTCCCTCGCCCTCTCCCTCTCTCTCTCATCTATGTATATGCATTGGTAATGTATGTTTAAAATTTTATGATTTATACATATATGTGATCTGTTTCATTGTTCTAGTTTTGTTTTGCAATCTCAATCATACTTTTTTTTTGTTTATGTCAATTGCTTCATTGCCATCTGATCTGTATTTTGTAAATTTTGTTTTCTTTTCCTTTTCATATCATTCTCTTAAAGTTTTGTTATTCTCTTTTTTCTGCGTTCAAAAAAAGAAAAAATGATTGGTTGGTTGGTTTACGAACTAGGTGAGAAAAAAGAATGAGAAATGAATGAAGAGAAAGATAACTCTATTATTTTGTCGGTTTCATTTGTCACCCAAAAAAAAAAAAAAAAAAGATAAGATTTAATGAGAAACAAAACGTTGAGAGTTACTAAATACATCATCAAATTTCTTTCTACATTCACATATACATGCATTTTTTTTCATTAGGTAGATTTTTTGTTTTTAGAATGCATATGATGGGTGTGTGTAGGAATTAATTGAATGCATTTAGAAGATCCCAAAATGATTGGTTGTGTATTTTTTATAATATTGAAATTGCCCATCAAAATTCAAAGGAAGAGAAAGAAATTTCACTGCTATCCTAATCTCACCTGTTTACATTTCTTATTCATCCGGACATGATAGTAAAAAATCACAATCATATATATATATATATATATATATATATATTCTCAATCAGATTAGAGACCATAATCATTAATTTTTTTTTCTCACCAATATATCAAATGGACTGTTAAAATCTAGAAACAGTTTTTTTGCATGGTACGCTGGTGAGGCTTGTACAGTGGATTGGCTTTTTACTTTTTCTTTCATTTATTTTTCAATGTGGACCCAATTGTCTTATTCTCATTGTATCTTTTGTTTGATTTATTCTTTGATTTGAAGTCAAGTCCATCCTCTCTCCCACTCCATCTTCTTTCTGTGTGACACGTTGGAATGTTTGAAAAAGACAAATAGGACTTCTTTGTGCATGTTGTAGTCTGCAATTTTTTTCTTCTTCTTTGCTTCAAGGTTTAGTTGTTTTTCTCTTATTTTCAAATCACAATGCAGCTGTTGAAAATTCTGTGATACTGCGTTTGCTAGCAAATTCTTTTACTGATTAGTCAGTTTCCTGGAATTTTGCATCAAAATGTTGTTGCCAGGTTCATACAAATTGAAATGCATTTTCTTCAAGTTTTTATTACATATGTGATTCTTGTTTTATTTTTCTGCAGGTTACTTTCAGTACCGAAACATCTAATTTTTGCAGCTTTTGACCTGTGATTTTTGCAGTAGGATCACTATCTGTTGTTCTTTTTCTTGCTAGCAGCGGTCACGTCATTGTTGGTTTTACTCTAAGATGGCTGTTGTTCGCTAAATAAAGGCAAGCTTTTCTGATTAAGTAGTGTGAGATTTTATAAAATACACGAACACAATATGATGATATTTGGATTATATAAAAAAATGCATTATATGATGATATTTGTTCAAATAAATGATAGAAGAATGTTGTGTCATTAAGATCAACATCCATATTGGTGGAGTGTTGTGTCCCCATTTTTTGTTACTTTATAATTGTTATTGTTTCTAGTTAATTGGTATTGCAAAGCCCATAGTTGGTTGCCATTTCAGCAAAATGGTTGTCCCATAGAGCAACATTAATTATAGTTCTTTACTTCATTCAATTGCTTGTGCATGAGCCTTACTGCCATTTAGGATTTTTAAGTTCAAATTAATGATTTTCACCGTAAAGAAAAGTGGGTTCTATCTACTTGTTGCATGTGTGTGAGTGCTTCACTGCTTGTGACGAATATGTATTTGCATGTTCATGCCAATATATTATGTGGATATAAAAGATTCTTGGAGTAGAAATTGTAGGAAACCAACCTGTAGGGTACTCGGTGTGAATCTCTGTTATTGTCAGTGGTGAGGATCCATTTGTTACATGTCTATTATCAGTTACAATATTGGAGTTTCTTCTCTAAGATGATGAGGGCTGACGTAGTACTATTCGATTTAGTAGTTAGGACTGATAAGAAATTGATGGTGAGGTACAAGTTACGACACTGGAATTAGAGAATGTAGTAACTTGGGGTCAATCTGCTTCATGTTTGTATGCTTATTCATTGTTTCTAGTAGACTTTATATCTATGATTGCTATTTTTTCTAATTCTTTTAAAACTTTCCCTTTCATGTGAAATGGAAAAAAAAAAAAATCGTTTAGAATATCCTTACCTGCCACTTTTTATGGACATTTTAGCTCTTTTTCTGTTTATTCTCAAGATTTTGGTGGCCAAAATCCCTGCCTGCACCCCTCTCCTCCACCACTGCCTATATGGTCTTCAATTACTAACACCAATTATTTGCTTGATTGAGAGCCTCTTAGCTTGGTAGCCATTGAAACTTCTATAAGAAATGGATGAGTTGCTAGTTTTCTTGTCATGCATTTTGATGAATGAAAATTGCTCTACTTCAACTTTATTGGCTGCTATCTGGTCTTTTATGCTTCAGGTACCTCTTTTTCCTTTTCTTGGTATTCACAATGGGCAGTTGTGCATCCACACCATTGCGCACGATTAAACCAAGGAGGAAATGCCATCATCATTCTGGAAAAAAGCATGGAAAGCGTTGTATTTCTATTCCTAAGGGAATAAGGAAAAGGAATAGTGATGCAGGAACTCTCATAACAGATTTTGCTGTTAGTGAGTTTGTTCAAACAACCACCTGCAGAAGATCTGAAAATTCCAATTCGACATTCCATCTCACTCAAATGCAATGGCACCATAGTCAGGTTGATGCTAATGGTATACTCTTTCTTCCTGTTTAGTGTTTAATAATTTATCTGAGAGTAATGTGATTTTACATGATTGGATGATCCTGCTTGGGTTTTTTAAAAGAAAAGTTTTGGCCTGATGAAAGAAACAACAGCTTGCTGTAAGCAATGGTCTCTGTGAGGTGTGCTCTTTCCTCCGCAGATTCTTCTTGGTTGGGTAATGTTTTGATTGGTGACTTCTGGAGCAATTTTGATTAATACAGCCTTAGTCCAAACATGTACATGCTCTGAGTATTCCCAGTATATGAGAAATTATATGGTCTAATTTTCCTGGCGTAAACCTTTTTTGTTATTGTATAAACTGTAACTGCTTTCTACATTTTTCCATCCATGTCTCATTTTTCAGCCAAATTTTCTAATTTATGGAAGAATATCAATTTGATATGTGCCCCCTGTTTGAATCAAATTGGGTTGATTTTGGGTAAGTAGTTGTAAAGAAATGTTATTTTTGAACATCTCGTTGCATCAATCCCCAAAGAAACCTGCAGTTTTGATGGTCTGAGAATTTTTATATTAAAAGCGTTAATTATTTCCCAGGTTCTTGTTCTTGCTTATAATAAGTTGTTTGGTATTACTTAGAATATGCTCCCAAGCTATGCAACCTTGATTTATCTGACGGTTCACATTTAGAATTGATCAATGGCATGTATATTTGATGTCTATAAGTTTTACTTTTTATTCTCTCTCTCTCTCTCTCTCTCTCTCTCTCTCTCTCTCTCTCTCTCTCTCTTTTTCTTTCTTTTCTTTTCTTTTCTTTTTTCTTTTTTTTTGGTCCCTATCATAGCCTCTCATGGATTAATGGTTGTTTGTGATGGAAGAGTGAGGTGCGGCAACTTATGCTTGTTTATTTGCCATGCATGCTGTCTTTTTTTTTATCGTATGCTTTTTATGTTGCTTGATTTTGCCGATGAATCAAGTATACTATTTTTTATCCTCTCAATCAGGAAGAAAAACTGCTGAAGTTTTAAGTTCTACAGCTACCAAGTTAGAGAGCTTAATGACTTGAAAATGACCTAAGAAATTCATCTTTGCAGTAATTTGCCAAGAGGAAGCATGGTTTGACTCGCTCAGTATTCTGGAGTCTGATTCAGATGATGAATTCAGTAGTGTGTTTGGAGGTAATGAACATCAATGTTGTTTTGACTATCTTCAAAAGATAATGAATTCAGTAGTGTACTTTTGGTCATCTAGATTTTATATTTTGTAAATATCTAAAAAAAATTTGCTCAAATCGTATTAGATGTGGGTATGTCTACATGACTATGCGAGACTACTTGCTGTATTGACGAACTGATTAGTAAAGTAATTACTACTTCTCATGTACCTAAATGAATTTTTTATTTGTTTTACTTTTTTTTTTCTTCATGCAGACAGTTTCCCTAGCATTTCGAGTGGCCAAGTGCTTCAATATGAAACTTCATCATGCTTTGTGGATAACAAGTTATACAAAGAATGCTATGAAAGGTATCTGAAAATTGATGGTGGTAAAACAGAGAAGTTACTGAGCAAAGATGCGTTCAAGGACTCGAATGGATTTGCACTTATAAATGCCCAGGGCTATGAACTTGCTCGCTTGGGAAAGGCTGAAGAATTTTCAACCAAGACGAAGACAAAATTAGACAGGTCTTATGGAAGCTTTAACTCTTTAAAGGAGAATAAACATGACTTTGAAGAGAAAACCCAAGAGAACTTTATGAAATCTGGCTTACCTCGGCTTATTCCTTCTTTAAGCTTTAATGACAAGATAATCAATGCAACGTGTTGTACAGCTCAATCTCAAAAAAGGAAATCAACAGTTATCAGGCTTTCATTAAAGAGGACATCTGTTGATGCAGAAGAGTATAGTAAGTGTACTACCAATTCATATCTCCTTCAGTATTAATTTCTTGGATTGGGTCCAGAAGACTTTAAAAAAGAATATTAAAAAAACAAAAATGAGCTGAGTGCTTTCCGTGTTTTCTTTTTCTTTATTATTCATATACACCTGCATGAAATTTCTAGGGGGGACCTGAAAACCACAATGTGTTTTATGTACAGATCTCTATAATTTCCAAAGCCAGAGGCTCAATTATTAATTGTTAGCTAAGAAGTGTGGATAGGGATGCATTACATAGATACGACACAATTCGGACACAATGACACAACAGCTAATAAATATGTAACTTTGAATATATAAATGAAATTAATATTAACTTCTTCATTTTATGTTGTAAATATATTTATATTTTATTATATCAAAATAGTATGAATTTTTTTCGATAAGCTTTAAGGAGGAGAGATTAATAGGTAAGAAAATCATGTTGTTTAGATTTTAATGGTTGACTCTCAAGGTATTTTCTTCAAACTTATGTGTTTTATATTGATGGACATGTGTGTCTTCCAAGTGTCTGAAGTGTGCCCAACTCAAAATATTTTAAAAATAACAGGACACATTTGGACACGTGTTGACAGGGTCACACCATCTTCTTAGAAGTGTTTGTGCTGTTTAATTTTTAGCTAAACACTTTATAATATGTTTAGATTAATGGACGATTCAAGTGTAATTTAAGATGTGTTAGCTCAGTTCCTTGATTCACCTGATTCTATATTAAAATTTTTAAACGCAATCCTTAATCTGATTAATTTACCTCAAATCTTGATCAGAAACTGGTAGTTTGATGTTTTAGTTTGGTTTTGTGTGTTCGGAAAGATTATAATTCTATACTGCATTTAGACAATTTCACATTTGTGCAGGTGCATCAAAAAGATTCGTGTATCGTCCTAGGGCTGGACTCCTAATCCCATGTTGCAAGGAATTGAAGCCAACTCCAGGATGTTGGTCTGAGATTGAACCCTCAACTTTTAAACTCCGTGGTGATAATTATTTCAAGTATGCTGTTAACTTCCACGTGTAACTGTTGACAAGGTATGTGTTATCCGAATGCTTGTTGTAGTATTTAATTGTCTGACGCATCAATATGCAGAGATAAGCGGAAATCCCCTGCTCCAAATTGCAGTCCTTATATTCCAATTGGTGTTGATTTATTTGTGTGCCCAAGAAAGGTTAACCACATTGCCCAACACCTTGACCTTCCTTCTGTCAAAGCAGATGGGAATCTGCCTCCGCTCTTAATTATCAATATTCAGGTTTTATTTCCACATCTCTTGTTCATTTATGTATTTTCTATTCACACTATTTACTCTGCACATGAATGCCATGTTGTTCTGGTGGAATATAGATATTAAACTTCATTAGTTTAAATTCAAAGTTTGGCTACTGAGCAGTTTCTCATCATTTATCTATTGGCTTATTGTATTTTGTGGCAGTTGCCTACTTATCCTGCTCCAATGTTCCTTGGTGATAGTGATGGCGAGGGCTTGAGTCTTGTCCTCTATTTCAAACTTTCTGAAAGTTTTGAGAAAGACATCTCTCCCCAATTTCTGGACGGCATCAAGGTAATTTACTTTGAATATCTCTTCCTAGACTGGTAGCCTAATACTTGCATTTTCCCTTTGTTGGAGTGGAATCTTATTATAAATTTTGATAAGATGAAACACTGGCGATTTACTTGTCATTAGAAAAAAAAAATATATATATATATATAAGATGATACACTTAGGTCTTACTCCTGTCCTCTTGACCTGTGGTACCTTATCTGTTTTTTCCTTCTGCTGGAAATCAAACTGCAAGTTAATGGTAGGATGCCTCCAATATTGTTGGATCAAGTGAGCATATATTAAATTGGAAAAAATTGTGTTCACTGGAATAAAGTCCATAATGCTTTGGCTCAGTTTTTAAATGAAGTTTGCTACTGTTGCCCAATTTCTTGATTCCTGTAATGCACCTGCAGCTATTGCATTTAATGTCCAGTTGATCACTTTTTTCAAGTCTGTATAAATACTGTTTCAGTTGGTTAAAAAATGTTGGTTTGTGCGACAGAGATTGATTGCTGATGATATGGAAAAGGTTAAAGGGTTTGCAAAAGAAACCACAGTTCCTTTTAGAGAAAGGCTAAAGATCATGGTTGGGGTGGTTAATCCCGATGATCTTGTCTCATCTTCTACTGAAAAGAAGCTTTTACATGCTTATAATGAAAAGCCAGTCCTTTCACGCCCCCAACACAATTTTTATCAGGTGGAGTATCATACCCTCTTTTTTTTCTTACGTAGCTAAACTTCATATTTGTTATGCCTTTGGTGTTGTAGTATCTGAATCTAAAAAGTACGGATATGGACCCGTGACATGACACGGATATGACACTGACACGCAGACACGACAATTTTCAAAAAATGCAAAACACCACACGTTGGGAACATACACAGAATATATAAATTTGTATATTTATTATGTGTCATATATATGAACATATCATTCTAAGATAATAAATAAATATAATATAACACTAACTTCTATAAATTGACATTATTTGTCTTTTATCATTTTATTCTAAGTTATTTTGTTCAAATTTACAATTAGTTTCATGTGTGTCTAGTCAATGGACATGCATGTCCTCCAACTGTCTAAAGTGTGTCCGAATCTAAATTCTTTTTAAAAAATCAGGACACATTTGGATGAGTGTCGAACACGTGTCGGGAAAGTACGGACACGACATGGATACGCCACCTTTTTAGAAGTATCCGTGCTTCTTAGATCTGAATCTTGCCTTAATGCTGAGGTGATGATACTTCTGTCTGAATCTTACTCTCCTGTCTGATCCAGGGCCCAAATTACTTTGAGGTTGACCTCGACATTCACCGATTCAGCTACATAGCAAGGAAAGGACTTGATGCCTTCCGAGATCGTTTAGGAAATGGAATACTCGATCTGGGTTTAACAATCCAGGTATTACTTTTGTCTTGTTAAACACACCATTGTTGGGAATTCCGGGCTTTTTAATCTATTGGAGCTCTTAGAAAGAAACAAACAGAGAAATGGTTTTGTTATTATTTGATGATTGATCAATGCTTGCTTAAAAATATAAGAGCAATATTGTTTGTCAGAAACGGATTCTGACTTATTGGTTCAATTCCTTTAAGACAAACGACTTTTTTGTTAGTTAGTTTTTTAATTTTTTAATTGCAGGCACAAAAACCAGAAGAACTGCCAGAAAAATTGCTTTGCTGTGTGAGACTGAACAAGATTGACTTTGTTAATCACGGCCAAATTCCAACTATAGTAGCAGCAGATGAGGGTTGATTTAACATGCATATCAAAGTTTTCTATTCAGCTTGTGGGAGGGGTTGATTTAAATAAAATGTATATCAAAGTTTTCTACGCGGCGTCTGGGAGGATCGTTCAATATGCCAGTTATACATGTACACATTTAAATTCCCTGCAATTCCAGCCTTGCATAATTGAAAGGAAAAGGGAAAAGGAAAAATTTGTTTTTTCTGTAGGCAAAAAATAAAATGTCCTTTCACCTTTGATGTATAAAAATTATGTTAACATTGAAATGCTTTATTATTATATTATGTTATATTGTTTCAGACCTTGTTATCTGAAGAAAGTGCTTGGTCACTGGCATTATAGATGTAGAACCATTGATTTTTAGTTGTTGTGTTGTCACTGTTTAAAGAAACACATTCCCCCCAAATGATTTCACATTTATCTCATTACTCAATACCAATCTTGGGACCTTTTCATTAGGTCTAGATCTCTGTTTTTTGAATTTTTTTTTTTTTTATATTTATAATTTTTTTGTCGAAATTTATCAAACAAAGCCCATGATAAACGTAAAATCTCAACAAAATAATAATAATGAAAATTTTGCTATCCTTGGTCAGTAAAATTTCATTGTTGTTGACTAAAAGTCAGTGAATTTTCAATTAATGGCTAAAAGATACAAACTGCAGGTTAATTAGGAAAAAAAAAGAGTATTTAGGCCTCGTTTGGCAACCAAACTTTTTAGCTAAAAAGCCAAAAAGTTACTAAATTAGCCAAAAAGTCAACAATCCATACCAAAAAGTCAAAGATTCTCTTTTCTCTCTACTTTTTGCACATCTATTCGTAAAAAGCCAAAAATTCATTCCAAACATACTAGTTTTTTTTAGCTCATATTTTAGCCAAATAGCCAAAAAGTTATTAAATTAGCCTCTACTAATAAACATTTCAAATTGCCAACTCAAAAATGCAAAAATTGAAAGGCCTTGTTTGGTTTGTGTTTTGAAATATTATTTCAAAAATAATTTTCTAGATAAAGTTTAGAAAATTTGTTTGGTTGTCAAATAGTTTTGGAGTTTTGGAATTTGGGATGAGTTATATTTTTTTGTAGTTGAACTGATGGGTGTGAGAAAAAAAAGTGATTGAGAAAGAAAGACGAGAGAGAAAAAGTGATTGATTGATGTGTATTAGAGAAAAAAGTGATTTTGGACTTTTTTTAAAAAAAATTCAACCAAACATGTTTTTAGAATTTTTTTCTCCAAAAACATGTTTTGAGATATAAATCAAACATACCCAAAATTTCTCTATTTCAAAACAGAGAAATTTCACTTTCTAAAAAATATATATATAAAAGAGAAGAACTTTTTTGGGGGATTTGGTGATAGCCCCCTCACTATCTAATTTGTCTTCCAAAATGATAAGAATTATATAAGTACTTTCAAAACTCCCTAATATTTTAAAACTTGTTTTTTTTACTATATTACCCTCATATCATTCAGCTCTCCTATTAAGCCATCTTCACTGTGTATTTCAAAGTAAAATTTTACTCTATATAAAAGTAAAATTTTACTCTGAATAAGAGTAAAATATTACACTCTGAAACTAAAAGTAAAATTTTACTCTGTATAAAAGTAAATTTTTACTCTGAAAAACTAGTAAAATGTTAGACTCTACACAAAAGTAAAATTTTACTCTGTATAAAAATAAAATTTTACTCTGAAAAATGAGCAAACTATGAAACTCTGAAGCTAAAAGTAAAATTTACTCTGAAAAACTAGTAACTTTACACAAAAGTAAAATTTTACTCTGTATAAAAGTAAAATTTTACTCTATATAAAAGTAAAATTTACTCTGAAAAACTAGTACAATATTAGACTTTACACAAAAGTAAAATTTTACTTTGTATAAAAGTAAAATTTTACTCTGAAAAACGAGTAAGGATTTGGTGATAGACCCCTCACTGTCTAATTTGTCTTTCAAAAGGACAAGAATTATATAGGTACTTTCAAAACCCCTTAATATTTTAAAACTTGTTTCTTTTACTATATTACCCTCATATCTATTAGCTCTCCTATTAAGCCATATTCACAGTGTATTTTAGAGTAAAATTTTACTTTGAATCATAGCAAACTTTACTCTGATTCAGAGTAAATGTTACTCTGAATCAGAGTAAAGTTTACTATGATTCAAACTAAAATTTTATATTGTTAAGCAAATCAACATGTTTTTAACCAGAGTAAAATTTTACTCTAATTCAGAGTAAAATTTTATATCGTTAAGCAAATCAACATGGTTTTAACCAGAGTAAAATTTTACTTTGAATCATAGTAAACTTTACTCTGATTTAGAGTAAAATTTTACTCTGAAAGTACAATTTTACTATGATCTAAGGAGAATATCCACTTTGAATCACACTAGTGTCATGTATTAATAACCTTGTGTGTTTGGTTGCTGAGAAAATCACATAAATGTAACAAGAAAACCAAATATAGTTTAGTTGCTGAGAAAATCAACATGTTTTTTAACCAAAGTAAAAATTCAGAGTAAAGTTTTACTTTAAATTATAGTAAACTTTACTCTGAATCAGAGTAAAGTTTACTATAGTTTAAAGTAAAATTTTATATTTTTAAGCAAATCAACATTTTTTAACCAGAGTAAAATTTTACTCTGATTCAGCAAACAGCAAAAACACTAAGCCTGCGTTTGGTTATGTTTTATAAATGTGATTTGAGAGTATGAGTTGTATTTTGAGTTTGTAGGTTATAGAATTATGATTTGAGTGTAGAAAATTTGTTTGGTTATGGTTTTTAAATAGAGTGTTGAATTGTGTTTTGAAGATGTATTTTGAATTAAGTTTTGAAAGTTTGACGTGACATGTGAAAGATGAAAATTTGTTTGGTGATGTGTTTTGAAAATAGTTTTCAAAACTTAATTCAACCAATAATTTATCATCAAACATACAACTCATATATCGATATCCATATTTTTTATCAACAATAATAACCAAACTATTTTTAAAATACTGAAATTAAAAATTGATTTTTTTTGTCAATTATTTTTTTTTTTGTAATTTTTTTGAATAATTATTTTTTCGAAATAATTTTTTCATTTTAAAATAAACCTATGTCAATTATTTTCTGCCAATTAATTTTTCTATCAATTCATTTGTAAAATACGTTTTTAATTTTTTTCTAACATTTTGTTAAAGTCAACAACTTTTGAAAATACATATTAAAAAGAAGGAATAAATACACTAAATTTAATATTTTAAAATACAAATCATAACATAAATCTTACAAAACATTATCAATTTTTTTTTCATTTATTACATGTTATGAATTTCGTCCAGATGTGGTAACAGAAATGCAATGCATTATTGTACTCGTTGAGCTCATATAATTGTGGGGATTGACATACGAAATGACTATTATACCCCTCTTGACTTAAATGGAAAGTGGTTACATAGAACAAAATATAAAGGGTAAGATAGTAATTTCACTTACTTACTACCTACCCCCTATTGTTTCATAGCTGTGTGTTCAACACTGAGGTAAAGAAAAAGGAGAGGCTGCAGCTGTGTACTCAGTACACGGATGTGATATCATTAAAAAAGTAATAATATTAAAAGCAAATAATATTTAACAAATAAAAAGTAAATAAAAAAAAAAATACAACATGAACCTTTTGAACCTCACCCTTTCTATTAAATCTGAATCTCATTCCGTTTACCACACCAACTTCACCATCTCAGAAACACCTTCTCCAGTTACATCAGAAAACAAAAATTAAAGAAATAGAGCATATCCACCATCTCATTAGGTCCTCCTTCTCCACTTCCATAATTTACAGGTTAGTTATGATGCCAGTTCATCTTCATATTAGCTTCAGATATTAGCTTCAGACATTAGCTTCAGAGGGAGTGAGGGAGGGGAAGAAGAGGACAACCGAGCAGTCATCCCACCGGTCTACTAGCCGGTCATCTCGGCCCAGTCACCATTCCACCTCCGTATCTGTTGGCTTTGTTTCATATCTGTTCCATTTTCATCTGTTATATTTTCTGATTTCTGTTCTAATTTTGTCACACTATCATTTATTTTTCTGATTATCAATTTCTAAGTTATAATAAACTGTATGAAACAAACCCAATATAAATGAGAAATATCATTCTTTATGATTTTTTTTTTTTTTTGTATAAAAATATGTTTCTATGGCATCTGCCTAATTAAATTTTGTCACCAAATTTTTTTATATTTATTTTTTACATAAAAATAAGTTTGTATGCACAAAAATGAACTAATGGTTGATATATTTTTCATACATTTTTCTTACCTCTCATATGTTTTAATATACAATTTTCTTTCACTTTTGCAGTCATTATGCCAAGAACAATCATGCCAAGAATAAAACGAACCAGGCCTGAGCTTGGTGAATCCTCAGACCCTGTACCACCACCACAGCAACAACATGATGGCTATCCAACTAATGATTTTGCAACAAATCATCATGAATAAGCCTATGAACATTTCATTACTCGACCAATTGTTACGGGGAGAAACGTAAAACTACCTTCTCAATATGATTCACTCTTACTTGGCAAATTAGATACAATGGGATGGTTACCATTAAATAATTTACCAAATAAGATATATCCCCGTCTTCTACGATTATTTTATGTTCACTTGACACCGGGTGACCAACAAAATGAACCGTTCAGTCTTACCTCTTATGTTAAGGGGAAAAGAATCACACTCTCTCTCCGTCGTTTTGCACAGATTATTGGAGTCGAAACAGGAGATTTACAATGTTATTTTCAAAATGAGGCCGCATTAGAAAAAATTGTTGATGATGTCACTCAGATTTATACCACAATTTGTGACAACCGATTTAGCGACACTAATTTACAAGTCAGCCATTTAAAATCTCACATTCGTATTCTCCATCGATGGATAGTTGAAAATATTACTCCCAAAAAAGGACATTATAATAGTGTTTCATGTTTTCAAGTTTACTTGTTATATTGTTTTGAAATTGGACAAAAATTAGATTTATGCTTTATATTACTAAAAGAAATGATGCTTGCAAAATTGGATATTCTGAGTGGCCGGTCACTACCTTTTGGAGCTTTGTTAATCATAATTTTCAAAGCCCATGATGTGAACCTTGAAAGCGAAGGATGGATCAGAATCACTTCACCAATTTCTGAGTATACACTGACCCGAGCTGGTGGTGCTGACACCTTGATGGGCTCTATTAATCTTGAAAATGAACCAATACCTGATGAGGAAGAACCTAATGACAATGCCATGCCACCAAATGAACAACCCCATTACTGGACTGATTATTTAGCCTTGGAACAAGAACGGTACAATCAGCGCCTACAATGGGAACAACAAATGGCTAATCAGCTCAATACGTTGGGTACTCGATTCGATGAATTTGGTACTCGGTTTGATGAAATTACCACCGCTCAGAACTCACTAATTCATCAATTTGGTGAGTTTCGTATAGACTTAGAGAGACGTGCTGAACTGACAAGGAACCGCATTGATCTGATTGACCATCGAGTCACTCAGCTGTACCATCAGCATTTCCCTCCACCTCCAACACCACCTGACAAGGATGCTTAACTTGTTTAAAAATCTAGTAAAATGGTTCACAGATATGGTAGTTATATTTTTTTTTCTTTTTTTGTTTTGGTTATTTATTTGGTGAGTTTTGTTGTGATTGTTTTACTTTTGTTATTTTGTTATAAACTTTTCTATTCACGTAATGAATAACAACGAGGGATTTTTTTTGGAATCATTTAATTACATAGTTATAATGTTATAACAATCTGTACAAAAAGATTATGCATTGAAAAAATTATTTGTACAAAAATTAATAAATAGTACTTCATAAATATCTACAAAATCCTTCATTTGAATAAAATGAATAAAAATTACACAATTATTAAATAATTTTTCTGCATCAATTAATTTATAAAATTAAATTAATGTTTCTGAAATTAAATAAAACAAGTTACAATTTAATAATATTTAATAAGAAACATTCTTTTTTTTAATGAAAAGAAAAAAAAAGTTAATATAAACTTCTGTACAGAAAATTAAAAAGAATACCCCAGCGTTTACACAAATTATACACCCATACTTGAAGATGTACCCAACAAATTTTTACACATTCTTCATATAAAATAATATTTTGCTATAAAATTGAGTGATATAAAACAATAAAATATAGTTTACTTTTTTATTTTATTTTATTTTATTTTTATTATTATTATTATTATTATTATTATTATTCTTATTATTATTATTTTTTATTTGTTACACTTTTAAATGGTGAACTTATCACCACCACCACTACCACCACCAACCACCCATCGCCAGCACCACCCACCAGCCACCACCATCCACCCGCCACCACCACCCATCACCACCCACCACCCATCACCCACCCATCTGCCACCCACCTGCCACCACCCACCTGCCACCACCACCCACCACCCATCTGCCACCTACCACCACCCACCACCCATCTGCCACCACCACATTTAATTTAATGACAACATATTTATTTATGAAAGTTACTAAGAAACACATTGCATATTAATAACAACATATTTAATTGTCTTTGCTAGACTATACATAAAATTGCATATTACACATTGCATGAACAACATATTTAAGCACACATGTACTAAGAAAACCATTATCTTCATTGCCCATGCGATGATGTTTGTGTTTTATTTCGTTTCATTGCCATTTAGCCCAATCGTTGTCCTCAGTATTAGTTATCCTACAAGAAGATAAAAGAAGTCAGTAAATCACAGAAATGATGGCTGGGCGAAGTTATGTAGTAACAGTGTCATAATGACTGAAATTAGTAAAATAATTACGCATTTACAACCAGTAGTCAGTACGATATTCACTTGCCTTGTTCACATCCCTTTTCTATGCATGGTGAACATGATTTTGCCACATAGTAGTAGCAATTGCATCCTTAACGTTCGATTGGGACGTTAACCCATGCTGTGACATGTCAATGTAGTTAGCTTGGTCTCCAGGAAGCCCGTCTGCTTTTGCTTCTGCGGCCATTTCATTATGAACTTCCATAAAGAATGGATCCATAGCTGCATGCAAACGGATCCAATTGTGCACTACACAACATGCAATCACGATAGGCCCTTGTCGTGTAGACTTGTAATTTGGCATGGACCGCAATATTGGGAAGCGCTTCTTCAAAATACCAAATGTTCTTTCTATGACATTGCGTAATGACGAATGTCGATGGTTAAACAATTCCTTAGGTCCTGCATAACGATGGCCACAAAACTCTTGTAAGTGATACCGTTGAGACTGAAATGGGGTAAGAAATCCAGGCATGTTCGTGAAACCAACATTAACTAAATAGTACTTGCCTACATGGAAATAATGAATACACAGTTCTGTCAATTGATATGTACAAAAACAGACAAGGAAAAAAGTGAACAGTATGTTATTCAGGGACAGTCACCATTGGATGGGTGTGGGAATTGTAGATCAACTCGTGTAATAGAGTCAACCATAATAACGTTGTTGTGAGCGCTACCTTCCCATCCAGAATTAATAAATGTGAACAATATATCGAAGTCGCAAGCTGCGAGTACATTTTGCGATACCGTTGCTTTCTAACTGTGGAATGTATTTTGTCTTGAAGTAGGGACCCATGCATCCACCAATGTGCCATCGATAGCACCAACACAATCCTAATTGACAGATATTTGTTTGATATTAAAAGCGAAACAAACTTCGATATTACTTTCATAATTAAAAAAATATATATATTTATTAACACTTATTGATATGAACAAACTTACAGGACAGTCATACTGCTCGTACCTTGAACCAGGGAAAAAACCTCCTGTCATTTAAAATTTTTCCCGGTATGCCCTCTAGGTTATGTGGTTTGATAACCGATGATGAAAGCTTGCACAATGCCCGCATAACAATTTTTATGTGCCAACAAATTGTTTCCGTGGAGTGTTGAAATCTATCTACCATTATTCGATGGCGATCATTTTGTGCAAAAGTGTATAAAAAATTCCAAGCGATTCCTCCACACTAATATGCATATGTTCAGTATCGATAAAGCCATTATAGAGTAAAGTGTCTTTCAATAAAATGAATGTTTGTGCATCCATTCGCATAACGTTCATCATTGTTTCTGGATGGCCATTTAATAGGCCGAAGATGTAATCATCACCTCTGAATGGACACGTTCGTTGCGGTCGACGACTACTTGACGCGTTGATATGGTCATGCATTAAAGCAATCATCAAAAAATCTATAAAATCATCAACAACCTCATCCTCCTCTGATGAGAGCTCCATTGTATTGTTTTCTCTGTCGAATGACATATGTCTTTGTCTACATCACAGTAAAAGCATAATTATAAAATATGTTATTCATGCTGTAACAGTTAGCGTTATTGGTGAAACAGTAAAATTCAGAGGAGAACAAAATTTATTTAACACATAGTCATATTATAATAACAGAACATAGTTTTAATATAACAGAAAACACTTAAAAGTTCCAAAAAAAAAATAAAAAAAATACAAACATAGAAAAGGAAAGAGGATATGATGGAATGAAAAAAATAATAATAAAAACCAAATCAGGAATAATGAAATCATCAAACAGTTCAGCCAAGAAGATTTGCTAACACAAGCAAAACAGAACTTCTCAGTTCACTGCAAAGCGAGGATCATGGCTAGGCGCAAATGGGTAGGAGTGTGCATAAAAAACCTTCGCCATTCCTTATCCTTGAACAGTGTCAGTGCCCTAACGTACTGCAACGGTGGTATGTCCCCAAGCTCAAGCAATGCATCTTGACATGCATCAAGGGAATAATCATCACCACCTGCACTTACAGCCTCAGTCTCATTTTTTCGTGCACGTGAATGTCCTGTTTTGGCTTGTACATAGGATGTGAAAGTTGCGCACACATCATCAAACCCACTTGACCGTGACTTTTTGGAACGACCACTGTCAGTCTGGCTGATTGCAGGGCCCCTCTTGTGACTTTTGCCCTTTGTTGGATCCATATACTCATCCCCGAATAAGTCAACAATAATGGCCTCAGCAGCATTACTCCCACCAGCATTACTCCCACCAACATCAGCGTTCCAAAATTTATTTAACATGTCATCTTCTTCTTCTGAGTCAAGGGGTCCTTGTGTGGATGCATGAGACAGGGCCCCTATGGCACAACAATTTTCAACAATTTCTGCCATTTCTTGAAAATATTCAAACCCTTTTGTCCTAAACTTCTTCACATTTCTGCTAGCCTACAACAATTACAAAACAAGAATTACGCACTGTATATATCATGAAATATTTAAAATAAAATTAGAAAATAGTACAGATTAATGGAAAACCTTATCCCAAAATTCATCGGGTGCAACAACGGTGCCTATAATAGGATCCCATCCCAGACCAGTCTGTGCCTGCAGTCACTTAAATGTCTGGTAATAAGCTTTCAATTGTTGATATTTTTGGCGCACCTTGACACCTGTATACCGAAATCCATATATGTTGTGCAACTGATTTGTATAATGATTCCAATGCCTAATTGTCCACGAAGTAGTACGGCCCGTTGTTTGATTGTTTCTAACCTCATCTCTCAACATATTTATTAATTTCGTTTCAATTCTGGGTGTCCACATTTTGGTGTTCTCATTGTCATTGGAATTATTTCCATCCATCTATAAACATACAAATTATATTTAAACTAGTTTGGGATGGATATACAAGCATAACAGAGTATTTTAAAGTAGTCTGCGATGGATATACAAGAATAACAGCGCAAAATGGTTTGAAGGAGAACACAGATAAAGGAAAAAGAACAGATGATTTTATTTCGAGGAAAAAAGTACGTAGCAGATTAAATGAATTTAAATAGCAGAAATATAATCACAAAAAAAAACATTCAGATAGCAGAAATATAACCACAAATAATAATAAAAAAAAATCAGTTAACATTGTGTTTAAATAGTAGGAAACAAATCAGTAAAAGAAAAATTAAGGAAAAAAAATTAGTAAAAAAGCCCAGTAGGTTCAAACAGTTGAGGGGAGGACCGGTAGATTCAAACCATTAAGGAAGAAATGGAAAATCGGAAGACAAAATCGGAAGAGGTGGGAGGACCGGGTGGTTGACCGGCCGGTTGACCGGTCGGATGACCCGGGGGACGACCGGCCGGGTGTCCCAGGCACTGCCGCTTCAGGTTCTGATCGATGAAAGGTTCAAACAGTTCATAATTTAAAATAACAACCGATCTAAAATGGAAAATATGCCTGTACAAATTCTCATAAACCATTTAAGAACTGATTTCAACTTCTCCGAAATCATTTATACATGATAGATGAAGATTGATTTACTGACTATTCTTGAAGAACAAAAAAGTTGAAACAATTCAGGATGAAGGATGAAGAATGAAATCATTTATCGACTCGTCTGAAATCATTTTCAGATAACAGATGAAGGATGAAAGATTTATTTACCAGATTAGTGTGAGTTGAATAGTTATCGCTAGTGATGGAATGTGTATACTGATTGAATGTGCCACTGTTTGCTCATCGAATTCGACAATAAATTTGATAAATTTGACCTAAAAAAAATAAAAATAAATTAAGATGAATTTCTCAAATAATTTCCCTATAACAAAATATGTAAATAAATTTGTGAGTAATTTCACCTCGCAGTCGTCGTTGTTTGGTTGCCCGTAATAAGAATCGTCCGCAACGCACAAATCGTAACTCAGTCGATTTGTGAAATATGATACCAGTACAGAGCGGGTTGGGTGGATTCATTATTTATAAAATGAGTCTGACTTCTGAAACCCACCCGTGATGAACCTAAAGTACAGATGTTTGATACAGAGAAGCCACCCGTGATGAATCTGAAGGACTGATGTAGATGAGGTTCATGTGAAAGTTGCAGAGACGATGAAGAAGACAGAAACGTTGAAAAGGAGATACAAGCTGCCAAACAGATTTTCAAAATGTAATTTGAATCAACACGCAGAATCAACTTTTGAACGTCGTATCCAAACGTCATGCGCGAGCTCACGTGTTGAAAATTGATTTGAATTAACAACCAAACAGAGCCTAAATTTTACAAAATGCACATTCATTGTTGATCTTTCAATTCATCAATATCAATTGAAAAAGCTCGTTACTGCTGATTACTACTACACAAGCTACAAATGTATGAAAAAAAAAACATATATACAATACTAATGATACGTATAGACGAATAATCAAGCAAACTCTACTGGATTCAGTTCTAATCTTTATAAAAACACTATAATGGCACATTATCAGATCTTGGAATCACACATCCATAGAAAGAAGATCTCTAACATACTGAAGAAATAATGATGTACCGAAGATTCCAGCAATCTAAATTGAGAATGTTAGATTCTGACAATCAAGAATAAATCTGTGCGATTTGAGTATGGGGCTTCGCTGCGGCGGTGATCGAGTATAGATTTGTGCGATCTTAGTATATATTTGAGTATTCTCCGCCTTCTCTGCATGTTGTTTTTCCTGAGGATCGGACATCGATGGCATTGGTGAGGTCGATGCAAGAGTTTCGGAGCGGTAGCTAAGCTTCCAGATTTGAAGCTTGAAGGAGTTAGAGAAGGGAGAGACGGAGGAGAGAGACAGAGAAGGTGGGGAGAGAGTGGATGGAGAATGTGGAAAAATTTAGTTGAGGGTATAATAGTCTAATAAAATATTTAAATAATAAATTTTGTCCTTTATGCAAGATTTTATAATTATAAGGGGGTTTAAAAAATATAATATTTTTCTTAGTCCTTTTAACCATGAAAGGGAGGTAACGGAGGTTTATAGCCAAATGAGCCAACTTTTTTCTCACATTTATTTTTGGAAAAATTACAAAAAAATAGAAAGCAAGGAAAAGTTCCAAAAAAATGGAAAATCAATTTAATTACATTAGGTGTGGGAAGTTGAAAAAAAAATGCAAAATTATGATTTTTTAAAAAACATTTTTTTCCCTTTTCTTTTCGCTATATTTTTATTCTCTGCAACCTCAATAATAGTAATTCCATACAGGCAATCACCCTTTCCCTTTTACACAATGGTCCCTTTCCTGCCACCCCATAGCACCCCAACCTTCTCCCAACCTCACCGTTCCCCTGGCTTTTTGTTTTATCTCTTTGGTCGCTACAAACCCAAGAAGAGGTGTAAGGAAGGATAAGGATGAGTATGGTGATAGCAGGGTTAGATAAGGTAAAGTGGGGGGATAAATTTTTGTATGCGGATAGGGTACTACGTGACACTACCTTCCACTAATCACAAATGTATATGTTTATTATTGTTCCCCAAACACTCAACATAAATGTAGTAGATCCTACTGTTAAAACCAATCACAATAGTAGAAGGTATCACATAATACATATCCTATCCGCATACAAAAATTTCTCGTGAGAGTGGGTTGGCTAATGAATGAAGGAAATGTTGCTTGACGAGGGAGGGGGTTGCAAAAGAGGGAGAAAGAGAAGGAAAAACATGAGGGTGTAATGGACATTTTTGTCAATTTCTAAACAGATTTCATATTCTTGTAATTGTTTTTTATTTTCATGTTTGTGTAATTTTTCCATCTAATTTTCATTTATTTTAATTTCCCCTTTACCCCCATTAAATGGGTATAGAACTGGGTGTTGCCTTATTTATTTCTTTATGACTAACTAAATATAAATTAATTTGTTGATAAACAATTTTTATCCCAAGATAGTAAAAAAGGAATTTTGGCTTCCTTCTCTTTTATTTTCTTTTCCATTTTTTTTTACAGCACAAATCTAAGATTTCAAACACCTAATCATGTTATACAAATTTATGTTGTTGACACCCTATAGAGCTGTCTTTTATTATTTTATTTTTTTTTGTCTTTTTCATTCCACTTCGTAATCCCCAAATGTGTTGGACTAAATACACACTTAGTTATAAATATTTGAGATTGGATTGAAACGTATACAAACAAGTTGATGTTTTAAGCCAACTTAATCACTACTCAACTTGTTTCAACCTCCTCTAAACATAAAAAATAAAATAAAAAATAAAAAGAAATGAAAAGAAGATGTGATATAATAGAAAGCCTTCTTTATCAAGGGGAGAAATTTATAAAAAAGAAAAAAGAAAAAGAAATAAGAAGAAGAAGAAGAAGAGAAAGGGAAACTCAATTACATTAACAAAGTAAGGGTGGGTTTGGCCACTACCAAAAAAAACTCATTATTTACATGCCTTGTCTCCGAAGCAGTTGGAAGTTGAAACCACCCTGTTTTTTGCCATGTTGAAGGGACCCATTCACAACATTTTGCTCAATCAACTCTTCATTTATACATTACCTTTGTTGGTGACTCCATTCTCTCTTCTAATTATGCATTTTTATGACACTTCATGAATTAACTAACTTCCTTTTCTTTCACTTCATATATGTTAGCAAAGCAACAGCTCAAATCTGCTCAATTGGAGGAGATGGAAAAGACTTTCGGATTTTTGGGGGGACTCGTGAAGTTTGGCCATGAAGTTCTAATCTCCTCTCAGTTTGTGAGCATCTCGGACTCCCAATTCCTTTCCATTACTAGCCTGCAATTTACAAAATACAAGTGTTAATATATGTTTTAGTTACGCATATACTAACTAATTCAATATTCTTGTTTAATCATCATCAACATTGTCTGCTATGTTCGTGCAAGACATTACTTTGGCATTGTCTGATTTTACAATGCAAACAAAATAAAATAGAACACAGAAACCTAGCTTGACAGTTAGGTACAGAATAATAATAGTAGTAGTAGTTTCCTACCTCTGTAAAACCGTGACCTATGAACACCTTGCCGGATATGATTTTCTTGCTCATCAACAAGTCTATTTGACCGAGATACCAATGGTCCTGAGTATTGAGTTCTTTCTTTTTTATCATTGTAATGCTGATACATTTTCAAGTTGACAAGTGATTTTAAAACCAAAATGTCGATGATAGAAAAACAAAGCACAACAAACTGAATTATGATCAACCCAATTATTTTTTAGTCTTTTAGTTTCCAAGTATCACTAAAACCAAAAATAATTCAGTTATTTGTATGAAAATAACTGATTTTAAAACTGTGTTTGGTTTATGGATTTGGTGAGGGAAAAAAATGCAAAGGAATCTTTAATTTCCTTTCTTTTCCATCATTTCTTGTTATTCCATAAAATGTTTTTTAAAGTACAAGGGAAAACTCGAAGTAAAATGGTCTCCTTCTCACTTACTTTCCTTTTCCTTTTCTCCCACCAAATCTAAGTTCCAAACAAAGTGTTGAAACATTCTTTTCTTTATTAGATAAACTCACCACCGAAAATTCCTGAGAATGGTACAAATCAGAATCATTGAAAGACTCTGGCCGATAAGGTTGGCTGTGTTGCCTCCACGTCGTACGCTTGGCAACCTCATAAGATTCATTGTCTCCTAAATCAATGTCAACCTTGCTTGAAAATTCTTCACTCTCTTGCTCCTCAGAGTCTGAGGTATTCCTTGCATGCAGAATGCTGGGCAGGTCTACATCATGCAAATTTCGACCTTTTGAACTGCCCTGTCTGTGAAATCTTGTGGAGACAGGATTGCCTTTTTGTTTTTTGGCCCATGAAAAATCACTTATTGTAGTGATCACCGGAACTGAGCGAATGCTGTCTACTTGAGATACCTCTGTTGCCTGAGAAGCTTCAGACACTGTATCATACAATGACATTGACTCCCGAGACTCAGTGACTCCTTTTGCCTTGAGAACATATGCATTTCCACGGTCCTTCACAGACAACAGTACACAAATTAGTTGCAACCAGCTTATTCTGTAACTGCTGAGGAAAAGAAAAGAAGGGTACGAGTGATAGAAAAGAGAAGGGAAAGCTCCTTTGGTACCATTTTAGAGATAGAGTTTGGTTCCTGCAAAGCTTTATGGTTTTTTCTTGAATTTCTTGAAATTCCAGATGTGCGTATTCTGCCACTAGCCTTCCTTCTGAAAAGATAGTGGTACTTCAATTCAGACTTTTGGGTAACAAATTATAGAATTGTTTGGGACAGAGCTAGCATTTTTTACTAGCAGGATTGGAATTGGAGGTTGGGATGAAAACTATTTAGGATTTGGAGGGCAATTAATAGCAAAATATATTTTGGAGGGCGGGGGGCTTCGTAGTTTTCAAAAAATTGAATCTAGTTTAAAGGGAAGGAAAAGGAATATTAGTTATTACATATTGTCCCCCTGAGGATACATGCGTGAACAAACTGCAGTCAAAAGGACCCACAAACAAATACAACTGCAAAGTTGCATAGATCTGACTCAAAAAACACTGAAACCAAGTGAACTTGTATACTAATGGTCCTTTTCTTTCATTTCTTGATTATTAGCATGTTCACATCAAAGAACATGTCATTAGAAAAATGCACCACCATAATCATTAGAGGATACAAAATAAGGTACTTCACCTTCGCTCTTCTTCACGAATTTTTGCATCCATCTCTTTGCTAGGCGGGTATTTTGGCAAGTTTGACGAATCACATGCAAAAGGCTTTGTAGTGAAATACTGAAAAACAAGTAGAATGCGAAAATAAAACTTGGTAAAGATTAGATAATTCATTATCATGATCCACAGTGGTGTAAATTGAGAAATAGTTCAGGGACTAAACTGCCTACAATCAAACACAAAACCTTAACTTAGAAGTTCATTAACTGCCACAATCAAAAGAAAAACACACACACACACACAAAAAAAAGAAAAGAAAAAAAAAAAAGGGTTCATTAATTTCAGAACATTCCACTAAACAAAATTACACGCTTAGAATAAGCATTCGTATTAGACCAACTTTTCCATTGAAGGTTACCTCGGAACCAAGGGCAGATGAAGCAGTCCCACGCTTGTGAGGTTCTATGGAAAGAAAAGATTCGAGGAGGTTCACAGCACTTTTTGGGAATTCTTTACACTTCTCTCGCAGAGAACTTATGTAAGGATGCTGGGGTTTGAACATACTTGCAAGAGGAAGTTTAGACCTTTTCCAGTACTCATCAGGTGGAGAACCACAAAGCCTGAAGATTTTGTGTAATTGCTCAACCTGTCAAAGGAAGGAAAACACTCATTAACTTAAATGTGAGATTAACAATAACTATCAACATGCATGTAAATAAGTGAGTTATATTGAATATTTATACATATACTTGCATAAACAAATTTTATGTTTTTCTCTAGGAGTATCTCATCTCAAGCAAAGAACTTCACTAGAACTTTTTTATTTTTTATTTTTTTTCAAAAAAAGAAAAATTGCATACCCAGTAAAGGAAAGGGGAACAAAGTCCTATACATAATTTATTACAAACACAATATATAAAATCTGCATATGATGATTTCATTCTCAAATCTAGACTACATAGTGTCTGCAAGGATGGAAAAAATTTCGATGTGGAGAGCTACGTCCGCTCAGGAAGCAGCTTGAGAATCATAAGTGAGAAATTTCTCAAAATTTGATCTAATCAAATTCTCCTTCCAAAAAGGCTGTAAACACATTTGAACAATGACGTGGAAACGTAAAGACCACAAAAGAATTTTGAAAGAACCAAAAAAACCACCCCCAAACCTCTAGACCACAAGATGTCTTATGCCTCTTTCTCCCCTCTCTCTCTCTCTCTCTCTCTCTCTCTCTCTCTCTCTCTCTCTTTTCAAGATAGTGAATTACTGTATAACTCTTTTGAAAAGCATATCGAAGACAACATACACATTAACATCTAATGTTAGAGCATATGAATTCATCAAAGGAGTTCACCTCAGTTCTCCCCTTAAGGATAGGCTTGCCAATAAAAAGTTCGGCAAAGACACAGCCCACACTCCACATATCCACAGAAGCCCCATAATTTGTTGATCCCAACAGAAGTTCAGGAGGACGATACCATAAAGTCACTACACGACTGGTTAAATCTTGCCGGTGCCTTGCACTAATATAATTTGCCAACCCAAAATCTGCTATCTTTAATGTTCCTTCATTGTTTACCAAAATATTGGACGTCTTGATGTCTCGATGCATTATTCCTCGTGAGTGACAATGCTCAAGTCCAGATAATAGCTGCCGCATGTAGCACTTGATCTACCAAAAGAAAGAAAGAAAGGAAGAGTCGATTAAATTTTCCAAGATGGAAGAACAAAAAAAATTTGCAGAATTAATCTCATATTTGAAAATTAGAAATAATGCAGAAGAAACATTCTAATAAAAACTGAAGTTGCTTATTTGTCAGCAACCTGATGTACAAAGTGATTGTGAACAAACCTGAGCGTCGCTAAATTTAATTTCAGAATATGATAGTAGTCCAGAAAGATCATGTTCCATGTATTCAAATACAAGGTATATGCTGCATGATAATCGATTAGTAATTAGCCCCTCCAATTTCATGATGTTTGGATGATCCAGCCTGCGAAGAATCATAATTTCTCGAGCCATAAACCTGACACTCTCTGGTTGAAAAGTGTCAAACCTGACCTTCTTCAAAGCAACTACCCTACCAGTTTGAACATCATGTGCACGGTACACACTGCTGTATGTCCCTTGTCCAATCTACAAATAAAATAGGAATAGAAAAGAACTATGGTCAGAAATAACTAGCATAAATATCAGTAAAGAAAATGAAAATAATGATATGAAATTGATCAGAAAACCGTAAAAACTATCAGTATCATCAAGAATTCGCCACCAACATCATCATAAACAGCTGCGTGTCACCAAAAGTGATTTCCTTGAATATCATTGTTCTTAAGTCTCTGTGCAAGTAAGGAACCATTTATTTATATGCTGAACCACACAACTAATTTTGTTTCCTTTTTTTACTTCGCCATTGGCTTCTTGTCGAAGTGTTTTTGACCAAAAAAAAAAAAGTTCATAGCACGTGTAAGTTGATTTCTTGATACACAATCACCTCTTCTTCTTTATTTTTTTTTTTGTTTGTTGCAAAATAAGACTTCATTACTCAAAAAGACAAGTACAATAAGGACAATCTGGCCTCTTTTTAATCCACTTGTCTAGATTTTTATTCATTATATGGGATTTTTATTTTTTTTTCCTCAGAGAAAAACACTAAGGAGTAAATGCATTGCATTGTTAAATTTAATGTTTTGGAATGAGAAGTAAATCATGTTTCAAAATATGCATTCCAAAACAAAAATCACTAAGGTATGAGAGGGTTTTCTAGCAACTATGGCCAACGATAATGAGATCTACATTGAATGACATGGTGTCTGGCAATTATGCAATGAATTTAAGGTGAAAAATAAAAAATTCAACGTTGAACGACCTTAACCTTGGAATATGGGAGTCAATGGTAATGTGATTTGCTACATAATGATTTGCATTCTTCCATTACTAAATGGACAAATATAACTATAAACTAATAAAACTAGAAAAGATGTCGAGATTAAAAAAAGACAGAGATAATATCTTGGGGTATTTTTCACTTACCTTGTCAAATTTCTTGAAAGAGTCAGCCCTGAGGGGAAGCCATCCGTCAATGGCCTCGCCGGCAACAGCACTGAGCCAAGCGGGCCAACCGGCAGCAATTTGTTCAGCTTCTGTGTACCTTCCAAATCTCAAACTGAAAATGGCTTTTTTCTCGGAACTTCCTTTCTTTGTGGACTTGGATCGCTTCAATTCGCGAGTATGGTTGTCCTCCGATTCCTCTTCATTCTCCTTCTCAGGCTCCTCCTTTATCTTCTCCAATTCCCCAAACACACCTCCTCGTGTAAGCAAGGAGGAATCGGCATAAGAAGAAGAAGAAGAGGCATTGGTGCGGCGAACATTGACGGTGTTGGTGGAGGTGGAGGAGGTGGTGGTGGAGGTGGAGGAATCGAAAGCAGGGGGAGGAGACCTCACCCGTTTCGAACTAACGCAACCCATCACCCCCAAAACCCATCAAAAGTCAGAGCGAATTCATGGGACGGGACAAAACCAACCCAGATCGACCCCTGATTGGGGGGAAATGGGTCAACAGATAGGGGATTGACTTCCCCTACATTTAGCTCAAATGGGTTCGCGTATTGTCGACCCAAAATGGATAAAAACCCTTCAAATAAGGAGATTAATTTGCGGAGACCTGCAATGCATCAAATATATTCATGTTTTTGGGGGGTATCCAGTGATTCTCTCTCTCTCTCTCTCTTCCTTTAAATTGAAAGGGGGGTTTGTGTTTGTGACAATCGTTACGAAACCAAAGGAATCGACACTCTTAGAAGGTACAAATTGCTTCATGTTTTCTACTTCCTCTTGTATTTTGCCAAACAAGGTTGGGTAGAGAGAGAGAGGTGAAATGTAGCCGTTAGGAAGTTAGTTGCTTTGGTGGGGTGGGGGAGATGGAGAGAGGGTGGTCCGGCGGTGGGTGCAGTGTGCAACTGCTCAACCAACTTCACAATTTAAGCAACTGGATTTAGATTAGATTAGATTAGACTGATTGGAGACAAAGTACTTAATCAACATAATTAAGCGGTGGGGCCCTGAAATTGTTGGGGGTAGGCCCCACCGATCCTCTCCAAGCCCAAACAATAATTACAGAACCAAAACTCTTCCACAAAATTTTATATAAAAATAATAATATAAAACATAGTTTCAATATTGGATTGTAGTATTAGATTTATATTTTAAAGGGTGTTACTAAATTAGGAAAGATAGTGGGTGTTGTAAGATGAGATGGTAGAACTTAAAAGGAGATAAACTATAAATATTGAAGAATATAATGAATAAGAAATGTACTTTGAACTTGAAAGATGATTCTAACACTATATAGAACTCGATGATCAATTGTATGAGGAAAATCTTATGAGAAGTTCTTGGAAAGTCGAAAGGAAATAGACCCAACTCTAAGGAAACTTGATGGTGGAGGGAAGAGGTTCAAGCAGTAGTGAAGGCGAAAAAAGAGTGTTTTAAAAAGTAGCAAAATAATAGAACTAAAGAAAACTTTAAGAGATATAGATTGGCTAATAAGTAGCGAGAGAGACTAAGTTGAAAGCTTATGATAACTTATATACTAGATTAGATAGTAAAGAGGGAGAGAAGATGATATACAGACTTGCTAAGATAAAAGAGAGGAAACAAAATATTTTAATCAAATTAAGTACATCAAAAGTGAGGATTTTAAGGTATTTGTGAAGGATGAAGAGATTAAGAAGGGGTGAAAGAACTATTTTGAGAAATTGTTAAATAAGGAATATGGAGGTACGTTAATAGGGAAGAAAATAGCCAATAATAAGGAAAACCAAGACTAAGTTCTATCGCAGGATTACGAATTTTGAAGTAGAGATTTCACTTAAGAAGGTGAAATCGAATAAGACTTTAGAATCCGATGATATCTCTATTGAAGCTTGAAAATATTTGTGTGATACCTCTAAATTTTGTAAATCCTAGTAAAACCCTTACTTTTGAATTATTATAATAAAAGCCCTTAGCTCCCCGTTTATTCGCAAAATTAATCCTAGAACTAAAAACATACCACGAATAAACCCGTACAAACCATGATTGATCCCAGTAACTTAGAAATCATTTCTAACACTCTAGTATTAATTATTTAACTCTCAAATTTTAGATTAGTAGCTTAAAATCTTAATTTTTGATTTTTATCATTTTCATTCAGTTATGTGTCTTTTAATTCAAAGTAAGATCATTCGAACCAAATTATTTTTCCTAACATTATTTTAATTAATACTACACTTGAAATAGATATTTTAATCAATTCCAAACCTACACATTTTATTTTAATTACATTTTGAGCCTAAATCATTCTTTATACATATAAAAGTACACCCCTAATATTATAATCTCTTTTTTCAAAATATCTACAATATGTATATATATAGATAAATGAGAAAAGTCCCTTAAATCTATATCAAATGGCCGGCCACCCTAGCATATACACTTGTAGTATACTTTTGAAAATAACATTGCATGATTCATGGAGACAAATTTGACCTTAGTACCATAATTCAAGCAAATTTTACTGCAAGAATCTGCACTTTTAGTGATCACTTTCCGCAAACAATATAAAAGTTGGTAACTAAAAGTTACCTTTTGGCGACCAAATATTAATTAGTCGCGAATGATCATTATTTTTGGCAACCAAATATTATTGGTCGCAACAGGTTATATTTTGGCGACCAAAAAATGAGTTGATCACAGAAAGTGGTATGCTTTTGCCGACCAACTACAAATTTGGTCGCGGAAGGTCACATATTTTTTGGCGACCAAAAATTTGGTCGCCAAAAACTTATTTTCAACAACTTATACTTTTAGCAACCAATATTTTAGTCGTCGTTGATTGAGATTTGGCGACTAAAAAAGTTTGTCGGCGAAGGTACCTTTTCTGCGACTAATATGGTCTTTTAGTCGCCAAAAGTTTGGGAGGGAAATTTGATTTTTAGTGGGGCGGGAATTGAAATTTTTTTGCGACAAATAAATTTGGTCGCCAATTTTAAAACGACGTCGTTTTGTACCATGAAAGCAGAAAAAAAAATTAAAATAAAAAGCCCTAATCTCCCTTGTCTCTGTCTCGCTCTGAGTCTCGGTCCGCCCTCTCCCTCCCTGTGTTCTTTCTCTCAATCGGTGCCCACTCTCTCTAGCTCACCGAAGTCCCTCACCACCGTTGCTCACATCTCTTCATCGGAATCCTCCACCAGAAAATCAACAGCCACCGAAGCTAATATGACGCCCAAGGACTGTAACAAGAGCGATAGCAGCATTATCGGTGGCAGCAGTAGTAACCTAAGCAGCGCTAGTATTATAGTATTGCCGGATATGGCTTTTGGTAATGGGAATCCGATGGATATCAATGAAGATCTGCACAGCAAACAGCTAGCAGCGTACGGACGCGAGACTATGAGGCGGCTCTTCGTCTCTAACGTCCTTGTCTCCGGGATGCAAGGCCTCGGTGTCGAAATTGGTAGGACTTTTGAACCTTGCTGGTTGTTAATTTTGTGTAATTTTAGTGATTAACACAATAGGATGGATTGTGTGATTTTGAATCTAGAGTAGTTTTTGACATCTGATTACGGAGTTGCACATTCTTAACTTATGCATCAGATTTTTTACATTTTTATTCAGATCATTCTTCATTTAGAGAATGGTCTAAATAAAACTTTTGAGATCTCTAAATTTACTGTTGTCGAATGAAAGTGTGTCATGTTTCAAAACATGCATATTAATATATAATTTGCTAGGGTATTAGTATTTTCTGGGAACACAAATTTAGACCCTATGCCCATTCACCCTACTGATTCGTATTTATTTGTTTGTTAATCTAATAGTTTATGTTATTTGATTTTTGGTTTCTTTCCGAAAAGGAATCTATATATAGTTTTTTTGTTTTTTGTGTGGTTATGTTGAACTCTCATATTAGAATTAAGTGTGTGATTTTCTACAATTCAATGTTTTCCTCTATATATGCATCAAACTGTTAATATTTTTCCAACTTGTGTCAGGAATTCGACTAAGATATTAGTAATAATAACAACAAACAGTTATGAAAAAACAATTGTAATAGAGTTGTGTTCCTTATTTATTTAAATTATGGGTTTTTTTATATTAAAAAAAAAAAATGGGCACCAGCAATGGGCATGAGATCGCGCACCTTGCGCAGCCATCTCAAGAGTATATATTAGTTACTGAACTGTGCCAATTTGATTAAGAAACTTAGTTCTGGGTTTGATTCTAAAGGTAAAGATTTTGGTTATCTGATTTAGAATTTCTCTTAACTCTTGAGCTTCACCGTTAATGCTCACAACTGATGAACCACATGCTTAATTAAATGTTGTATATAAATACCATAAAATATTATTTTATGTTTAGTTGTAAATACCACATGCTTAGTTATGTGCTTTGTAGTACCGTATCAAATTTTGGAATTAGTTCCTCTAGTACTTGCAATATATGTTGGTTGTACAAATACTTGAAATGTTATGAGAATGTAGCTGTTAGCATTTTTTGCTGTGGGCTTTTATGCAAGATCAACACAGTTTTAGTTTTCCCATCACATATTTGAAATGCAAGTTCTATTTTTTGTTTTGCTTGGGTGGTTCTCTCGGATGGCATTACAATGCGTGGTTGTGCAGGAATTTCAGTCCATGGGCATTTCATGTCGCAATTGATAAAACTGTATATATTGTTTCAGTGAAGGAATAATGCATGTAATTTCATAACCCAAAAAGTGCTCACACTTGTTTCTTATGATCTCTCATCTTTAAACTGTCCTTTTCCTTCTTCTTTATTTTTATTTTTTAAAGATGGGGAGCTTTAAGAAATCTTTAAGTCAATTTCAGAGAGAGGAAATAAAATATGCATGAGATCCCTAAATCATAGGATTACCATCACCTGCATTAAGGTTTAAACATTTAATTTTATCTAGGTGGAGATGGGAGGTTGATGGGGTTATGCTTAAAGGAGCTTAAATTTCCTTTTTAAACTAACCATTGCCCTTAAAGCTTCTTCTAAAAGTACAAACTTGCAGAATTTGCTGCATCATTCATTTTGAAGTGTGGTTCAGAAAGCCCAAGAGATCATAAAGTTTGTTCACATTTGTATAGTTGAAGGGATAGCCCGTAAGCGTGATAGCGTAGCAATGGCTTTCTCCTAAAATTGTTTTGAGGGTTATGGATCTTGATGTCATTGGTTAATGGATGATTTTTAAAGACCTGAAAGTGTGAAAGAGACCTTAAAAGTTTGTTTGAAATTTTTGGACGGGAAGGGAAAGAAAACATCTATTAGTATTTTTGATTGACTACCATAATTTTTCGAAAAGGCTTCATTATATGAGCATTTCTATAACCATATTTCAACAAAAGAAGATGGATGAATAAGGAGTTGGAATTTTTGATGGACTACGATAAGTTTTCTATCTGAAAAACTGATCTAGAAGAAGTAATATTTTTCTAATTTCTTTGAATTGGATAATAAAGCTTAGAACTGTCTATGTGTTTGACCATGCTTATATTTGGCTTGATTCTTCTAGTATTCAGATTTTGATATGAAGAACTCTGATAGATGGTCTGGTGGAGGTGGTGGAGAGGAAGCAACACAGGATAATAAAAAAACAGGGAGTCTAGAGCCAAAAAAACATGTACTTTTTGCCTATTGATGCATTTTGATGCAAGTTTTTTTAAAAAATTAGTGAGAATGGAGATATAATTCATTATACAAGATATAGTTTTACAAAAAAATTTGCAATAGAAATTATCCCTTTTAGTATCTGTCCTGTTTAAGTATTGATTAGATTCATGACTTGATTTTTCTGCTCTAGAAATTTTTAGTTCACACATTAATTCTCAAGTTGTAGAATGACTCTTATGTTTTCCAGTCAACATATTACAAAATCAAGGGACAGCCAGGGGACTTAAGCTAGGGAATTGATCTGTTGTTTTCTTACCATTGGAAGCTGCTAGATGGCAGAGAAAGCATGTGTAAAGCGCCTTCAGAAGGAATATAGAGCCCTTTGTAAAGTATGCCTTATTTCCTTTATATGTTTGCCAATTATAATGACCATAATCTATTATATATTATTCTCCCTTAGAACTTTAGTTTTTCTTTCCATTCTACTTTCCATCTAACGTTATGAAAAACCATCCTCTGGTTTATAGTTCAATTTCCTGTAGGACAGTGCTATTTGTGCTTCACTTCTTTATGGTTCTGTACCCCCTCTGCTTTACTGATTTTCAACCTGCACTTATTATGTGGAAAGTGGGACTATTGCTTGGTGCAATGGTGATAATGCGGAGAGCATGAAGCTGAAGTTGGGTTGCTTGAAAACTTTTTTCTTCTTTGTGGTTAAAATTATGTTTCAATTTCTTTTGCTCTACAACTTTTCCTGCTCTGCAAAATTTGTGGCCATCAGCTTGTCCTTTTGACTTTGCTTCTGTGCAATGCTTATTGTATTGTGTTATGTCCTACTAATATTGTTGATGAATAGGCCATTCACCACTAAAATTTTGTAGTGCTTTGACTTTTTGTTATTTTCTATTTTGTATTTGCAGATGATAACTAAATCTAAATATGATGAAATTGATGGGACTTAAGACTTGGTTTGGTTTGGTTTGGTTTGGTTTGGTTTAAATGTGATGAAATTCCATGTATTGATTTAAGGGGGGGGGGGGGAATTTATCAGATTGGTTTTGAAACTATTATGAGAGGCAAACCCTAAGTATATCTAATTGGTAGTTTTCTTTTCTTGTCTGCCTAAGGACTGAATAACTAAGAATTTTCATGTATTTACTAATAATATTGTGATAGTTTAAAAGAATAAAAATGTAAGATCTATTTACAAATTAACCATTCTTCATCTTGTTTTCACAACATCAATGTAAACTGTGTCTAGACAAGTGATGATTCAAGCTGCTCTTTTTTTATTTTATTTTTGTTTTAGATGCTGAAGTCCGATTATATTAGTGCTTTTTTTTTTTGGCCAAAAAACATGAGAAAATCAAGGTAATTGTCTCAAAAACTTTCTCACTCTACTAAATTTTTTTTATTCAGACCAAATGTTATAATAATGCAGAATTGTTCATTTGTACCTCGAAAAATTTCTAGAATATTGTCCCATACAGGTGTTTAGAAATTGTTATAATGGTAATGGGTTTTGGTTAATAATTTTAATTTTTATTTATGGATCGGGCGTAATGGATGACATGATAGGTCCAGTCAGTTTTAAAATTCTAATTAAGGAATGAACTAAAGCAGTGTGTTTCAAGTGAACTAGGAAAATGTAACCTCATTTGTGTTCCATCTTTTATTCTAGCAGTGCCGTAAATGAACGTCAACGTGCTATATTAGAAGAATTGGCGAAGGAGGAAATTATTCATGAAAATAGCACATATGAGGGAAATTGGTAAGTTTTTAATGTATTTGTTTGCATATATGTGGATTTTATTTGCATATACATTAAGACTATTGAGATTTTGAATTTTTGCTAATTTTTCATTATGACATTGCTTTTATGGGGTCATTGAATTATTTTATTAATTTTGGAAATGTTTTGTTGATGTTTTAAAATTTCTTGATCATTTCTTAATACCTCAATAAATATTTTTGTGGGTCGAAATTATTATGGGGTGTTCCCGTTGAGAGGTAAATTGCTTAATGTGAGGGAAGCAAGCCATAAACAGATCATGGAGAACGCTGAAATTCAGAGCATCAAGCAGATTCATGGACTTCAGCATGGAAAACAGTATGACAGTGTGAAGACTTTGAGATATGGTCATTTGATGATCATGACTGATCAGGTTTAAAACATTTTTACATTTTATAGTTGATCATGACAGTGAGATATGATCAGGTTTAAAACATTTTTACATTTTATACTTTGAGATATGGTCAGTTGGTCATTTGATGATCATGACTGATCAAGCCATAAACAGATCATGGAAAACATTTTTACATTCTTGATCATGGCAGTGCTGTTACTGCAATGGACAATGGTGAAATTTTATAGTTGAGTTACTGCAATCAACTAGTCTATTTGACATTTTTACATCATGTACTTTCAGTTGTCATTTTTGTTTTTTACTTTCATACTATTTCTGTCTACTGTGCATATGTAGTTTTGAGTGTTTCAATTATTATATGATGTACTTATTCAGTTTTCATTTTATTTTTCACATTCATACAGTTGTTATCTATGCATTTCTAGTTTTGAGGGCTGAATCTTGGCTAAATGAACTACTGCCCGAATCAATGTTTTTCCATCCTGTTATTGTTATTACTGTTAGTTTTTTTCTCTATCAAGGCACGAAAAGGACAAATCACAGCTCATTTATATGACAAAGAGTCTTGAATTTTGTTCACAAATAGTATATAATTTTTGATCATCATGCAGGTGGATTTTGTAGTTTGCCTTGTTGACGCATACGACAGAGAGAGATTTGCAGAGGCCAAAAAGGAGCTGGATGCCCTCCTCTCAGACGATTCACTTGCAAATGTCCCGTTTCTCATACTTGGGGACAAGATTGACATACCCTATGCTGCCTCAGAGGATGAGTTAAGATATTACTTGGGTTTGACTGGTGTTACTACCGGTAAGGGTAATGTTGACCTCGTTGACTCAAATGTCCGTCCTATTAAGGTCTTCATGTGCAGTATCGTGCGCAAGATGGGACATGGCGATGGCTTTAAGTGGCTTTCCCAATACATTAAGTAGGAGAATTGGAGAATGGTTTAAGAAGCAAGCGAATGTGCAAAGCCATCTAAGGGTAACTTTCATGCCACTGTTGCATGAATGGATATATTGGGAATGTAAAGTTTATTATGTAGCTTTTATCTTGTTATCTTGCAGACAGTCTTGCTATTTTTTTGGTGGGGAAGGTTAAGTTGATTCTGTTCTCTCTCTGTGTCTGTCTCTCTTTGTACTTGACACGATTGTAAAGAAATAAAGTTGTGTTGTAATGTTTATGATTGATGGGGAAACGTTCCGATCTTTTGCATTCCATGGCAACTGAGAGTGTGAAATGTTGTACATTTGTCCCAAATTCCCAATAGCTTTTGCTAATCAAAGCCCCAAAACTAGTAAGGGCACTCGTGCTCCAGTAAGTTATACTTTTGCCGACTAAATAGAATTTGGTCGCGAATAGGTCTATTGCCGACTAAAGTTTTAGTTGCGCAAAACATGTTTGGTCGCGGAATGTGACAATTGGCGACCAAAATTTTTTTGTCGTGGAATGTCACAATTGGCGACCAAACTTTTTGGTCGTTGAATGTGATAATTGGCGACCAAACTTTTTGGTCGCGGAATGTGACAATTGGCGACTAAGATATTTGGTCGGAAAAATATCACTTTTCGCGACCAAAGTGTTTTAGCGACAAAATGGATTAGTCGCAGTAATTCAATACTTAGCGACCAAAAATTTAATCGGCAAATCCAACTTTTGCCGACCAACTAAAATTTTGGTCGCGAATTACTTTTGCCGACCCTCAATTGGCAACCAAAGTAGCGATCAAAAAAATTGGTCGCGGATAACTTTTGCCGACTAAAAATGGACTTTTAGCGACCAATATTTTGGTCTGCAAAAGTGTTAATTCTTGTAGTGTTTGTCTTGTACTTGTAACTAGCTTAGTTCTAATTAAACATAACCCTAACTAGAACTTGTTTAAGTACACAATTAGGCCTTAATCACCACTCATTCCATTACATCCTAACTAAATCCAAGCCTATTCAATTGAATTGGAACTAAGAACACTTTGGACTTTTCACCAATTTTTTTTTTCCTCTATAAATACACCAATCCTCTCTACACTTTTGAGCACAAAACACACTCACACACTACATATTTAGAGAGGAGGGGGAGAGAAAAAGAGAGGAAATGAGCTTTGGTGGTAGAGGAAAGGAAAAAAGAGAAGAAATTGTGCAAACGCTTCAATTAGGTAACAAGTAAGCCACATCACCATCTCTTCTTCTATTTTCTTTTTCAAATACATGTTATTAGAGATTTAAAATCATATTTTAGATGTGTTGTAATGGTTTTCATGTGTTCAAAGTTGATGAATTAGGCTTGATCCTTCTTTTACTCATATTTCCTCTTAATAGATGCAAAACTATATTTTTCTTCCCATATCTCACATTATTTCCAAAGACATACCACCACTCTAAAAATCTGAGTTATTGACACATTATTTAGTATGTTTTCATCACAAAAGAAGTGAAATTTTTTCCTTAATTGGCCTCTTTACTCTCCAATCTTCTTACTTTGGAGTGTTGTGCATTAAAAACCTGTTTTACAGCCAACTTTTGAAAATTATAGAAAAATGTAGAAATATCTCTTGGACTTCGATTTTATGTCAAAAGCTTCCTTAAAGAGTTATTTTTCGAGAAAAATTGGTTTCATTGAAAAAGAGTGAGCGGTTTACAAGAAAATCTAATTTTCGTAACGGTTGACAAATCTGGACAGCGTTGGAATTTTTTTAAATAACTAAAAATCTAGAAAAGTTATTCTATTTCCGAAAAATATTCTGAAAACAAGATAAAATTCTCTACAAACCATAGGAGGTCCAAGCTCAGGAAAAATCTAAAATGGTCATTTTAATTTTAATCTTTAAATGGTATTGAATTTGAAAATTTAGTTTTGCATTGGTGTTTTCTACTCTTGTCTTCATGAATATGCTTATTAGTATATGATCATGTCTTGGTATGGTATTGCATGTGTTATGGTTATGTTCCTTATCTTCTTCATTTGATGAAGCTCATGCTTATATGGATATTACTATCTTGTTAAGTTGTTCTAACTTTAATTTAAAGCATCTAACTTAACGGAAACCTTGATTGGGGTGGTATTAGGTTTTTGATCACTTGAATAATAAAGGGATGATAATGTGTTATGTATGGATTGATGAGATTTGCTCCCTAATTTAATGTTAAGTCTTGCTCAAGCAGTTATCGTATAAACCCTAGAATGAAACGAACGTATTCGGACTCTTGCGATGATTTGATTTGGTGAGATAAGTTGGGTCCAGCTGGGACATTCAGGAGGATAAAATTTTTTGCAAGGATAAAATCTTTTCACCGTCTCTTTTGAGGTCCACCGATGGCGTTACGCGGTATGTAACCGTTGCAAGCATCCGTGGTAAGATCTGTAAAGCCGCAAAAGAGGGAGTTCCGAATAGTCCGGTGTCCAATTCTTGCGATTAGGAGAATCAAATCTCTTTGGGGGATTTCTAGATTACTAACATCTAACCTTGTAATCCTTTATTATTGAATGATTATCATGCTTCATTACTTACTTGTTATAATTGTGATGGTGTACTGGATTGGGAAAAATAAACGGGGTGTGCGTATGTTTATTGGGTATTCAAAACTCAAGGCATTTCATGCCAGGTGTTGAGGACTATTAGACCGGTCGAAAGCAAGACTGAAGGATTTGAAGATGTATGGCTACCCTATGAGAGTTAGGAAATAGTTCTGTAAAAACGTTTTGAGATTTTAAGTGATTAATTGCTTGTTGTATTTAAGACATGATTTTGTTAATATAATATATATATATATATATATCTATATCATTTGTAACCCATCCTTATGCTCTGTTAACTCATGTAGACTTTGTGTTAATACTTTGTCAAGATCTGTCAAAAAGATAGTTTTGCTATCTAAGGTGGTTGGACTTAGAAGGGAGACTATATTAACTCCTCTGACCTTCTTGAGATCTTACTTGGTTATTAGCTAAACGATTCATTAGTGACGTTTCCTACTCTTGTAACCTTAGATAAATCATATATTTATTTGTTAATATATTCTCTGATGTTCCCGATTTTTTGGGACGTCACAGTTTAGGTAAGAAGGGGCTTACTTGGTTGACTAGGTTATTTAACAAGATTTTATTAATTAAGAACATGCCAGATGAGTGAAGGAAGAGTATTTTAGTGCCAATCTATAAGAATAAAGGAGATGTCCAGAATTACAACTATAGAGGAATTAAGCTAATGTGTCATATAATGAAAGTGTGTGAGAGAGTGATGGAACGTCGATTGCGAGATATAACAAAGGTGTCAGAAAATCAATTTGGATTTATGCCAGGTAAGTCAACAATGGAAGCGATCTATCTTTTAAGGAGAGTACGTAATAAAAAAGTATAGAGAAAAGAAAATAGATATTCATATGATGTTCATCGATCTTGAGAAAACATATAATAGAGTGTCCCGGAATATAATCTAGTAAACATTAGAGAAGAAAGGGGTAACAAAAGATTACATTGATGTGATTAGAGACATGTATGAAGGGGTGTTGACCATTATCAGATTGCTTGTTGAAGTGACAAATGAATTTTCAATTACTGTAGGGTTACACCAAATATCTACCTTAATTCCTTATCATTTTACTTTAGTTATGGATGAGTTGGCGAGAAATATTCAAGATGATATGTCATGGTGTATGCTTTTTGCAGATGATATCATGGTAGTGGATGAGAGTAGAGAATGAGTTAACACGAAGTTGGAGATTTTGAAAGAAGCACTTGAATCTAAAGGAATTCGGATAAGTAGGACTAAGACAGAATACATAGAGTGTAAATTTAGTAATAGTAACAATGAAAGTAGATGAGAAGTGGAGATTGAGAATCAAGAACTATACAAGAGTGAACATTTTCGTTATTTAGGGTCTATTATCACAACGGCGAAGGAGATTGATGCGGATGTGATCTATAAAATTAAAACGGGGTGACTTAAGTGGAGAAGTACGTCTGGAATATTGTGCAATAAATGAGTATCCACTAGACTAAAAGAAAAGTTTTATAGAAAAACTATTAGACTAGCGATGTTGTATGAGACGGAGTGTTGGGCAACCAATAAACAACATGTAGATAAGATAAGTATTGCTGAGATGAGGATGCTAAGGTGGGATGTAGGGGTGCAACTTGGGCAGGCTCAATCCAAGCAACCCGAACCCAGCCCAAATTTTTTTAAGGCCAGGACAAGATATTTTCAAATTCGATACAGGCTTGGGCAAAAATTTAAAAACTCGAATTAAATTTGAACAGGCTTGGGCAAAGACGTCAAACAACCCGAGTAACCCGAAACCTGAATTATACATACATAGATATAAAAAAAATATTATATATATATATAAATTATTAGCCATTACATGATATTAAAGTAATTTAGATTATTAAATCATATTAAAGCTTCGTTTAGCAATATTACTTTTTAGCTTAAAAGTCAAAAAGTTACTAAAAAAATCAAAAAGTCAACAACTTACCAAAAAGTCAAAGATTCTCTTTTCTCTATACTTTTTGCACATCTTTTCGTAAAAAGCTAAAAAGTCATCCCAAACATATTTGTTTTTTTTTTACCTCATATTTTAGTCAAAAAATAAAAAAGTTATTAAAATAGAATGTTCCCAAACGAGGCCTGAATATATATTATATATATAAATAACATAAAATCTTACTTTTTTATTTTCACTCATAAATTGTAGAGACTACTATAGCGGCATCTTTTTTACGTTATATAAATTATTTGTTTTGATGGTATTAATGATTTTCTATAAATAAATTTAAAAAAAATGTAAATAGAGTCAAATTTTAATAATTTAATAATGCAACTGCCAAAAAAAATAAAATTCATTTACAATTCAGGCAATGCAGGTAACTCGGGTCGGCTTAGATAGGCAACCTCGGGTTACAATTCGGGCCTGAGCAGGTCTCAACACAACTTGGGTTAGGCTTGGACAACCTCCCTACCCGACCGAATTGCACCCCTAGATGGATATGCAGGCAGGCTAGAAAAGACAAAATTAGGCATGAGTATATTTGGAAATGGGTAGGAGTACCACCGATAGAAGATAAGTTGAGAGAGAATATATTGAGATGGTTTGGTCATATTCAACGGAGATCAATAGAGGCAGTAGTGAAGATATGCGATGCAGTGACGGTAGATGGAAGTGTTAGGGGACAAGGTAGACCTCAATTGATGTTGGCTAGTGTAGTTAGGGGTGTGCGCGGTGAGGGTCGGTGCGGTTTGAGAGAAAAATAGAAACTGTATGGCAGGTGGTGGATTGATAAAAGTGTCACTAGAATTTGTCATTTTCCTTATCAAAAACCGGCGGTTTGGTTGGCAAATAATGGCGGATTTGCCATAGCGGTTCGGGCGGATTGGCAGTTTATAAAAAATATAATTCAAATTACAAAACTTAAATCAAAGAGTAAAAAAAAGACGAGAGATACCGTGATGTTAAGCATCTTGCGAAGCTTTATTCTGATGCAGCAAGTGTAGCAACAACATGATAATATCAACGACTATGCCATCAGTTCATTACAAGCATCTGTGAAAGTTACAATGATCAAATACAATACATAAAATTAATATCATTCAGGGTTTATAATATATTGAAAATGTTTACTGTTGAAAAGTATTTAGATTGAAAAGTGAGCTGATGCAAGTTTGCAACATGGCCAGAAAAAAAAAAAAAGGATTGAAAAGTGAATTGGAATCCAACTTTATTTTGGATTACTGACATCTTGAATTCCCCTCGAGCAATAATGTAATACTATATTCTAAGGTATAGAATAACAAGCAAACTTAAGTAAAAAAGAATTTTTAGAATCTTATAAAACATGATTTAATAGCGGTGCGGGTCGGTGCGGTTTTGAAGAAAAATAAAAACCGGCGAATTGATAAAAGTGTCACTAGAATTTGCCATTTTTCTTACCAAAAACCGGCAGTTCGATTGGCAAATAATAACGAATTTGTCTTGGCAGTGCGGTTCGGTGCGGTTTTGGCGATATTATGCACACCCCTAAGTGTAGTAAATAGAGTTATGAATCTACGTAATTTGACTAACGAAATGATTGTTGATAGAGCCGCGTAGAGAAAAAAGATTCATGTAATCGATACCATTTAATGAGATTAAGATTTGGTTTGATTTGGTCTATACAATGAAACTAGTTTGGTAAGAAATTTTTTAAAAAAAACATGAATGTGATTATGAAAGTGATCCAAATTCACTTTATTAATAGTAATCTCATTTCTGTTCATTTTTAAAGTTTTTAAAATCATTCGAGTATAGAGTGAATTTGGATCGCATATTACTTTTATTAATTGAATATTTTTTATTTTTTGCATAAATTCTGCCGGAGGATATGGTAATCATGTAATTGGGAAATCATTGAAACAAATAGACATACAAATTTGTGACAGTTTCTTATAATTAGGTTTCAATCAATATTCATATTAATTCCACTATCATTATTACAGCTAATCCTATTTTTTCCGTTAATAAGGCAGCTAATCTTAATCGAGACTCATTGGTTGCCAACATTTCGAATTAGTCAAGTTTCTTGCCTATTATTAAATGATGATTTTACCTCCAAATTCAATGGAAAACTAATTATTAGATTGACACAATCACATTTCACTGGTTATGTGCCACCATTTGTGGCAAAACAGTTCAATAATGAATATAGAGATTGCCCAACTTTGTCCAACTTTGTCTTCTTCAGTCTAGTGATTTTGTTCACAAAACAATTAAAGTTGGTGACAATAAAACAATGAAACTCAAGAGGGAATGTGCATTTGGGCAAGCAGTGCTACTTCAGTTCATCACTTACATAATACAAAAGATAATGCCGGAAGAACTCACTTATAGATCACAACCCCCCATTGAAATTGTAAGTAATATCATAACCAAGTAAATTATCCAGATGGATTATGAAAACAAACAATCTCAAGCTAAAATTCCAAATAAAACATCACATTCAAACATTATATCCTATCACAAACTATGAACAATACACATACAAACCAGCTCTGATTTGCCATATACAGAAGATAATGAAGTGCAGATGCATATGGCACTTCATGCATTCACTGTACACACAGGAATCATCATAAAATGCTCAATGGCCTTTCAGATAATTTCTCTCTTCATTATTACTAACCTGTGCATGTGAAGCGGCAGGTCAGTTCAAATCCAATCCTCCATAGGAGTTTATGGCTGTGATTTTCTCTTCTTTTAGCTGTAAATAACTGATATTTGATCTTTGTTTCCAAAATTTATTTCTTCAAGTAGAGCAGGCTTCTTAGCCACCACCTTCTGTGGTTTTAACTTCAATGCATCACTATTTGCTGTGTTGTAACTAGTCCTTTTCTAGCTGCAGGGATATCATGGTTATGTTCCCCTTCGTATGTGGTTACGACAGCTTTGGGGTCCGTTGAAGCCCTCTCGACATGCTTACGAACGTTGCATCCAGCACTAGTGCATTTGTAGTAACTCCTGCAGCAGATAGAATCCAAAGCATCAGAGATGATTCTCATAGTAACTTAACTATTTCTCTTTTTTCTATTTGTTTATAATATTTTGGTCGCACAAAAAGTAAATGCAAATGAGAACATGAGCAGCTCTTAAGCAATAAAATATAGATAACAAAAATTTCCAACATCACAGACTGCAATAAATTTCTTTCCCAAATGATTCTCAGAACTGGTTATGTTACAATATCTAGAAGAGGGAGAAAGAGAATATTGTGTGATGTGTATATTCAATATTGTATTGAATAATTATGCAACAATGTATACAAGACTCTTTTATATAAAGAGGAGAGAAACCTAAATATGGTAATCCTAAATATGGTACTGAACATAATATGGTGGTATATATGATAGATAGAATATATAGTTACTATATTTAACACCCCTCGAATTGAAAAGCCCAGCCCACACTTTTTCTTAAAACCAGATATTAAGGAGAGGAAAACTGAAACCTTATAACTAGCACAGATGGGACAACGCCAGGCGATGTGGGACACATTCCAACACACCTGGCACACCAGTTACCCTCCTGGACCACAACATACACTAGTCGGACAAACGGCACACCAGTTACAGGCCCAACCAAGCTCTAATATCAAATTGAAAAGCCTAGTCTACACTTTCTCCTTAAAATCCAGGTATTAAGGAGAGAGAAACTGAAACCTTATAATTAGCACAAATGGGGAAACTCCAGGCGATGTAGGACACATTCTAACTCACCAATCACCTTCCTGGACCACAGCATACACTGCCCAAACAAACAACACACCAGTAACACGCCCAACCAAGTTCTGATACCAAATCGAAAAACTTAATCCACACTTCTCCTTAAAACCCAAACACTAAGGAAAGGGAACGGAAACCTTATAACTAGCACAAATGGGACAACTCTAGGCGATGTGTAAGGCACACCAGTCACAGGGCCAACCAAGCTCTGATACCAAATTGAAAAACCTAGCCCACAATTTTTTTAAAACCCAGGTCTTAAGGAGAGGAAAATTTGAGTCTTATAACCAATATAGATGAGGCAACTTCAAACAATGTGGGACACATTCCAACAGCTTACTGCACATAATTACTGTCAATTAAACAGTAAGGCCATACACCATCTATTCCATCAAGAGGCCAACAAAGTCGGAATAATAAAATTTGTGATTGAAAATTATATGGCAAAAAGAATCACATAATCAACTAGCATGAATCACGATGCAATTCATCAAAGAAAAACATAAGAAACGAAAATGAAAAGGATTTTAGGTCTCCTGTAAAATTATCATAGCATAGATCATTCTTGATGATATGGTATAAATAGGTAATATTAAGACCAACATATACCACCTTGGATGAGGATTTCCCTTGACCATTTTCTGCCCATATTTTCGCCACTTGTACCCATCGTCCAAATGATCAACTTCACTCTTTGTCTTCACAACATTTCTAGGTTTTGTGACCATTCTATGTGACGAAGTCGGCGCAGATGTACCAACCTCTGTGTTCCTGTACTACAACGCAATCTAGATAAGAAAATAGGAAGATAAGAGAAAAGTATTCACTTCAAGAAGAATTACTAGGAGTCAAACTTGCCTTTTCTTGGGATTTGGTTCGTCATTATTTTCCTCATCTAGTCTTGTTTCATCACTTGTTTCTACACAATCACTTGATGCTGGTTCATTTGGCCTGTTCATTTCTGTCTCACCCTGCAAACCAAGTTCAGACCTCACCCGAGAGTCCAGTCTTGGGTTCATATCAATAGTATCTTTTGCAAGTTTATTAGAATGTGGAAGTTCATGATTGTGGTGGCCATTGTAGATAATCTCAATTATCTGTCCATCAAGATTACGCTCAACCTTCTTCTTGGCAGGGCAATTGAGATGTGTACATTTATAGTAGCTTCGAGGATATTCACTAGCTTTGACCTGTTTCTGCCCATATTTTCGCCAGTTGTAGCCATCATTTGCAGATTTGTCAACAGCAACGGGAGGTAGTGATTTCCCATCGGATTGAGAAACCTCTGACGATTCCATTATGGAACTTTCGGGTTCTGATATCACGCTGTGCACCTTTTGTTGTATTGTTGTTTTGGAAGCACGTGATTGATGGTGGCTTAAAGATTCTGCAGAAGCTGCTAGTGAAGAAGGTTGATTTTCTGCTTGGACGTGCATATAAGATTGAGATAATGCAGCCTGAGCTGTAACTTGTGCCAGAGCCTGCTGGTGGGTCATTCCAAAGGGGCTCTGCATGGAATTCAAAAAGCATGTACATTAAAAATAATAATAATAATAATAAAATAAAAAACAGAAGTGAAAACATATCAAGAAGAAATTACCTAGATGGACATCTGAATTCCAAATTCAAATCTTTTGATTTATAAATTGCATTTAGTTAAGAGGGGTGAATCTCATGAACTTCTTCTACATTAAAAGAGGTAAAGAAAGCCTTTGGCTACCAATATGTGCATCATATATGAAGTTTTCATAAGTAAGGAATCCTATACAGAAAGGAACATTGATAAGTAAAACCAAGAAACTGCAACCATCACAAAATCCACAGATTTGAACGTAGGTCAAATTGCATCAGTTTCTCATCTTCCGATGTGAAACAATGTTTTGTATGCCAGGTATGGGTATTATAATAAATCATGGGTATCTTCAAGATTTTCTGGAATACAACTTATATTTTATTTTCTGCATTTTTTCAATAATTCTATATACTAACACTTTCCACAATGTCAAAGCAATAGCTCACTGCAGATGTTTTCAGATCAAACAGTGTAAAATCTCACATCAAACAAAAAAACAAAAAAACAAAAAACTAAAGCTTTAATCTCCAGGGAAAAAAGAAAAATTATAAACATGTATATGTATAGGCATTAGTTGCATAATCTGTCAATATTAGATGATCCCCTGAATCACACTGACCAGTTCCTATAATAACCAAAGGCCCTCATAATGTTGATAGCAAAGCAATTTCAAATCTTGATTGGGTCGCCACTTATCCAAGTGGAAACTAAACCTCAATATTTTTTCAAGCAGTGCCAAATGATGAGAGTAAAGAATTGAATGTCAGAAAACAAGCCCTTGTGAGCATGGATGCATTAACACAGGCACAACTACACATGTACACTATACAGGCCCTGCATATAGCACCAATCTATTGTTGTAGCAAAATCACAGTTGTTTTTAGCTTGAACACACCAGAGCCTATTCTGCAAAAATTATGCATAAAAAACTTGGTTTTCGAGCTTATAAACATTTTACTCCATCAATCTATGAATCTGACAGCCACAAAAATAAAATTGTTTCCAATTTATGATATTTCATGCATATCGTTAAACATAAAAACAAAACACTTCCACCAACAATTTCATAAAATTTTAGAAATTCACCTGAAGAGGCGAGAAGAAAGCGGGTGAGTTAAGAAAACCAGGACTCGACACAGGAGGAATCATGAACATAGGAGAATGAGCGAGCACCAAATTCACCGGCCGATTCTGCTTAAACCCTAAATTTCGATCCCAGCCACTTTCAGAATTCACTTCCTTGGGCGAATTATCGGCTAAAAAGCTGCTGGGCATCTTTGTGGCGGCGACCGGCGAAGCTATGGCGGCGGCGAGGAGCTGAGAGAAAGAGCGGCAGCCAGAGTCGGCGTAAGTCTCAGAGAAGAAGTTGGAGACGAGGGTTAGAGGACCAGGGCTTAAACCGACCACGCCAGTGAAGAGGGTATCGATGGAGGAGCGAGGCGGGAGTGTAATCGTAGGGCGTGGAGGTGCTGAGACCTTGGAAGCTCTGTCTTTCATGGCGATTTCACTGTAAATCTTCTCTCTCTCTCTCTCTCTCTCTATATATATATATATATAGAATTTGAGTTCTGCTGAGCCTTTAATTGCGGAAAGAATCGAAGCAAAACTTCTTCAACCCAATTCTCATCTGTCCCCTCTCCCTCTCTCTCTCTCTCTGTCTCTCCACTGTACAATATGAATATATATAGACACACAAGCATGCACTATATTGGGTCGACAATAAGGCAAAAAGAGAGTCAAACAGACCCATTTAATGAAAAGAAATCCGAAGACTTATGCATCAATTAATAGCAGCAAAGCAAGTGAAACGAAACACTCTTTTTATCAACATACACAAAAGTGAATTGATTTTTGAAAGCAATGAACTCACAGGACAGAGAGATGAGACGCGGCATTGACAATTTTGTCAGGAGTGAAGGATGAACCCATCGAAGCCGTTGGGGCGAGGCGTTGGAGCTTGGCATTCCAATATCCTTCGTCGAGGCCGCCATCTCCTCCATCCAATTTTCGCCATAATTTCCATGAAAGTATCAGTACAGACACCATTGTTAGCTCGAACCCAAAATTCAGATTCGATCATTCTGATTTTCTGTGTGGAAAATTGGTTAGAAATTGGACTTTTAATTTTTTTTTAAAAAAAATATGTAAAAAAATAAAAGAATAATAAGGTCTCGTTCAGGAACATGCTATTTAGACCAAGTTTGACAATTGCAAAATAATCTATCTTTTTATCTTTTTTTCATCACATTATCTCTTTATTTTTCTGTACATTTTTTCGTAAAAAGACAAAAAGTGCACTTATTTAGGTCATCCTAGACAACCCCTTAGTAACTTTTTACTTTTTGAGCTAAAATATGAGTTAAAAAAAATTAGTATGTCTGAAGCGACTTTTTGACTTTTTACGAAAAAATGTGCAAAAAGTACAGAAAAAAAAAATCTTTGACTTTTTGGTATAGGTTATAGGTTTTTTTTGGCTTTTTTAATAACTTTTTGACTTTTTAACTAAAATGTTAACTTGCCAAACGAGACCTAAGACTCAAAATAAATTAAAATTTAAAATTTAACTTTTAATCATGAGGGTAAATTAGGCTGACACTCTTGAGATTTGATTCAATTATATCTTACTTTTTAATATTTTAGAAATTATATTCTCACCATGTGATTAATAATCTCATTTCATAAACTACTATTTATATAAAAGACAACATCTCTTAATAGAAAACAAAAAAAATTACATTGAAAAATAATAATAATAATAAAATAAAGAAAAGGAAAAAAAAACAAACAAACAAACAAAACAAAATTTTAAAAAAAGAGTAAAACAAAGCAAGAAAAGAGAGAGTGAATTCAATATTTTCATTCCGTCTAAATAATTACAATAACAGAGAATTAGTGTAATTTTTCAAACGTCAAAAGATAATATTTAGTAAACTTAAATCTCAAGGGTGTATGTGTAATTTACCCTAACCATGATCCCAAATTAAGCCAAAGGCTAGTTTTGAAAATTAGGTTAAAAATTGATTTTTAATTTTTTTTAAAAATATATATATATATATATATAAATAATATAACTTAAAATAAAGTTTTAAAAAAAAAAATACTTTCAACCTCGTCCCCAGATAGGCGAATGCGACAGACACAAAGCAAGCAAATGTAATCACACCCCTGCCCTTTTTCTTTTTTCTTTTTGGGACTCCTGCTTTGTTTTTTTTTTTTTGTTTTTTTTTTTCAAATTACAATTTTATATTAACATAATTTTACTCTCATTTTAACCTCTCAAGCTTTAATGAAAACAAATCTAAAGACTTATGCCCTTTCACGCCATTTTGGGTATTTTTTGTTGATGTAATTATTGTTTGTATTTATCATGTAAAGCGGCATATTCTATAACTTTTATATATTACCTTCTATTCACTAACTTCTAGTGAACAAAACAAACGAGAAAAAACTTGTTGGCTATGCTTATAATTATTTTGAAGGCAGTAATTTTTTTATATGAAAAAAGTAAGGCTGTGTTTGGTTTAATCATAATTTCACCCCTTCATGTGAAGTCTTTGGTTGGATGGAATTTTCAAAAATTAATTCCACCACAAATTTCAAAACACATTTCTCTTTCATGTTTGGCAAAACTCCTTCCAAGCCAAAGCTATCACCTTTTCACTTGTCACCCTTTCATTCGTCTTTTCCATTCTGAAAAGATTCACGTGCCAAAGAAGATCTAAATTGAAGATGCTTCATGAGTGACCTATCACTTCCTCCTCTTTTTGAACAATACTCTGACCGTCAAATCCAAACCATGCATGTGAACCGATTCCTTCCCATCCATAAATTGGCATTGACAAGCTCCCACAAAGCAACTGACTTTCAATTTGTGCGTTGTGGTCGATTCACCCTCTTATTGTAGTAATTATTTACAAATTATTTTTTAAAAAGAAAGAAAATTTCAATTCGGTTGGAATATATATATATATATTTTTGAATGTTTTCAGTAAGTAGGTTACAAGAATTTTACATGGTATATCAAAAAAAATTTCAATTAAATGTGATAGTAAAATCATATCATCTTAACATTACCTTATTTATATATGATTGGTTTTTACAGACATAAATACTTATATTGATGGTTGTGATTTCTTAAGAAAAATATGTGTATATATATATATGGTATTATATAATGTGTATACTCAATTTGATGTGAACATTCTCTCAGTTTTTTGTGTTTGTTTTTTTGTTTTTTGTTTTAATATAAATTGGCCTCCAAAACAAGCTCACATTCTAGACCCTTGTAATTGTTTTAAATATTTTAATAATTTTTTTCTTAATTTTTAAATTCACTTAATCTTAATATACTTAAAAAGCAAAAATTTGTACAAATTTCTTTAGAAAAATTCATTAAATACAACAAATATAAAAATATATTAAATTTTTGCATTTTTTTATATTTGGTAAATTTTTTTAAGTTTTTTTTCACAAATATTATATTTTTTAAATATATTTAGATTAAGTATATTTAAAAAATAAAAAAGTTTACATAAAATATTAAAAAAATTCACTAAAAATACAAAAAATAGAAAAACTCAAGATTTTGAAAAATGAACTCAATTTTCTGAAACCAAACATGGTAATATTTCCAACTAAATTTTTTTGCCCTTAACGTTTTTTGGACCTTACATTTAAATTAAAAATTTTATTAAATTTCTTTGACCACCCCCACATAATATCAAAATTAATCTCAACCATTGACGGGTTGGCATTGCATGCATTTGTGGAGGTTCGTAATCAAGCAACATGATTTTCCTATGGGTTATTCGTGCAAGAGGAATACTGATAATCCCTCTCTATTTTGTTTAACATCTTTGTGCTTGCAATTCTTTGATGCAAACACTCAATTTGTGTAAGGTCGACTACCGAAGCACCTGAGATTCCATTATGTAATGTGAAAAATGGAATGCAAATTAATTTCTCAATCTGATCACTCAACTAAATGATACAGTTCAGAAGGAAAACGTATGCATAACATTTCCAAGACATTCAAAAATAAATAAATAAATGTACAGTAAGATACAGGGGGCACTCACAATTTGGTCTCAAAAAAATAAGTCGAAGAGACGGCTAAGCCCTCGACATCATAAGTGCGAACCAGTCTCTGTCTCTTGCCAGGTGACTCAAGCCAACAGAACTCCAAATGGAATGACTTGGATTCTGCAACACTCTTCGCCACATCAGATGGGCATCCCATGTACATGCCCCCAGGTAATAAGGTCACCTGGAAGCCACCATCAAATTTGACCAAGTTGTTGGATATGGTACCGGTCCAGTGTACATTAGTTGTGACATAATCTCCGCTAGATGTAGAGGTTATATCCTGTTTTAATTAAAAATAGAAAAAAGACAGATGAGGAAGAAGTAGAAAAAAGAAGAGAAACTCAGAATATGACATGTTACATGAAATTAAGAACAGAGGGATACACTAAACAATCCAATCCTCCAGTCACTCAATTTGACTAGGAGCAACAAACTTAATTCATCCCCCAAGCACAAGACAAAAAGTGTTAAGTGACTGAGAGATGGAGGAAAGCTACATGTGGTACATGCACTAGGGCACTTATTGTTTTTCATTTATGTTAATATTTCTACCAATCATGTGTTCAATTTACTAATCGTTTCATGCCAAAATAACGGATTTTTATTTTATGAATCCCAAGTTTCAACCAAGCCATCCCACAAGGAAACAAAGAGAACTATACACAGACTAAATGGCGGATATGTACAAGTTAGCATGTTAAAGTTGGTGAATCCTACATTTTCTTTTGAAATTGGAAATTAAGAAAAATAAATAGTCCTACAAATATTGATTCAACTGCAAACCTATACAAATCTATAAAAGCAACTAATTGATCAATGGAGGAAATGACAGTTCTACAAAGATCAGCAAGAGGAATTTTGTCATATGGAAAACCAGTGTTTTTTTTTTCTTTTTTCAAACCAATGTCTAGAGTGAACAGTGTTATGCCTCCTCCAATTAAAGATTTCCCTGGAATTCTACCCTGACCATCAATTCGTAGCATGCTTCTGAGTGACAGAAAAAACAATGTTATAAGTGCAGCCGACTAACTAAAGGAAATGAAAACAAATAAAATCTAAAATTTTCCACGGCTTTGGAACAGCATGCAGAATAGTTGTTGATGAGTTAAAAGGAACATGTTCCATCATCAGCCAAGAATTCTCTTGCATTCTCCAGTCTCCATTTCATGAAAAGTCAATTCACCTTTTCCTCTAATGCTACGTTTGGTTCACTAGAATGAAAGTAAAATGGAATGGAAAGCTCATTCCATAACCTCCCTATGGAATGACCATTCACTTACAATGGTTAATGATAATTCCATTTGCAATGTATTTTTCATCATTTTTTTTTTAGTAAACTAAACATGGGAAAGGACATTGTGATAGAATGATCATTCCATTCCATCTTCATTTCAATTTCCAACGAACCAAACATTACCTAAGAAGGATTAATTGCAAAAACTGCCACAAACCTGGATTAACTGACCCTCATCATTAATTTCAAGCACAGTAATTGTCTCAGCTTCAGCAATTGTTGCTCCATAAACACCACTGCGCTTTGTTATAGAATGACCTTTCCATTTACCAAGATATGGTATTATCCTGTTTGTATTGTCCTGCAACCAAACAAGAAATATAATACTGTAAACGTCATACTTTTGAGGACAATATAGTATACCATGTAGTGGCAATTGTCTAAATGGAATGAAGATTAACCTGAAGAAAAAATTTCAGCGAATGAATTATATGAATTTTACCGTAGAATTGTCCAAGGAAGGAGGAATAAGCACCCCACAACCTCTTTCTTCAAGGAAGATAAGAAGCATTTCTACAATCCCTTTTGGATCCAAAATATGGAATGCTCTTGCTCGCATATCTTTCTCCAGCGAATAAAGGCAATTCTCACATACTATAGAAGGCCAACGAGAGGGAAGCTTCAGGTTTCTGCATGGAAAAATAAAAAAAGATAAAAAAGAAAATATAGTGAAATAATGGCAGCTATAAGTGCAATGAGAGCTTCAAATACATGAAAGGGCAATTTATTTGAACTGGGGGTGAGACATAAATTCACAGAGTACTCCACGAGAACTATAAAACCATTAATCTTCTTTTTCTTCTGTCAAAAGTGATATAATGATGTGCGAAATTTGAAATTATGTTCTCTCTCTCCAAATTGATCGCTTGCCGTCTGCTAGGTAGAACAAAAGCATTGAAGCAGTCTATAAGATAAATGGTGAAATGTAACCACTTGCATTAGCCAATGGAGGCCACAAAACTCATTAGTGGTACGAAGTATGATAGTACAGACTATTAGTGGTTAGAAGTATGATATGGTGAGTCACTATTTTTACTGTTACCAAATTATCAATTCATGCATCGACAAACTATTTTAGTAAAAAAAACACTCACTTGGGCGATTCTTCTCCAGTGTCATCTTCACCTAGCACACCTTGCCTTAATACAGTTTCTAACATGCCAGCTGTCTGGTACCGCAGTGCAAAGGCCTTTTCATTGGGGAAAAAACCAATCTGCAAACTACTCACGATGGATATTCAACAAGAAACAAAGAAACCATGCAAATTATGGCAAAAGTTTTTTTCCCAGGGAAAATTTGCCAAAGAGAACAACAAATCCTTGAAGTATTGAAGGAACTCACCTGCTGATATTTGTCTACAGTAAACATGTTGGTTTCCTTGATTTTGTACTCTGCCCATTCCGGCTCAAATGCATCTCCTGATATTGAAGTGGTCGATGGCGGTTGTTTGATGTATAACCTAAAGAAGTCAAGCACATTAAGCTACTTCGCACAGGTAGACATTAAAGCAAAAGGCTAATATTATCAATTCTTGCAGTGATATTAACATTAGAATGCTTTCAATTGTTGGAAAAGGGTATACCTAAAAATATCCCACAACCTTTTCTTTCAAGGTAACAATTCAATTAGTTTGTCAATTTGAATATATCCAATGTAATTGATAGATTCATTTTGTTATTTTACTTTCCTTTGAAACATATGTAATCTACAAACTTATACTTTTATTAATTATGTCCCAAACACTTCAGATTCATTGATTCAAAGAATTAAAAAATGCTTACTAGATAAAGGCTGGACTGCATCTCATCATATGTATATATACATTAATGTTATTGCAAACATAAATGCTATTTCAAGGATTACATCCGAACAATATCTACTTAATCTTGCCGTGTCAAACATAGAAACCCAACGGCACTGGCGGAGTGCAGGCACAATAGGCATGTCTGAAGGTCCCATTGAAATTGAATTTTTGTTAGTCTTTTACACAGTCTTGTCCAAAATTAAAGCAAAAACTAACAGAATTCCATGCAAAAAAATGGCAACCATCACCACAAATGCAATGAAAATTTAAAACATAACATTTCATCAAAGCATAAAGCCAACCCTATTGGGAATATTATACAGATTCATTCACTATCGAATTGTATCATAAAGGGGAATAGTATACGGTAAAGAGTCCTTCAACTTAATTTTAATGGAACAGAAATTTCATTCTGATCCCAATTAAACTACAAATTCTCATTGCAAATTAAAATGTGATAATCAAATAACATAACATTGTTGCAATAAAATTCACAACAATTGGGCAAACAAACACGCCTACATTTATCTCTAATACACACCCGCACATACTTGCTGCACATTACTTAAAAATATATATATATATATATATATATGACCTAGATGTGCATGTGTTTGATGAAGCTTACGTTTGAATTAAACTAAGGAGTTCATCTTCGCCGTAAGAGCTTACCGCGAGCTTCGTACTCAATTTATGCAACAAATTCCCGTCAGGATCAAATTGCTGAGAATCAATCAAATAAACGCGAATCAAAATAGTAAGAATTCAAATAAATGCTTCATATGAACAAATACACACACATATGAGCGTATTGTAAAATAAATACTGACGTAAAAAGAACCGATCCAGTTGCCCAGGTTCAAGTCGACGAAGCGTTGGAGAGCGTCGATGCTCATCGATACTTGGTTTTCTTTCTGATCATCTTCAACCTCGGTGGAGGATGACGATGCTGCTGAATTCGTAGGTCGAGTTTTGGGAGAGCGAAGAGAGGGAATGGGACTAAGAAAGGGTTTGGGAATGGGGAAAATTGGGGGGAGGGGTAGGGGATTTGTGTTTGGATTGAGGGGTTTGGATATTTGAGAAGAAGGAACAACTGAAGCGCAGCATAGGGCTGCCATGGAGGGAGCGTAGTGTCCTCAACCCCGTGTGTGTGTGTTTCTGCGTGTGCTGGGTTGCATCTCATACCAGAAGAGTAATGCTAGGACCCAAATATTTTATCAAACCTGTATACGTAGATTTTGGACTTGTTTGGTTTCTTAAAAAATTTTGGAAAAAATTCTTTACAAATAAGTTTTTAAAAGTAATTAAACTAAACAAATTTTTTTAAAATTTTTTTTAAAAACTTGTTTGGTTTATAAATTTTCCAAACAAATCTCTCTCTCATACGCATCAAATCAATCATTTTTTTCAAAACTCTCTCTCAAAATAATTTTTCAAAACATCTTTTGACAAAAAATCAAACCAAAATTTTTTTTGTACTTTTTATCTCAAAACATATTTCTCAAATACAAACCAAACAAGGCCTTTATATTTATGTCAGAAGTTTGGTAGAATATTTAGTAATTTATTTAGGGTTTATAATATTTTTTATTTCAAAAATATTACTAAAATAAATTAAGAAAATTAAATTTTTTTAAAAAAAAATGAATGGAGTACACATTATTTAAAGAGTAATTTAATTAGTGAAGTGGATGGAACAAAGTGGCAATGCACTTCAATATGTTTTGATCGAGAGTGAAAGAGGCTAAAGCTATGGCAGAGACATTATCACACCAGAGAAGACGAATTATATGAGACACAATACAAAGGTCATGGAGTAACATGCCAATCCAAGTAAGTTCTGCAACACTATGAGCCAATGATCGATACTCTGCTTCAGTAGAGGATCTAAAGACAGTGGCTTGCTTCTTGGCTGACCAAGAAATAAGATTGGAGCCCAAAAATACACAGTATCCAGAGGCGGATTTCCTGTCAACGGAGTCTCCAACCCAGTTGGAATCAGAATAGGCCTGAAGAGCAAAGGAGTTGGGTGTATAGGTGAGGCACTGAGATAGAGTTCCTTAAGATACCTAAGCAACCTTTTCACGCTAGCAAAATGGCCAATAGTAGGATTATGCATATGCTGACAGAGTTGATTGACTGCATAAGACAGGTCAGGCCTGGTAATTGTTAAGTACTGCAATGCCCCGACTATACTTCTATAGAAAGAAGGATTGTAAAAAGGAACATCAGAATGGTGAGGCAACCTAGGCTTAACAGATATAGGTGAATCACATGGCTTACAATCCAACATGCCAGCCTTTGTAGCGCCCTCAAAATAAACCATAAATCATACATTCTTAACATGATTAGACATAAGAGAGTAAAGCATTATTTCATTCATCAGAGTATTCATTTCAAAAGTATTACATGTTGACATCAAAAGTAAATACCCTACGGACTTACAACTTTCCAAACCAGCGCTTGGTTACAAAAGAAGAGTACTAACTCTTAATACAAAATAAGCCCTTGGCTTAATTTACATGTAATACACAATTAATCACAAAAAGGAAACCTTTAGCTCCCACAACCTCCCAAGCTACATTCTTGGAGGCGGCATGTCGCCTGTACCTGAAAATAATGTCCCATATAGGGTGAGCCAACGCCCAGTAGAGATATGCTAAACATAATATGGGCAATAACTAAAACATTAGCATTTGATAAATGTTTAACTGATAAAAACCAACATACAGTACAATCCAGTTCCATAATCCTTTACTTATCCAATTCTCAACTTATAAACACGGCTCAGAACCTGGCCAAACAACTTAAATGAGACTACATCTCATGCCAACAATACTTCAAACTGCCATTTTACGGAGATTGCGCTCGCGAGATTCGACACCCATGTATAATTATTTTCTAGTTGCCATTTTACGAAAATTCTGTCTGCGGGACTCGGCACCCATGTATAAATATTTTCGAATTTGCCATTTTACGGAAATTTCATCCGCGGGACTTGGCACCCATGTCTAATATTTTCAAATTTTCTATTTTACGGAAATTTCATCCGCGGGACTTGGCACCCATGTCTAATATTTTCAAATTTTTCATTTTACGAAAATTTCATCCGCGGGACTTGGCACCCATGTCTAATATTTTCAAATTTTTCATTACCGAAATTTCATCCGCGGGACTCGGCACCCATGTCTAATATTTTCAAAATTGCCATTTTACAAAAATTTCATCCGCGGGACTCGGCACCCATATATTCGGATACATATCATATACAATGACCAATCAATACGCATATTCGCTGTATTATTCCAACCGTCATACTCAATGACATACTCAAATTGATTAGTTTTAATTCACCTAATCATCATGCAGTGTCTACAACAATCAAGACTATCCTTCACCGATAGCCCAAAACAGTTATTTCTAAACAGATAATAAATGCATCAACAGATAAAATTATCAACAATTCTCAAAAGTGAGTGATTATTAAATCCAACTCCACCATTCTACTACATAATGAGCCAATTTCATTATTCCCAACTCAATTTCATATTTCCATAACATTCCCAAATTAATTATATAAATTAATTCATAACAAAAATTAGGGCTTTCTCCTATCTTTCTCAACATTGACCAAAAGGCTCAAATATCAACAATGACCTCATTTTAGACCCAAAATACACATGTAATGGCCCAAAGAATAAAGCCCATCTTTAAACAATTGAAATCCTAACACCCAAAGTTACCCAACTTCAACATTATATCAAAATGACTAAAAGTTTATATCAAAGACCATAAAAATGAGTAGTTATCCCTACCTCAAATTCGGAGCTCAAAAGAGGAGATAAAGAAATTTGAAAGTGCTCCAAACCCCAATATTTTCGAATCAAAATGTAGCCCTCAACAAGCTCTACACTTTTTACAAAGACCCAAGGATAGAAGATCACTCCTACTAGATCAAACCCTAGAGAGAAGTTGGAGTTTTAGAGTGAGGTGCTCTCCAATGGAGGTTTTGAAAAAGTAGGAGAGAGAAAGAAAGTCAAAAAGTGATCCAAAATGTCACTTTTCGAACTGATATAAGAGTCGCCCCGCTCGAGCGTCAGACACAGACTCACGCTCGAGCGTGAAAAGCGTCGCTCGAGCGTCGATTGCACACTTTTAGAAGTTTTGTAGACATGGTCCCCGCTCGAGCGTCAGACTCCCCGCTCGAGTGGAGGAACAAAATCAAAAAGGCCTGCTCAAGCGTCAAAACTCCCGTTCGAGCGTACGACGACCTGCAGAGAAAAATACTGGGAGATGAATATTCACGCTCGAGCGTCAAAATGCCCGCTCGAGCGGAGAAGCAAAAACAAAAAGCCCGCTCGAGCGTCAAAAGCCCCGCTCGAGGGTGAAGGCCAAAATCTGGGCAACAACCTTGGGTTTCTAAACACAACCAACTTGTTCCAAACCTGCCTAACACAACCCAAGACTCAAATACAAAGAGTAAAGGATGAAAATGAGAATAAGACAACAACATAACCACGGAACCAGGTCTGAAATACAATAAACAAAGGAAGGGAAAACCGGGATCGCTATAACCTCCCCCTCTTAAGGAATTTCGTCCCCGAAATTAAGTACAAGTTTTCTCAATTCTCAATAACATTATCAACCAACATTCCATAACCTGACCCATCACCGGTCATCCCATCTTTATCCCAGAGGCAAATTACAACATAATCTCTAGCATGCATTATCAACATGTCTCTCAAAACATATTCAATGCCAATATTATATTTGCATTTCTAAAACAGAATTAACATATGCAATGTTAAAATAAACTTCCATAAACTGAAACATTTACAATGTTTTACAACTTAAGACATATTCAATGCTCTTAAAGTTCATCAACATTACCATATTACCGATACATGATTACACATTAACAAACAAGTCTGGATATTTCACACGGACCTCCAACTCACGTTCCCAAGTGGCTTCTTCCACTCCGTAATACTTCCACAAAACTTTTACCAAGGGAATGGTCTTGCCTCGCAAGACTTGATCCCACCTATCCAAGACCCGAATCGGTCTCTCCTTATACGAGGCATCTTCATCAACCTCTAAGTCGGTCCAATCCAATACATGCGATGGATCCAGCTCGTACTTCCGAAGCATACTAACATGAAACACGTCATGTACCCCGGACAACTACGACGGTAAAGCTAAATGATAGGCGACCTCACCAATCCTCTCAAGGATCTCAAAAGGACTTATAAACCGAGGGGACAACTTCCGACTCTTCCCAAATCTCATCAAACCCCGCCTAGGTGATATTTTCAAGAAGACATGATCGCCTACCTCAAATGCTAAAGGCCTCCTCCTACGGTCGGCATAACTCTTCTGGCGACTCTGGGCTGTAACAAGCCTCCTATGGATAAGCTCAACTTTCTCCGTCGTTTCCCTCAACAACTCCAGGCCCAACAAAGGTGCATCACCCACCTCGGCCCAACAAACTGGAGACCTACACGGTTGGCCATACAAAGCCTCAAATGGTGCCATACCAATACTGGATTGAAAACTATTGTTGTAGGTAAACTCTACCAAGGGCAAGTGCCTCTCCCACGACCCACTAAAGTCAAGAACACAACCTCGAAGCATATCCTCAAGGATCTGAATAGTACGCTCGGACTGCCTGTCAGTCTGAGGATGATAAGCCGTGCTAAAGGTCAATCTAGTGCCCAAGGCACTCTGTAAACTTTGCCATAACCTAGCGGTAAAACGCGGATCTCTATCTAAGACGATCGACACTGGGATCCCGTGCAACCTCACTATGTCCCGAATATACAAGTCGGCAAGATGATTTACCGAATCCTTCACGCGCATAGGAATAAAGTGCGCCGACTTAGTCAACCGGTCTACAACCACCTAAATAGCATCACTACCCCGCTGAGTCCTCGGAAGACCTACAATGAAGTCCATAGTGACATGCTCCCACTTCCATTCGGCAATAGGCAAGGGTTGCAACAAACCCGCTGGCATTTGATGCTCGGCCTTCACTTGCTGACAAGTAAGGCACTTAGACACAAACATTGCCACATATTTCTACATACCCCGCCACCAAAAGTGGCGACCCAAATCATGATACATCTTAGTGCCTCCCGGATGCACCGCAAGACGTAAATGGTGAAACTCTCGGAGTACCTCCTCTCGGCAAGACTCCGGCATAAACAAGCGGTCTCGGTATCTCACACTCAAGTCGGGATACACAACCAAACCCTTTTCAACCTTCCCACTGGAGATCTTCTCTCGGAGGGATTTTACTTCAAGGTCACCTCTCTGTGCCTTTAACACTCGAGTCACAAGTGTAGGCTGCGCAACAACAGAAAACAAGGCCGCAGCCTCAATGGATTCGCCCAGAAGCAAATCAAACTCGCCAAGTGCACCCAACATCTCCCACTCCCGGATGGCTATACAAGTTACATCACTGATGGATTTCCTACTAAGGGCATCGGCTACAACATTGGCCTTTCCCGGAGGATAGTGCAACTCGAAATCATAATCCTTAATGAACTCCATCCACCTCATCTGCTTCAAATTCAAGTCTCTTTGAGTAAACAGGTACTTCAAACTCTTATGGTCTGAGAACACCTCGAACCTCTCACCATAAAGGTTGTGCCTCCGAATCTTTAAGGCAAAGATCACTGCTACTAATTCTAGGTCATGGGCAGGGCAATTCCTCTCGTGTATTTTCAACTGCCGCGAGCCATAGGCTACTACTTTCCCCTCTTGCATCAACACACAACCCAAACCCTCTCATGAGGCATCACAGTACACTGCATAACCCAAACCTCTCTCCGGAATAACCAACACTGGAGCGATAGTAAGTCTAACTTTCAACTCTTGGAACAACTTTTCACAAGTCTCACTCCACACAAATTTGACCCCTTTTCGCGTCAATCTAGTCAATGGCAAAGATAGCCTAGAGAAATCCTTCACAAAACGGCAATAACACCCAGCTAATCCCAGAAAACTACTGTAACGCCCTCAAAATAATACATAAAACCCCATATTCTTGACATGCATTGATAGAAGAAAAATAAACACTTTTCCATTTATCAAAGTAGTCCTTACAAATGTATTACATGTTGACAACAAAAGTAAATGCCCAACGGCTTACAACTTTTCAAGCCAACACTTGATTACACAAAAGAGAGTACTAACTCATATCATATTACGCCTTTGGCTTGAATTTACATGTAATACAACAAAAGATAACAAAACAACAAAAAGAGTCTTCAACTCCCAAAACCTTCCAAGCTATGTCCTTGGAGGTGGCATATCACCTGGACCTGAAAGTGATGTCCCATAAAGGGTTGAGCCACAGCTAGTAGAGATTTACTAAACCAAATATAAGCAATGACTAAAACAATAACATTTGATAGATGGTTAACACTCATAAAACCAATTATATCACAATACAGTTCCATGACACTTGTGTCCATGTTACATTTCACTTTACTTTACTTATCAACTCATTTCATAAATGTGGCTCAGAACCTGGCCAGATAATTTAATAACAACTCGTATTAAACACTTCTTATTTCACAATAGATACACATAATCGCTATACCAATCTCAAACAAAACACTTCCATACTTCATATATGATATACAAATTTGCTATATCAATACTTCAATAGATACACATATTTGCTGTATCAATGGAGTACATCCCCTATCTCCTCCCAAACAATGTCCGGTTTAGGAGTCCATCCCCCATCTTCCCCTAAACCGTGGAGTACATCCCTATCTCCTCCCACACAACACAATGTCTATAAACACATATCATATACAAGGACAATCAATACATAAATTTGATGTATTATTCCAACTGTCACATTCGATGACATATTCAATGTGATTAGTTTCGGTTTTCCCTAATCAGCATGCAGTGTCTACAACAATCAAGACTATCCTCCACCGATAGCCCAAAGTAGATATTTCTAAATAGAACATAAATACAACAATAGATATAATATCAACATTTTTCATAGGTGAGTGATAAATTAATCCAACTACACCATTCAATCCCATAATGTCCCAATTTCATTATTCTCAATTCAATTTCACATTTCCCCAAATTAATTATACAAATTAATTATTCATTACAATTAGGACATTTTCTCAATTTTTCCAATAATAGCCCCAAGGCTCATTTTTCATCCATAATCCATAAACAACCTCCATTTCAAGTCTATAACACAAATATGATTCAAACATGGAAAACCCCTCTTTTAGAAATTACAAAGCAAACCCTAACTTTCTCAATATTACCCAACATCACCAACTAATCCAAATGACCAAAATTAAAGGCAAAACTCATAAGATGAAGTAGGTTATCCCTACCTCGAAATGAAGAGCTCAAATGGAGAAGATGGTGAAAACTCAAAGTGCTCCAAATCCAAGATTTTTCAGATTAGAATGTAGCTCACACAACCCTCTACCTCTCTTACAAAGAACTTAGGGTAGAAACACACTCTATGTAGATCAATCCCTAGAGAGAAGATATGTATAGAGAGAGAGAGAGAGAGTCGATTCTAGGGTTTGTATAATGAAGGAGATGAAAAAGTGATGTTCAATCCCGTTGCTGCCTACTGATATAACACAGGCTCGCTCGAGCGAAGGATTGGTCGCTCGAGTGACCAGACACAAAGAACCCTCGTTCGAGCAAAGAAAGTCTCGCTCGAGCCAACAATTCGAAGCTTCAGATCTGCAACCCAGAAGCACGCTCGAGTGACAGAATGCTCGCTTGAGCAAAGAAACTCAAAACATACACCTCGCTCACTCGAGCGAAGAAAAGCTCGCTCGAGCCAAGAAATGCATCTCTCAGGTCCAGAACCAGACGCAGACGCAGACGCAAGCTCGAGCGAAGGACCTCTCGCTCGAGCCACCAGATACAAAACTCAACTCTCGCTCGAGCAAAGGAACCCTGGCTCGAGCGAAGGATCTAAAACAAAGAGCTCGCTCGAGTGACAAAGTCCTCGCTCGAGCGAAGACACCAAAATCTGGGCAGCAATCATTTGCTTCCAAGCACACCAAACCTGTAACAAACCTACCCAATACATCCCATAACTCAAAAATAAGGAATTAAAGGATGACAACAATATATATACAACAACAAGCTCCACAGAACCTAAGTCCGGATACAACAACCAAATGGGGAAAGACCGGGATCGCTATAACTGCGGATCTCAAAAACACTCTTAGGCTGTGCCCAATCCTGCACTGCCTCTATCTTGGATGTATCAACAGACACCCCTTCCCCGGAGACTACATGGCCTAAGAACTTAATCTCTTTTAGCCAGAACTCACACTTCCCAAACTTGGCATATAGCTTATGGGCTCTAAGTAATTCAAGCACCACTCTCAAGTGTTCCTCGTGCTCCTCCTCCAAAGGTGAATAAATCAGAATGTCGTCCACGAAGACGACCACAAAACGATCTAAGAATTCCCAGAATATCCAATTCATCAAATCCATAAATATTGCCGGTGCATTGGTGAGCCTAAATGGCATCACAAGAAACTCATGGTGGCCATACCGCATATGGAATGCCGTCTTCGGAATATCCTCCTTCCTGATCCTCAACTGGTGGTAACCCGGTCTCAAATCTATCTTAGAGAAATAACGGGACCCCTTCAACTGGTCAAACAAATCATCTATACGGGACATAGGGTATTTATTCTTAACCGTAGCACGATTCAACTTCCGGTAATCGATACAAAGTCTCAAGGCACCATCTTTTTTTTTAGCAAAGAGGGCCGGTGCTCCCCACGGCGAAACACTAGGGCGGACAAAACCCTTATCTAGCAACTCCTGGAGTTGAATCTTCAACTCACTCAACTCGAGTAGGGCAAAACGATAAGGTGCCATAGAAATCGGCGCCGTGCCGGGCACTAAATCAATGGAAAACTCCACCTCTGGATGTGGTGACAAACTAACAAGATCCTCGGAAAAAACGTCCGAGTACTCACAAACCACTCTCGGCAATACAGTCTGGGTCTCATCACACTCACTACTCATAAAGCTAGCGATGAGACCACTAAGCTCACTCTGCCCTCGCGGATCATACACTGGTGGCAACACACTACCAACCCGATCTCCCAAGAAATGGAAACAATCCTCGGTCAAGGTACATACCGTGACCCTCTGGCGGTAACAATCAATAACAGCCCGGTATGACGATAACCAGTCCATACCCAAAATCACATCAAAACCCGACATAGCCATAACTACAAAAGAGAATGGAAGACGGCGGTCGGCGACCTCTATGTCACAACCTCTACATCCTTGTTTCAAAATTAATTTGCCCCCAACAGGCGATACAACACATATAGGAGATGCTAACTGTGCCAACTCCAACCCCAAAATAGATGCGAATGCAGCAGATATAAAGGAATGGGATGCACCCGTATCAATCAACACATTGGCAACCGAGTTGCAAAACAAAAAGGTACCTCTCACAACAGATGGAGCCGGTACAAGATCCTGCGCGGTAACAGCATACACGCGCCCAGTAGGTCTCTGGTCAACCTGCTCACCTCTCAAAGCAAAAGACTGCTGCACAGACTGAGACGATGAAGCCCCCTGATTGGCCCTCAAGGCCTGAACAAACTGTGCTGGCTGAGGATTTTGCATCTGTCTCGAACCAGACGCACCGGGTGTGCTACCCAACTGTGGGCAGAACCTCTTCAGGTGCCCCGCCTGACCACACTGGTAATAAGAGGACGACTGGCCTCTGCCCTGACACTGGTTCTAAGGTTGAGCCGAAGATGAAGCTGCTCTCTGACCTCCTCCCCTCTGCGGGCAAGCTGGAGACTTGTGGCCCAGCTGACTACATTTGAAACAGGTAAAGTTTCCCTGGCTGCCTCTCCCAGAACCTGAACTTGGCACTGGAAGGATAGATCTCGCTAAAGTGCCCTGGGACTGCTGAGGGTTAGAACCCCTCTGCCTCCTGCCATCTCCCTGGCCATCCTGACTCCTCTTGGAGCCCCTCATTCTCTCATCTTCCTCCTGCATCATAGTCTCCATATAGGCCGCGGCATGTACAAGACGCCCGTACTCCCAGGTCATGGATCTCCCAACTCTGGTCTTGAGCCCGTATCTCAGCTTCTTCTTGAACTCAAGACAACGACGTTCCTCAGATGCCACAAGCTCAGGTGCAAACCTAGATAAACTGGTAAAAGTGGCCTCAAACTCGGCCACTGGCATACTCAGCTGCTTAAGCTGACAAAACTGATCCCTCAGCTTTTTCCTGACAGCTGGAGATAAGAACTTCTCCTGGAAAGCATCTACAAAGGCCTCCTATGTGCCACCTATACGACCACTCATGAACTTCCACCACTGACCCGCATCCCTCTTAAGCTGGAAAGATGCCAAGGTCACCTTCAATGCCCCGTCTTCGATGCCAAGCATCTCAAACGTCTTAGTCATCTGTTCCAACTACTCATCAGCCTTAAGTGGCTCTTTCGAATCACCGACATACTCATCTGGATTTGACCGAAAAAACTCCCTCTTTAGAAAAGAAGGCCCTGCATCAACAACTTAGGCCGGGACTTGATTCTCAGCTCTGAGAATGCCCATGGATTCCCTCAAAGCTCCTGCTATCTCGCGGGTTAAGGCGCCCATGGCCTGCTGACCTACTGGCTCAACCACATTGACTTGACCTACACCCTCCTGCTGCGCCGGAATCTCATCCGGTATAGGCATCTCTTGCCTCCTAGGCCTACCTCGCCTCCCTCCACGTCCTCGTCCTAACATCTTAATAAAGGTAACACAGAACATTAGCACATTCACAAATGTGTCGAAGCTATGACACTCGCGTCCTAATACATTGGACAACTGTAACTTATTCCACATAAGCACATAATCATATAAGCACTTACGAATTTCATTTCCGAATAAAGTCCCCAGACGTTACTAGAGTTCTGGTTAGAAACAGCATTGATCAAGTGCTTTTCCAACAAGACTCACAGAAACCCAAGGATTCAGTCAACATCCTAGAAATTAAATCTCATACCCAAGTAGTTACATAAACATGTTATCACATAAGCACATAACATTATATCTAAGTCTCTAACAAACGAGACGAACACATTGTGATACTAATCACTTCCCGCGTGCTCAAAGTATTCGAACCCGGTACGCTCTGATACCAAGTTGTAGCGCCCTCAAAATAAACCATAAATCATACATTCTTAACATGATTAAACATAAGAGAGTAAAGCATTATTTCATTCATCAGAATATTCATTTCAAAAGTATTACATGTTGACATCAAAAGTAAATACCCTACGGGCTTACAACTTTCCAAACCAACACTTGGTTACAAAAGAAGAGTACTAACTCTTAATACAAAATAAGCCCTTGGCTTGATTTACATGTAATACACAATTAATCACAAAAAAGAAGCCTTCAGCTCCCATAACCTCCCAAACTACATCCTTGGAGGCGGCATGTCGCCTGTACCTGAAAATAATGTCCTATATAGGGTGAGCCAACGCCCAGTAGAGATATACCAAACATAATATGGGCAATAACTAAAACATTAACATTTGATAAATGTTTAACTAATAAAAACCAACATATAGTACAATCCAGTTCCATAATCCTTTACTTATCCAGTTCTCAACTTATAGACACGGCTCAGAACCTGGCCAAACAACTTAAATGAGACTACATCTCATGCCAACAATACTTCAAACTGCTATTTTACGGAGATTGCATCCGCAGGATTTGGCACCCATGTATAATTATTTTCTAGTTGCCATTTTACGAAAATTCCGTCTGCGGGACTCGGCACCCATGTATAAATATTTTCGAATTTGCTATTTTACATAAATTTCATCCGTGGGACTCGGCACCCATGTCTAATATTTTCAAATTTGCCATTTTACAGAAATTTCATCTGCGGGGCTCGGCACCCATGTCTAATATTTTCAAATTTGCCATTTTAAGAAAATTTCATCCGCAGGACTTGGCACCAATGTCTAATATTTTCAAATTTTCCATTTTACGAAAATTTCAGCTGTGGGACTCAGCACCCATGTATTCGGATACATATCATATACAATGACCAATCAATACACATATTCACTGTATTATTCCAACTGTCATACTCAATGACATACTCAGATTGATTAGTTTTAATTCACCTAATCATCATGTAATGTCTACAATAATCAAGACAATCCTCCACCGATAGCCCAAAACAGTTATTTCTAAATAGATAATAAATGCATCAAGAGATAAAATTATCAACAATTCTCAAAAGTGAGTGATTATTAAATCCAACTCCACCATTCTACTACATAATGAGCCAATTTCATTATTCCAACTTAATTTCATATTTCCATAACATTCCCAAATTAATTATATAAATTAATTCATAACAAAAATTAGGGTTTTCTCCCATCTTTCTCAACATTGACCAAAAGGCTCAAATATCAACAATGACCTCATTTGAGACCCAAAATACACATGTAATGGCCCAAAGAACAAAACCCCTCTTTAAACAATTGCAACCCTAACACCCAAAGTTACCCAACTTCAACATCATATCAAAATGACTAAAAGTTTATATCAAAGACCATAAAAATGAGTAGTTATCCCTACCTCAAATTCGGAGCTCAAAAGAGGAGATGAAGAAATTTGAAAGTGCTCCAAACCCCAATATTTTAGGATCAAAATGTAGCCCTCAACAAGCTCCACACTTTTTACAAAGGCCCAAGGATAGAAGATCACTCCTACTAGATCAAACCCTAGAGAGAAGTTAGAGTTTTAGAGTGAGGTGCTCCCCAATGGAGGTTTTGAAAAAGTAGGAGAGAGAAAGAAAGTCAAAAAGTGATCCAAAATGTCACTTTTTGGACTGATATAAGAGTCGCCCCGCTCGAGCGTCAGACACAGACTCACGCTCGAGAGTGAAAAGCACCGCTCGAGCATCGATTGCACACTTTCAGAAGTTTTACAGACATGGTCCCCGCTCGAGCGTCAGACTCCCTGCTCGAGCGGAGGAACAAAATCAAAAGGGCACGCTCGAGCGTCAAAACTCCCGCTCAATCGTACGACGACCTGTAGAGAAAAATACTTGGAGATGAATATTCACGCTCGAGCGTCAAAACGCCGCTCGAGCGGAGAAGCAAAAATAAAGGGTCCGCTTGAGTGTTAAAAGCCTCGCTCGAGCGTGAAGGCCAAAATCTGGGTAACAACCTTGGGTTTCTAAATACAACCAACCTGTTCCAAACCTGCCTGACACAACCCAAGACTCAAATACAAAGAGTAAAGGATGAAAATGAGAATAAGACAACAACATCACCACAGAATCCAAACCTGCCCAACATCACCGCTCAAGCATGAAGGCCAAAATCCTATCAACAGAGTCTCCAACCCAGTTGGAATCAAAATAGGCCTGAAGAGCAAAGAAGATGGGTGTATAGGTGAGGCCCTCAGAAAGAGTTCCTTAAGATACCTAAGCAACCTTTTTACGCCAGCAAAATGGCCAATAGTAGGATTATGCATATGCTGACAGAGTTGATTGACTGCATAAGACAGGTCAGGCCTGGTAATTGTTAAGTACTGCAATGCCCCAACTATACTTCTATAGAAAAAAGGATTATGAAAAGGAACATCAAAATTGTGAGGCAACCCAGGCTTAACAAATATAGGTGAATCACATGGCTTACAATCCAACATGCCAGCCTTAGTAAGAACATCATGAGCATACTTTTTCTGAGAAAGCACATAGGTGGAGCTAAAGGTTTCAATAGATATACCCAGAAAATATAAAAGATTTCCAAGCTCTTTCATAGAAAATGCCTGATGCATTTTAGTAATAAAAAGCTAAATGTGTGTAACATTATTTCCAGTGAGTAGAATATCATCCACATGAACAAGAAGAGCAATGAAGACTGAATCATGCTGATATATGAAAAGAAAAAAGTCATATTTGCTATTCTTGAACCCTTGAGAGAGCAAAAAAGCTGAAAAAGTAGAGTACCATGCTCTTAGTGCTTGTTTAAGACCATACAAAGCTTTGTGTAGCTTACAAACCTGTTGTGGTTAAGAAGAATGCTCAAATCCTGGTGGTTGCAACTTATAGACTTCTTCCTCAAGAATGCAATGCAGCAAAGTAATAGAGATATCTAGTTGCTTGATAGGCCAATGGTGATGGAGAGCAAGACATAAAAAAAATGCGAATGGTGGGCAATTTAACAACAGGAGTAAAAGTTTCCTAAAAGTCAATGCCTTCTTGTTGAAGATAGCCTTTGGCCACTAATCTGGCTTTATGCCTAGCAATAGTCCCATCAGAATTTCTCTTAACCTTAAACACCCATTTACAACCTATGGCATGCTTCCCAGGAGGAAGAGAAATCTGGGCTTGAAGAGCTTGAAATTCTTCAAACATAACCTGTTTCGAAATAGGGATAACCAAGGCCTCATTGTGAGAGGGAGGTTCAACATCATGAGAAGAAAGAGAAGCAGGTTTAAGAGTGATAAGAGCTGTTTTAGACCTAGTAAGCATAGGATGACAATTAGAAGAAGGCGGCACAGAAGGAAGTGAAACAGAAGTAGAAGGAAAAGGCAAGTGAATAGAAATGGAATTAATAGGTATAGGAGAATAAATGGGAAGAGAAATAAGTGAAAGAGAAGACTGAGCTGAAGAGGTACTGAGAGGTAAACCAACATAATTTGGCAGAAAAGAAGAACTAGATGCTGGTGAAGCAGAGGTAGTGGGTACAGACAAAGACTATAAAGGTATCGAAGAAAAATGAGAAGACCAAAAGAAAGATTGAAGGAAATTGAGCTATAATAAAGAAGAGGACGAGGAGAAAGAAGCTTGACAGGCAAAATGAAACACCTGTTCATGAAACACTACATGACGAGAAAGATAAATAGTTCCAGTTTTGAGATCAAGACACCTATATCCTTTTGCAAAAAAATGATAGCCTAAGAAGACACACTCAACTGATTTAGGTTGCAATTTGGTAGGATGATAAGGCTTGAGCCAAGGAAAACATTGGTAACCAAAAACTTTGAGAAAAGAAAAATCTGGAAGTTTCTGAAACAAAGTTTCAAAAGGTGTCTTATAAGCCAATTTGGAGAAAAGCAGTCTATTAATGAGGTAAGTGGCACAAGCAATAGCATCAAACCAATAATGCACAGGAATATAAGAGTGATGAAGTAAAGCAAAAGCAATTTCAGTGAGATGTCTGTGTTTTCGTTCAACTACACCATTTTGAGATGGTGTATGAGGACAAGAATGTTGATGAACAATTCCTTGTGACTCAGTGAGAGCCTTCATTTTGTTATTAAAGAATTCTGTACCACCATTTGTTCGAAGGATCTCAAGTTGAGTATCAAATTGTTTTTCCACATAAGCTTTGAATTCAAGAAACTTGGCATAAACTTCACTCTTTTAAACCAATAGATACAACTAGGTAAACCTACTAAATTCATCCACAAAGAGAACATAGTATTTATAACAAGAAGTGGATGAAAAAGGCCCCCAAACATCACTGTGAATTAAAGCAAGGGTCTTATTTACAGTGGAATTAGACAAATGGAAAGGTAATCTATGACTTTTGGCAATACAACAGTCCACACAAGCTTGAGATGTTATAGAAGTAGAGGCTTTAAGATGCAAGTGTGATCTAAGATACTTAAACTTCAAAGCAATAGGATGCCCTAGCCTATTATACCAAACATTATTAGAAACAGAAGAAGAACTAGAAGCAGAACTAGATAGCTTTTGAGATGCAAAACTTGTGGGAGCTACTAAAGAAGCATGATCAGCAGGTAGTGAAGTGGACGGAAGAAAGTGATACAAGCCATGAAGATTAGATCCTCTGTGAAGAATTTTCTTCATAAGCTTGTCCTGAATGACATATTTAGTATCATCAAAACTGATAATACCGTTAATCATATTGTTTAATTTTGATGATGTCTACTATATTATTTAAAAAAATTAGATTTTTTTTAATATACATATTCTATATTATTTGACACAAAATATTATCTGTTTAAAATATATATTGTATGATATATTTGTTATAAATATTATTTAAATGGAAATATTTTGAAAATATTACTATTCACTTTTTTGAAAAGTGCGGCTAGTCACTATTCACTTTTTGACAAAATTAATATTGATTTGTTGTATTATTTTGACAAATAAAAAATTAGTGAGTTGTCATCTTTTGACAAATTTAATATACTCACATGAGATGGTTGGTTTATAACAAAAATATTTGATTTATATTTTGCATGCAAAGTGAAACATACTCAAGTGGCGTTTGAAAGCAAATCATACTTTATATATATATATATATATATATATATATATATATATATATATATATTATTGTAAAAAGAAAAATATGGGCAAATCATTTGACAGTGGGTTTTGTATCCTTCACACACGCACACACACGCACACACACACACACACATATATATATATATATATATCACTATAATAAATAGAAAAAGTTAGTGCAAAAGTTTGACAAAATCCTTGCATATATATAATATTATATTCAAAAGGTTTTGAATGAATATTCAAAAAGTTGATTTAACTTGCTTGAGTTTGACAAAGAGAAAAAGTATGCTGAGCTACAAGTTGTCTGTAGGAGCGTTTGAGCATGAAAGGAGCGTCTGCTTCTCTTATAACGGATATATTTTTGTATATAAATAGAAATGTTTTGTATAGAGAAAAATTAAGAATTTAAAGAGAAAAAAAATCTGTGTGCTCCAAAATTTTGAGTGTATTGTATTTTGCTTTTTCATTTTCAGATCTAAGTATAATCTTTGTTCTTCACTTTCATATCTACTCTTTGTGAGCAAAGTATTGTAAAAAAGGGTTAAAGTATCTCTTATTTTTATTCATTATTTTGTGAGAGATTTTTGTAAGGGTAAGGCATTTATTATTGAGTGAGGCTCAATAGATAAAAGTAAGACGTGTAAAATTCACAAGCTTGGTGAAGCCTTGGTGGTATATTGATTCATTTTGATGGTAACAAAATTCTCAAAGAGATTCCTTGGAGAGTGGACGTAGGCCCAACGTGTCGAACCACTATAATCCTTAGTGTTTGATTTTCTCTCCCTATCTTTTTTACTTTTATATTGATAATTTTTGTTCTGTTTTTTATTTGTTAAAATTCTGAATTTTGTGTTTATTATTTTTAATATTGTAAATTTTTTAATAATCCAATTCACCCCTCTCTTGGGTTGCCTACCTGGGATAACAATTGGTATCAGAGCCTAGACTCTAGTTTGTGTGACTTAACCATCTTAGAGTAGATCATGTCAATCCCTAGTTATTCTTTACCTAAGGGACAAGCATCCAATAGGCCATCACTGTTTAGCAGTACAAATTTTAGCTATTGGAAAACTAGGATGACCATACATGTTTAATCTAATGATTATAAATACTGGAAAATTATTTGCAATGGTCCAAAAATTCCTACCAAAACCGTAGATGGCCTTAAGTTACCAAAACCTGAAGATGAGTGGAATGAATCAGATACTAAAATGGCCCAAATTAATGTCAAAGCCACAAACATGTTGTATTATGCCTTAGATGCCAACGAGTTCAACAGAATTTCTACATGTAAAACTGCAAAAGAAATTTGGGATAAGCTTATAGTGACTCATGAGGGAACTAAACAAGTTAAAGAATCTAGAGTTAGTTTGCTAGTCCATGATTATGAACTCCTTAAAATGAAGCCTGATAAAACTATTCCTCAAATGTTTACTCGCTTTACCCGATATTATTAATGGTTTAACTTCTCTTGGAAAAATATATACGAATGCTGAAATTGTAAGAAAAGTGCTTAGTTTATTGCCAAAAAGTTAGGAGACAAAAGTTATTTCCATTACCGAAGCCAAGGATTTATCAAAGCCAAGTCTAGATGAGTTAATGTGATCTCTCTTAACTCATGAGCTCATAATACAAGAAGGAAAGGAAAATGAGAACAACAACAAGAAGAAATGAATAACTTTCAAATCCACCTCGAAACATCAAGAGGATGAGGAAGATGATTCGGATGATGATGAGGAAATGACATTCATAACTAGGAAGTTCAAAAGGTTTGTGAAAAAGAAACAAGGTGTGCGGAATTTTTTTAGAAAATGGTTTAACAACAGGGATTTTCAAAGGGGAGAAATTTACAAAAAATCTAAAGTTACCTACTACGAATTCAACAAACCTGAACACTACAAATCAGAATGTCCAGAACTTAAAAAACAATTCAAGAAAGTTAAGAAAAAAAGCCACGATTGTAGCATGGGGAGAAAATAGCGACGAAAGCGACTTAAAAATTGAAGTTTGCAAAAATGAGGTTGCTAACCTATGCTTAATGGCACTTGGAAACGAAGATGAGGTAAATGACGAATCTTTTACGTTTGATGAATTACATGCTGAATTTATGAAACTTGGTTTGAAAAGTAACTGTCAAATGAAAGTGATTTTAAATTTATCAACAAAAAAAAAATGAATCCTTAACTTCCAAGATAAATGCTTTAGAAAATGAAGCCATGAAAATGAACAAGGAAAATGAGATTTTAATTCGAAAAGAGTCTTCAATTTCTGAGAAAAAATTAGTTGTATTGCAAAAAGAAAATGAGTCTTCAAAAAAGGAGCAAATTATTTTGAAAGAAAATATTGAAGACATGAAAAATACTCTTTCAAAATTCACTCAAGGTAGAAAGATTTTAGATAAAATTCTTAAAAATCAAAATCGTACTTTTGGTAGAGCCGGAATTGGATATAAACCTTTTTCAAAAATAAAAACTATAAAAAATGGTTTTGTGTATGCATCTTCCAGTCACTCTCGTCTCACATGTCATTTTTGTAGTACAAAAGGTCATATTTTACCTTCATGTCCTGTTAAAAGAAATCATTTTGCTAAAATAAAAAAAATGTGAGTTCCTAAGGACATTTTAAGAGTGTCAAATTCTAACTTTTATGAACCTATGAAAATATGGGTACCAATAGAAAAATCAAAATTTTGTAGGTATGTTTCAAGACAAAATCTAGTAATGATAGATGGTATCTCGACAGTGCATGTTCGAGGCACATGACCAGAAATAAAGTTATATTCGCCACACTCCAATCAAAGGATGGCGAATATGTGACTTTCGGCGACAATAGCAAGGGTAAAATCATTGGTGTAAGAAATATTGGTAAAAATTCTTCTCCCATTATTGAAAATGTTTTACTTGTTGAAGGTTTAAAATATAACTTGCTTAGCATTAATCAATTATGTGACCAAAGTTATAAAGTTATTTTTGAGAAAACTCATTGCACTATTGAAAACACCCTAGAAAATAAAACTTTATTTGTAAGTTATAAGCATGAAAATGTATATGTGTTTGATTTTGTCTTCTCATTTTGATTTTAAATGTTTATCTGTAATAAATGAAACTAGTTGGTTATGGCATAGAAGATTAGGACATACTCATTTAGTTTTAATTTCAAAACTTTTAAAAAATGAGTTAGTAATTGGTTTGCCCAAAATTAGTTATGAAAAATGCAAACTTTGTGATGCATGCCAACATGGAACACAAATTAGAATTTCTTTTAAATTCAAAAATATCATTTCAACTACTAGACCGCTTCAACTCTTGCATGTTGATTTATTCGGACCTTCTAGAACATTAAGTTTAGGAGGAAAATCGTATGCTCTTGTTTGTGTTAATGATTATACTAGATATACATGGGTATTATTTTTAACACATAAAAATGAAGCTTTTTATAATTTCTCAAAACTATGTAAAAGAATTCAAAACGAAAAAGTCTTAATATTTGTAGTATTAGAAGTGATCATGGTAGAAAATTTGAAAATGATGATTTTATTATGTTTTATGATGACTTAGGAGTAAATCATAATTTCTTAGCCTCGAGAACTCTTCAACAAAATAGTATAGTTGAAAGAAAAAATAGAACTTTTGAAAAATGGTTTGTACTATGCTTTGTGAGAATAATTTACCTAGATATTTTTGGGCTGAAGCTGTTTTTACTGCATGCTATGTTGTAAACCGTGCTATGATTAGGCCTATTCTTAAGAAAACCCCTAATGAACTTTGAAAATGTAGAAAGCCTAATATTAGCCACTTGCGTACTTTTGGTTGTAAATGCTTTGTATTAAATAACAATAAAGATAACTTAAGAAAATTTGATGCTAAATCGGATGAAACTGTATTTCTTGGTTATTCGAATTCTAGTAAAGCTTATAGAGTATTCAACAAAAGAACGTTACTTGTTGAAGAATCTGTACACGTTGCCTTTGATGAATCTAACCACGTTGTCTCCAAGAATTTTGTAAGTGATGACACTACAGAAACACATCCAAGAATAGACAACATTTACATAACAAATGAAGAAAATCCATCTCTTGAACAAAAAAGGAAATCACAATGAAAATTTTTCAAGAAGAATATGATTGTCTAGAAAACGAATCAAATCTACCAAAGGAATGGAAGTTTGCTCATGGCCACCCTAAAGACCTTATCATAGGTGATGCAGCGGAAGGTGTAAAAACTTATTCCTCTATTAGAAATGTTTGTGGTAACTTAGCATTTGTTTCACAAATGGAACCAAAATTGTTTTTAGATGCTGAAAATGATAAAAATTGGATTTTAGCAATGCAAAAAGATTTAAATCAATTTGAAAGAAATGAAATTTGGTTTTTGACACCTCGGCCTAAGGATCATCCAGTTATTGGAATAAAATGGGTTTTTCGAAACAAAATGGATGAATACGGAATTGTTACTAGAAATAAAGCTAGATTGGTAGCCCAATGTTATAATTAAGAAGTTAGGCATTGATTTTGACGAAACTTTTGCACTGGTTGTAGACTTGAAACTATTAGAATGTTACTTGCTTTTGCATGTTTTGAAATTTTCAAATTGTATCAAATGGATGTTAAAAGTGCTTTCTTAAATAGGTACATTTCGGAAGAAGTTTATGATGAACAACCTCCCGATTTTGAAAATCATAAATACCCGGATCATGTTTTTAAACTTTCAAAAGCCCTATAAGGTTTAAAATAAGCTCCTAGAGCATGGTATAAAAGATTAAACAATTTTCTACTTGACAAAGGATTTTTTAGACGAAAAATTGATACAACATTTTTTATAAAAATAAAAAAGGAAGATATACTAATTGTTCAAATTTATGTTGATGATATTATTTTTGGTGCTACTAATAAAAATTTGTGCAAAGAGTTTGCTAAAGATATGCAGGATGAATTTGAAATGAGTATGATGGGAGAGTTAAATTACTTCCTTGGTTTACAAATTAAACAAACTAATGATAGAATTCATTTAAATCAAACGAAATATATCAAGAATCTACTTAAAAGGTTTGAAATGGAATCGTCAAAGCCTACAATAACTCTAATGAGCACATCAATAAAAATCGACAAAGATGAGCAAGGTAAACGTATAGATGAAAAGAAATATCGAGGTATAATTGGTTCCTTATTTACTGTCACGACCCGCTCCTCGTACCCAAGGGTTAAGCATTGTGATGGCCAGTAACTGAACTTACCTCCGGCCAATTCATAAACAAATAAATAAACACGAGCGGAAGTAATATTTAAGTAAGGGTACCAAAATAATCACTGGAGCTTCTATTTTTATTACAAAATTTATTGACCAAAAAAGTCGATATTTACATAAAAAAATATTAGAAAACTGTTGTGTGTGTCTATTCCGTAACCTCGCATCTAAGACTCCCCAAAAGCTATTTCTGAATTGTATTGTGTCCTGAAAATTGATAAACAACTATAAGCATATGGCAGAGTGAGAAATATTATACTAAGAGTATAAGGGACACGAAATAACCATGGATAGTTAGTTAGGCCAAAACATTTAAGATAACTTAGTCGGAATAAATAATCCTTTAAGTAGCCAAAACCATAACCATGGTAATTTGGTAAACAAATCATTTAAGTAGCAGAAACTGAAATACAGAAATTATGTAAATATATAACCATAACCACGGTACTGAATAGAACAGAACAGAGGTCACAGGTGTGACAATCAGAATAGAGGTACGAATTCAAGAGGTGGCTCCCACAATAGTGTAGCACTTAGCTCCGCACAGAACAGAAGTACAGATTCAAGAGGTGGCTCGTACGGATTCTAGAGGTGGCTCCCACAATAGTGTAGCGCTTAGCTCCGCACAACACTTTGCTCCGCACAGAACAGAGGTCAATGGATCCATGACATACAGAGGCCAATGGTTATTTAAGTTCCCCAAGGCATGGGATTCTCGTAGTGGTACTTACAAAACATAATTGTCTATAAGGTCAAAGTCAAATATTCTTTAAAATATAACCAAAGATATCCATGAGTTTCCTTTTAACAAATAGGGTTCAAAACTAAAACCACGTAACTGAAATGTTTATATAATTTATAAAACATAACTTGTATAAAATAAATATGGTAAGTCAAAACATAAGTAAAATATATTTTGGTAACTTAAGATATAATATAACTCACTTTAACTTTAATACCTTACTATTTCTTCCCACTATCAAAGACCGCTTCCACCATTTTGGCCTTCTTTCTCTCTTTTCTTTCTTTTCGTTCTTTCTTTCTTCTTTCCTTTTCTTTCTTTCTTTCCTTTCTGCAGGTGAAATGCCTTCTCCCTTTTACAGGGAGGAGAGAGCGCGTACGTGGCGTACATGGCCTTCGAATCTTCGAAAGATTCGATTAATAATTTTATAGATTCATACTTATCTTTAATAGATATTTAAGGTAATTATTTTTTGACTTAATATTTTAATATAATTATATAAATAAATTTAATTCTTAATTAAATTACACTTTATCGTATACTAATAGTAAATTAATTATTTATTTTGTTACCACACCCATTATTATTATTCTTATTATTATCTATATTATTATTTATATTGTGACCCCTAAACGTTTAATAATTGTATTATTTTATAAAATTATACATAATAACATATAATAAATTATATATTTTTCTAACTGTGATTAAATAATATTAGTATAAATTCTACAGAATAATTAAAAATATGGATTGTTACAATCTTTTCTCCTTTTAAGATTTCGTCCTCGAAATTTATCATATGTAAGCTATCCGCTGCGCACTCTGATAAATATATATTAGATGATTAATCTGATAGAAAATATTACCTAAAAAAAAAACTTTACCAAAAATAATTCACTGTCTAGTTGTCAAAAATTATTTTGGGCCAAAATAAAAAATAAAGAGCGACTTTAAAAACTTTTCACTCGTTTTATTTACGATAAAAATAAATAAAAATGAGAACACAATGATATAATTATATTCAAGAATTGAAAAATTTGAGATAAACTTTTCATTGATGGAAAATAGTTTCAAAATTAATATCTTTACAATTTGAACCCACTTTTAAAAAACATCAAAATAATTTTTTTTTTTTCAATATTAAACTGAAAATTATATGTATTTAATTATATTATAATTTTGGTGGCCGACACCTTTTGTTTCTTTTTCTTTTTTTACTATAACAAATATAAATTATATCTAATATCCTTCACAAATTAGGCACACTAAAAAAAAAATTATTATATATATATATAATTATATAAAATTATAATATAATTAAACCGACTAACAAAATATAATATTTAGGTACTACTGTAACAGCCCTCATCACTGATCACTGATCAATTATCGATTACTGCTAAACTGAGACTGATTATGACTGGTAATTGACCTGATTGAAATACTGAACTGACTAACTGAAATCTGAAACTGAATCAATTGACTATATTTGTTTAATTGCATGTTTATCTGTTTGACTGTTTAATTATCTGTTCAGTTTTTATGTTTAAACTGTTAATTGAAGGCCTTGTCGGCGGCCGAATCCGAAATCGATTGATGTTCTATAATCGTTAGAATTAGTGTGAAATTATGGCATATTTATTTAAAAACTGAATTGGTATGATTAAATTAGATTAAAATGGGTTAAATTGCATTGTTGACTTAATTACTATTTTGCCATTGTAAGTGGCCACTATCTAAGACCACCTTTGAGCCTCATTACACCTAGATCAAACATTTGCTCAACTCATTTCCCTTGTTCTTGCCGACCAAGAGAGTTAGAGTGAGAGAAAGTGAGTTCTTCCTTGATAATTGCTTGTAGACTTGGAGATTTTAGAAGATAATTGTGAATTTGAGCTCCTACACCTTATAATTCAGATTTAGGTAAGGATTTCACCTTTTCATTGATGTATTTAAGATTGTTCTTGCATGGTTCTTGAGCCTCTAGAGAGCTAAGTCATGTCTTAGTCTAATAATGTTGAGTTGGAGCTCATTCTAGGCATGCATGTTGCATGTTCATCTTGTTCATGAATATTGGTTTGAAAATGAGTTTAATTGATCTTCCTTTGGACTTTGATTTTACAAATTGAGCTTTGAATCATGTTAAACTATGAGTTTTGAAGTGTTTTCCAGAAAATGAGCCTAAGAGGATCGAATTTGGCGTTTGAAACTTGATTTTGAGCTTGAAGTTCGAATCTGGGAATTCTAGATTTTGAACTCACGCTCGAGCGGGGTGACTGGCGCTCGAGCGTGGAAATCGTGCTCCCAATATTTTGTTCTGTTTTTAAGTCAGCTCGAGCGGGGTAATTTACGCTCAAGCGGGACCTTGTGTCTTACGCTCGAGCGGATGTCGAGCGCCCAATCGAGGGTGGATTTCACCTATCTAGCATTTTTGACTGTTTTGAAGTACGCTCGAGCGGTTGAATATGCGCTCGAGTGGAAACCTTTGTCTGCATGTCCCCTTGAGCGGATTAACCTACGCTCGAGCGGGACCCCTGTTTTCTGGAAATTCTGAAAATGCTTTTAAAGTGCATCTTTGCATTCTCATTTCCTCCTAGGCATTCTTAGGCCTAGTTTAAGGCATCTTAATGAGGATATAGATGTAGAACCACACCGAGGCAAACTAGAGATTAAATTATTATCTTTCCCAACTGTGGAGCTTAGTGTGTGTTCAATCTGTAAACTGTGTAGGGTTGGCGATTGGGGACGCGCTCTAGCCTAACTGTAGCCCGGAACTCTGTAAGTAACAACTGTGTAAAGATATGTTCAAAATGATTATCTTCTGAACAATTGAACTGTACTACTTTCTGAACTGATACTGTTAATTGAATGAATGTATGTCCTATATTCTGAACTGTATTGTGGCATCCTTAGCAACTACTGTTTACTGTTACTGTTATAGAGATCTCTGTCGGTTCCCTTGTTGGAACCACTACTGTTTACTGATTGATGGCCATCATTGACTGTTCGGTCTTTCAAGACCTTCTGTTTACTGTACTGTTATGCTAATGGATGTACCACATATGACTGTACTGACTGAACGACTGAAATACTGATTTAATGAATTGTTTTCATTACTGTAAGGACATTCATTCTAAACCCCTTTACGCATTATGTTATTCACTGGGCTTTAGCTCACTGCTCATATATATTTGTAAGTGTACAAGCACCAGACTGTGGCTAGAAGCGTCGGGGTTAAGCTCTAGTTTTGTCAAGCCAACCACTGTGCCTCACTGCGAGGTTCCGAGCTTGTCAAGCTAAGGCTATGGGGTGATTTAGTTTTCCCCCTTCTGTTATGTTTTGTAAACTGTAGACTATTACCGTACTGTTTAATAGGGATTAGGTCCCTGAACTGAATGATTGTATATATGTACATACTGTTTTGTCACTGACTGCATATATGTATGAAAAAGTCTTTTGCATACAGACTGTCACAACTCATTGGACATTGTTTATTTACTGTTTTGGCTTTCGCCATGCCCCTGTACTCTGTTTTACTGTATTACTGTTAAGCAGGCCTTCGGTAATCTCGGATTACAGGCCGGTTACGGTGCTAAACCCATAGAGGCGGGTTTGGGTCGTGACAGAGTGGTATCAGAGCGATACTTACCATGAGTTATACCGCACACACGTGTCCAAATGAGCTATAGGTTGTCCTAGAAAAGCGATTAGGGCATTACATGAGCATGATAAGTGTGTGGCTACGACATGACTGAATATATGCTAATGTGTTAATCTGTTTAAACAAATGACTGACTATGTTGATAACTGTTATAACTGCCTATAGTGAAATTGATAATGCAAGAACTGCAAATGAATCTGAATCCTCATCTTCTGAGGCAAGAATGACAATACTAGAAAGAATGATGGAACTAATAACTGAAAGACTAGATCAACAACAGAATCAACAGCCCCCACCTCCTCCTTCGGTACAGCCGGAACAGAATGTGAATATTAATGATGGGGACATAATTGCTCTCACCCAAAAGTTCAGTAAAATGAAACCGCTGTCCTTTCAGGGAGGCCTTGAACCGTTAAAAGCTGAAGCATGGGTTCTTGAAACAAAAAAGTTATTTGAAGTGTTTCCATGCTCTGAAGCACATAAAGTACTGTTAGTTACCTTTACCTTGCAAGAAGAGGCCAGAAGGTGGTGGATGCTTATCCGCGATGATAATACTGTAATGACTTGGGCTCAATTCAAAGGAACCTTCTTTGAACAGTACTTCCCTCAGTGTGTCAGGGACAGAAAAGTGACTGAATTTGAACAGCTGAGACAGGGCACAATGTCCGTTGCTGAATATGAAACAAAGTTCACCGAGCTTGCTAGATATGCACCACACATAGTGGACACTGATTATAAGAAGGCCAAAAAGTTTGAAGGCGGCCTTAATGTTACAATACTGGACAGAATAAATGTTCTAAAATTACCGAATTATGTAAATGTTCTTGACCAAGCTTTGATGGCTGAATCGAACATCGAGGCACTGAAAACTGAAACACCAGCGTCTGAATGGCGTGGTAAGAGGCAGGGTTTTAAATTCAAGAAAGGCAAGTATAACTCATTGAACAAGAAACAGAATATGGGGTCAACAACTAGCCCTAGCCAAGGGAGTGGTTTCATACCACCCTGTTCTGAGTGTGGCAAGAAGCACAAAGGAGTCTGTTACAAAATATCTGAAGCCTGTTACAGGTGAGGCAAGGTGGGCCACATGGTTAAAGACTGCCCCTCTGCTCCACAAGCTAATAGTAAAGCTGTACCAAGCGGGGCAGCATCAACTGTTGCACCAAAACCGAACCCCAAAGCTATCGGGAAAGAGCCCATGAGGCAAGGCCGAGTGTTCGCCCTAGTATCGGGAGACGTGCAGAACACTGAGACTGTTGTATCAGGTATCCTCTCTATTTGTACTCAAAATGCATATGTACTGATTGATTCGGGGTCTGCACATTCGTATGTATCGCATGCTTTTTCGCGAAAACTGAATAGACCATTAGAACCCATGAATTATCTATTAGTTGTATCATCACCCGTTGGGAGATCTATGACTTGTGCATATATGTACCCTGCTTGTGAAATTATTGTTGGAGATGCACATCTGTATATTGATTTACTGCCACTGAACATTGATCATTTTGATGTAATATTGGGAATGGACTGGTTAACGAAATACCATGCTACCATAGACTGTATAACGAAACAAGTAGTTTTTCGTCCACCGGGTTTACCCGAATTTGTGTTTAATGGGGTTGGAGTAGTACCTCCTTCGTATTTTATTTCATCTGTAAAAGCTGTTAAATTGATTAGAAAGGTGTGTAAAGGATATCTGTGTTCTGTATTGACTGTATCTATTGATGATAATGCTAATGTGAACAGCATTCCCACAGTCAGAGAATTCCCAGATGTTTTTCCAGGTAATTTGCCAGGGGATTTGATTGACAGGGAGATTGAATTCACCGTTGATGTGATTCCGGGTACCCAACCAGTATCTAAAGCTCCTTACCGAATGGCTCCGACTGAATTGAAAGAATTGAAAGTACAACTGCAGGAACTGTTGGATAAGAAGTTCATCAGGCCCAGTACTTCGCCATGGGGCGCTCCTGTTTTGTTTGTGAAAAAGAAAGACGGCTCACTGAGACTGTGTATTGATTACCGTGAACTGAACAAGGTAACTGTGAAAAATAAATACCCATTACCGCGTATTGATGACTTATTTGATCAGTTACAGGGTGCTCAAGTTTTCTCTAAGATTGATCTTAGATCTGGATACCATTAGCTGAAAGTTAAACCAGAAGACATTGACAAAACTGCTTTTCGAACGAGGTATGGACATTACGAATTTTTAGTTATGCCTTTCGGAGTTACCAATGCACATGCTGCATTTATGGACCTCATGAACAGAATCCTTAAACCATACCTTGATGACTTTATTGCTGTATTCATTGATGACATACTGATTTACTTCAAAAGTATAGAAGAACATGAACATCATCTGAGACTTGCCCTACAGACCCTAAGAGAATAGAAACTTTATGCTAAACTATCTAAATGTGAATTTTGGCTTGATCATGTTGGGTATGTTTGGTTTGTGTTTGAGAGATGTGTTTTAGAGATAAAAAGTACGAAAAGTTGTTTGGTTTGGTTTTTTTCAAAAGATGTTTTGGAAAATTATTTTGAGAGAGAGTTTTGGAAAAAGTGATTGATTTGATGTGTGTGAGAGAGAGATTTGTTTGGAAAACTTGCTTGGTTTACAAGTTTTGAAAATTTTTTTTGGGAAAATTTGTTTGGTTTGATTACTTTTAAAAACTTATTTGTAGAGAAAATTTCCCAAAAATTTTTCAGAAATACAAACCAAACGAACCCGTTATGTTTTTGGAACATGTTGTTAGCAAAGATGGAATTTCAGTTGATCCACAGAAAATTGAAGCGGTAGTAAACTGGCCTAGACCAACAAATGTGACAGAAGTCCGAAACTTTTTGGGTTTGGCTGGATATTACAGAAGATTTGTCAAAGATTTCTCCAAAATTGCCTTACCGTTGACTCAGTTAACTCAGAATGGGATATCATTTGACTGGACTGACCAGAAGGAATCAGCATTCCAAGAATTCAAAACTCGACCGATTCTTACCTTACCTTCAGGTATGGATGGTTTTACTGTATTTAGTAATGCTTCTCATGAGGGTTTGGGATGTGTTTTAATGCAGAATGGGAGAGTTATTGCTTATGCTTCCCGACAACTGAGACCGCACGAAAAGAATTACCCAACCCATGATCTAGAACTTGCTGCAGCAGTATTTGCACTGAAAATCTAGCGTCACTACCTATATGGGGCGACATGTGAAGTATATACCGACCACAAGAGTTTGAAATATTTCTTCACATAGAAAGAATTGAACATGAGACAGCGGAGATGGCTAGAACTGATTAAAGACTATGACCTACAGATTTTGTACCATCCGGGAAAAGCTAACACCGTTGCCAATGCACTGAGCCGGAAATCGATTGGAAATTTAGCCTGTTTGCTCACCGGGCAGAAAGAATCGTTTTGTGACCTTGAAAAATCATAAATTGAAATTGTTTTACGAGAACAAGGTGGAACAATAGCTGCTATTTCTGCTCAACCGGCACTGATTGAAGAAATTAAAGAGAAACAACAATCGGATGACTTCTTGAAGAAAATCATCGAAGAAAGGGAAACTAAACCAGGACCGGGTTTCAAATTTGAAAATAATGTACTGAAATTTCAAGAAAGACTGTGTGTACCGAATGATACTGAACTGAAAAGAAGAGTTCTACAAGAAGGCCACAATTCAAAATTTTCCATCCATCCGGGGAATATGAAAATGTACCAAGACCTGAAACTGAATTTCTAGTGGCCGGGAATGAAGAAAGAAATTGCTGATTTTGTATCAAAATGTCTTCATTGCAAACAAGTCAAAGCCAAACATCAACGACCCGCAGGCTTATTGCAGCCCTTATCCATACTGGAGTGGAAATGAGAACAGATCACTATGGATTTCATTGTGGAATTGCCTCTCTCTAGTAAAGGTATGGACTCAATTTGGGTTATTGTTGATAGACTGACTAAATCTGCTCACTTCTTACCTGTTAAGACAATTTATAATCCGGACAAATTGGCTATACTTTATATTGATGAAATTGTTAGACTGCATGGAGTGCCTGTGTCCATTGTTTCTGACAGAGATTCGAAGTTTATATCGAGATTCTGGCAAAGTTTACAGACTGCATTGGGAACTGAATTGAGACTGAGTAGTGCTTACCATCCTCAGACAAATGGCTAGTCAGAAAGGACCATCCAGACTCTGGAGAATTTACTGAGAATGTGTGTCCTTGATTTTTAGGGAAACTGGGAAAGCCATTTGCCTTTAGCTGAATTCGCCTACAATAACAGTTTTCATTCGAGCATTAGTATGGCGCCTTTTGAGGCATTGTATGGCAGAAAATGTAGATCTTCGATTTGCTGGGCAGAAGTTAGAGATGGGCCTTTGTTTGGGCCCAAGATTGTATATGAAACGACTGAGAAAGTGAAACTGATACAACAGAGACTAAAAACTGCACAGAGCAGGCAGAAAAGTTATGCTGATGTCAGAAGACGAGACAGAGAATATAAAGTAGGTGATCACATTTTTGTGAAAGTGACACCGATGAAAGGCCAGACTCGCTTTGGAGTCAAAGGCAAGTTAGCGCCAAGATATGTCGGACCGTATGAAATTATTGAGAAAATCAATCCGGCGGCGTATCAAGTTGTGCTTCCTCCTGAAATAGAGCATATGCACAACGTCTTCCACATTTCTATGTTGAGGGATTACCTCCGGGATCCTTTTCATGTGATAGAGCCTACTCGTGTAGTGCTAAATGATGACTACACTTACGAGGAACGGCCTATTCAGATTGTAAACAGACGGATCAAGAAGTTGAGAAACAAAGAGATCCCGTTAGTGAAAGTCGACTGGTAAAACCATGGTAGCGTATATGCCACTTCGGAAAGGGAAGGTGACATGGCTAAAAGATATCCTGAATTGTTTCCGCTGAATCCTATTTTCTTCCAAAACGAAGGTAACTCGAGTTTAGAGGACTAAACTCTTTTTAAGGAGGGGAGACTGTAATAGCCCTCATCACTGATCACTGATCAATTACCGATTACTACTAAACTGAGACTGATTATGAATGGTAATTGACCTTATTAAAATACTGAACTGACTAACTGAAATCTGAAACTGAATCGATTGACTGTATCTGTTTAATTGCATGTTTATCTGTTTGACTGTTTATTTATCTGTTCAGTTTTTATGTTTAAACTGTTAATTGAAGGCCTTATCGGCGGACGAATCCGAAATCGATTGATGTTCTATGATCGTTAGAATTAGTGTGAAATTATGGCATATTTATCTGAAAACTGAATTGGTATGATTAAATTAGATTAAAATGGGTTAAATTGCATTGTTGACTTAATTACTATTTTGCCATTGTGAGTGGCCACTATCTAAGACCACCTTTGAGCCTCATTACACCTAGATCAAACATTTGCTCAACTCATTTCCCTTGTTCTTGCCGACCAAGAGAGTTAGAGTGAGAGAAGGTGAGTTCCTCCTTGATAATTGCTTGTAGACTTGGAGATTTTAGAAGATAATTGTGAATTTGAGCTCCTACACCTTATAATTCAGACTTAGGTAAGGATTTCACCTTTTCATTGATGTATTTAAGATTGTTCTTGCATGGTTCTTGAGCCTCTAGAGAGCTAAGTCATGTCTTAGTCTAATAATGTTGAGTTGGAGCTCATTCTAGGCATGCATGTTGCATGTTCATCTTGTTCATGGATATTGGTTTGAAAATGAGTTTAATTGATCTTCCTTTGGGCTTTGATTTTACAAATTGAGCTTTGAATCATGTTAAACTATGAGTTTTGAAGTGTTTTCCAGAAAATGAGCCTAAGAGGATCGAATTTGGCGTTTGAAACTTGATTTTGAGCTTGAAGTTCGAATCTGGGAATTCCAGATTTTGAACTCACGCTCGAGCGGGGTGACTGGCGCTCGAGCGTGGAAATCGTGCTCCCAGTATTTTGTTCTGTTTTTAAGTTAGCTCGAGCGGGACCTTGTGTCTTACGCTCGAGCGGATGTCGAGCGCCCAATCGAGCGTGGATTTCACCTATCCAGCATTTTTGACTGTTTTGAAGTACGCTCGAGCGGTTGAGTATGCGCTCGAGCGGAAACCTTTGTCTGCATGTCCCCTTGAGCGGATTAACCTACGCTCGAGCGGGACCCCTGTTTTCTGAAAATTCTGAAAATGCTTTTAAAGTGCATCTTTGCATCCTCATTTCATCCTAGGCATTCTTAAACCTAGTTTAAGGCATCTTAATGAGGATATAGATGTAGAACCACACCGAGGCAAACTAGGGATTAAATTATTATCTTTCCCAACTGTGGAGCATAGTGTGTGTTCAATCTGTAAACTATGTAGGGTTGGCGACTGGGGACGCGCTCTAGCCTAACTGTAACCCAGAACTCTGTGAGTAACAACTGTGTAAAGATATGTTCAAAATGATTATCTTCTAAACAATTGAACTGTACTGCTTTCTGAACTGATACTGTTAATTGAATGAATGTATGTCCTATATTCTGAACTGTATTGTGGCATCCTTAGTAACTACTGTTTACTGTTACTGTTACAGAGATCTCTGTCGGTTCCCTTGTTGGAACCACTACTGTTTACTGATTGATGGCCATCATTGATTGTTCGGTCTTTCAAGACCTTCTGTTTACTGTACTGTTATGCTAATGGATGTACCACATATGACTGTACTGACTGAACGACTGAAATACTGATTTAATGAACTATTTTCATTACTGTAAGGACATTCATTCTAAACCCCTTTACACATTATGTTATTCACTGGGCTTTAGCTCACTGCTCATATATATATGTAGGTGTACAGGCACCAGACCGCGGCTAGAAGCGTCGGGGTTAAGCTCTAGTTTTGTCAAGCCAACCACTGTGCCTCACTGCGAGGTTCCGAGCCTGTCAAGCTAAGGCTATGGGTTGTTTTAGTCTTCCCCCTTCTGTTCTGTTTGTAAACTGTAGACTGTTACCGTACTGTTTAATAGGGATTAGGTCCCTGAACTGAATGATTGTATATATGTACATACTGTTTTGTCACTGACTGCATATATGTATGAAAAAGTTTTTTGCATGCAGACTGTCACAGTTCATTGGACATTGTTTATTTACTGTTTTGGCTTCCGCCATGCCCCTGTACTCTGTTTTACTGTATTACTGTTAAGCAGGCCTTCGGTAATGTCGGATTATTGGCCGGTTATGGTGCTATACCCATAGGGGCGGGTTTGGGTCGTGACAACTACTTACCTGCTACCCTTAAATGTGCGTGTATCCTATGCTCCAATGATGATTTTTTTTTTATTTATAAACCATTACTCTGATACCACTTGTCACGACCCGCTCCTCGTACCTAAGGGTTAAGCATCGTGATGGTCAGTAACTGAAGTTACATCCGGCCAATTCATAAACAAATAAATAAACGCGAGCGGAAATAATATTTAAGTAAGGGTACCAAAATAATCACTGGAGCTTCTCTTTTTATTACAAAATTTATTGACCAAAAAGGTCGATATTTACATAAAAAAAATTAGAAAACTGCTGTGTGTGTTTATTCCGTAGCCTCGCATCTAAGACTCCCCAAAAGCTATTTCTGAATTGCATTGTTTCCTGAAAATTGGTAAACAACTATAAGCACATGGCAGAGTGAGAAATATTATACCAAGAGTATAAGGGATACGAAATAGCCATGGATAGTTAGTTAGGCCAAAATATTTAAGATAACTTAGTCGAAACAAATAATCCTTTAAGTAGCAAAAACCATAACTACGGTAATTTGGTAAACAAATCATTTAAGTAGCAAAAACTGAAATACAGAAATTATGTAAATATATAACCATAACCACGGTGCTGAACAGAATAGAACAGAGGTCACAGGTGTGACAATCAGAACAGAGGCACGGATTCAAGAGGTAGCTCGTATGGATTCTAGAGGTGGCTCCCACAATAGTGTAGCACTTAGCTCCGTACAGAACAGAGGTACGAATTCAAGAGGTGGCTCGTACGGATTCTAGAGGTGGCTCCCATAATAGTGTAACACTTAGCTCCGCATAAAACAGAGGTCAATGGATCTATGATAGACAGAGGCCAATGGTTATTTAAGTCCCCCAAGGCATGGGACTCTCGTGGTGGTACTTACAAAACATAATTGTCTATAAGGTCATAGTCAAATATTCTTTAAAATATAACCAAAGATATCCATGGGTTTCCTTTTAACAAATAGGGTTCAAAACTAAAACCACGTAACTGAAATGTTTATATAATTTATAATAATTTATAAAACATAACTTGAATAAAAAAATATGGTAAGTCAAAACATAAGTATAATATATTTTGGTAACTCAAGGTATAATATAACTCACTTTAACTTTAATGCCTTACTCTTTTTTTTACTATCAAAAACCGCTTCCACCATTTTTTCCTTCCTTTCTTCTCTCTCTTCCCCTCCTTTCTCTTTCTTTTCTTCTTTTCTTCTTTCTTCTTTCTTTTTCTTTCTCTTCCTCTTCCTCCTTCAGGTGAAACGCCTCTCTGGGGGAAGGGATAAGGCGCATATGTAGCGTGCGAATCTCCATCAAATTCAATTAATTCTGGGGGAAGGGATAAGGCGCATATGTAGCGTGCGAATCTCCATCAAATTCAATTAATAATTATATAGATTCGTTCTTACCTTTTATAAATATTTAAGATAATTATATTTTGACATAATATTTTAATATAATTATATAAATTAATTAATTTTTAATTAAATTACACTCTATTTTATACTAACAGAAAATTAATTATTTATTTTATTACCACACTCATTATTATTATTATTATCAATATTATTATTATTTATATTTTGACCCCTAAACTTTTAATAATTATATTATTTTATAAAATTACACATAATAATATATAATAAATTATATATTTTTTTAACTATGATTAAATAATATTAGTATAAATTCTGTAGAATAATTAAAAATCTGGGTTGTTACACTTACTGCAAGTAGACCCGATATAATATTTAGTGTTTGTATATATGCACATTTTCAATTCGCACCTAAAGAGTCACACATTATCACAGTCAAATGTATTTTTAGATATCTTGTTGGCACTCCAAATTTGGGATTATGGTATCCTGAGAGAACCACTTTTGAACTTTTTAGTTACTTGGATGTTGACTTTGCAGGATGTAGACTTGATCGAAAAAACACAAGTTGTACTTTTCATTTTCTTGGACACTCACTCACTCACTTCTTGGTTTTGCAAAATACAAAAATCAGTGGCTCTGTCAATTGCTGAAGCAGAATACATTGCTGCCGCTTAGTGTTGTGCGCAATTGCTTTGGATGAAACAACAACTTCAAGATTTTGGATTTCATTATGATCATATTCCTATAAAATGAGATAACACAAGTGCCATTAACTTTTCAAAAAATCTTATTCAACACTCACGCACTAAATACATTGAAATAAGGCATCATTTTCAAAAAGATCATGTACTTAAAGGTGACATTGAGCTTGAATTTGTACCTACAAATCGTCAATTAGCTGATATATTTATCAAGCCTCTTAATGAAAAACAATTTTGTTATATTAGAACTGAACTTAGTATGATGAATAAATAATAATAATAAATAAATAAAATAATTATAATAATTATTATATATATATATTCTCTCTCACTCACCCATTCTGTCTCTATCTCTCATTCGCTCTCTCCATCACTCTCTATTTTCTCTTTCACTCTTGCTCTTTGTTTCTGTCTTTGTTCTCCTATCTCTTTTTTCACTTTCGCTTCTCCTTCATCATTCAACTTCGGCTCCACCAGCCACAACATCATCCATCACCTTCATCACTACCATCATCCATCCAAATTCCTCACCGACCTACCAAGATCTATCATTGCTCTACATCCATCACCAATCTACAAAAATTCATCACCGATCTATATGATCTTCTCCATTCTTTTCGATCATCAACGTCATCACCGATCAACATGTTAAAATTATTTTTGCACTGTGTTATATTTTTTTATCTTGTTATTTGTGCTCCAAACTCTCTTGGATTTAATAATGATTGCTTCTACCTTGTCTGAAGAAATTATTTTTATTTGTATTTTCTCTTTTTATGCTAGTGCACTTCGTGTAATTGTTTATGGCCGGATCTTAATGGCCCTTAGTATTATAGATCGGTAATTTGTTTCTTCCAATATAAGTAATTTTTAGTGCATTAATTTAGGGGGAGACTCATATTATGTCATATTTTGAGATTAAAACAACTATTACAAAAAAAAAAAGGTGCTTGTATATTCTGCGCATAATTTTAGGGAGAGTATATATATATTTTTACTCCTTATCTGCACCAATTTTTTTTTTTGCAAAGACAAAAATTAAAAAAAAAGAAAAGAAATGCTTGCAATTTTATTTCAGAAGAAGAAAATATTACTCGATTACATGTAAGTTTTCAGAAGGCTTCACAGATTTTTTTCGTTTCACTTCTCTCAACAACTTTTCATGAGCCCCCTTTATATGCCTCTCTCTATTTTCGACTTATGTGTGTCATGGCATTATAACCGTTGCATAATATTGCACCGCATTATCCAACTGAGCATTTTTCCTTTCTAGCTCTTTCTTCTCCTTACGAATATTAGCCAGTTGTTGTTTTAACAAGCACACATCATCTTTCCATTGTTGATTTTCTTGTATTCTTGTTTGTAATCGTCGAGCCATATTGGATACTGCAATCATTGCCTGTGTACTAAGAGCCATAGTGTTATTAATAGCATCGATATCATTCTGATTACCAACAACACTGGGACTCTCATTTACAGGAATAGCGTGTGACTGCACCATTGGTAACCTCTCATTTGCCTGCATTACATGCACCTCATGCATATCCGAACCATTGATGGCTAAGATAAGGAATGACATGATTACACAAGAAGGTAAAACAAATTTTTCTCTTCAAACACTTGACAATTTCGTATCTCTGCCTATCATCCTTGTCACTTTTTATGCACTTCACCGATCCAATACTCGATGCATATCTGCTCAAATCTTCTATTTGTCAACATTTTGTGCGTCCAAGATGCTCCAAAATCCCCACAATAATCCCGAAAAGACATAAGGACCATTATTATATTTTTGGCATCTCAAATTATTTTATCAAATGTGTTTGTTTTCTCTCTTCATGTTTTATTTTGATGATGTCAAAGGGGGAGAAAAAATATGATTTTGAACTGTTTTGCATGCATGTGCTTTAATTATATGTTGCAGAGTCATCAAATATTTTGTTGATTTTAATTTTGTATCAAATTCATACTTGTATTGCCATCATCAAAAAGTGAGAGATTGTTAATCATATTGCTTAATTTTGATGATGTCTACAATATTATTTAAAAATTTTAGATTTTTTTAATATACATATTCTATATTATTTGACACAAAATATTATCTGTTTAAAATATATATTGTATGATACATTTGTTATAAATATTATTTAAATGGAAATATTTTGAAAGCATTACTACTTTCGTTTTTGAAAAGGGAGGCAGGTCACTATTCACTTTTTGACAAAATTAATATTGATTAGTTGTATTATTTTGACAAATGTGATATTAGTGAGTTGTCATTTTTTTGACAAATTTAAAATACTCACATGGGGTGGTTGGTTTATAACAAAAATATTTGATTTATATTTTGCATGCAAAGTGAAACATACTCAAGTGATGTTTGAAAGCAAATCATACTTTATATATATATTCTTGTAAAAAGAAAAAGATGAGCAAATCATTTGACAGTGGGTTTTGCATCATTCACACACACATATATATATATATATATATATATATATATCACTATAATAAATAGAAAAAGTTAGTGCAAAAGTTTGACAAAATCCTTACATATATATAATATTATATTCAAAAAGTTTTGAATGAATATTTAAAAAGTTGATTTAACTTGCTTGAGTTTGACAAAAAGAAAAAGTATGCTGAGCTACAAGCTGTCCGTAAGAGCGTCTGAGCATGAAAGGAGCATCTGCATCTCTCCTAACGGATATATTTTTGTTTATAAATATAAGTGTTTGTATAGAGAAAAATTAAGAACTTGAAGAGTAAAAAAAATCTGTGTGCTCCAAAATTTTGAGCATATTGTATTATGTTCTTTCTCTTTCAGATCTAAGTGTAGTCTTTGCTCTTACACTTTCATATGTATTCTTTGTGAGCAAAGTATTGTAAAAATAGGGTTAAAGTATCTCTTATTTTTATTCATTATTTCGTGAGAGATTTTTTTAAGGGTAAGACATTTATTGTTGAGTGAGACTCAATAGATAAAAGTAAAACCTGTGTAAAATCCACAAGCTTGGTGAAGCTTTGGTGGAGTATTGATTCGTTTTGATAGTAAAGAAATTCTCAATGAGGTTCCTTGGGGAGTGGACATAGGCCCGGCGTGCCGAACCACTATAAATCTCGGTGTTTGATTTTCTCTCTCTATCTTTCTTACTTTTATATTGATAATTTTTGTTCTGTATTTTATTTGTTAAAATTCTGAATATTGTGTTTATTATTTTTAATATTGTAAAATTTTTAATAACCCAATTCACCCCTTCTTGGGTTGCCTACCTGGGATAACAAATACAATTGTTATCTTCAGCCAATTTCTGAACAGAGACAAGATTAGAAGAAATAGAATCTGTATGTTGCACTTTATTCAATTTAAACAAGCGATATGTAGTTGAAAGAAGGCCTTTACCAGTGTGTTGGATAGGAAAACTAACTTTGGTTAAAAATTAAACAAAAATGACACATTGACAATCACGTTGCATAAAAATATTTTATTATATATAACTCACACATCTAACACAAATTCAAACTCCAATATAAATTATATTTTTTATGTTATGTGAAGTTATCGTGACATTTGCTGTCTAATTTTGAACAGAAATTAGCTTTAGGAGTAAACTGAGAAAAACTTGAAACATTAAGGGTTAAAGTTAGAAAAAATAAATTTTAAGAGTCAAAGAAAGAACGTGGTCAAATATAAAGGAGACAAAGTATAATTTATCTTTATTTAAATAGTAAAAGTATAAATTTATACTTAATTACTTAGAAATTATCTAGAATTAACATCTTATAATTTAGATTTATTCTACATATAGATCTCACGCTACACAAATTTAATTTCAACCATACAACTCTCATCCGGGATACATTTAGCTTCGTTTGATTTTAGATTTTTGGTTAAAAAAACATAAAAAGACAAAATTAACTACATAAGTTAATAAGACAAAATATCACATCGAAACCATAATCATTACATTTTTCTTTCACAAAAGTCAAAAAAGTTAAAAAGCCAAACCAAATGAGCCTAAAAAAGCTAATACCAAACGAAGGTTTAAATGATATTTTTCTATAAATCTTATTTCTTAATATTTAGAGTCTACAGTGTATGTTATTTAAAAAGAGTAATGCTAAAGGCTTCGAAAAGAGAGGCGCGAATTTGCCTCGAATAGGTTTTTTTTTTTTTTTTTCCTATGTTGGTTTGGTTTTGTTTTTTTTTTTTTTGGAAGGGTTTTTATGTGTACTCTAAACCTAAACCCTAAAAAAAAAAAAAAAGAATCAAACCAACATAGCCCAACAAAAAAATAATAATAATAATAACAACAACAACAATTTAGCCTAAGTGGTTTGATAAGATGAATGAGTTAGGTTAGACTGATTGGGTGATAAAATTGACTGATCAGTTAGACTGCTGGTTAAAATTTGTTAACTTCATATAATTTTGTATGAGTTTTTACTGTATTTTTATTTCAAATCAGAAAGACTTGGAAGAAATAAAAAACTAAACCTTAAATTCTAAACTCTACAAGCATTCCTACACATAACCATCCGTAAAAAAAAATAAAAAAAAAATAAAATTACAACTGCCCAATAAGTAAATAAATAAATAAAAACAACCAAACTAACATAACCCAACAAATAAATAAAAAATAATAATAAATGCAACGAAATCAGCACAGTTTTAAAGAAGAAGAAGAAAAAAAAAAAAAACCAATTCGAGCCACTCTCGACGCCTCAAATTCCAGGTCTCAATCTTTTTCCATTTAAAAATAAAAAATAATAAGAGTTGGCCTCTGTTCTGCTTTATGTGTTTAATAAACAAAGGATGATTTATTTTTGAAGAAAAAAATAATTTAGTACGTTTGGTTTGAATTTTTTAAATTAAATTTTTTGAAAATTGAGTTTTTTGATTTTCATATGTTTTTGTTTTTAGTGAATATTTTTAAAATTTTAAACATTTTTTTTACTTTTTTAGATGTACCTTATTTAGATGTATCTAAAAAGTAAAAAATTTGTGAAAAAATATTTTTAAAAATTAATAAATACATAAAAATACAAAAAATGTACTAAATTTTCGTATTTGTTTTTGTATTTTTGGTATTTAGTGAATTTTTAAAAGGTTTCTTTCCCAAATTTTTTACTTTTTAGATATATTTATGTTAGGTATGTCTAAAAAGTAAAAAAAAAAAAAAAATTGCTTAAAATATTAAAAAATTCAGTAAAAACAAAAAAATACGGAAAATAACAAAATAAAATTTTCTGAAAAGAGTTTTTGGAAAACTCTAACCAAGCATGCTTAGTGTTTTTTATTTCAGTTTTCTAAAAAATAAGTTTTTTATTTTTTGTATTTTTTTATTTTTATTGAATATTTTTAAATGTTAAGCAATTTTTGTTTTTTTACTTTTTAAGATGTACCTTACTTAGATGTATCTAAATAGTAAATTATTTGTGAAAAATATTTAAAAAATTAATAAATACACAAAAATATGAAAAATGTACTAAATTTTAGTATTTTTTTTATGTATTTTTTATATTTAGTGGATTTTTTAAATATTTTTTTTTCAAATATTATACTTTTTAAGTGTATTTATGTTAGGTGTTTCTAAAAGTTAAAAAATTTAAATATTAAAAAAATTCAGTGAAAACAAAAAAAATACGAAAAACAGAAAAACAAAATTTTTTAAAAAGTAAATTTTGAAAATTAAAAACAAACAGAGTGAATGGATTGTTTTTTCTACATGCCTAATCAATAAATTTTAATAGTTTAAGGACGAACAAAAACAATTTCGTGGTTTGAGATTCCTAAATTTTTTTTTTTAAAGAAAATTACTGCTAATAGCAGAAAGTGTTTGAGACATACACAAACTTTTTATAATTTAAATCATAATGATGTGATATAATAATGTCAACTTTTAATTTGTTATACAATTAATACTAAAAAGACCCAACTCCTTTACCACATAATGTATATTTGAAATTGTGAATCTCTAAAATTAGGATAACTCTATTTACACACCATAATTTATCTTAAGACACACCAGTACTTAATTCACACTTTTAATAATTTAATAAATAATAAATTTGTTCAATACCCACCACAATATTCCATTTTTACCTTTAATCACACACCCCACCACTGCCACTACCTATAACCCAGCTCTGTCGCCGGCGCCGATGTAGCCCATTCCCTTTGTCCTCTCTTCTTCAAGCCACCATTGTGATCTACTCCTCAGCCTCCCCTACTTCAGATCTAGGGTTTTAGAGGCTAGAGATTTAGGATTTCAGAGGCGAAGGAAAGAAGAAGAAGAATGAGGGAAAGAATGGTGAGCGAAGGGTATCAGAGGGAGGGGATTGAAGAGGGAAGTTAACGAGAAAAGTGTTGCAAGGGTGGCGCAAAGGGATAGAGAGGATGACACCAAACCGGTGGGGTGACAGCATCATCACCGGCGCTGGCTAGGGTTTACAGTGGCACCATAGATCTTTCACCCCCTTCTATTGCCACCAAAACCCCCATTTTACAAAAGCAAGCGCGCGCGCGCGCGCGAGAAAGAGAGAGAGAGAAAGAAAGATGTGCAATTTACAGGAAGGAAAAATCCCGAAATCTAAGTGAAAGAGGTGCTGGCGGCTGCTAGAGGATGCGGGAGAGGGGTTGACAGCGGCAGAAGGTGGAAAAGTCACTGGCAGTGGTGACGGTAGAAGGAGGGGCTGCTGGTTAGGGCTTCGGAGGAGAGAGAAAAGAGAGAAAGTAGAAAATGATATTTTGGTAATTCTTTTTATGGACAGAATAGTAATAAAAAAAATTTTAAAAAAAATAGTGTGGGATGAATAAATTAATGGTGTGTAAATAGAAGCACCCCTAAAATTACTTTTCTTCTAGCAAAAGTAAAATTTTACTTTCTTTACTATCTCACATTCAAAATCAATGAAATTACTCACATAAAAGGTGAATTTTTTTTCATTGATTATAGATTTTTTTATGAAAAAATAAAGATATATATATATATATATATATGTATATATGACTTTTAATGTTGTTTTGGTAACATGTCAAAAAAGTCAAAAATCAACTTTTAACCTATTTTGAGTTATATCACCTTTCACATAAAACAGTAAAAAAAATTTAAAAAGTCAAAAAATTAACTTTTAACTATCTTTCCAAAATACACATGTGCAACTATATTAACCTATTGTCAAACGATCCCTTATTTTCAATTATTTTTCTAGACAATAGAGAATTAAAGTTTGAAAAATTACACGTTTATTTTTTAAAAAAAATATTTACACAATCATGAAAATTTTTATAATTTTAATATTTCAATACGTATTGAGTTTATCATTAATATATAATAATTTTTTCAAACTTGGACTGAATTGATATTTTCCAATAAGGAAAATGGGTGGAAGCTCTAATTAGAGCTACCACTAATGATGTGGGAGTAGGTCTTACCCACTGCCACAATATGTGGAGTCCGGATCCTTGGCCGCCCCTTCCTGCGGCTGTTCCTACGGCACCCCCAAAACAACATCGTTTTGGGGGAAATTTCAATTTAAAAAAAAAATAGAACAGAAGCAAAGTAAACCAGAGAGAGGGAGAAGAGGATCTGCAAACCAAACCAGACCAGAGAGGGGAAGAAGGGAATCTGCAAACCAAACCAGACCAGAGAGGGGAAGAAGGGGATCTGCAAACCAAACCAGAGAGGGAGAAGAAGATGTCTAAAAAAAAAACTATCAAACCCACCGTAGCTCTTTACACAAACCCAAATCAACTTTCTCTCCCTCTCAACCACACAAACAACCCCAAGATTGAAGAATTGGTACCGATTGATTAAAACTACAACCAAATAAGGCTTGATCTTCTTGTTTTCCTTTTCCTTCTCCCTCACATTTTTGTCATATGAAATTGTTAAATTTGTAAAAGGAAAATGCAGTTTTGATTTTTTTTTAATTTTAAAATAAGTAAAATTTATTGAAAAACAGGCAACAAAGGGGTGTACAACTCATATGCAGAAGAAGGTGTATAGTAATTATGCATCACAAACCATATCAAAAAGGCTTTACAAAATCCAAAAATTGATCCAAGAAAGAATTAAACCACCTCCGTGGACCAACTATACAAAAATGACTAAAGAATACTCTTCAATTTAAAAATACATCTCTCAACACCATCAACAGATCCCCTATATTGGTCACCCCAAAGTACCCACAACAACGCTAATGGGGAAATTTCAATTTAAAAAAAAAAAAAACAGAACAGAAGCAAAGCAAACCAGAGAGAGGGAGAAGAGGATCTGCAAACCAAACCAAAAAAATTAGTTAATTGTTCAGGCCCCTCTTTCGTCTCTCGCCGCCTAAGTCGCCTCACCGCCACGTCAGTCGCCTCACCGCCGCCTCTCTTCGCCTCGCCTTACCTCCGTAGCCTCTCCATTCGTCGCCTCCACTGCCCTCACCTCGCCTTGCTTCTGCCTCCCTCGCCTCCGTTCGTCGACTCTCTCCCTCTCTCTCGTTGCCTTTTTTGTCTCAGAGGCTAGGGTTCAAAATAAGAAAAGGGAAAAGCAAAGGGGAAAGCAAATAAGGGAAAAAAAATAAAATAAAATACTCCAAAACGACGTCGTTTTGGAGGGCGGTAGGATACTGCGGCCGAGGATCCAGACTCCAATATGTGTTATCACTACTAAAATTTTGACTTTTTACGACGGCAAATGACTTTTTGTGACGGCAAGAGAGGGGTCGCAACTGGGGGCGTTGCAAATGAGTCTTTGCGACGGCACAATGCCGTCACTAATGTTTTGCGACGCCATTTTTTCTTTTTGCGACGGCACTTTGCAGTCACTAATAATGTTTGAAATTTCTTGACTTTTTACGATGACACTATTTTAACGTCGCTAAAAATGTCATTTGAGATGGCAAAAAACGCCGTCGCTAATAGTCTTTTTTTTTTACAACGACAAGAACACTATTTTTGCGACGGTGTGGTGCCGTCACAAAAAGTATTAAAAAAATAATAAAATTTCTATTTTTTGCAACAGTTTAGTGCCGTCGCAAAAAGTAAAACCTGTAACAAAATCAATAAAAATATTAAAATTTTCTGTTTTTTGCAACGGTGTAGTGCCGTCACAAAAAAAAAAAAAAAAAAAATCCTACGATAAAATTATTAAAAAAATTAAATTTTTTCCATAATAACATATAGGGATGGCAATTTGAAACCGGCCCGATGGGGACCCGATCCCCCGACCCCGAATCGAGTGGTTTTTCCCCGAAAAATACCCCCGACGGGACGGGGATGGTATTTAAAAATCAATCCCCGAACAGATTCGGGCCGGGGACGGGGATCAGTGTCCCAGCCCCGTACCCGGCCTGGCCCCGTCCCCGTTCCCGTCCCCGACCCCCGGCCCGATTTATCTCCGATATTAAATTACAATTTTACCCTTATATACACACACATGTATATATATATATATATATATAAATCACTGACTTTACGTTGACCACTCACTTTACAAACCACTGACCTTACCTTTTTTTTGTTTTTTTAATAAGCACTTAACAAACCACTGACCACTCACTTTCACCTCAGATCTCATCTCTTTCTTCTCTACGCCGTCTTCGTCTCTCATCTCCCTCTAGCTCACTGACTTTTCTCTCTCTCTCTCTCTCAGATCCACAGCCACCACACAACGTCTCTCATCCACTCCCTCCCTTCTCGACGTCGCCGACCACCACCGCCGCTCACAGATCAGATCAGATCTTTTTTTTTTTTTTTTTTCAGATCTGTTTCAGATCTATCTCAGATCTGTTTCACATTTTTTTTTTTAGATCTGTTTCAAATCTCATCTGTCTTGGATGATGATGTTGTTGTATTTTCTGAATTTATTTTTTTTTCAGATCTGTTTCATATGTATATATATATATATATTTCTTATATTTGTTTCAGATCTGATCTGTCTCGAATTTTTACAAAAAAAAAAATTTCCAGATCTTTTTCAGATCTGTCTTGGATGATGTTGTTGTTGTATTTTTTGAAATTATTTTTTTTTTTTTAGCCTGGGATTGCTCGGGGTCGGGGAAACCCGATCCCCGTTGGAGACGGGGGTGGGGGCAGTGATAGATTCCCCGTCGGGGATCGGGGCCGGGGCCGGGGGAAATTCGACCATCGGGGATCGGGGACGGGGAGGGTGATCCCCGGCCCCGCCCCGCCCCGTTGCCATTCCTAATAACATAAAAATTCCTATATAAAAATAACAATTTCCCCATAATAAAATGTTCTTCCATTCATAATTACACATCAACAAAATTATCCCACTACATAATTACACATCAAGCTTAAAAACTTCTGGAATTAGCAATACCCAGATACAAAAACAGAGAAAATATACAAGGAAACTATGTCCATTCTCAATCCAACAATGCAAATTCGAGCTATTGTCTGCATTGTTAGCTTAAATCAACAACAACCAATTGAAAAAACAGAGAAAATTTAATTTTGTGGTACTTTTTTCAGAGTAAGTAGAAAATGAACAAATGTTGGAATTTTCAATCTTCTTTCACCTGTTCTGCAATGTTTCCTGCTTCAGAAAGAGCTTCTTTGTTTTGGAAGAGAGCTTAGCTAATGTGGTGGTGTGGACACCTCCAATTACAGCAATGAGAGGAACCAAAGCAAGAGTGACAAGTGCTAATTGCCAAACAGCAGTGAAACCCACCACAAATCCAGACACAAATGTTGCCATATAATGTAAAAAATTCCCCAACTGCACAAAATCATACCCAAAAAAAAACACAAACCTGTTCAGAATAAATTTGCAAAACTTTGACAACAAAACATTGAAACCAAACGGGGTTTTTCTTTTCATTCACCTTCTCGCTAATGGCGTCCTGAACCATCACTGCATCAGTGTTAATGGCGAAAACGACATCGGAAGTTCGGACCTCTGTATCGAAAAATGGAATGTCTTGATTCAGAGCTGCTTCTAAGTACTTAATCCTCATTTTTGTCGATTGTCTCTCTTCAGTCCACATCCAACACGAAATCTCTGTAACCATTTTTCAATTCCTTTCAATTTCATTGCAAATTTATGAAATACAAACCAAGAATTAAATACCCAAATGATCAATCTATATATATATATATAACTCACCTGCCCATGAAGATGCCCATATTGCAGCCCCAACAAGAAGGAAGTAAAACGCATACTGCAAAAATTCACAATCAAAAACACTTTCAAATCCACCAAAAAAACAAAAAACCAATATTGATAACTTCGTGTGTCATCTTATCAATGTTGTTCGCATTAGACCCAAAAGAATTCACAAGATCGGCGAAGAATCGAAGAAACAGAGGCAACGAAGAGCCATGAACAATGGCACCAACAGTCCCAATTGCCATCAAAACATAGTCCAACCCCAAATCCTTGTGAATATAATGAACAGACAACATTTCTGGTAGTTTACCCCAAATCAAACCCAAGGTTAAAATAGCGGGAAAATGAAATGGGGGAATTAAAGAAATGGGGGAATTAAAGAGCAGGAAAATGAAGGCTCCGTTTGGTTATGATTTTTTGAATTTTTTGAATATTTTAAAATATTTTAATTTCAAAATATTATGATTTTAATTTTTTAAATTTTGAAATATTTTATAAAAATAAATTCAAACTCTATTTTATAAAAATATTTTTAAATATTTTAATTTTTTTATTATGTATTTGGTTACGATTTGAGTGTAGAGTTGTGAAAATAGTATGAAGTTTCGACTTATGTGTTTGGTTATGAGTTTTAAAAATAATTTTTTAATTGAGTTTTGTTTTATGTGTTTACAATTTGAGTGTAGAGTTTTTTTAAATTTAAAATATTAACATTTTAAATTATTTCAAATTTTTGAATATTTAAATTATTTAAATTTTTACGATTTAGATTTTTTGAATATTTATTTTAATTTTTTACTTATTAAATTTTTTAGATTATTTAAATTATTTAAATATTTATTATTTAAATTTTTTGAATATTTATTTTGAAAAAAAATTATTTCCTTTGTAGTATTTTCAATTAAAAATTTGATTAATGTTATTTTCTGTTAATAATAATTTTTTTTAATTGAATTTTAACAAGAATTTGGTTATGAGTGTTGATCAGAATTTTTAGTAGTGTGAAAGTAAAGTGTTTTGTTATAAGTTATAATAATTTAAATTAAGTTTTGAAAATTCTTTCTAAAACTCATAACCGAATAAATTTTCTTACTTCATATGTCAAATCAAACTTTCAAAACTCAATTTCTCACTTAATTCAAAAACTCAATTCAACACTCTATTCAAAAACCATAACCAAACAAATTTTCTACACTCAAATCATAATTCCACAACTGACAAACTCAAAATACAACTCATACTCTCAAATCACATTTACAAAACTCTACCAAACGCAACCGAAATATTTTTGGTTAAAATAAATTTATTTTTTTTGTAGTTAATGATTTTTTTTTATTTTCCATTTTTTTAATTACTAAGGTTGAAAATTTATTTGTTTCATTTTTATTTTAATGAAAAAAAATTATTATTTTTTTATTTCGAAGAAGTAGGGGTAATATTTTAATAAAAAATATTTTTTCACGGCTCATTATTTATTTATTTTTTTGTTACTAAAAACCAGGAACTAATTTTTTGTGGTAGAGGAAAGGGAGCGACAGTGAAAGTGGTGGATAAGAGGTGATGGTCATAGTGGTAGTGGTGGTGGTGGCAGTGACGAAGGAGATTAGTGGTGAAGTTGTGGTAGTGGTAGAGGAGATGGAGTGGCGATGGTGGATGAGAGGTAATGGTAGTAGTAGTGGCAGTAGTGGTGGTGGTCATAGTTTCACCCATTGATTTAAGTATGGTGTTTGTTTTGAGCTTTCAAATCATAATTCTACATCCATTTTTCAAAACTCACTTCAAAATATAATCATTACTTTTCAAAACTCATAACCAAACACATAATTCAAAACTCTTTTCAAAACTTAATTCAAATCAATTTTTAAAATATTTAAATATTTAAATATTTTAAAAATATTTTAATTTTGTGAGAGACAGATAAAGAAGAGAGATAGAGAGAAAGACAGAGTGATGAGCGAGAGAGAGACAAAATGGTTGCTAAAAGTGTATTTTCTTATAGTGGATCGATAAATCGAGAAAGAACTCGATAAATAGAGAAGATGGAAGGGAGAGAGTGAGCAAGGCGAACATAGTGAGGGAGAAATAGACAAATAGACAAGCAGACAGAGAGAGAGAGAAGAGCGATGAGTGAGAGAGAGACAGGGGAAAAGAGAGATAGAGAGAAAAAGAGAGAGAGATAGAGAGATAAAAAAAGAGAGAGAAACAAGAGATGAGCAAGAAATAGACAAAAAGAGAGAGAAATAGAGCGAAAAGAGATGAGTGAGAGAGAGGCACAGAAAAATAAAGAGACAGAGAGAGAAGAGAGATGGGCGAGAGAGATAGAAAGATAAGAGAGAAAGAGAGAGAAAAGAAATGAGAGAGAAGAGAGATGAGCGAGAGGGACAAAGAGAGAAGACCGATGAGAGAGATAGAGAGAAGAGACATATGCGAGAGACACAGAGAGAAAATGAAAGAGAGAAACAGACAGACAGAGAAAGAAGAGTAATGAGTGAAAGAGATAAAGAAAAGAGAGAGAGATAGAGACAGAGAGACATGAAGATGAAAAAATGAATGAAAAGAGAAAATGTTATATCAAAAGAGTAAGACGACATCGTTTTTTTTAATTTTTTTTGCGACAGAAAAATACTGTTGCATTTATTCAAACCAGTTTGTAACTGTATATATATGAAATTGTTTCAAAACCACAATCACTATACTAGGTTAGAGTTTTCCAAAAACTCTTTTGAGAAAATTATACTTTCTTGTTTTCTGTGTTATATTGTTTTTACTGAATTTTTTTAAATATTTTAAGTAATTTTTTTAATTTTTAGACACACCTAACATAAATACACCTAAAAAGTAAAAAAAAAAAAATTGTAAAAAAAATCTTTTAAAAATTCACTAAATACCAAAAATACAAAAAAAATATAATAATTCAATACATTTGTTTTTTGTATTTTTATATATTTACTAATTTTTAAAAATATTTTGTCATAAATGTTTTATTTTTTAAATAAATCTAAGTAAGGTGCATCTAAAAAAAATATTTAAAATTTTAAAAATATTCATTAAAAAAAAAACACGAAAGTCACTTTTTACGACTGTAAAAAATGCCGTCGCGAAAAAAAAGAGTATTTGCGACGGTACAATTTGCCGTCTCAAATATTCCCTTTTTCGTGACGACAAACGGTGCCGTCGCAAATACTCTGTTTTTTTGAGACGACATTTTCTACTGTCGCAAAAAGTGACTTTTTGAGACGACAAATATACCGTCGCAAATAGTTCCGTCTTTTAAGTCCCATTTTCTTGTAGGATATGCTTGTTTTTTTTTTTTTTTTTTTTCATCTCATTAGCGGTGGTTTTTTTTTTTTTTTTTCATCTCATTAGCGGTGGGTTTAGACTCACTAAATTAGTGGCCTCCAGCGTAATTATTTCCCATAAAAGTTCTACACAACTTGTCCAGCAAGAAACTTGCGATAGGGTTTAACCACGACTCCTAAAACCCACTTCTTTCACATCCCAATTCTGAGAAACCACAAGACCCAGTTCCGATCTCTCAAAACAATATGAGTTTCTTCAAAGGAAACTCTCTCAACATGATCCAATCCTTGAAGAACCACATCAAATCGGCCAGCAATCATTGCAGACACCTCTCAACTTCATCATCATCATCATCCTTGATCCTCAAGAAACCACCGCCCTCACTACTCTCCGATTATTATCAATCATCGATCCTCACCCCCTTGGCCGTTCGCAACTTCCATTCCTATAAATACAAGATCAGATCTCCCATGAACTTGGGCATCCAATTCGTCCCGGAAAAGAAGGCCTATATAGTCGAACGATTCGGAAAATTCGTCAAAATTCTAAACCCGGGTCTCCACTTCTTGTTTCCCTTCGTTTACAAAATCCCCTATGTTCACTCCCTCAAAGAACAAGCGATCCCGATCTCCGATCAAACCGCCATAACCAAAGACAACGTGCCGATCACCATCGACGGCGTGCTCTACATCAAGATCATCGATCCAATCTTAGCCTCGTACGGCGTCGAGGACCCGATTAACGCCGTGGTACAGCTCGCGCAGACCACCATGCGAAGCGAGCTTGGAAAAATCACCATGGACAAGACGTTCGAAGAGCGAGACGCGCTCAACAAGTGCATTCTAGATTCGATCAACGATCGGCCTCTGCGTACGGATTGGGGATTGGAGTGTCTCCGATACGAAATCAAGGACGTGAATCCGCCGGAAGGGGTGAAGGAGGCGATGGAGTTGCAGGCCGAGGCGGAGAGGAAGAAGAGGGCTAAAATCCTGACTTCGGAAGGGCAGAGACAAGACGACATTAACATTGCGGATGGGAAGAAGAACGCGGTGATTTTGAGATCCGAAGCCTCCAAGATTGCGCAGGAGAATGTTGGGAAAGGAGAAGCGGAAGCCATTTTTATGAACGCGAAAGCTACTGCGAAAGGGATTCAAGAAGTGTCGAAAGCTATTGAAGAAAGCGGAGGGGTTGAGGCGACGAGTTTGAGCATTGCAGAGCAGTACATTGAAGCGTTTGGTAAGATTTTGAAGCAGAGCACCACCGTGTTGGTTCCTGGCACAGCGGCTGATATTTCCAGCGTAGTAGCTCAGGCGGCCACTATTTACAATAAAGTTTCGGAGACGAAGCGGTTTTGAAGGTGGGTGGGCATCCGAGAAGCTTGGTTGGTAGGATACTAGAATATATTGACATATATTGCATATTAGTTGTTTTCAATTCCTACTTAGGACTAGATTGAATTTGAATGCAATAGTCACGCATGCCATATAAAAATATTTTATGATTGTTTTGGTTATTATGTGATTTGAAAAATTGAACCTTCTAAGACACTCTTTAATAGTTCATATTCTTTCATCAAATTTAAATTTGATGAAAAAATAATATTTTTTTTACTCCAATAATTTTATCAAATTGGTATCATATCGAGAACATTAAAAAAAAATCCACCAAATTGAGAACGTCTAGAGCTTCATTAAATCACTGTTAATAGTCGTTGGATTTCCACCACTGGATGTCCCCGGATGACTAACTCTAGGCCGGTTGATCGACCAACATCCACCCGGTTGACCGACCAACATCCACCCAATCGTCTGATATTTTGATGAAAGGTCAAACTCATTCAAATTTGATGAAAAAAGAAAAGAAGATAAAACCAATGGGGATGCCCTAAGTACCATTGCTATGTCACTTGCAATTTTTGAATTGGGTAATTGGATAAAATGAATTCAGATTTAAATTATCTCTTATCTAATTTGTCAAAATTGGATTAAATTATGTCGGAAACTGATCCTCATCTGGACCGGTTATGTGTTTCATTCACCAATTTAGTTGCAAATTCTGGACAAAAACACTTAATTAACCACATTCTTTACATTAGTCTGCACTGCCGCTTGAGAATCATCCAGACAACAACTTTGTCAAACAATATCATCAACGCAGGAAGGCTCTTGAGAGCCATTTGATCACGCTACAGTAATTTCAACCATTAAATTTTAAATTTGAGTCCCATTCACTTCAATCATGAGAGTTACTTTGGAAAACGAAGAAATTTGTACTGTAGATGGGAGACGTTAATAGTAGAAATAATTCACATTTTAGGATAAAGGAATTTTAGCCCTTCAATTCATCCCCAAAAGAGAGGAAAAAATTGTTAGAGACACCCTTAGGTTTCTTACCCTTTCTTTTTTGGGGTCAATATTATCAGCAAACCAATGCAGTTCATCCTACGTACAATGAACTTTAAAACAAGCCAAGTCAGTCTAGAAATTTTAAAACATTACAACTGTAGCAAGACAATTGTTTCCTCGAACAGCAAACTTGCATATCAGATATAAATTTGCAAGCAACCAAGAAAGGAAAGAGTCACACTTTCATGCTCTCACTATATTTAAGCAACAACTTTCAATTCACCCAATAAATTTTTCACATAATAACCCATTCTTACTACCTGTGATTCACTAACAGAAGAGAAACAAACATACAAACATACCAAAAGTCAGAAGAGAAACAAACACACAAACATACCAAAAGTATGATTTCTATGGTTGTTCGAATGATATTATAATCAGCAGCTAATACAATTTCATAAGTAAGGCACATACCAAAGTAATCCCAAGCACAATGGTTAGGATTATTTGGCTGTCATTGTTCATATAACCACCATTTATGGTTGGAGCAGCTGCCGGAGGAAGTACATACCCTTCCACGTTGATGGCCAGTTTCATACCGTGAAAGCAGTAGCCTCCGCTACTGAGGAAGTAATAAGGCCTCGCTTGTTTGAGCTCAAACACATCCCTCCCGCCCCTTGTAATGTTGGTGATGAAGTTCTGGTCATTGCATTTCTCATAGTTCGTCTTGTTTACCTCCAGCACATTGTAGTAGCGCTTGTCAAACACAAAATCTTACAATGAAATACAAAAAATATTGAAGTTAGAACAATACAGTTTTATCATTAGGAAGAAAACTGAGACTAGCAGAGCAGAATTGACACTGTAACTCAGATTTCTCCACACAAATTAATTCAGCATTCAATTGTCAAAGGAAATCGAATTATTTTAAAGTCACTCACTAATTTGAATTTGTTGCATCCCAAATAATGGTTAGCTGGGAAGCCAAATAGCAGCATAATGTTGCTATTTCCGGCTGGAAAATGATGTGTGCCCAGAAATTCTACCCGAATTTTATCCCGAAGCTTATGTGTATGGTGTCGATTTAAAATTGATAGTGTGGATCATACTCCTAATAAATGTGATTCATAGATGTAATTTTTTTTGGTTACTTTTCTAGATAAGTAGTATTGTTGAGTTCTAGTTAGCTGCCATCTTGTACAGCATGAAGATGTGCTTGATTATTGAGGGTAGTAGTGCTTGATTATTGGGGCTCTGTTTGGTTTAATTTTTGGCATAAGATTTCAAATTTTGAGTTATATTTTGAAAGATAAGTTTCTAAAATGAGATTTGACAAGAAAAAATTTGTTTGATTATGAGTTTTGAAATTGTTTTGGGTTTATTTTTTTAATATTTAAAAGTTTTCTTATTTTTATGTTTTCAGGGAAAATATTTTTTATTTAAAATATTTATTTTTTTAATGTACGTTGTATTTACTACATTTATGCGCTATATTTTTTTTAAATATTTAAAAAATTTAAAAAATTATTTTTTATTTAAAATATATCATTTTTATTTTAAATATTTATTTATTTAAATATTTTAATTTTTTAAATGCTCTAAATATTTTTTTTATTTTAGATATTTAATTTTTTTATTATTTAAAAAAAAAATTGGATCACCCATATATATATATATAAATCATAACAAATTATTTGGTTAATACTCAAAAAAATAACAAAATATGTTTCTTCAAAAATAAAAAATATATATTTAAAGAACAAAATAAAAAAAAATCTTTTGATTTTTTTTTTTTTAAATAGAGTTTTGAAAAGAATTTTTGAATTGAATTCTAAAAAAAAAAAAAATTGGTTATGAATTTTGAAAAGAATTTTGAAATTTTTCGATCCAAATTATGATTTAAAAATCAAACCAAACACTACCTTTGAGTTTTAATGTTACCATTTCACCAAATTCAAAATGAGAAAAGAAGAAACAATGTAAAAAACATGTCCTCTACGGATTGTGATCATCTGCCATTGCTAAATTCCATTATAATCAAGATTAGAGGGTAAAAATGCCAACATCAATTCACTAGTTAGAATTTGGATAACCCCTTACACTATTAATTCATTCTAGCATTATTGTGTATATATATTATTAGCACATGTATTCTCCTTAATACTGACAGTGGGCCTTAAAGAATAGTATGTGGGCCACATATGAAAACTACTAGGAAAAATTACACATTAGTAGGAATTTGAAAAAATATTTACAAATTAATAAAAAAAATATTATAGATTCAATTATTAAAATTTATAAAGTTTTTCATTAATTTGAATTTTTTTTTAGAAAACTACACTCATATGTAGTTTCTCCAAACTACTATTAAGCAGGACCCACTCTTGAAGAGGTGAGACTAATTTTGACAGGTGGAATGTGATATACAAGGGTTTAGCAACGCTTAATTAATAATTAGGATTGATTGTGAATAGAAAAATAATTGAGAGTACTAAAAGTGGTACTCTAATAGCACCACTAATAATGTGGCAATAGATATGTCTTGTTTTGTTTGTTTGTTTTTTTTTTAACATTCTCAATGCATTAGTGCTATTAGTGATCTTTTTTTAATGGTATGAATCATTATTGATTGTGAATATTGCCCATTAGTTAATTAGACTAAATTTGCATATTATAAATTAAAAGAAAAAAGAAGTGACTGCACAAAATACAAAACACAAAACACTTGCTTCTCTTTAAAAAATAAATAAATACACTTTGAACTGGTTTTCATGGTATAACTGAATGCTTTGAACTGGTTTTCATGGTATAACTAATGCCTAAACGTATAACGGTAGTGGTCAGTGGACTGGACGGTATTGTTGGATTTGTGGAGTTTATTATAAATTTTATTTTGATAATTTAAATATTTTAATGTATAAAGTTTGTAGATCACTTCATTCTTATAAAAAAATCACATTGATCGGATATTAATAACTATTCGATCAGATCAGATTTTTATCAATAATTTATTTTAAAAATTATATTTATCATTGACTGAAATTTGAATCAAATAACTATTGATATCCAATCAATGTGATATTTTACAAGCACATTGAAAAATTCGAATTATCGAAACAAAACCCGTAGTGATTCACATATTGAACTGGAGAAAAACCTGGCCCTTAAGGCAGCATTTGAATATTTACCTTACGAAATTAAAGAAAAATTAGAGGAATAAATTCCAATCAAGGAAACAGCAACAAAACCCACCAATTAATCGGAGAGAAGGGTAGCGTTTGTTATCTCAGAAAGTTTTGGAAAAAGGAAAAGCCAGAAGTTTCCTTGTCTGGAAAATTTTCTGAAAAGAGGAGATGAAATGAAATCTAGAGCTTGCGTTCAGGTTTTTACGCTAATTTTAATAGAGGGAACTACACAATGAACTTCAAATCCATTTTCCAAATCATAAATTCCATGATACGAAACTCGCAGATAGAAACATACGAAAACGAGAAATGATGAAACTCAGGCCAAAGTAAAATTAGAACAATCAACTCAATTCAAGCATATAAATTACCAACTTCTAATGCATTCACAAACACATTCATTTTCATCAACACAACAATCAAACATATATATATATAGAGAGAGAGATGGAGAGAGAGAGAGATTTACAAAGCCAATCGCCGACGTAAAATTGCTTATGAATCGACCATTCTGTGTAGTTGAAGTCCTTTGTCCAACCCACTCGTCCTCCCACCGTGAGACGCCGCGGTGGCTGACTCACTGCGCAGGTTAGCATCCCCACCACCACCATCAAAACCGTCGTCCACCATACAGAACCACCTTTCCTCAAACCCTCCATCACTGTCAGATTCTCTCTCTCTCTCTCTCTCTCTCTCTCTGTATAGAATAGAAGCATTTATAGCGCCAAATCAACTTTGGTGAGCACCAGAAAGGATGACCACAGCGCAGACATATCTGTATGTATGTATCTATGTTTGTATTGTGAGGCCATTTTTGGAAATGGAGAGGGTGGCGCATTTGCCAACCCGGCGCACTTTAGCAGTAACTATTTGAGTTGCGCCTGAATTCACGCCAAAGTCGAGAAGTCTTCGCACTCTATACGGGAGTCAGGGCCTTATCACCGTACACGTGTGCAGCTTAACCATTCTGATGAGATTTTGCAGCTCACTTCCCATGCATGATTGATTGATTACATGTACGAATCATGAAGGGCACTAAATTTCAGCCCTATTTTACACCTTTATTACGAATCTACCACTATATACATGCGGTGCATCACACATTCATGCATGAAAAGTACTGCGATAAAATCCGCGTGTTCGAAATTACAACAGTGAGGCAAATATTTTGTACGATGAATTTTTATTTATTCGTTATGCATAGTTTGGGAAGTAACTTTTTTTTTAAGTAATTTTTTATAATTTTTTATTAAAATATTAGGTAAAAAATTAATATATTTAAAAATAAAAATTTGAATTTGGACGAAAAGATGTATGAAAGTAAAAATGAGAAATTTTTTTTACTTTTTTATATGAATTGAATTTTTTTTTAACTTTTTACCCTTTTTAAAAAAAAATTAATTTTTTGTAGCTAAAATATTAACTACCCAAAAGAGGCCTTAATGCTTACTGTACGGGAAAGAAATAATTCTTCTCGTATGATCCTGTTGATCAAGTTTGCGCTCCTCCAAACAATGTTGCTTTGCCACCTGAAAACACAAACGTGAGCTAACCGGCGGGTGTGTGCCGGAAACCCCTCCGATGCCTAAGTCAGCAACTAGAGAATAGACAATAAGCTCTGTGTATTCTAGAGTAAGAATTGGGATACCTGTCTATAGGTCTGGTCATGAGCTTTTATAGACTTTACTTTGGCACAATCCTAGTAGGATTCCAACTCTTCCTATGAGAGTCCTCCTAGGAATCACACACCCTACTCACTACCAACCAAGTGAGATGGTTTTGCACAATCTTAGTAGGACTATACTCTCCTTAACAGAGTCCTCCTAGGAGTCATACTCCTACTCACTACCAACCAAGTGAGATGGTTTACACAATCCCAGTAGGACTCTAACTCTCCTTAGCAGAGTCCTACTAGGAGTCTCATCACTGCAAGCCAAGTGAGATGGCTGAACCTTTTACCTCGGTTATACATTCCTGCTCGAACTGATTTATCTTGGTCCCCTGCCCTTCAGACCGTGTGATCGAAAGCCGATCTAACGGATGCCACCCTGCCGAGCTATACACAGCTCGGCCCTCGCCATTGATGCTACCTCCTTTTAATAAGCTGCTGCAACCACACTGAGCTAAGTTACCTCGGTCACACGCTTAAGTAATGATGTAGATGGCGCCCGGCCGAGTTATACCCTGACCGGCGGCCGAGCTGTACCAAGCCCGACATCCTTTCTCACCAATACCTCAGCTAACCACCAGACCCACTTATTTCGGCTGACATCTTTACCTCGGCTAACATTGCGGTCAGCCAAGTTACTTCGACTCTGTGATACTTTAAGCACTACTATCAGTCTTGACTTCGAGATGACGCCTTGTAGAGCTATCGTCTAGCTCAGTCCTCTTTCTATAGATAACTCGGTCCATAGTTCAGCCCAAACCCAAAATATGAGATGTCTTCTTGGCCTAAGACCGAGCTACACCAGCCCTTATCTCGGCCCATTACGCGGTCCAACTCCCAAAGAAGATTCTTCCTAGCTCGGCCCAATTTGTTTACAAATTACCCTCTCAATTGCCCCTTAATTCCATCTGCGTAGCATGATTGGGATTATTTTTCCTCCAGTCGAGCTAAGAAGTTGTTCGGTTTCACGGCTTGTTCGGTCCCAATAAGCCTTGTCAGTTGCTTAGCATGTCCTTCCACTAATCTGGTATGATGTTATGGCGTGCCCCCAACATCCTTGTTCTCCTTGTTACCATCGTCATGCCAAAAATTTGAATAGCCCTGATTTTTTGTCTTTAACGTATGTATCCTTCGAGTTTGTATACGTCGAGTCGTTCTTTCTGTGTCTTGCCGAACAGACTAACTCGGTTTATATGAACCTTGCCAACCTGTTTTGGCCGAGGTAACCATCATCCCGGCCAAAGAGTTTCAGAAATTTTGTTGGACATACCTGCCAACTTCCTGCAGCCTAGATCCTTATCTCAGCTTAGGAGAAGTAAGTGTTGGTTTTTCCAGTCAATCACTCTTTAGCCGATATCCTTACTTTGGCTAAAGAGTACTAAGTGTTGGTTTAATCCAGTCAACCACTCTTTAGCCGATATACTTACTTCGGCTAAAGAGTACCGAGAGTTGGTTTAATCCAGCCAACCACTCTTTAGCCGATGTCCTTACTTCGGCTGAAGAGTACCAAGAGTTGGTTTAATCCAGCCAACCACTCTTTAGCCCGATGTCCTTACTTCGGCTAAAGAGTACCAAGAGTTGGTTTAATCCAGCCAACCACTCTTTAGCCGATATCCTTACTTCGGCTAAAGAGTACCAAGTGTTGGTTTAATCCAGCCAACCACTCTTTAGCCCGATGTCCTTACTTCGGCTAAAGAGTACCAAGAGTTGGTTTAATCCAGCCAACCACTCTTTAGCCCGATGTCCTTACTTCGGCTAAAGAGTACCAAGAGTTGGTTTAATCCAGCCAACCACTCTTTAGCCGATATACTTACTTCGGTTAAAGAGTACCAAGAGTTGGTTTAATCCGGCCAACCACTCTTTAGCCGATATCCTTACTTCGGCTAAAGAGTACCAAGTGTTGGTTTAATCCAGCCAACCACTCTTTAGCTCGATGTCCTTACTTCGGCTAAAGAGTACCAAGAGTTGGTTTAATCCAGCCAACCACTCTTTAGCCCGATGTCCTTACTTCGGCTAAAGAGTACAAAGAGTTGGTTTAATCCAGCCAACCTCTAAGTTGGTTTTTCCAGCCAACCTAGAGTAAAGTGTTTGGTTATTCCGACCAAACGTCCTGCAGCCTGGATCATTATCCTAGGCTTAGGAGGGGTGTTAGTTTTTCCAGCCAACCTCTAAGTTGGTTATTCCAGCCAACCTAGAGTAAAGTGTTTGGTTATTCCGACCAAATGTCCTGCAGCCTGGATCCTTATCCTGGGCTTAGGAGGGGTGTTGGTTTTTTCAGCCAACCTCTAAGTTGGTTTTTCCAGCCAACCTAGAGTAAAGTGTTTGGTTATTCCGACCAAACGTCCTGCAGCCTGGATCCTTATCTTGGGCTTAGGAGAGGTGTTGGTTTATTCCAGCCAACCTCTAGATTGGTTTTTCCAGCCAACCTAGAATAAAGTGTTTGGTTATTTTGACCAAACGTCCTGCGGCCTGAATCCTTATCCTGGGCTTAGGAGAGCTAAATGTTGGTTATTCCGGCCAACATAGAGCTAAGCGTTTGGTTATTCCTGCCAAACTTCTTGATTGCCCCCCAAGTCGGGCAAAGACTTTTCAGAAAGAGTTGGTCAAACCTGCCAACCCACTTTGCCCCTAGTTAGGCAAAGATTTTTGCGCGGTCGGTCCTACTTGTCAACCGTGTTATCTTTTGCCGAAGATGTTTGCTCGGACATCGTTGTTGTGCCAAACTGTTCCTTGGTGCGTGCCCCATCTTCCTCTACCCTGATGTGTTGGTGCATTCTCTCCATCAAGGCTTCCATAGTAAGGGGCAACATCATTGTCATTGAATCCCTCAACTCAGTTCACGATATTCTACTTCAATCAATTTTACACAATCAAATAGATACTGCTCGTCTTCTATATAATCTCTGAGCTCCTTCAGTTTCTTCAAATACTCTTGCCTTGAAACTTTCTTTATAGCTCCAATGCCATCTTCCTCCAAAGCATTAGACCTCTGAACAGCTTCCTTTTCCTCCCTCTGTGTTAATTTTAGCTCAGCTAGCTTCCTTGTTGCTGCTGCATCCCTCTCTTTGGTCATGCAATTGTTCTTCCTCCGACTCAGAACCATCATCATCATCCTGAGAAGTCCGTCTTTTAACTCGTCTTTCTTCTTCACTGCTCTTCTTTTTCTTCAAATATTCCTTCTCTGTTTTCGTCTTCTTCGACTTTCTCTGCTTCGAATCCTGCTTCTCTGTCTTCCGACTCCTTTTTTCTTCCCTTTGCCTTTTATCTGGCTCTTCATAGACTCTATGTCAATCATCATTCTTCTTATTACTTTGTCTTGCTTCCTTACGTGATCTTCGAGAACCTGTGGATCCATCTTCCGCCTTTGTCTATCAGGGCTTTGAGAGCGGTGTGGACTTGAGTCCTATCTTTCTCTTGCTTCTCTCCGCAGATTCCTTCGCTGGGGATCTAATTCCGCCATGGATGGGATAGAAGGTAAACCTTCGCGCCTCCCACCCCCTTCTAGTGTTTGCCCATCAATAGCAGATTGTAGCAAGTTTTCATTGTGCGATATTGCTTTCAACTAGAGAGGAAAACTTGATCAAGAGGTTTTGCTCTTCGTGAAATTCCCACAGACGGCGCCAATTGTACGGGAAAGAAATAATTCTTCTCGTATGATCCTGTTGATCAAGTTTGCGCTCCTCCAAACAATGTTGCTTTGCCACCTGAAAACACAAACGTGAGCTAATCGGCGGGTGTGTGCCGGAAACCCCTCCGATGCCTAAGTCAGCAACTAGAGAATAGACAATAAGCTCTGTGTATTCTAGAGTAAGAATTGGGATACCTGTCCATAGGTCTGGTCATGAGCTTTTATAGACTTTACTTTGGCATAATCCTAGTAGGATTCCAACTCTCCCTATGAGAGTCCTCCTAGGAATCACACACCCTACTCACTACCAACCAAGTGAGATGGTTTTGCATAATCCTAGTAGGACTATACTCTCCTTAGCAGAGTCCTCCTAGGAGTCATACTCCTACTCACTACCAACCAAGTGAGATGGTTTACACAATCCCAGTAGGACTCTAACTCTCCTTAGCAGAGTCCTACTAGGAGTCTCATCACTGCAAGCCAAGTGAGATGGCTGAACCTTTTACCTCGGTTATACATTCTTGCTCGAACTGATTTATCTCGGTCCCCTGCCCTTCAGACCGTGTGATCGAAAGCCGATCTAACGGATGCCACCCTGCCGAGCTATACACAGCTCGGCCCTCGCCATTGATGCTACCTCCTTTTAATAAGCTGCTGCAACCACACTGAGCTAAGTTACCTCGGTCACACGCTTAAGTAATGATGTAGATGGCGCCCGGCCGAGTTATACCCTGACCGGCGGCCGAGCTGTACCAAGCCCGACATCCTTTCTCACCAATACCTCAGCTAACCACCAGACCCACTTATTTCGGCTGACATCTTTACCTCGGCTAACATTGCGGTCAGCCAAGTTACTTCGACTCTGTGATACTTTAAGCACTACTATCAGTCTTGACTTCGAGATGACGCCTTGTAGAGCTATCGTCTAGCTCGGTCCTCTTTCTATCGATAACTCGGTCCATAGTTCAGCCCAAACCCAAAATATGAGATGTCTTCTTGACCTAAGACCGAGCTACACCAGCCCTTATCTCGGCCCATTACGCGGTCCAACTCCCAAAGAAGATTCTTCCTAACTCGGCCCAATTTGTTTACAAATTACCTTCTCACTTACAAAACTTTTAAATAATCTCAAAACTTTTATTTTTTATTCTATTTTATTGAGATGTATTGTAATAATTAATAATAATTAATTAGGTTGAAATCCTTTCCTTGGAATTGTGCCAAATGATGTGAGAAATAAATTATTTAACTATTATTCTATATGAAAACAAAATCTCCGTTGATTCCTTAAATTTTTAAGTTGTTTTGTTCCTGCAATAAATAGAAATAAAGTAATTAATTATCATGCATATGACATGGCAGAAGACATTTTAAGAAAAAAAATGCAGTTAACATTAACAGCACGCGACTCCACATGCCACATCAATGGTAATGGGTCCCATATTTATCGAGATTCATTACAAAAAAAAATTATTTATGCTGTTAATATTTTAGGGGAGTTACGCGTAAATCTTAAAAGGTAAATTTTTTGTCTAATAAATTATGTAATAATTAATGATATTTTTTATTAAATATTATTAAAAATGTCATTAATTCTTAATTTTCAAAGATAATTTAAAATTTGTCACAAAAATGTCATTAATTATAAATTTTAGTGACAATTTAAAAAAATCGTCACAAAAAGTCATTAATTTTCAACTTTCAACAATAGTTTAAAAAATTTGTCATAAAAAAACATTACAAATTATAAGTTTTAGCGACAATTTAAAAAAATTGTGACAAAAAAATCACTAATTGTTAGTTTTTAGCGATATAGGTAAAAAATGGTCACAAAAAATAATTTTAATAATGATTTTATTGTGACATATTTTTAATAGAACTTGATAGAAATTAAGTTCAACTATTAGGATCTATTAATAGTTTACCCATATTTTTTATTGGGGCATTTACATACAAGTCCCATTTTGTGAACTTATACTCCATTAAGTCTTAAATAAAATTATTTGCTCCTTCAAGTCCCATTAATTTTTAATAGCTCAATTTATCCTTCCAAGACCTCCTCATAGCTGCCAAACATCATTGTTGTCTTCATTCTCTCTCTCTTCACAGTTGCAATTTGAAGTTCTACGCATCTTCAGTTCGACGAACGTGGGTGATTCGATCTGGGTCATGATTCGTCGTTGATTGAAGCTTGATCAATCAATTCCGCAGGTCACTCTTCGACTTCAAATCTGGATTTCAATTCGAGACCATGACTTCTACTCTTGAATTCATCCGCGATGGTAAGTTTATGGTAACTTCCAGTTCCATCTGTCCAATAGAATCGCAGAACAATCCCAATCTAACTCACCTTTCCGAAGCTGAAGATTCTTTGCATCTTTCTCTCTCTTTCTCTCTAGCCGCCCTTCCTTCCAGAAACCTCTCAAATTCGCTCTTCTCTTTATATACCCCCACTCCATCTTCACTTGGATCATCAGAACTACAACCAACAATCTCTCACTCATAATTTCCTAAAATATTGTTCTTCTTCTTCCACTCAACTCCAGTAAGTAGTTAAGAGTGACGACTATGTTGATGTCGATTTTCAGAGCCTTCGATGCTCTCTCTGTCAAATCCTTTGGTCAGAAGGTCGGCTTTCTTGGGCTGCAAAAGAGGGAAAAGTGGACGATTCTACGGTGGATCGCAAGGGAGTTTCGTCTTCGAAAAGTCAGATGAAGAAAGACTACATTGTTCTTCTGAATTCTAATTTGAAATTGAGAAATTTCTCAAAATTGATAATTATAAATTTCTTAGTTTTGATAATATTCTTAGTTCATATTAGAAAAAATTGAGAAATTTCTTAGTTTTGATAATTATAAATTGAGAACATTCTCAGTTTTAAAATTAAGAACATTCTCAGTTTTGGGATTAAAGGGCAAAACATCTTTTTATCTATAAATAGGACTTAATGGTTCAAAAACTTTTTGACAAGACTAAAGCTACCACCAAATATGTAGATATGACTTTTTGGTAATTAATCCTTTTTTATTTAATGTAGTTTAATCTCATTAAAAATTAAGAGAACTTATCAAATAATGACAAGTTTAAATCACTTTGTTTGGTTAATGGCTTTTAAATATAACTAGCATATGAACCCGTGTGATGCACAGACTAAATAAATAATTAAAAATAATTTTAAAATTAAATAATAACATAAAGTTTATTTAAAAAATATATAAAAAATTAGAATGAATTAAATTTTAATCATTTTATTAGAATATATATTGCAATTGTTATGTCATTAATTGTATATTCTAAGTTCACAATAAAAAATAGATGTCATAATTTAATTGGTAAAGATAAAAAAAATAGAATAAATTAAAATACATATATATTTATGATAAAATTAAAAATAAATTTTGTTTTATAATTTTTTTAAGTTTTAGTTTTTTCTATGTTAAACCTTGTCATAAAATTTAAACAAACCTTTTAGAAATAAAACAATATATATTTTTTGATAAAATCATTAAAATAGGTCAAAAGACTTATCAATTTACACAAAAATTAATTAATTAAAATTTTTAAATTTTGTTTTATTTTAAAATTTGAACTGTCTTCAACTGTGAAATGCACAACACTACAATATTTAATGGGAACATAGGTTTACTTTATATAAGTAAAACAATTTACTTTTTTCTTTTTTCCAGATATGGGATTGTGTAAAATAAAATTAACAATTATTTGGACAGAAAGTTTATTTTGAATCAAACAATATCAGTCATTTAATTTTTAATTTGGTCAATCTTTAGTTTATTTCGAATCAAATAAATCTAACAATTACCTTTTGATAAAATTGTTAAGATCGCGTTAAACTAGAGAATCAGTTAAACCGAAAATGATTCAGCCTAATTGGCCAGCTCAAAAGATCAATTTATACAAAAATTAATTAATTAAAACTTTTAAATGTTATTTTAATTTTAAAATTTAAACTATCTTAAATTAAAACATGCATAACACTACAATAAGTTGATATAATAATTAAATTATAATCATATATATGGAAAATAAGTATTTCTCAAATAGAATCCATATAAAATTGAAATTGAATTTGTATAGAACTTTATATGTAAATGGAAATAGCATGCTGATGTGAATTTTTTAGAAAAAAAAAGTCCTTAGCTTTTGCCACCTAAGCAAGAGAAACAATTCATTTTTTCCTTCTTTTTTTGATATGAAATTGTGTAAAATAAAAATTAACAATTGTTCGGATTGGAAGTTTATTTTGAATCAAACAATATTAAACATTTAATCTTTAATTAGGTCAATTTGTAGTTTATTTCAAATCAAACAAATCTAACCAATATATTTTGATAAAAATGTTAAGATTGCGGTTAAATCAGGGAATCAGTTAAACCAAAAACGATTTAATCTAATCAGTTAGGTCAAAAGACCAATTAACATATACAAAAATTAATTATTAATTAAAACTATTAAATTTTATTTTAATTTTAAAATTTAAAAATATGAGGTTCATTTTATATAAGTGAAATAACTCATTTTTTTCCTTCTTTTATCGATGTGGGATATCGAGATAATTTTTTTCAAATATCATAATAATTAAATTATAATTATATATATATATATATATGAAAAATAAGTATTTCTCAAATAGAATCCATATAAAGTTGGTTATTATAATAATTAAATTATAATTATATATATAGAAAATAAGTATTTCTCAAATAGAGTCCATATAAAATTAGTTATTATAATTGAAATTGAATTTGTGTAGAACTTTATATGTAAATGGAAATGACATGATGATGTGGATTTTTTTTTAAAAAAGTAAAAGTCTTTAGATTTTGTAACCTAAGTAAGAGAAAAACACTATTTTTAATAATGTATATATGATTGTTGAGTTTTTTTTTAGTGAACGTTTAAATATTTTAAGCATTTTTTTAAAACATTTTAGATCCTCTTAAGTTAAATATATTTAAAAATAAAAATATTTGTATAAAAATCTAAAAAATATTCATTAAATATAAAAATATACAAAAATTAAGTACATATTTATTTTTTTTATGTATCTCTTATTTTTTTATAGATTTTTTTGACAAATATTTTAATTTTTATTAATTTTTAGGTGCATCTAGCTTATGTGCATTTAAAATCAAAATCAAAATAAAAAATTAGACTAAAATATTTGTTAAAAAATATATTAAAAAAATAATAGATACATAAAAAAATGAAAATATACTGAATTTTTAGGTACATTTAGCTTACGTGCTTTTTTTTTTTAAAAAAAAAAAAAACATTTGAATTGCTTTAAAAACTCAAAACCAAATAGAGTAAATGTTGTGCAGTCTTTTTTTTCTTTATAAATTTATGGAACTTAAACTTGTGAAGTGATCCTATCTACAAAAATTTATTGTGTTGCCACTGATAGCACCCCATCAAACCGTTTAATGGGGACGTTATTCGTGTCCCAATGGCACCACATAACTTTGCTAATCGGTGAAAAATGTTAAATTTATAATTTTATATTGAGTAATAAAAGAGTAATATAATTATAATAATTTGTGATTGGTGTGTGACATGTGCCATGTGGTACAATATGAACACCGAATAATTTTCCCAATTACTGGTACTAATTATCTATTGGAAATTTTAGGTTCGTCATCTATTGTTTTACTTACTCGCATCTATTTTTTACTATAAAATTAAAGTCAAAAAGGTAAATCATGTAATAGTAAGACAAAGGTTAACATCTCCTTGTAGGACATTGTTTAATATTCAAATTTATGTAAAAAAAACATTTCAAATATAGTAAAAAAAATACTTGTGTTTTTAATTATATTTTTTTGTTTTTTTGGGTAGCAAAAACGCTTGCTAGTAATAAGATCCTAATAGAAAAATGATTTAAGAGAAAGGAATAGAAAACAGTAAGAACAAAAAAAATTGACTCCTATGCAAATAACAAGGACTCTTCTTGGTTGTTTCACAATAAATTGCTCTAGAGATCAGGTGGTCAATCCCCCCATTATGGGTATCTTTGTTGTATTATTTATTATTTTCTTTATTATGGACCTTTTTATTAAGTTTTTTTTATTTTATATTATAATTGTTAGATTATAATTATTCGGATATAATTCTCTTTATATTGTAAATAATCTCTTTTAAAAATATAAAAAAAAAAAAAAAAAACTAAGAATCTCCTGGCAATAGGGCTGCCCCTTAAAAAAAAAAGGAAAATAAAAAGGTAGACCTCTCTTGCTCTCTTTTTTAAAATGACAATTGTAGCAAAATTTGCATCTTTAGGACATAAACAATCTATTTTTTTGGCTACATTGCTAATACTTAATTAGCTTTCTAAAAATAATTAGTTTCTTCAAAAAAAAAAAATTATTGACGTCAACATAATGATTAATGACAATTCGGATCCATTAAGGTCTAGCATGATGGGTATTCTATTTATTTATAAAGGATGATAATTAAATTACCAAGCCTCTGTTTGGGAAGATAGATTTGGGATGAGACGTTTTTTTGTTAAAATAGTTATAAAAAAATAAAATAAATTTTTTAGTTTAATAAAACAAAATATCACATTTAATCTATAATTATTACATTCTTTCTCTTACAAAAGTTAAAAAAGTCAAAAAATAAAAAAGCAACCCACTTTCCAAACGAATCCTAATATGTTTTAATAGTGAAGTTGCCGATTAGTGATTTTTTTTGTCACAATCTTTATAAATTATCGCTAAAATTTATAATTAGTTATGTGACGAATTTTTTAAACTGTTGCTAAAAATTAAAAATTAATGACATTTTTTGTGACAATTTTTTTAAACAGCTGTTAAAATTTATAATTAGTAATATTTTTGTAACGATTTTTAAACTATCGTTAAAAATTAATAATTAATGATATTTTTTAATAATATTTGATGAAAAACGTCATTAAGGCCTTGTTTGGAAACATGTTATTTTAATAATTTTTTGATTTTTTGACTAAAATATGAGGTAAATTTTTTTTTGTATGTTTGGAATAACTTTTAATTTTTTACGAAAAAGTTTCCAGAAAAGTAGAAAGAAAAATAAATCTTTAACTTTTTGGTATAAATTATTAACTTTTTGATTTTTTTAATAACTTTTTGACTTTTAAACTAAAACAAACACTTACCAAACAAGGCATAATTCTCATATAACGTATTGATTAATAAATCCACTTATTAAGACATGTGCATAACTCTCCCACAAAAATATCATGTCACCAAGTTTTTCTTTGTTCTTTTTCCATTTTTTAATCTCGTTTTGTATATTTTGTAGTATTTAGCCAAAGTTCATTGAAGCTAGGCTTCTACAAGGATCAGGTTAGTGCAGACTATAAAAGTAAGGTACCCTCATGGGTCTAAGGTATGTTTTTTATGTTGGAAAAAAATAATTTTTTAGTGACTTTAATTAAATATTAAAGTGGGTCGCAACCATCTATTGTGTTGGGTCCAAGTGGGCCAAAAACCATTGAGATTTGAATAAGAAACTGTCAAGAAATTGCCTCATGATGTTAGATTCATGAATAAGATTTTAAAGAGTATTTAAATCATTTTTCTTGGCTAAAGGTGTGAATCCTTTGGACATCCAAACTTTTTAACTTTTTGAAAAGAGGCTATAGATGCTGGTTAATGGTATTTTAATGACCAGCTTTAAAGGTTGGAGGCTCTTCTTCTCTCCCCTATACATGTATAAATTGCGACCCTCCTGTCAAGTCTCAATATAGACATTTTTGCTTTCATTTTACAAGTCAGTTTGCCAGAAAATTCCTACAGTGAGAGAGTGCTGCCACAATCTTTGTTCGCTATGCTAGACAGAAAGTGCTTCTGCCGTAGCTGATTTTTGACCGTCGTATCCTGGGAGACAGACGCCGGGATTCCTCAAGCACTCGACCCGTGAGGCGGCGAAATCTGTTTTTAGAAAACTGCTATCATGCAGGCTTTGGTTTGGTTTGGTTTCTTTACCATTTTATTGTATTGTGTATTTCTGTTGTAATTTAGTTGTAATTATCAACATATGTTCTTGGTATATAATTTTGATTTTTTCATAAATCTATTTATTTAATTTCACAATTTAGACAACAAGCTTAAAACAGATTTTTATATATTTTCTATGAAATTGATCGAATAGATTTATATAGACAATTAGGTTAGCTTTGTATAATGTTACTAGGAACTGTTGCGGAATTACTCACTGTTTCAATGATACAAAATATAAATTTGCATGTTTAGAGATTCAAGTAATTTATATGAATAGGCCATTGTTCCGTTTTCTGTAGGTTAATTGCCAGTTTATGATTTTGTTTCTTTGCATGCACATAAAACTATTTTTATGCCTTCTTGCACTCATTCATCATTCTGAGTACATTAATATATTTGTGTTTGCTAGTGAATAGATCCATGTGTATCTTTGACATATTGCATGCTATTGCTTCTGTTATTTAAGTAGACTACATGTACTAAAGAGAAAGTCCATTGTTTGTTTTTCCTTCGGAAATTCAATGATTGTAAATTATGCAATGTTATTCTCTAATTGCTTAGTTTAATTAGAATGCTCTATCATAATTTTCATACTTAATTGTATTAGTATGATCTTATTTTTTGCGTATGGTTTATCATTCCCCTACCATGATTTGCATGAATTTTAAGGTTATAAAATATAATTTATGGATGTTGCAATTTTGACATGTTAATTCTATTCTAGTTTTTAATTTGTTACATGCTTATTATTTTCTAGACTAGATTACATAATTTAATTTTTTTTTTTAATTTTTAGAATTATTTGCATATGTTAATTGCTAAATGGTTATTGGTTTGTAACTCTTGCCTATTAATTTTAGTTTAATGTATTTTGGAGTTATAGAGTTTTATGAATTGTGTACATGATAAATTTGAATTTAATTGGGTGCATTAGTTGAATTATTTAATTGGGTGCATTAATTTGAATTTAATTTGGTGCATTAATTTGAATTATCTAATTGCGTGCATTAATTTTTTGTTTTAATTTATTTATTTGGAGTTACAAGTTTACATGGTTGTTGTGAATTAATAACTCATGACTATTAAATTTTATTTTAAAGTTATAATTTAATTTTGAAGTTACAAATTGTATTTTGTTTTGGTACCTTATATTAATTGGTTACTTGTATAATTAATAGTTAGCTAGATGGTTTCATTTAATTTATTAAATTTACTTTTTTCTTAGATTATTTTTTTGTATTTTGTTGTGGTGTGCTACTAACTTTCTTTGTAGGCATACCAATGCGAAAGGGAATGAAAAAACAAATACAAAACCAAATGAATAGTATTTGGGATGTAAAAATAAAAATATTTGGACTACTAACCTTTGTGCTGAATAGGAATACCTAAGTGTGGAAAGACTTTTGGACTAAATAGAATCCTTATGGATTGACTATTTTATTTAAATGGTTGAAGCATGTTTGCTTGAGATTTAGTTGGTTTGTTTACCAATTTGTAGTAGCAAGTTTTATTTGCTTATATTGTTGTAGCAATTATTTTACATTGCTTGTAAAAGTTTTGGACCTTGGTTTGTTTTAATCTAGTTCATCCCTAAGAAAATTTAATTCTTAAAATTATTTATCACGGATTAGGAGTCAACATGCTCTTGAAAGTTTTGTCAAAAGGTTAACTGGATTTTAAGTGGGACCGATGTGACCCTTCCAGTCTTCCTAGGAACTTTCTTGACCATGTTCGATTCTAGGTTTTGTGGTGAGACTAAACTTTGAATTAACTTTTCATCTGAGGGATTTTCTAAGGGTTAAGTTTAATTTCTGGAAACACAGAAGTGATATTCTGGTGTAATTTTCAGAAATGACAACTATCGCAAATGTTGCTGCTACTGCTAATGTTGGTGGGGATCTGAACCCCGGGGCAACTGGATTGCCAACCCCTACTGCTGTGACCTCTATAGTCAACCCTAGCGTTACTCCGGCCGTTCTGGGAGGACCACTAGTCACCATGAGCGCCTAGAAAAATTTGCTGGGGTAAACTTTAAGAGATGATAGGAAAAGATATTGTTTTACTTGACCACGCTAAACCTTGCAAAGGTTCTAAGAGAGGATCCTCCAGCTGTGGAAGAGAATGAGCCTAACAGGCAGAAAGTCATGGCGTTTAACACATGGAAGCAAACAGACTATCTTTGCTGAAACTATGTGTTCAACAGCTTGGCAGACTCACTCTATAGTGTGTTTTGTACCAAGATCTCAGCAAAAGAGTTATGAGAATCTCTGGATAAAAAGTACATGACTGAGGATGCCAGGGCAAAGAAATTTGTGGTTGGCCGGTTCCTAGATTTTAAAATAGTAGATTTAAAAACTGTGATAAGCCAAGTCTAGGAGTTCCAAGTGATCTTGCATGAAATTCATGCGGAGAGAATGCCTTTGAACGAGTCATTCTAAGTTGCTGTGATCATTGAGAAACTTCCCAATGATTGGAAGGATTTCAAGAACTACTTGAAGCATAAGCGCAAGGAAATGTTAGTTGGAGACCTGATTGTCCGACTCCGAATTGAGGAGGATAATAGAAAGAAAGTAGAGAGTACCTCATCAGTAAAGGCCAATGTCATTGAGCATGGAAAATCTTCTAGGGTAAGGAAGAAGCCCCCTGTGAACAAGGGCTTTAAGCTGGGGCCAAGGGGTAGTGTTGTAAAGAAGTCGGCTTACAAGCCGCAGGAATTTGGTTATCAGTTCTTAGGAAAATGTTACAACTGTGGTAGCGAGGGGAATCGGGCTAGTGATTGCCGTAAACAGAATAAGCCATACAAGACTAAACCTCATGCTCATAAAGCAGATATGCAAAAGCACTCCCATGATGAGGATGACATGCATTTGTCTGCTGTTATCTCTAAGGTGAATATGGTGGGTTCAAATCCAAAAGAATGGTAGATTGATACTAGGGCTACACGCCACATCTGCTCTGAGAAGAAGTTGTTTACACCTTTCGAACCGGTTACAAACGGTGAGAAGTTGTTTATGGGAAATTCTACTACCTTTATTATTGAGGGGAAAAGAAAGGTGGTTCTGAAGTTAACCTCAGGAAAGGAGCTAACCTTGAACGAAGTCCTATATGTTCCGGACATTCGTAAGAATCTTGTCTCAGGGTCTCTTCTCAGTAAACATGGTTTTTGCATGGTTTTTTAGTCCGACAAGGTCATTCTAACCAAGAGCGGAATGTATGTGGGTAAGGGTTATATGTTGGGGGATATGTTTAAACTCAATGTAATGACTATTATCCCAAAGATGAATAAAGGTTCATCTTTTTCTGCTTACATGCTTGAGTCTTCCAATTTGTGGCATGGTAGACAGGGACATGTGAACTTTGAATCTTTACGTAGATTAATCAAGTTAGATCACATACCATCTTTTAAGATTAATCCGAAACACAAGTGTGAAACTTGTGTTGAAGCGAAGTTGACAAGATCTTCGTTTCATTCTATTTAAAGAATTTAGAATCATTGGATTTAATGCATAGTGATGTGTGTGACTTAAAATTTATACAATCACGTAGTGGCAATAAGTACTTCATTACTTTTGTTGATGATTGCACTAAGTGTTGTTATGTCTATTTTCTCAAAAGTAAAGTGTAATAACCCCGATCCACAATTAGCCACTAATCGGTAATTAAAGATGTTAATTAAGTGAATAAAAATAAATTATGGGTTTATTATGTGACTTGCATGATATTTGGTTTACTATCTGTTACCTGTAGAAATATCTGTCTGGAATTTCGCTTTAATATGTAAATTGAAAGCCTTATCGGCATCCGAAAACAAAATTGACTCCACCAATATGTTATTTGGAATTTTTAGAACCATATGGCAAGTTTTATTAAAAAATTGATTCAGAACGATTCATTAATTTGCGTTTGGCAAGCCTTATGTTTTAATTAATGGATTTTAGCATCATAACTATCTATATGAGCCCTTAAGCTCATTTGAGCTCATTTCTCTCATTCTTGAGTGCAAAATTCTGGAGATTCATTTTAGAGAGAGAGAGAGAGAGTGCAATTCTAGAGAGAGAAAGGAAGAGATTAAGGAGAAATTGAAGGCTATAGCTTGAATTGATCAAAGATTGTGCTAGAACAAGAGTAATTCAAGACTCTAGGTAAGATTACAACCTCTAGATTGTGTAACTAAGTCATTTAGCATGAAATTTCTTCAAGATTATGTGTTTAAGGGTGTGTATTGACCTTAGAAGGAAGATTTGAGTGGCAATTCATGCATGCATGTACATTTTCTTACAATTGAGCATGATTTCCATGAATCTTTTCTTGCATGTTTGAAATTCATCTTCATTTGGGGAAATCATCAAGTTTCAAGTTTTTTTGCGGTGTTTGATAATGTTTTGAGAAGTTTGATACAAGAAAAATTCATGCATGTTGTGTTCATGATCATTCATCATGTTTTAAGTTGAAATTGTGAGTTTTTAGCAAATCCTTGGGCCATAATTTTATGAAATGATCCTAAATTCTTCATGTTTTATAAGTTTACTATGTTATCTTAAGTTTTGGGGCCCAAGAGATGTGTTTTGAAGGTTGAAATTCGAGTTTTGAGCTTAGAGGTACAATCTGAAAATTCCAGAACTTGCATCTACGCTCGAGCGTGGGAGTTCACGCTCGAGCGACCAAAAGTCCGTTCAAGCGTGAATTGCAAGATCCCAAAAGTTTTATGTCTTTTACAGATCGCTCAAGCGAAGGAATGTGCGCTCGAGCGAGGAAAGCTACGCTCGAGCGTGGACCTTATTTTCTGAAATTTTGACTAAGTGTTCCAAGGCATATTTTGGCATCCTCATTGCATCTTAGGCATCCCTAAGCCTTAATTAAGCCATAGTAATGAGGTTATGGATTAGAAACACACTAAGAAAAGAATGTACTAAGTTCCAAGCTGCAAGTGTGTGTGTTTTAGGCATTGTGATAAGAAAGAATAAGAACCAATGTATTGAAAGCTAAGCCGTGTTGGCCACATGAATGTGTAATGATAGGACGTGCTTGTGTTATGTATTTTGTGGTTGTAGGTTAAGACTCAAGGACTGATTGACCGCTTGCTAGAACCACTGTGAATAACGTTATTGTAAAGATACGTTCATATGAACTACGTTCCAAATGAAATATGATAAGTTTTGCTTTCTGTAATGATATCTGTTTACGTGAACGAACATCTCAAGTTTGAAATCTATTATGGCATCCATAGATAGTCCCAAGTCATGGAGGACGGCATGAAAATGCGGGTCCATGACATACAAGTTACGAGGTCTCGTTAGCCACTTCATTGTGGTGATATGTGTTTAATCGATATCCCGAACTGATTACTCTAGTCGGAAGACGTTCTGTGATGTGTTCTATGGGATGTATCATTATTATGTTCTGATATGAGGATGATTATGCTATGATCTGTTTTCTGCTTTTGATATGTTCGGATTTCGTTCACTAACTCCTTTACCTTAATGTTATTCATTGGGCTTTAGCTCATTGTGTGTATATAAATGTATAGGTGAGCATTCTGGAGCCCGAGCCTGAAGGCTTTTGTCTGGATCTGTGTTCTGTTGTCAACCTACCATTGTGCCTCACGTGGAGGTTCCCGAAATGTCCTGTGTTCAAGTTCTGTTGGTTCTATGTATATGTATGACTTGTTTTAATTTTGTTGGCTGGACTTAAGATACTATAATGTGTGTGGGTATAATGTATGAATGACTATTGCATACTTGTATATAAAACTTTTAAATATTCCGTTTTATACAAGTCAGCACATCTCATTGGACAACTATATTTATGTATTTGCTTCCGCTAGCCCCTTAATTTGGTTAATCTGTTCAGAGGCCTTCGGTAATCCAAGGATTACTGGCCGGTTACGATGCTAAACCTATAGGGGTGGGTTTGGGTCGTGACATAAAGACGAGACTATTGACAAGTTTGTTCTTTATAAGAATGAAGTTCAGAATCAAGTAGGCCGCAAGATTAAGGCTTTAAGAAGTGTTCGTGGTGGTGAGTATGAATCTCTATTTATTGAGATTTGTGCTCAATTTGGGATTATCCATCAAACCACGGCGCCTTATTCTCCTCAATCTAATGGGATTGCTGAACAGAAGAATAGGACGCTAAAGGAAATGATGAATGCAATGTTGATAAGTTCTGGATTGCCACAGAACATGTGGGGGGAAACAATTCTCTCTGCGAATTACAATTTGAATAAAGTACCCCGGAAGAAGGTAGACAAAACGCCGTATGAGTTATGGAAAGGCGTTAAGCCTTCGTATAAATTCTTACGAATGTGTGGCTGTCTTGCAAAAGTGGCGATTCCTACACCCAAACGGGTTAGGATAGGCCCAAAATTCGTGGATTGTATATTCATTGGTTATACACATAATAGTAGTGCATATCGGTTTCTTATACATAAGTCTGAAATTCCAGACATACACAGAAATACCATCATGGAGTCAAGCAATGCATGTTTCTTTGAAGACATTTTTCCTTGCCGAACCCATGAAGGGGTTCCGAGGTCTTTGGAGCAATTTGATGGGCTTGCTAGTGATGATGATCATGTTGATGATCAAGGTAATGATCAAATTGAGGTTTTAGATGAGCCTAGAAGGAGTAAAAGGGCTAGGATGTCCAAATCTTTTGGTCCAGACTTCTTGACTTATATGGTTGAGAACGAACCTCAAACTTTTCACGAAGCTGTGACTTCTCCTGAGAGTCCTTTATGGAAAGAAGCGATCAAAAGTGAGATTGACTCCATCTTCCAAAACCACACTTGGGAGTTGGTGGATTTATCTCCAGGTTGTAAGCCTTTAGGTTGTAAATGGATTTTTAAAAGAAAGATGAAGGCCGATGGGTCAATTGACAAGTATAAGGCGAGACTCATTATCAAAGGGTATATGCAACGAGAAGGCCTGGATTACTTTGATACGTACTCACCTGTAACTAGGATGACATCCATTCGCATGGTGATTGCGATAGCAGCTTTGCGCAATCTAGAGATACACCAGATGGATGTAAATTAAGCTTTCTTAAATGGGAATTTGAATGAAGGAATCTACATGGAGCAACCTGAAAGGTTTTTAGCTCCAAGGCAAAGCAAGAAAGTCTGTAAACTTGTTAAATCATCGTATAGTTTGAAGCAAGCGCCTAAATAATGGCAGGAGAAGTTTGACAACGTAATGTTGTCAAATGGGTTTAGAATCAACGAATGTGACAAGTGTGTTTATGTCAAAGACACTGATAGAGGTTATGTCATTTTGTGTCTATATGTTAATGATATGCTCATTATAGGCAGTAACGATAAAATGATCAAAACTACCAAGAAGTTGTTAAACTCTAAATTTGACATGAAGGATATGGGCATTGCAGATGTTATTCTGGGAATTAAGATTACCAGAACATCTAGCGGAATTGTACTTTCTCAGTCTCATTATGTTGATAAAATACTTGAGAAGTTTAGTGGATTAGATACGAGTGTGTCATTGACACCTGAAGACTTAAGTCTACATTTTATCAAGAATAATAAAGAGAGTGTCTCTCAGTTAGAATATTCTCGGGTAATTGAAAGTGTAATGTATCTGATGAGTTGTACTAGACTGGATATGGCTTACTCGGTTAGCAGGCTTAGTAGATACACAAGTAATCCCGATCCTTCTCATTGGAAGGGCATTGTGCGGGTGTTAAGGTATTTACGCTACACTCGGGATTATGGGCTGTAGTATACTCGATATCCAGCAGTGCTAGAAGGCTATAGTGATGCGAATCGGATATCAGATATAAAGGACTCGAGTCCACTAGTGGATATGTGTTCACTCTTGGTGGGGCAGCCGTGTCTTGGAAACCTTCCAAGCAAACGTGTATATCTAGATCAACGATGGAATCAGAGTTTATTGCTTTAGATAAAGGCCCCGTTTGGTAGAGCTGTAGGAAAGTGATTATAAATTATAGTTTAACAGATTATAGCTTATAGCTGTGAACATAAGTTGTTAATCTGTTTGGTGCAGCTGTGGGATTATGAATTTAAGCAGCAGAGTAGTGTTTGGTAGATAAGCTGTAAAATAGCTTTTTTTTTGTATAATTATCCCTTTTACCCTTATATGATATAACAATGATAATTTTGTCAATTTTTTTTTCCAATTAACATAATTAGTATTAATTAGTATCAATTTATATAAAAATTGATACATTTGATAAAAATGTAATGGCTTAATTAGTCTCAATTAATACTAAAATTATTAATTAGTATCAATTAATATTAATAATTTTTTTTTCCTTGTTTCTTTTATTTATTTTTTTCTTTTCTTAATTGATACATTTTCCTTGTTTCTTTCTTTTCTTAATTAATATTAATATTAATATTTATAATTTTTTTTCTCTTCTTAATTAGTCTCTGAGAGGGAGATTTATGATCTGGATTGGGCCGTGGTAATGGCCGGACAGATTTGGGCCGGACAAAATTGGGCCGAGGTAGCGCGGTCCTGTGCTGAAAGGATTTGCTCGGTTAAGGCAAGGCGTGGTTGGACCGAGCTACATAGCTGTATGGTACAGAGGCCAGTCAAGTGAGATGTCCGGCGCTAGGAAAAGCGTAGTTGGATCGGGGTTCATGAGTTAGCCCGGTAGGAAGGCCGACGGCAAACTAGCATGAGCTATCCCGAGCTCGGCTATGCCAGGATGCAGCCGAGCTCGGTCCTCATTAAGCGCGTCGAGCGGATCGCTCTGGCCAGTTGCATAGCACGGCCGTTGATAGCCGAGAAGATGCAGCCCGGCTGCCGAGCTCCCAGTAGAGTGGACTGGCAGTTTGGTTAGGTGGTGTTCAGCAAGATTTGTGCTGACAGATGGGATAGCAGCACCACGTGTCGAGAGACGGATGGGAGTAGATTTGGGGTGCAGAAGGTATATAAGCGAGTCTGCGCCCTCCATGCTGAACGGATGAACATTTGGTGAGACATACACTAAACACTCAACACGCTCCCTTCTCTCTATCTATCCCCTGTGTGTGTGTTCTAACTTGATCGTCGGAGGGGTTTTCCAGCCACACACCGCCGGGTAGCTCACTGTCGTTGTGTACGCAGGTAATCGGACAGAGACGGAGCTCGGAAGAAAGGAGTACGGGCTTGCCGGAATATTTGCTCCCCGTACAATTGGCGCCGTTTGTGGGAAACTTGACAGATAAAACCTTGTATTCCAGGCTCATCTGATCACCGTCCATGGCGAACAACGACGAGATTCCTTTGTCTGCCATCGACGGAGTTACCCCAGAGTCAAGCAGACGGAGAGAAGGACATCAAGCCATTCCTCCTATGGCGAACCTGGAGACTTCTCTAGGAGGACATTCAAGAGACGCGCGAGATAAGCGCGGAAGAAGCTTGGGTCATTCTCGGAGTCCAGACGGTCACCGGCGGCGAAGAGAATCGCACGCCAGGCGACTGGAACACAAGCTAAGGGACCAAGACGTTGTTATCCAGAGAATGGCGGCAGAGAAGGAAGCTCTGAAACGGCATGTCAAGGGGAAGGGTGTACTGGAGTGGGAGACCACAGTGAGCGCACCCAACCACGCCGTTCAGGCAGTCAAAGCCAGCGGCATACTCCCTCCCTTTTTATCGCCAGAAGTTACAGGGTGGGAGATTCAAACGCGCTTGTAGAGAAGTCTAGCATGCAAGATAATACCTACCATCCTTTGCGTCCAGCGACGACATCGAGGTATTCCTACTTCGTTCATTCAGGTGACCTGCGGGTTGTCTTGAGGGATCGAGCTCGCCGACGGGAGACTAAAAGGGTGCCGGCGCTCCAACGGCTATCTTATGGGATTTTAAGGAAGGTCATGGGCAACACACTGGTGCCGGGCGAAGGCAAGCTAGGGGCAAACTGGGAAGGACCCTACAAGATAACCGGTCTGGCGGGCGAGGGGGCATACCACTTGGAGGACTTGGAGGGAAGAGGAATACCCCGGCCATGAAGTGAATTACTTTTGCTGAAGAACTTTTCTATTTAGGCCGAGATGATTTACTCCGGCCAAATGAGTTGATGATTTGCTCAACTCTGAAGATTCACCCGAGATGATTTACTCCGGCCAAATGAGTTGATGATTTGCTCAACTCTGAAGATTCAGCCGAGATGATTTACTCCGGCCAAATGAGTTGATGATTTGCTCAACTCTAAAGATTCACCCGAGATGATTTACTCCGGCCAAATGAGTTGATGATTTGCTCAGCTCTGAAGTTTCCGCTGAGATGATGTACTCCAGCCAAATGAGTTGAAGATTTGCTCAGCTCTGAAGTTTCAGCCGAGATGATGTACTCCGGCCAAATGAGTTGATAATTTGCTCAACTCTGAAGTTTCAGCCGAGATGATGTACTCCGGCCAAATGAGTTGATGACTTGCTCAACTCTGAAGTTTCAGCCGAGATGATTTACTCCGGCCAAATGAGTTGATGATTTGCTCAACTCAAGGCTTTAACCGAGATGCTTTACCCTGGCGGGAAGCTCAGAGGATGGCGGTGCGAACAACCGTGGAAGAGATCTAGGGAGTTTGGTTTTGGAAGACGTCAGTCAGAAGGCCGAGGAAAAGGGGCAATTGACAATCATTTTGGTAGAAAGACCAGAGTTCCTTGCCGAGTTGATGTTTCTCGCCAAGAAGGAAGTCGCGAAGCGGACCTTGCTCGCCTTCCTTGGAGTTCCTTGCCGAGCTGGTGTTGCTCGCCAAGAAGGAAGTCGCGGAGCGGACCTTGCTCGCCTTCTTTGGAGTTCCTTGGCCGAGCTAATCTTGCTCGCCAAGAAGGAAGTCACGGAGCAGACCTTTCTCGCCTTCCTTGAAGTTCCTTGCCGAGCTGATGTTGCTCACCAAGAAGAAAGTCGCGGAGCGGACCTTGCTCGCCTTCCATGGAGTGCCTTGACCGAGCTGATGTTGCTCGCCAAGAAGGAAGTCGCGGAGCGTACTTTGCTCGCCTTCCTTGGAGTTCCTTGCCGAGCTGATGTTGCTTGCCAAGAAGGAAGTCACGGAGCGGACCTTGCTCGCCTTCCTTGGAGTTCTTTGCCGAGCTGATGTTGCTCGCCAAGAAGGAAGTCGCGGAGCGGACCTTGCTCACCGACCTTGGAAGTTCTTTGCCGAGCTGATGTTGCTCGCCAAGAAGGAAGTCATGGAGCAGACCTTGCTCGCCTTCCTTGGAGTTCCTTGACCGAGCTGATGTTGCTCACCAAGAAGAAAGTCGCGGAGCGGACCTTGCTCACCTTCCTTGGAGTTCCTTGCCGAGCTGATGTTGCTCGCCAAGAAGGAAGTCGCGGAGTGGACCTTACTCGCCTTCCTTGGAGTTCCTTGCCGAGCTGTTGTTGCTCGCCAAGAAAGAAGTCGCGGAGCGGACCTTGCTTGCCTTCCTTGGAGTTCCTTGTCGAGCTGATGTTGCTTGCCAAGAAGGAAGTCGCGGAGCGGACCTTGCTCGCCTTCCTTGGAGTTCCTTGCCGAGCTGATGTTGTTCGCCAAGAAGGAAGTCGCGGAGCGGACCTTGCTCGCCTTCTTTGGAGTTCCTTGGCCGGGCTGATCTTGCTCGCCAAGAAGGAAGTCACGGAGCGGACCTTGCTCGCCTTCCTTGGAGTTCCTTGCCGAGCTGATGTTGCTCGCCAAGAAACAAGTCGCGGAGCGGACCTTGCTCGCCGACCTTGGAAGTTCCTTGCCGAGCTGATGTTGCTCGCCAAGAAGGAAGTCACGGAGCGGACCTTGCTCGCCTTCCTTGAAGTTCCTTGACCGAGCTGATCTTGCTCGCCAAGAAGGAAGTCGCGGAGCGGACCTTGTTCACCTTCCTTGGAGTTCCTTGCCGAGTGTAACAAGCCCGCGGGGGACCTCGCTACAGTTCGGACTCAATTTTGCGTCACGGTTCTAAATCTGAACCAAAGAGTCCAAATTCGGCAAATCGTTTTGAGAAAAACAGATTTTGAAAGAAGTGCCAAACATGGACTGCTTTGCCAGATGCAGAGTCGCCACCTAAATATTTTTATTTTGGGAAATTTAGGAAACCCTGACTCGGTGCCGAAAGGCCACGTGTCCGTCATCACCAAAGTTGCCTCGGCTCGGGAACTTGGGTACGATTGGAGAAGGTCACTTCGTGAGCACCCCCGCTCGCCCGGTCATAGACCGGCCTCTACTAACCATGATATCTATTTTTGAAAACTTTGTGTATCCTTAATCCGGTTATTAGCCTAGGTTACTATGTGATGCGCACAGCATACAAATATAGATCGGATTGCCTGAATTGGAACGAAACATTTCATGTTTATTTTTTAAAGAGGTTTTGCTACCCGCAGGTAGGCTTGAAACATTTGATGGTTTATTCCAATTTAGATAACCCAACCTTCACCCACAGGCATTCAGGCAGTTATATCAGATAAGCACATAGCCTCATGGTAAGCATGCTATCATGGCATTCACTCACACGCATGCAAGTATGCTAAAGCATAAAAACTTACCGAGTACTCCAAGCCAAAATAGAAACTACATTAGAAATCATGCATGATCCTAAGTATACAGAGATGCCTAATGCAACACATGCAAAATGCAATTATAGCAGGCTCGGCTATTCTAAGATGGTATATGAGATGCTACAACTACCATGTATTCAACTTTGAAATTGAAAGTACAATGCAATTAGTATGATGCGCCGAGGCCGGTGTATGCAATACAGATGAATGATGCAAGCATGCTGTCATACTGTATGCTAATTTAAACATGCCCTAATCTAACCATCATAAGCGGATAAATAAAAGGGAGAAAGACGTGGGGTTGGAAGACATACATCACACTCACGCACACTTATTACAATTATGCCCTCACTCGGAGGGTCCGAATAAATATACAGTCCAAATATTACAGTCCCGAATAAAAGAATATTACAGTCCAAAATAATATTACAGAATTCTAATTAATTAATGAATTAACTAAGAAGGCAGATAAAACTGGCGTGCAAGCCAGGGGCTGTCTTGCTTCTGATGGATGATGCATGTCCGGGTTGTCTTGCGCGGAAATCCACCGGAATGCCCCAATTAGCCTCTGTTTACACCTGTTCTTGAAATGCGTGCCAAGCCCCAAAAGGTTGCTGATTCTTCGTTTTGCTGCAACAGAGAGCAGGAAAGGGGCATAGCAATGTATTTGCACAGATATATGCATGTCTCGATCCTCGTGCCATCAATTGCGCATGCCGAGGCATGATGGCCGAGGAATCGAAATGCACAACTCAATATAGGATGAATGCGAATGAAACTATAGCTAAAACCTAACTCCATCATGGATAATCCGGAGTGTCGGTGATTGGGGAATTGAGACACATTCCGTCACTCGGAGTACGAAATGTACCTCGTTTCCCGTGCCCGGGCTAACTCCTATTCCGGACATGATGCAATATGCATGATATGCATGAAATGCAACTAAGATATAATTCTAACATACACCATGCTATGGAATGACATGCCTCGAAATGCGTGTACACGGGCACGCGAATCGAGAAAATGACGGAATGCTGAAAATGAGATGCCTCGAAGTGCGTGCACACGGGCACGCAAACCGAGGCGATGATAGATATAATGAAAATGAGATGTCTCGAAGTGCGTGCACACGGGCACGCAAACCGAGGCGATGACAGATGCAATGAAAATGAGATGCCTCGAAGTACGTGCACACGGGCACGCGAATCGAGGCGATGATAAATACAGTGAAAATGAGATGCCTCGAAGTACGTACACACGGGCACGCAAATCGAGGCGATAGTAAATGCAATGAAATGACAATTGGGCTTATACCAACATGAGTGAGCCTCAGCTACACTCGCATCGGATGCCGTCGGATAAAAAAGGAGTGCCTCGAAATACGTGCACACGGGCACACAAACCGAGGCGATGCTAAAATGACATGGGAATGACAAATGGACTTATACCAACATGAGTTAGCCTCAGCCACACTCACATCGGATGCCGTCGGATGAAAATGAAGTGCCTCGAAATGCGTGCACACGGGCACGCAAACCGAGGCGATGCTAAAATGACATGGGAATGACAAATGGACTTATACCAACATGAGTGAGCCTCAGCCACACTCACATCGGATGCCGTCGGATAAAAAAAGGAGTGCCTCGAAATGCGTGCACACGGGCACGCAAACCGAGGCGATGCTAAAATGACATGGGAATGACAAATGGGCTTATACCAACATGAGTGAGCCTCAGCCACACTCACATCGGATGCCGTCGGATAAAAATGGAGTGCCTCGAAATGCGTGCACACGGGCACGCAAACCGAGGCGATGCTAAAATGACATGGGAATGACAAATGGACTTATACCAACATGAGTGAGCCTCAGCCACACTCACATCGGATGCCGTCGGATAAAAAAAGGAGTGCCTCGAAATGCGTGCACACGGGCACGCAAACCGAGGCGATGCTAAAATGACATGGGAATGACAAATGGGCTTATACCAACATGAGTGAGCCTCAGCCACACTCACATCGGATGCCGTCGGATAAAAATGGAGTGCCTCGAAATGCGTGCACACGGGCACGCAAACCGAGGCGATGCTAAAATGACATGGGAATGACAAATGGGCTTATACCAACATGAGTGAGCCTCAGCCACACTCACATCGGATGCCGTCGGATAAAAAAAGGAGTGCCTCGAAATGCGTACACACGGGCACGCAAACCGAGGCGATGCTAAAATGACATGGGGATGACAAATGGGCTTATACCAACATGAGTGAGCCTCAGCCACACTCACATCGGATGCCGTCGGATAAAAAAAGGAGTGCCTCGAAATGCGTACACACGGGCACGCAAACCGAGGCGATGCTAAAATGACATGGGAATGACAAATGGGCTTATACCAACATGAGTGAGCCTCAGCCACACTCACATCGGATGCCGTCGGATAAAAAAGGAGTGCCTCGAAATGCGTGCACACGGGCACGCAAACCGAGGCGGTGACGAAATGCAATGCAACATGGCAAAAATGATATGCAAGCATACTAACAGAATTTCAGCAACAAAATATGGGGAAAAACAGTCCCGAAATGTGGCGAAATGATACCAAATGCATGAAATTGTCCCGAAATGCAACATTAGGCACCCGAAATGGCCTATAGCCATGCTAAACATGCACAACATGGACATGCAATGCAAAGACAGAAGCTAGACAGCCCCAAAATAAGCACTTTTCCAGTTATAAACATGGCCAAACAGCAAATATAGGTATGGCAAAAATAGCATACAAGAATAGGGGCCAAGATAGGGGTAATGAAGCAAGTGGTATAAGCAAAACTCAAACTGAAAATTTTCCTTCTATAACACTGAAGATGAACCAAAAATATGAACATTTACAGTATATGGCAGCCTCAAAATCAGTATACAAACATGCTAAAAGTGTGATGCAAAACAAGGCTCAAAAGGTGCTATAACATGAAGTATATAAAATAATCACCAAACAGAAAAAAAGTGTGAATGAAACATGAAGTATAGGCCAAAATAAGACCACTTTCAGTTCGGACCAAGGTCCAAAAACAGAAGCAAAGAGGGCTACTAATTTATGCAAAAATGGGACCAAATAGGGGATATAACTACAAGTGACATATGGAAACACCAAACAATGTTGAGCCCTTCTCCAATGTTGAAGAGGGGCTCAAAATATGCCTCAAATAAGTTTACAACATGCTCGAAAATAAATTTTTCATGGGTCAAAAATAGCATGCAAAACTATGACATACAAGATGGTCAATGAAGCAAGTGTATTATGGAGGGCTCAAACAGGGTTGAGCCCTTAATGAGAAGTGAAGATGAGCTCAAAATATGGCCCTTTTCAGTTAGGGCCGAAGCTTGAAACCAAAAAGAAATGAGGCTTAGAAATAGATCAAGGAAAAGGGTCAAAAGGATCAAAGTGTAACTTACCCTTGAAGATCCAAGCTTTTGTTGCTTCTTGGGTTGATTTGGAGCTTCTTTAGCCTTCAAGAATCCCTCCTTGCTGCTGGAAATGTAATGGTAGTGGTAGAGCTTGGTGGTGTAGAAGGAATGAAGGTTATGAAGTTAGGGTTTTTTGGAGAATTGAGAAGGATGACAATGGAGTTTAGGGTTTGTGCTTGGAGAGGAATTTTTCTAACCCTCAAGAAGAAGACCCTCAGCTGGTTATATGGTCAAGAAAGGGGTGTAAAAGGGGGGTGAAATGGAGAGCATAACTCTCTCCCAAAATATCCCCCGGATACAGAAAATATCTGGGGGATATTGCCCCACAGCTGGAAAGGGTACAGTGAGAAGAACACGGCCGGCCTCTCACTTTGGCTGGAGGTGGCCGGCCGGCCACACCCCCTAGCCGGCCGGCTAGGGGTCAAAAGGGTCAACAAGCTTTTCTGGCCGGCCAGATATTGGGGAGGTAGCCCTATGTGTGTACAACACAACCATGTAATTGAAATTTCAAGAAAGTGGGCCCAAGGGGTTCAACAATGGCTCGGAAAGAGGGGGTCAAAAGGGTCAAGTTGACTTACTGGCCGGCCATGAACTTTTAGGGGCCTCTCATGTGTGTACATCACAGATATGTGGTTCAAAGTTCAAGAAAAAAGGTCCAAGGGGTTCAACATTAGCCCGGAAGAAAGGGGTCAAAAGGGTCAGGTGACCTTAATGGCCGGCCACCAACTTTTAGTGGCCTCCCAGATGTGTAGATCACAGATATGTGGTTGAAAGTTGGCAACACTACCCCTAAGGTATTCAACATTAGCCCGGAAGTTGCAAAAACGGGCGCCGGGAGGCCCCGGAGGAGAGATAACTGGTTTCTGCAACAATTGCTGGCCTCCCACCCTTCAGTGACCTTCCCTGTGATAAAACAGAGGTACCTGCCAAAAATGAGCGAAAACCGTTGCAAAACGAATGTTCCGGAGCCAAAACACGCAGTTCGGGGTCTCGGAAATGGGCTGTTAAGCACCGAAAATGGTATTCGACCTCGAAGTGGGTTTCTCAGTCCCCAGTGTCCCTCAAAAGGGAGAAAATAAGATGTATGCCAAAAATCAAAGCAATAGGAGATGGTTAAGCGGTCCCGAACCGAGGCACACGGCCTGACAGCTCCGAAAACCGGGAACCGGACTCCGAAATGGGCAAAATGGCCTACGGCCACCAAATGTAGCCTACGGACATTGAGAGATGGTCTACGGGACCTCTCCCTTCCCTCAGAAAAAGAAACAAAGAAGACCGAGTCTGGTTCGCAAACCGAGACAAGGCACAGAAAAGGGTTCGGAAGTCCGGAGGCAGGGCTCACGGCCGCGACTCTGAAACTTCTGAACGAGCACATTATGCAACATCACCAAGCGCTCAATCGGTGACGTCTGAGTCTTAAGGTCGGTCAAAAATGGGGTGTCTACACCGAGCTGATATTGCTCGCCAAGAAGCAAGTCGCGGAGCGGACCTTGCTCGCCTTTCTTGGAGTTCCTTGACCGAGCTGATGTTGCTTGCTAAGAAGGAAGTCGCGGAGCGGACCTTGCTCGCCTTCCTTGGAGTTCCTTGCCGAGCTGATGTTGCTCGCCAAGAAGGAAGTCGCGGAGCGGACCTTGCTCGCCTTCCTTGGAGTTCCTTGCCGAGCTAATGTTGTTCGCCAAGAAGCAAGTCACAGAGCGGACCTTGCTCGCTGACCTTGGTAGTTCCTTGCTGAACTGATGTTGCTCGCCAAGAAAGAAGTCGTGGAGCGGACCTTGCTCGCCTTCTTTGGAGTTCCTTGGCCGAGCTGATCTTGCTCGCCAAGAAGGAAGTCGCGGATCGGACCTTGCTCGCCTTCCTTGGAATTCCTTGCCGAGCTGATGTGGCTCGCCAAGAAGCAAGTCGCGGAGCGGACCTTGCTCGCCGACCTTGGAAGTTCCTTGCCGAGCTGATGTTGCTCGCCAAGAAGGAAGTTGCGGAGCGGACCTTGCTCGCTTTCCTTAGAGTTCCTTGCCGGGCTGATGTTGCTCGCTAGGAAGGAAGTCGCGGAGCGGACCTTCCTCGTCTTCCTTGGAGTTCCTTGACCGAGCTGATGTTGCTCGCCAAGAAGGAAGTCGCGGAGCAGACCTTGCTCGCCTTCCTTGGAGTTCCTTGCCGAGCTGGTGTTGCTCGCCAAGAAGGAAGTCGCGGAGCGGACCTTGCTCGCCTTCTTTGGAGTTTCTTGGCCGAGCTGATCTTGCTCGCCAAGAAGTAAGTCGTGGAGCGGACCTCGCTCGCCTTATTAGTGCGGTCACCGTCTTGCAGACTAAGAACCGAGGAAGAGTTACCACGGTCAGATAGGTAATCCCAGTCACGCTTGCGCGGACTGAATTAAGGGGTAATTGAGAGGGAGATTTATGATCTGGATTGGGCTGTGGTAATGGCCGGATAGATTTGGGCCGGACAAGATTGGGCCGAGGTAGCGCGGTCCTATGCTGAAAGGATTTGCTCGATTAAGGCAAGGCGTGATTGGACCGAGCTACATAGCTGTATGGTATAGAGGCCAGTCAAGTGAGATGTCCGGCGCCAGGAAAGGCGTGGTTGGGCCGGGGTTTATAAGTTAGCCCGGCAGGAAGGCCGACGGCAAACCAGCATGAGCTGTCCCGAGCTCGGCTATGCCGGGATGCAGCCGAGCTCGGTCCTCATTAAGCGCGTCGAGCGGATCGCTCTGGCCAGTTGCATAGCACGGCCGTTGATAGCCGAGAAGATGCAGCCCGGTTGCCGAGCTCCCAGTAGAGTGGGCTGGCAGTTTGGTTAGGTGGTGTTCAGCAAGATTTGTGCTGACAGATGGGATAGCAGCACCACGTGTCGAGAGATAGATGGGAGTAGATTTGGGATGCAGAAGTGTAACAGCGCCCACGTGGGCCTCATGCTACTACAGTTCGGACTCAATTTGTGTCACGGTTCTTAATCTGAACCAAAGAGTCCAAATCTGGCAAATCGTTTTGAGAAACAGATTTTTGAAAAAGTAGTGCCAAACATGGACTGCTTTGCCAGATACAGAGTCGCCACCTAAATATTTTTTATGGGAGAATTTAGGAAACCCTGACTCGGTGCCGAAGGCCACATGTCCGTCATCACCGGAGTTGTCTCGGCTCGGGAGCTTGGGTACGATCGGGGAAGGTCAGCTATGAGCACCCCCTTTCGCCCGATCCGAAGACCGGCCTCTACTAACCGTGATATCCGTTTTTGAAAACTTTACGTGTTCTTATTCCATTTATTAGCCTAGAATCATTATGTTATGCGCACAGCAAACAAGTATAGACTAGATTGCCTAATTCGGGAATAAACATTGCATATCCGTTCGGTTTGAAAATGCTTTGGAATTTGCTACTCGCAAGTAGGCTAAAATACGGATTTCAACGAGTTTTTCCAACTCAAACAATCCAACCTTCACCCACAGGCATTCAAGCAATTATAACACATAAGCATCTAGCCACATGTTAAAAATGCTGTCATGATAACATTCACACTCATGTGATATGCTAAAGCGGAAATACTTACATAGTACTCCGTGCCAAAACAAAGAACTTGTTAGCAAACATGCATGATCCAAGTCCATGTGAAGTGCCTAATGCATCGCATACAAAATGTTACTAGAATAGGCTCGGCTATCCTAAACATGTCATGTGAAAATGCACAATTATCACATATTCAGTTTGGGGATTGAAGTATTGATGCAATTAGCGTGATGTACCGAGCCTAATGCATGCAATACAAATGCATGGATGCACACATGCATAGCATGAGGTATGCTAAATTAAACGTGCCCTAATCTACCATCATAAGCAGGTAAATAAAAGGGAAGAAAGACGTGAGGTTGGAAGACATACACACACCCACACACACTTATTACAGATTTGCCCTCGCTCGGAGGGACCGAATAAATATTACAAATTAATTAACTACGTAAGCTAATTAAATATTACAAATTAATTAATTAACAAATTAACTAATTTAGGAAAACAGTAAAACGTCTTGAGAAGCGCGCCGCCATGCGCAAGCTGCCTCTGTTTTCCTCCCTTTCCTCCTCTGGAGGTTGTCAAAACCTCAGGACTACATCCTTGGACAGAGGGGATCATCACCGGCTAGATGAAATTTCCACCGGCAGTGTTGTATGGCCATCGGCACAAAGTTGAAGCTGTCGGCAGAGAAAATGGTGCCGGTCGGCACATTACACTGCCGGTCGGCAGAGTATTCCTGCAGAACCTGCAACTCACAGCAACAGAGGGCAAAACAAGGCATGGCAGCATATTTCAAGGCATGTATGCACCAACCATGTCTCTTATCATTGTAATGACTCAAAGGGACATGTGCCTCGGTTCTTGGACCACCAATCACGCATTTCCATGCATGATGGTCCAAGGAACCAAGTATGCAACTTTGATTTCAAATGCATGCAAACCAATCAAACAAATTAGGCCCTATTCCTATCACCAATTCAAGGAACAAGGCATGCATGCAAAATGCAATGCAACCTAGGCATACAAGCTAGGAATGCAACATGGCATGGCAATTAACTCATGCAAGCATACAAGCATGCATATGGCAATACAAATGAGTGCAAAGATGGACTTAAACATGAATTAGGCGGCTCTAAAATAGGCCTAAAACAGTAGCCAAAAGTGCTAAAGAGTGAAGGCTAAATGGCATACACACAAATGCACATAAGGACCAACACTTAAGCACAAAACAAACAATATTCAAGCACACTTGAAAGGGACAAACATGAACAATTAGCATGCATTATAAGCCTTGAAAACATGCTAATACATGGTGCCAAACCAAGCAACAAATCAAGCCAAGCATGCATCAAATGGCCTAAGTGTTCAAAGCAAATCAATGAGGCATTGAACTACACTTAACATGACCAAACATGGCATGCATTAAACAACTAAAAACAGATTTTTAGCATGTTAAAACAAGGCCAAAGGACTCCTTAGATGGCATCTAAGTGGCCCAAATACAAAGGCATACACCATGGCCAAAACATGGAGCATTGCAACACATGCTTTCAAAGCATTAAAGAGACATGCAAGGCAATCCAACAAGCATGGAAATGGGACTGAAATAGCACGTAGGATGATTCCAAATCATCAAAACAATGCAAAGATGGCATGCTACACATGCACATACTCAAGGCCAACAAGCCCAAATACAAAAGAGCTATATAATACATGCAAAGATCAACCCAAACGACTATGGACAGAGCTAAAACATGGCAAAATAAGCACATAAACTTCACAAATGCAAGCCTAAAACATGCTCCAACAAAGGCTAACAACCTAGAACATGTTAAGGCACAAATAGGGCATTACATGGCAACTATGCTAAACATGCATGGAGTTCCAAAACCAACTTGAAATCATGTTATATCATGGATATATAAGCATGAAAAACAAACCAAATATGCTCAACACACACTCAAGCATAGGCTTCCTTAAGAGGCCAAAATAGGTCCTTTTCAAGGACAACAAGGAGAGGGGGTGGCCCTCTCCTTCTTGGGACTTCAAAGCATCATCTTCACCACTGAAATCCCTCAAGATTTCAGTGGTGAAGAGACCTCAACACCAAAATCCCGGAGCTAGCACAAAATGGCTCAAAATGAGGCCTTTTGAGGCCTAAGGGTGGTCAACACCCCTCAAACAACAAAACACTCTTAATAAACAATAAAGAGGGCTTAAAAATAGAACTTTTTTATGTTATACAATAATCACAAAAACAGCTCTAAGACTAGTAGAAAATCAATGCAAAAAAGGGGGGAAAAAGGACTAGTTTCTCACCCTTGTAGTCCTCTTCAACAAAGATGCTCCAATGGCCTCCTTGAGCTTGAATCCAACACCAAAGCTTCAAAACACACTCTTTAGAACCTCAGCTCCAAGAGGAAGGTGAAACACTAGGTGTTTGTGTGCAATAGTGAGACACAAAACACCTAGTGTACAAAATGAGAGGAAAAGAGAGATAGGTGAGTGTATCTAACCCTAACCCTAGGAAAAACCAGAGCTCTCCTCTGTCTTCTCTCCTCAAAAATGTCTAAAAGCCTCTCTCTTTGCCTTAGAGAGAGCTCCTCTCTATATGCCTCTTGTAAAGCTTACAAGACAAGCTTTGCAAGAGGGAGATCCCTCCATACACGTGTATGGAGGGGAGCAAAAGCTATACAGCTGTCTAAAAATATCTGCAAAAGCAGATGAACAGCAATCGGCCGGCAAAAAATGCCATCTTGGCCAAACAAAGTGTCGACCGGCACAAAATAGTGCTGACCGGCAACAAAGAGTGCCGGTCGGCAAACAATATTGCCGGTGGCAGCAAAAGCCAGCCGGTGGCATCTAGCCACTGCCGGTGATGGGTGGGGATGGTCTACAAGCCCCACCCTGCCCTTCCAAGGCAGGATGCAAGTGTTTGGTGCAAAACCAGACACTAAACGGTCGAGTTCGGGGATCCTGAGGCAAGGCGCGTGAGCCGAGACCTCCGGGAACTCCAAACGAACACAAACATGGAAGATCACCGTGTGTTCAAACAGTGACGTCCAAGTCTTGAGGACGGTCAAAAATGGGGTGTCTACAGTTGCCCCTCTTTGACAGAACTCGAAAGTCATAACAATGACGGGAGTGAATGTCAAAGCCCAGAGACGACCCATTTTTGACAAGGCCGAAGACTCAAACAAACATACAAGACAAATAAGATATGCGCCCGGAGGCAGGGGCAAAATGCAAGACAATGCACGAAGCCGAGCATAACTTATGATCATGCAAAGAAAGCTGTAATGAAGCAAACATGCGACAGTTTTAAGCTATCATACCAAACTACACTACAATGCAGAAAGGATGTAAGAGAATTATGGAATTCTCAATATGTCTCACTCGGGAGATACAATACCTGTGCGGCTCGTCTGGTTGCACCAGCTTCAAATGAACCGTACATACAATATCGTGCCTGAAAAGAAAACAAACTTAACAGGTACAATATTGTTAGCAACATGCATGACAATGCAAAATGGATGCAAGACGACATGCAATATATACAAAACAATGTATAAACAATGCAAATGAAGATGCAATGCATTTAAAACAATGCAAGCTACATGCAAAGCATTTGAATCGTGATCCAATCACGAACGGTTCGAAACCACACCTATGTCAAATAGATTGATGGAGGTAACAAGTCTGTCTACCATAGAACGGTCAACTGAACTATGAGTATTGTAGACAGACGCAAGAACAAGTATTGGGTGGAATCGACATAAGTGGGGAAACAACCCGCTGGAGAAAGGACTACGATCCTAATGCCGGATGCAAAAATTACACTACAATGTAATGGATGGATATGGCACGCAGGCCAAACCAAATCTTGCCTAGGAAAGGCATGCATACATACAAGCCATGTGTAACACAGAAAAGGTGTCGCAACCCTCAACCAACATATCAACGTGGAATCGGCGCGATACACATACAGAACTGTGTTTTAACATGAAAAGTAAGGGCACATACCGGACCAAGCTCAACCTGGAAAGGCGCAAGCCATAGGCGGAAGGTGATGCAATGAATGCATGCAAACTACAATGCAATATCTACAAATATGCAATGGAATGGATATGGATACAATGGATATGGCACGCAAGCCAAACCAAATCTTGCCTAGGAAAGGCATGCACACGTACGAGCCATGTGTAACACAGAAAAGGTGCCGCAACCCTCAACCAACATATCAACGTGGAATCGGCGCGATACACATACAGAATTGTGTTTTAACATGAAAAGTAAGGACACATACCAGACCAAGCTCAACCTGGAAAGGCGCAAGCCATAGGCGGAAGGTGATGCAATGAATGCATGCAATCTACAATGCAAATGCATGACAATGCACTATGATGCAATGACTATGATTGCAACTTTCCCTATCTTACCAACAGGGTGATATACTAGGTTGGTTCAGTATCCAGAACTGAGGCGTAGACATGCCGTCTCAACCTATGGGGCTTCCATACAGATTTCAAGCCGAGGGTAAACCTCTGGGTATTTAAACCAGACTTTAGTCTCGGAACTCCCGAACCTTTGCGTTCTAGGCATAAGCCGTTCGAACTCTAGTTTCCACCGTCCCAGTTGGTCTTCTAGGAACTCATCGCAAGCACAGACTGGTGGCTTTACCAGACCACCGAAAAGTCGTTCGGGCGCGACAAACACCGAAGGAATTGCACCTTCAGAGGATTTAAGGTCTCCTAGACCGGAATGCAAAATGTATGCATGACTATGCACGTTTTTTTTTTTGTTTTTTTTTTAAATGCAAATGATGCAAGTGATGCAGTTGCATGGAATGCGCGACAACACGCGGCTCTCGAAGTGTACGACAATGCGAACACTAAAGGTCTTACACCTTCCAAGGATTTAAGGTCTCCTAGACCGTACGTGTTTAAGGTCTCGCCAGACCATGCGTGTTTAAGGTCTCGCCAGACCGTGCGTGTTTAAGGTCTCGCCAGACCGGCGGTATTGCATGACGGTACGATGCGCAAAATAGCGCAATGCGTTAGGCAACGCGAGTGCACAGGACAGTGCGATGGAATGCATGCAAAATGCAATGAGATGCGCAAAACAGCGCGACGGAATGCAATGCACAAAACAGTGCGACGATTTGAAATGCACAAAACAGTGCAATGCGCAGAACAGCGCGAACAATTTGAAATGCACAAAACAGTGCAATGCGCAGAACAGCGCGAGGTTTGAAATGCACAAGACAGTGCAATGCGCAGTGTGACACGCATGCCACACGGAATGTAAATGGGCTTAAATGCGCAACAACGCACGTATTCCGGAATGCATGACAATGCATGGAATGGAAATGCAATGATGATGCATGAGAAATGTGCACGACAATGCAAAGGGGTGCGTGTTGCAACGCATGTAACATGTGCATAACAATGCAAATGTGTGGCGCACGACAGTGTGATGTAATGCACCGAAGTAGTGTGATGAACTTGTGCAACACACATGGGGCAACTTTTGAATTCAAAAGGATACAAAAAGGATACACCTTGCACGAATTTGAGTGCCACGCACTGGAGACACGGCCCGCGGTCAAAACGGAGACCGGTTGAGCGTCGGAGATGCACTTTCTTGCACTTTCTTGAGCTATGAAGACCACAAACTTCTCAAATGGCCTAAACAAGGCTGTGGGAACCCCACCGGCCGAAAGATGAGGCCACCGGCCGGCCATCGGCACAAAAACAATTCCATCGGCACAAAAAAAAGTGCCGACCGGCACAAAAAAGTGCCGACCGGCAAACAGTTGCTGGTGCGGGGCAGTTTTGTCTTTTCACCTTGGGTGTTATAAAATAGGGCTTCATGCCCTATTTTCTCACTTCTCCACTGCCGAAATCCCTTCCTCTCTCTCTCTAGGGTATTTCTCTCTCATTTTTCGCCCGTTTCTTCGCGTTCTACGCCCGTTTCGTCGTCGGATTCGCGATCCTCTTCGCGTTTCGGACATTTTCCATCGATCACATTCTCGTTTCGGTGCCTCGTTCGGCGTTCTCGCCTTCTCGGGGTTTGTTCCCCTCACTTTCCTCTTCATTTCCGTGCCTCTTCACATTCCGGCCTCCCCGGCCATTTCCGACCCTCTCGGGAGTTGACTTTTCAGTTGACTCTTCGTATTCCGACCCGGTTTTCCTTTTCCGGGCCATTTTCACACCACTCTCTACATGGCGGACGACATTCCACGTGGCGGGACTCCCTCGGACCACGAGATGGATCCCGGGGTCGAGCTCTTACCACTGAGCGAGCGCCCGTTCGACCCGGCGACCTACCGGCCGGCGATCCACGTTCTGCCCCCAGACGGCCTGCGTCAGTTCCGGAGCTTTGAGAGGTACGCGGCGCCTGAGCTACTACTACGCGAGCCTACCTCCCACCTTTCATTCGGCACTCCCGAGGTAACTCTTCATCTTCTGCTTTACTTTCTGCAATGTAGGATACAAAACTGCCATAGTTAGCTGTATTCTTTAATTGCTGAAATCTGATATGCCGTAGACCGTAGTTGACTGTAAACATACATACAACTGATATCTGCTTGAGACTGACACATGCACACACACTGCACTAGTCCTGAATCACCCAAACACACGGCACACACTGTATTCCACTGCATACACACTGGTACCCAGTATTTGTCTGAATCTGTTAGATTTGCACACATGCTACATCTGTTCTGAAACACTCAAACACGTTGACACAGCACACGTATTTCACTGTAAGCACACCGGCACCCGGTATTTGCCTGAATCTGACAAACTTGCATACATGCCATATCTGTCTTTTCAAAACTGCATTTTGAATGTTTTCTTGCCATTGTTATTTTCTGTTTGCAGGAGGGTTCCCATACCATTCGCGGGTATGGGAATACTGGTGCTCGGGAGTGGTATGACGAGCTCCCTGATGCGGTCCAGCACATCGTGGACCGAGCAGGCTTTGGCACCTTCTGCCGAGGGCTCTCTAGGCTCTCCACATGCAGACCTCTTCTCGCTGCTTTGGCGGAGAGGTGGTGGGACACCACCGATTCTTTCCATTTTTTCTGCTGCGGGGGATATGACGATGACCCCTTATGACTTCTCGATGCTCACAGGTATCGGGGTAGGGGGTGATCCGATCCCCTTTGACACCGACATGGATGAGTGGACCGCCGCTCAGGTCCATCTACTGGGGGAGGCGCCACCGCTAGCTCGTCCAGGCTTCGTCCGATACTCCTGGTTCGAGGCACAGTTTAGGGTCCAGCCCGTTTTGGAGGAGGTGCAGATGACCCCAGAGGACGAGGAGAGGTATGCTCGCGGCTTCCTCATGTTCTTGTTCGGGACTACCATCTTCGCCGACCGGGCGAACACCGTGCCTCTCTGCCTTCTTAGCGCACTGGTGGACGTCCGGGATATCTTGCACTACGATTGGGGCGGCGCTGCTCTGGCCACCCTGTACGGATATATGAGCTCGGCTTCTCGTGGCAGCGGCCAGCTGCTTGGAGGTTACTGGCGGGCTTGGGAGGTACATTTCTTCTCCGCTTTTTCATTTCCGTCTCGTACTTTCTGTACTCTGTACACTGCACACACTGCGGTCTGCTTTACACTCACTGTATACTGTACACACGGCACACACATACATTCTGTTTTACACTGACTGTACACTGCTCACACTGTACACTGCACACAATACACGGCTCAACACACGACTCTGCCATTTCTACTTTATTCTGTATATTCTGCTTTATCTGATGGTCATACTAACATCTGTTTTGCAGTTGTGGGTTTACGCCTACTTCCCTAGGCTTGCACCCGTACCAGTCGCGGAGCCTCCTCCGACTGTTCCCTTCTCGAGTCGCTTCGACGGGAGATGCACCCGGCGACCACGAGAGACGTTCGGCTTCTTCCGCCGATATTTCGACACCATCACCCCCGCGGAGGTATGCTTTACTTACAGTTCATTTAACTTCGCTTTCCCACTGCATGTTTCAATAACAGTAGATAACAAACTGTCTGTTACTTTCAGATCACATGGCAGCCATGGGCTTCCTTGCCGTCGGCGATGCGGGGTCGGTTCCCTGGTGCTGAGGAGACCTCGCGTTTCCGGATTCTGCTAGAGGGCCCGGTCTGTCGGGCTTGGTACCTGGGGGAGCATTTTCTACGCCAGACCCTGGGGTTACGTGAGCAGATAGTCCCGGCTCACCCTCCTGCAGAGATGAGGGAGACTGAGGGGCTTACCGCTGAGCAGCTGGATGATTACTCCATCGGCTGGGAGGAGGCCGGCTTCCGAGGCACTGGCGACTATCAGGAGTACGTGCGGACGTACCTGATGCGTCCCTTGAGTGGCCGTCGAGCAGAGGGGGCCAGGCCTGTAGCATCGGCGGCTAGGGCCGGAGCGGGAGCAGGGGCTGGATCTTCGAGGAGGGCCCGGGTCCGTGGTAGGGGCGGAGTGCGGGGAGGACGAGGAGCTGGCTGGCCTGCCCTGCCTGCTGTACTGACTTTCCAGGGGCAGGGTGGGTCGACCTATCAGATCCCCTTCGCCCCTCCACCGGCTGGTCACGAGTTCATTGACGTCCCTGACCTACCTCCGGTATGTATCACTGCACTTCGTACAGTTATTTCGTTTCAGTTTACTTGATATTCCACAGAATACTAATGCATCTGATACCTTTGCAGGCTTCTTCTGAGTACACCCGTCAGTCGTTGGCGATGAATGCCTCGATGATGGGGATGCTCCAGCGGACATTTGACCTTCTAGCCGTCTACAGCATACCGGTATGTCCTTCTGACACTGGCCTCAAACCATTCATACACTGCTTTGCATAATCTGATGCACGGCACAACACCTGATACACTGATCTCACAGTATCTGAACACTGCATACACTGCATTCTGCACTAAACTCTGTACTGATAAACTGCTCACAGCATTCATACACTGTACTCACACACTGCATTCTGCATTGCTAAACTGCTCTCGGTATACTGATGCATTTCCTTTTTGTGTACTTTTCAGCCTCCTTTCCAGATTCCCATGGCGGGGGGTGCTCCAGCTAGACCTGTTGTCCCTGCTCGGGGGAGAGATGAGGAGGGCAAGATATTTCCCCGTACGAGGGGAGGGCGTACCCACGTCGGGAGTAGTTCGCGAGCTCCAGTCCCGGACGACGACGACGACGAGGAGTCAGAGGCGGAGGCAGGGTCATCGGAGGAGGAGACCGGAGACGGTTCTAGCTCGGGCTCTGACGACGACGCTGATGATGCCCCTGGACCTTCGTCCAGGAAGAGGACCAGGACGGACTGACGGCCCTTGGAGTGATCGACACAGATGCAAATTTTTGCTATCTTTTCTTTCTTTCTTTGTACTTTTCCTTTTGTTGGTAGTTAGATTACCTTGTACTGCCGCAGGCAGATTTTTGTTTCTAAAACTTGTACATTTGAAAAGCTAAGTAAATGAAACAGACTTTTTATCTGAAAAAGTGCTTACATTTACACATTTCATGCATTGCATCGCATCTCATCATGTTACACCTCAATGTAAATGGAATTGATTGGCTGTCTGAAAATTGGACACTTGCACTGTAATAATCAGATGACTTAAACAGCCAACAGCAAAATAACCCAAGCAACCCACTGCCTGATTCTGGACACACAGCCCTTACTCTGTTGGGGATTAATCTGCATACAGCCCATAACACAGCATTCGATTCATTCTGCACACGGCAAATTCTGAACAAACGGCCCAATCTGACAGGACGGACCTCAAAGATGGAACCGGTTGGAGTCGAGACACGTTCAAATGTAGAGAATGGCACAGCATTCTGAGCATAGATGATTTTTGAAATCGAATGAGGGTTTTTCAGACCGGGATATCGAGCCTACAACTGAACACAGCGGGGTGGACTCAAACGAAGAGGTACACGACCTAAACACAACGAGGCACGCTCGGGAGAGACTCAAAACAAAAGACGAGACCGTCAAATGAAAGAGACACGACACATAGACGCGTAAACGAAGATGGGGGACCTCGGACCACGAGGAGCCAGTTCAATCTGGGTATTGTTTCCCACCCTTTCTGATTTGTGATCCTCACATCACTCGACTTTCAAGCTCGGATTTTCTCTCAAAACCCTTTTCCTCACTTTTCTCTCAACTTACACCTCTCTATTCTTCATATCTCTCATTTTTCAATCCCTCCCCGGGGTGATTGATGGATAAATAGAAAGTTGCGGGTTCACGCCCGATGCCGTTAGCTCACAGCTATTCTTCCGGCGGGCAGAGTGCTCTTCTGGCAAGTACGTCGATGACGGGGGAAAGACAGAACGCCTGGCTCAACTATGCCCCTAGTTCATCATTTTAACCATTTTTTCGTTTTTGCTTTCTACTAAAACGGTTTTGATCAAAACGAGAGTCGGATTAACGTACTTGTTCGATTTTTGATTTGAAAAGCGTGCAAGTCAGGCTGCAAGCACTGAAAATTTTCCTTTTGGGGTCCAAGACAATGGTCCAGTTTTGGAAAATAAAACAGTTTTCGAGAAAATAGTCAACCTCAGTAAAAATTTTCAAAAACTATTTTTCAAACAGTCAATGCTCAACGAGCATGGAACTTACTCTTTGAGATGCGCAACCTCGAATCGGGGGCAATGGAAAATTGCCCCTGGTTTGAAGGGGGGTGGGAGGCAACGGAAAGTTGCCCCTAATTTGAATGGCGTCTCACGACGGCTTGTGGCAACGGAAAGTTGCCCCTTGTTTGGGATGGTGCCGCAGCAATCCGCAGACAGTCTTCATTGGCGGTGGTCGAACTCTCAGACACAGCGATGACGAAGACGGTCACAACACATATATGGACACAGTCACCTTGAAGGGTGTTGGCCACTGGGCTTCGAGGATGAAATCGAAACCATTGCATGGACTGAAACGCTATGAAAGTGTTGGGGGCTGGACTTCATGATGAAGTTGCCTACGTATCCCAAACATGGGAATCAAGCCTTACGTAGTTCCGGTTAAGGTCCACTCGGGTATTTTAACCTTCACTTTGTTTGGCTCTTATTTTTGCCAAGGCGCCCAATGCGGGTTTTCGACCTTGCGAGCTTCTTTTCATTTTCTATTTCTTTCTCAATTCTTTTTCTTTTCTATTTTTTTTTCAATCTTACTTTTTGTATTTTTCTCTTTTTTTGTTGTATTTTTCTCTTGCTCTAACTTTTGCCTGGGCCGCCCTTCCGGGTTTTCGGCCCAGCGAGCCTCTCAAAGGGTAAAAGTGTAGCAAGTCCATGCCAAATGGTTTTTTTTGAAATTGAGGCCTCTCTGTATCTAGGAGAACGGCTGTTGCACTGATTTACGGAGAATCCATCCCGGTTGCTCTACGAGTTTCTTCCGACGAGATCTACTCCTTCTGATTCGGCTTTGGTGCCTCCTGCTCGAGGGCTGTTTCGAAACTGGCCACACGGGCCTCCATGGCGTTTGTCCGTTGAACTTTCTGAACATTCTGAACGGGTTCAAACTCGGAAAACAAATAGGTTGAATCTTGAGACTGAGAGCGATCCTAGGCTGCGCAATCTCAAGAGCGATTCCACACAGGTCTTCGCAGGGCCGCGTAAAACATTTGCTTTTGAAAGTTTTTAAGAAGGCGACGAATCGCTCGCGCCGAAGATAGTGTGGAACCAATCTGGATCAGGCCAGGGTCCTTCTCAGTACTCACGCCGACAAGCATGATTTCATTCATAAAAAGGCTTAGCACGCCTCTCTTTCTCTCGAAATGATCAAAATTTTGCAAAACCCGAGGAATTCCTTCCTCTTCGTTTTCATCACCGCAGTGTTCAAAAGTTTGTTTTTTGAAAAACTTAGGTTAATGCAATGAGTTTGGGCACACAGGAGAGCAGGCGAGATGTACTGTCAGCCCACTCAAATTCTCTGGTCCTTATGCTGAAAGCAAGCATGAAGGTTGAGATAGCAACAGCTGTTTCAATCGGCTCTGTTGGTGCAACTGGCCCCTCGGCAGAAACAGACTCAAAACAAAAAAAAACAGATAATAATTACAAAACGAAATGGTGTTCGGGACAACAACCCCAGAATCACCTGGTATTATATACAACGGGGACTGACTCGATACAACAAGACAGACCCTTAAGCAAAAAAAGACTGACTCAAGACAAAGAGACAGACTCAAAACAAAAGACTGACTCGACATCTAAGCCAAGATTTACAAAACTCGGTTTCACCGATGCTCAAAAATGCGTGCCAGACGCTTCATCAAAAATGTACCAAGTGTTGCCCGCAGGCGGTTCACTTTACATACTCGCAGTATCTGAGCCCTCGAAATCCAGCAACTGAGTGGTGACGGGCTTGCCTGAGGTGGGTGGTAGGATAACCTTGTTATCAATCAAATCCTGCACTTCATGACGAAGGCGGGAACATCCATCGGTACTGTGACCGGACTGTTGATGGTACGCGCAGTACAAGGTAGCATCATGAGTGGCGGGGAGATTCTTCGGGAGTGGCCGGGACTCCAAAGGCTTAAGATGCCCATTCTTCACCAATATTAGCAATGCCCTAGACAAAGGCATGCGGAGGTCGTGAAAGACCCTGCGCCCTCGGGGCAGGTACTTTGCAGTTTGAGGATTCTTGCCAGATGCGCTGGCGAAAGGATCAGCTGGCGCTGCCTTGGCCTTTTGAACCTTCCCCGGTGCAGGGTTGGGAACTACAGGAATTGTCTGGGCATGACGGGGCCCATCCCGATTTTCTGTCTGGCTTGAACTGCCCTTGGTTGGAGCGGGGAAAGCATCATCTACAGCTTTGGTCACTATTGCAGATGTTTGTTGCTTGTTCATCCCTCTGGCCTTCAAAGCCTCGACTGCCCACAGCAGTTGCTCAATGGGGTCGGCGTCTATTTTTGCCTTGTCCTTTCCTTTGGCCTCAGCCTGATCGAGGGCCTGGGTTGGTGCTGGCATGTCGTGGCTATAGCCGGAAGCCACCTCTGGCTGGCTGAGCTCTATCACAATCCGCCCCAGTAGCGGGGGCTCCTGTGGTACAAAATTCCCGGCATACGGCGCCGCTGGCGGTGAAGCCGACATTCCATAGGCGAGGTCTGCCACAGACCTTTGGAGGTCGCCTATCATCCCCATCAATTCGAAGGTGGTGGGCTCACGAGCCTGGTATAACTGGGGAGCCCAGACCGGGTGCACAACGGGCATCCTGGGCGGATATGACATACTGATGCTGGCCTCACTTTGCGGAGTGGTTCCCTGCTCCGGTGCGGCTGTCATAACCACAACTTCTTCTGAATTTTGTGCCGCCATAAATCCTACCTCAGCAAAGGGGGAGACACTGACTATTCTGTATCAACTCTGCAACTCTCTGAACTGAAAGAAAAACAGACAGCATTTCAGCCTAAACTGATCAATCACGGGTGTAGCCAAACAACTTTACCCTACTGCTGATCACTGTTCCCAGAAGTCACTATTCCCGAAAGCTGAACCAATGCCCGCGGATAACTGATTCTCACAACTGATACTGATACTGGTGTCCCCAGGTTTGATACTCAAACTTGCAAACTGACATGTGCGTTCCTGTAGAGCAACACTCTAAAAGCACATAGCAAGTAAAAGAGAACAAAACACCCCTATGTTGGGGTAGGGTTTCCCTGTCCTATTTTGTCAGGAGTTAGGGTTTCACTACGCACACAGCGGTTTCAAACAACCTAACATCGGGTGAGCAACCTGTCCTAGTTTGGAATGGTCACTATGGATTTCGATATGCACTAGGTCGAATGGTCAAAAAGGGTGCCCCGGTAAACCGGGGTTTGTGTTCCCATGCTGTCAGAGCCCATAGCCGGTCAGCCTTATGGACATGCCTTGACAAGGCAAGCCTCCGGCAAACCGTTCAGGAATGGCAGATGGCAAACACTGTGTTCCTAGGCGCACCAATGCACATGCAATGCAAAGAAACACATAAATGAGATCAAAACAGGATATCACGAGTTCGAGTCAAGCTCTCTAAAAATCCCCAGCGGAGTCGCCAGAAACTGTAACAGCGCCCGCGTGGGCCTCATGCTACTACAGTTCGGACTCAATTTGTGTCATGGTTCTTAATCTGAACCAAAGAGTCCAAATCTGGCAAATCGTTTTGAGAAACAGATTTTTGAAAAAGTAGTGCCAAACATGGACTGCTTTGCCAGATACAGAGTCGCCACCTAAATATTTTTTATGGGAGAATTTAGGAAACCCTGACTCGGTGCCGAAGGCCACATGTCCGTCATCACCGGAGTTGTCTCGGCTCGGGAGCTTGGGTACGATCGGGGAAGGTCAGCTATGAGCACCCCCTTTCGCCCGATCCGAAGACCGGCCTCTACTAACCGTGATATCCGTTTTTGAAAACTTTACGTGTTCTTATTCCATTTATTAGCCTAGAATCATTATGTTATGCGCACAGCAAACAAGTATAGACTAGATTGCCTAATTCGGGAATAAACATTGCATATCCGTTCGGTTTGAAAATGCTTTGGAATTTGCTACTCGCAAGTAGGCTAAAATACGGATTTCAACGAGTTTTTCCAACTCAAACAATCCAACCTTCACCCACAGGCATTCAAGCAATTATAACACATAAGCATCTAGCCACATGTTAAACATGCTGTCATGATAACATTCACACTCATGTGATATGCTAAAGCGGAAATACTTACATAGTACTCCGTGCCAAAACAAAGAACTTGTTAGCAAACATGCATGATCCAAGTCCATGTGAAGTGCCTAATGCATCGCATACAAAATGTTACTAGAATAGGCTCGGCTATCCTAAACATGTCATGTGAAAATGCACAATTATCACATATTCAGTTTGGGAATTGAAGTATTGATGCAATTAGCGTGATGTACCGAGCCTAATGCATAGCATGAGGTATGCTAAATTAAACGTGCCCTAATCTACCATCATAAGCAGGTAAATAAAAGGGAAGAAACACGTGAGGTTGGAAGACATACACACACCCACACACACTTATTACAGATTTGCCCTCGCTCGGAGGGACCGAATAAATATTACAAATTAATTAACTACGCAAGCTAATTAAATATTACAAATTAATTAATTAACAAATTAACTAATTTAGGAAAACAGTAAAACGTCTTGAGAAGCGCGCCGCCATGCGCAAGCTGCCTCTGTTTTCCTCCCTTTCCTCCTCTGGAGGTTGTCAAAACCTCAGGACTACATCCTTGGACAGAGGGGATCATCACCGGCTAGATGAAATTTCCACCGGCAGTGTTGTATGGCCATCGGCACAAAGTTGAAGCTGTCGGCAGAGAAAATGGTGCCGGTCGGCACATTACACTGCCGGTCGGCAGAGTATTCCTGCAGAACCTGCAACTCACAGCAACAGAGGGCAAAACAAGGCATGGCAGCATATTTCAAGGCATGTATGCACCAACCATGTCTCTTATCATTGTAATGACTCAAAGGGACATGTGCCTCGGTTCTTGGACCACCAATCACGCATTTCCATGCATGATGGTCCAAGGAACCAAGTATGCAACTTTGATTTCAAATGCATGCAAACCAATCAAACAAATTAGGCCCTATTCCTATCACCAATTCAAGGAACAAGGCATGCATGCAAAATGCAATGCAACCTAGGCATACAAGCTAGGAATGCAACATGGCATGGCAATTAACTCATGCAAGCATACAAGCATGCATATGGCAATACAAATGAGTGCAAAGATGGACTTAAACATGAATTAGGCGGCTCTAAAATAGGCCTAAAACAGTAGCCAAAAGTGCTAAAGAGTGAAGGCTAAATGGCATACACACAAATGCACATAAGGACCAACACTTAAGCACAAAACAAACAATATTCAAGCACACTTGAAAGGGACAAACATGAACAATTAGCATGCATTATAAGCCTTGAAAACATGCTAATACATGGTGCCAAACCAAGCAACAAATCAAGCCAAGCATGCATCAAATGGCCTAAGTGTTCAAAGCAAATCAATAAGGCATTGAACTACACTTAACATGACCAAACATGGCATGCATTAAACAACTAAAAACAGATTTTTAGCATGTTAAAACAAGGCCAAAGGACTCCTTAGATGGCATCTAAGTGGCCCAAATACAAAGGCATACACCATGGCCAAAACATGGAGCATTGCAACACATGCTTTCAAAGCATTAAAGAGACATGCAAGGCAATCCAACAAGCATGGAAATGGGACTGAAATAGCACGTAGGATGATTCCAAATCATCAAAACAATGCAAAGATGGCATGCTACACATGCACATACTCAAGGCCAACAAGCCCAAATACAAAAGAGCTATATAATACATGCAAAGATCAACCCAAACGACTATGGACAGAGCTAAAACATGGCAAAATAAGCACATAAACTTCACAAATGCAAGCCTAAAACATGCTCCAACAAAGGCTAACAACCTAGAACATGTTAAGGCACAAATAGGGCATTACATGGCAACTATGCTAAACATGCATGGAGTTCCAAAACCAACTTGAAATCATGTTATATCATGGATATATAAGCATGAAAAACAAACCAAATATGCTCAACACACACTCAAGCATAGGCTTCCTTAAGAGGCCAAAATAGGTCCTTTTCAAGGACAACAAGGAGAGGGGGTGGCCCTCTCCTTCTTGGGACTTCAAAGCATCATCTTCACCACTGAAATCCCTCAAGATTTCAGTGGTGAAGAGACCTCAACACCAAAATCCCGGAGCTAGCACAAAATGGCTCAAAATGAGGCCTTTTGAGGCCTAAGGGTGGTCAACACCCCTCAAACAACAAAACACTCTTAATAAACAATAAAGAGGGCTTAAAAATAGAACTTTTTTATGTTATACAATAATCACAAAAACAGCTCTAAGACTAGTAGAAAATCAATGCAAAAAAGGGGGAAAAAAGGACTAGTTTCTCACCCTTGTAGTCCTCTTCAACAAAGATGCTCCAATGGCCTCCTTGAGCTTGAATCCAACACCAAAGCTTCAAAACACACTCTTTAGAACCTCAGCTCCAAGAGGAAGGTGAAACACTAGGTGTTTGTGTGCAATAGTGAGACACAAAACACCTAGTGTACAAAATGAGAGGAAAAGAGAGATAGGTGAGTGTATCTAACCCTAACCCTAGGAAAAACCAGAGCTCTCCTCTGTCTTCTCTCCTCAAAAATGTCTAAAAGCCTCTCTCTTTGCCTTAGAGAGAGCTCCTCTCTATATGCCTCTTGTAAAGCTTACAAGACAAGCTTTGCAAGAGGGAGATCCCTCCATACACGTGTATGGAGGGGAGCAAAAGCTATACAGCTGTCTAAAAATATCTGCAAAAGCAGATGAACAGCAATCGGCCGGCAAAAAATGCCATCTTGGCCAAACAAAGTGTCGACCGGCACAAAATAGTGCTGACCGGCAACAAAGAGTGCCGGTCGGCAAACAATATTGCCGGTGGCAGCAAAAGCCAGCCGGTGGCATCTAGCCACTGCCGGTGATGGGTGGGGATGGTCTACAAGCCCCACCCTGCCCTTCCAAGGCAGGATGCAAGTGTTTGGTGCAAAACCAGACACTAAACGGTCGAGTTCGGGGATCCTGAGGCAAGGCGCGTGAGCCGAGACCTCCGGGAACTCCAAACGAACACAAACATGGAAGATCACCGTGTGTTCAAACAGTGACGTCCAAGTCTTGAGGACGGTCAAAAATGGGGTGTCTACAAGAAGGTATATAAGCGAGTCTGCGCCCCCCATACTGAACGGATGAACATTTGGTGAGACATACACTAAACACTCAACACTCTCCCTTCTCTCTATCTATCCCCTGTGTGTGTGTTCTAACTTGATCGTCGGAGGGGTTTTTCGGCCACACACTGCCGGGTAGCTCACTGTCGTTGTGTACGCAGGTAATCGGACAGAGACGGAGCTCGGAAGAAAGGAGTACGGGCTTGTCGGAATATTTGCTCCCCGTACAGTCTCAATGATATAAAAATATTTAATATTAATATTAACAATTAGTATCAATTAATTTTTTTTTATTTATCAATTAATATTAATATTAATATTTTATTTTCTCAATTAATGGCTTAATTACCATAAATTAATAATAGTATCAATTAGTATAATTTTTTTCATTTTTTCATTATAAATGAATTAGATGTCAATTAATGGCTTAATTACCATAAATTAATACTAAAATTAATAATAGTATCAATTAGTATATTTTTTTTTTTCATTTTTTCATTATAAATGAATTAGGTGTCAATTAATGGCTTAATTGTCATAAATTAATACTAAAATTAATAATAGTATCAATTAGTGTATTTTTTAAAAAAATTTTCATTACAAATTAATTAGTGACAATTAATGACTTAATTAACATCAATTAATACTAAAATTATTAATAGTATCAATTAGTATAAAATTATTTTATTTTTTCATTATAAATTAAGTAGTTGTCAATTAATGGCTTAATTAACATCAATTATTATTTTTTATTCATTAATTATTATTTTTTTTATCAAAAAAACATAGAAAACCTCCCCTCAAAAAAAAAAAAAAAAAAGAATGATCCAAAAAACCTTAGATCCAGAAAACCCTAACGTCGGCGACGACAAGAGTAAAGAAAGAGAGCTATTGAGAGAGCAACACCATTATCATCGGAGGCTGCCTATCTCTTCTCCATCGGAGGTTGCCCTTCTCTTCAATTTTTTTTCTAGGGTTTGAAAACCCTAGCTTCGGTATCCGAGATTGACCGGCGGCATGGATGCCATGGATATAGCGCAGAGAGAGCTTCAGACAAAGCTTCGCGATCGCGATACAAAGCTTAACCAGAGCTTCGTAGAGAGAGCTTCAAACAGAGCTTCGCGATCGCGATAGCGACGAACCCGAGATCGACCGGCGCCATGGATGTAGCGCAGAGTGAGAGAGAGAGAGAGAGAGAAAGAGAGAAAGAGCGAACGAGGGAGAGAGAGAGAGAGAGAGAAGAGAGAGATCTCTGTTTCTTCACAGGAGCAAAGGACACGTCGCCGGAAATCGCCAGAGCTTCATCAAACAGACACAAATGAGAGATTTTTTGATTTATATACATGGTACCTTTGTAATTATTTAAAATTGTGAGGGGCATGTAATTATTTAAAATTGTGAGGGGCATTTAAGTCATTTTGCCCCTCAAATTAGAGCTGCCCGATTAAGCTGTTTTGGGAAGCACCTCCTCCCCCACTCAACCAAAAAGCTCAATTTTCACTTATAAAAAGCAATAATCTATCCCCATAGGCTACACCAAACACTCTAAAATCACCTCTTTTAAGCTATAAGTGGATTTAAGTTAAAAAAAAAGCTGTACCAAACAGCCCCAAAGCAACGGAAGAAGCTGAATGGTTTCACCATTTTATTGAAGATATTTCACGTTGGTCTAAACATGTGCCAGCTATTTGTATTCATTGTGATAGTCAATTTGCAATTAGTAGGGCACATAGTAATATGTATAATGGAAAGTCTAGACATATCTGTCGTAGACATAATTCCATACAACAACTACTCTCGAATGGAGTTGTGTCTATAGACTATGTAAAGTCTACGGACAACATTGCGGATCTGCTAACCAAAGGGTTAAATCGAGTGTTAGTCGAAACGTCGTCAAAAGGAATGGGGTTGAGGCCTTTGGAAGTTACTGGAATGGAAACCCAACCTAGTTGACTAGAGATCCCAAGATCCAGGTTCAATGGGACAACCTAATTGCGTGTAACGGTGGTATGCCATTGAGGAGGTTAAACCTCCAGCCATTCTTTTTATCAGTGATACCTGCAAGTGTAGAGGTTAAACTGAGCTTTTAATGACTCTAGTGTGTTAAGCTATTGAGCTAAGTATAGCAGGATACTAAAGTAGAGTCACCTATGTGAGATTGAAGTGGGGCCGTTTCTAGAAGAATTGGGCAGGCCAAGATTCTTTGAAACCACTCGTTGAACCAGGCTAGTGCCCAGAGCCATACAAGGCACACCAGTGAGAACAGAATGGTGGTAGGAGTAATTCCCGTGTGAGATCTATTGTCTCAGTTTACATAAACGGCAAAACAGTTCAAGATGTCATATTCACTGATCAACCAGTAAACTCGATAGGTTTTCACTAGGAGAGGTTCAAAGCCAAAAACTACATTCTCTGATATCGGGGTTAGTTCGTTGTACTTTCTCTCCGAGTCATTATTGTTGAACGGTGTCCGTTTGTTGAGTCATTCGGTCAATTTTTATTCGTGTGGGGGATTGTTGGAAAAAAATAGTTTCTCTGTGACTTTAATTAAATATTAAAGTAGGTCCCAACCATCTATTGTGTTGGGTCTAAGTGGGCTAAAAAACATTGAGATTTGAATAAGAAGTTGCCAAGAAATTGCCTCATGATGTTAGATTCATGAATGGGATTTTAAAGGGTATTTATATCTTTTTTCTTGGCTAAAGGGTGTGAATCCTTTGGGCATCCAAACTTTTCAACTTTTTGAAAAAGGTCTATGGATGCTGGTTAATGGTGCTTTAATGACCAACCTTAAAGGCTGCAGGCTCTTCTTCTCTCCCCTATATATATATAAATTGAGACCCTCCTGTCAAGTCTCAATGTAGAAATTTTTGCTTCCATTTTACAAGTCATTTTGCTAGAAAGTTCCTATAGTGAGAGAGTGCTGCCACAGTTTTTGTTCGCTAAGCTAGACAGAAAGTGCTTCTGCCGTAGCTGGTTTTTGACCGTCATATCCTGGGAGACAGACGCTGGGATTTCTCAAGCACTCAACCCGTGAGGCGGCAAAATCTGTTTTAAAAAAACTGTTACCATGCAGGCTTCGGTTTGGTTTCTTTACCATTTTATTGTATTGTGTATTTCTGTTGTAATTTAGTTGTAATTATCAGCATATGTTCTTGGTATATAATTTTAATTTTTTCATAAATCTATTTATTTAATTTCACAATTTGGACAACATTTTATGCTATGTCCGGTGAGTTAAGCACTATTTGTGATCTTTGAAAGATAACTGATTACTGACTTGATCGTCGGAATGCCTCCGAGTAGACGAACCACTGCCAGATTCTTATCTTTCTGTAGCAGGTTGTTCGGCTTAATTTATTCTGCCGGTACTCTCCTGCTGAGTTTCCCTATTTGGTTGTGTGGTCAAAAATTAACACTCACAATATATATATATATATATATATATATATATATTTCATTCACATTATCTTTACATTTTCCTTTCTCTTTCTATATTATTACTAAAATCTATAATCCAAATGTAGTCTAAAAAATTAAGGATGTTTTCTTACAAAGTATATTGTTTGCTGAATGATAAAGCTTTCCCCCTCTGTTTATTTGCTACAAGAGTGAGATTGTTAAATTTTAGTATTTTTATACTGTAGAATAATTCATCAAATAAAAAAATATATATATAAAATAATCAAAATTTGACAATAACATGTTAAAATTTGATATTTAACATTCAAGATATTTTAATTATTTATGAACAATGTTAACGTGTACCATTATAACTCATATGTTTAAAAAAATTTCAAAATTATCTTTTAAATGACTTAAAAAAATCCATTACTTGTAAAGGGTCATGTGAAGGAGCTCAGATTCTCTCTAGCCCCTCTCTCTAGCTCTTTCTCTAGGGAATGGCCCAGATTGGACCACATGATCCGATTGAAAATTTGAGGCTCAAGTTAGCTCAAACAAAAAAAATAAAAAAATAAAAAATTCTCTTTTTTCTGACATTCTCTCCCACGGCCCACCACTCACACGCTCGCTCGCTCACTCTCTTTCTCTCTTCTCATAAAAAATAAAAAAAACTATATTAATTTTTTTCATTTTATTTTTATAATATATATATATATATATAATTTTTAATATAAAATTTTAATTTTATAAAATTAATATCAATGAAAATACATCTTTAAAATGAGACTAATATTAAATATATTTAATAAAAAATTAAAATAAATAAAAAATAATTACTATGTTTAGTTACGTTTTGAAATTATTATTTTTTAAATATAAAAATTAATTTGATGAAATAAACACACAAAAATCATATATTTTTAAAATTCTCAAAAACAATCTTCATTCCAAAAAAAATCATATGAAAATAAAAAAACATAAAAAATCATATGAAAATAAAAAAAAAACATTCTGTATTTGATTTGCACCCATGCAAAGATTGAATGTGTGTTTTTTATTTTCTTTAAAAAAAATTATTTTCATATGATTTTTTTTGGAATGAAGATTGCTTTGGAGAATTTCAAAAATATATGATTTTTGTGTGTTTATTTCATCAAATTAATTTTTATATTTAAAAACGGTTGTGCTATATACACCAATTAGTATACTAACTAGTATCTCAACACTAGTTATAACATTATTATTGACCCCACTCATTAATCACATTACAAATTCTAAAAATTTCTTAAATTATGTCACATCGTCAATTGGCATACTAATTAGTACATCAATTGATGCATATAGCATTATTCTGTAAAAAATAATAATTTTGAAAACGTAACTAAACATAACAATTATTTTTTATTTATTTTAATTTTTTATTAAATATATTTAATATTAGTCTCATTTAAAAATATATTTTCAATGATACTAATTTTATAAAATTAAATTTTTATATTAAAAATTATATATATATTAATATTATAAAAATAAAACTAAAAAGATTAAAATAAATTTTTTATTTGTGAGTGAGAGTGGTGGGACATGAGGAATCCGGATCCTCGGCCGCCTTACCCGGCGGCCCTACCCGGCAGCCCCCCAAAACGACGTCGTTTTGGGGGTTTTTTTTTTTTTTTTTTTTTTCCCCTTTTCTTCTTCTGCTTCGTTCTTTTCTTCTTCTTCTTCGTTCTTTTCTTCTTCTTCTGCCATAACCAGAGGGGAGGGGAGGGGAGAGGGAGGAAGGAGGCTCGTCGCCTCGCCGCCGGCATCGCAGCTCGTTGCCTCGCCGCCGGCATCGCAGCTCGTCGCCTCGCCGCCGGCCGTCGCAGCAGTCCGATCGTCGCAGCCGTCGCCTCGCCTCGCCTCACCGCCGTCGCCTCCGCCTCCTCCTCCTCCTCCCCCACTGGTTATGGCCCCCTCCAGTCCGGCCTTCCCTTCCTCCTCCTCCTCCTCCCTCCTCCTTCCTCCCTCCCTCTTCCTCTCCTTCCTCCCTCTCTTCCTCTGCGTTTTTTTTTTTTTGAAAATTTGCCCCCAAAACGACGTCGTTTTGGGGGCTGCTGGGTTTGGCTGCCGTTTAGGGCGGCCGAGAATCCTTGCTCGGACATGAGAGGGAGAGAGTGTCAGAAAAGGGGGAATTTTTTTTTTTTTTAATAAAACTAATCTAAGTCGCAGATTTTTAGTGGTTTGATCCAATCTAGACCATCCTCCGGAGGAAGGAGAAGAGAGGGGCTGGATATCACAACAGCAACAATGATTCATCCCACTAAAAACATCACCACTAATAGTATTAATGTATTAAAAAAATAAATAAAAATAAAAATAAATACAACTTCAAAACCAAAACATCACATCATTAATGGCGAGACCCACTGCCACCTAATTAGTAGGAGCACTAATTCATCACAACAGAGATATCATTCATTATGAAAGAGGCCATTCCAGAAGAAGCTGACCATGGTCCACGAATAAGATGTGGCGGGGCCAAAACCCTTTTTAATGATAAACAATCCCCACCTAAATCAAGAAATTTAGGAAATGCATTCATACTTTTTTAACAAAATAAAATAAAAATAAAAATTGTTCCTTGTGAAATCCGTAGCCATTTTCGTATGAAACACCAAACAAGGCCACATGGTCTTGCAGGCCTATTAAATTCATTCCCTACCTAACCAAAAGCCACCAAAAAGGGCAAAAAAAACCCACTCCCACCAATTACGCATCTGATTTCTCTAACAAACCCTTTCTTTAAATTGTTTTTAGTCAAAGTAATCTGCACAATACAAATTACAAAGTTCAAACACCGCACAAATAACTTCAACAGAAGATCTTGAACAAACAATCATTAATGTTCAGGTCAAACTGTAATGAACAATTCATAAAAATCAATAATCTAAAATTAAAATATTAAAAAAAAAAAAAAAAAAAAAAGAAACAGAGAACACTACAGAACACAACCGGCACACAACTCAAATTTTCTTTCACAATTTGGTTTTGAGTGATGACTTCGATAAAATAGATAAGCAGAAAACTTTTTTTGAAGTTCTATTTGCTACCAGACCCGGAGGAATGAGTCCCATACAGCAGCAATGGCAAAAACAGCTGGTATGACAATCTGACCTCTCAAAGAATATGTTGAAGCACCGCTCTTGATTGGCGCGGCTACAGGAGGGGGTGGTGGGTTTTCAACAAGAACAGCTAATTTCATGCCACCATAACAGAAACCCTTGCCGCTAATGAAATAGTACTTGCGAGTCACATTAAGGGGAACGACGTCCCTTCCAGCTCCAGTTGTCCAATTGTGAAGAGGATGGTCAGAAATACAATTCTCATAATCTGTTTTGTTCACCTCCAGCACGTTCATTTGGTTCCTATCATACACAAAAACTGGAAATGAACAAGAAAAGTTACCAAACAGCAATTGATCGTTCCACAACAAAAATCTGGAATGAAATGTTTAAATGGCCTCGGGGACATGGCACTGATACCAATTTTCAGACTACAAGTATACAACGGGTCAACCGTTGAAAGCAACAGATGGAGAGGCAATTGTGTTGAAAACAATTAGCTAAATGACCATTATAAAAGAGAAAAATAAGAGCAGTTGATAGGTTTAATAGTCATACAAGGAACCTTGCACTTTGGACAAATCTCCTCGATCATGACAGCTAATCAAGTATTGAATTTTAATATGTTTTGTTGGCAATAGTTTGTATCATCGTTCACATTACAAGTAGTGTTTTTCCCAATTTGCATGTGTCCAACTGTCAAATAACCATTATTTTTTCCTGGTGTCTCTAACCCATAAGCCTCTCCCTACCAACCAACCCATTCTTTGGTGATTTATTTTTTGTTTTTGACACAGCTATGCAACCTGCTACTGATTTTAAATGTATTGTAGTGAGAATGCAGTTCACAAAATACAGATATCAATAAAAAAAACTAATCGTTATAATATCACAAATGGTTAATAATAGTATTATGGCCACTACCATAGTATGACTACAAATAGCGGATCCACGTCAGTTGACTAGATAGTCTAAGTGCATGGTTTTTATTGTTATTTTTTTTAATTTTTTAATTATACTTAAGCATCGATGGCAAATCAATGGTATGTCATAATTGAAGTTGGCATTGTGCCTTGCAGAAATACTTCCAAGAGTGATAGGAGAGACTTCTAAATACACAAAGAATTTAAGTAACCCACAACTCCAGACCTTGAAACCGTAACTATCTATCACCAAAAACTGGAGCAAAGCTTCTGTTGATTTTTGGGTTGTATAGTTTCAGGTGAAAGAACAAAGACGAGCAAAAGCTAAGACAGCAAAAGAATGTATACAAGATATGAAACCATGATCAGCAAATAGATTTTTTCCTTCAATGGAGTAAAATGAATGAAGGATTCATTCAGTAGTACCAAAAGCAACAGTGTCCTCTCATTGGTTGTATGGGCATTCTGTCCAAAAAAAAAAAAAGAAAAGGGAATGCAAGCATGGCTTTGGGGGGTATTTGCTTGTTTAACCAGGAAATTATCTACTCCATCCAACTAGTTCCAAGTTTGAATTTTGGGCAACCCATTGTCATATCGCAATCATATGTAAAGAAATCCATTGGCTAATTTCATTTAGAATACAAAATTAATGATTTCCATTACCAGCTGTTTTGAACTAACCAATATGAAAATAAATTATTTTTGCTCATTAATTATCACTAGCCTAAAACTTCACCCTTTACAATTGAAAAACCAAATGTGGATTTCAGTCACAAAAGCCAAAATTCACAACAATTTTTTATTTTTACCTCCTTTTTTTTATTTTTTATTTTTGGCGTGTGTGGAATCACATGAGTCATCGAGTCAGACTTGACTCAGTGAGTCAATGGGAGCTTTAATTGAAAAAAAAAATCAAGAGACAAATCCAGAAGAAAGGACAGATCTAACAATGACCAGAAATAATCTTTTAAAGAGAAGGGTAAAAATGAGGTTAAAAAGGGTAATATGGAGACTTTTCAAGTAAGAGAAAGTCCGTGAGAAATCAACAAATGGATGATGAACAGTTACAGGCAGAAAAATCACGAGGAGAGCAGAGTTTGAGTTTAAAAAAAACAGATCTGAGGCAGAGATCAGAAGCGCAAGAGTGAAGTAAAAGAACTCTATTCAAGTAAATTTCACTTAATTTAATTAGTATAACGAAGAAATCAAACATGAACACATAGATATACGCTTACAGTAGCTATGAAGAAAAGCACATCAATGTCAGCAACGCAGAGAGAGAGAGAGAGAGAGAGAGAGAGAGAGAGAGATTGAACACATACATGGAAGTAAAACTAGCAAAGAACAGATAATGAGTTGAAAGCAGCAGATCTGAGGCTATACAGATGATGTATGCAGAGTAGGCGAGAGAGAGAGAGAGAGAGAGAGAGAGAGAGAGAGAGTTTACAGAGCCAGTCGCCATTGTAGAAATGTTTGCCTTGGGCCCAAATGGTGTAGTTGACATTATTGTTAGTCCATCCCATGTTCGATCCCACGATGTACCGAACGGACGAGACTGCCGGTATCATCACCAATACGGCGCATGCTAGCATTGCAAGTGCCGCCGGAGACGCCATGCCCTTCCTCTGCTTCTCCATCTCCCTCCAGAAGGCTACTCGTCACTCGCTAATATATCTTGCTCTCTCGCAATGTATATGGATTTCTGTAATTGAAGTATTTATAAACGGTTGTGGTTACATTCAGTTTTTTTTTTTTTTTTCTTTTCTTTTTCTTTCTTTCTTTCTCAGGAATTTGGGGGGTTGTTTGGGGAAAAAAATTGATTTTTTTTTTTGGAAAATTGAGTTTTTTTTCCCCTCATTTCTTTGTTTTTAATAATTCTTTTTATATTTTATGCAATTTTATTATTTTTTAGATATACCTAATCTAAATGTACTTAAAAAAATACAACATTTGTGAAAAAAATTTTAAAAATATAATATTTTAAAAAAATCATCAAATATAAAAATATACAAAAAAATTTTGAAAAATTAGTACATTTTTGTATTTTATTGTTTTCAATGAACTTTTGAAAAAATTGTGTAAAAATTTTATACTTTTAAATATATCAAAATTAAGTGAATCTAAAAAGTGTTTAAAAAATTGATTAAAATATTTTAAAAAATTACTAAAGATATAAAAATATGAATTAAAAATTAAAAAAATTATTTTAAAAATTTCAAACCAAACAGAGTGATTATTTTTAATATTATATTTTTTTTTATTAGACCAATCTCAAACAACCTGTTAAATATTCAAATCAAAGTATGCAATGAATAAGTTTTGATTTATTTACAATAATAAAACCGAAATCATGTGAACTCAAAATTATATTCTAAGTTTTTATCAAGAGAGTGTTTGTGTTGAAAATTAAATTAATGTAATGTGAGGGGACTTTATTTTTTTTTGAACTAGAAAAAAAAGTGCTCATTTAAGCATCAGTATGTAGGGTAGACTTATCCTAATTTAAAGGAAATAATTTATCACCAGAGTAAGAGAAAAATATATAAATTTTCAACACAAAAAATAAATGATCAGAATATAACACAATCAACTTTACTATTTGAAAAATAAATCGCTAATTACACTCTAGGAGTCTAGTCCACAACACCACCACCACCACCACCACCACCCTCGGTGGAAATGTAATGTGAGGTTCATGTTATCAATATGAGTCCTCAGTTAATATTTTTAATGTAATAATATTATTCATAATAAAATTTATAATTTTAAAATAATTAAATTGTGTGTTAAATTCGTGAATTAATTCAATATTTTTTTACAAAAATGTTTCAGACCCCTCCAAATAGCGACCCCCACGACCTTCTTGACCTATGATTGGCCAGATTTATTTATTTATTTATTTATTATTTTTATTTTTTCCACCAATTACCAACCCTTACGTGTAGGGTGATGGGAGTGGGTGATTGAGAGGTCTTCATCAAAGTTGATTTTTTTATTAAAAAGTGACCTGACCGTTAGTAACAACATGCGCTTTATTAAGAGTCCGGATCCTCTGCCGTGGTCTCCTGCAGTGGTCCCTGTGGGCAAATTTTTTTTAAAAAAAACAAAAACAGAACACACTAACACAGAGAACCAAACCAAGGAAGAGAGATGGGGAAGAAGATACAAGCACAGAAGAAGAGAAAGAGGAAAGAAGAATGGCATCACACCAAATTTAACTTCTGACCACCCTTCCCAACATCTCCTTCTCTCCATCTCCTTTCTCTCTCTGGGTTTTATGATTTACCCCATTTTCTTGTCTGGATTTTCCTCAAATCCCTCATAAACCCATTTGATATATATATATATATATATATATAACAATTATTTAAACAAAAGTTGGAGATTTTCTTCATAAATCCATCTTTCTACATTTCAGATCTAGGTTGAAATTGGGGGCAAAAAATAAAGAAAGATTAATAAAAAATACAAAGAAACACAAAGTGGGTGTTTTGGTAACACCATTTCAAGAAACTTAGATCGTCAACAACTAGAAGAAAAAAAAGATGGAGATTTCGATCTGCTGGGCCAGTCTTTGAAAGAGAGAAAGTTTTAAGAGAGAGAAAAGAATGGGTTTTTCTTTTTTTAAGAGAGAAAATGAGAGATCCTAGACAAGAAATTTTCACACAAAAAAAAAACAAACGATCTTCTTTTCTCTTTCTCCTCATCTGTGCTTGTATCTTCTTCCCCCATCTTTTTTCCTTGGTTTGGTTCTCTGTGTTGGTGTGTTCTGTTTTGCTTTTTTTTTAAAAAAAATTTGCCCCAAAACGACGTCGTTTTGGGGCACTGCAGGGACCACGACAGAAGATCCGGACTCCTTTATTAATTGTTTTGAAAGATTTTTTTAAATTTTTTATGTGAGGACAAGTGTAATAAAAAATGGGCCAAAAATTTATAAAAGAGATTTTTTTTTTTTTTTGTGGGTCACCTATTTATTTTTAAAGATTTTTGGTCTTCATTTTTTTTTTTAATTTATCATTGTCACTAAAAATATAATGGCAATGGATTCTATTTTATTTGTTAACAATAAATTTATAAATCTCTTCTCTTACAAGGTGAAGACACTTTCAATTTTCTTTGTTATAAAAAATCTTTATAAAAAAATATTATGTTTTAAAAACTAAAAAAATATATAGTTATAAATTTAATAAATTATTTTTATTCACTTATGCACTAGTTATCCTATTATTTTTATAATTTCATTTTAAATATTAAAATTTTATTATTATACGTTATAAGATCTCTTAATTTGTGAAAACATCACCAAAGTAATAAATAATCCGCCTTCTTGCCATTCAGTTGATTTTTTATTTTTTGTGTGTGAGTATAATTTAGGCCAAGTTTAGGGACTTTAAAAAAAGTCAAAAAGTCAAAAAGTTACTCAAAAAGTTAAAAAGTTAACAGTATTCACCAAAAGTCAACAATTACGGCTGCACAACTCCCAATTTAAATTTTTCCCTACAAATCAATTTTTACAATTTTTTATTATACATTTTTCAATAAAAAGTCAAAAAGTTAACCCAAACATCCATATTTTCAACCTCAATTTTTTAGTCCAAAAAGACAAAAAGTACACTTTTTTAGTCTTTCCAAACTTGGCCTTAATATATATGTATTGGTTAACATATTTATTCTTTTTATTAAATTTTTTTAATTTGGCTGTTTTGAAACAATTTTCGGATTTTTTTTAAAAAAAAAAACTTAGAATGAACAAAGAAGGTAGAAGGCGTGCATAATCATGTAACCTTTTCATGTGTTGGAAATGATTATATTTGCAGTGTAGTAACATCATACACATAAAGGTTGTTTTGTAAATTTGGTTAAAAATTAATTTTTTAATTTTTCTTTAAATATATAAAAATTAGAGAGATAATGTGATTTAAAATAAGTTAAAAATTAAAAGATAACTTTTAATCATCTTCTTAAAATAACCCAAATTTAATACATTGTTGAAAAATAATGGCTCTGTTTGGTAAGTCTCTCAAATTATAATTTCACCTATTGATTTGAGGATGGTGTTTGTTTTGAGCTTTTAAATCATAATTCTACACATATTTTTCAAAACTCAATTCAAAACATAATCATTATTTTTCAAAACTCATAACCAAACACATAATTCAAAACTCAATTCAATTCAAATCAATATTTTAATTTTTTAAATATTTTAATGTTGTTAAGATTTTAAATATTTTAATATTAAATATGTTACAATTTTTTTAATTTTTTTATTTTTTGAATATTTTAAAATATTTTAATTTTTAAATATTACGATTTTAATTTTTTAATTTTTTAATTTTTTAAATATTTTATAAAAATAAATTCAAACTCCATTTTTTTTTGTTATGTATTTGGTTACGATTTGAGTGTAGAGTTGTGAAAGTAGTATAAAGTTTCGACTTATGTGTTTGGTTATGAATTTTAAAAATAATTTCTTAATTGAGTTATGTTTTATGTGTTTGGTTACGATTGGAGTGTAGAGTTGTTTTTAAATTTAAAATTTTAAAATTTTAAATTATTTATTTTAATTTTTTACATATTAAATTTTTTAGATTATTTAAATTATTTAAATATTTATGATTTAAATTTTTTGAACATTTATTTTGAAAAAAAAATATTTCATTTGTAGTATTTTCAATTAAAAAATTGATTAATGTTATTTTCGGTTAATAATAAAAAAATTTAATTGAATTTTAAAAAGAGTTTGGTTATGTGTGTTGATCAAAATTTTTAATAGTGTGAAAGTAGTGTGTTTTGTTATGAATTATAACAATTTGAATTAAGTTTTGAAAGCTCTTTCCAAAACTCATAACCAAACAAATTTTCTTACTTCACATGTCAAATCAAACTTTCAAAACTCAATTCCACACTCAATTCAAAACTCAATTCAACACTCTATTAAAAAATCATAACCAAACAAATTTTCTATACTCAAATCATAATTTCAAAACACACTAACTCAAAATACAACTTCATATTCTCAAATTATAGTTAGAAAGTCTTATCAAACGGAGCCAATGGTTTTCGGTAACTTTAATTTGAAATTAAAGTGGGACCCAACCGCTGATCGAGGTGAGTTTGAGTAGTTTTGTATTCTCTCAAGTGAGAAAGTGAGAAGATTACAATATAAAAGTAATAAGCCGAAACTATTGAGTTGTGTATGAAAATTGTCTCATAAAGTGAACATCAATAAAATTAGGCTTAGATTTAGACTTAAGCTTCATTTGGGAGCAGGCTTTTTTAGTAACTTTTAAATTTTTTCGCTAAAATATGATGTAAAAAAACTAATATGTTTGGGATGATTTTTTGATTTTTAACGAAAAGATGTGCAAAAAAAATAGAGAGAAAAAATAATCTTTGACTTTTTGTTATAGGTTGTTAGTTTTTTTATTTTTTTAGTGACTTTTTTGCTTTTAGACTAAAAAATAATGTTGGCAAACAAGGCTTTAGTTTTAGTTTGGATTGAGCCTAGACTTGTGCTTGTGCTTGTGCTTGTGCATGTGTTGGGTTTGACCTTGGACTTAGATTTGACTTAATCTTAAGTTTGAACTAAGCTATGTGTCTGTTTGGTGCAGCTTAAAAGCTGCTTATTTCAGCTTTCAACTTAATTTAAGCTATTTTGATGTGTTTGGTTTAGTTTAACAATGCAGCTTATAGCTTTTTGTAAGTCAGAAATCAGCTTATTCTTTGAGTGGGGCAGGAGATACTTAATTTATAAGTCAGAAATCAGTTTATGTTCATAATTATAAGCTATAAGCTATTAAGGCATAAGTTATAAGCACTTTCCCACAGCTCTACCAAACAGGGCCTATGTTGTGTTGGGCTTAACTTGTGTATGTGTTTGAGAATTGGGTTTGGATCGAGTTGTGACCCAACATTAGTATCTATTTTGTGACTCATCTAGTTGGTTTATTTAAACATCATTGTATACATATTTATTTGTATATATTAAGTACATGGGAGATTTGGATCTTTGTAGCTCTCATCTTTTGATGATGGAGTTGATGACCATATTAGTGGTCATAGGTTTTCAACCTTTGTAATTATAATCCTAAGGGTACTGTTATGGTGTGCAACCCCTTAAGGTTGCACACCATATGCAACCAACACAAAAGGTGTAAGTGGTAGGTGTAAATATAAAACAGGACAGCAACAGAAAGGTGTAAGTGTAAGGTGTAAATTGCACACTTAAGAAAAGCCCTAATCCTAATGGTTAGAGTTAATGGCCTTGGTTAATGGTATTTGATGGCCCTATTAATGTATAACTTTTATGGGTAGGGATTCCCCCACTTGTATAAATAGAGGCATTTCCCCTCCAACTTGTAAAAGGAATTTTAAAGAGATTTTTGATGGAAAATTGAGATAGTGTTTTGAGATAAAAAGTTGGAGATGTTTATTTTACACCAAATTTTTTTTTTCCTATCTTCTTTTGCTAGCCCCTTCTTTGGTTTTTATTAGAGAGAGTGTATCCATTGTCAAGTTCGCCGAAGTATTCAGATGGTGCTTCTGCATTAGCTAATTTCAACCGTTATATCTTAGGAGACAGACGTCGGCGTACCTCTAACACTCATTAGGAGGCGGTGAATCTGTTAATGAAACTGTGATATTACACAGGTTTCGGTTTGTATCATTTATTTTTTGTTATTCAAAGTTTTAAATTTAAATAATTTTTCGTATATTATTTTATATGTCTATTTGAATCCATCTTATAATACGTTCCATGGTATAATTTAGTTTATTTTTGTATTTTTTTTAATTCTATAGTTTATTGTATTCATTCTTTAATAATAATAATAATTATTATTATTATTATTTTGTTATTTTGTTATTTCTATTTAATTTATTTTATATATTTTTCTTATATTTTTATAAAAAAACACCAACAAACATAAATAAAATCATATTTAAAAAAATATTGCTTGGTTTCCATTTTTTAAAAACAGTTTTCAGAAAATTCTACACTCTTATTTTCCGTGTTTTTTTGTTTTTACTAAATTTTTTTAATATTTTATGCAAATTTTTTACTTTTTCGACACACCTAACATAAATACACCTAAAAAGTAAAAAATTTGTAAAAAAAATCTTTTAAAAATTCACTAAATACCAAAAATACAAAAAAATACAAGAATTTAATATATTTTTTGTATTTTTATGTATTTCTTAATTTTTTAAAATATTTTTTCACAATTTTTTTACTTTTTAGACACATCTAAGTAAGGTGCATCTAAAAAAGTAAAAAAAATGTTTAAAATTTTAAAAATATTTACTAAAAAAAATACGAAAATTAAAAAATTTAATTTTTAAAAAATTTAATCCAAAAAATTTAAATCAAACACTATAATATTACATTTCACTTTTAAATTTTTCATGAAAAGGCACGAAAATCAGAGCCTTTTCCTTTATTCCTGCATTTTGCATGTGGGGTTGCCTGCTCTCTAACCGCAACACCCGGTTGGGGGTCCACTTCGAAATTAGGCCTGATAATTAAAAAAATAAATAATTTACCAATTTATTTGATATTTTTTTTACTTTTTTATATATTTTTTTAAAAAACAATTAAATAGACCTTAAAATTTGTGGCCCCAAACAAATTCTGCATCTGTTTGGTGAGTGGGTTAGTTTTTTAGTTTTTTTATTTTTTTAGTTATTTTAGTTTGGACTAAAAAGTTTAAGAGTAATTCAAGATAATCTAAATAAATGTATTTTTTGATTTTTTATAAAATATGAGTTCGGTATGGATTGGGTTTGAAGTGATGTGTTAGAGAGGTGATGTGACTTAAATAAGATGATGTGACTTAAATAGAATGGTGACTTTTTAACTTTTTGACTTTTTTAGATCATGCCAAACAAGGCCTTAGTTTGGAAAGAGCTTTTTGATTTTTTAACTTTTTTTTTATGAGAAAATAGTGTAATAATTATGAATTGAATGTGATATTTTATTTTTTATAGTTAAAATAACATATTTTATCTTTTACGACTAAAATAACCAAAAAAAAATACCCCAAATAACTTTTCCCAAACGGTGTCTGTGAGATTTGGTTTGTCTGTCACCACCCCCTCTTTTTTCTATAATAACTTCTTACTATGTTTGTTTTCTTATCATAACAATACAATTCTGTAAAGTAGGTCTCTTTAAAAAAGTTGACTATTTTAATAATCTATTTAATTTTAAATTATTTTAATAGATCAAAATATTTATATTTAAAAAAATAATTAAATTTTTTTATAATTGAATGTGATGTAATATTTATAAAAAAAAAAGAGTAAAATAAATATAAATTTGATATGATATTTTATTTTATTAACTATTTTAACATATTTTATCTTTTTATGAATTTTAATCTTAAAAAAAAAACTCTTCGTCAAACAAGACCTACATAAATTTAACCATTCGAGTTAAACCTAACATTAAAATCACACTTCAAAATGATGTAATAACTTTAAACGTAAGCATAAAGCTTTCACTGCGGAGAATTCTAATTCAATCCGTGATTGATTACTACAACACAGTTTTATCCGAACCAATAACCAGAGTCGCATCTACTCAGAGAAAAAAAAAAAAAAAAAATACTTACAACTTCTGAAATATCAACCTTGCATCCTATTTTCACATGATCAAGACATGTGCCAGAATCCTCTTGTACATACAGACATCACAATCATAAACAGCATTCGGAGACTTTATTCATAAACACACTGCGTGTACACGTGTCAAAGTGGCATTAGACCATTTCTTCATATTGTAGTATAATATACATATATGATTTTATTTTTAGAAACTGACCTTAATTCAATCAAGCCTTCTCAATAAATATTCAACTTGAACTTCCTTTGTCAAGGGCATGATCCAGTCCCCATATAGGTCAGCAACCAAGCTTGGTTTTATTTTGCATACCGGATCAGCTCCATCTTCCTCGACATTATTATTATCAGTCACCTCTTTCCCGTAAGTTTTGGCTTTCATCTCTACTCTCCTCTTTATCGCCTCTTCCACAGTGGGATATGTCAGCAAATCCATCAGTCGAGTCCTGTCCTGCAAAATCACAAGCACCACAATTTAACAAAATCTAAGTGATCATGACCTGTTTCAGCACACAAGGTTTTGAAAAAGTTATACTAAAGGAATGGATGCACTGGGGTGCATCTGAAAAATAAAATATATACTTGTGCTCTAATGGCAGCTTCATATGCAGCTGGTGAAGCTCGAAATTTAGCCTCTGCTACAAATTTACCATAATGAATTCTCTTTGAGAGAGCCTGAAAACAGAAGTACAGCAATACATAGAAGGAATAGTTGCAAGTTAGAATGGTTAATCCCCAACACTACGTTAAATACCATGCTTTGGGATATATAAAAAACATATCTAAAAACGTTATGCTAATATATATATAATTATTCAGCATATATCTTCAAAAGCAACAAATCCATCCATTACTTCTATCATGAGAAAGAATGTTGGATCATTAATGTAACTAGTGAACAAAGTAGGCAGTCACTAATACTCGGCAAATGGATCATTCACTGTTTTACAACGGGGAAAATGTCTTGTTTATAATTCAACGTAGGATATTCAGTTTAGGCTACTTGCTTTACCATTTGTAGAAAATTAAACATGATGAGCTTCATGGACAAAATCAAATTAAAAACAAATTACCATCTACAAATAGGTGTGTTAAAGCAAGCACACACTCGGAAGCATTAAAATGCAGTTCACAGTACATTACTGCAGTAAAATCATCTCCTGTTCCAATAATTCACAGTTCAAACTAATCAAGATTAATTATATGTTAAAATGTATACCTGCAAGCAAATTGTGTCACAGACTGCAGCTGAACCGCAGTTACCATCATCTCCTTCCCTGACTAGTCTTGTAAGAAGATCCCCAAAATACATATCCCATATTTTATTGTTGATATTGATTGCCTCAGCGATGGGATGAAGAACCTATTTGAATATATAAAACAAGGGGCTATGTCAGTGATGGCTGGCATAAAAATTTGCGAACACAAACAAGTGCATAGTGAGAGAGAGAGTTTCCCAATTGTAATAGTTGATACCAAGATTTTACTAAATTAACATCAAGATTACATTCTACACTTAGATTTGATAAAGTTTCATGTATGTAGCAAATCTATGTGGTTGACTTCATCAAATTAAATTGAGCTCAAGAAGTCATGAACAAACACCCTCCAAGTTTGCCATGTTCCAATCCAAACTTCATAAATTTGCATGTTATGCATTATGTTACAATATGTCAATGACAATTCTGGCTCAGAGTAAATTAACTTAAACCATTGTATCTATTGTCTTACCTGAGGGTACTGCAGAGGTGGCAGCATTGTATCTGGTAAGTCATCTGGGAAGAAAGGATGCTCATCGGGACTCTTGTATCTTCCAACCTGATGTGCACTAAAAAATAAATCAGAAACTAGCAATAAAATCATTCTATTTTCCTCCTTTCATAAATTAAGGCATAACATACCCGAGCATGAAGCTTTTCAGTTTCTTTGACCATGAAATCAACCAACGAGCCGTGGAATCCATCCATGAAGAAAGCATTAGGGTCATACGTGTCAACATTGAAACAATATTGAGCTCTCTCCAGGAGGCTAAATATGATGCTGTCCTCTTGTCGAATTAAAGAATGTCTTATACCGTCTAGAGTGTAGCTGTCAGTCTCATCAATCCTTTCTTTCTTCAGAAATCTAGAAAAAGCAAGAGCTAACTTTAGACCTTTCTTTGAAACAAAACTGAGAAACATCTCCACAAAGGAAAACTCCTAACAACTGAAACCATGAAACACTTTTATTAGATCAGTAATGATACACAAAATACAGAAAGAGATGTGGCTCAATGTCAACCTTCTATTTTAAAACAAAACATCCATTGTCACATTATTCTTCTAGTGTTTTCTATATATATCTTTTGTACAAGTAAAGTTTTCCTTATCAGATGGTACCAATTAAATAGCCACGTCCTAGAGAACCCAGATTATCACTATTATATTGTACAATCATCTTCTTTTTTTCACATACTAAAGAATTAGAGTCAATAATGCTGTATCATATTTCTGAAAGACACAGAATCAATTTGATTGATAGTACACATTCACATTTGACATACCTGCTTATCTATTTCTATCAGGCTATATCCAGGAGTCTTTTTTAAACCTCTGTCCTTTGACATAGTTCTTATGCTGGCAGCATCATTCCATTTGCCCACTTCAGTGTATAAATTTGACAGCAAACCATAAGCAGTTGGGTTATCAGGCTCTAAATTCAGAAGTTGCCTTCCTATAACCTCACCCATTTGAGTGTTCTTATGAACTCTGCAAGCGGCAAGCAAAGCACCCAATGCAGAAGTTCTTTGTCTTAATGGCAAACAATTCAGAAGATCATACCCTTCTTCAATCTGTCCTGCTCGGCTTAATAAATCTACCATACACCCATAATGCTCTTCAATTGGAATTAAAAAATATTCTTCTTTCATGGACCTGAAAATATTTAGGCCCTGTTCTACCAAGCCTGAATGACTGCATGCAGAGATCAACGAAGTGAAGGTTACCTCATCCGGAGCAACCTTTTCCTCCTTCATTCGGTCAAACAATTTAAGTGCTTCAACGCATTTTCCGTGCATCCCATATGCAGCAATCATTGTGTTCCATGATGTCAAACACCGTTCACTCATGTGCTCAAACAGAGCGCTAGCAATGTTTAGTTTTCCACATTTTCCATAAGTAGTAATTAGAGAATTGATGACTGGCATCTCTAGCTCCAATGAAACCCGATATATCCGACAATGAACTTCCTTTGCTAGACTTAAACATCCCAGCTGAGAAAATCCCTGAAGCAGGCTCAAAAAAGTGACAGAGTCGGCAGTTACTTTTTCTCTTTGCATCAGGCGGAAAAGAGCTATGGCTTTATCAGCACGCCTGTGATGTACATAACCCATCATTATTGATGTCCATGAAACCAAGTCTTTATATTTTGTTCTATCAAAGACTTGTCCACAAGAGTCTATGTATCCACATTTTGCATACATGTAGATGACTTGATTAGCTATTTCACTATGCAAATCCAACCCGTGTCTGAATATATATCCATGGACCCCCCTGCCTTGTCTTACGTCTTTCAGATCCGAAAATACAGAAAGTATACTTAAGATGGTACTAAGATTTGGTATAGTACCTGTTCCAACCATTTCATAAAATGTGTTCATGGCCTCACAAGCAAACCCATTTTGGAGATAACCTGCCATCATCACATTAAATGAAATAACATCCTTTGCCTCCATTCTATTAAAGATTTTTCTGGCATGGGTTAAACTGTTGCATTTTGAGTACAAGTCAATCAAAGCTGTGGTAGCTACTATATCAACCCGAAGCCCTGTTCGAATTATGTACCCATGGATACTCTTTCCTTCATTCAAATACTTCAAATCAGCACAACTCAAAATCCCATTTGCTAAAGTAATCAAATCAGGCTCAAGGTTTTGTTGCACCATAATAAAGAAAAGATTCAAAGCTTCTAGTGGCCGCCCCATTTGAAGATGACCAGCAATCAATGCATTCCAAGAAGCAACTGTTCTTGTGCTCATTTTGCTGAAAATTGAGGCCGCCCTATTCATGGCCCCACATTTGATATACATGTCCATTAGACTGGTTTCAAAAACTTCATCTGAAGATCCAATACCTCTTCTAATAGCATAGCCATGGATAGACTGACCCTCTTCCAGTGCATCCAAGTGTCCAGCAGCCTGAAGTAAGCTCACTAAAGTCACCCGGTTAGGACAGAGTTCTTCTTCCTGCATAGCCCGAACAACACCAAAAGCTTCATAAGCGTGGCGATAACCACTTTGAGCATACCCTGTAATCATGGACGTATAAGCAACCACATCTCTCTCAATTATTTCATCAAACACTTTGGATGCACTGTCAGTATCACCATATGTAGAATACAATCCAACGAGCGATGAGCCCACAAAACGATCAGCACTCATCCCAAATTTTAAAGCATCCACATGAATTCCTCTGCCAAATTGTAGACTTCCCAACTCAGTACAACTTTTCAAACTAAACATGATGGCTGAACCGTTCACACCAATGTTTCGTTGTCTTAAATCCAAATATCGAACCAAAACTTCATCGTGGTAACCAGCTCTAAAATATCCAACAAGAATTGAATTCCAGAGAGAGAGGCTGTTATTAACGATCTTGTCAAATACCCATCTAGAATCAGTTAAGAACCCAAGCTTAGCATAGCAATTGAGGAGCTTGGAGCCCACAAAGATGTTGTTTTGGAGTTCAAATGTGAATATGGAAGCATGAAGTGTTCTCAAAGAAACAATATCTGAACAGTGCTCCAGGTAAGAAGCAAATTTCTCGGCAAGTGACACTGGTTGAAAGATTGCCTTCTCTGTATTGAAATTTGAGAAAGAGATAGAATGAAGTTTGGTCTGCTGTACTGGTGTTCTTCTTCAAGAATGAGAGAAACCCATACAAGAGGACATTCATAATGACAAGAAATCAGCTTAAAAAGAGCATTGTAAAAAAGTATTTCGTGGATTGAAATAGTGATACCCGTAAAGAAAAGCATGCAGTTTTGAACCTCATAGAGTCAAAACTCTCTCCGAAAATTCAGAGCACAGTCGAACAAAACAAACTGAAAAGGCCATTGGTCAGTCTTTTAATTGAACGGCCGGTGATCAAAAAAGTTAGGATATTTGGACAAATCTGATCACTCTTCATTCAGAACACATAGGTTTATACTTCTTGGTTTTTTTTTGTTTTTGTTTTTTTGTTTTTTTATTTTGAGTTTCTAAATGAACAGAGTTTTCAAATTAATCAAGTGGGCTCAAAGTATAATTGCCCATTCGGCATAGGGTTCTCTAGGATGTGGCTATTTAATTTGTAACCATCTAATAAGAATAACTTTACCTACACACAAATGAGAATGATGTGACAATAACAGTTTTGTAAATAAAAACTAACTTCAAGGATGTTCTGTTAGTTGACATTGAGCCACATCTCATTCTAACACAAAGTTTTCTGTACTTAAAGAAAAACACGAAACCAAACAGGCAGGTCTCAATCTCATATATATATATATATATATGTATATTTAACAGTTCAAGAAATCAGGATTCAAGGTAAATCTAAATCATACGTATAGTCAATCTAGCCCTTCAATTAATTGTTCAAAAAAATAGAATTAAACCCATTTGTAGTTCGGAGCAGAATCCAAACTTAAAGATAACACATTACACTACAATGACAACAATGAGCAAAAACATAGGAACTTTTGCTATAAGACAGACTACAAACGATGAATTACAATTTACCCATACCCACAGAATTGAGCTAACAATACAGAGCCCAGAAAAATAAATAAATAAATAACAACAACAACAATAATAACAATAATAAGAATTTTAGATGTGTACCCAACGGAAATTGCAGAGGCTTGAAGCGATTGGATGCCATGGTTTGGCAAGTTTGAATTGAGGAATCCAAATCTGCCACTTAGGCTGTTATGGTGGGAGAGAAGGCAAATGGGTTTCAAATACCTGAAAGCAGTAGGTATCGATATGGGAGGAGAGGCGACTCGCAACAGCTTTGCCTCCATTGTTGGTTAACAATCAGAAGAAGGGAATGGAGGAGAAACCAAATCAGATGAAGGAAGAAAACACAGGAGGAAGACTAAAAACCATGGGTGACGATGATGGTGATGGTGATGGTGATGGTGGGTTGGGGATGGTGAGTGATGGAAATTGGTAGGTAGAATCTCCATTTTGCTTCGCAAAAAGATGAAGGTGCGGTGTGAGTCGGACTCACGCAGGCAGAGTGGTGGGTTGCTTTAGATTTTGGAGAAAGGGAATGGCTTCTGTACAGTCCTTAATCGGACTGGACGGTACTGTTAGGCTCATGGAGGCCCATCACATGTTCTTTTTTGATAATCTGAATCGTTCAATATGTAGAACTCGTCAAGTACTATATGTTTATAAAAAATCACGTTGATCGGATATCGATAGCTTTGTGATTAAAACAGATTTTTGTCAACCGTTAATTTATTCACCGTCTATTTTTTTTATACAAAACTGATTTGATTATATAGCTATCGATATCCGATTAACGTGATTTTTTATAAACATATAGTACTCAACGATTTCTACATATTGAGCGGTTCAAATTATCAAAACGGGATCCGTGGTGGGCCTCCACGAGTCTAACAACACAGTCTAATTCGATTATAGACTGGACAATCCGATTAACCTAATTTGTTGGTGATTAAGCCACCAACACTAGGAATGGCAACGGGGCGGGGCGGGGCCGGGGACTACTCCCCGTCCCCGATCCCCGAAATTTATATACGCCCCGTCCCCGTCCCCGATCCCCGACGGGGACCCAAAACCCGGCCCCATCCCCGCCCCCGATCGGGGATCGGGGATCCCCGACCCCGAAAATCCCCGAATTTTTTTTTTTTTTTTTTTTAATGTAAAAATCTGTAAATAGATTAAAAAACATCCTGAAACATCCAGTTTTACAAAACATCCTTAAAATCCATTTTCATCCTGAAACAATGGATTAAATATCTGTAAATTGATTACAAATCTGAAACATCTGTAAATTGATTAAAAATCTGAAGCAACATTTTGTTGCCAACATACAAAACATCCTGAGGCAACAAAAAAATTTGTAAAAATCTGTAAATGTAAACATCCTGAAGCAAAATACAAAACATCAATAAACATCCATTTAAATCCTGTAGCAACATCCTGAAAATTCAGCATCCATTACATCCTGTAGCAACATTATAAAAATTCAACATCCATTACAACATGAAAATTCAGCAGTCCAACAAAACAACACAAACAAAACATCATGTAGTAACAAAATAACACAAAACAAACATCTGTCCAGCAACCCACACACACAAGAAAATTCAACAAGTACCAAAGAGAATAATTAATCCCAAGCACAACCCGCAAGGAATAGGTTACCCAAACATTGAAATTAAAAATAAAAAAATATATATCCATTACAACATAAAAAAGCAAATCCATTATTTCTTCAAACCCATACAAACCACACAACTTCCATCATCTCCTTCAACTTGAACTCCTGTTAAATAACAAAAGGAAAAAAATAAATAATTAATACTAATAATAAAATGTAAAAAATGTTAACAATTAAAACAAAAAAGATGACAACTAACACAAAAGTGGCACATGACTGATCCGACTCGATCTCATCATCATCATATATAGTTGCATAGCCCACCGATTCCAATGTTAAATTTCCTAAAAAGTAAAGAATATAAATTCAATAGTGAAATTATTCCATGGTAATATAAATAATAATATGCAAATTGGATGAAATAATACCTTTCATCTCTTCACCCCACAACCAACTTTGTGCACACATTAATGCTTCTAATGTGTTTGGATGAAGTCTACTACGATGTGGACTCACATAGGTGCGTTCGTAGGTGGCGATGAATGTTGTGACGTGTCATTCTCAAATGGTACTTGAGAGTTAACGGGTGCTTCAGAGTTAACTGGTGCTTCAGAGTTAACATCTGACATTTTTCACCTTTATAAAAATAATATGGATTGAATTAATATAAATAAATTAAGTACTCATCATCTTTCAAACAAATTATGACATGATTGAAACAATTAGAACAGTAAACAACTTAACTTTATTTTATTCCTAGGATGCCCTCTACAAAATAACTATAACAGAACAGTAACATGAGCAAGGCAAACTTTCAGAGGAAATGTTTGCTCCAAAAATAGCACATTCGTAATTAAAGATTTTGTAGGCACCTATTAAAATCCATTACACTCAAAAATATTGTCCAGCAGAAATAGAAAGCACCACAAATCAAAGTTAAGATCTGTGAGAATACAAGTTACGGAACCAGATCAACATAAGCATGCCTCGAGACTGCAAAACCATGACCTTCACACACTAAAATGTTGCCAATAATATGTGACTTCAATCATAATCAAGCTCTTTTTCTTTTTTTTATTGGGTGTGTGTTTCTTTTTGTACAATAAGAACGTAATTCTATTCATCAATTGTAGTATATGATACGCAGAGATAATGACAAAAGAACTACATCAAGCTAAACAAAAATGCAGAATTTCAACAATTTAAAGTCCCAAAATCCAAGTCTCATACTATTTTATTGTTTTATATTGTGACAAATCATTAAGTTGCAATTGAATTGCATCGGTGCAACTGGTTAGTTACTGAATTAAATGGTCAACAAGTGGTTTACCATGGAGTGGACTAAATTGCATCAGTGAAACCAAATTGGAACCATGAAGTGGATTCCAATAATTACCTAATGCATAAATTCCAAGGACTTCTCAAAACACTTATTATTTCAATAAGAAAAAAAACAACAAAGAAATTCTAGGCTTGCACAAGACATCAACATCCAACTAAAAAGAAAGGGAGGCAGGGTACTTTTCTAAATCTATTTTTTTTTTTTTCCTGATAAATCTATATTAGTAGAATGAAATACATAGAGAAAAGTTGAGAAGGGTTTTCCAAGTTAGAATTACTCATGAATAGTTCGTGTTAAAAAGAAATGAACTAACCAAACACCGTATGTGACCAAATGTAGAACTTTTAAGGAAGTTCTCTGCGAAATATTGAACTAATTAGAAAATATTACAAAAATCATAGGCAAATGTAAACCGATCACTGTGAAACCTAAGACCTGTAACCAAATATTTTCTTTAAGAACCAAACTATTTTAATCCTGCACAGAGAGAACGAAGTATTACAGGGACAAACTGGTTTATTCATTGCACACTCCGCAATGAATACTAAACACTCAGATATATATATATATATATAATATACATATATGTAAACCCTAGAAAGAGAGAGAGAGAGAGAGAGAGAGAGATACCGAAACAGAGAGAGCCGGAGGAGCGGAGGTAAGGGACGATCGGAGGATCGCCGGTGAGGAGGGAGGCTCGGCGGTGACAGATGAAAGAGAGAGGGAGAGACCAGTGGCGAGCGAGAGCGAGAGACCAGTGGTGAGCGAGAGAGAGAGAGAGGAGCACCGTGGGTGAGTGAGAGGCTCGGTGATGATGGAGGATCGCCGGTGAGGAGGATCGCCGGTGATGAGGGGGAGACCAGTGGCGAGCTGCGAGAGAGGGAGAGGAGCGCCGTGTGTGTGAGAGGAAGTTTGGTGTCTGAAAGTGAACCCTAATCAAACACAAGCATATATGATATATATATATGCAAGGACAACAAGGTAATTTCATCTCGGGGAATAACCGGGGCGGGGCCGGGGCCGGGGAGCGGGGCCGGGGCCGGGCCGGGGCCGGGTACGAAACATCTATCCCCGTCCCCGGCCCGGATATCATCGGGGATGAAATTTTGAATACCGTCCCCGGCCCGTAGGGGATATTTTTCGGTGAATAACCATTAAATTCGGGGACGGGGGGTCGGGTCACCGTCGGGCCGGTTTCAGATTGCCATCTCTAACCAACACCCCCAATAATGAGATTTCTCCCAAATTCCTCGCTCCTACCATAACAAATTAGGTTGTGTTTGGATACACGCCACGAGGGGTGGTTTTAAAATTGAGTTGCGTTTGGTAGAACTTTCTAAATATAATTTGAGAGTAGGAGTTATATTTTGAATTTGTAAGTTTTATAATTATAATTTGAGTGTAGAAAATTTATTTGATGAAAGAGTTTTTAATTGAGTGGAGAATTTTTGATGTGACATATGATATTTGATACAAAAACTTACAATTCATAACTAAACACATAACTCAAAATTCTATTAAAGCTCATAATTTTTTTTAAAAAATTCAGAAAATATTTTTTTCGAATATATAAAATTAACATGTGTGAATTGCAAAAAAAAAAAAAAATTACATTGTTTCAGTCAACTAACCGGACGATCAGTTAATTCAAATTTTCTCATCTCCAATCAAGTTTTCAAAATTAAACGTGAAATTAACTTTTGAAAGTCATAAACAAATGTCATGTGATAAATAAGCTCTGGAAGGGTAGTTCCAGAGCTTTCCCAAATACAGCCGATTTTTTTGTTTTTTGGTTCGCTTTCACTTTTCAAGGCCTCAATTTCAACTATCTTAACACTCGATAATAAGGTGAGAAAAAAAAAGAAGAATAAATAAATGATTGGAGTTTTTTATCTAGGTGGGAAATTTTTTTTTTCTCCTGAGTTTTTTATTTGGATGGATAATGATTAAGAAGAATATATGAACATTTTTTTTATTTACTTTGTATTTAGAGGGGTATTTTAGGTATTATATATATTAGTGTATGTTTGTGCCTAAAGGCATGGTAGAAATAATGTTGGGATTAATCTTCTCCTGTCCAATCTTTTATGTAGTACATGAAAAATTTATTCACAAAATAATTTCAAAGAAAAATTGTTCCTTTCTTATAGTATCACTGTTATACTTACCCAAATTATCAATCTTTTTTGTTCTAATTGAGGATGTTGGTCTCATTGGAACTTTAGCTGAAATTCAAAAAGAATATAATCTCAGTTATTGCAATATTAGCAAACCATCTCTCATGTCAATTATTGATAGGTAATGTTTTAAAAGAAAAGGCATGGAAAGAAAAATCGTGCATTGCCACTCACCCCCATTGTGTAAAATTAAAGTGTATCAAAGCCCAAAATGTAGCAAGAAAAATGTATCAATTAGTTAAATAAAATGTATGATTAGCAAACTCATGAACATATTACACTCAAGTCTCAGTGATATTACAGAATTAGTTAGTTACAACACTATTTCACTTTCCTAAGCTTAAGTCTCAAACTCTTCATATTACACTTCTCTCTTGCTAAAGTTTAGTTAATAAACCAATTACAGAGAAAGAGAAAAATAGAAAGTAAAAAAAATAGAAGAAACTAAATCTTAATCAACAAAACCACCTCTCTTTGGGCAATCAACTAACCCTCTAATCAAGCATATATGTCTATGGGCACTACAGGAATTTACTTTTTTCCCAACCAATTTTTCCGACTAAATAAAATTTAGTCGCAAAAGTTTTCATTTGGCGACTAAATAAAAATTTGGTAGGCAAAGGTTTGGAGTTTTGCCGACTAATATTTTTTAGTTGCCAAAATATAATTTTCAAAATTGAAATTTGGTCAGCAAAAGTCGAAGAGGGAAGACCAAAAAAAAAGCGGGAATGAAAAAAATTTTAGCAACTAAAATATTTTGGTCATAGATAATAAAACTACACCGTTTTAATTGTTATTGAACTATTTTGGTTGCAAATAAAAAAAATTTAGTCGTCATATACTTATTTTTCCCAAAAAATAATATAAAATAAAATTAGTCGCCAAATTGATACTTTTGGCAACTAACATTTTAGTCGCCATTACTTAAGATTTGGCTACCAAATAATTTAGTCGTTATAAATAAAGTTTTTCCAACAAAAAGTGAATTCAGTCACTAAAGGTGTAAAATTTTAGTGATATAGATTGGCGCCCAAGTCTGAAGCAGAATAGGAATACAAAAAGTTTCAAAGCTCTCTCTCACAGAGAATCTCAGGCACCACCAAACCTCACCTCCTCACCGCAGTCGCTCACCACCATGAAGCAGACCTGCATTGCACATCGCCACAGCCACCGCCACAAATCACCACCCTCTCTCTCCATTTCTCACTCTTGCTCTAGGGTTTGATATTCTTCCTTTATTTCCCCCATTTCTCATTCTTGCTCTAGGGTTTGATATTCTTCCTCTATTTTCCCATTTCCAACTCTTGCTCTAGGGTTTGAAATGATTTATTTAGTTTAATTTTGTGTTGATTTCTTAAATGGGTTTAGTTTAATTGGTTTGATTTCTAGAGTTTTATGGGTTTGATGTTGATTTCATAATTTCATGATTCATTTGACTGGGTTTGTGTTTGTTCTTCTGTGAAATTTCAAAACTCTTTGTTTTAGATTTTGATTCTTAAGTTGATGGTTGGTGCTATCTTTTGTGTCTCAAAAGGTTATATTGTAACCCAGAATCTGGAAATCTCACACAATATTTATATTACTTAAATCTGAGATGCTTTTGTTTTTGTTTTGGACTGACCTTGCTTGTCAACATTATGCAGGCATATATGTATGGGGTTCTTTAAGAACAAGCGCATTGTCCTTTACGACACTTTGATTCAATAGGTTTGGATGCTTATCTTGTTTGAAAGTAGGATATTTGTTTCCCCAATTTGCATCCATTTGTGAATTGTTGACTTCTCCTTGTGATTGTTTTATCTTTTCATTTTATTTTTTGTTATGTAAGAAAAAATAGGACATTGACATGGTTGTGGTTGAAATTCTACAGAAGAACAAACACAAACCCAAAATTGTTTCTCTGGAAACATTACTCTCTATTTGCACTTTGTACATATGGATGAAGCCTTCTATTTTTGTAGCAATATTAGGTTTATGTAATGTCTTGTTTGTACTGAATCCAAAGCTACTTTGCTGGTTTCTTAATGAATTGGTGTATCTGTTTTATATGTCTATTACTTTAATTTTTTTTATCTTGGTGCATTATTGTTCATGCATTCACTGACTCAAGCCCATATTTAACTGACTGAAACCTAGTCTTCTCTATTAGCAAAATTCAATGTGAACCTTATTGTAACGCCCTAAAATAATCTAACATAAATTAGGTACATCAACCAACATCCATTAAAGAATAATAGCAATTCTCCAACCTTTACATCATTAATCCATAAGGTTCGTACAAAAATAATCCCACATGCGAGTTATACATTCAAGGATATAAAATACATGAATCTATAGCATGTAGAACATCAAATCCCAAAATATAAATAAAATGCCCTAAAGGGCTTACAATTTCCAAGGCTTAAGCTCGGTTACACAAAAATGGCCTCTTGGACCCAAACAGTTAGAGCCCTTGGCTAGCAAAAATACAATCACAACAAAAAGAGCCGTGTACTCTCAATACAAACTTCCACGCCCTAGTTTGGTGGGTTCACCACATCTTTCCCGGACCAAAATCCCATAGGGCTAAGCATAAAGCCCAGTAGAGAAATCTTAACAAAGTATATACATTTATGCAAGAATTTCCAATATGAAATACACATGCTATGCTATGCTATGCCTTGAAAAAGATTTTGTTTACATCTTCTTTGAAAACCACCATGCACAATTGTGGGGATATATTTTCTAAGTACCAACACGTGGCCAAGGTGACGCCGACGTGTCAGCCGAGGTGCCACATGTCCTGGTTGTTATGCCGATGTTATCTCGGATAGGCCGAGGTTACCTCCGAAGATATCGGAATCCAAGAAAAGCGGATGAGGGGCAAGAGTCCTAGAATGAGAGAAGACTTCAGTTTGTATTAAGATAAGACTCTTAGAGAGTTTATCCTAATTTTACTGGGAGTCCAAGATTAGCAGTAATCCTGAGTCCATAGAAGTTAGGCTTCTATTGGGACTAGATTTATGTTGGCTATAAAAGAGAGGCACCCCCATGGGTCTAAGGTATGCTTTTGATACTCAAGCTTGTGAGTTTAGCACTTGATTTATCTTTGAGAGATATACTGACTTGATCATCGGAGTGCCCTCGGGTGGATGAACCACCGCCGGAATCTTCTCTTTCTATTGCAGGTCAGCCAGGTGCCATCTATTCTGCCGGTACTCTCCAACTGGTTACTAAGCAGGCAGTGTGGTCAGAAAATCACTCACACAATTTGGCGCCGTCTGTGGGAAAGAAAGGAGAATAGATGGCCATCACTGTACAAGATCAACATATCGAAAATGACGAGTTTAGCAAAAATAGAGAATGCGTCGACATAAACGGAGTGAAGACCCTTTTAGAAGGGACGCAAAGACAGGGGGCATGAGTGCTCCCAAGGAGATGACATTCAAGTATAAAAGAGCTCAGCCCAAGTGAGCAGATCCCGGATTCCAGATCTTGGATCCTGAATCCCAGAAGACAAGATCTCGGCCTAAATAAGTAGGTCCGAGAAGACAAGAGCTCACCCTAAGTGAGCAGATCCCGGATTCTAGATCCCGAATCCCGGATCCCAGAAGGCATGATCTCGGCCTAGATGAGTAGGTCCGAGAAGAGAAGAGCTCAACCTGAGAAAGCAGATCCAAGATTCCAACAGACAAGACCTCGGCACTTAAGCCCGAGAAGAGAAGAGCTCAGTGAGCAGATCTCAGATCCCAGAAGATAAAAAGAAAACATAAAAGGTCAGACTGCAGTTAGCCAGGTTGAACACCTTTTATGAGGTCCACAAAAGAGCATGTGAAAGCCATGCAGGGGGCAGAGAGAAGACAAATATGTTTAACACTTGTTGAAATTTGTGGACAATTTACAAGTTGAAGTTAAACCGAAATCATTGTTTAACACTTGTTGAAATTTGTGGACAATTTACAAATTGAAGTTAAAAAGTGTTAAAATTTGTGGACAATTTACAAGTTGAAGTTAAACCGAAATCATTGTTTAACACTTGTTGAAATTTGTGGACAATTTACAAGTTGAAGTTAAACCGAAATCATTGTTTAACACTTGTTGAAATTTGTGGACAATTTACAAGTTGAAGTTAAACCGAAATCATTGTTTAACACTTGTTGAAATTCTGTGTGAATTTACAAGTTGAAGTTAAACCGAGATCATTGTTTAACACTTGTTGAAATTTGCGGACAATTTACAAGTTGAAGTTAAACCGAGATCATTTGTTTAACACTTGTTGAAATTTGTGGACAATTTACAAGTTGAAGTTAAACCAAGATCATTGTTTAAACACTTGTTGAAATTTGTGGACAATTTACAAGTTGAAGTTAAACGAGATCATTGTTTAACACTTGTTGAAATTTGTGGACAATTTACAAGTTGAAGTTAAACCGAAGTCATTATTTAACACTTGTTGAAATTCTGTGTGAATTTACAAGTTGAAGTTAAACCGATGTGATATTTAACACTTGTTGAAATTCTGTATGAATTTACAAGTTGAAGTTAAACTGAAGTCATCATTTAACACTTGTTGAAATTCTGTGTGAATTTACAAGTTGAAGTTAAACCGAAGTCATTATTTAACACTTGTTGAAATTCTGTGTGAATTTACAAGTTAAAGTTAAACCGATGTGATATTTAACACTTGTTGAAATTCTGTGTGAATTTACAAGTTGAAGTTAAACCGAGATGATGTTTAACACTTGTTGAAATTCTTTGTGAATTTACAAGTTGAAGTTAAACCGAGATGATATTTAACACTTGTTAAAATTCTGTGTGAATTTACAAGTTGATGTTAAACCGAGATGATATTTAACACTTGTTGAAATTCTGTGTGAATTTACAAGTTGAAGTTAAACCGATGTGATATTTAACACTTGTTGAAATTCTGTGTTGAAGTTAAACCGAGGTCATATTTAACACTTGTTGAAATTCTGTGTGAATTTACAAGTTGAAGTTAAGCCGATGTGATATTTAACACTTGTTGAAATTCTGTGTGAATTTACAAGTTGAAGTTAAATCGAGATGATGTTTAACACTTGTTGAAATTCTGTGTGAATTTAAAGTTGAAGTTAAACCGAGGTCATATTTAACACTTGTTGAAATTTTGTGTGAATTTACAAGTTGAAGTTAAACTGATGTGATATTTAACACTTGTTGAAATTCTGTGTGAATTTATAAGTTGAAGTTAAACCGAGGTCGTATCGGAAGAAGATTGGTTTAAACACTTGTTGAAATTCTGTGTGAATTTACAAGTTATAGTTAAACCAAGGTCGTATCGAAAGGAATATGGTTTAACACTTGTTGAAATTTTGAGAAAAATTTACAAGTTGAAGTTAAGCCGAGGTTATGATAAAGAATGATGGTTAAAACACTTGTTAAAATTTTTGAGAAAAATTTACAAGTTAAAGTCAAGCTCAAGCAATATTTGCGTACTTGCCGAGACTACCAGGTTGTCAAAACTTGAAATATGGAAAACTGAAGTCTTGATAGAAGACATTGAGAAAGTGACAAGTCCTAAGCAACACTTGTGAAAATATTTGTTACAATATTTTCAAGTGTTAGGACAAGGCCGAGATGAGCAAGATTAGAAGTTATGACAGAGGTATTTTACCCGAAGAGATTGCACAGTCAAGGTGTACTTTGAAGATATGCAAATTATTCTAAGTGTAGAATCATACAGGAGCAAAAAAAAGAAGACATTCATTCAAAGAAGAAATTAGAGAAATACATTTAAAGAAGAAAGAAGGCACTTCGGCCTGAATATTGAAAAATAAATTATTCAGACTACAAAAATGGCACGTCGGCCGGATTAAAAGCATACAAAGAAGAACTAAGTACAAGGTACAAGGTACAAGGAGTAAAAGAAGGAAACAAAACTACTCGGCATCAATGACAGGATATAGAAGACAGTTGGGAAGACTTCTCAGCAGCCTTCTCGGCCTCGAGTTCAGCATCGATCTCCCGAAAAGTTTGATCAAAGCTCTTTTCGGCGATTGGCACCTTGGAGTTTGAAGGTAAGGATTGAAAGCAAGAATCTAGAAAAAGACACAGAAAACAGAAACAAGAATGTAATTCGTAATCAAGAATGGTGATGAAGCTATCAGGAAATCAAGACAAAAAGATTGCACAGGTGTGTCAAGCCAAAAACAGTGGCAGAAATCAACAGATGTGTGAACAGTATGTATTCAAGAAGTTGATTTGGAAACAACGGGTAAAACAACAATGGTGATTAACAATGAAGCAGAGCTTCTTGGAAAGCAACAAGAAATAAAACCAGGAGGAACAGTGGCTTACCAGAAAGAGGGAAGCCGGAATGAGAATTGCTGAAGTCTGGCGACAGATGCGAAAATAACAGAATGATGTAAGCTTCACCGGAGGAGAGGAACGACAACAGTTGCAGAGCTTGAAAGCTTGGAACAATGACGGATTTAAGCAAAAGAGCTAGAAAGAGAAAAAGCCAGAGGATTGAATGAAAAAAGAGAAAAATCAGAGTCAAGAAGACGACAAAGTTCAAGAATAAAGCCAAGTGCACAGGTACTAAGTAAGTATGCGAAGAACAAGAAAGTAATGATCCAGACACGATTCTAGCAACAGAAAGTGGATATGGCAATAGTAGTGCCAGGCGTTCAAACAATTCAAAACTTGAAAACAGACGAAAATAGAAGACAACAGAGGGCAAGTAAACGGATTCAGAAGAGTTATGAAAGATTGAGCTTAATAAAAGAGTTTAGGAACCTACCAAGAGAAATGAACGCCGATATGAAGATCGCCGGAGTCAAATAGATGACTGGAAGTCGGGAACCTACCGAAGAATGTGAGTGGAGTAGTTGCAAAGCTCTTGGAGTTTACGAATTAGTGGAACAAGAACCTCGGCTAGGAGGTGTGATCTCAAGCAGCTTGGAAAGCATGAAGCTTGATACTTGACAGAAGTGGACAGTAAAGTCCAGGGAACTTTGAGGTCAGCGAGTTTGATCTCGGATAGAGGGGCACAGATGAACGAATAGTGTAGGTTCCATCACCTCAGAATGTCGAGGTAATAGAACCTAGGGGGCAGTTGTGGGGATATATTTTCTGAGCACTAACACGTAGCCAAGGTGACGCCGACGTGTCTGCCGAGGTGCCACATGTCCTGGTTGTTATGCCGAGGTCATCTCGGATAGGCCGGGGTTACCTCCGAAGATATCGGAATCCGAGATAAGCGGATGAGGGGCAAGAGTCCTAGAATGAGAGAAGACTTCAGTTTGTATTAAAATAAGACTCTTAGAGAGTTTATCCTAATCTTACTGGGAGTCCAAGATTAGCAATAATCCTGAGTCCATAGAAGTTAGGCTTCTATTGGGACTAGATTTATGTTGGTTATAAAAGAGAGGCACCCCCATGGGTCTAAGGTATGCTTTTGATACTCAAGCTTGTGAGTTTAGCACTTGATTTATCTTTGAGAGATATACTGACTTGATCATCGGAGTGCCCCCGGGTGGACGAACCACCGCCGGAATCTTCTTTTTTTGTTGTAGGTCAGCCAGGTGCCATCTATTCTGCCGGTACTCTCCAGCTGGTTACTAAGCGGGCAGTGTGGTCAGAAAATCACTCACACAACAATGATAACAAGAAATTCTCTACAATTCAAAAATTTACGATTGATTCATTGGGGCGGTAAATACGACTCAGGTAATCCCTAGGTTGGTGTCTGCAAGTAGGCATAACTAGCACTACCAAAAATCCCACTTTACCGGTTGCTAACCGGAAGGGAAGTGGTACCTCCTCCGCGCGTATTTTCAGTCTTTCACCCTAAATACTCTGGCCAACTTAATCAATTCCACCTACACCTCCTATCCGGACTTACCAACGTATTTACTCCAAAACATTTCAATAGTTCTCATTTCTCAACAATTCTTTCTCAATGCAAGTTTCAAATCCTAATTTAATATTTATAACAAGCAATATATTGAAATGTTGATGCCACAGTTATCCATGCAATGCAATAATTAACCATGCCATGTGGTGATTACCCATGCGATGTATCATCTTACCATTTATAGAATTTCCCCACAAATGTTCCATTTCCGTTCGCAATTTCTACTTCTTTTTCCCAATACATTTAACATATATAACACATGAACTTTTACATCTATCCAAGTGTTGCAACATTTTCACATCTCATATGGTCTCAACATATTGTCATTTCAAGATTTATATATATATATATATATATCTACATAAACAATAGATTCCAAGGAAATTTACTAATTTTGCATATACTAAGAAGTTTGACATTTTGTATCCAATGTCATGAAATTTCCATTTGAACATTCATTTAACACAAGTAAAGTCATAATTTCTCAACATCCACCAAAACCTCCAAATTTCTAGGTTTTTCACCCAAACAATACATTTCTTTATTTCTTGGTAAAATCTCACCAAAAATATCATTTTTGTGCCAATGTGCTTCAACTATTCAAGAAAATCTTTCAAAGAAACAAGAGATGAATTTCTTTTGCAAGCCACTAATTTCTTGAGCCAGTAACCAAAACTTTTATAACATCTTTAAGAAAACTTCAAAATCAACATCAACCTTGCATAAACATGTATATATAACTCAAAGAAGTCCCTACCTCAAGCTTGATCAAGAGATTTGATGAAACCCTAGAATCAAAAGGCGAAGAAATTTGATCTCCACCGTACAAAATGAAGCTCTTGCTTTGTTCTCCAAAACTTGGGAGAAATTATGGATCTAGACCCAATGGATTGCAAAAAATCAAGGGTTTTTAGTGTTTGATGAGAGTTTTAGAGAGAAGGAGGAGCAAAAGTATTTTTAGAGTGAGAAGGGAGGTTAAAAAGTGATACACACTCAGCCAAAAAGAGAAGAAAAAAAACACAAAGTTTTCGGACTCAGCCCATTCTGCACGTGTGGCACTTGCCCCCGCATGTGCGGAGCCTACTTCTTGCACGTGCGGCATTGATCTCCGCACATGCGGCACTTTTCCCGCGTACATGCCTCCGCACCTGCATATAATACAATGTGCAAGCTGAAAAAACCCTCACCTCCCTACACGTACGACTTCATCTCCCTCACGTGCGGCCCTGGTCCTTCAGCCTAGAATTTTCCAGTTCGATTCCAGACACTCCGACTCGACCGTGCACCCTCCGAAACAAGTGACACTCAACTCGAAATAAACAAAGACAGGAATTTGTGAAAAACTTCCGAACGCAATGAACCCAATGAAGACAATGAGTGAAAAGACGTACAACAAAACCGGTCATCATCTTGGCCCATTGTTTTAGATTTGTTCCCAAATTTTTGTTCCATGAACTGGGTCACTGGAAACTTAATCATACAATGTACTCTTTCATTGCTATTCAGGTATGCTATAACTGTTATTATGCAAATGAATGTTTCAAAATGATTTGTTATGTTGTTACACTAATAGAAATGCATAGGTAGTGGTTGTTGCTGTCATAGATTTATTAACTTTACTAACTAGACCCATCTTGGAATGTCAGAATTGCAAAGAAGATAATAGGGAGAAAAGGAAGAAAACTCACAAATGGCCATAGCCTAAAATACTATCAATATTATTAGTTCAAAAGTTGAAAATTATAATGCCAAAAGTCTAAATATATAGGCCAAATATTATTTGGAAACAGAATCAATACCTTTTACTAGTACTTATGTAACTAAATCTAACTAAATACTAATAATAATATTCTAGCAATTACATTTGTGGGACAAAAAGGTCTTGGGTCCGTGGCAAGATTTCCTTTTGATGCTCTTTTAATGTTTCTTATTTAAAAATAGTTCTTTGAGTTTAGTAGTATGCATTCCACCAATTTTTACATTATGGTTTATAATTTATTTTATCTGAATAGAGATATGGTAGAAAATATTCAGATAGAGGCCATCAAGTTGCCGACTTTGCTGGCCTAAAAAACATTGAAGATTGCCACTAATAAGTTTGAAGGATTCAGACACAGGGGAATCCTTTTACTTTTCATTTTTTTCTCGTATGCTCATGGATCCAATTTTATTATATTAAGTTATTGTTATTTAAGAGTTATCTTTGGGTTTTGCCTCTTGAATTTCGATATCCTTAATGCTAATACCATTAAAAATGGTTGCCCAATAACTTAAGCTGCTAGATAATTTTCCCAACAAGATATATCCCGTTTTTGACCTGTGTAAAATTGGGTTGGTAAAAGCAATTCAAGCAAACAATTTGTATGAGAATTTTTTCATCATAAGAAACATGTTTGGTGGTATGAGATGCATGTTGATTACTAATCAGTTTTTTCTTTAATATGTTATCTTTCTGTTAAAAAAGACAATTCTTTCCTATTATTATTTATTTTAATTATTTTTGATCTTATTTGATCTTTTATTGCTCTTACTAAACATTGACATATGTGAGAATGTCAAAATTTGAATTTGCATTTCGGGTAGCTTGTGGTTTTTTTCTACTGATGATGCCCTAAGAAGCACGGACACTTCTAAGAAGGTGACGTATCCGTGTCGTGTTCGTGTCGGACACCGACACTCTTTGGACACTCTTAGGACACGTGTCCGATACTCTTCAAAATGTGTCCTATTTTTTAAATATTTTTAAAGACTCGGACACTCTTTGGACACTTGGAGGACACACGTGTCAATTGTTTAAACACGTGTCTATTGATTATACATGTGTGAAACTAATTATAAGTTTGAACAAAACAACTTAAGATACAATAATAAAACAAAAATCATATAAATTTATAGGAAATAGTGCTATATTGCATTTTTTATTATCTTTGAATGATATATTCATATATATAATATATAATAAATATATAAAATTATATATTTCATGCGTGTCCTCCACATGTCGTGTCCTGCATTTTTTTAAAATTAACGTGTCGGCGTGTCCGTGTCGTATTCGTGTCGTGTCACGTGTCCGTGTCCATGCTTCTTAGATGATGCCTTTAATTGTTGTTAGCTTTGAGATGGAGCTTTCTTGAGTTCGGACTTTGTCTTATTCTTGTACCCCATTGCAGATTCTCACATTCTTGCAATTTGGAGGATACACTCTTGTGAGGAACTAGAAGGATCTATTTCAGAGTTTTGGGGATGACACACAACCAGTCCTCATTGGCCTGATCATTATCCAGGTATTTATTCATCAAATAATAAATGTCACGGAGGAATGCTGCATGTGCATGAGTTGAGCACATTATAGCACTAGACTTCTTGTCAAAATTTGTGGGTCTGTTTGTTGAATTTTCAGAACTTGTATTGTGAAAATTTTAAAAATAAAATAAAATTTAGTTTGACAAAAATAAACACAAAGAAAAGATACTTTTGAATCCTAAAATGTCTCAAAACTCCTTGCTTTCCTCAAATTTAGAATGCCTTACTTTCCTTAGATTCTGGAAATCTAAATTGATCAAAGAGGGTGATATTTTGAATTCAACTGATGATTGTCATTAATCTGTGTTATTTATATCATTATTTGCAATGAAGCAAATTCTAATGACTGTTAAAGATACGAAAACACCTAGAAGTTACAAAGTTGAAGATTTCTATACTTGTGAGAATATTTCTGAGCTTTCCCACTCTAGAAATTTTCTGGTCAAATGAAATTTGAGACACCCTTTATGTCTTTATTTTTTGGAAGTCTAGAAAATAGTTGATTTTAAAAGCAAAGAGACAAGTAAAAGATACAAGAAAATGCACATATCATTATTCTTATTTTTTTGATACAATATTATAATCCTTCAAATTACAAGTACTTCAACTCTCAGATTTGTTGTTTTTGTTTAGGGATTGCATTTTCTTGAAATCATAGTATTCTTAAGATTGGTTTGATCACTTCTAGTTTGGTTTGGTCTTTATTTTGAAGGATGGCATTTGGGGGCGAAAATTGGAAATAGCCCCGATATCATCACGGTTACCTCGGACTAGATTAAACAAACTTGTGAGAGCAAGCGGCGCGTCGATAGAACACACGGTTAGAGATTTGGACACAAAAATGTGAGAGAAAAAGGCGAAAATGGGCCGTTTAGGGGGGTGAAAATTGGAAACAGCCCTCAAACAGTTCTGAGTTTATAACGGTCATCTCAGAGTAGATTAAACAAACTTGTGAGAGCAAGCATTGTATCGATAGGACGCGCGGTTAGAGATTTAGACAACAAAATGTGAGCAAAAAGCGAAAACGGACGATTTGGGGGCGAAAATTAAAAACAGGTCCCAAATAGCCCCGAGATCATAACGGTAACCTTGTCCTCGATTAAACAAACTTGTGAGAGCAAGCGGTGCGTTGATAGGACGTACTGTTACAGATTTGGACAAGAAAATGTGAGAAAAATGCAAAAAAAAAACCCGTTTGGGGGCAAAAATTGAAAACAGCCCCCAAACAACACCGAGATCATAATGGTCATCTCGGCCTAGATTAAACAAACTTGTGAGAGGAAGCAGCACATTGATAGGACGCATAGTTAGAGATTTAAATGTCACAAGTGCTATAACCTGCTGGTCATAGTAGCTAACTTGCTAGATCAACAATTCACTTATGTTGTCCAGTTATTGCAATATGAGGTATAAAATTCAAATGCAAGTATTGATTGATAACATCTATTTCAGTTGTTAGAATTATTTCAATTATTATATATATAGATTAAAGTTATTATTTTAATTCACTTATGTTGTCCAGTTATTATTTCAATTATTATATTGATAGAATTTAATTTGCGGGTCATACATCCATTACTCGTGGAATTTTTTTGAGTGTGATGCATTGATATTGATAGAATTTTAATGTTGATTGGATGTACACATATGAATGTTGTTTTATTTACAAAATGGTATTGATAGTCGTTTAATTTGTTCATGTTATTTTTATTTTTCATGTACTTTTTTGAATTTTTGTCCAATTTTACAATCCGAGTGATGTGCAAATATTTTCATAAAAATTTACCTGACATTGTTTTTTTTTTCCTTTTGTATAGATGGATGAACTCATGCACGAAGCTTGTAACAACCCGAAAATTTAAGTTGTCCCTTAAATATGTGATAATATATTATTAAATAAATAATAATAAATATAGAATCTAATTTGACATTGGATTATCAAATATGGGATTAATTAGGGATTATTATTTGGGGCCAAATTAATAGAAATATGGAATTATAATACTAGTTGGGCCAAATTAAAGTTAAAAATAGTAAATAAATAAATATAAAAGTAAGAGTAAATAAATAATAATATTGATAACAATAATAATAATAATAATAATAATAATAATAATAATAATGGGTGTGGTAGTAAAATAAATAATTAAATTTCTGTTGGTATACGATAGAGTGTAATTTAATTAGGGATTAATTTATTTATATAGTTATATTAGAAAATTGGGCCAAAGTATAATTATCTTAAATATTTATTAAAGACAAATATCAATCCATATAATTTATGGACGAATCTGTGGGAGGATACCCGGGCAACGTATGCTCTTACCTCCTTATAAATGGGGAGGAGGTGATCTGTGGAAAAGAAAGAAAGAAAGAAAGAAAGAAAGAAAGAAATGAAGGAAGGAAGGAATGAAGGAAAAAGGAAAAAAAAGAAAGGGAAAGAAAGGAAAACTCAAGGAAAGAAAGGGGAAGAAAATATTAGAAGTGAAGAAGATCTTTGGTAGTGGAAAGAAAGAGTGAGATATTAATTTTAAGGTGGGTTTTATTATACCTTGAGTCACCATAATATATTTTACTTATGTTTTGACTTACCATAATTTATTTTATACAAGTTATGTTTTATAAATTGTACAAGCGCGAAATATTCTTCTCGTATAATCCTGTTGATCAAGTCTGCGCTCCTCCGTACGTCTTCGCTTTACTCCTTGAAAACACAAACGTGAGCTAGCCGGCGGGTGTGTGCCGGATACCCCTCCGATGCCTAAGTTAGCAAAATAGACAAATAGGCAAAAGCTCTGTGTATTCGAGAATCAAAGTTGTGTTATCTCTCCATAAGTGATGTTGTGAACTTTTATAGGTTCCGTGTGGCACAATCCTAGTAGGACTCTTATTCCTCTATGTAGAGTCCTTTTAGGATTCACACTCCTGAAAGATAATGCTTATCCTTCAACACTCCCCTTACTGCTTAAACCAAGTGAGATGGTTTTACCTCGGTAGTATGACAAAACGACCGAGCTAACATGGCCTATGCTAAAGCGGCAGAAATGTCCGAACTCCGACTAGCTCAGTTCTTCATTACTCGTACCTCGATTTAGTCCGCTGAGACCGAACTAACCGCAGTAAACTTTGACCGAGCTAATATTACCATATCGTCCGTGGTAACCACAACCACAATTGGACCGAGCTAACCGCAGGATCCTTTTATTGGGCACTTTTTACCGCGGCCCACAGAACGGCCCATTACCGCACCTTGGCCTAGCTCGGCCCTAGTGCACATAAAAACTTCCCTCTCGATTGCCCCTTAATTCCATCTACGTAGCATGATTGGGATTACATATTTCCAGCCGAGCTAAAACTTTCATCCTTTCAACCGAGACAAAATGCCGCTGGGCTATCGATTGGTTCGGTTAAAAACATCTCTTCAGTCACGCTGTCATCTGAACCGCTTGCTATTCCATAGACACGTGGCAGGCCCCTACTGGTTGAGTACAGCTGCCAACACCGACTTCGTACCTCGCGAATTTTGAACAGTCCTGTCTTTTTCACTCTCTTTACACAAAACAAAACCCTATTTTTCGAACCAACTTATCACTATTCATCTTCTTCTCTCTTTACTTTCTGAGCTTTCATTCTTCCTCATCACTGCGTCTGCAAAGCTCTTCCTTACGATCTCTATCTTTATCCTCTCAACTTCAAACTATAAGTAATTCAATCCATTTCCCTTTTGTTTTGTCTAGTTTTTGTAGTACGTAGCATAATACTCGTATGCTTTTCAAAACACATATACCTTTTTTGCTTCCATTTCTCTGGGAAAGAACTACGTAATAGAACCACTGTATTCATGAACAATCTGAAGAACGACGCGTTTAATCCAAAATAGAATTCCAATCGAGCTAGGAACCTGTTTGTACTTAAGGTGTGCACCCAGCTGAACTAGATTAAGTTCCAATAGGTCTTCCCTTCAGTTTCACTTAGCCTTACTAAGGAACTGTATTGGGCGTGCGTACTACCGAACTAGAAAACCTTAACCAAAGACCGGGCTACCACTTGGCCCCAAACCACCTCTCTCACTTAATAAAAACCGAACTAAGAATGCTGCATGCTAAGCTTCAACCGGTCTACGAACCCCTCGTTCCGCTTAGCCAAGCTAGGACTCCATTTTGTGCATTTTTACTCCGTTTGTAAGTTTTGAACCGCACTAACCATTGTCTTTTTTTTTTCTTTATGCAGATTTGAACCTTCTAAAGTCGTAGTACAATTACCCCAACCTTGGCGCACTCTGCGCCGCACTAAGACATCCCGATCGTGGTTGGGCCGAGCTACTCAACTTTGAGCCGACCTACAAATCTTGCAGCAAGAGGAAGACCAGGGTGACAGACTTCCTCTTGGAACCCTCTCATGAACCTGATCCAATCCTCCCACAAATCAATCTTATCCCATTGACTATAGAACAAGAGATGGCAAAAAAGAAAGCAGTAAGAGCTCTTATCACCGAAACAAACCAGGCCGAGATACCACAAGCAGGCCAGACAAACGAGGCCGTGGTAGCACTTCCCACTTCTCAGCCGTCATCATCTCGGCCAAACAAGCGTGCTCGGACTTCCACAGCCGAGCCACGCCTTGTCGATGAAGATGAAACCATCCTTTCCCAGACCACACCACTGAGCCCACAACCGGAGCGCTCTGACCGAGCTTGTTACATCCCAAACTTGCCCCTAAAATTTTGGGCATGACCTACCCAGAAACAAACACTTATCCTGCTATATAAAACTATCCGGGGCCTGAACGGAAGCGTTAACATAATAGAATAACATGCAGACACATCCATTGAGCTACTACAAATATGCCAGGACCACGACTCGGAATTAAACATCTAGTGAACATGCATCTGAGATTAAGTTATATACACATTTACAAGTCCAGCCCAGAGGTTGGGCATATAACAAACATTAGATACAAATCGACTTCAGCCCACAAAACATTAGTACAAACTGACAAAGTCTAGCAAAATTGCACTAGCATGCAAAGGGCTTCTCCAAGTGCCTGGTTGTCCTTAGGTTGACAAAAGAGAGATGATAATGATGCTAGGACTGACCTCCGAGTTGATTACCTACAGAATCAGACAAAATTACAAGGTGAGACAAGCTCAGTGAATAATAGTACTTAAGCAGTTTAATAACCAACTTTAACCACAATGCATAACAGTGCATTCACAAAAATGAAATCCAAGTAGTGAGTCTGATATTGTTTTACTTTCAGAACGGCCTTGGGCCTAGTATTACAGTTATAACAGAACGGCCTACCAGCCCAGAAATACAGAACAGCCTTTTGACCCAGAAGTATACTGAACAGCCTTTTGGCCCAGAATGTACAGAACAGCCTTTCGGCCCAGAAATATACTGAACAGCCTTTCGGCCCAAAAATATACTGAATGTGGTCAACCTTACATTGTCACCAAATTCCGATCAATACATATGTTAATGCTGTGTTTAACAGCAAACAGAATGGTCATAACAGATATTAACGGTAAATAAATGTACATTCTGTATACTATTACTCACAGTGTTGTTGCGGAGCGGTGGTTCCTCCTGTGGTGTGTCCTACACACATAGATAACACATATTAGTTTCTTTCTTCTTTTAACCATTTCTTGCATTTTTACATTTCAATTGTATGTACAATCATAAACAGGTATCGAACACAACTTCCGAAAAGAGCTGAGGGTTAAGCACGTAAAACGGAGCGAACGAGATTTCTAACCTGGGCCGCACGTGCGGCCATCCCCTCCGCTCATGCGGACATGCACCGCACGTGCGGTCCCTTCTCCCCGTTCGAGCGGCCGAAAGCAGTAGCCAAACCCAATTTTTTCCTCCTCTCCGCACGTGCGGCCACGACCTCCGCACGTGCGGCCTGGCCCCTGTTTGGCAGCTCAATTCCATACAAAACTCCATCTTTGAAAACACAAAACAAAGTCTCAAAATGGATAGATTTAATCACAACAATTAATCACAACACTCCTTAAACTCTCAATCATTTGAATCCATACACAAAACCAACCATAACCTTTCCAAAGTTCTCATTATTTTGGGTTTACATAAACACATACATATAGAGCCATCTAAGCTTATATTTCAAACACATAGTTAAGTATGTTCATGAGATAACAAGGAGCGGGATGTAGATGTCCCTTCTCTAACTCAATTTGGTTCTTAAACATATAATCATCACATAGAACCTTCAACATCTACGTTAACTTTTCCAAACGAAGGAGAATTTCCAACCATGATCAAGAGAGAGTCTAGATAAAGTAATTTTTTTCATACCTTAAGTTCAATTTAGACAATCTTCACAAAATCTCCCAAATCCTTCACTTGAAGGACTTCTCTCCAACTCTCACGAATGTCCCTCTTCTAGGTTGCACACAGGAGATATTTCTAAGTCAAAGATATCTCAAAGCTTAATATAGATATAGTTATTTATATAAAAAGGGAATAAGACAAAATTTAATCGTTTAATCATCCCAAATTGAAATTACACAGAAAATCCCATTAGAGCTCAAAAATCATGCAGATTTCAAATATCAAATCAATTTTAGAAAATTAAGTCTCTAAGGCATCCAATTTCAGATTCAAATAGTTTAAGTGCGACAGATAATTTCCTTATTCAACAGATAGGAATTCATATTTCCAAGTTTCACTTAATTCAACGTAATTTCACATAGCGTCACATAATGAGCATTCAAAAGCACAGAATAGAGGGCTGAAAAGATACCAGAATCATGTACGAGGGTCGGGTTATTACAGAGCTACCTCCTTTAAATGAGTGCCAAAGATCACCTACAAGAACCGCGCTATCACCGACTCCGACTCAGTGGCCGCAGAAAAAGACCATTTGTTGGCATTTAATCTTGCCAAGAGCGTCTGTCTTCCAGCCAATATGGTGCACCACGATCACCTTACCGAGCTAAAGGCCATTCGCTCGGCAACAAAATCAATGGTGCTGGTAAGTTTCTCCTTTTTCTTGTTTCTCCTTTTTCATCTGTTTGCTCGGTTCAGCTAAAAATTGTTCCTCTGTTTACAGGCCTTGTAGAAGAACCACGTTGCTTACAAACGCGTGTTGGAGCTTCGAAAAACTACAATGCAGGCCATGACAGAGGCTAATGCTAAATCGGCCGAGCTGGACGAGGCCAAGAAGAAAATGGCCGAGATACAGACCAAGGTGGCCCGCCTGACCGTTCTTGTCAACTCAGCCGAAGCTGATAAGCAGAAGGTTGCGGCTGTGCTGAAAGATGAATATCTGCGCGAGCTAGTCAAGCTCAAGGGAAAGAAGAACGCCGAGATAACTGAGTTGGAGAAGAAGGTGGAAGACGCGGAAGACCGCGATTACAAGGAGGGCGAAGCCACCTATATCCAGCAGTGTGAGGCTGCTAAGGATATATTCTTTAAATGCGGGTGAAAAGCGGCCGTGGCACAGCTCGATCACGGTCCAGAAACTGAGGTCTTCCTGAACCCTCCTCCGCACTTTATACCGAGCTACATGGCGGAGTATGCCCACACCATTCAACAAAAATTTCTTCAAGTTGAGGAAGAAGAAGAAGCAACCCCTGCCACCACTACTGATCCCGATCTTCAAGCTGTCCAGTCAGCTCGGGTGGAACCATCGGTGCCCATTGCGGTTGATGACGTGGTAAAGACCGACCTACCCGTCAATACCGGGATACCTATTGGTGATGCCTGGGTTGACTTGGATGCTGATTTAGATGATCTCTTTGCTTGACCATGTACTTTCCTTTTTACTTCTTGGAGAGAACCTGTAACTGGGCTAAGGCCCCATCTTTTGTACCTTTGATTTGAACTTTGAATGAAAGCTTCTTTTGTTTTAACTGTTTGTTCGGTTTACTCCATGTATTTATTTTCCAACTGTAATCTGAATGAAGTATAACATTTTTTGGTCGAGATACTTATCTCGGTCTTAACCTTGAAATCTATCTAGTCATACCTGCTAACCTCTTCAGCCTAGGTTTTTACCTCGGCTGTAGATCACAAAAAGTTGTTATTCCTGCCAACCACTCTGCAGCCTGGATCCTTATCTCGGCTGAAGAGTACTAAGTGTTGGTTTTTTTAGCCAACCACTCTTCAGCCTAGATTCTTATCTCGGCTGAAGAGCAATAAATGTTGATTTTTCCAGTTAACCACTTCAGCCTAGATCCTTATCTCGGCTGAAGAGCAATAAATGTTGGTTTTTCCAGCCAACCTCTTCAACCTAGATCCTTATCTCGGCTGAAGAGTAGTAGATGTTGGTTTTCCAACCAACCTCTTCAGCCTAGATCCTGATCTTGGCTGAAGAGAGCCCAAAGTTGGTTATTCCAGACAACTTTGAGCGAAGTGTTTGGTTATTCCGATCAAACGTCCTGCAGCCTAGATCCTTATCTCAGATTAGGAGGAGTAAGTGTTGGTTTTTCCAACCAACCTCTTCAGCCTAGAGCCTGATCGTAGCTGAAGAGAGCTCAAAGTTGATTATTCCTGCCAACCTGGAGCCAAGTGTTTGGTTATTCCTGCCAAACTTCCTGCAGCCTCGATCCTTATCTCGGCTAAGGAGAAGTAAGTGTTGATTTTTCCAGCCAACCTCTTCAGCCTAGATCCTGATCTTAGCTGAAGAGAGCTCAAAGTTGGTTATTCCTGCCAACCTAGAGCGAAGTGTTTGGTTAATCTTGCCAAACTTCCTGCAGCCTCGATCCTTATCTCGGCTTAGGAGAAGTAAGTGTTGGTTTTTCCAGCCAACCTCTTCAGCCTAGATCCTGATCTTAGCTGAAGAAAACTCAAAGTTGGTTATTCCTGCCAACCTAGAGCGAAGTGTTTGGTTATTCCTGCCAAACGTCCTGCAGCCTAGATCTTTATCCTCGGCTTAGGAGAAGTGTTAGTTTTTCTAGCCAACCTCTTCAACCTAGATCCTGATCTCGGCTGAAGAGAGCACAAAGTTGGTTATTCCGACCAACTTTGCTTTCAATGCCCCTAGCTCACTAAAACAACTTTTACAGCAGAAAACAATTATACTGAAAAGAAACTACTTGTTTTATTGAAAAAAGAAAAATTACAAGTACGTTTTAAAGAAAAGCTAAAAATAAAATAGTTTGAGATTGGCAGTGTTCCACGGCCTGGGAATGGCCTTGCTGTCTTCATCTTCCAAGTGGTATGCCCCTTTTCCTGCTAATCCAAGCACTTTGTAAGGTCCTTCCCAATTAGGCCCTAACTTGCCGTCTCCGGGTACCAGGGTGTTTTCCATTATTTTGCGCAGCACCCAATCTCCAATCTTGAATTGCCTCGGATGTACCGTCTTGTTATATTTTCGGGATAACTCCTGCTGGTATGAGGTAATGTGGACCAGTGCTCTTTCTCTTCTTTCTTCCACAAGGTCGAGTTCTAAGGCTATGGCTTCTTCATTTAAGTTTGGATCAAAATTTTCACTTCTAATTGTGGGGAGGCCAACTTCCAGTGGGATTACTGCTTCCATGTCATAGGCCAAGGAAAAAGGTATTTCTCCAGTAGACCGCCGAGATGTGGTACGATAAGCCCATAAAACATGAGGAAGCTCCTTTTGCTTTCTCTAACCTTTTCTTCAATCCATCCAAGACGACTTTGTTTGATGCTTCCGCTTGGCCATTTGCTTGGGGGTATGCCGGTGTAGAATTGTAGAATTTTATCTTGTACTCTTCACAAAAGCCTCTAAAAATTTTGCCAACGAACTGAGTGCCGTTGTCAGATATTAGAGCTTTTGGAATGCCAAACCGAGTGATGATATTCTGCCAGACGAACTTCTTCACATCTTTCTCCTTTATTAATGCTAGTGCTTCTGCCTCCACCCACTTTGTAAAGCAGTCTGTTGCTGCAAGAAAGAACTTTCTGTTGCCGAGTGCCGTTGGAAGTGGTCCTACTATGTCCAAGCCCCACATTACGAAGGGCCATCGGCTAGTTTATAGTAGAAGCTCTCTGGCTGGTTGATGTATTTGGTGTGCAAATTTCTGACATTTCTCGCACTTTTTGACATATTTCTCTGAATCTGCTTGCATGTATGGCCACCAATATCCTTGCGAAATTTCTCTATAAGCCAATGATCTTCCCCCTTGGTGGCTTCCGCGTACGCCTTCATGTATCTTGAACAAGAATGTCTCAACCTTGCTGGGATGGACACATTTCAAGTAAGGTCCTGTGAAGGATTTTTTGTACAAGGCCATTGATGGAGAGAGCCAAAATCGCTGTGACTTTGCTTTTATTTTGTTGGCCTCTTTCTTCTCTTCGGGTAAAATGTCATCTTTTTAGAACATTATAATGGGATCCATCCATGAAGGGCCTAGTTCGGCACAACATACCTCTGCTACTTCGGGTTCTTCAATGCTTGGTCTTGGTAGGAAGTCGATCAGTAGTGGATGTGGGATGGATGTATCTGCCATCGAAGCAAAGCCTGCTAATTCGTTTGCTCTGTTGTTTTCTTTTTTGCCAATCTGCTCTATCCGCACTACTACGAACTTCATGATCTCCTTTTTGACTAACTCTTGGTACTTAGCCATCATCTCATCCTTTGCTTCGTAGTCGCCTGAAATCTGGTTTACTACTAGCTAGGAGTCACTGTAAACCATTAGCTCGGTGACCTTCATGAAGAGTGCTGATTTTAGGCCTGCTAAGAGCGTTTCATACTCCGCCTCGTTGTTTGATGCTGGGAATCCTAGGTTGACTGCTTGTTCCACTACTAGGCCATCTGGTGAGATGAGGACTATGCCAAGTCCGGCACCTTGCCTGTTAGATGCTTCATCCACAAAGAGCTTCCACATTTCTCCAACAAATAGCTTCCAACAAGTTGAGGGGTCAGATGATGTTTTTGGGTTGTGAGTGTTGTTGATGTTTTCTTCTAAGTCCTCACCTACTGTTTGCCCCTCACTATCTGACTGTACCAAGTTTTTGTTTGTTGATGGGTCTTTTCCTGGTGCAGCATGGTTTGCCTCTTCTGAACTTTCCTCAATCCAATATGCCTTGGGATGTTGCTGAGTATCCTGTATTAGGGGTTGCGCATTTTCTGCAGCACTTTCCATCCCCATTTCGATTGTACCCGTCAAGTCAACTAGGCAGATGTGATGGCTTCCTGGCGTGAACTCTGCCATAAAGTTTGCCAAGGCTTGAGATTTTATTGTGGTTCTGCGTTGAAACTTGATATCATACTGTCCCAATTCCACCGCCCACTTCAAGATTTGCCTAGAAAAGTTCGCCCTCTCAAACAAAGCTTTTAACGGGAAGACTGTTAGGACGATTATGCTGTAGACGTGGAAGTAATGCGATAGTTTCCTAGAGGCCATCATCAGGGCTACGGCCAGTTTTCCAATGGCAAGTACTTGGTTTCTACGCCCAGCAAGTTCTTGCTAACATAGAAGATGGGCAGGTGTTGGATTCCTTCTGCTCTGACCAACACCGCACTAACGACGTGCTGTGAAACTGCCAGGTACAAAAAGAGCTCTTCTCCAAGTATTGGGGTTACCAATAACGATGGAGAAGACATGTATTCTTTCAGGCTTTCTAGGGCGTGGTCGCATTCTTCATCCTACTCGAACTTGGCTTTTAGTGCTTGAAAGAATGGTCGACATCTGTCTGACGATCGACTTATGAATCGGTTAAGCGCAACTGCCATGCTAGTGAGATGCTGCACTTCCTTGACTGTGTTGGGCCTCTCAAGATCCTGGATTGCTTTGATCTGAGAGGGGTTTGCCTCTATACCTCGGTTGGTCACGAAGAAGCCTAGGAATTTGCCTGATCCTACGCCGAATGCACACTTAGATGCATTAAGGTGTAACTTGTTCTTCTTCAGGATCTGGAACATCTCATCTAGGTCCCTGAGATGGTCTTTCTCATCTTTGCTCTTGACCACCATGTTGTCGATGTAAGCCTCTATCATTCTGCCTAACAATGGTTCAAACATCTTGGTGACCATCTGTTGGAATGTTGCCCCTGCGTTCTTTAGGCCAAAGGGCATGACCTTATAATAATACAACCCTCTGGGCATTGTAAAAGATGTGACCTCCTGGTCAGGCTCATACATAGCAATCTGATGGTAACCTCTATACGCATCAAGGAAGCTAAGTCGATTATGGCCTGCCGTCAAGTCTACCAGTTGGTCTATCTTGGTTAAAGGAAAGCTATCTTTTGGGCATGCCTTGTTGACTGTCTTGTAGTCCACTCAAACACGCCATTTTCCATTCTTCTTTGGCACTACCACTGTATTGGATATCTACATGGGATAGTGCACTTCTCTGATAGCTCCTGCCTCTAGGAGGTTTCCCACTTCTTCCGCCACTATCTCGGCGTGGTGGAGTGCTGATCTGCGAGTGCGCTGTAAAATTGATCTGGCATTTGGGTGGATGTTTAATTGGTGACAGATGAAGTTTGGGTCAATGCCAGACATGTCATACGGCGTCCAGGAAAACACTTCGATGCTAGAGGTTAAGAATTCCATGACCTCTATTCTTTTAGTGCTTGACATAGATGAGTTGAGCAGAAAGAATTTTTCTGGGTTTTTTTCATCTATCCTTACCTGTACCAAGTCTTCCACTGCTTTCTGTTCTGCGGCTTTGCCAACATCCGCAAACAATTCATTGCTCTCAGGTTCTTCCACTATCTGTACATATCCTTTGGCAGCTCGGCTGCCATTCACTGTGACGAAGCACTATTTGGACATAATTCGGTCTCCAAAGACTTCTTCAATTACTCCGGCTTCGTTGGGGAACCGTAGTACTTGATGGTAGGTTGACGCTACCAATCGCATGGCGTGCAACCATGTCCTTCCCAAGATAATGTTGTAAGTGAAAGGGACTTTCAATACCCAAAATTCCACCTGTTTCGTCATGCTTCCTGCTCTAACTGGGAGGATTATCTTGACCACTGGCCACTCTGGCATTGAATTGAATCCGATCAAGGGAGATGTCGCAGGTGCCAAGTCTTTGTCCTCCAATTTCAGTTGTTTGAAGGTTTCATAATACATTATCTCACATGAGCTCCCTTGGTCAATCAAAATCCGTTTGATGTCGAAATTCTTGACGCGGAGAGTGACAACCAGTGTATCATTGTGAGGGAAATATATCCTTGCCAAGTCTCTGTCTGAAAAAGATATGACATTCGTGGCCTCTGTTCTCCCTTTTTTGATGGCAGGTTGTGCACTTAATACCTCCCTTAAGTGCTCAGCCTTTTTGATCATTCTCCTGAGCTCACATACCCGCCCAGGCTCGAATACCCCATGTATTATGTTAATTACGCCTTGAGGTGGGGCGTCAATTGGCATTACGTTTGGGTTGTTGTGGTTCTGGGGGGCTGGCTGTGTTCCTCCTTCTATGTACTAGTCTAGGTGCCCAGCTGCCACTAAATCCTCCAAATGTTGTCTCAACGGCATGCAATTTTCAGTACGGTGCCCCTTTTCATCATGGAAGGTGCACCGGGATCTTTCGTCGTAGTCCTTTTGCGCTTCTCCCAATTTAGCTGGCCATCGGACGAAAGGTTCATTGCGTATTTTGCTGAGAATTCGGTAGATTGGTTTTTTGAATACCGTGGTAATGGCGGTGCGGACTCTTAACCACTTTTTGTCTGGGTCCTCTTTGTTGGCCCGCCTGCCTCACTCATTCCTGCTGGGGCGTTCTACCGTATTGACTTTTGCCGTAGTCTTTTTATCTGGCGTCGCTACTGTGCCAGATTTTGTTTTAGCACGGGCGTCATCCTCCTCTACGCGAATATATTGGTGTACTTGCTCCATCAAGGCCTCCACCGTGAGGAGTGGTGCCATAGTGATTGAGTCCCTCAGTTTGTTGCTGACTGGCAAGCCTCATTTGTATTGCGCAATGGCGAGGTTTGTAGGGTAATCCCCAATCTGGTTGAAGGTTTCCCAATAGCGACTGTTGTAGGATCTCAACGTCTCCTTGTCGCCCATGTCAATGGAGAGTAGCTGATCGATCTCCACTAGTGTCTTGCTGTTCGTTCTGAACCTTGTCACGAACGCCTCTGCCAATTGTGCCCAGGAAGCGATGCTGCCTTCTGGTAGCCTTTCGAACCAAGTTAGACCTAGGTCGCCAAGGCTGGATGGGAATAGGATGCACATCAAAGCTTCGTTCCGCCGGTATACTGCCATAACCTGGCGAAAGTGGCTTAGGTGCATGTAGGGGTCTGTCTTCCCTTCATAAGTAGTGAATTTGGGTTGGAGAAAGCCCGAAGGTAGTGGTGCATTCTTAATTGTCGGAACAAACGGCGAGGTCTGCAGCCTTGCTAATGCTTTGTCTGTTGGTTCGTAGGTAAGGCGCGGTATTGGCATTCTTATCTTGACACTCCCATGTGTCTGAGGAGCTAACCGCTGAAGGGCTGAAACTCTGCGCGGGTCGCGCACCCTGGTATCTTCTTTCCATCGTGCCCTTTCTTCTAACACAGTTCGCAAATCGGATGATCTAGGCAGCTCCGTTTGCCTGGATGACGTCTAGTGTATGCACGAGGGCCGGTGCGTACGCGAGGGCCGATAGGGGTTTCCCTCAGTATATGACCTCTCAGTTCTCGTTCTCTCAGACCTGGAGTAACGAATCCTGGGAGTTCTTGACTGAGTGTCGCATGTACTCAAGCTCCTACTCTCTGCTTGCGATGGTGTGGTATGCCTACCACAATCTTCCGAGTGGCGAGGGGGCGTGTTGCTTTTGCGCCTCTCTCCTGTCGCCACCCATTTTCCTTTGATCTGGCGCTTCATAGACTCCATGTCTGCGGCCAACTTCCTTATTAACTCGTCTTGTTCCTTTACGCGATCCTCCAGAACTTGAGGATCCATCATCTGCCTCTGTCTTTCAGGACTTTGAGAGCAACGGGGGCTGTTAGCCCACCTTCCCCTGGCATCCCTCCGGGGGTTCTGTCACTGGGGCTCTAAATCCGCCATGGGAGGGATAGAAGGCAAATCTTCGCGCCTCCCACCCCCCTCTGGGGTTTGTCTGTCGATAGCAGACTGGGGCAAATATTCATTATGCGCCATTACTTTCAAATAGAGAGGAAAAACTTGATCAAGAGGTTTTATTCTTTCTGGTTTTTCCACAGACAGCGCCAATTGTATGAGCATGAAATATTCTTCTCGTATAATCCTGTTGATCAAGTTTGCGTTACTTCGTACATCGTCGCTTTACTCCCTGAAAACACAAACGTGAGCTAGCCGGCGGGTGTGTGCCGGATACCCCTCCGATGCCTAAGTCAGCAAAATAGACAAATAGGCAAAAGCTCTGTGTATTCGAGAATCAAAGTTGTTCTACCTCTCCATAGGTGATGTTGTGAGCTTTTATAGGTTCCGTGTGGCACAATCCTAGTAGGACTCTTATTCCTCCATGTAGAGCGCTTCTAGGATTCATACTCCTGAAAGATAATGCTTATCCTTCAACACCCCCCTCACTACTTAAACCAAGTGAGATGGTTTTACCTCGGTAGTATAACAAAACGACCGAGCGAACAAGGCCTATGCTAAAGCAGCAGAAATGTCCGAGCGCCGACTAGCTCGGTTCTTCATTACTCATACCTTGATTTAGTCCGCTGAGACCGAACTAACCGCAATAAACTTTGACCGAGCTAAATATTACCATACTGTCCGTGGTAACCACAACCACAATTGGACCGAGCTAACCGCAGGATCCTTTCACTGGGCACTTTTTACCGCGGCCCACAGAACGGCCCATTACCGCGCCTTGGCCTAGCTCGGCCCTAGTGCACATAAAAACTTCCCTCTCATAAATTATATTACTATTTCCATTACGTGGGTTATTTTCTGAACTCTATTTGTTTAAAATAAAAACCCATGGATATGTTTGTTTATATTTCAAAGAATATTTGACTATGACCTTATAAACAATTACGTTTTGTAAGTACCACCACGGGAGTCCCACGCCTTGGGGGACTTAAATAACCATTGGCCTCTGTTTGGTCACTTTGTGGCCCTCTATTGTCATGGATCCATTGACCTCTGTTCTGTGCGAAGCAAAGTGCTGTGCGGAGATAAGTGATACACTGTTGTGGGAGCCACCTCTATAATCTGTACGAGCCACCTCTTGAATCCGTATCTCTGTTTTGACTGTCACTCCTGTGACCTCTGTTCTATTTTGTTCGATACTGTGGTTATGGTTATTTATTTACAAAATCTCAATTTTGCTACTTAAATGATTATTTGTTCAGACTAAGTTATCTTAAATATTTTAGTTATATAACTATCCATGGTTATTTTGTGTCCCTTATACTCTTGGTATAATACTTCTCACTCTGTCATGTGCTTATAGCTCAGGAAACAATGTAATTCAAAAATAGCTTTTGGAAAGACTTAGACGCGGGGTTGCGGAATAGACACACACAATACTTTTATGATATTTTTTATATGTAAATATTGGCATTTTTGGTCAGTAAGTTTTGTAATAAAAATAGAAGCTCCGATGATTATTTTGGTACCCTCACTTAAATATTATTTCCGCTCGCGTTTATTTATTTGTTCAAGAATTGGCCAGAGGTAACTTTAGTTACTGGCCATCACGATGCTTAACCCTTGGGTACAGGGAGCGGATCGTGACAAAGCTGAATTGTACAGGACTATTTGGCACTTGTTACATTTTTTTAAGGATTATATATTTTTGGATAGATGCGTATGGTTAGTATTTGGATAGACTACTAGTTATATTTATGAATAGATGAATATGAATAAAAATTTAAAACATAATAACAACTACTTGTTATGTTTTAAATTTTTATACTAGATGGATGTGAGTTCAATAATTATATAGATTACATGACCATTTTAATTGGATGATTATGTAGTTTGTAATTACTTGTGGATGAAAACTTATAGTAGTTGATAACTTTAATTAAACAGGTTAAGTATTAGTTGATTTATGTATTTTGTTGGCTGTTCATGATTCGGTTGATTTTGTTGGTTTGAATGATTCTTGCAAATTACAGGTTATATCGAATGGTTTAGATGGATTATTATATATCATATAGGTCAAATGGATTTTTTTATATATTTTATTTCTATTTTCATAAACAAAAAGAACTAAATTGGCGACCAAAATTTGGTTTGGTTTTTCTTCTTTTAGCGACCAAGTGATTAGTCAGTGTTTCACTATTCACATTTGGCGACTAAATAATTAGTCGGTAAAATTATTAATTTTGGCAACCAAAGTGTTTGGTCAAGAATAGGCCTATTCCCGACCAAAGTTTTAGTCGCGCAAACATTACTTTTGGCGACTAACGTTTTTGGTTAGGGAATGTGACAATTGGCAACTAACATATTTAGTCGGGAAAATATCACTTTTGGCGACTAAAGTGTTTTAGCAACAAAATGGTTTAGTCGTGGTAATATAACATTCAACGACCAAAAATTTAGTCGACAAATATAACTTTTTTCTAACTAAATTTTTTTTTAGTCGCTAATTATTTTTCCCGACCCTCAATTGGCGACCAAAGTGGCGACCAAAAAAATTAGTCGCGGATAACTTTTGTCGACTAAATTTTTAGTTGGCAAAAGTGCGATTTCCTGTAGTGGGGCTATGGATTACACCAATATCAAAACATCAAGCACTATACAATAGTTGCAAAAACAAAAATCATCAAGCACTAATTGAAAGTTCTAAATACATTATTAGATTTTAGCTCTTAAACACATCATCAAGCACTAATGTTTATAAATGCCTCCCTCCATCATCAAGAACTAATTATTTAGCAAATATATTTAATTTCTAAAATTGAGAATGTCAGTCTTTTAGAGACATGGAATTCAACACTTAGGTAGATAACTTTTCAAGAAGCAATTTGTCTCACACCATTTTATTAATTTATCTGCACTTTTTGCCTCCCTATATCTCTACTCTCCCTCATCCCACACCCACACACCGTCTTTGTTTTTTAATATATGTAGCAAATATTTTATACACCTAGACACATGTAGGGTTCACACGAGAAACTACTATATATCAAAAAAAGTTTCAGACACAGCCATATAGAGGGAAAAAGAGAGAGATTTACTGACCAAGAAAAATGCTTTTTCTTTGATAACCTTCATGTATATCTTTGGCACCACAATGCAAGGAGCATCCGTTTCAAAAATCTTCAAACCACAATCTCAAAAGAAAGATTTCATAAAATCACAACTGAGATCCAATTGAGAGCATTCAAACTATTTAGAAGTAATGCAAACAAAAAAAAAATGCTAATTTTTTTTGTCTTTCCCAAAAACAATAATTATTAATAAAAATAATTAGCAAAGAGAACATTATCCAAAAAAATAGATAAATTCATAAACTCAACCCAGTCAAGCAAAAGGGAACTTTTTCTCCACCCCAGTCAAAAGTTTAGCAAATGGAACTTTTTCCTCAACCAAAAGTTTGATCATTTGATTAATCTCCCCTCACATTCCATTTCCTATGAATTAATAAACACATCAAACACATCAAATAGAGAAACAATTTATCAAGCATTTGGTGAACATTGTAGCAACAAAAATTATATGGTGGTAAAACCAATTATTTTGAACTTCAATTATTGCAAAACTATACCCAAATCCTTAGAATGGAATGAGTAACAATAAATTTAATTAAAATAACAGGAAATAGGTTGTAATTTATTCCAAGTGACATAAGGAAGTTGGTCTTTGAACTATGGAAATCGAGTAAAAGATTAAATCATCAACTTACAACATGAATGTACAAAAAATAAAAAACAGAAGCAAAAAAAGGGATAGAATCTTGATTACCTCTATTGATGAAGCCTTTCGAACTATTCTCCTCACCAAATTCCGATGCCTTCGTCACATGTACAAAGCATTAAGAATAAAAACATCAGCCTTACATGAATTGATAATTTCTTTACAACACTCCAACTCAACAAAAATTGTGCATAGATTTTAGGAGAAAAGATTTTTCATACTTTAAACTAATTCCAGAAAACAACAACAATAAAAGGCGGGTGTGTCCAACACAGATGAAGGAGCTAAAGGGTTTGCAAAATTTGAAAGGAAGATTCATCTTAATTTTATATATATTTCAACAACAACAGCAACAAAAATAAATAAATCTATAAATAAAACTAACAAAACTCCACTGACTTATGGATAAAATGTTAAGGGGAATAAAGAGATATGAACAACTAACAAAAGAGGGAGAGAGAAAGTCAAAAGATGGCATATAGTAATCCTAAAGACCTTAAAAAGGTTGTGTGAACCCTTTTACAACAATAAAAAACTAAAAAAGAAAGTCCAACTTCGATTTTAGTAAATCAAATCGATTCACTTCACGATTCACCGATTTGGTTCACCGATTCACCTATGATTCGTGGCTATTTGTGATTCATACAACCTGTTCGTATTGATTACCCACTAAATCGAATCGCAAATCATATGATTCTAATAATAGAGATTTTTACACATTTCATATTCATATAAATGAAATCAAAACCATAAAGAAACACAAACAATTATGCCCAACTTCTTTGCACTCCTCTTTCAGTTATCCATAAAGAAACTGAAGAAAGAAAAATTCAATCAACACTACATAAACAAACCTGCTAAATGGTAGCTAAAATGACATATGACAAATAATAGAGAACTAATAATTAGACGAAGCAACCATATGACAAAACAAATGTACTGCAATAAGAAATGAGTATATATGTTTTTATCATTTATCATTTTCAGTAACTTAGAAATGAAAATATTAAATTTAAAAAAAATTAGCAAACTAAAAACAGATTGAACAATTTTATTCCCAATGGAAGCCAAACATCCTATTAAAGAATTAGGATACCTTCAATGGGTTAACATGGTGCATTGAAATGCTACGAACAACAACTGCAAAATAATAATAATAATAATAATAATAATAATAATAATAATAATAATAATAAAAAAAAAAAAATCAAATAGCTCCAGCTATTCAAATCCCCTTATGAGCAAAATATGAACCAACCCTTTTGGATCCATTTGGTTTGCTCATGGGAAGCAACCAATGCACTGCCACAACAAAAAACAAAATACAAAATTTGGCTTCAAAAAAAAAAAAGAAGTAAAAATTAGGCCACAATGTTGATATTGTGCACTGTTTGAATTAATATGAACACCGAAATTGCTGAAGAGGTTGACACACAACAGCTATGTAGTGAAGAAACAACTCATTTTAAGGGGAAAAAAGAACCGCTCATCAATTGATGAAGGCATTGTTAAAATATTGATGAAATTGTTTACCAAATCAATTGACAGAACCCAAGACATGAAAGAAAGCATACCCACAAAAACACAAAAGTATGAGAGAGAGAGTACCCAAATGGAACTTAACAATACTAAGAATGGGAATAAAGGAAAGACTTACAGGAAGAGAGTAGTTGGAATAAAGAAAACTTGCAACTCACTCTCAACCTTGGTCCTTGATGGACTTTGAGGGCCTACAACTCAAAAAATAAAATTAAAAGAATTAGAAAGAGAGAGAGAGGGAATGGAAGTTTTAAATTTTTAAATTTTTAATCCCAGGCAAATGAAAGTTTCAAATGATTCCGTGCCTATGTCATTCTAAATAATAGAAAATATAAGGAAGCTCGCTCCATTATCTTTTGCCCAAAAATTGCCTACTGTTTATTATTAAAAATAACATCCAACTCCCATTGTTTGTATCATCAATTTGAATATATACCTCTATTTTTGCTAAACCTTACCACCATACACTACATTTACTTGGCCTGTTATTATAGATTCACTCACTATTTGAACAACGAAAAAGTAAAATTATATAAGCAACTAGTTTAACCAAGAGAAAATAAACCATTTTAATTGAGACATTTTACTGAACATGGCATATACATGAAGACATGCACAAAATATAGAGGGGCAAAGAGACAGATTTTAATTGAGGCAATATAAATGAGAAGCAAATCACATAATATAAATGAGAAACAAATCACATAATATAATTGAGGCCATTTGATTACCCCCTAAAAAATTACACTCTTGTGTTGCATATGTTAGACACCCAACGAAAACCCAAATAAAAATTGAGGCATTTTGGAGACCTATTTTAGAAAAATATTTCAAAGACTTATGTGAGGCATTTTATAGAACATAGTGTATACATACAAAGAGACACATAAAATAAAAAAAGGCCCAAAAAAAAAATTTTTGAACTGAGAAACCCTAGATATGCCTAGAAAAGAGAAGAAAAATTTGAAGAGGATACCGATCTCTTTCTCGCTAGTTGCGTCGATCGATCTACCTTGCATTTGATCAAACAGTGCACTCAAATCTCAACAAAGTTGCCATAGGTAAAACCAAGAAAGGAGAGTGAGTAGAAGAGAGAGAGAGAGAGAGAGAGAGAATGCAACAAAACCAGAGAGAAGGAGATTAAAATTTGAAATGAGGATGAGAGAGAGAGAGGAGGACGTTTGTGAGATGAGGTGTGTTTGGTACTCATGAGTAGGAATCCAAAAGAGGCAAACAATGTTATGTATTTGGCCCTTAGATTTTGATTAGGATTGATCTGAACCGTTGGTTATAAATGTATCTCTAACATAATTTCTTGCCAGAGTGAGTGAGACATTTTTAGCCCTTGGATTGAAGCAATCTGATGGTCCATATTTTGACAAAGGGACAAAAGTCCCATCAAGAATAAAAAACAAAGTTGTTTTGTTATATAGATGTGTAGTCTTAAGTTCTTAAACATCCAAGAATGCATTTGAAGAAAACAACTTATTAAGCTCCAAAATAGTGTGAACATAATTAAAAACAAATCCAAAAACAAACCATGGAAGTAAATTCTACATGTTGTAATCATTTGAAATACCTGGCAGAAATCAAGCCCAACATCTCCACCACCCCCTGCAATCTAGCACCTTTGAGAGAGAGAGAGAGAGAGAGAGAGAGAGAGAGAGAGAGAGAGAGGTGTATAAACAAAGGCAACTTACTCGGCTAAATTTTCTCAAAAAGAAATTTAAATGGCCAAAAATGGTGGCACTACTAGAAATATTGCGACTATTTTTTGTGACTGATTATTTGACCGTCGCAAAAAAATCAATTTTTACACCAAAATCTCGTTTTAATTGAACCCCAATTGTGTTCTTAACTTGAGAGAAAAAAAAAAAAACAAATTGCGTAAAACTTGCCCTATCTCCTTTCACTCTTATTTCCCAAATCTATCTCCTATGGTATGAAAACTCTTCTTCTCTCTCTCTCACTCACTCTTCACTTTCTCTCACTCAACTCTCTCTGTCGACTCACCATTCGCAATTTTATTGTTCATTTGAACATTTCAATCACCTGTTGATGAAGATTTGAAGATTTTGATCGATTATTGATGAAGATTTGAAGATTTCGATATGCTGTTGATGAAGATTTTGATTGATTCATAATCGGTAAGCCTAATTTCTATGTATGAATCCAACTCTCAGTCTCTGTAATCCCTATATTGTTCTCTCAGCTCCCAAATTCTCTTCGGCTTGTCGCGATGATCAATATCAGTTCAGAGGAAGTGGATTTCGAAGATCAACATGAAAATTTTCTAATTCAATTTATTTTTATCAAGGCGGTGCAAACTCTGATTTCGAAACATGTTTTTGATTCGAAGATTTGTTTTATTTTTTATTTTTTTAAATTATTAAATCTCGATTTGCTTTGGCTAGTTGATCTGAACATTTCTCTAGATTGTTTGCTAAACTCTAAACATTTATCCAACAGGCTGATAGATGGACATTTGACGTTAATTTCAGGCCAAAATCTACTACTAAACCTGAGCGTGCAATATCAACCATTTGTAAATTCAAAGCACTTCCACTAAACAGAAAGGTTCGTTGCTATGGTTAATGAAAATTGTATATTTATCAAAGGTTCACTATGCTGTTTATATTTCACTAAGATGTGATGCTTACAACTTACAGATTCTTGAGGCTCCGTCATTGTTACTCCCAAAAAGAAGCACTCATTGATTGCTAGAGTTTTAAGTGCATGCTCAAACTCGTGTATTGCTTGTGCATCTGTGCATGTACAAATATCATTGTTTTGAGTCTAAGTTTGGGCCATATCTTGTGCAAATAAAATCTCTTGCCACTTGGTGTGGCTTAAATATTCCTTTGTCATGTTCCTTCTTAGGAATTGCACCGGAAGACGCTGGAGAGGGCTATGCAACATACATCTGCAGTTTCATCATCCTCGGTTCTTATAGTGATACTAATAAGGGTTGTGATTGAATTTGCCCCCCTCCCAAAAAAAATATTGTGATTGAATTTAATGGATACTTAAGTATACTTTGACACAATTAATATATTGTGTCCTTGATTGCGACTCTTGTGCCTAAGAAGGATACAACCCAGTTCGAAAGAATTCCTTGTGTAACTGTTCTACAATTGTGTTCTACTGGTTCCAGGTGTTGCACAAACCTAGTACTAATGCAATTGCAGAAAATGCAAATGGAGAATCCAGAAGGTAATACTATTATCTTTATTATTACTTCAAAATTTATCATGTAAATGGCCACCTTGTCCTGTAGTTCTGGTTATCTCATCAGACTTTAATTTATTTTATTTATTTCAGTGCCCCTTTCTATGAAATAGGATGGATAATTTAATTCTCCAGTTTGTTGGTGGCATTTCATAGTCTTTTGCCTTCTGTAGATGTGATAAATTATTTTTGTACTATAGGTTTAACTACTCACATGGACGAAATGGGTAGCTAAAAGGTAGTGTTAATACGGGCAGCTGTAGTTGGCATTCTATCTTTTGTTCTCTGTTCTATAGAATCTTTTTTCTACTTTGTGATTTCTGTGTGTGAACCCTTCTTTGTGTTTTGGTTTGCAAACTGTTTCTCCCTTTCAAACATTGGAAGACATGTCATTATTAATGCATTTAAATGAACTTTAGTCGTAGTGTCTATTTGTGTTTGTTTTGCTCATTTTTAAGTTGAAACTTTGATGCGTATGTCTTTATCACAATTATTCAAATGGTTATTTTGCTATAGTGATCACTTGTAGTAGCTCAGGGAAAATTAGCTCAGAGAATAGCTAATTAAATAAGAGATGACGCATTAATCCAATTCTTAAGGAAAATTTCACAATTACCATTTGTCATTATGTTTCAAATGAGATGACAATACTTTACTTGTTTGTTATGTGCTTCTCTCTTTGTCAGACCAAATTTTGCCAATGCTCCAAAGCAGGAGGGATGTGAATTTATTCATAATTTTAAAGTTCGTCCCCTTAACAAGAAGGTAATATATTCAAGATCTTTGTGAAATGTGTCAATGCATTTTCCAAAATTCAATTTGTTTTGTGTTTAAATGCAGATATTTTCAAGTAAAGGAGATATTGGAATTAGATGATTGAAGTGAAATTTTGCAATATGCTAGGAAAGCATACAACAAAATTGACGATGGTTTCTTCTGAAGATGGTAGGTGAAAATCTGAAGGTGGTCTCTTCTTCTTTTTTTTTTTTTTCTTCTTTTTTTGACATGTTATCATCCTTTGTAACGCCCTCAAAATAATAACAATAAACCCATCAGATAAGACATGCATTTACATATAAACTAACCACATTCTTTCATTCATTAGAGTTCCATTACATAAGTATTACATGTTAACCTCATAACAAAATGCCCTACGGGCTTACAGCTTTCCAAGTTAACACTTGGTTACAACAAAGAGTTCTAACTCGTTTACACATTAAGCCCTTGGCCTGAAATTACATGTAATACATCAAAAGTAAAACGACAAAACTATGCCCGCCACTAGCCTCCCAGCTATGTCCTTGGAGGTGGCATGCTTCCTGTACCTGAAAATGATATTCCCATATAGGGTGAGCCACAGCCCAGTAGAAATACACTAAACCAACCATGGACAATGGCTAAAACATTAGCAATTGATAGTTGGTCAACACTGATACAATCACATAAATTACATATTTATGTCAACGACTTACAAGTCCCAATTACTTTTCATTTTCCCTTTTCAATAGATAAGCATGCTTGCTCTATTATCATTTCCACAGATATGTATAAAAAACTATATCTCACATTCTCAACAGATATGTATATCAACAATATCCACAGATAAGCATACAAGCTGTATCCACATTCTACAACAGATATGTATATCAACAATATCCACAGATAAGCATACAAGCTGTATCCACACTTCACTTCACAAAGATAAGCATATGAGCTCTATCTTCACTTCTCTAGACAAGCATATGAGCTCTGTCTACGGAGTTCATCCCCTATCTCCTCCCAATACCTATCCGGTTTAGAGGTACATCCCCTATCTTCCCCTAAACCGCGGAGTACATCCCCTATCTCCTCCTCTACACATAACGTATATAAACACATTAGTTCTATATACAATCACACAATACATACAATTAATGTATTCTATCAACTGTCAAGTTCCATGACACATTCCATTGATTAGTTTCCGTTTACTTAATCATCATGCATTGTCTACAACAATCACGACTATCCTCCACCGATAGCCCAAAGCAGTTATTTCTAAAACAGAAAATAAATGCACAAATGGATGTTCAATCAACATTTCATTTCCTCATTTCTCACCAATTAATTATCCCAATTAATTAAACAATGTAATTAGGCCATTTTCCATAATTACCATTTTAACCCTTAGGTCCCATTTTCATCAATGATTCAACAATCATTCTATTTTTTCATGCCTAACATGCATCTAGGTTTATTATGAATCAAACCCCAACTTTTGTATAATTGCACAAAAGCCCCAAACTTTCACAAAATTACCAAAACAAGCCCAACATCTCAAAGTACCAAAATTTAAAGACAAAACCCATAGAGAGGAGTAGGATATCCCTACCTCGAAGTTTTAGCCCAAAAGGAGATGAAGACTCCAAGATCAACTTGCTCCAAATCCAAACTTTTTCAGATTAAGTCGAAGCTCTCAACACCCTCTATCTTTTTAACAAAGGCCCTAGGCTAGATTCACACCCTAGGGAGATCAAATCTTAGAGAGAGTGTAAGTTTAGGAAGAGTGAGTGTCGAATTTAGGTTTTGCTCAAAGAAAGGGACTGAAAAAGTGATGTTTAAGACGCTGCTGTCCGCTGATATAAAACACGCTCGCTCGAGCGAAGGATTGGTCGCTCGAGCGACCAGACACAGAAAACTCTCGCTCGAGCTAAGAAGTTCTCGATCGAGCGAAGAAAAACCCAGACCGCTCGAGCCACGAAAAGCTCGCTCGAGCCAGAAACTACAACTCTCAGGTCCAGAACCAGGTGCAACACAACTCTCGCTCGAGCGACAAACTCCTCGCTCGAGCGAAGGACCAAAAATCTGGGCAGCAACACTAGGCTCCCAAACACAACCAACCTGTAACAAACCTGCCCAACACATCCCATAACTCAAAATACAAAGTAAAGAGGATGCAAACTAGGAAATAAACAACTACCAACATCCACGGACACATGTCCGGATCACTGTACAACAAGGGTAAACCCGGGATCGCTATATCCTTGATGATTGATGTCTATGTTGTTCACTTGTTTGTAGTGAGATACATGAAAGGAAAAAAGAAAAGAAAAAAGAAACTCTGATTGACTGGAAATTTAATCAAGAGTTCTTATTATGAAGTTTAAAGCTTTATTAGATGGTGCTCAATAAAACTAGAATTAGTGATTTCACACTAGTACTTTCTTGCTCCAAATGACAGATTTGTTTACAGTGAACTGAATCGGAAATGTTAGTGGTTTACTATTAAATTGATTCTCCTTCCCATTTGCAGGTTGTTTTGCTGCAAGCGTTACATGTAACGATATACAATAATCAGAAATGGAAAAGATTCCAGAAACAAAGGCGCTTTTTGGGAACTCGCATGTTGTGGGTCAAGAAGCGACTACGAGCACTGCTTTTATTAGAGAAGTTATGGCTTTACTAGCATTCTATCTGGATTGTGTTTTTGTCATGAAAGAACTTTTTCTTGGTTTTTAGTTGTAATAACTTCACATATAGCTCCAATTTTGAGACTCAAATGCAATGCTTGATTAAATTATAATGCTATACTGTCTAACTTCTTCTCATTGCTACTCCTAGAGTGCTTAATGTTACATTTTTATGTTTCTTTATTTTTTTATTTTTGTTTTTTTGTGACGGTAACAAGTGGTTGCCAAAAACATGCTAGCATTTTTCTTTGTTTTTTGCGACGGCAAAATATCAGTCGCCACAAGTAGTTTAGGCGGTCGCAAATAGTCGCAAAAAGTATTTGCCACCCCCACATTCGCAACCCCCATTTGCCGTCGCATGGGTTGTCGCAAAAGGTCTTTTGCGACTGTGTTTTTATTATTTGTGATGGCTTGTAAAGGTCGCAAAAACTACTTTTTTTAGTAGTGTGGTGTCCATGATTAGTAGTGGTGGAGGTGATAAGATGGACACTATGAAGTTGCTGCAAGTTCATCAAGAAAACCTGAAAATGGTGATGACACAATTCCTTTTTTTTTTTACTCATATAAATGCAAGTAAAGAAGAACAAAATTCAATAGAAACAAAAGAATAGTTGAAAATTAAGAATCGACAAACAAAGACTCCTTTTATTTTTTTATAAATGACAAACAAAGACTATATCACATAGTCCATATCACCAAACATTTACTACTATAGTCTTTTCCTTTTCTGACCCACCTGTAATTTGCAACAGAAAGTAAGCACTTTAGTTGCATGATGCAAAAATAAAAACTTAACTTTAAAGTTGGAACAACAATATGCATGGTAAGAGAACCAAGAACAGGTTTTAACATTAACATCCATGACTCTATCCTACCTGCAAATGAAACTCACTGTCTAGAACAAATAGCTGCATTATGTGAAACGAGAGAGAAAGAGCAAACAAAATGACAGGAAAATAAAAAAAAAATTCAATGTAACAAAAGTGACATAGAAACATAATTTCTTTTCCTAACAAAGCTCTACCAATAATTAGTTCATTAAAATAAACTCAAATGCCCATATCACCTGGAAAAAAAATCGCACCTGAAAAAAAATCGCAAAAATAAAAAAAATATATAAACCAAATCATAATCTAAAATTACAAAATCACACCTGAAAAAAAATATAAAAAATAAATCCAAAAGCATAATTAACTATTTATTATCCATGCCAACAACACTTCATATGTATAAACATTTATGGCCAATCAAACCAAAATGGAATACCAAAAACAAAAATGGCCAATCAAACCAAAACCAAATTACTTACATTTATTTGAGCAATGGTAACTTAGCGTTATGAAAGGCATGCCATATGCATTTTTTTACATAGCATCTTTTAATGAAACATGTCTTATAGAAAGGATTTTTATTTGAGAGTATTTTAGCATACTAATTACTGTTTTCATAAATTATGACCTATTCAATTGAATGTTGTTAATCATTACAATCTTTTTCCATCATGATTGAGGCCCTTGAGCTAAATCCTAGCTATTGAATGGTTTTGGTTCCTATAGTAAGCTATAGTAAAGTATTAAATTGAAGAATCTCTATAGTAAAGCATCAAAAAAAAATAAAGAACCTCTACATGACAGCAATGAAAGCATATGGAAAACCCCAAAAAACACAGTGAAATAGGATTTATGTTGATCAAAGGTGGGGAGAGATGATTTGCACGATGATAGTATACCCAAAATTTTCAATCTATTAGACCTCAATTACCATCAACAAAAAGCATTGTAGACCTCAAGTACCATCAACAACAACCTTGAGAAAAAAACTTCAAGTATTGTTGCTCTAGAAAAAAATAATACCTAAAAAGCAATCAATGCCATCAATAGACACAATAGCTCTAGAAAAAAAAACTACAAGTATTTTAGGCCTCAAGTACCATCAACAACAACTTTGAGAAAAAAGAAAAGAAAAAGGAATTAGTAGCCAAAATAACCCTACATAGCTAGGTGAATGGAAGCACAAATAGGGGAGAAATAGAATTCCTCTACCCCTTTATGGTTAGATGTACTCATAAAAAAAAAAAAAAAAACAAAGTATTAAATAATATATGGTTCTTTGATTTAATAACATGCCTCTGACTAGTGGGTTGTTAGCTTTTGATGACTTGATGATTAGAACTCTATATATAATTGTTACTGGTGCTTTGATTTAATTTTTGTCCATTTTTATATCTGCTTCAAACAGGTAATTGCTTGTATACACTCACTCAAATTATTGAGTTGGACGGATTTGAAACACAATTTAGTTTGGTTTGATTTGATGAAGAGCCAAAAAAAAAAAAAAACAATTATCAATATTTCGGTACTGTTACAAATTTATACTATTATCATACATATCACTATAGTAAAATCATCCTACCATTCAAATCTATAGAACTCTTAAATAATAAGAAATGAAGATTAAAGATAATGAAATATTAAATAACGTGGTAGATGAAGATAATGAAATATTAAATAACATGGATGTGCTTACTTTATGGATGTTACTCCTCTATGATCTGAGCTTAAAAAAAAAAAACAAAACAAAAAACAAAAAAAGAATAATGAGCAAAAGAATCAATAGGCAGTAGGATTGAGCTTGGTGTATGTGAGTGAAAATAAACCAGGGAAAAAAAAAAATAATGCAAAGAAACAGAGAAGAGAGGTACTTTTGAGACTCAAATACATGGTTATATTTGCTTAGTGTATGTAAGCTTTTCTTTAAATACGTGGTTATTCAAATGATAGCAAACAAATAAATACCAAAAAAATAAACTGTTAGGCAACAAAATAAACAATTGGCCACAAAACAAAACAAGCCTCCCCAACCAAAACACCAAAAAATTGTTCGATTTTGATACAAAAAACTGTCTGATGAAGGAGATGTCCGATGTGTTGATTAAAACAACAAAGAAAAGCAATAAATCAAAGAAAATCAACAAAGGAGATGTCCGATTCACAGATCTGACTCTGCGATGATGGAGAGAAAAATCTTTACCTCTGTGCCGGAGCCACACCAATTGTAGAGCTCGGATTCGACCAGCGGCGAAGTTGAAGACGCGATCTTGGGATTGGGAGGCGCGGTGGAGCAAGTGATTAAGATGGGTTTGTTGGGGTGGTTCAGTGGGAAGGCATTCAGGTGAGTTGTGGAGTTGTTGAAGAGGTTGAAATGGGTTTTGGGCGGTGAAAGGAGAGTGAAATGGGTTTGAAATGTTTTGAAAATAGGTTTCAAGTTTGAAGCAAGCTAATATCCAACGGTGAAGATGAGAAGGAAGAAAATTTGAAATTATTCTCAACCTTTAAATCTAGGCCTAGTTTGGGAAGACTAAATAAGTGCACTTTTTGACTTTTTATGAAATATGGGTTGAGTTTGGATTGGGTTTGAAGTGATGTATTAGAGAGGTGATGTGACTTAAATAAGATGATGTGACTTAAATAGGATAGTGACTTTTTAACTTTTTGTCTTTTTTTAATCTTCCCAAACTAGGCCCTATTGTCACTTAGGATAAATGTCCCACCAGGAGGGTTGTTTCGTTATATAGATATTTTTATAAAAGACTACTTTTAGTTTTTCACTAAATTTTATCACTTTTATGTTTGAATAATGTGATTTAATAAGAAATGATGAGAAACTAAGGCCGTGTTTGGAAAGGTGTTTCAAACACATTTCTATCCACATTTTTTAGTGTAGTGTTTGTTTTGAGTTTTCAAATTATAATTCCACGCTCACTTTTGAAAACTCTTTTTCGGGCGGAAAATTTTGGCTAACCCGGTTGTCCCCCTGGTTGACCAGAACATCTTTTGTTTTTGTTTTTTTTTTTTGCACCTGTTATTTTTATATTTTAAATAAAAAATATTTTTGAAATTTTTGAAATTTATTTTAGGAGTTTTGAATACAATTTTGAGTTGTGTGTTTAGTTATGAATTGTAAGTTTTTGAATCAAATATCATATGTTACATCATTCATTTCAAACTCAATTCAAAACTCATAACAAACAAATTTTTTACGTTCAAATCATAATTTCAAAACTCACATACAACTCTATTATCAAATCATAATTCTAAAATTCTACCAAACATTACATAAACTTTTTTTTTCCTTTTTTTTGGGGTCATGTTTGGTTTATAAATTGGGTAAGAAATATTGAGAAAAAATAATTATCTCACTAAAAGTCTATTTCATTTCTCACAAAAAAATAAAAAAGAAGGTAAATTTAGTGAAAACAAATTTATTGGTTATAAAATATTTATACTACCAAGATTCTTCCCTAATTTTTTTTAATTATTTAAAATATCACTTATTTCCCTCTCTCACATGTTTTGCTGCGTCGTCCATCAAAATGTAACAGTGAAAAAATATAATAATTTATTTTATTTTCCCACTTAGATGAGAGACCGTAATTATTTGTTTTAATTTTTTCATCATTCAAACGGATTGTTCGTGATGAATAAAACTAAAATTTTGAGTAATTTGACTTTTTTATCATTTTTTTAATTTCTTCATTAATCATTTAAACAAATGATGAGAAATCTCATCGGACAAACCCTTCAATCCAAACAGACTCATCAAAATTTTCATCTAATTTGATTTATACTTTAAGTAAAAATTTAATTTGATATAAATTACTTAAATTCTTTCATTAAATTTTTATCAATTTAAAAAAAAAAAAAACTATTCTCCTATTTCAAATTTCACTTTTCACCTTGGTTCCCATTTTTTAAAAATAGTTTTCAAAAAATTCTACACTCTTATTTTTCGTGTTTTTTTTTTATCAATTTTTTTAAAAAAAACTATTCTCCTATTTCAAATTTCACTTTTCACCTTTGTTCCCATTTTTTAAAAATAGTTTTCAGAAAATTCTACACTCTTATTTTCCGTGTTTTTTTGTTTTTACTAAATTTTTTTAATATTTTATACAAATTTTTTACTTTTTAGACACACTTAACATTAATACACCTAAAGAGTAAAAAAATTTTAAAAAAAATCTTTTAAAAATTCACTAAATACCAAAAATACAAGAATTTAGTATATTTTTTATATTTTTATTTATTTCTTTATTTTTTAAAATATTCTTTCACAATTTTTTTACTTTTTAGACACATCTAAGTAAGGTGCATCTAAAAAAGTAAAAAAATGTTTAAAATTTTAAAAATATTCACTAAAAACAAAAAAATACGAAAATCAAAAAACTCAACTTTCAAAAAACTTAATCTAGAAAACTCAAATTAAACACAGTGATATCTCTTCGTCTTTTAAAATTTTCATTAATTTGATAAAGCCCGAGATTTTTTTGGGTCAAAAACCAAAAAAATAAAAATAAAAATAAATAAAAAATAAAATAAAATAAATAGTAAAATAAAATGTCGTTTTCCCATAATTCATAGGGAAGGGGTTTCTCAAACTTGATTGACTTTTGTCTAGGTGCATGGCTAAAATTGTTTGGTTTTGGAGGGCTGAGATTATTCTATATATCTATCTATAGAGGAGGGTTTTTGCTTTCTCTCTCTTCACTCTTCCAGAGCCTCTCACTTTTTCCACCCAAGCCCCTCTCTCAATTCCAGAGGTTTCAACCTCATTCTCAACCGAGCAGCCACTACCTCAGCCATTAGGAGCCCCCTTCGTCTCACCACCACTGCAGCCCCTCCCTCTTCAAGTCTAATCACCATTGTTGTTGTGTGGAGGAGCGATTTTGGGGGGAAATTTCTTTATTTTGGTCTCATGTTTATTTTATTTTATTTTTTCCTTTTTTCTGATTTAACTGCAGTATGATGGGTGTGGTGTGATTTTGGCACAATCAGGTGGATTGGCCCCTCTTCTCTCTCCTCTTATTATATAACAGGTAAGCCATTCATATGACAATGGATGATTCACATTTTAGGTTGTTTTGTTTTGTTTCGTTTTATTTATTTATTTTCCATCCCCCAAACCAATCTTACCAATCTGTTAACAGTCCTTTTTTGTGAACATGATTGTATTATGATTTAAAAAAAAAAAAAAAAACCAACCAGAGCAGAAATTGTTTGATCAGACAAGTGAAAAATTGTTGTAGTTGATTTTCATTATTATGATTTTAATTCATTAGATTTCATTATAAGAAATAGTGTAATAATGTATATTGTGTTTTTGATTTTTATTATGTGTTGTATTTGATTGGGTTTGTGTATAATGATTGGATATTTAAAATCCTGAAATTCTGTTAACAGTCCTTGTTTGTGAACATGATTGTATTATGGCTTTAGAAAGAAAAAAAAAAAAAAACCGGAGCAGAAATTGTTTGATCAAACAAGTGAAAAATTGTTGTAGTTGATTTTCATCATTATGATTGTAATTCATTAGATTTCATTGTAAGAAATAGTGTAATGTTTATTGTGTTTTTGATTTTTGATTATGTGTTGTATTTGATTGGGTTTGTGTATAGTGATTGGATATTTAAAAATCCTGAAATTCTGTTAACAGTTCTTTTTTGTGAACATGATTGTATTATGGTTAAAAAAAAAAAAAAAAAAGAGCAGAAATTGTTTGATCAAACAAGTGAAAAATTGTTGTAGTTGATTTTCATCATTATGTGTTAAAACCTATCACCTACTTCACCCACTTAAACCTACTCCACTAAACCTAACCCACTACACCACTACCACCTCACCTACTTCACCTACTTAAACCTATTCCACTAAACCTAACCCACTACACCACTACCACCTCACTTACTCCACTAAACCTAACCCACTACACCACTACCACCTCCACTTCACCTACTCCTTACCTACTACACACTCACCCTCTTCTATATATAAGAATCATGAATCATTGTAATAAATATAACAAATCATCATCAATAACATTAATATCAATCAATAATACAATTCTCTATTTCTCTTTATACATTAAATTTTCTACATGGTATCAGAGCAAGGTTAAGAGTTTAGTATTTTTGTTCGCGTCACCGGCGGGCGGCAACCTCGCCTTGGCCGCCCGCCGGACCTCAACCTAATCCGCCGGTCCTCAACCTATTTCGCTGTCATCTCAATCAATACATATAGCTTCCAGTTCGCCGCCACCAGAGGCGACTTCTCTACATACAAAGATCAACACAGTCATAACACCACCAGCGGTTTCCAAACCAAGGGAAAGTGGGGTAACATCCAACAACAAGAGGTCCTGAACCTTCTCATTACCCTCGCCACTCAAGATAGCAGCTTGGACAGAAGCACCATAAGCAACAGTCCTTCCCATTGAAGAAGTCCTGCAATAGCTGCTGGACCTTGGGAATCCTGGTAGATCCACCAACAAGAACAACATCGTGAACAGTCCTTCCCATTGAAGAAGTCCTGCAATAGCTGCTGGACCTTGGGAATCCTGGTAGATCCACCAACAAGAACAACATCGTGAACAGTGCTCTTGTCCATCTTAGCATCTCTCAAACACTTCTCAACTGGTTCCATACACTTTCTGAAGAGATCCATGTTGAGCTCCTCAAATCTGGCACGGGTAATGGGGGAGTAAAAGTCAACACCCTCATAAAGGGAATCGATTTCAATGGTGGTCTGGGCGGTGGATGAGAGAGTCCTCTTCGGGTGCATGGATTTAATTATGCTAATGCATATGCTCCACCCACTGATTTTATATTTTATTTTATCACATACCCATCATGTACCCCACTCTCTCTCTCATCTTTCCACTTTCAAACCCACAATCCTTGTTTTAATCAACCCACTCCCTCACTTTCTTTAAACCCCTCTTTCCCTCACATGGGCTTGTCCCCTCTCTCTCCTCCGTTTGATTTCAAACTCCATTATTTTTTATTTATTTTCTCCAAACCACTTTCCTTATTTCTCCCCATCTTTCATTTTGATTTCAAATATATTTTTATTATTTCTTTCTTTATTTTTCTTTCACATTATTCTTAATCTTTTTCAAATTCCATTCATACCATATAGCTTTGCACACCAAACCATATTTTATTCATCTTAGGGATCAACCCCGATCACAATTTTACACAAAAAAAAAAAAAAAAAAAAAAAAAAGAGAAACCACACAAGATCACCATCACAACAACAACAGATTTGTTTTCTTTTCTGCAGACGGCCACCCACCGACCTACTCTGCAGCCGGTCTCTTCTTTTTGCCTCCGTCATGGGCGGTCCTTGACGGTGCTGCCTCTGTGCTTCCTAATCCACCAAGCACATTTACTCCTCCCTGCTCCTCCACTACAGCATATGGTGGCCCTCCAAATCGGAACATCACGGTGGCCTTCCGCTTCAGCTCCTTGTTTTCTGACTTTAGCACACTTATCTCTGCTCGCGCATCCTTATACATGCGTTGGAGCAGAGCCAGCTGGGAGTTTAACTGTTGCACCTCATTTGTCCTGCTCTGCAGCCGGTGCGACAAATTTGTGACCGCAGTCATGGTTTCCACGCATGACTTCAGAGTATACTGATTGGCCTCAATATCAGTTTGCACTGCCATTTTTTGCTCCACCGACCGCATCGGAAAGTTCAACGGAGCAAAACCAGAGGTGTTTGGTTGAGGTTCACTGGCCACCACACCAGTTATTTCTCTTGTGGACTCATTCAGTTCTGGAAAGAGCGTAAGCAGCCCACGAGAAGAGGAGGCCATGTTCTGGTTAGCTGGACGGGAAGAAGAGGCCATGTTATGGGTTGCTGAGTTTTTCAGAGCAGGGTTGGTTACAGAGTGTCTCTCTCAGAAATCTCTCTCAGAATACAGCGTATTACAGAGTTTCTCTCTCAGCAGAGGAAGAATTTTTCAGAGGTTTCTCTCAGTTTTTCTGTCTCAGCTTCTGCCTCAGCCTCAGCCTCAGCCTTCGTCTTGGTTAAATAGCCGAGGCAGCCACGCGTATCGCGCGCCACTTGACGCCAGACGACAAACGGGCGCAAGCCAAGGCGCTCACGTGCCTCGCCATCATGTCCGGCACATCTTTTTATGACTTGGGCTCGCCTTTTGATGGCACGCCTTTTTATGGATTGTGCACGCCTTTTGATGGTACGCCTTTTGAAAGATTGGGCACACCTTTTGAGGGTGCGATTTTTTAAGGGTCCGACAAGACTCTGTAAACTGTCCCGACATAGATTCCGGTTAGTTTCTCCAAGGGTCCGACAAGACTCTGTAAACTGTCCCGACATAGATTCCGGTTAGTTTCTACAAGGGTCCGACAAGACTCTGTAAACTGTCCCGACATTGATTCCGGTTAGTTTCTACAAGGGTCCGACAAGACTCTGTAAATTGTCCCGACATTGATTCCGGTTAGCTCTTTCATAGGTCCGACAAGACTTTGTAAACTGTCCCGACATTGATTCCGGTTAGTTTCTACAAGGGTCCAGCAAGACTCCGTAAACTGTCACAACAACTGTCACAACATTGTCTGCTACAACGGTCCGACATGACCCCATAAACTGTCTTCTACAACGGTCCGACATGACCCCATAAACTGTCTTCTACACCGTTATGACACCCCCATACAGTGTCCTCTACAACGTTATGACACCACCATCCAGTGTCCTCTACAACGTTATGACACCACCATACAGTGTCTTCACCATCGGTCTGACACGACCATACAGTGTCTCCTATCCTTTTTTATTTTTATGTATTTTCTTGTTTTGTAACTCTCTCCAAACTCAAGTTGGCTAGTTCCTATCCCCCTTGAGTTTGCGGGGGGCTGTTAAAACCTATCACCTACTTCACCCACTTAAACCTACTCCACTAAACCTAACCCACTACACCACTACCACCTCACCTACTTCACCTACTTAAACCTATTCCACTAAACCTAACCCACTACACCACTACCACCTCACCTACTCCACTAAACCTAACCCACTACACCACTACCACCTCCACTTCACCTACTCCTTACCTACTACACACTCACCCTCTTCTATATATAAGAATCATGAATCATTGTAATAAATATAACAAATCATCATCAATAACATTAATATCAATCAATAATACAATTCTCTATTTCTCTTTATACATTAAATTTTCTACATTATGATTGTAATTCATTAGATTTCATTATGAGAAATAGTGTAATGTATATTGTGTTTTTGATTTTTATTATGTGTTGTATTTGATTGGGTTTGTGTAAAGTGATTGGATATTTAAAAATCCTGAAATTCTGTTAGCAGTCCTTTTTTGTGAACATGATTGTATTATGGTTATAAAAGAAAAAAAAAAAAGAGCAAAAATTGTTTGATCAATCAAGTGAAAAATTGTTGTAGTTGATTTTCATCATTATGATTGTAATTCATTAGATTTCATTATAAGAAATGGTGTAATGTATATTGTATTTTTTATTTTTGATTATGTGTTGTATTTGATTGGGTTTTTGTATAGGGATTGGATATTTAAAAATTCTGAAATTCTGTTAACAGTCCTTTTTTGTGAACATGATTGTATTATGGTTAAAAAAGAAAAGAAAAGAAAAGAGCATAAATTGTTTGATCAAACAAGTGAAAAATTGTTGTAGTTGATTTTCATCATTATGATTGTAATTCATTAGATTTTATTATAAGAAATAGTGTAATATATATTGTGTTTTTGATTTTTATTATGTGTTGTATTTGATTGGGTTTGTGTATAGTGATTGGATATTTAAAATCCCAAAATTCTGTCAACAGTCCTTTTTTGTGAACATGATTGTATTATGGTTTTTTTTTTTTTTTTTAATAAAAAAAAACCGGAGCAGAAATTGTTTCATCAAACAAGTGAAAAGTTGTTGTAGTTGATTTTCATCATTATGATTGTAATTCATTAGATTTCATTTTAAGAAATAGTGTAATGTATATTGTGTTTTTGATTTTTTATTATGTGTTGAATTTGATTGTGTTTGTGTATAGTGATTGGATATGTAAAATACTGAAATTCATTTTTAGTTTTTTCGTTTTTTTAGTTATATTTTGTTTCAATTGGATATTTAAAAGTTGCTTGCTTCATTTGGTTTCAATTGGTCAATTAACTTATGTATTACTCGGATTAATAAGTATTTTGGTCTTTCATAAAAATTATATGTTTGAGCACTACTGACTTGCAGCGACGTCTAAAATTATGGATAGCTCTCACTCTCATCATCCCCACCATCCCCACCATCACCAACATAGCCAACATAGCTCTCACTCTCTATCATTACACTATTTCAATGTTAACACCCTTTTTTTTTAGTCAAATTGGTTGAGGATTGTTGACATTAAATGGGTTAATGTGAAATGTTAACTTGACGGTTAACATTAAGTTGAAAGTAAAATAGATGGTCAAATTTTTACTCATAGTTTCAAATTAGACAAAATATTTTTGGTATTTATTGAATACTTTTGTATTTACTTAAGCTTTCTTTGGCACATTATTCAGTGGTGGTTTGCAGAATGATGATGAGTTGTGGTGCATAGAGGATGTGAGCAGTGGGTTTTGTTTTGGGGTAATGTTCTTATACTTTTTATTTATTTATTATTTTGAGAAGTGCTCTTTCATTTCTAAAAGATATATTCTGGTGATTCTTTTGGATATATTTATTTATTTTTTGTGTTAGTTTTTTCAATTGTTTTTGATATTGGTATTTATCTAAGAAGCTTTCAATTGCAGTAAGAGTGCTTCAAAATCGAAAATTACTTCCAATTTAAATGCTTTATTTACATTTATGAATCATTGTGTTTGTGGTTCTATATATCTGAATCATTACTTTAAATTTGCTTAATAGGTTTACATTAGAGAGCTTGAGGAAGAAGTGAAACTTCTTAAGAACCTTTCACATCCAAACATTATGGTAAATATTTGATTTGCATTCTTGCTAAAGCATTTTAATGTTTCCTTTTGTTGCTCATCCCGTAGAAAACAATTCAAATATCTTTCTGTGCCTATCCATAAATCTTCAAAAGGTAAGGTATGACTTCCAATTTCTGGTTATAATAATAACATTCTAATGATTTGAGCACATGCAAGTTTGTTCAAAATTATATAAGTGGTGATCCTCTCCACCATACATAGAACTTTAAACCCAAATGAAAGTATAATTTTTCGAGGCAATTAAAATCCATTGGGGTTTTTGTTTGATAATTTGTCGTGGTATTGCTTTGCTTTGTTGACAGCTATTATGGGCAGTTTGGAAGTTGATTTCAATAATTTGTTACTTCCATAATTCTTTGATTTTAATGACCAACACATGCTCTACAATGTTGATTTGTGGTGATTCTCTCACTCTCTCTCTCTCTCTCAACATTTATATTTAATGGGTTCAATAACTTTTTCGTGGCGAGCACCCAAACTTAGATTTTTAGATCTATTTTTCATGTGAATGGGTTGTTATTTCATGCTTGTATTGGTATATTAATATGGGGATTTTGGAGTTTTTAGTATGTTATTGCATTATTGTACAAAGAGATTTTCATTTGAACCTTTCTCACCTTTGTTTCCCCCCCTCAATAATTCATGTACATTTGTAATCTTATCATACACCGCCAGTTGAGATGGTGCCTTCTCGGTTTGTTAAGAGAGCCTTAACAGAATTGTTGATTTACTGATGTCCTGAAGCAAGTGTGTTGTGGCAGCAGCAGTATTGTGCATTGTGCTTTGTTGCTGTGTAGCATTGTGGCAGCAGCAACATGTTGCAGCGGTAGTGTGGGTCTGCACCTCTCTTTTCTTCTTTTCTCTTCCTTTGGCTTGTGTTGGTTCCTCTCCAACCTTTATTGTTGTGCTAGCTCATGATTGAACTTTGTGCACTTCCCTCATTTATTGATGTAATCTCATATGAATGTATGTTGTCGTCATCAATAAAGTTTTTCTTTTGCTGATAAAAAAAAAAAAAAAATAAATAAAAAAATACACCACCAGTTGAGCCCACATGTGTTTGGATTTTGTTTTAGGCTAAAGATTCATAATGGAATGATTTCCACTCACTCCCACCCCCTATCTCAGTTAAAATTTTGGTTTTGTTTAATTGGTACAAATGTAAGCAAGAAGGTAAATTCAATAAACCAAATGGAAATTCAATATCTATAAAATTTTGGTTTATTGAGTTATTGATATTGTTTAATTGGCATGATGTTTTTGTGTTGTGTATATTAGAATTACAAGGATTCCTATTATATAGGAGTGTGTTTGGGAGTAGGTGGAGAGTAGGTGAAGTGGAGGTGGTAGTGGTGTAGTGGGTTAGGTTTAGTGGAGTAGGTGAGGTGGTAGTGGTGGTAGGTTTATGGTAAATTCTAACAGCCCCCGCAAACTCAAGGAGGATAGAAACTAACCAACTTGAGTTTGAAGAGAGGAACACAACAAGAAAATACATAAAAATAAAAAAGGATAGGAGACACTGTATGGTCGTGTCATAACGTTGTAGATGACACTGTATGGTGGTGTCATAATGTTGTAGAGGACACTGTATGGGGGTGTCATAACGTTGTAGAGGACACTGTATGGTGATGTCATAATGGTGTAGAGGACACTGGATGGCGGTGTCAGACCGATGTAGAAGACAGTTTATGGGGTCATGTCGGACCGTTGTAGAAGACAGTTTATGGGGTCATGTCGGACCGTTGTAGCAGACAATGTTGTGACAGTTGTTGTGACAGTTTACGGAGTCTTGCTGGACCCTTGTAGAAACTAACCGGAATCAATGTCGGGACAGTTTACAGAGTCTTGTCGGACCCTTGTAGAAACTAACCGGAATCTATGTCGGGACAGTTTACAGAGTCTTGTCGGACCCTTGTAGAAACTAACCGGAATCTATGTCGGGACAGTTTATAGAGTCTTGTCGGACCCATAAAGGAGCTAACCGGAATCAATGTCGGGACAGTTTACAGAGTCTTGTCGGACCCTTAAAAAGTCGCACCCTCAAAAGGTGTGCCCAATCTTTCAAAAAGGCGTGCTATCAAAAGTCGTGCCCAATCCATAAAAAGGCGTGCCATCAAAAAGCGTGCCAATGTGTCGTCGAGCGCCGAGCGGCGCATGATGCGCGTGTCTGCCTCTTCTTCATGGTCTTTATAAACCGAAGCGGAGGCTGAGGTTAAGGCAGAAAACCTGCTAAAAAATTCTGAAAAAATTCTTCGTTGTCTGAGACAAAAAAACCTGCGAAAATCCTTTGAAAAACCCTTTGTGTTCTGAGAGAGATACTCTGTAACACTCTGTTGCCAATCCTTCTCTGAAAGTACCAGTCGGAAATCGCTGCCTTCGCTGAAACACACAGCAACCCAAAAACATGGCCTCTTCTTCCCGTCCAGCTACCCAGAACATGGCCTCCTCCTCCCGTGGTCTGCTCACGTTCTTTCCATACCTGAACGAGTCCACAAGAGAAATAACTGGTGCGGTGGCCAGTGAACCTCAACCAAACACCTCTGATTTTGCTCCGTTGAACTTTCCGATGCGGTCGGTGGAGCAAAAAATGGCGGTGCAAACTGATATTGAGGCCAATCAGTATACTCTGAAGTCATGCGTGGAAACCATGACTGCGGTCACAAATTTGTCGCACCGGCGGCAGAGCAGGACAAATGAGGTGCAACAGTTAAACTCCCAGCTGGCTCTGCTCCAACGCATGTATAAGGATGCGCGAGCAGAGATAAGTGTGCTAAAGACAGAAAACAAGGAGCTGAAGCGGAAGGCCACCGTTATGTTCCGATTTGGAGGGCCTCTATATGCTGCAGTGGAGAAGCAGGGAGTAGTGAACTTGCTTGGTGGTCTAGGAAGTACAGAGGTAGCACCGTCAAGGGCCGCCCAGGACGGAGGCAAGAAGAAAAGACCGGCGGAGAAGTGAGGGCGATTGGTAGCCGGCTGCAGAAAAGAAAACAAAGCGGTTGGTGTTTTTTTGTTTTTTGTTTTTTGTTTTTTGTTTTTTTTTGTTTTTGTAAAATTGTGATCGGGGTGGATCACTGAGATGAATAAAATATGGTTTGGTGTGCAAAGCTAGATGGTATGAATGGAATTGGAAAAAGATTAAAAATAATGTGAAAGAAAAAGAAAGAAAAAATAATAAAAATATATTGGAAATAAAAAATGAAAGATGGGGGAAATAAGCAAAGTGGATGGAGAAAATAAATAAAAATAATGGAGTTGGAAATCAAACGGAGGAGAGATGATGATTTTTTTTTTTTTTTTTTTTTTTTTTAATAAAAAGAGATATAGATATATATATATATATATATATATAATAAAAAAAAAATGAGGAACAACATGATGTCTTCGGGGATCATGTGAAATGATGGGGTGCATTGGGTGACCTTTCACAGTGGGTGGGTCACATGGGAGAGAGAAAAGCAACACACATATGCATGTGCTTTCTCTTGCCAGGATAGCTTCTCCTTTAGTTGGAAAAAGGGATCAACACACAGAAGATACTCACAGGGAGAACAACTCACACACAACACTAGTCTCTCTGTCGGTGGTGTTCATGGGTAGGAGTGAAAAATAGATCTTACAAAAACGAGAGAGCCTAGAAGATAGAGAAACTGGAGATAGAAGAAGAAGAAGCGGAGAGAGAGAGAGAGAGAGAGAGAGAGAGAGAGAGAGAGAGAGAAGGTTTCGTCTGCGACTCTACGAAAGCCCTAACGATGAACAACTTCAATTGGAGATTAGACTAAGCTTGAAAGTCATCAACATCAATGGCTGAAAACGAAGGATCTTTGCCAAGAGCTTCATCAGCTCCTCTCCGCCCTACGATCATGCTACCTCCTCGTAGTTCCATGGAAAATCTCTTCACTGCTGGTCCAGGTGCGAGCCCTGGTCCGATGACTCTCGTTTCCAACTTCTTCTCCGAGAACGATCCGGACTCCGACTGCAGACAGGTGGGTCGGGTTGTTCTGAATGGGAACAAATAATGGCTATTTTTCTTGTCTTCTTAATGGCTTTGATTATTTTTCAGGATCTGCCCACCCGATGATTGTCAACTTTTGTTGAGGGAAGTCGATGTGAAGATCATAAATACCATTAATGCCATGTAGAGCCTTTTTGATCTTCTGCACACACCCGTTGCAGTCCATCCGGACTTGTATCTCGGTGACTCGAGGTTTCTGTAACTCTGGAATCATGAGTGAAGAATTGGAGGAAAAAATGGAGAAGCAATCAGAGTTGTTTGAGGGTGTTTTACGGTGGCAGATGTGGGGCTTCTGCGGCTGCTGAGTGAAGGTAGGTGTAGAGGTCCGGCGGGCGGGCAAGGCGAGACTGCCGCCCGCCGGTGAAGCAGAATGACTAGGTTGTTAACCTTGCTCTGATACCATGTAAAAATAATTGATGTATTATTGATTGATGTTTTTGTGTTGTGTATATTAGAATTACAAGGATTCCTATTATATAGGAGTGTGTTTGGGAGTAGGTGGAGAGTAGGTGAAGTGGAGGTGGTAGTGATGTAGTGGGTTAGGTTTAGTGGAGTAGGTGAGGTGGTAGTGGTGGTAGGTTTATGGTAAATTCTAACAGTTATTGATATAAAAGGTAAATTCATGAGTTAATTTGTTTTAGACTTATAGAAGTTGAGTCGGAGTTTTTATTTACTAATATTTCAAATTCATGGTTTTGAATTTTATTGAGTTATTGATATTGTTATTTGATTTTTTTTGTTCCAGTTAATTGGTTTTGAATTTCATAATTTAATTATTTGGATTTATAGTATCATCCTGTTCAATCTTTGATTAATCTCATTAACAAAAGTCTTCTTATTTACATAGAATCCTCTAATGGGTTGTTTATAATTTCATCATTATCGGTTGGTTTAACAGAGAAGCCTTCTATTTGTTAGTCTACCTTCAAATTCTATTTTTTTCATGGTGTAATGATTTAACTATGTTTAATGTTGAATCTAATCTCTTTTTGTTCTTGGTATTATTGATTGGCAGGTTATTGATATTGACGTAAAACAGTGCGTCTTTAGCAGGTTTAGAATTTTATATTATTATGTGTGGTTTTGATTGATTGCTTGAATTAGATGCTTTGATTCTTGGTCTAAAGAAACTAACAAAATGCATAGGAAAACAATGTGCAACAACTCATGTTTTTGTCAGATTGATTCAATTCAGTTAAATTGATAGTATTGGGTAATAGTAAAATCAACTTATACTGTCTTTTGGGTATAAATATGATAGTTTCATGATTTCATCGTAAAAGAATCACATTTCATCGTAAAATAACCACCCTCCAAATTTAAAAAAAAAAAAAAAAACCACATTCAAGTTTTTTTGGCCCTTCCCTTCAAAAAAAAATTTCCCTTTAAATATTTAGTTTATACTTAGTATGTATGGGATTATAAGATATTCTTTTGTTCATGTAATTACAAGATATCTTCTTCTTTTTTTTTTTCCCTAAATCTTGGACAATGTTAAGAAGATGAGATCTTCAATATTGAATTTGAAACTCACTCAGATTTTAGTTAGTTTTGCTAAAGGGTAAGCATTAGTTGCTATAATTGAGAAGACCCATGGCGGTAATGGATCCATGGTGATCGGCTTTCTGATTGATACATTGTTAAGCTTACTCATTTTCGTTGTTATTTTTTTCTCATTTGATAATGTCACTGCCTATTAAAAAGACAAACCATTGTGTGATAGTGTGTATTGTCCACTACTAATACACCATTACAATGGTTGCAGACAAGTGGGGTGAGATCAACCGATGACGCTAAGCTAGGATAAGTTCTATGGTAATTTCTTTTTTTACTTTTTTTCCCAACCATATGCACTATCGATCTAATTTACCTACATAAATGAGGGATTTTAATATCTAATTTGTTCATTCTATTTCATGTGATATTTGTTATTTCTTTATGATTTTGGGGTTCTCATGTAGAGAGTTGTACTAAATAATATTTACGTGGCCAATTGGCAGCTTGACAATAGGATGGCGTCACTTGTTTGAAGTCAGTTGCTTTTGTTGAGTTGATTTTTGGATTTTGTGATTTTGTCAAAGATCATTAACTCCACTTAGTAACCCAATAGATGCCAAGTAGGTAGATCAAGTGCTACTAGGAGCACATCCTCCTTATTGTTCCTTTGCTAAGAGGAAATGTAGCATCACCCGTAAATCGAGACAACTCTTCCTAAAAGCTGGTTAATGTTTTAAACTTGGTCCCTAAACATAATTATAGTCTCTTTGTTCTTGGTGCTATTTATTCTAATTTTATATTTCTTTTATGGTTTCAATATATAAGTCTTCGTAGGACATAGCATTAGAACAATCAAGCCTAGCCTCATAATTAAATTATATTGCCAATGGGTTTAGTTGCAGAACCAATATTTTGGCTTGGGGGCAACATTAAGCAAAAACCTAAGTTTATATTGCCAATGGGTATAGTGGCATAAACAATTTTTTGGCTTGACTAAGTTTTGTCCAATCTTGCAGGCTTATTCCTCACTAAGTTGTGTAGTTATGGATTATAATTTACAAAAATCACATATCTATCCTTATGGTTAATTTTACATTTGATGAATTAACTGGTTTAAGGATTCCTAGTGGCAGAGAATATATTAGGGGAATTGCGTACGTATTAATTTGCTTCTTTCCTTTTCTTTCTTGGAAGTTTTCTATTTGATTCTCAACTGTAACCATCTGATTGGTGGTTTGATGGGATGAGGGTGGGTGATGATTTTGATGTAATGTCTGCTTACCATTTGATTCTCGCACAAACTATAATGTCTCTCTTAATGTTTATGTTTGTGATTTTAGGTAATGGTTTTCAATTTATGTATTTAATCAATTAATGGACTGGTGTGTTTAGAAGCAGAAGGATAAACAAATCTCTTGATCCTTTAGTTAATTGTTAATATGATAATGAAAGAGTTGTTTTCATTTGGAAAATTTGACTTTATTCACCCTTGATTGTTTAATGTTAGTTTGATTTTTATTTTCCAAGTTTTTATTTACTTTAAGTTAAAGTTTTTTTTACACAACGTGCATGGTTTTTGTAGGAAATGTTTTAGTTTACAACTTTGAGCACTCGAGTACGATCTCTTCAATCAAGTACGATCTCTTCAATCATTACAATTTTTTATCTTACTGAGGTGGTGGTAATTTTCACTTTATGGTTAAGTCTTCTAATTGTTGAATTTAAAAAAGCCTTCTAATCTTTTCATTAGGCACTTCCTAATAAATTGTAATATAAAAATTTATTACGCATAAATTGTTTGATCTCTTCTCATCACCAACATAAATTGTTCGATCTCATGTAATTGTTTTGTTTTTTGTGAATTCTTGGCACTCGATTACAGTGATATATTTTGACTTTTGACTTCTAATTCCCCCCCCCCCCCCTTAAAAGTGGCAATTGTCCATGATATTGTAGAAGGTAACATCTTTGTATTTAGATTTTTTTTATTGGGTTTCTCATTACGCATTCTTTTGCTATGATGAGTATATTAAAGAAAAACAATGATAGTGAGAATTTTTAGTAAATTGTTGTATAGTGATTAATTGGGCAAAGCTTTTTGTCATGAGCCTGCCTATAATGAGATTCCAAATTAGATGTAATTTTTTATTCTTAGTTGTTAAATTCTTCTTGCTGAATTGAAAAAAGTAAAGAAAGAAGAGTTATACTTAGCAATTCATATTCATTTTTTTTTTCCCGATACAATTCATATTCATATTCATATTCATTAAGCAGCAACATGTAAACTCACAAGTCATGATATATACTGATCAAGAGACTTGGGAACTAAATTGAAAGGTGCTTGATCATATGTATCAAGAAAAGAAAAGAAAAGAAAGAAGGGTTATATTGAAATATTTTTTAATGTTCAATTCATGTTAATTCGTAGTTATTGGGTTCTCTGTTCTCAATGGTATTTTGATGTGATTTTTCCAGTTATGATTTCTTTTAATTGATTTTTTAAAGTGAATTCAAGCATTGGAGTGATTTTGTTGTAGGTGACTAATACACCTTAGAAATGTTGGGATTGTGTTGTTTTTCTATGTGTGTTGATGGTTGGCTCTTTCATTCTGTACTGGATGATTAATCTTTTTTTTTTTTTTTTTTTTTTTAAAAGTTAGGATGATTACTCTTTTGTACCAAAATGTTCATTCACCATTTCTTGAAGGTTTGAAATTTGATAAAGTGAAAAGGTTACTCAGTTACAACCCACTGTACATGTGTTACAACTTACTATTTCTTGAAGGTTGTCCCATTCTAACTCACTATATATGTGTTATTTTGGCATGAATAACTTTGCTTATGTTGTACACAAAATTTTTATATTATAAATTTGCTATTTAAACTTTAATTATGAAGTTTGCCAAAACTGTAATTTGCTATTTCAACTTATGTGGGAAGTTTTATATTGCAATGAAATTGTTGTCGTTTTAAATTAATTTATTACAATTGATTTCTGTAGTAGTGAAATTATTATCATTTTGAATTTATTTATTTTAATTAATTTTTGTAAAGTATGTGATACCAACATTATTTACACCGTGCCTTCAGTCATGAGCATGCCCTAGTTATTTCACATTTTCTTTCATAAACATCACATTAAACTATAAAAAAATTCAATCATATTCTCAAACACAAAAATTTAACCTATTAAAATAACTTACTAAAATAGCTAACTTTCCAAATGAGGCCAAAATAAAAAAGTAAAAAATTGCTCACCAATGCTGGTCTAAAAGCAATATTGTAATGTGAAGTGTATTTTCTTCTTTCTTTGAGATGCAGATGTCTGTACCAATTCGAGCTCCAACATGGGTCTCCACACGAAGACTTTTTGAACAAAAGCTATCAAATATTCACAAATGCATAGACCTAAACCACTTGAAGCAAGTTCATGCACTCGTATACAAAGCCAATCTTCACAGAGACCTTTTCGTTGCCCCCAAACTCATCTCTGCGTTCTCACTTTGCCGCCAAATGGTGTTAGCAGTTAACGTTTTCAACCAAGTTCAAGAACCCAATGTTCATTTGTACAATACTTTGATCAGAGCTCACATTCACAATTCTCAGCCCTCTCAAGCCTTCGCTGCTTTCTTCGACATGCAATATTGCGGCTTGTGCCCCGATAATTTCACGTACCCATTTCTTTTGAAGGCTTGTTCTGGCCAAGCTTTGTTGAGATTAGTTCAAATGATTCACACCCACATTGAGAAATTTGGGTTTTGTTCAGATATATTTGTTCCCAATTCGTTGATTGATTGCTATTGTAAGTGTGGTTGGATTGGTGTTTATGAGGCAAGGAAGTTGTTTACAGTGATGGAGGAACGAGATATTGTTTCTTGGAATTCAATGATTGGTGGGTTGGTGAAGGCTGGTGAGTTGAGTGAAGCTTGTCGATTGTTCGATGAAATGCCTGAGAGAGATACTGTGAGTTGGAATACGATATTAGATGGGTATTCAAAGGCAGGAGAGATGGACACGGGTTTTGATTTGTTTCAAAAGATGCCCGAGAGGAATGTTGTGTCTTGGTCGACAATGATTTCTGGTTATTGCAAAGCCGGGGATATGGAGATGGCGAGGATGTTGTTTGATAAGATGCCGGCCAAGAATTTAGTTACCTGGACTATAATAATATCTGGGTATGCTGAAAAGGGGATGGCAAAGGATGCGATTATCTTGTTTGATGAAATGGAGGCGGCACGATTGAAGCCTGATGATGGGACTATTATTAGCATTTTAGATGCTTGTGCGGAGTCTGGCTTGCTTGGATTGGGGAAGAGAGTTCATGCATTGATTGAGAGGATTAGATATAAGTGTAGTACTCATGTGTCCAATGCTTTGGTAGATATGTATGCAAAATGTGACAGTGTGCACAGGGCATTAAGTATTTTTAATGGGATGGCAAAGAGAGATTTGGTGTCTTGGAATGCCATGATTCAAGGGTTGGCAATGCATGGACATGGGGAGAAAGCACTTAACTTTTTCTCTAGAATGACACAAGAAGGATTTCCGCCTGATAAAGTGACCTTTGTTGGTGTTCTATGTGCTTGTACGCATGCAGGATTTGTTGAGGAGGGCATTCAATACTTTTATGCAATGGAGAGAGATTATGGAGTAGTTCCCGAAATTGAGCATTATGGTTGCATGATTGACCTTTTAGGTCGCGGTGGACGTCTCAAGGAAGCTTTTAAGCTTGTCCGCAGCATGCCAATGGAACCAAATGCCATTATTTGGGGAACTCTTTTAGGGGCATGCCGAATGCATAATGCTGTGGGATATGCCAAGGAGGTGCTTGATCAGTTAGTTAAACTGGAACCAACAGATGCAGGAAATTTTTCCATGTTGTCAAATATCTACGCTTCAGCAGGAGATTGGGACAGTGTTGCTAGTGTAAGGCTGCAGATGAAGAACACTGGCACTCAAAAGCCATCAGGGGCTAGTTCAATTGAATTGGATGACGATGTTCATGAATTTACAGTACTGGATAGATCACACCCAAAATCAGATGGTATATATCAGATGATTGATGGATTAGGTCTGCATCTCAAGCAACTTGGTTATGTACCAAAGGCATGTAGCTAAATTTTACCGTAGATAATGATTTGGTTGGATGAACTACTAAAATGACACTCATATTGTGAGCTCTCTCTCAGTTGAAGTGGAATAGCTCTTCGATTGGTCCCATACCGGAGAACATAGCGCATTAGTAGAGAAACTTCTTGCAGCTGCTTTTGCTCAGGTCTCTTTGTGCAGACATAAAGTTAACTTTTTCTGATAAACCAAAACGGGGCATCTTAGTATGTATGGGATTATACTATGCCAAGGGGTTTTTCAAACTTGATGGGACTTTTGTCTAGGTGGATGGCTAAGATTGTTTGGTTTTGGAGGGCTGAGATTATTCTATATATCTATCTATATAGAGGACTTTTGCCTTCACTCTCTTCACTCTTATAGAGCCTCTCACTTTTCCTACCCAAGCTTCTCTCTCTCAATTCCTGAGGTTTCAAATTTTGAACCTCATTCTCAACCGAGCAGCCACTACCTCGCCATTAGGAGCCCCCTTCGTCTCACCACCAATGCGGCCCCTCCCTCTTCAAGTCTAATCACCATTGTTGGTGTGTGAAGGAGCGATTTTGGGGGAAAATTTCTTTATTTTGATCTTATTTTGGTCTCATGTTTATTTTATTTTTTTTTTCCTTTTTTTTTTATTTAACTGTAGTATGATGGGTGTGGTGTGATTTTGGCACAATCAGGTGGATTGGCCCCGCTTCTCTCTCCTCTTATTCTAGAACAGGTAAGCCATTCATATGACAATGGCGATTCACATCTTAGGTTGTTTTGTTTTGTTTTGTTTTGTTTTATTTATTTATTTTTCCATCCCCCCTAGGAAGCACAGATACAGATATCGGATACGGATATGATACGGATACGGCGATACGGAAAAATTTGAAAAACTAGGATACGGGTACGGCGGGGATACGTTCGTAAAAAATATTATTTTTACAATTTTTAGTAATGCAGTATGCATAAAAATAAAACCTAAAACAAAAGACAACTTGATAAAGAAGAAAGATTCCTATAAAACTAAGAGTCTTCAAGGTCAATAGCTTTAACTTGTTCCCCTTCATCAGCGAATATCACAGGACCTTAGCTAAAGCCAAAAAACTATTCTTAATTAAAAATTTCAGCAAATATACTTTTTTAAGTCATCAATGATAAGGATGGATACAGATATGGCGATATGGGGATATGGATATGGCAATACATCAAAATTTGAAAAAGTATGATACCGGTACGGCGGGAATACGTTCGTAAATTTTTTTTTTTTTATAATTTTAATAATGTAATATGCATGAAAGTAAAACTTAAAAAGTAAATTAATAAATAAAGGGAGGAATTCCTATTAACCTAAAAATCTTCAAACATTCATAAAACATCCAAAACTAAAAGCAAAAGTAAATGCAAATTAAACATCATTCTTATATGCCAACACCAAAAAAAGAATGAGAGCAGAGAAAAGAAACGTGAAAGAGTGAGAAAGCGAGAGAGAAGTGAGAGACAATAAGGATACATAAATTTGACAAATTCTATTACTTTAACTCTCACTATATTCCTCTTATCAAAGAACTAAACTGTTAGAATTTACCATCACCTACCACCAATTTACCATCACCTACCACCACCTACTTCTCACCTACTCCTCACCTACTACACTCACCCTCTCCTATATAATGAGCCACTCACCATTTGTAATATATATCAATCAACAACACATCAATCAATAATACAATTCTCTTTATACATTGAATTTTATCATGGTATCAGAGCAAGGTTAAGAAGCTAGTAATTCTGCTTCACCGGCGGGCGGCAGCCTTGCCTTGGCCGCCCGCCGGACCTCTACACATACCTTCTCGGGAGCTTGCAGAGATGGTATCGGTTTCACTGAAGATAGGCGATGGAACAGCCAGATTCAAAAGAGCAACTCTCTGTTCTTCAGCTGTAAATGTCCTCATGCTCTTCTCTGTCCTCACTACCAATGTCCTCATCGATCTTTCACGACCCAACATCGCAACCGCGCTCAAACTCTTCCTCAAACAACACGCGCTTCCACTTGGCCGAGATTCACGAACTGGGATCACTGAAATGGTGGCCTCTGTGGGTCATTCTTGTGAGACATCTGTGGATTTGCTCTCTTTCTCAACCCATCTCTCTCCTCTCTCTCTCTCTCTCTCTCTCTCTCTATCTTCATATCTGCAATCGCCTTTTGGGTATTGTTGTGAATTTGATCTGAAGTTTTTGAGGATAAGCTATTTGGAATTTGGGTTTTCTTCCTCACGAATCGGCTCTCACTGAACTTTGAATCGGTTGTGGAAAAGGTTAACAGTCGTGGCGATCAGATTACTGAAAGAACAACATGCGGTGGTATTGTCTCTCTGTTGATGTTTGCCGGACAGTTATCTCCTTGAACTTGTACTGTCGCGTGATCCTGTAATCCCTTCAAACAAACCCACAAAACCCTTTAATATCCTCTCTTTCGATCCATATCCATAACCTTCCATGGGATCCAATTTGTTTGTTGTCATTCCCTGCTACGTCCGCTGGATTAGCTGAACTTTCTTTATAATTTTCTTCTCATTTCTGACCCACCATCGATCTTTGTTTGTTATCGG